>NC_057841.1:44087000-45474000 GCF_910594005.1 Cervus elaphus
AGCCTTTGTCTGAACGCCAAAGCCTGAGAACTGTTCCCCCTCCCAGTTATGGACCCTGTGCTTATGCTAGACATGTGTCGTCCCCTCCTCCCCCCCCCAACACACACTCACACATACACACTCACACACACACACGCACAACAATAACGTGTGCTCTCAGTTTGCACAGCAGATAGCCGGGATGCGGTTCTGTGAAGCGAGCGCCAAGGATAACTTCAACGTAGACGAGATCTTCCTGAAGCTTGTCGATGACATCCTGAAAAAGGTAAAAAAAAAAAAAAGAATCCTGTGTCCTGACAGCACATAACCTGGAACCTCTTCATCATTCTCTTTGCTGTTTGTGGTTGGGAACCTCTCCTATAGAAAGCAAACCCCAGCGGTGGTCAGGCTGGAGACCTGGGGGTGCAGACCCAGCCTGAGGACTCAGCCCCCCGCAGCAGCAGCCTGTCACCACATCCTCAGGGCCACGTTCCACGTCCTCACTCAGCCTGGCACACGGGTGCAGTGGCTGTGACCATTTGTTGTTTTTTAGTTGCTCAGTCACGTCCAACTCTTTGTGACCCCGTGGACTGTAGTTCATCAGGCTCCTCTGTCCATGGGATTTCCCAGGCAAGAATACTGGAGTGGGTTGCCATTCCCTTTTCCAGAGGATGTTCCGAATCCAGGGATCGAACCTGTGTCTCCTGCATCGGCAGGCGGATTCTGTACTACTGAGCCACCGGGGAAGCCCAAGGGAGACTGGGCTGTGTTTGTTTGACATTCGCTCCTCTCCTGTTCGAGTTTTCTCACAAGAACCCTGTTAGGTGCAGACAGTGAGGGTCTTGCCTCCCATCAAGGCTCTTCCTGTCTGGTGCGGCCTTTCATGGCGCCAGACCAGGAAGATGACCTCATTGGACAACAGCACATTGTTAAGCATCTTTGGGCTTATATCCAGAGATTCCTTAGATCGTTAAGTGTTTTTATATTATTTTACACATAATCGCCTTGGTGCAATGTAATTCAGAAGCGTCTAATACAATGGCTGTCTGTATAGCTGCCAAGAGAAGGTACTTCTTCCTTTAGTAATGGTATGCCCCCTGAGAACACAGAACCATTTTTTTGTTTTTTTGATACTTAAGTTTCCATCACCCTGGGCTGTGAAAGTAAATGTTGATGAGGTCCGTCTGCTCTCTCCGCCAAAGGGTGTGAGATGGGCTGCACGGCCTTTGTGTGATGGTTGAAGCTCCCTGAACCTGGTTCTTAGGTTCTGGCTGAATGTATAACTGAACTCTGATGATTAGAGAGTTTCCTGTAAAAAAACACTTTGGTCCTCAGTAATTGTATAGTCTGCAGAGTCTTTACATTGTCGAGTCACAATGCGTTTGTCTTTTCCTTTATCCCCAAGATGCCCCTGGACATGCTCAGGAACGAGCTGTCCAACAGCATCCTCTCGTTACAACCGGAGCCCGAGATCCCGCCAGAGCTGCCCCCGCCCAGACCACACGTGCGATGCTGTTGACTCGCCGCCTTGGAGGCGAAGTGGGCGCGATTCCTGGACGGGGGGACGGTCGCATTCTGCACTACAATCATTTTGACAATTTCCTCTCGCACTTTGTAATCCACGTCAGAGCTATACACTAACTTGTAAATATGCAGATATGCAATCCTGGGTAAGTTTGGGTTATAAATGACATATTTCCCTCCAAATTATTATATTTCATTCATCATCCCAATGCCTAGTGTGTGTACACTGGGGAACGTCGTACTTCTGATACAAAGAACAGGAGAAATGAGAGCTATAATGTTTCTGGAAATACATAATATAGTTGTCCTTGTTAACTATATTATGAGGATGGAGATATTCTGATAAAAAGAAAGACCGTGGTGCTTTGCTTACTGTTTTAAAGAAAATTTGTAAAACTAAAGACTTTGGGGGAAGAAAAACGACCTTGAATGCTTTTTCTTTATTTACATTTCTCCCAGCTGTAGCATCTTTGAAGTATTGGAGTGTTTCCCACAAAGCGAGCTCCATGCTTGCTTAAAGGTCTTGAAGGTTATTTATTCACATTAATGATAGAACATAACTAGTTAGAATGTAGGACTTGAATTGGTCCTGAGGCCTCAGAATCTCTCTGGTTTCCTAATGAACGCACTCTGTGCTTTTAAGAACTACAAAGATTCAATAAAAGAAATGTTTTTGAAACTATAGAAGATTTTAAAAGAACGCTGCTGTCCTACACAAATCCTGTTTAAAGGAATTTTAAAGAGATGCATTTTACTATATCAAAGAACCTACACATATTTGCCTAAACATTCTATATACCTTTGTAATGATAAAACCTCTCCCCTCGACGGTGAAGCTTATTCCTATTAAGCCTAGACTGTGTTTTTTTTTTTCCCCCTGGTCTGATAATGAATTTGTGAACTCTTATCTTTGGTATATCTTTTATTAAACTGCACTGTTTGTTTAGTCAAGGTAAATAAGTCATTATGTATTTGAATAACTTGGCGTGTCTTGAGTGTTGTGATATGAGAAGCATTGTGGTCCTTCTACACTAATGAAGTGCAAATAAAATTTTGTATTTATGAATGACAGTTGAGTTGCTACACTTATTTGTGCAATCATAAATTACATATCTGATGATATTCTTCCAGAACTCCACATCTTAATCTTTTGAGTGTTTTTGATAAGGAAAATGTAGCCTCCTTCACCATGGAAAACATTTCAATACTTTCTCAAAAGATTTAGACATAGAACTGCAGTATGACCCAGCAGTTCCAGTCCTGAGTGCACACCTCCAAAAGTTGAAAGTTGGGGCACAAACAGATGCTGTACATTAATGTTCACAACTTTATTCACAGTAGCCAAACGAAGCATCCCAAGTGTCCATCGGCAGGAGAATGGACAGCATGGATGAACCTTGAGGACATCATGCTGAGTGAGATAAGCCAGGCACAGAAGGACAGACCCAGTACAGGGTCACTCACCAAGGGGCCTGGAACAGTCAAGGCCAGAGACGCAGCCTGGTGGGTGCCAGGGGCGGGGGGTGAGTGTTTACCTGGACAGAGTTTGCCTTTGGAAGATGAGAACATCATGAAGGATGGTCGTGATAGTTGTACACCCATGTGCATGTACTTAGTGTCACTGGGCTGCACACTTTACATGGTGAAATATGTGTGTGTTTGCAGATAGCGTCGTCATGAAAATGTTCTTTGTAACGTCTGTGCCCTTTACCATCGGACAACTAGGCGTGGATCATGTCGATTACTCACCTGCTGTCTCACTCCACGTCACCTTCTGGTGCTCTGGCCCTCCTCTGGAGGACACCTGCCCTTCCCCTTAGACCTGCTACTGGGAGGGGCTCTAGGGGCTGGGAGGAGTGGATACGGGACCTGCATTCCCGCTCCTCTCGGGCCCCTGCAGTGACCTCGGACTGGCTGCTGCAGCTCCTCGAGGACCCTCAGCTCAGCCTCACCGCAGGCACCAGTGGTTACACCGCTCCCTGCAAGTCGTCTTGTTCTCCTTCCTGGATCCCTGAAGTGCCGGGTCAAATTGGTAGGTGGTTTTGTTTAACTCACGGTTTAAAGTTTTGAATGTGAAACTGACAGGTGACACTTCCCGGCAGTCCAGGGGTTAAGGCTCCCCACTTCCATCACAGGGTTCAGTCCCTGGTCAGGAACTCAGGTCCCACATGCCAAGCAGCTCAGCCAAAAGATTTAAAAAAATAAAAACTCAGAGGCATGCATATTAGTTGAGGTTGCAACAAAACAAGAAATTCTTGTCTTGCTTTCCTCAAGCTGTAAAACCACCTAAAGTTGTTTTTTCCTCCACAAGCGGCCTGTGTTAGCAGGGAGAAAGTGCTTGCCGTACAGATTATTCATTGCCTAGAACTTGTAAGTAGACCACAGACTGCAGCTGAGGGTGGGTCAGGACGTGACATGCAGGCTGGTGTTGACGCTGTGATGCTTTGGTGATCACAGGTGGTTGCTGTAAGGCCAGCCCTGTGCTTGGAGCTGTGGGGGTGTGACCAAGAGACCGTAGACAGTCTCCGCCTTTAAGGATAACCATCAGGTGCCCCAGACAGACCCCTCCCGGGAGTGCAGGGCAGAACTTCTGACATGGAAGGGTGGGTGCAGAGCTGGGGAGCCCAGGCGGAGGTGGGGGCTCTTCCTCGGCCTTCAGGAAGGAGCCGCGCCCCGGCCAGTGGCAGCACAGACTAGAAGGACAGTGTGTCCACAGGCTGTCAAACTGGAACCTCTGGAAAAAGTAGACCTTGTAGTACAGCATGCACTGCCGTCCTCCTGGGTTATGGCTTTTGAACAGCTGGCCGCTCCTTGGAAATGGGTGATGTTCTCGTGCTAGAGACCAGGCAGTGCTCCGGAAATGTAGTGAACCATCTGCATGCAAAACCTGAAGCGAGTCTCGTTCCTGTAATGGGACAGTCACTACTGAGAAGGGTTCTGAAACCTGCCTCTGGGAGCTGATGCGTTTAGTGAGTTTGCCAACAGGTCCACTCCGTTCCGTAGGCTTAAGTGATAACCCTTTTTGACAGGCTGAGAACAAGATGAACCAGCCCCAGTCCACCCACTGTTGATAACGACCCACCGCACATGCCCAGCATGGGGAGGTTCCTCCAAGAGAGACAGCAGGGCCCCAGGGCAGCGAGGAGGAACTGGGGATTATGGCTCAGTGGGCAAGGCCAGCAGTAGGACCCCGAAATTCTGCTAGATGTCTTTCTTTGAAAACCCACCAGACCTTTCTAAATACAGCTTCACAAATGCTTGTGGTTATAACGAGGGGGATTTCATTATATGAAAAAATTCATTATCCGAAAGGCAAGTCGGGGGTGCTCTCCCATCCCCAGATGCTGAAGCCTCTGGGAGAGACTCAGGGTGTGTCTCAGATTCAGCAGGCCCACGGGTCATCAGCTCTACCTATAGAGTCAGACGCTGAAGCCCATGGTTAGCTTGGGGGCTCTCAGCCCATTAAGGATCTGCCCCAACTTGTTGAAATGTGCTTCAGCCCTGAAAACAGCTCTTCACTCCATAATTTGAAACAGAAGACTTCATAAAGATAATAAAGGTAATAGACCAAAAATTGTATCCATACAACAACAACAACAAAAACCTTTTAAATGGGTAGAAAGTGATCATTAGGGAAATGCCACACTGAGATGTCTTCACACCCTTGAGGATGGCTGTTACCCAAAGAACAAAACAAGCGTTGGCAGGGTTGTGTAAAAATTGCCACCTGTATGCACTGCCAGTGGGAATGTAAAATGGTGCGGCCGCTATGGAAAATGGTATGCAGTTCTTCAAAATATCAAACAGAAATACCATGTGATCCAGTAATTCTGCTTCAGGGTATATGCCCCAAAGAAGTGAAAGTAGAGAGTCAATAGATACTTGTACATCCATGTTCATAGAAGCATATTTCAGAATAACAAGAAATTGGAAGGAACCCGCATGCCTGTTGATGGATAAACAATGTATTCTGTGATATATAAATACAATGAAATATTACTCAGACTTAAAAAGTAAGGAAATTTCTGACATGCGCTACAGAATGGATGAACCTTGAGGACATTGTGGTAAGTGAAATAAGTCACAAAAGCTGACTGACAGATACTGTATGATTCCACTTAGATGAGGGGCCTAGAGTGGTCCGATTCCCAGCAACAGAAAGTGAGATGGTGGTGAGCAGAGACCAGGGGATGGGGGTG
Source organism: Cervus elaphus (assembly GCF_910594005.1). Lineage (NCBI taxonomy): Eukaryota > Metazoa > Chordata > Mammalia > Artiodactyla > Cervidae > Cervus > Cervus elaphus. Next base: position 44,092,703 of record NC_057841.1, read on the forward strand.
GGGAGTTAGCATTTAAGAAGTGCAGAGTTTGGGAAGTTTCAGTTTGGGAAGATGAAAATTCTGGCAATGGATGGGGTGGTAGTTGCACAGTAACTGTATTTGTATACAAATAATGTATTTGATGCTGCTGAGCTGTGCCCTTACAAATGGTTGAATTGGTAAGTTTTATGTCATGTATATTTTACCACAATAAAAAAGTTAAATATGGGGGAAAAGAGTATCTTTATTTAAAAGATGAGCAAAATTGACAAACCTTTACCCAAGCTCACCAGGAATATAGAGAGAACAAGTTACCTGTATCTGGACTGAAAAGGGGGACATCATTACAGACACTTCCGACATCAAGAATGACAGTGAAACATCAACAAATGTTGTGTGCCCATACATTTAACAACCTAGATAAAATGGACACGTCTTAAAAATACAAACCTTTTTGTATTTTCTGAAATACAAAGTTTTCAGAATGAAAAAAAAAAAATGGCACTTTCTCAACCTGCCAAGGGTAACCTATAAAACCCAACAACTAACCTGTACTTGGTGGTGAAAGACTGATCACTTTTCCTCTAAAATTAGGAACAGGGCAGGGGTATTTGTTCTTCATCATCATATTAGAGGTCCTAGCCTGCAATAGGGCATGAAAAAGAGAAGGAACTAGAACAATCTCTGTTCTCAGATGGCATGATTGTCTATGTAGAAAGTCACAAAGAATTTACAACCAAACTATCAGAACTAATAAATGAGATGACAGAGTGAAGGTGGCTGTCCCTCCCCTCCACCCCTTGTCAGTTCCCTTCATCTCGCCTGGGACTGACCCAAAAGTAACTTACTGCAGCCTGTTTTAGAAAAGCTGACGAAGATTCTGTGATTGTGCCTAAACTGAAAGCCAACAATGGTGACAAAGGAGCCACCCATTATCAGGCTTTTTATTTTCCACCAGAATTGAAGGTACCCTCCCCATCTGTTGGTGCTTTTAAACATATGGACTGCTCTTCATCAGCTGTGCTGTTAACCACACTGTTGAAATATCTGCCGCTCAACTTTATCAAAGATTATGTGGCACATAGGGGACAAATCGTAGGTTCGGTTCCCTTCCTTCATACGGTTCCCCAAGTCAAAACCCAAAGGAGAGCTGGATAAAGAACCCGTGGTCTTGACTGGGGAATTGTCTTCACTGTGCTCTGATGTCCTGGGCAACCCCAGGAAACCTCGGGGAATCCATCATTACCTCCAGTGAAGGGATGTAGATGAGTGTACTGTTGGCGTGAATTTCTTTTTATCCTTCCCCCCAACCCCCACCCCCGGCACTGCCCCGTGGAAAGCCACACGGTCTATATTATACAATGAAGTATCAGTGGTCCCAGGATAATCTTGGAAGGGCTTCTGCAATGATGCAAACTACCCAGTAGAGGGAGCCAGAGTACAAATGGAAAAATTACTGCATGTTTAAAAATAACATCCCTTACAAATTGCACAATTGTTTCTAAATTAGAGTGTTTACTGTTTTCACATTTTCCACTATATATATATAAGGCATACGTAATTTAAAAATAACATTTGAATATATGGTATAATTTAGGACAGGAATGTAAATCTTAAAACTTAATGCCCTCCTTTTTAGCAGTACTTTGACCGGACCTAATGAACTTGGTTTGAAATCAGGGGAATTTTTCTAAATCAAAGACTGAAGTTTTTTAGGCCTAAAAAAGTGTTAGAGGCAAACAGTACAGCAAGAGTTTTGAAGGTAATTCTTTCGGTAAAATGTATTGCTGACTTTTTATATGTCACTGAAGGAAGACAAAACTGTATTTTAGTTACTAAATCTACCTGCATTTGCTTTTTAAATTGTAGCCACGGACCAGGCTCAGAGATTAGGACTCACAGCTGTGGGCATTTATCGAGGGGCCTTAAGGAAAGGCGGGGGTGGACACAGAGAAGGTGCTGGGTCTGGACTTCACAAACTCCTGAAGGAGGGCAGCAAGGGGCCGGTTTCCGCAAAGTGTCAGAGTCCCCATGAGCCCGGGGAAAGCGTTTAAAGAGGACACGTCAGTGTCAGGAGCAAAGAGGCCGGAAGCACAAAGCCTTCTCCTTGGAGGAAAAAGAGAGGTCGAACTCGCCTGGATGCCAGCGGGAATTTTGTAAGTACGTGACCTAGGCAAGGTTGGAGGGTTGTGCTCTAACTTACACCCTTGGGAGGTGGAACAGAACTCTGGCTAGACTCGCGTTTGGTGATGAGTCAATTTAGGCGGTGGGAAGAGGAGAACTTTGCTCTGGTTTCTGTACTCCGCAGTTGGGTTTAGACAGACAGAGTGCTTGGCAAGGCAAAAAGGAGAAAGGAAAGAAATGGCAAGTGCTAAGGAAAGGTCATCATCTGCTGGTCTCTTAGAAGGCAGGGCGTCATCAGCAAGTGGCCAGGGATGGGGGAGCTTCAGGGGGACAGGGGTCCTGTGGACTGGGCAGAACTGGCTTCTTAGCTGGCAGGCTCTCCTGGAGGCTTTCTGTTTGGTTCTGTTTTGTTTCTTTTGTGAGGGGGGCGGGGGGGTTATTTGGTCTTTTTTTTTTTTCTTTTTTTTTCTTTTTTTTTTCCTTTTATTTTTATTAGTTGGAGGCTGATTACTTTACAATATTGTAGTGGGTTTTGCCATACATTGACATGAATCAGCCATGGGTGAACATGTGTCCCCCATCCTGACCCTCCCTCCCACCTCCCTCCCCATCCCATCACTCAGGGTCATCCCGGTTCACCAGCCCTGAGCACCCTGTCTCATGCATCAAACCTGGACTGGCGATCTGTTTCACATAGGGTAATATACATGTTTCAATGCTATTCTCTCACATCATCCCACCCTCGCCTTCTCCCACAGAGTCTAAAAGTCTGTTCTTTACATGGTTCTGTTTTATATTCAGTTGTTTCTATGGCAGAATCACATACAGAGAAGGACACAAGGGACTTCCCTGCAGTCCAGTGGTTAAGACTCTGAGCTCCAAGGGGGCGTGTTTGATCCCTGGTCAGGGAACTAAGATCCTGCATGCCATATAGCTAATAAAGAAAGGACACAAATCGTAAGTTGTACAGAGGATAAAATGGACAAGCAAGAGTAGCCTCAGGACCCTCCCCCCGTCCTACCCGCGAACACCAGGCCCCAGGCTGCCTTCTGTTGAACTTTGCAGAAACGAGTCGTGTGTCAGGCGCTCTGCTGTGCGGGCCTCCTCCGCTCGGAGGCAGTGTGAGCTCCGTGTCGTTGCACGTCGTGCTCGCGGTGCACAGTGATTCATCATGTGAACCAACCACGACTCATCCACTCTGTGCAGGAGGACACTTGGATGGCTTGGGGTTGCTCAGTGCAGGGTTGACACAGACATCATTCTTGCTCTTTCTTTTGGGGAACATGGGTGTGCACCCCTGTTGGGTACACTGGAGGTGGCTGCTGGGCCCTAGGGTGTGCTTTATACTTATAGGTACCAACCAAGACATTTCCCACAGGGCTGGGACGATTTAGTGTCTGTGTGTTCTATAACCGGAAGTGGGGTCTGGCTGCTCACCACCCAAAAGTCAATAAAGAGTCCAGGTTAGTGGAAAGGAAAGTTTGCTTTATTTTGGAGGCGGACAACCAGAGGGGAGGGTGGAATCCTGTCTAGTGGCCAACTCCCCCCGACTTCAATGGACAAGGGCTTTTAGAGGGGAGTTTCAAGGATGTATAGATGGAGGGAGGGGGCTACAGCGGCTCTGACAGTCATCTTGAAACTGGTCACCGGTGGTCTGATCATCCTCTTGATTGTTTTAAGTACCGTTAAGTCTTCAGTTCCAGGGCTCCCATTTGCTTGAGGCCCGGTCTCAGAATTGTGGCAGTCTGTGTCATGGCCACAGTCCAGTCATCGTGTGGTTAACTTCTTCCACTTGGTGGGGTTTTTCAGGGTCTAAAAGACAGCTCACAGGAGATGGCTCAGAGTATTATCTGTAGCCCCGGAGGAGGAACTAAAAGTCCTTGACTGTACTTAGTGACTCAATGACTATTTGTTCTGTTGGACTGTTTTCCTTTTGTTTCTGCATTTTCTCACTTCTCTGACTAAAGTTTTTCTACAGACAAAAGGCAGCTGAGGACATGAGGACATGAGGACTTGTTTCAATACCGGCAGCTCTATAATCAAGCTACTGGCATGTTAAATTTATTACTTTATAACAAAATGCTATGATTATTCAAGTAATAAGATAAATATTCAAATGATTAAATAATCATTAATGATAATTATATTAGTATAATCTCTTAACAACTTGTGTATGGTCAGGCCACTCAGGATGGCTGCCCTCTTGCTCTCTGCCCGTCCCTTGTCCGAGCAGTGCCTGCTTCACCTGTATCCTGTGCATGAGACTGACCTTCCTATGCCCTTGGCCCAGGCCCCAGCTGGTGCTCGTTCTTATCAAAGGAGCAGCGAGGGGCATGAGCCTCTGCTGGTTTCCCTGGTAACTAATGAGCACACCTGACGTCAGTTCCTCTGTAACTGGTAATTTCGCCCTGCTTCAGACATGTTGGCTCCCCATCAGTTAAACCGTTGATGTCTCTGTTTCCGACTCCAGGCTCTTTCTTTGGTCTTGAAGCTGGGCAAGCACAGGCCTTTCAAGCCTGTGCGGTGCAGCCCCACAACTTGAAATTGCCTGTGTTTCTTCATTTTATCTGTTCTGATGGGTGTATTGTGGTTTTCATGGGTTTTTTTCACTTCTTTTGCCCTTTTTTTTTTTTTAACTGAGTTGACTACCTTTTGCTTACTGATCCTGCATACTCCGCTGAGGGGATGGTGGCTCGGTGGTAAAGAATCCTCCTGCTGACATAGTAGATGCGGGTTCGATCCCTGGGTTGGGAAGATCCCCTGGAGGAAGAAATGGCAACCTGCTTCAGTATTCTTGCCTGGAGAATGCCATGGACAGAGGAACCTGGTGGTCTACAGTCCGTGGAGTCTCAAAGAGTTGAACACAATTGAGCAACTGATCAGAGTCCCCTGAAGTATTCTTACAGACATATAAATGCAAATTCACAATACAGAGAAACCAGCGTTTTGGAGCAGACAGAGCCTCAGGGAGAAAATTGTAGGTGGTGAGCTCTGCCTTGGCAGCAGCTGGACTTCCCAGAACTGGTGCAGAAGTTGCAGGTGCCAACACCACTGTAGGGTCACTTCCAGGAAACATGGGCATAAGTTGAACTCAACCCAAAGGGACACGCGAGTCTGTTACTTACTGGACAGCTTTTTTTGTTGTTGTTGTGTCTTCCAAAGACAGTCACTGTGTTTGAGAGCAAGCTGTGGAAGGAGGCAACCTTCAGGGTATGGTCCACATGTTTGTGCATACTCAGTCATTCAGTCGTGTCTGACTCTTCAAGACCCCGTGGGCTATAGCCCACCAGGCACCTCTGTCCGTGGAATTCTCTAGGCAAGAACACTGGAGCGGGTTGCCATTTCTTCCTCCAGGGGATCTTCCCGACTCAGGGATCAAACCCGTGTCTCTCGAGTCTCCTGGGTTGGCAGGCAGATTCTTTACCACTAGTGCCACCTGGGAAGTCCATGTGATCTGTGGGCAAAGCAAGCATGTTTCATGTCTGACTGATGACTTGCTTTAGAAGGAGCCCCACCTGACACTAAGCAGAATCTGGGCCTCGCTTCACTCTTGGGGAAGCAGTGACAGAGGTTCACTTGGAGGAATGTATACCTGCTGGCCAGGGTCACTCCAGAGTTAGGCCTTTCAGGTTAGGCTGCTGGGCGTCAGGAGGGCTGGAGACTCTCAGGGGTGCCCTCAGGCTCGGGTTATAGAGCCGGTGTCTGCAGCATCCAGCAGGCTGCCCGGGGATCCTCTTCCTTCCACAGTGACAGGCACTCACCCACCCGACCGGCTCCTGGAGGATACGAGCAGTCGCTTGGAGAACAGACTTGATAAAAGGCAGGAACCCCTGCAGGTTTGGCCTCATCTAACAATAAAGCAAAACTGCTCAAAACCAGCCTGACACTTTTTATGCATTTTGACCCTGGCATAATTTGTGATGACTGTTTAAAGCTGTCATTTAAACTGAAGCCATTTTCACATTGCAAGAAAGGTCTGAGTTCATAAGAAGAAATACTTTAAGTTGAAGGCAGTGCAGAATCCCCAGGCATCACCCGCGGTGGTACAAAGCAGCTGGTGAGTCCCTGGGTGCGGGGGGGCCGCAGCGCTTTCATGTCTGTCACAGGCCTGGCTTTGTCAGCGCCAAGGTCAGTCCTCGCGGTCACAGGCTGCCCCAGGCTGCAGGCTGAGCAAGCTGCCTCAGACTCTGTCATTTCCTCTTGCCTTTGGCTCCAAAGACCCAAGTTCCTTTTTTCCTTTGCCTTTGCTCCTTGGGTAGGGATTTAAATTGTGCCCTGAAGTTTTCTCACTGTCCCACGCCTTCATTTTTAATGTCTAGCACCTGGTCCCTTTCAAGTTTTTCTCTTACCTCTCCTTTTCTTCACCATTCATGCAATATTTTTCATCATCACTATTTTATGAATTTTTCCTTCTTAAGGAAAAAAAAAAGGTTGGAAGTTTTACAGATACTTGAAGTTCATTTGGGACTGATAAGCCCACCATGCCCTTCACCTTTCCCCTACCCCTGGCCCTCTGCTTAGCAGCTGCCAGGCTTTTTCCTCATCCTAGGACCCCACCCTTGGCAGGGGTTGCATTGCCATGACAACCAGCAGCCTGCCAGTCAGCTAGCTCAGGGTGTGTCTGCTCAGGCCTGGGGCACTGGCCCAGCCTGGGGACCCTCCTCGGCATTACCGGAATCGTCCCCGTTCAGTCCCCCCGAGTCCTGGTAGGATCTGCCGGCTCTGTGCGCACTGGGCTTGGCAGCTCCTTGTCAGGGCGAAGCCCATGGCCGGGCGAGGGTCCACAGAAAGTGATGAGTCTTTTCTCTGCAGGGATCAGTCAGCACTCTGTCCTCAGAGTAAGTTTATCCTAAAGAAGGAAAGCCTTAAGCAGCCGTGATGGTCACCACTTGGTCCTGATGTTGGAGGTGGGGTGGGGGATGGGGGAGGGTGGAGAGGAGAGAAGGACTCTCAGAAGGTAGAGGGGGAAAACTGGACAGATCTTATGCCTCATTTGCAGGGGCAGTTTTTATTATGTTTTGACATCTTGCCATCCTTAAGCCATAGTAGTTTTGATCTCAGATGGCCTCGGCCTGCAGCAGCTTGAAGCAGAGCTTCAGTTCCCAGCCGGGTCCGGCAGCGGCAATGAGAGCTCGGAATCCTAGCCCGTCAGACCAGTGGTCAGTGACAAGGCCCTGGCCCTTCAGCTTTGCAGAAATGAATTCCCACAAGGAGACGGAAAGTAGTGAAACAAGTGCAGTGTTTATTAGGAGGAAGAAGGGTACCTGTGGATAGACACCCTCGGGTGGGCTCAGAGAGCATTGCACCCTCATGATGGTTTAATTCACTTTTATGGGGCATTTCTTCCGGGTGTCCTTTGGCCAGTCATCTCGCCCCACCGGGCTCTGAGCCTGTGTTCGGTTTAGCTCAGGGTCCTCCCCGGTGTGTGTGCATTTCTCAGCCAAGGTGGATGCCAGTGAAGAGGCCTATGGGCAGTTGACATCACCTCCTATGGGGTGGCGCCCCCTCTTTCAACCTCCAAGGAGACTCACTGTGCATGTGGGGAGGTCTCCTTGACTTGGACAGTGAGGGAACACATGGTTTCTGTAGCTTATCTGGGCAGGACAAGGCTTCTCGCTGCTCCTGCTCTTTGGGAGTTTCTGTCCATGGGAGGAAACCCCAGCTGCCTGGCCTGGGGCCCATCTGTCTCCCTTGCAATGTCGCTCTTGAATGCTTCTTATCAACCGCCTTGAACACAACATGGATGGATCACATGTAAGCCACTTTGTTACTTTGTAAGCTCACTGGCGCTGGTCACTGGGGACACTCCAGAGGCTGCTGGGGGAGCAGTGGGGGAGGGAGGTCGCCTTTGCCAGGACGGGCTGTCCTGTGCCACCCCAGAGGCAGAAGCTGACGCTCTGACCTGAAGATAAAATCGCTATTGATCGACAGCTGTCTGGGCACTTATAGATCAGGAAGCAAAAGGCCTTACACTTCACCTCATGTGACTTTGCTGCTAACAATGCTGAGATTAATAGCCAGCCTCAGACTGAAACTCAATTTCCTCCCAGGCTGCAGAGGGAAGCAGGGGCGGCTGGGGCTGGCGCAGCTCGGGGACGGGCAAAGCCAGCCCAGCCCAGCGTGTCCACCGACTAATTAGGGAAAGGCCCTGGACTCGACAGGGCTTGGTGGTAGTTCTAGCCACTCAGGAACCAGGAATTTGGAAAATTCACCCAATTCCCCAACGTGCCGATTTACTCTCTATTAAATGAGATTATAAGGATGACAGGTGACACTGGTGATAAAGAAGCCGCCTGCCAATGTAAAGGACACAAGAGACATGGGCTTGATCCCTGTGTCAGGAAGATCCCCTGGAGAAGGAAATGCAACCAGCTCCGGTATTTGTGCCTGGAGAATCCCATGGACAGAGGAGCCAGGCAGGCTACAGTCCGTGGGATCACAAAGAGTCAGACACGACTGAAGCAACTTTCATTTTCACTTCAAGATCATACACGCAGGGGCCTGCCAGAGACAAACGCCGGCTGGGAGGGTACGTATCCCACCGCATCTGGGCTGAAAAGAGGGTGAGTCTCTGGGAATCAGGTGAGTGCCATTGCCAGGCCTGGATTTGGCCGCCCAGCCGCCCTGGCCCGCGCTCTGCCTCAGGTTCTCTGAGGCCCAGCTGTGAGCGTGCTCAGGGTCCCCTGGTCCCTCTGAGACACTCCTTGCCACCCGCAGTCAGGAGAGCCCTACATGTGCCCATGGCACAGGCAGGCATCCTAGCCCATGGCACAGAGGAGGACTCTCAGGGTGGTCCGGGGGCCGAGTGGTGACAGAGGCCCAGGCTCCCCCTGCTCCGGTGGCGGGAAGCTTGCTTGCTCCTTGCCTGGCAGCTCAGATGAATGTCCTCCACCCTGGCTCCCGCATTCCCTCACCGCGGGCGGTGTTTCTCAGCCCTGGGTTGGTCTCCACGCTCAGCTTTACTGGAAAGGCATTTCTCACGCTGTCTTGGACAGCTTGTCCCTCTCTGACCCCTGCCACTGCAGACCAGCTATGCGGTTTCTGAACATCATACCACTGGACTCGCCAGGTGTACTCTTGGTGGACGTTGACAAAATGCAGCATACCTTACCATCCGCTCTGGAGTTGGAGGCTGGTGAGCTCCTCACTCCTAGAGCCTGACTGCCTGCAGGTTCAGACAGGACCAGCTTCTGGAAAGAGAAGCCTTGAAAAAAAAAAAAAAACTTTGGACAGAATGCCTAGTGAGAACGGAACACAGCCCAGCGGAGACTGTGGCCACTCACGTGGCCCTGAGCTGACTTCTGCGTGCCTCAGATTTGACGTGGCTTCCTGGGTGGGTCTCTTGGATGTTATCAGACCTGTGGACTCAAAGCAAATCCGTATGTGAAAATCCAAGGTAGTCCAGTGGTTAAGACTTCACCTTTCAATGCAGAGGGTGCAGGTTTGATCTCTGGCCGGAGAGCTAAGATCCCACATGCCTCATGGCCAAAAATCCAGAACATAAGACAGAAGCAATATTGTAACATTCAATAAAGACTTTTAAAAAATGGTCCACATTAAAAATTTAAAAATCTAAAAAGGAAAAAAAAAAATTGCAAAGCACTTGAGAGCAAGGGCAGTTTCAGTTTCTGTAAATGTCTCTGACCCGGAGTAGACATTCAGTGACCCTGACAATAAATGTGTCTGGCCAGAAAAAAATGAAAGTAGGGGAGCAGGGAGCGGGAGCAGGGAGCGAGGGAGAAAAGGAGGAAGAAGAGTGAGCAGGGCCTGTGCAGAGCTGGAGCAGTTCTGTACGCATGTGGATGGATACCCAGACACTCGTAAACCACAGGCCTGCAAAGTCCTTGAAGAAATGCTCTTTCTTTTTCCTGCGGAGACAGAAGTCTTTATACTCACACAAGCTTCACATCATATTGTAACTTGAGAATTTATCTTTAACACAGAAAGCAAATGTAACTCACTCGCGGAAACACAAATTGCACTGTTGCACTGTTTTGACCTGTGAATGCAAAGTGCATAATAAATGGCGAATAATCAAACTTGCCATTAACTAAAATGGCAACTAAGATCTGGTGCAGCCAAATAAATTTTTTAAATAAATACATTGAAATAAATAAACCTGCATGTCACTTACTTAAAAGAACACTTGCCATCGATAGTATTAGCTGGGAGAAGGATTAAGGCCCGCGATCCTCAGTGATGGCTGGAGGTCAGCCTTTACTCATTAAGAGGTCAGCCCAGCACACCCGCTCATTTTTATTTTCAACTTTTACCTTCTTCTCCTCCCTGTGACTTTACCCAGGGAAATAGCCCTGCCTGTCACCCAGGAAACTGGCTGTCACTCTGGCAGGTGGAGATGGGTAACCCCCTACCAGGTCGTATTACAAATTCACATTTGCAGCTGGGCTCCAGTGACCAGACAGAAAATAATTCTCTTGATTCCCAGCCCTACCCACCTGGCCTCCAGAGGGCTGGGCTATTGGCGGGAATCTGCCTGTTTAAGCTGTGAACACGCCGGGGTCTCCTCTTAAGAAGCAGGCCACAGAGTGGTTTTGTTTCGAACAGAAAGGAGAAAGCAGCCTGATGCCCTGGGTCCTGACTTGCAAGGCCCTGGACCTCTAACCCTGACTGCCTTCCTGATCACCGGTCCCAGGTTAGCCACGAACTTGAGGCTGGGTGAGCTGAGGACAAAGGCCTTGGGTCCCACTTTAGTTATGTTAATTGAGAGGAAAGACGGGGTGAGCCCCTCACAGTGGGGCCAGACGGCGGTGTCTGCGGCTGAGTCTTTATTCTGCGGCCTTTGGCGGCGTTGGCTGGGGACAGAGCCGAGCTCCAGCTGTATGCAAAGTGCGCCCCGGGGCTCCGGGAGGGGCCGGCCCCTGGTCACTGCGTCACCCCCGCCCTTAGCCCTCCCCTCCTTTCTGTAACAAAGGCAGCCAGCACCTGTGGCTGGTGAAAAGTCTTCACTCTGAGGACAGCCAAGGGTGGGCCGTGTTTGTGCTGATTTCAGACTTGGGACCACAAGCTCCCAGTCTGCCAGGCTGCCCTCGTGGGAGGTGGGCCCAGTGGGAAGCGTCCAGCTCCCTCCAGGTGGCTCCTCCATCCTCACTCGCTGTCGACCCATCTGTCCCCTGCCATCGAGGGTGACGAGCCAGGTCTGGACCCAGAACTGCCGCACCGCCCTGCTTGGCACTCCCAGTCCCGAGCACGACCAAGGCCGGTGCTTCCTGGAGGACCATCTGGATCCCAGGAGAAGTCACCTCGTCCTTGTCTAAAGAGAGGCTGAGGACTGCCTGGTGGTCCGGCGGTTAAGAATCCACCTTGCTGCAAAGGGCACGCGGGATCGATTCCTGGTAAGGCAACTAAGATGCTACATGTCACGGGGCAACTAAACCTCAAGCCGCAATGTGAGCTGAAGCCCACGTGCTCAGGACCCCATGTGCCTCAAGGAACATCCCGCATGCCACAACTAAGACCCGCCATAGCCAAATAAATAAATTATAAAAAATAAAAATAGAGCTGTATGTGTGTCTTATACAAGGAGAACAGTGACGGAATCAATGAGTCTAACAGGCATTTTAGGAGCAGCTCTGAGCCAGGTGATGCTCTAAGAAGATGGCCACTGGGATTCCTGCCCCGGGGGCTCACCTTCCCAGCACATGTGTGCTAAGTCATGTCTGACTCTTTGCAACCCCATGGACTGTAGCCTGCCAGGCTCCTCTGTCCATGGGATTCTCTAGGCAAAAATACTAGAGTGGGTTGCCATTTCCTCTTCCAGGGATCTTCCCCACCCAGGGATGGAACCTGAGTCTCCTATGACCCCTCACTTGTCTCATTATGTCTACTGCACTGCAGGCAGATTCTTTACCACTGAGCTACCAGGGAAGCCCATAAAATGTGACATGTTTCCCTAAATTATGCATGCTGAGTTGCATCAGTCATGTCTGACTTTGCAATGCCATGGACTGTAGCCCACCAGGCTCCTCTGTCCATGGGGTTTTCCAGGCAAGAATACTGGAGTGGGTTGCCATTTCCTTCTCCAGGGGATCTTCCCGACCCAGGGATCAAACTCGAGTCTCCTGTGGCCCCTGCATTGCAGGCGGATTCGTTACCGCTGAGCCACCAGGGAATCACTTCCCTAAATCAGTGGTTGACTAAACTTCCTTAGGTTAAGGAAAGGTTTTAACTTATTAATTAGTTAGACCTTCCTTTACAAAATTGCCATCTTCCCTTTATAAAAGAGATGAGGTAACTTACAAAAGTGTTTCACTCTTGGACGTCAGACCTATGCATTTCATCATCCCTTGAAATTCTCACCTGGAGTTACGGCCACAAGTAGCAACGTAGGTGGGATGCAATAGCTGTTGCTTCCTTTTTTCCTTCAAGAATTTCTCAGTGCTTTTTTTAAATTTTGCTGCACCATACAGCATGCAGGATCTTAGTTCCCTTACTGGGGCTTGAGCCCACGCCTCCTGCAGTGGAAGCACAGTCTTAACCACTGTACCACCCAGGAAGTCCCTAGAGAGAATTTTCTTTTTTTTTTTTTTTTCCATTTATTTTTATTAGTTGGAGGCTAATTACTTTACAATATTGTAGTGGTTTTTGCCATACACTGACATGAATCAGCCACGGATTTACATGTGTTCCCCATCCCAATCCCCCCTCCCGCCTCCCTCCCCATCCCATCCCTCTGGGTCTTCCCAGTGCACCAGCCCTGAGCACTTGTCTCATGCATCCAACCTGGGCTGGTGATCTGTTTCACCCTTGATAGTATACTTGTTTCAGTGCTGTTCTCCTAGAGAGAATTTTCAATGTGAGGGTGAACTTGCATTTACAAATAAATAGGGGCTGGCAAGGTCTGGTGGAAAGGAAATTGTACAGAGATAAGGAGATACAGGAGGCTGATGCATAGTTAAAACCCTCATATGCTTTGTATACTTTCATTTCTAATTATGACGCACAAAATCTTTATTTTTTTCATATAATTCAGTGAGAGTGTTTGTAAATGACTGAAAGAGGGATTTACATATAAAGTATTTTCCCTCTTTTTTAAGACATCAGGTTTGAGGCCCCGGCTCCTCTCCAGACCCTCCCCCTTCCAAACCCACCCCCAACCCCTGTGCAAAGTCCCAAGAGGACTCAGGATGCTGCCAGGGGAGGGGGAGGGGAGGGAAAAAGGAAAGGAGTCCTCCTCAGGAGAATGCATGCCAACGCCTCAGGCTGATTTTTTTTTGTTTTCAGGCTGATTTTTATAAGCCATTGTCTCTGTTTGTTTTTTTTCCCCCTTAAATTGGCCCAAAGCGACACTCATGCTATGAATTCCACACCTTCAGTCAGCACTTGGATCACAGTTAACGATATGGTTTAGACCCTTGAGAGCAAGGTATAATTTTACACAGTCATAAGTTTTCTGTCACCTTTTCTGCAAAATAAAAAAAAAAAAGTCTTTGACAAATTGTGAGGAGGAGAGATGTGTGGCTCTTCCCTGGTGCCCTGAGCTGGCAAACCTGCTCCCTGAGGAGCCGGGGCTGCGGACACGCCCAGCCCTGACACTGGTGCTGTGGCTTTGAGGGGGCGGATCGGGGCTCTGAAGACCCTCCTACCCCCACCATCCTCCCCGCAGGCTTAACCAGAAGGCTCTTCCCGGGTTCCCTAAACCCACCCACCCAGTAACAAAAGTGGTCTTTAACACAAAAGTGTTTGATTAAACAGCACTTTTCTTCTCATATCTGGTTGAACAAGCATCATTCAATACCTTTTCCTTTTCCTACGAAACATCCCCGGCAAGAGTGAATTGCACTAAATCTCTAACTCTGACGGTGACCATCTGCAGAGCTTGTTTAGGCACAGGGATCCATCTTGCGCTGAGGCGGCCATGGTCCACCTCCGTCTCACCTGGGAGACAGAGTCTCCAGGCCCATCGCAGGCCTTCACCGGGAAACGGTGAAGGACAGGGAAGCCTGGCGTGCTGCAGTCCACGGGATCGCAAAGAGTCTGCGCGACTGAACAACAGCAGCAACTGTAGGCCCACGACTGGGCCAGGAATGGGCCTCCGGGCCACGCCGCCCCGAGGACTCGAGCTTATAAACCTGGCTGCGGGAACCTCCCAGGTGTGTCACTGGGCAGGTTGTGTAAAAGTGGAGACACCCATCCATAAACCACGATTCCATATTCTTCTTGACCCAGAGAGGCCTCGGTCTCCTGGATAAATTCTCCCACTGAAAGAGGCCCGGACAGGGACCCAGTGAAAAGCTGGCCTGCAGTTCACACTTAGCCGGCAGGTGTGTTCAAGGAGCAGCCACCCCATGGTAACCCCAAGCTGTCAGCTGCCCGGTTCCCCACTTGGAGGAGGAGGTTAACAAGCAGCCTGCAGAGACCACCTGGTGGGGAACAGGCCCCAGCAAGTCAGCAGGGCTCCAATCTGCTGGCAGTTCTCAGCCTTGCAACACCTCCCCCCACCCACCCCACCCCAAGTGCTCCAACACCTTTAGCCTGGGGATAATGTCACATCCCCAGGTCTTCCCAGGTGGTGAAGTGGTAAAGAACCCGCCTGCCACAAACGCTAACGAGTATGAAAGAGGAAATTAATAGTAACACAATAATAGTGGAAGACTTTAATACCCCACTCACAACTATGGATAGATCAACTAAACAGAAAATTAACAAGGAAATATAAACTTTAAATGACACAATGGACCAGCTAGACCTAATTGATATCTATAGGACATTTCACCCCAAAACAATCAACTTCACCTTTTTCTCAAGTGCACAAGGAACCTTCTCCAGAATAGATCACATCCTGGGCCATAAATCTAGCCTTGGTAAATTCAAAAAAATTGAAATCATTCCAGTCATCTTTTCTGACCACAGTGCAGTAAGATTAGATCTCAATTACAGGAAAAAAATTATTAAAAACTCAAACATATGGAAGCTAAATAACACGCTTCTGAATAACCAACAAATCATAAAAGAAAAAAAGAAATAAAAATATGCATAGAAATGAATGAAAATGAAAACACAACAACCCAAAACCTATGGGACACTGTAAAAGCAGTGCTAAGGGGAAGATTCATAGCATTACAGGCTTACGTCAAGAAATAAGAAAAAAGTCAAATAAATAACCTATGTCTACACCTAAAGCAACTAGAGAAGGAAGAAATGAAGAGCCCCAGGGTTAGTAGAAGCAAAGAAATCTTAAAAATTAGGGCAGAAATAAATGCAAAAGAAACCAAAGAGACCATAGCAAAAATCAACAAAGCTAAAAGCTGGTTTTTTGAAAAAATAAAATTGACAAACCGTTAGCAAGACTCATTAAGAAACAAAGGGAGAAGAACCAAATTAACAAAATTAGAAATGAAAATGGAGAGATCACAACAGACAACACTGAAATACAAAGGATCATAAGAGACTACTACCAGCAGCTCTATGCCAATAAAATGGACAGCTTGGAAGAAATGGACAAATTCTTAGAAAAGTATAACTTTCCAAAACTGAACCAGAAAGAAATAGAAGATCTTAACAGACCCATCGCAAGCACGGAAATCAAAACTGTAATCAGAAATCTTCCAGCAAACAAAAGCCCAGGACCAGATGGCTTCACAGCTGAATTCTACCAAAACTAAAAGAGACACGTGCACCCCAATGTTCATCGCAGCACTGTTCATAATTGCCAGGACATGGAAGCAACCTAGATGCCCATCAGCAGACGAATGGATAAGGAAGCTGTGGCACATATACACCATGGAATATTACTCAGCCATTAAAAAGAATTCATTTGAATCAGTTCTAATGAGATGGATGAAACTGGAGCCTGTTATACAGAGTGAAGTAAGCCAGAAAGATAAAGACCAATACAGTATACTAACACATATATATGGAATTTAGAAAGATGGTAACGATAACCCTATAAGCAAAACAGAAAAAGAGACACAGATGTACAGAACAGACTTTTGGACTCTGTGGGAGAAGGCGAGGGTGGGATGTTTCGAGAGAACAGCATCGAAACATGTGTATTATCTAGGGTGAAACAACAGATCATCAGCCCAGGTTGGATGCATGAGACAAGTCTTGGGCCTGGTGCACTGGGAAGACCCAGAGGAATTGGGTGGAGAGGGAGGTGGGAGGGGGGATCGGGATGGGGAACACATGTAAATCCATGGCTGATTCAGGTCAATGTATGACAAAAAAAAAAAAAAGAAAGAAAAATAGATTGGGATTAAATCGGTTAAAGCCATACTTCAAACAATAAAAAATAAAATAAAATACAATTCAGTGTGAAAAAAAAAAAGAACCCGCCTGCCAATGTGGGTTCAATCCCTGGGTCAGGAAGATTCCCTGGAGGAGGGCATAGCAACTCACTCCAGTATTCCTGCCTGGGGAATCCCAAGACAGAGGAGCGTGGCGGGCTACAGCCCATGGGGTCACAAAGAATCACACATGACTGGGCAACTGAGCACACACACATTGTCACACTCCCCTGTCAGGAAGCTCAAACTTGGCAGGTGGCAAAAGCTAACATTTTTCTTTGGAACGAGGAGCAGGAAAGGGACTTGATGGAGGGAATGCAAATTTGGAAAAGACAGAAGGGGTCACCTCCTTTCTAGACCGTCCTTCCCCAGCCCCTCCCCCTTTACCAGCGAAAGCCGTTCACCCTTTCCTCTGTGCCCGACAGCACCCCCTCCCTGACACGGGGTATCTCGTCCACCTGGCTGATACGCAGGCTCCTTAGCAAGAGTCTTTGAGGCCAAGCAATGATTAGTCATCTTCGTGTTCCCTGTGCTTGGCAAAATGTATTTGCTGAGTGAATGAGGCTTAACTAGGGCTGATTCAGCTATTTGGATGGAAAATGGAGCCAGCCAGCAGGTCTGAGACACGTTTCGGCAAAGCTTCCCAAATATACAGGTTCCTCTTGGAATCAGCGTGCACATGTGTGCACACACACAAGCACATACACACATTCACATACACACATACGAGCACTTCTTTTAAAATTGAAGTCTAGTTGATTTACAATGCATTAGTTTCAAGCGTACAGCAAAGTGATTCACTTATATATACAAATATTATTTTTCAGTCTTTTTCATTATAGGTTATTACAAGATACTGAATATAGTTCCCTGTGCTATGCAGTAGGTAATCTATTTAATATATAGTAGTGTGTATATGTTAATCCCAAACTTCTAACTTATTCCCCCCCCCCCCCCCCCGTTTTCCCCTTTGGTAACCATAGATAGGTTTGTTTTCCATGTCTGTGAGTCTGTTACTGTAAATAAGTTCATTTGTATCATTTTTTTAGATTCCACATATAAGCAATATCATATGACATTTGTCTTTCTCTAACTTACTTCACTTAGTATGATGATCTCTATGTTCACCCATGTAGCTGCAAATGGCGTTATTTTGTGCTTTTAATGGCTGAGTAATATTCCATTGTATATATATACCATATCTTCTTTATCCATCCCTCTGTTGATGGACGTCTGGGTTGCTTCCATGTCTTGGCTATTGTACACAGTGCTGCTATGAACTCCTATGAATAGGAGTGCATGTATCTTTTCAAATTATAGCTTTGTCTAGGTGTATGCCCAGAAGTGGGGTTGCTGGATCATATGGTAGTTCTGTTTTTAGTTTTTTAAGAAACCTCTATACTCCATAATGGCTGCAGCAATTTACATTTCCACCAGCTGACACATACACACATCTTGATGGTAGTTCCAGGTCAGTTAAAATTCCTTTAGCCTCCAAAAGCTTCAAGAGGCTGTCATAGGTAATTGCTACACTCCATCCAAGTATAATTAGCTTCCTCTGCCTTCCCTCTAGACCACAAGTGGCTACTACTCACATGTAGAGTCATTCCTGTCCGCATCACTGAAGCAAAGAAAAATTTTGAGAATTCAAGCTGCATCATGTTAATCTGGTCAGTTCCTTAGGGGCTGGTCAGACATAGACTGTTGTGTTCCCAGCGAAGTGAATTTGCTAAGGAAGGGAGGAGGGTCAGTAAATGGGATATTGCATTCTCAGTTGAGTTCCAAGTTACCACCCAGGGACTGGCAGTGCCGTTTACATATAAACAGTGTAATTGCAGTGAGAGTCAGAGCTGGCAGAATTAGGCTGGCACTTGATATGCTAATTACAACTCTCTCTAATCTCTGTAGGCTGTTTGCAAAGAGAATTTAGAATTGGAGAGAACTGAAACCCAGTGAGGATGACTTGCCCGAAGGTCACAGACAGGCCTAATTAATTGGAAATTTTCTGTGTGTTTCAAATGCGTGCAAGGTCTTATATACAACATCTCATTTAATCCTGTAATGACTTTTGAATGGTATTTCAGCACTCTTAGCATCATGCTGTTGATGGAGGAAAGCCATGAGTAGTGAGTGAGAGATCCAGTGTGGTCCTCTGAGATTTCAGCTGAGGTCCATCTTTCCTTACAGGACAGAGCTAAGCTTGGGTGTCCCAATTCTCGAAAAAGCAAAGAACACATGGTGCCTAGTTTCCATTATTCATATACATTAAAGCTGCTTTCTTAAGCCAGAAGAAAAAGAATCTATATTTTCTATAAATTCAAGTTAGCCTTCCAGTTAGTTCCTGAACAAATTTACTACCAACAAGATATTTGTATTTCATCCCATTCAAAAGCTAATTAGCAACAAAGGTCTTATTAATATTACAAACCAGGAGCAAAAGCTGTGTATGTTTTTTCTATTTCCCCCTTCATTTGAGATTTGCAGTGTATTCAGTCGGGATTGATGTGACATATTCTCTGTCCTTTTAAAAATTAAAAAGGTGAACATTCACATCTACATATTTGGAGAGGGGTCCTTATACTTTTGTATAGCAAAGGTAGTAAACACATAAATGCATGGATAAATAAATCTACACATTTCTCCTTCAATCAAGACATTTTTCAGCGACTAGCAGGGCATCTCTTAGACTTACCCTGAAATTTGCACCCTCCCTGGTCCTGGTCCCAGTCCTGGTTTTTCATGCAGGATAAATATAGGAATAAAGGAAAACCATTCACATGTCACAAGTCCAGGCATTCCCCGTCCGAGCCAGCCAGCTAACGAATGGAAGCAGGAGGCAGTCATTGCCCAGAGGCCTGAAGAGAGCTGGATGGGGTTGTCAACTGAAAAAGAAACTACTCGACCTAAAAGTTGAGAAAATATTTTGCTGAAAGATTTACTTTTGTTTTAGTTTTGAAGGATTCGTTAACAAAAGAAACCACTCGTCACACACAATAAACAATTTCAATATTTACTAGAGGATTATTTGGCTTAATTTCAACATACAATCATTTTTTAAAAAGAGAAATAACAACATTAGAGAAAAGTTAACAGCACATACATCACCAAATTGGGCCGACCTACATTCAGACTAATATCATCAGTTACCGATTTGTGTGCAAAAATGCAACTCTAGATTTACTTTAAACTTGTTACAATGCTGTTTGTTTCACCTTGTGAATCATAGGATTTCATTAGATCCCGGGGGGTTGGCCAGACCTCCAGGGGCTCAAGAGCTCCAAGACCCATTCCTTTCTTATCTAAATTGCCTCCTTACTCGCTGTGCTTGGGGCCGAGGCCCTAAAAGCGGGCATCCTGTTTCCATCCTGAGTTCCCTCAGGGCTCGATGTCGGGTGGCTATAATGCAATTGCTTGCTGGCTACAGCATCCTTTGTGTACTGATATGCCAGCAGTATTTTTCATTCAAAGGTTGCAGAGTGGAGCCAAGAGCCTGCGCTGGGGACACAGAAGGAGAGAGAATGTCTGTGCCTGGTACACAGAAAATGCTCATTGAAGTTTTGGGGGACGCAGAAGAACATTTATTTGGCTGCAGTGGGCTACAGTCCATAGTGTTGCAAAGAGTTGGACACAACTGAAGTGACCTAGCGCTCACGCATGCCAGTCTTAGTTGCGGTATGCAGGCTCTTAGTCATGGCAGGTGGGGTCTAGTTCCCTGACCAGGGATTGAACCAGGGTCCCCTGCATTGGGAGCATGGAGTCTCAGCCACTGGACCACAAGGGAAGTCTCTGAATTACCTCTTTTCTCTGTGCTTTTGTTTCTTCATCTGTAAAGCTTAGAGCAAGCATGTCTAGGACCCATTATTCCTCTTGATAAGGTTCATTTGCTTCCTCCATTAGAAAGCCTCACCAGACCTAATTACTTCCTCTATGTTTCTATTCTTGTTTATCAAATTTGAAAACCAGAATAGCTATTTATTATTTTCCAATGAGGAAGGTACTATCAAGCATATCCATTGCCTGCAGGCAGTTTGATATATAATAGCAAATAAAAACACCATAACACGTTGAGAGAGGGAGAAATAGTGGATGAAAGGAAAAGCTGTTTTTTTTTAGAACCTTCATGGCACTTTCCCCTGCTTTTTGAACAAGGATTCCTGTTTAAATTCTGCAGCTGACCCTGGGTTCTGCTGGCATAGTACCATTCTTCCACTATTTTAATATTTAAAATGTCTTTCTCTTCATGACCTTCTCAAGAGCAGGGCTCAGTTCTTTTCATCTTTTAGGTAAATTCAACGCCTGTTGCAATATCTTTTGAAAGAATAAATGAACTGTGTGTAGAAATGAATGAAGGTAACAAATATTTACAGAATGGGTCACAGAGCACCTCTGCGTTGTTTTCCTGATCAACCATCCTCAGAGACAAGGAACAAAGCCAAGAGCCTGTCACTGAGTCTCCACACTAACGTGGTTCGCTGTCAGTCACATTCATAAACAAGCGAGTTCAGTATTTGTATTTTCCATGTCAGACAGCTTCTGTCAATTTTAAATGGTTTGGTTATCTTAACTTGGCTGAATTTTTGTTTTTGTCTGTTTCTTACATGTTGTTTTCCCGAGAAGAAAGCTGGGGTTGGTGGATTCCAGTTGGATGAAAGGGTTCTGGCATCTTGAAAGCTCTGCAGGAAGGGCCAAGTGCTGTGAAAATACCAGCTGTAGTTTAGTGAAGAAAGCTGTCCCTCAGCGGCACCTTCCAGTCCACTCTATGTCCATTTCAGGAGGTACGAGGCCCAGAATCCAGGCAAAAATCACACACAGGGACTCTCTCTACCTTTCATACCTCTCAAAAAAAAAGCCTGCTCCCAGCATTTCTGAATTTACAAATTCTTTAAAGGGTAGGAATCTGCTTTGTGGTTCATGTTGGAACAGTTCCAGGCCTAGAGGAGGTAGTAACTGCTGATGCATTTGATTTTTATTTCTCTACACTTTATTAATTGGAATTAAAATGAGTCTCTATATGGAAAAGCTATAAGAAAACTGAACTTGTGGTCCATCTTCTCTCCCTGGAAATATGTACAGAAATGATGCAGATGAAAGCTTTGGTTGCCATCATTTTTAGTGATTAAAGCACAAATGAAACCCAGAATGTTCTATGAGAATAGAATAGAGTCTAAGATTCTAGAATCTTATAGGGTGACTAATTTGGAAGGAGACTAATTGGAAGCAGAGGACAATTCTAAGTTGTTTCAAGTAGTAAGTCCCTTAAACTTGATACGGTTGTAGAAACTTTTAAGGGTATGAGCTAGGAAAAAAAGAAAAGGATTCATTAAAAAAATAAAAAAGAATCATAGGAGAAGGAAAGAGAAGAAAGGCAACTTTTATGATTGTACATATTGGATTGTCCAAAAAGTTTGTTTGGGTTTCTCCATTTAAAAAAAAAAAACTCAGATGAACATTTTGGCCAACCCAGTACTTCTTCCCCTGGGGAGTTAAATCAGTTATTATAACAGGCAAAGACCATTAACCAACCATCTATTGGGTGCAGATTTCTGTACTACCCCGTGGCTCTGCGCTACGGAAGGTTACAGTCTATGGGAGAAGTCTGAATGTAACCACAGCACTGAACGCAAACCCTCTGCCCAGATAAGAATTTCCTCTACAGTGTCCTTGAAAGGTGACCCCACCTAGACAGCGTCCTTCCAGAGACCATCCAGTTGTACTTCCGGAGACAGCCCTATTTCACTTATCTTTCTACGTACATATATGGTTAATTGACTGACTGATTTTTGGCTGTGCTGGGTCCTCGTTGCCGCGTGGGGGCTTTCTCTAGTTGCAGGGAGCGGGGGCTACCCCCCACTGTAGTGGCTGCTTCTCTTGCTGCAGAGCACAGGTTCAGTTGCTCTGCAGCACGTGGAATCCTCCCGGACCAGAGATGGAACCTGTGTCCCCTGCATTGGCAGGTGGATTCTTATCCACTGTACCACCAGGGAAGTCCTTTCACTTATCTTTGTAGGGACGAAAGCAATTACAGCCTTCAAATTCTATTTGAGAAGCCTCCTGCAGAGAAAACAGAAATTAATAAACACAACTTCAGTGCACAGCAGAGAGGACTTGGGAGTTCATGAAATCACGGACCTAGATTATAAAATGGCATCACGTTGGTGCCAAAGATGACATCCTTGCTTCCCTGTGGAACAAAAGACATTCTCAAAAGACATGTGGCGCTAAAAGACTTTCTCTTCCTCTCCAAAATAGGCTTCAATCCAGGCAATGAGTAAGCAGATTTAGCTGCTCAGAAGGTGTATAGCCTTTATATATATCGATAATGTTTTTTTCTATATGCATGCAGTCTTTTCCAAGGAGAGACAAGACCCATTAAATCACAAAAACTGTTTCACACGTTGATGTATTTGCAAAAACAGAGAACGGGTGGTATGTTCAGTTTCATCAGGATTCCCTGCCTTGTGCAGACAGTCATAATTATCAACTCACCAGGAGCTCACATACCCTGGCTGGTTTATCATGGGGTTTATCACTCATGGCGGTGGAGGGGTGGGCACCGTGGGGAGTCCTCAGTAGGATATGGATGCTGACCCTTATTGGATGACTTGGGGAGGGTCCAACAAGGCAGGGCTTTGCTGTGGATCAGATGCTGTCAGGAAGTGGGGGCAATTCTACAATTGTGTATATTAATAAATCTTACTTGAAAGGAGGGACCACTTGAGCAGGACAGAGGCTGTAACTGGTAAGAAGCAGCAGGTCATATAGTTGAGAGAAAGGGGTATTTGGTCATTTCCATGGTTTAGGAAATGTTGATGCTTTCATCTATGTTCAGACAGACTACAGAGTGATCATGTCTTGATCCATCTCGGTCCCAGAGTGGTCTTGTCTGATGCCGAGATTCTGTGATACTCTTTGTGTTTAACAGGAGATGACAGGGCTTGGCTTTGAGAGTCAGGCCAGATCCTAGGAAGCTGGAGGCCGAGGTGATCTAGAGGCTGGCTCTGGTACCCGGATGGCTTTCCTCCTCCTCGTAACATTCTCTATATGAGATGCTGAGCCCCATAAAGGCAGATTTTCATCCCTACGATTCCCAGTATCTATATATAGCCTAGCATTTTAGAAGGTGGTCAATGACAATCTTTGTTTTTATTTTTAAATTGAATTATGGTTGATTTACAGTGTTGTGCCAATCTTCGTAATCTCTGAATGATTGAGCATATACATGAGTGAGTGGATGGGCCTGCTATGCATATTCTTGAGTGGGCTTCTCTCCCGATTATCTTTTAAAAAAGAGATAAACAATGTGAAAAGAGTTAGACCCCTGTCTTAGCATCAGATGTAAACATGAGTTAGCCTGATCCAATCTGGAGACATTCTTTCCTTGAGGAATGGATTTTAACCACAGGCAACTCTACAGCCTTAGCCACCTGCCTGGGTCTAGTTCATGCCCGTTGCCTCACGTAATTAATAAATGTCCCCATTCATTGTCAAATATTCTACGCTTTGGATGATAAATTATATGATCACCATAACTATAGTCATGAACCTCTTAACTATGGAAAGGAGGCCTTCTTTGGAACTGCAGCCAGTGGATACCAGGCATGGGGATTTCTAGATAGTGACTGATGAGCGAGAGGATCGCAGTGCTTCCTAAGATCTCTCTCTGAGCGAAAATTCCTTGTTTGTTGTTGTTTAGTCGTTAAGTCTTGTCCAACTCTTTGTGACCCCATGGACTGTGGCCCGCCAGGCTCCTCTGTCCATGTTATTTCCCAGGCAAGAATACTGGAGTGGGTTGTCATTCCTTTCTTCAGGAAATCTTCCTGACTCAGGGATCAAACCCGCATCTCCTGAATTGCAGGCGGATTCTTTACCACTGAACCACCAGGGAAGCCCTCAAATTCCTAAATCCTCACATTTAAAATTTTAAAGAGGCAAATATGAAATGGACTTGGCCTAAGGAATAACACTATGAATCTCTTAAACACTGCTGCTGCTGCTGCTAAGTCGCTTCAGTCGTGTCCGACTCTGTGCAACCATAGATGGCAGCCCACCAGGCTCCCCCGTCCCTGGGATTCTCCAGGCAAGAACACTGCAGTGGACTGCCATTTCCTTCTCCAATGCATGAAAGTGAAAAGTGAAAGTGAAGTCACTTAGTCGTGTCCGGCTCCTAGTGATCCCATGGACTGCAGCCTACCAGGCTCCTCCGTCCATGGGATTTTCCAGGCGAGAGTACTGGAGTGGGTTGCCATTGCCTTCTCCGCTTAAACACTGCTGCAGTAGGGTAATCAGGAACATGTCTAACATTTGTCATATTTATTCCATCCTATTTACCTCCTTTAATTATATTATTCTTCTATGAAAATTAGTTCATATTCTTTGAGTATATTTTATCTGAGAATGAACAGAGGTGACTTACAGTTTCCTATGGATAATCCTATGTTGATAATTAAAATGGCACTGAAAAGTTTACCCCAGTCCTTAGATACATACGTAAAGCTTCAGTTCAACTCCCTAATTTTATAGATTATGTCTCAAAAGCTCAGGAAGACTGAGTTCTTTTGTCCAAAGTAACTGAAAAAAACCACTGTGACCAGGCAAACCCACAACATTCTATATCCTCATTCCTAAAATGTGCTTGACAGTAATTTTATATAGAATTAATCATTAAAATGTATTTTGGGGACTTCCGTGGTGGTCCAATGGTTAAGACTCCACAGTTCCAATGCAGGGATCCCTGGTTGGGAAAATAAGATCCCACAGGCTGTGTAGTATGGCCAAAAAGTAAAAAGTATACCTTGTATGTGTGTTTGGTTTTTTTTTTCCGCCATGTGCACTGTTAGTTCCACAACCAGGGGCTGAACCTGGGCCACTGGCAGTGGAAGTTCAGAGTCCTAACCGCTGGACAGCCAGGGAAGTCCCTTGCATGTGTGATCTTGCACAGTGTTCTGTCTCCTGGATTAGTCAGGAAATTTATCCCATAAGTACGCTCTCCTATGAAATCTACAAATGCCTGTTCTATTTCTGCTTTCCATGTGAAACTGTTCTTATTTTGTATGAAAAGACGAGCATTGAAATTGGGCTGAAATGCCCAAGTCAGCAAGAGGAAAGTCATTATTAGCATCATATCTCCATTTCTGTTCTAAAAGATTGTAACTCTCTATGTAGGCAAATAAACAATGGTTACTTACAATAAAACAAGATATGCCTTACATTTCAAAATCTGCATGAGGAAATGAGCGACATTCTAAACTAAAGGGGTTACAATGTAAGTCAGTAATTTCCCCAATCAGGAAAGATCCTTTGATGAGTTTTCATTTACTTATTCATTATTATTATTATTATTTTGGTGGCACCATGTGGCATGCAGGACCTTAGTTCCCGGCCAAGGATTGAACCCATGTCCCTGTATTGGAAGTGCAGAGTCTTAACCACTGGGTTGCCAGGGAAGTTCTGAGCTTTCCTTTTTTTCAGCAATATATTTTCAACATACATCAAGCTGAGAATCTCACAATCATTAAAAAAATAATTTTACAAATTTTAGTAGTTATGTTGTAAGAGGAAAGGAGTCAGAATTTTTTATTTCAAGTTTAGCAAGCATGCATAAGGGAACACTTCTTCCTTTATTGAAAGGACATGTCTTAGAATCACCAAACTCCTCTTCCTCTCTGCTTGGAGGGGACACCTAGATTCTGCAATTTTCTTCCTGTGGGGAAGGTGTGCCATCCCAGAACTCACCACGAGGGGGCACCCTCCACAATAAGTAAGTGTTCGTCGCTCAGTCGTGCCCAACTCTTTGCCACCCCATGGACTGCAGCCCACCAGGCTCCTCTGTCCATGAGATTTTCCAGGCAAGGATACTGGAGTGGGTTGCCATTTCCTTCTCCAGGGATCTTCCCAACCCTCCACCATAGCTCAGCTCTTTTCTCTTTAGGAGTTGCGGTTCCCAACTAGGGCAGCATGTTGCCTAGCTTGTTCTTACAAATGCCCTTTACTTTTGTGAAAGGAGAATCAGTGTGGAATCTCTTCCCGAAAAATGAATTTTTAAAAATCAATATAATTCACTATAGTAATATAAAAGAGAAATAAGAAAGTTTTTTAAAATATGTATTTCAACACATGCTGCTGCTGTTGTTGTTCAGTTGTGAAGTCGTGTCCAATTCTTTGCAACCCCATGGATTATAGCCTGCCAGTCTCCTCTGTCCATGGGATTCTCCAGGTAAGAATACTGGAGTGGGTAGCCATTTCCTCCTCCAGAGTGTCTTCCTATCCCAGGGATTGATCCTGCATCTCCTGCATTGCAGGCAGATTCTTTACCACTGAGCCACCAGGGAAGCCTTTAAACAAACTTGCTAGGTGATTATTCCACATTCTAAAATTGAGAATGAATGCTAAGGGAAATAGTACCATTGAAAAGTAATATCATAGACATTTTCTGATATAAGATGTCAAAACTTTTTATAAATTTATGATTTGAAGTAAATACTGCTTTTTGTCTTAAGCTTCAGGTGTTCAACATATAAAGGTTACCAATACACTAGAAAATATAGACAATGAAGTACTTAGATCTTATGCATAGAGACAACTGCTAAAATGCAAATACAGGTGTGTTATATCGATGATTCAAATAATTTGAGTGGCCCTGCCATTGCTGATGAAATGATCAAAGATGAAAACCGCATTGAAAACTTCCAAATAAAATGAAGTCTAGTCTTGATTTCTATTGCAGCCGCATGCCTTTGGGGGGAAAAAAAGTATGTATTGGGGCTTCCCTGGTGCTCCAGTAAGTAGTTAAGAATCCACCTTGCAATGCAGGGAACACCGGTTCGATCCCTGGTCCAGGAAGATTCCACATGCAGTGGGGCAACGAAGCCTTCACACTACAGCTAGCGAGCCCATGAGTAACAACTACTGAAGCCCGCACACCCTAGAGCATGTGCTCCACGACGAGAAGCCACTGCCATGAGAAGCCTGCATCAGCAAAGACCCAGTGCAGCCAAAAATAAACAGTTAAAATTACTTTTAAAAGGTATACATGAATACTAAAACAACACTAAAAATACTGCCTTATATGTGAAAGTGTTGTGTTTAGGTGTGAAGCAGTGCTATAGGTTGAATGTTGGGTCCCCTCAAAGTGAAAGTGAAAGTCGCTCAGTTGTACCCGACTCTTTGTGACCCCATGGACTATACAGTCCAGAATACTCCAGGCCAGAATACTTGGAGTGGGTAGCCTTTTCCCTTCTCCAGGGGATCCTCCCAACCCAGGGATCGAACCCAGGTTTACCCACACTGCAGGCGGATTCTTTACTAGTTGAGCCACAAGGGAAGCCCAAGAATACTGGAGTGGGAAGCTTATCCCTTCTCCAGAGGATCTTCCCAACCCAGGAATTGAACCGGGGTCCCCTGCATTGCAGGCAGATTCTTTACCAACTGAGCTCTCAGGGAAGCCCAGGTCCCCCCAAAACCTCATGTCAAATTCTAGTACCCCAGGTGGATGGTGTTAGGAGGTGGGGCCTTTGGGAGGTGATTAGCTCAAGATGGTGGAGCCTGCAGGGTAGGGATTAGGGTCCTTAGAGACGAGCCCCCAGAGAGATCCCTTGCCCCTTCTCCAGGTGAGGGCTGGAAAAGATGATGGGCTCTCCCCAGAACTTGACCTTGCTAGCATCTTGAGCTCAGACTTGCAACATACAAAAGGTGAGAAGTAAATGTCTGTTACTTACAAGACCCTAGTCTGTGAAATTCTGTCACAGCAGCCCGCCTGGACTAAGACAAGTAGTTAGGCCCTCGGCTCAGATGACGGTAAGCAGATTTTTTAACCTTTGTGAATGTTTCAGGAGGACTTCGGGAAGTTGTGCAGTAATGGTTGGGGGAGAGGGGCAGTTCTCTGGGAATATTGCAAAACACACAGCATCCTGACTCCCCTCAGAAATTCAACTGGTGCTCCCGATCCAATTTTTGCAACAACAAAAAATACCACAACAAACTTCCCAGATACTCCACCAGGGAACTCCCTCCTCATGAAGAACCACTGCTCAGGAGCAAAGAGCCTCCTTCCCCCCGCATGTAGCTCCTCGCTCTGGGTTCTCAGATCAGAGGAACGCCTGCCACTCAAGACTGGCTCTAGGACAGGCCTGGACACTGCACATTGTCTATAGTTGGAGTTTAACTGGCTAAGCCTTAATCATGGTCTTTGCATCTCTTATCAGCCAGAATCTCCCACCAGCTACAGAAGGACTTTCAACCGGAACCAGGAGGAAGTGCAATTGACAAGTGTGTGACGCTTGGAGCTGTGTTCGAAACTAACTCAGGGCTTCTCAGGTGTGGTCAGAGGGTCATCTGCATTAAAGAAATTTGTTAAAAGTTTGGATCCCAGTCTCCACCTTCTCAATCAGAGCTCCCAGGCCTGTGGCCACGGAACCTGCATTTATAACAAACTCCCCAGGAGGCTCTGATGTCCTCAGGGTTTATGGGCCTTGGAAGTCATCAGGAACCACCACGCCACAC
Source organism: Cervus elaphus (assembly GCF_910594005.1). Classification (NCBI taxonomy): domain Eukaryota; kingdom Metazoa; phylum Chordata; class Mammalia; order Artiodactyla; family Cervidae; genus Cervus; species Cervus elaphus. Next base: position 44,121,550 of record NC_057841.1, read on the forward strand.
ACAGGGGCCAGTCTGGTCAGGTGAAGGGGTCTGGGAGCCCCTGTAGGGCTGGCCCGCATCAAGCCCCACGTGGCATTTTGGCTGTAACCCTGCAGGGGCAGCTGGGACGCACCGGGATCCCCAAGTGGGCCCCCTGACTTCCCATTGTCCCTTTTCAACCCCACCATTCCTGAAACACCAAAAAATAGCCCCCTCTGTTAAGTCTCTTTTTTTTCACTCTTTTTAAAGAGGCAACTTCTTCTGACTTAGATCAGACGAATTCATATTCTGAATGTGCCTTTGTGTTAAAATAAAAGGGAAAAACTAGAAAAGAGTTAAGTGCTGTGGTCAAGGTTTTGAGGCTACAGATGTTCTTCGGGTGACTGTCAGCCACAGGCAGTCGTATGTTTTCCCCTCTATGAGTCAAACCAAAAAAAATTTATTCCACTTTATATAACTCTGCAAACAGACTAGAATTCTCTCACTCCAAGTTTGCTTTGCTTGCATTTCAAGGTATTGGAGATAATTCCACTGATATTGGTGGCTCAGGTGGTAAAAAAATCTGCCAGCCAATGCAGGAGATGCAGGTTCCTTCCCTGGGTCAGAAAGAGCCCCTGGAGGAGGAAATGGCATGCCACTCCAGTGTTCTTGCCTGGAGAACCCCACAGGCGGAGGAGCCTGGTGGGCTACAGTCTGTGAGGTCGAAAAGAGGCAGACACGACTGAGTGACTGAGCACTCATTCCAGAACAAAGTGCTTTAAAGGCTCCTTTAAATAGCAAACCCCTAATGCCTTTAGACTAACTTGATTAACAAGAACAAAACATTATTTCGAAATCACCTGGGACTTTAAAAATATTCATGATGCAAGCAGGTGTACACCTGTAACGCACTGCCTGCTGGGAACAGAGACAGCGTTCCTCCTCTCCAGTGTCCAGTGGAAACAGTCGCCAGGCTCATCGTTCAGAGGACGAAGTTTGTTTGACTTATTACCTGAGGGAAAGGAAGCAGGCGACAAAGCTGGCTGATATTTTTGGAAAACTAGCTGACTGCAACATTTTGAGCTGGCCCTTAGCAAGATTAGATGTGGTGTGAGGAGCTGGCAAGCTTGCGCTGAGTCCTGGATATAACTCTCGAGAAAAATGAGGGTGTCGGAGACGTCTGGGTGTCTGCAAGAAGGTGGAGGAGAAGGTCCTCGAGTTCAAGGCGGCTGAGCTCCGGGAGGTCTGACAGCCAGCAGCCACTTTGTGATGATCAAACCACCTGCAGCCAGGAGCGTTACAGCGCCCTCTAGGGACCGCTGGCGGGACCGGTGTGGGGGCAGGGCGCCGTCAGCCCTTCTGCAGTGCTGTCACCACCTGTGTCCTTTTTCTGCAAATACCCCATGATAGATGGCTGTGGTCTTCATAGCTATTGCATCAGTGATGACTTTATCCTGCATTTTTTGAAGGAGGTGGCTAAGTAGGGTGATTTAAGGTTAAGATCACAGACTTTGGAGTCTAGTTTTCCTTTTTTTTTTTTTTTTTTTTTTGCATTTTGTTTTTAATGTAGCATAGTTGATGTACAATGTCATGTTAGTTTCAGGTGTACATCAGGGAAATTCAGTTAGACAGACAGATTCTTTTTCAGATTCTTCTCCCTTACTGGTTCTGTTTTTCCTTTCTCATCACAGTTCTGTCCCCTTTTTTCTCTATTCCTACTACCACTGCCCTCATCTATACTTTGGGCCCCAGCCACTAACTATTCCCTGTCACCCGCCTCCCTCTCCTGGCTGCTGGGATCCTTCTAAGCAGACATTCCCCCAGTGGCTAAAATGCCAAAGAATCTGTCTACAATGCAGGAGACCCAGGTTTGATCCCTGGGTCAGGAAGATCCCCTGGAGAAGGGAGTAGCTGCCCACTCCAGTATTCTTGCCTGGAGAATTCCATGGACAGGGGAGCCTGGAGGGTTAGGTCCATGGGGTCACAAGAGTCAGACATGACTGAGCAATCAACACTTTCTCTTTCTTTCACTTTCAGCATCTTCCAGCAGCTCCCCGCCTTGAGAATAACATCCAAATTCCCCTTGGGACAGTTGGTCCCATCCACCCTAAGGGTCGTCTCACCTACAGCCTCTGCCCTGCACACGTCCTGGGCACTCACCTACACATCCTGGGCACTCACCCAGGCTCAGGGTCCCTGGCCACCCCAGCAACTTGTAAGCACTGCCTGCCTTTGCCTCCAGCTAGACTGGCAGACTGACCCTTATTCCCTGGATATTTACCCACCCACCATCCTGTTACTGAGTCCCAGCTCGCTCTGCTCACCGCCTGACAAGCCAGTAAGTCCAGAGATAAGCTGTTGGCACAAGGAATAGTGAAAAGCTAGCAGCCCCAGAAGATGATGGCCTACTGTCCCAAAGAGCCATCTCCCCCAAGTTAGGATTCAGGCTTCTTTTATACTAAAAAGGGGAGGGAATAGAGACTGGTTTCTGGCCCAGCTCTGGAGGGGGTCTGTTAATTTCTTCCTTCCAGCAGCCATTCACAGGTGGGGCCTGGTCAGGGAATCTTCTGGGAGATTAACAAAGGTGTTGGAGCCTGAAGCCCATTCCCTGGCAGGTGGGGTTCCCAGAGATGGGCAAGCCATTATAACTTAAGCTTATAGCAGCATGCCTTTAGTGATTAACTTGTAACAGAACAGGAAGGTTTTTCTCTACTACAATCCAACACCTGGGACAAATCTCACTGATAATTGAAAAGCACTTAACAGTTGACACAGGGTTTTCTCATCCTTGAATAGACCCCACACTCAGGTGGAGGTACTTTCTAATTGTACAGGGGCGGGAACAGAGGTTTGAAAAGGTCAGTAGCCCACGTTAAGGCTCTCCAGTGGTCTACCAGCCTCATTCTGCGAGGGGTGGGCGTGTAGGACGGAGGATTGCACAAGCCCTGGTGTGAGTCCGGGCCAGCGTGCACGGGCCACTGCACTGACTTCACCTCCCGCGCCCACGCCTCGTCCTTCAACAAGACAGAAGGAGTTCAGAGTCTGGCTTGTTCCGAGGTGAAATGAAACAATGCCTGTGGGGCGTCTACTAGGGCCTGGCTCGCAGCCGACACTACATGTGAGTTCCCTTACTGACCCGGAGCTCGGCGAGCTGTGTCGGACAGCGGCTCTTTCCTGGAGCTCCAGAGGCCTCTGGGTGCCAACTGTGGAGCCCCGTGCGCCTTCAGACGCGATGGGGCGCTGCGGGGCTGGGGGTGGGGCGGGGCGGGGGTGGTGGTCACACCAGTCCTCAAACCAGTGTGGACTCCGGCCCAGCTGGAGAGTGTACTTCGGCCCAGCTCTGGCGGGGCGGAACTCGGGGGCCCTGGGAGGCCGGGCTGGATGCAGGGGCCTATGGGGGGGCATTGTTCCACGTCGGCACCCCGAGGCGCACCCCTCAGAGGGCACACCGGCTGCCTCCCCCGCCTCCAGCCTCCTCCCGCCCCCACCTCGCCTCTGCGCCTGCCCCCTTCCTCCCTCCCCCAGCTCCCGCACTGTCTCATGAGCCCCCACAAGCACGAGGGTCACAGGCGGAGAGGGGAGAGGTTCGGGGCCCGCAGACCGCGCGCCACCCGGGAGCGCAGCCCCGCCCCCACCGCCGCGCCGGCTGGCGGGACGCGGGACATGCGCACCGGGCGGCGGAGGGCGGGGGGGCGCGGGCCCGGGCGGGCGGGGAGCAGGGCGGGCCGTGGGCGGGGAGCAGGGCGCTGGAGCGGGGAGCGCGCAGCCAGCGCCGCCGCCGGACTCGGGCGGGTGTGCGAGCCTGGCGCGCCGCTTGCCGGGGATGCGAGAGGCTGGGGGCCGCCGCGCCGGGAGAACGCGAGCACCGGTGACCTCGGCCCGAGGAGAGCCGGAGACGGCGGCGAACCCCGCAGGGATCTTCGGGGCCGGGGTGCGGGGCCGGCGGCGGCGCAGGAGCGCGGGGCGCAGACCGGGCGGGGCTGGCGGACAGTGATGAGCGGGCGCGCGGGGAGGCTGCACGCCGCCGCCGCCGCCCGGAGCATCCGCCGCCCGAGCTGCTGCTCGCGGCCCGGGCCCCGGCCATGGAGACGCTGAACGGCCCCGCGGGCGGCGGCGCCCAGGACGCGAAGCCGCAGCCGCCCGGCCAGCACCACCGCCACCACCACCATCTCCACCCGCTGGCGGAGCGGAGACGGCTGCACCGCGCGCCCTCGCCAGCCAGACCGTTTCTCAAGGACCTGCACGGTCGGCCCGCGGCCCCCGGCCCGGCCGCCCCCTCCTCGGGCCGAGCCCCGGCGCCCGCCGCCCCGCGCTCTCCCAGCCTCGCGGGCAAGGCGCCGCCTTCGCCAGGGCCCCCGGCCGCGCCCGGCCGCCTCTCCCGGCGGAGCGGCGGCGCCCCCGGCGCGAAGGACAAGCCGCCGCCGGGCGCCGGGGCCAGGGCAGCGGGCGGCGCTAAGGCCGCTCCGGGCCCCAGGAGGGTGGCACGCGCGGCACCCGCCGAGCCGCTGCCCCGGGTAGGGAAGCCACCGCCCGGGGCCGAGCCGCCGCCCGCCGCTTCCAAGGGCCGCAGAGCCAAACGCGCCTCCGGAACCGTCCCCGCCCGCGCCGCCGGGCCCCGGGTCCCCGCCGTCGCGGTCCCCGCCGTGATCCTCGCCGTGAGTTCCGCGGCCGGTTCCCCGGCCCCCGGCTCGCGCATCAGCCACACAGACAGCAGCTCCGATCTCTCCGACTGCCCCTCCGACACTCTTTCCGACGAGCAGCGCCTGCTCCCCGCAGCCAGTAGCGACGCCGAGTCCGGCACGGGCTCCAGCGACCGGGAACCTCTGCGAGGAGCCCCCACGACCAGCCCCCCAGCTCGGGGGGCGCCGCCGGGCAGCCCCGAGCCCCCGGGACTCCTCGCCGTGACCCCCGCCGCCTGCCTTGGGGGTCGGAGCAGCCCCAGCGGGGTCCCCTCGGCGTCCCCGGCGCCCGGCGTGGTGGAGGATGTCGCGGGGCGCGCACCGCCGGAGCGAACGGGCCCTGGGACCCCCAGGGAGCACGGGCCGGGCGAGCGGCACCGGCTGGTCCCGGCGGCGGAGGAGGAGGAGCTGCTGCGGGAAATGGAGGAGCTGCGCTCGGAGAACGACTATCTCAAGGTGTGCAGCCTGCCCCGCTGCAGGTGTCCCGGCGGCGGCCCCAGGTCTGGGTGCGGGCGGGGCCCCCGAAAGCGCTTCCTCCCGGTGCCAGTCGCTTTCCTGCGCCCGACACGCCGGGCGCTGGGAACTTGAGCCAAACTTGTGGAAGGAGCAGCGAGACCTGTGGGTCCAGCCGCTTCTCCACCCCCTTAGCTTGTTTCTAGAAAGTCTCGCGTGGCGCGGATGCCCCTGCCCCAGTTGATGCTGCGTTAACTAGAGAGGCGGCTGTGACCGCTTTTTGGAGAAGCAGTCGACCCCCTGCCCCCTCACCTGTGGGCGCGGATTGTCCCCAGCCGAGAATCTCAGCGGGAGCCCGTGGGCCGAGTGCAGGTCTCGGAGGGTGCAGCCTTGTCTTCCCGTTCTCCTGCAGTTAAGAAGGCCGGGTGCTCTCCGAGTCTCCCCCGGGTGCAGACAGCCGGGTCAGTGATAAACCTACAGCTCAGGAGTCCCTTGAGCGCGGCCTGGGTGGAGAGACCACGCTGTCTTGCTGGCTGGGCCTTCGTACGCGTCCACCAGCCGGTTTTTCCGTGTCAGGCCACTCGTGCCCGCTCTTTCGAGGGACTCGCAGCCTCTGGGTCCATCGAGCGCTTTGCGGCGCGGCCTCCTTTGAGTGGCTTCTGGGTCTTGGTAGCTTTGGGGCACAAGTCTGACTCCATGTTTTCCAGGAGGAGGAGGAGAGCAGGCGCTGCAGAAAAGAGGATTTAGACCGTGTTGGGTGGGGAGGTCAGGGCACGCTGGGTGACTCCAAAGCAAGGAGGGTGGTACTGAATGCATCCGTCTTAATTTATTGTGATGCTCAGGTTAGTCAACAGCTCCACCATGTAAATCTCCTGTTAAGATGGTTAAATATATATTTCCTCCCAAATGCAGCGGCCCTCCTCCGTCAGTGCGTTTTGTGATTGTCCCCATTTTCTCTGCAAAGGCTGACTCTCCCTCATGGAGGTCCCCGGGTGGCTGGTGGGACAACGATGTGGGCTTTTAAGGTACGTGGAGGTGATCTGTGTAGTTAAGCTGGGGTCAGAGCAGTGGATGAGGAGTGTTCCTACACCCAAGCCGCAGAGGCTGCTCTAATCCACGGAGCCCCCATGGTGATTTTACCCTGTTCAAAGAGGCAGAGGAGGATCGTGGTGGGAAAAGAGAGCAGATGGGGACTCCGAATGAAATGTTTCCAGTAGTACGTTTGCTCTGGTCACCGACTCTTATGTAACAGACAACAGAGTGAAAGGCGAGAGTATGGAAGAGAAAGGGCCAGGTATTAGCGTTACTCTGTTGTGAAACCAGGGCTTTTGTAAATCTGCCCTGGAGGTAAGCTCCCTGAGGGTGAGAAAGACCATCTTTGAGTTTTGTAGCCTCGGTCCAAAAGATGTTTCTCATGACATCTGATCTTAAGGCAGGCAGTTCGGCATCATTTCAGGGCTCACTCTGAGGCGGCTGGTAATTTGCCTTTTTTTTTTTCCCCCCCACATCGTTGGATTCTCAGTGAAGGAAGTAGGTGTCTGACCCTGGAGTCTGCTCTGGTGTGTTTGATATTTCAGCGAATCTCACAACACAGGGTATCTTTGTTGTATTTATCACAACCCTAATTTCACTGACAAGGTTGCTGAGATCCAAGAAGACATACGTACCTACTTGTCCAAGGTCACCCAGCTAGTAAGTGATGCAGCTGGTATTTTCCTGGCCTCCAGACCTCTGTTCTCTCCAGGCTCCAGGCTACATCCTTGTTTCCATCAAGACTGAGAAGAGCCACGCCTGCCTTAGAATTGTCGTATTAGCTTGGGCCATACCCAGCATTTAGCTTTTCTGGTGAACTTCTCTTTTTAGGTGAAAGGGCCACAGTGAGCACCTCTCCACTGGACTGTTTGGGGTCCCACAGACCCCACTAGCAGTGTTTAATTTGTGGAAAATGTCAGTTGCCATTTCCTGCGGAGAAAGGTCATGGCCAAACGTTTCCGACCCGAGTCCATCTCCCAGCGGCTCCTCTGACAGCAGGAGAGAAGAGGCAGAGGCAGTCTGGGGAGGCTGGGACATCAGGCTGATCACAAACACATGTGTGAGTTACATGGTTGGCTCTTCAGTAGCTTAAGTGACAGTCATTCAATTTGGGGACGAAAGACAACAGTCCTGCTAGACTTTTCTAAAGGTCAGTGAGCCTGCCCATGTGTGTGGAATCGGCCTGGGAGTATCCCTGACCTCACAGAGCAATGACCTTTGCTGTAAGCCTGCTTTTGCACACGGGTTTTAGAGTGTGCATCAGTGGGGTTTTTTTTTTTTTAGATGGCAGATAAATTAGTCCCTGACCTACTCCTCCTTTAGGGGATGTTGCATAGGACTCTGGAGATGAGAAGTAGGAGACTCCACCCAGAAATTTCACTTTGATATATTCTGGAGGATGGTGACCACAAGTATTACAAGATTTCCTGGGTCAGTTCTATCACCATTATTGTATAAAACTCAAGTCCAGTGTTCTTGCCTGGAGAATCCCAGGGATAGGGGAGCCTGGTGGGCTGCCGTCTATGGGGTCGCACAGAGTCGGACACGACTGAAGCGACTTAGCAGCAGCAGCAAGTTACTGAGAAGAATGAACCGAGAGTAATCACCAGAAAACTAAGGATGATGTGTTACTGACTGGGAAATTCAAGTGGAATTTTGTTTTTTAGCCAGACTGCTGTAGTTTTCCAAAAATCAGCTGTCAACAGAGAAGCGCCGCCTTCTGTTGTGTGTAGCTGAATGGGGCCATCCTTGAGTCATACTGTGATCACAAGGCACCAGGGTGACTAGATGATGTTGTTGTTTAGTCACTAAGTCGTCTCTGATGCTTTGCAAGCCCGTGGACTCTAGTCCGCCAGGCTTCTCTGTTCATGGAGTTTTCCAGGCGAGAATATTGGAGTGGGTTGCCATTTCCTCCTCCAGGGTATCTTCCCAACCCAGGGATCGAACCAGCAATCTCCTGCATTGGCAGGCAGATTTTTTACCACTTAGCCATCAGGGAAGCAGGGTGACTAGATGATGAGTAAGTACTCAGTCCGGGTAGTTGGCTTTTTGCATGAAAGCAGTCAGAAAAGCCCTGTTGGCCCTAGACCGCAAATGAACGTGCATGTAATTTGGAAGGCTTCAGGAGTGAAGATGAGAGATTGAGGTCAGTTGTCCAAAGAGCTTTGCTTCTTAGACCAGACTCGGGTCCATCTTAGTGACCAGGCTGTCTGAGAAATGCTGGCCATCGTGGTCTTTGCCTGCCCACCATCACTGTGTTTTGCTCCAGCGCTCAGAGACAATCAGACAAGCCCTGGAGCTCATTGTGAACATATTAATTATGTTCTGTTTCCACAGGCTTTTCAGGAGGGTTTAATTGCTTTGCATTTATTGGCCTATTTTGAAAATGCTTCTCACGTTGGCAGGGGATGCTAGCATGACACCCCTCCCCCCACTCCCAAGTAGTGTACCCCAAAGTGCCCCAGTCCTGGGGGGCTCCAAGATCAGCCTGGGGAGGGCTGCTGAGTTTGCCTTGCCCTTTCGGTTACCTCCTAAGAATTATTTTTTGGTGAAAACAAGCAAAGTGCCTGCTAGCTCAGAGCAGACACCACGGGAATGTGGAAGAGCAGTGAGTTCTCGAGTGGGCTCCTGGGGAGGCCATTCCGGTGGAGTGGTTGCATTGCCTCAGCACTGGTCCAGCCTCAGCATCCTGCCTCTCTCTTGGGGTCTTGGGAGTTTCAGGATCTGCAATGATTTGGTTAAATCCGGCCATGCAGATTCCAGGCGCTCTGAATGGCCAGGAAGGGGTGGGGGTGGGGTGGACACTGAGGCAAGAATAAACAGTTCTGAGCATAAAGTGCTTCAGCTCCTCCCTGCCGACACCCCTCCCTTCTGGAAGGTTGAAGCAGACAGTGTCCCTATTCTTTCCTGACCTTCTGCTTTCCACACCCATTCTTTATTCAGCCTGCAAACAAGCGGCTGTAATCATCTTAGGTGGCGAGATAATGTGGACCAGGGCACAGGGGGGCCATGGCTGCTGGATGAACTGGCACTTGTAAACAATGGCTGAGCCCCCCTGTGCCTTCTGAGCCTCAGCTGGGACCCTGCGGAGCACATTTCCATTGACGGGAGGGAAAGGAGGTGGATTATTTGTATATTACAGTAGACAATAGTTAAGGGTCTGCAACTCCCAGAGGAGGGAATTATTGCAACAGTAGCCAGCTGACTGCTCACTGTCTAAATTGAGTCTGTTTAAAGAGGGAGTGATTAAAGTAGGACTAGTTATTGATTTTAAGTTGTTTAAAGGGAATTAAGGTCTGATAAGATCATCAGTATGATCAAGGGTTTTCATCACTTTTACTATGAAACCAGGGATTTGGTTTTTATATTTGTGGATAAACTATCCTCAAAGAGATTTTCTTTGACATTTTAATCTCGGTTTATTCTAGTGCACACATGGAACCTCATTATTTCTTAAATCTGATTTTATATATATATATATATATATATAACACACACACACGGGACTTCCCAGACAGCACTAGTAGTAAAAGAATCTGCCTGCCAGTGCAGGGAGATGCAAGACAGGTTTAATCCCTGGGTCGGGAAGATCCCCTGAAGAAGGAAATGGTACCCAGTATTTTTGCCTGGAAAATTCCACGGGCAGAGGAGCCTGGTGGGCTCCAGTCCATGAGGCCATAGAGAGTCGGATGCTCCTGAGCACACATATACACACTCATGAGTATAAAATAAAGCTTGATTTGTTATTTGCAGGTGAAGGGGAATAGTTGGGGAGCTCGCTAGTACTTCAAGGTTTCATGCTATACAGAATTTGAAAAGTATATTTAGTTAAAGCTAAATTAGCTTTTTAATGAGATAATGATCTAACATTTGAGTACCTGACAGACCTGTTGTTAATTCAATATAAAACTTGATTAAGGGAAATTTTCTCCTTATTATCTGTATTAAAAACCAACAGTTTTCTGCTCTTGCTTACCGTGTGTAAATTTAGTCTACCAGAAACATTATATGTTCTGCTTGATTGGGTTTGTTAAGCATTTAAATGGCAGACATCTTTAAGGTTCTTTGATATAATGTTTTCTAGATTAGAGCATGCTGTCAGAAAATTAATGTGATGTTCGTTTGAAAAATCGCTCTCCCATCATGACCCTAATCTGAATAATCACAGTTTTTGCTTTTCAAATGTCTGCTTCCTGCCTACATGGTTTGTAATTTGCCTTTCTTATAACTTCTTTTCACTGAACCTGAAAATTGCTTATTTCAAGGCTCTTTGAAAAGAGTTGAAACCCTGGCCTTGTCCTGTCTCTGTAACAGTGTTGGGAAGCCATTTAAACTTTTAGGGTTTCGGTATGCTCATTTTAAAAATGGAGGGTATTAATACCTTTTCTGCATACTGCAGTGCTTTGGTGAGGACCAGTTGCGAAAATGAATATACCTGCACGTTGACAATGTCAAGTTGTAAATGTTAGCTTGCTGTTATTATTTTACGCTGACAGGCTTTTTGCAAGTGTGATTTAAAGCTTCTTGTTTCACGTGTCCTGGTGGTTGCTGATAATTTCTCCCATTTACTGGAAAGAGTATGTGTGTGGAGCCAGAGAGCCTGGGTTTGTAGCTGGGCTTCCAGTTATCAGCCGAGAAACTTTGGGTGTGTTCACCAGTGTGGGTTTGGCCTCTTTGTCCATCTTGTGGGGGCTGTGTGTCCCTGCAGGCTTATTGTAGGCTTAGTAACGAAGGCGAAGTGCTTGAGAAAGGGTGTTTGCTGGTCCACAAATTTAGATAAAATATGAGTTATAAAAGCAGTGATTCAAATACATGCAATTACAATCTTCCTAATTTTCTTTTCAAAGCGGCTAATGTTAGTGGTTATTTATGCCAAGAACTATTAGCTGTTTACATCTGGCCTGCTGGGTGATCTGGAGGTGTGGGTACATCCAGCCCTGGAACAGGCTTTTTCAGTCCACGGTGGGGGTGCAGGTGTGTGTAGAGCATAACCAGCATTTAATGGTAGGGCTGATGAAGAGCCCCCCATTACAAAATCTGAAAAGCCAGAGAACATTTTTTTATCTGGAAGTCCTACCGTATGTTTTTTTATGACTATGTCACATTTTAAAAATTCATGTTTGAGTAATAGGTAATTTTCAGCATTTATGACTTGACAAGCTTTCTAGAAGGAAAGGGTGGCCCTGGTGGCTCAAATGGTAAAGAATGTGCCTGTAATGCAGGAGACCCAGGTTTGATCCCTGGGCTGGCAGGATCCCTTGGAGAAGGGAATGGCTACCCACTCCTGTATTCTTGCACAGAGAATCCCATGGACTGAGAAACCTGGTGGGCTACCATCCATGCAGTCACACAGAGTCGGACACAACTAAGAGACTAACACTTTCAATGGAAGGAAAAGCATTTGCACAGTGCCTTCATAAACAGAATGCCCAACACCATTGGATATTTGTGGGTACCCCTGGATATGTGTAGTGATTATTGCTTTTGTTGAACTATTTTTATTAGTTATCCAGTGTAATAATTAACTAACTGTATTCAGACACCTCTACATAGACGAAGCTTTTTCTCAAAGTCAAATCAGATTTGCAGAAGGGACCTGAGAAGCTTGACCCTGATTTTGAAGATTCAGCACTAACTCTCTACTCTTTATAGGAGGATGGCATGCATAGGCCTGTTTGAAAGCTTGTAGGCTGTGGTGGCTGGTCCCCTCTGGCATGGGTTGGGTTAAGGGCAAGGCTTTCATGGCTCAGTGTGGGGATTCGGCGTCAGAAACCACCTCTTTGCTGCAGGTTGAAAGGCTCTTCCTGAAGTTGGTGTGTTCTCCAGGCCCCTGAAGAGCCCAGCCTGTCCATTCTGTCCACTGTCTGGCCTCTATGTTCCACCCAGTAAACCCCAATTCCAGCAAACTTCCCTACTGGAACAAGATTTATAGGAAGGGTCCTCCATGAAGAAAAAAAAAAGGGCAATGAAACTCGCTTATGTGTCATAACATTTTCAACATTAAGATTTACCTTTTTTAAAAGATTTTTTAATGTGGATCATTTTTAAAGTCTCTATGTGTTATAATATTGCATCTGCTTTACGTTTTGTTTTTTTGGCCTCAAAGCACATGGGATCTTAGCTCTTTCTCCCCAACTAGGGATCAAACCCACACCACCTGCATTGGAAGGCAAAGTCTTAACTACTGGAGGCAATTCCCTAAGATTTACCTTTCTTAAGACACATAAGAACATCTTATTTTTTTTTATGTAATTTTTTTTTTTTTTTTTTTAGGCCCCACTGCATGGGATCTTAGTTCTCTAACCAGGAATCGAATCCATGCCCTCTGCATTGGAAACACAGAGTCTTAACCACTGGACCGTCAGGGAATTCCCAAACATCTTTTATTTTTAATGAGATTGTCGCCACTGCTGCAGAAATTCTGTAAGAATCTTTAGCAGACAAAAACGTTTTATTTGTTTGACTACTAGGAAGTTGGTAAAGCTTTCAGTTTTAACATCTGCTCCCCGTGATGGGCCATTGAAAGGGGCCCCACTTGGAGCCATGGTCAGCTGAGTGGGTCGTGTTCTTGGTCAGGTGGTGTGGACAGAGTGGGAGAACCTGCAGGCAGCCTTTGGGAGAATCAGATGCCTCACATGTGCCTTTCCCCTACAGGTGCGGGCTGCACACGGGTGGGGTTGGCTGGACAGTAGTTTTCACCCTGTTTGTGCCAATTTGTTATTTTTCCACAAGGGTTCCCAGTTCATTTGGTACACATCTCCTATGTGATCTTATAAAGGATAAAATAATCTGCAGGAGGTTTACTACTAGTCAATTTCTTGTCTACCTGAGGCTCTGATGTTGGGAAACTCTTTTCTTTATTGTAAGTAAATCCCTGGTTTTTAAGAATAAATGCAGGATTAGCGAGGGTGGCCAGGCTCCAGGAACAAACTGAATAGAATGAGAGCTGATAAGTTAGGGTGTCCGTGTTTGGGGGTGTTTTTTTCCTTTGAGCCTTAGTGTTAGTTGAACAAAACAAATGGGAATGAAGACTTCCCTGGTGGTCCAGTGGTTAGAACTCCGCTTTCACTGCCGAGGGCCTGGGTTCTATCCCTGGTTGGGGACTAAGATCAAACAAGCCACGTGACATAGCCAAAAAAAAAAAGAAAAGATGACCAAGAGTATCCTAGTGTGGAGGCATTTACGCCATCAGATATGAAACTAATCAAGACAATTCCTAGTATGCTTTTCTTAACCTCCCACTTTTTAAGTTGTTCCTCGCTGAAGCCTTTATTATGGAAAATATACCCTTCATGCTACTGCCGTGTCTGTGGGTTTGGGAAGAGTTGTCCATGATCAGGCTACAAGACTGGAACAAAGCAATGTGAAGTGATGTCCAGTTTGCATCATGTTTAGGAGCTGGTCTTTCTAGGTGGTGACCGAGGTTCAAGTGTATTCATTCCACAAACATGCATTGAGGGCCTGCTGTGTGGCTCATGCTGCTCTGGACACTGGGAGACTCCAGGTGTCTGCTTTCCTGGTGCTTACCTTCCCGTGTGGGTGACGGATGAACAGTAGGAAGAAACATAATATTAGATGGTGGTAGGAGCTCGGAGGGGCTTTAAAGTGGCGCTTGTGGTAAAGAACTTGCCTGCCATGCAGGAGATAGAGAGGAGGGTTCGATCCCTAGGGTCAGGAAGATCCCCTGGAGAAGGAAAAGGGAACCCACCCCGGTATTCTTGGCTGGGAGAAATCCCATGGACAGAGGAGCCTGGCAGGCTATACTCCATAGGGTTGCAGAGTGGGACATGACTGAAGCGACTTAGCAAACGCAGATTGGAGGGGCAGGGCCTGGGGCTAGAGACGGTGGGGGTAAGGGGCATTGTGTGCCTTCTGACCCATCTACCTACTGTGAGCTTGGCCAGGAGCTGGGGAGGAGCTCTTTAAGGAGAAACCATCACAGGTCACCTGCCTCCTGCGCCTGGACCCTGGGAGAGGGCAGGCTGGTGCTGAGGGAGGGGGCAGCTGTGGCTCCCTAAAGAAGGATGGAGGCGGGATGAGCGTGGTGGGTGGAGCCCTGGGGAGAGAGCCCAAAGGTTGGATATTGAACTGACAGCACTGCGTTGGCTGGGCTGGGAGGGAAGGGAGGGAGCCAGGAATAACTCGCGGGTTTCTTCTGTATCCCAGTGTCTTCATGTTGATCCCAGAGTGGAGTAGAGTTGGGAGATGAAGGGCAGGAGAATGGAAAAAACCAAACCGATGTGTATTTGAAATAGCACACAAGGTTTTATCTTTAGAATCATGAGTCACGTAGTTCCAAGATTGGTGTGGCGGGACAGCATTTTAAGGACATTTGCGGGTGTGTTATAATTCCCGGGCAATTCATAGGGATGAGCCCCCTGAAGTTTGTTCTTTGCAGGTAATGTCTGACTCATCTTACTGCCTAGCTTGTGTCTTAGCGACACAAGTTTAGGTCAGCGTTTGGTTTGAATCTAGGGTTTGATTACCTGCAGAGATGGCATCATTTATGATGAGGATTCTGTAAGGAAAGATTGGGAGCGGGATAAATGCTGAGAGGCCGCGATGACTAAGCCATGCTCGGTTTTGGTTTCTGGATCCACGAGACCTGAACAGACATCTGGTGATGCTGTCTTGTGTGAGAATTTCCGGAGTCCCCGGGCTGTATGCACACGTGTTTCCGGAAGTCCACAGGTGACTGCAGAAAGTTCACAGTATTGCAGGGCAGGGGTGGACGGGCGACTTCGTCCTGTCCCATAGACCTGGCTTCTCAGTGCCCTCTGTCTGGCTTGTGTAGGATGAGTTGGATGAACTCCGAGCGGAAATGGAAGAGATGAGAGACAGTTACTTGGAGGAGGAGGTTTACCAGCTGCAGGAGCTGCGGCGGGAGCTGGACCGCGCCAACAAGAACTGCCGAATCCTGCAGTACCGCCTCCGGAAGGCCGAGCAGAAGAGGCTGAAGGTGGCAGAGACCGGGCAGGTGGACGGGGAGCTTATCAGGAGTCTGGAGCAGGACTTGAAGGTGAGCGCAAGGCAGACAGTGGGCAGGATGTGCCTTACCCAGAGAAGCCAGGGCGGGGGTCGGGGGGTTAGTTTCCGTACAGTTTTACAGGTTTGCCTCGAAGGTACCTTAGAGATCCAGTTTAGGTCAGCATTTGGTTTGAATCTAAAGTTTGATTACCTGCAGAGATGGCATCATTTATGATGATGATTCCGTAGGAAAGATTGGGAGCGGGATAAATGCTGAGAAGGCTGTAAGAGCTGAAGTGCAGCCCTCAGGACCCACTTACACGTGGTGTTTTTTTTTAATTAATTTATTTGGCTGTTATGAGCCTTAGTTGTGGCACATGAGATCTTCATACTCTCACTCGAGATAATCTTCATAATCTCTTGGGCTTCCCTTGTGGCTCAGCTGGTAAAGAATCTGCCTGCAGTGCAGGAAACCTGAGTTCGATCCCTGAGTGGGGGAGATCCCCTAGACAAGGGAAAGGCTACCCACTCCAGTATTCTGGCCTGGAGAATTCCATTGACTCTATAGTCCATGGGGTGGCAAAGAGTCGGACACGACTGAGTGACTTTCACTCATTCACTCACATGAAATCTCTAGTTACTGCCAGGGCATGTGGGATCTTAGTTTACAGACCAGGGATGGAACCCATATCCCCTGCAATACAAGGATGCTAACCCCTGGACTACCAGGGAAGTCTACTTACACATGCTCTTAATGTTCTGCTAAGTGTTTCTCTCTTTCAACAGATTTTAGCTTGCTTAAACATTCTTTGTCATTTGATGGCTTGTAGGGTATGTGTAGTCATATGGCTTTGATAGACCAAGATTTAAATCCCCCATATGAACTGGAATCTTAAACCACCCCTGCCAAAAGAATAAATAAATAAATCATAGATCTTCAATTAAAAAAAAAAAGAATTAATACCTGCCCCCACTGGTCTGATCATTCTTTAGAAATTATGCAGAAACTCCTAAAGATCTGGAATATTTTAAAAAATTGATTCATTATCAGTTCAGTTTTAGTCAAAGACCACTTTTAAAAGTTGACCCTAGTCACTTAACATTTTTTGTTATTTTAAGTTTCTAGAGTGCAGAAATGCTGAAGTTACCATAACCCAAGTAAGACTTGTAATGGTGACTTAACTGAAAGAGAAATAGGGTCATAACTGTTTAAAGTGTCTTTGAGAATCATTGGCAGAAGTGGGAATAAGGTGAAAATACCCCAGACTTTCTTCCATTTGTCCTTTCCACTGTGGCCTCTCTCCTGCCCCAGTTATCAAATCATTTATCTAGAGATGAATTATGTATAATGTCCTTATTATCGGAGTCCCTATGAAATCTCATTTAGCCTTTCATTACAATAACAGGGAAAGACTCTTTGTAACTCAGATTTATAAACCAATAACAAGATGTCATTCAGTGTGATGTAAAGGTGATTTATATTTCTGTTACAAAATCTCCTTAGTTCCTTTTAGACAGTGAAAATGTTGAACTGCCTTTATAGCATTCGAATGTTTTTACCAGAGTAGGCAATTTAAAACCTGACTATATTAAGTATCTACTGAATACAGAATTATTTTTTTAAGCAAGTAGGGTTCTTTAAAAATTATTTTGAGAAACAGAAATGTTTGATCTTTTTAAAAATTATTTGTTATTCATTTTATTTATTTATTCATTTATGGCTGCGCTGGGACTTCTCTGCTGCACGTAGATTTCTCTGGTTGTAGAGAGCAGAGGCTACTCTTCGATCCAGCATGCAGTGTGGGCTTCTCTTGTTGCAGAGTACAGTTTCTTGGTGCACAGGCCTCAGTAATTGTGGCATGTTAGCTTGCCTGCAGCTCGCAGGCTCTAGAGCACAGGCTCAGTAGTTGTGGTGCATGGGCTTAGTTGCCCCGAGGCAGATGGAATCTTCCCAGACCAGGGATTGAACCTATGTCCCCTGGCTTGGCAGGCAAATTCTTGACCAGTGGACCACCAGGCAAGTCCAATGATCATTTTTAATTGATCATTTAAAGCATGTGCTCCTGGGAAGACTTGGCATTCTAAGCAATATTCCAGAAGGAGCAGGGCTGTGGCAAAGTGGCCTTTTAATCCAGATGAAAGTCATACTTCCCCTTAATGTGGATTTCATGTTTTAAACTAATACCCCTTCCTTGAAATGTAGGCTTGTTAATATTGCCAGGATCTTTGCTCTTTGGTGCAACACAATATTCCTTAGTGATTCTGCCTCTGGAGTGGTTTGGAGGTGCCCTTAGCACACAGAAGGCTTCCCATCAGATGACTGTGTCTGTGGGTTGATGCAGGTGGCCAAAGACGTGTCGGTCCGATTGCACCATGAACTTGAAACCGTGGAGGAAAAGAGAGCTAAAGCGGAAGACGAGAATGAAACTCTCCGACAGCAGATGATCGAAGTGGAGATATCCAAGCAGGCCCTGCAGAACGAGCTGGAGAGACTGAAGGAGGTGAGTCAGGTGGATGGGGGCTTGCCCCTTGCGAACATGGGACTCCCAAGTGTCCTATTCTTTTTTTTTTAAATTTAATTAATGTATTTTTATTTTGGTTGCACTGGGTCTTCATTGCTGCGCGTGGGCTTTCTCTAGTTGTGGCGAGCAGGGGCTATTCTCTAGTTGAAGTACACGGGCTTCTCACTGCAGTGGCTTCTCTCATTGCTGAGCACAGGCTCCAGGCCAGCAAATTTCAGTAGTTTCAGCATGCAGGCACGAGAGCTCTGGCTCAGTAGTTGGGGCATGTGAACTCAGTTGCTCTGTGGCTTCCAAGTGTCCTGGTCTTACTCGTGGTTTAAGGCAGGGGACGGCCAGCTACTGTTTGTATGGCCTGGAAACTAAGGATGGTTTTTACATTTTTCATAGACTTGGGGAAAAAGTACAAAACCAACCTGAAAAAGCAAAGATGATGTGATAGAGGCTGTGTTGCTTGTAAAGCCTGAAATATCTGCTCTCTGACCCTTTACGGAAAAGGCTTGTTGAACCCTGGTCTCAAGCTATTTTTTTCTAATTTCCATTCCAGTGAGCTGGCTGTTAGTTCTCTTTATGGGTCCATGTGGGGTGTATTATTACTAGAATACAAAATTAGGCAGTCTCTTTTTTCTCGAGAGCCTTCTCTTCCAATGAGCTGGAAAATATGTTATGCTTGTCCATTATCTGTGTCAACAGATGTGGGCGTGTGCTGCCTGTGTGTGTTATGCAGCCAATATGATTTAAATATAGATTTCTTTTACATTTTAGGGAGTGAATGTGTTCTAGCAGAGAGGTCTAGACAATGGATACTTTTTTTTTTTTTTCATTTGCAACGGTAATGCAAATCTCGTTTTGTTGTTGACATCCAGTATAAGATTAAAGCTGAATGTCCTCTTGGAAAATATCCTGCATATTGATGAAGGTACAAATGGTTTGAGATGATGGCTAAAAAGCCAGCATATTCCGTGCCAACACTTAGCACTTCATGGTTCCTTTGGATTCACTTCATGATTCAGCTGCTAAGCCATCTACTGCTCCACCCACATGTCACTCAGACCCTGGACTGGGCCCTGGGGAGGCAGATCCCTTGCCTTCAAGGTGTTTACTGAGCCAACATGTTATGGATTTGTGTAAATTCTGTGTATGTTGCCACTTCCATGAAAACACTGCATGTTCTATTTCTTTGTCTTGTCACTGTTCCCCTTCGCGAATGGCCCCGAGGGACTTGGGCTCTATGGGCCAGGTTCTGTCTGTCTGGGTCACCGTGGGGGTGCCCACAAGGGCCTGGATCCCAAGGGTTGTCAGGGACTTTCTGGGTGAGTGCAGGATGCAGGTGAGATCTTCACAGAGGAGGAGATGGGGAGCCTGGAAGGTTCTGTCCTGGTTGATGACCCTCCTCTGGCTGTGACCACTCCCCTCTACACTTATGCATCCTAATAACTTTCTTCCCTCTTTTCCCTTTGGTCTGAGTTTGCTAGGAGGCAGGCTGTAATGGTTTCTTTTCCTGAGATTTCCAGTTTGAGCCTGACCTTGAGGGTACAAAAGACAACTTTGAAGTATATTTTGTAAGTTTTATACACGTGTATGTTTTATGTATGGACTTCCCTAGTCGCTCAGTGATAAAGAATCTGCCTGCCAATATAGGAGATGCAGGTTCAATCCCTGGGTCGGGAAAATCTGCTGGAGGAAGAAACGGCAACCCACGCCAGTATTCTTGCCTGGAGAATCCCGTGGACAGAGGAGCCTCGTGGGCTACAGTCCAGGTGTTGCAAGAGAGTCAGACATGACTTAGTGACTAAACAACAGCAATGTTTGTGTATAAATATATAAATTATATACATAAGTCAATATGTGTATTTAAAGCAGGCAGGGATTCTTTATCCCCAACTGAAATGGATTTGTGAAGGACCTGACATCAAGTCACAAATAGCTCTCTGAGAAGAGGAATGACCACTGATGTTAGAGGCTCAGGCTGGTCGTGAGGAGGGGGTGGGGGGGTCAGCGCCTCCCTTTCTTTACGGCTTAAAATTACTCAGAGGGGTCCCTCCACTGGAACACAATCACTGTCCTCTTACCTCCAGAGTGGCAGTCAGACTGGTGGGGCTGCATTCTGACACCGAAATGCTCAAGGAGTCACGAGACTGAGAGTCTGAGGAGGGTCGGGGGCTGGTGGGCCGTTCTGGATGCAGCAGGGTGCACCGATTCAGAGGTGAGGCCAGAGATGCTTATCGGAACATTCCAGCCGGGGTCTCTGTGAATGGCTCCTTTGTACTAAAGCCAGAACAGACTTAGCCCTGGGTTTCACTCTAGAGGGAGGATACTGGTGATTGTTCACCCCTGAGGGCTGGTAAATGAACGACGAGCCACATTCTGAGAAGGTCCAGGGCGGTTTGTGCGTCTCCACCACAGGCCTGGGTGCGGATGTGTCTGTGCCCCGGCCTCGGAGGACGGTGAGACGGCGGATGTCTGCTCCCCTCGGCTCTGTGGCTGCGGCATGTGTCTGCAGACCGTGCTTTCAGCGTCTGGGGGACTCCTCCAGAGTGGGTGTCTCCTCGCTCTGCAAACGCACTCTGTCCAGGAGCAGACTTGTCCCCTTCGCCCCCTCCTGCACCACGCTCTTGTCTTCCCAGCTGTGTTAAGGTGCCACTGTCCTTTAAGTCTCCTAGGCTTAATGGCTGGCAGTTATCTTTACCCTTCTGCTCCCCACTCTCAGTAGCCTGCCGCTCCGAGTTCTCGGTCTTAGTAATTCTTTCTCATTGGTACATGCTACAGAGTTGAATCTCAAAATTATACCAAGTGAAAGAAGCCAGGTGTTGTACGAGTATATTTATCAGAAACGTTCAGATAGGTAAATCCATAGACAACAGATTAGGGCTGGGGAGGAGGGAGACTGACTTGGGTTTCCTCTTGGGCGATGACAAAGTTTTGGAACTGGGTGGAGGTGGCTTGCACATTGTGAATGTACCAAAGGCCACTGGACTATACACTTTAAAGCAGTTCATTTTAACCTCAATTAAACTTTGTGACTGTCTTCTATCTGTCCTTTCACCCATCTCTCTAATGAATATTTTGAGGGCTAACACTCCGGTCACCACATTGAGGGATGCAGCACTTCTAACTGCCCCCTTTTCTGTTTTACCTTCTGTATCCCCCCAGTCCGACAATTTGAGCATGGCTTAAACAGACACACTTGCCTTGACCCCAGTTGTCTAGCCCTTTAGCAGGACACAGGTCCTTTCCTGCCTGGTCAATCCCAGTTTCCCACCCCAAGGCACTAAACCCTGCAGAGAACTGAAAGGCAGCTGAGAAGGATGAGAAGAGACATGCCCTCTGGGCCTCGAACTCCTCGAGCTGTGCCACTTTCTCCATGGATAGATGAGATGCTTAAAGAGGGCTGGCAGGATTAACCCCCTGGAATTGTCCCTTCTGGTCAGCCAGCTTGCTGACTTCCTGTGTTGTTCACATCATGTCCATGCACCCAAACTCCCATATACCCCTTCACTTGTGCAAAACTCTAATTTTTTGACCCCCCTTTGGGGTACATTTCTTCTAGTAGTCTCTCTCTGGTAGAATATCTCAAAAAGGTTGAAACGGTTAACCTTAGTTGACTTTCAGCTTCGTAAAGATTGCCCAAGTGCTTTCACTGTATTTCTTTCTACCAGAAAGTTTCTTAAATACACGCTAGACACAAATAATAACTGGCCAGTTAATCGGCACTTTCAAGAAAGAGAGGGGCAAGTTCTGGATCCTAACAGGGAACTAGGGTTGGTGGATGGAGTCACAGGGAACCAACTAGCTGTCAGATCGCTCTTGTGGGACATCCTTCATCACTATTCAGGACATGATATTGATTCTCTGGGTTTGGCTGAGACTCCTTTGTGCCAAATAAATGATCAGATTTTATAACTTCCTGTTTTAAAATTAGTCTGTTTTAGTTGCACGGGGTCTTTGCTGCTGTGCCTGGGCTTTCTCTAGCTGCGGTGAGTGGGGGCTCCTCTGTTGCGGTGCACAAACTTCTCATCGCAGTGGCTTCTCCTGTTGTGGAGCGCCAGCTCTAGGGCCGGTGGGCTCAGTAGCTGTGGCCCGTGGGCTCAGTTGCTCTGCAGCATGTTGAATCTTCCCGGATCAGGGATTGAACCCGTGTTCCCTGCCTCGGTAGGCAGACTCCTATCCACTGAACCACCAGGAAAGTCCTTGTAACTGTTTTATGAGTGCTTGAGAGGAATATGTATGCTCCGATTTTGGGATGAAGACTTTGAATCCATTAGATTGAAGACTTTCCAACTTGAAGGATACTTACAGCAGAAAGGACATTTTATGTCATCACTCAGTATACAGGTCAAAAGTTTTTACAAAGTAATGCTTATTTTTTGCCATATGGGATGTATTCTGGTATTTTCAATTCTGTTCTTTTTTTTAATGGCGTTTGTAAGTTCAAATCCATTACTAGATTGCCACAATTTGGGGAAAAAATGTGTATCAGATCACTTGTTAATTGTGTTGTTCAAATTTTCTATGTCCTTTGTAGTTTTGTCTGTTAAATCTCTCTTTAGGATAAAGATATATTAAAATCACCCATTATAATTTTACACTTAAATTTTCTTATATTCTGTCAAACTTTATTGATTTTGAATATGAATTCATAAAGATTTAGAACCTTTATATGGTAATGAATTGTTCCCTTTATCATTTCATAATGACCTCTTTATTCTAATGTCTTGCTTTTTCCTGTTAAGCCTGCTTTGTCTGCTTTTATCATCCATGCCAAATTTCTTTTAGTTAGTATTTGCCTCATACAGACTTTTTGGTGATTCTCTTTTATTATTTCTGCACCACTATGTTTTAGATGTATTTTTTGTGAATGGACTATAGCTACCTTTTAAAAACTGGAATCTTGGAATCTCTTTTTTCAAAACTTGTGAATTTAATCCAGTTACATTTTTTGTGGCTATTAATGTGTTTGAACTTATTTCTGTCATTGTATTTTATGCTCTCTATCTTCCATGCCTTTTCTTTATTCTATTTTTTTTCTCTTTTTAAAGACATTTTTATTAAAAAGCATTATAGCCAGCTGCAACAACAGCAGAAAGAAAGGGGAGGGGTAGGGAAGACCCAGGGGACCCCATCCCAGCTGCTCTCAGGGGTTGGAGGGCAGGGACGGACTAGGGAAGCCTGAGTGGTGGCGGAGCAGGGAACGGCTGCTCACCATCTTTTTTTCTATTTTTCATATTGATTTCTCTGTAATTAAATTTGCAATTCTCATGTTCTCTCTCTTGGTTAGGAAACCATACATTATATTACTCTTTTGATGATACTTATATTTGTAACATGCATGTTTGTCTTAATATCCCAAACTAATCACTATCCATATTCTTTTCCTGAATAATACAAGCATCTTAGAAAGCGTCAACTCCTATCTTTCATATAATTGTTACCTAGTACCATTCTGGTTTCATCTTTTTAAAATCAGTTCCCACCCAAGTTGACTAATAACTCATGCTGTTATTTAGATTCATTTGGACATTTTCCAACTTGCTATCATTGCTTCTTGAGTGTTGCTCCTTACTTCTAAATTCAGTTTCCTTCTCACTGATCTATTAATATATCGTTTAGTCATTCCTTTTTCAGTAAATGATATTGTCTAATATGCTTTTATTTCATACTCAGTCTTGAAAGCTATTTAATTGGGTATAGAATTCTAACACTTTGAAGATAATATTTTTATTATCTTTTGACTCTATTTTGCTATCAAGAGATCTGCTGTCAGATATTCTCATTTTGGTAGATAACCGGTCTTTGCTTCCTGGTTACTTTTATGCTATTCTCTTTGTGTTTGATATTCTGCAGTTTGAATCAGATGTATCTCGATTTATTTCGCTCAGCATTCTTTGTCAGTCTGAGTGTGTGGCTTTCATAAAATCTGAAAAATTCTCACTCTTTGAATAGTGTTCTATGATGAAACTGTCTCTTTGAGTCATGTTTCTTTCCCATTCTCTGTGTTTTCTTCTAGAATTCCTTCCTGTTCATCTTTGTGGGACTTTCTTACGATGGCCATTCTTACTCCAGCCTCCGTCTTACCCACCTGTACTTTTTTTTAAGGCATTTTTATCTCTGTATGGTACATTCTGGATAATTTCTTCATTTCTTATCCAGATTATTAATTCTCTTCTTTACATAATAATTAGTTTTATTCACCCACTAACTTTTCATTTCAGTGAGTTTACATTCCAGAAGTTTAAAAAAGCTTGATCTTTTTCATATATTATCTTTTTCTCGTAATCTCATAGTTCTTGGACTTCCAGGTGGGTCAGTGGTAAAGAATTCGCCTGCAATGCAGATGTGGGAGATGCAAGTCCAATCCCTGGGTCAGGAAGATCCCCTGGAGAAGGAAATAGCAACCCACTCCAGTATTCTTGCCTGGAAAAATTTCATGGACAGAGGAGCCTACCAGGCTACAGTCCATGGGATTACAAAGAGTCAGACACGACTGAACACACACATACACATAGTTCTTGCTTTAAATCTTTAAACGTTTAAAGTCATAGTCTTTTTCCGTTTGCTCTGTTTGTCTTGAGCTCTTGGTGTTACTAAGTGTTCAGTTTAGATCTGGTGACTCTTACAGTGGATCATGAGCCCTTCTGAGTGGGAATTCCGTGAAGTTTGTTGACATGTCCTCCTAGTGAGTTTTGACGTCGATCTTTTTTGGAGGCCTTGGTGGTGTCACTGGTCCAAATACAACTCTTAATTTTGGCCTCATGGATCTGTGTGCCAAATGGGTGTGTCAGTTGAACATTGAACTTGCATGTGGCATAGACCTAGGGTATTTTCATATTTCAAAGGAGATTCCCACCCCCCCACCCCCCCCACCACCACCATCCAGTGTCTTGAGCAGAAGCTTACTGTCCCCATCCCTGGGTGATTTTTAGTTTCCTTTCAGGAAGGGTGCGTCTCTGCCGTGGGTTGCTTGGGCGCGTTGATCAAAGCCTCTTCTCATGCCCCTGGCCTATTTCTGGTAACTCTCAGCCTCCCCTCCTCCTCCCTTAATACACACCCTATGCTCATGCTCTGGTTATCCCTTGGGCGTTGTGGACACTGAGGAATCTTCTTTGTGTGTGTGAGTTCAGCTGTGCAAAAATGTTTGCTCGTTACATTTTCTCCAACATTCTGAGCTGTTTACTGGGGGGCAGGGCTCACGATCGCTCCCTGTGCCGTGTTGCCAAAACAGGATGTGACCCTTCGGGTTCAGCGGAAGCGCCCGGGTTGCAGCCCTGGGGCCCCAGAACGACCCCTTGTGTCCTCCGTCTCCTGACCCATCGCTTGCATCCCTGCCTCTTTCTGTGGCTCCCCAACCCCCGCTGACCTCAGAACCTTTCCTTAGCAATGGCTTCTCCAGGTCTTGCCGCCTCCTCACTGCCTTCTCTTGGGGTGTCTGCTGTAGGCTGAATGTCTATGTCACCCCCAGACTCATGTTAAATCCTAATCTCCAATCTGATGCTATGAGGAGGTGGGGCCTTCAGGAGGTGACTGGGTCATGAGAGCGGAGCCCCACCCACTTTCCGAGGATCAGAGTCCTCATCAGAGGGACTTCGTCCAGGGGCCCTCTCCTGTCCATCATGTGAGGACACAGGGGGACCTGGCTGTCTTATGAATCAGGAAGTGGGTCCCCATCAGAATCGAACCTGGCAGCACCTGGATCTTAGATCTCCCAGCCTCCAGGACTGTAAGAAGTAACATCTGTTCTCAAAGATACCCCCCAGTTTTGGTGTTTGTTAGAGCAGCCCGAATGGACTGTGATGGTCTTCCTCGTTTCTTCTCACCAAGGGGCGAGGACTTTTCTCTGTGTGTCATAATAAACTCAGGCAGCCATAAAGTCAGAAACAAAGGTGTACGAACATAATAAATGGCTTTATTGCTCTCATGGTATGCTTTAATGAAATAGCATTGTCTGTAGTTTCAGAGTTCACGGTCCCCCTTGTAAGCAAAAGATGTGCGTGGGTGAGGCTGTGTGAAGCATCTCTGGGCAGAGTCCTCGTGCCAGGGTGCCACCCAGACCCTGGCTGGGTTATCAGCCTCTGTGGCCTCACTCAGGCCTCAGCCCTGGCCGGTCAGCAGTGGATGGGAGGAGAGGAGCAGGCTGTGTGGACGAGGCCGCCGTCCTCTGTGGATTTCTCAGGGAACACACAGCACCTGCTGTCCTTTGCTGAGTTCGGGGAGAGGATAACAAGCTGAACAGCAGGACAGGAGAGCAGTCTGGTGTCCTGAGTGACCCCGGTTCCGTGCCTGCTACCTTAATAACGAGGTGACATGGGGTGAGAGAGAGGAGCAGGGTGAATCAGGTTGTCTGGTTAGGTCTTCTTCCCAAATGTGAGACCTGAGAAGAGCCTGGGGTGCGTGTGTGGGTTAGGGTTAGGGCATATGTGTGTGTGTGTGCATGTGCGTACAGTGTCTGCACAGAGATCTGGGAAACAGTCTTCCTGTGTCCCGCCCGCACCCGAGAGCCCCATCAACAAGGGCGCAGGCCCCAGGCGGGGGACACAGAGTTCCGGGGCCAGAGGGTCAGCAGCAGCAGCAGACGCACGGAGCTTTGGCAGGAGGCGCTTTGAAGGCTTCAGCTGTAAATGGCACCGTTTTGGTGTCTGGGAAGAAAGGGGGTGTGTGTGCAGTTAAACAACCATAAATAGTGCTAATGGCTGATTCACTGTTGCTGGAAGGGCTGGGTGAGGGCCTGTTGGGGGCTGTGCTGGTCCCTGGGCCCAGCTGTGGAGCAATTTCTTGTGGAAATCAGGACGGGAATTACATTGCCTGTTTTCTATGAGGCAAGTGAAGGTCAGTGACCCCCTCACCACACTCCTGGCCAGGCCGGACTGACCCAGGCCTCTGACCCAGCAGCCCTCTTCTCTCCTCTGTCCTCTGGACCTTAGCTGGAACCTGGCCTCCTCCTTCGCTATGTACATGCAAGGAAGAGGCTGGTGGCCAGGTATGCCCTGGAAGGAAGCTCTGTGCAGCCCCCAGGCCGGGGTGCCATTGGGGCAGCCGCTGGAGGAGCAGGGGGTCCACGAGGAAAGGCATCCATGTCTTTTTCTGACTCATAATGCTTCTCTATAAAGTGAATTTCTGTATCCATTGTGCTGCTTCTCTGCTGAGAAAATTATAGGAAGAAGGAGGGCAGAGTTCACCTTTGATGAGAGAGGGCACGCCCCTCCCCCTGCACCCCACCAGGCTGTACCTAAGTCTCGCCTTTACTAGTGACACGGGGCCCCACCTTGAAGATCCTCCCAGAAGTGCCACCTCCTCCTTGAAGCCTTCCCAGCACCCTTTCTCTGAACTCTTTCCTGAGGCCCTTGCAGATTCTCCTGCAGTTTGTAAGAAATAATTCAGCAAGGTCCCATGTATCCTTTATCCAGTTCAGACTCTGGTATGATCTTGAAACTAGGGTGTCAGGTTGATGCAATCAAGCTACAGAGGGTTTCAGGTTTCCTGACCATTGGGGTCCCTCATGTGGACCTTTTATGGCCACACCTACTTTCCTCTATGGCCACACCCACTTCTCTCCATGACCACGCCCACTTTCCCTCCTGTCCCTGCCCCCATCACACATCCCTGGCACCCATGGCTGGGTCTCTGTTTCCATAGTCTTGTCATTTCAAGACTATGACATGAATGGAGACACACAGCATGTAACCTCTGAGGATTAGCTTTTTCACTCAGCATCAGTCTCTAGAGATCACCCAGATGGTGTACACATCCATGGTCTGTGCCTTTGTATAGCTGCGGGGTGGTCCACGGTGACCATGCATCACAGGGGCTTAACCAGTCACTGGTTGAAGGACATCTGGGTTGTTTCCAGTTCGGGGCTGTATGAATACAGTTGCTTGGTTCCTGGACTGTATAGGAGTTGCATATTTTGTTTGTTTTCGTTTCTTTAAAGAACTGTCCCAGCTGTTTTGCTATTTTCCAAAGTGGTTGCACCACTTAAAGTTCTCCCTTGCAGGAGTGCTCCCTTGTTCTGCATCCTCATCAGTATTTGGCATTGTCACTGTTTTGTCCATTCTCATAGGTAATATATCATTGTGGTTTTAATGTGCATTTCCCTAGTGGCTAATGACATTGGTATCTTTTCATGTCGTATTCGCCATCTGCATGTCCTCTTTGTCTTCATAGTTTTTGCCCTTCTTCTAATTAGATTACCTTGGTTATTCTACTGTGTGTGTGATTTTTTTTTTTTTAAACTGTTGAGTTTTGAGAGATCTCGATACTAGCCCTTGGTTGGCTATATGGTTTACAAATATTTTCTCCCATTCTGCCATTTGTCTTTCTTCCTTTCAGCAGGGTCTTCCCCAGGACAAGTGTTTTTAATTTTTATGAAGTTCAATTTATAAATATTTCCTTTTATGGTATCAATTCCAGAGCTCTTTGCTTAGCCCTGGATTCTGAATATTTTCTCCTTGTGGGTTTTTTTTTTTTTTTTCTGAAAGTGTTACGTTTTACATTTTAATCCATGGTGTCCATTTTGAGTTCTTTTTTGTATAAGGTGTGAGACTCGGGTCAAGGTTATTTTTTTTTTTTTTTTTGGTCTATGAGCCTCCATTTTTTTTGCACCATTTCTTGGAAAGGCTGTCTTTGCTCTGTTGAATTATTTTTGTACCTTTGTCAGAAATCAGGGGACATACGTGTGTAGGTCTATTTCTGGATGTGGTGCTATTCCCTTGATCTCTGTCCACACAGCCTTGACCACTGAGCCTATAGATCTTAAAAGTGCTTTCTTGGTGGGTGTCCACTCCTCCAACCAGCAGTTTGAGAGTCTTGCAGGATCCCTCCATGGCATTTCTGATTTACTGAATATATACATGTGTCCTTGCCCTTGTCAAGCACTCACTAAATATTTGTTGAGTGAGTGACGGTTTTATCACCTTTATCTTTTCCTTGAGAAGAAGCTAGAACAGTCTTAAAATCCCTTGGCAAGGAATTTCTGACTGTAAATGAGCACCTCAGGGCAGTGCGTATAGACCTGTGGTTCCACTCGAGGTCAAGTACTGGGACGATGACCGTGGGCCGCCTGATCACCTGTTGGGTCAGTGATGAGGGACCTTGAGCCAGGCTCAGGGATCCGTCCCTCCCCATGGTTGTGCCACACACGTTGTCCCTGTGAGCAGGGCCTCCTCTTAGCCTGTTACCTGTGTCCCTGTGGGCATTCAGGTGGCCTTCCAGACTGCGGTATGTGAGAAGCAGTGATGCTGTGTGAGCGGCCATCAGCGTCAGGCGACACTCACTCCCCCAGAGAGGTAAGACCCCTGCCCCTCCTCTGCTCTCAGCACAGATTTCCTGGCATGTGGGAGTCTTTCAGAACTTGGAGGGCAGCTGTCTGCCTGTCACTTGCTGTAGATGAAGGGAGTTTGTGAATTTCAGTGAAATGGACACCATTCACATTTTTCTTAAATAATGCAAATGTAGCGAGAGCACATATTTCTGGGTAATTTTAATGCCCCTAGGCGGTTAAGTGCATCCAGCTTGTGCTATGGGAATGAAAAAATGTAAAAGTTTTCGTTGCTCAGTTGTGTCCGACTCTTTGTAGCCCCCTAGACTGTAGCCTGGCAGGTTCCTATATCCATGAGATTTCCCAGGCAAGAATGCTGGAGTAGGTTGCCATTTCCTTCTCCAGGGGATCTTCCCAGCCCAGGGATAGAAGCCAGGTCTCCTGCATTGCAGGCAGATTCTTTACCATCTGAGCCACAAGGTGCTAGAGGAATAGATAACAAATATTTCTCTCTTTAAAATTTACATTTGATGTGGGGGTCTGTCAAATTCATATGCCATATGTGTCGTTAGTGACATTGTATGACTGGGGTAACTTTTATCCTCAAATGAGGAATCGAGAGTCAGAGAAGCAGAAATGCTTAGAGGATGCTGACTGGTTGGTGTGGCTGTTTCTCAAGTACACTTTCTTGGCATTTCTCTAACTCAAGTGAGAACCATCAAGTGTTGAGTGGTGTGATTATGAGCCAAAGAAGCCACTTTCATTTTTTTCCCTTTAGTTGTCAGAAATTATTCAGCGTTGAGAAGGCACCAAGTTATATGTGTATTTACGCATCTGTGCAGAGTGTCTTCCTGTTGAGCAGTTGATCGCCAGGGCTTGAATCTCTGACTTAGGATGAGCCTCTGAGAAAGGAGTGGGAGGCCTGAGCTCCCAGGGCGCTTCCCCTCGGGTTGGTCAGTTTTTGTGCAGAGAGAAGGCTTGTGTGGGAGGCTCGGTTCTGATTTTTCCCCAGCATCGCAGATGCTCTCTCCTGTGACCCACAGCAGGATGGCCGGGATGGGGGAATGTCCAAAACGTGGGAGCACTCATCAGATGGCTAGCACGTGGGCACAGATGCTGTCTGTCTGTGGATGCAGACAGGAGCTGGGCACCCAGGCAAGACCACGCTTGCTCATCAGGCCTGCACTTGTGTGATTGATCTCATCCTGAGGACCTCAAGGAGCCCCCAGTCAGTGATCCGCCCATCACACATGGCCTCTTCTCTTGGGCTGGAGGTCTCTTGAAATCTGAGCAGGGCTGGGAACGGGAGGGGGAAATGATGGGACATTGGGGCACCAGGCACCCCTACAGGACTGATGCACGAGGCACTGGGAGGGGGGCTGCAAGGAGGCTTGTGAAGGTTCCATCCTCTGTGCTTATTCTTGGGGATTAGCAACAATTCTCTTCCATGAGTGAAACAAAGTCACTTCCAAAAAATCCTCCATTTTATTACTTCCTGTGAATCCTAGGAAACAAGATAGCTTAAAGATGATACGATTTTATGCAAGACATGCCTGTCTGTTTTGTTCTAATGCGTGTGTTTCAAACATTTTAATGATGGAGGGCTTTACACAGTTCTCCTGGAGGAGCCTTAGGAACCCCACTGAAACAGACGCCTTCCTTCTGGCCAGCTGAGTCCATGGTCGGGCCGCTCACTTCCTTTTCAACTTCAAAGTGTCTCTGGGAGAGTCTTGTTTCCAGGGGTTCTCTGGTGTAGGGATTTTGGATTTGTTTGGATTTATTTTAAATCAGGTTACTCACAGGGTCACTGAGTGAGGGGCCCGGGTTCCGCATAACCTCTCATCGTCTATTACAGCGTGTGCTGAGATTGTGGTCTGCTCAGGAGGGTCGTTGGCCTCAGCTCAGTGGTGTCTTGGGCACCATCCTGTGCCCTGTTGGACGTGTAACAGCATCTCTGGCCTCTGCCTACTGGATGAAGTGCCGGCCCCCCATTTGTGCTTGTATCTATGCGCAAAGCCAAGTGTCCTTGGGGTGGGGTAGGTCACCCCTAGTTGAGCTCCACTGGCTTGAAGAGACACCAGATGCACAGGCTGGCTGGACGTCTCCCTGTCCTTCCACCGCCTCGGACCCTGGAGCTTCGGAGGGAAGCAGACGAGCTGATCCGGAGGGTGTGTCATGCTGTCCACAAGACCCTGACCTTGACGAGAGTCCGGTTCTTCCTCTCAAGGGAGTGTGTGTGTGTGATGTGATCGTGACGGGCTGCGCAGGTGATTCTGATACGTTCGGAAAGCTCCTTGTCTCCTATCTCACATCTCATTCCTCTGTCTCCCCAGCCCTGTCTGAGCTTGACTCATCTTTAGATTTCCCCAGGGACGGGCTGGCGACAAGGCGGGCAGACTGCAGGCACTGTACATTCGCCCCTGCTCTCGGCCTCTTGCAGAACATCTCCAAGGTGCCCTGTGAAATAGGGGGAGATGTTTGGGTCTTTCTTTGCAGGAGGGTTAGAGACCAGCAGTGCCCAGAGCAGGGGATAAGGTGCGCCCTGCTCCCCGGCTTTTATCAGGTGGTGAAAGGGGTCATATAAATGCATGTGGAGGACCAAGCCCTCAAGCCAGTGATGCTGTTCCAGCCGCCTGGTAGACTCTCCAGGAGGTGCTTATGAATCCCGATGCCTGGGGCACCCCCTGGCCCATTACATTGGAACCTCTGCAGGTGGGGGACCCAGGCGTCTGAGGGTTTTGTTTTGCTCTGTTTCTCTGGCATCTGTGTTTTGTGAAACTTCCTTGTGCTTTCAGATCAGGCACAGTCACCGCCGTGAGAGGATGGTGTCTGGAGAAGCTCCATAAACATAGCTAAGTAGTTCCCACCCAGGACTGATGCTGAGGGTGGCTCAGGTTAATGAGGGGTGAAGTCAGAGTTTGCAGGACAGGCGTTGGGCGAAGACAAGGCCTTGGACCCACCGCTTCCCATCAAAGCAGAGGCCCCAGACGAATGAGCAGCCAGGTAACTGCCCTCGGGGGCGAGTCTGTGCTCTGCCTCAGGTGTGAATTTATGACCACAGCAGCCATCAAGAGCCGAGACTGTGTGGCTTCCTGGCCACTAATGATAGTTTTCCTGAAACACATCAGAGGCCAGATTCTAGCCTTCCCATGACAGGGGCCTTCATCCGTCTCAGGTTCACTGGATCCTGCCCCTCATCACACTCACCCCACCCCTCTTTGCCCCTTTGATTTCCTTTCCCCTTGCCTGGCCTTGCCCCCTTTGCTCACCTGCAGTGCGCACTCTTCTGGCTATTGTGGATTGTGTTGTTTATGCATGACTCTGCTATCCCAGGTGACCAGCGGGACGGGAACCCGCATTAGAGGGCAGGGTGGCCATGTGGTCAGCCTCTCCTGTCCTCCTGGGGGCCTCTGAGCCTCTCCTGGGCCTTTGAAGCCATCCATCTGAGCACTGGGACTTTGTTTTAATCAACTGAACACACTGTCAGTAAAAGGACACTCTTGAGACTTTCCTGGTCGTCCAGTATAGGGAGCATGAGTTCAATCCCTGGTCAGGGAACTAGGATCCCACATGCTGTGTGGCACAGCCAAAAAAAAAGGGGGGGGGAGGGGAAAAGGGCACTCCTGAATTGAGTGTATATAAAACTATGATTTTTACATTAAACAAATGGGAATCAATCAGGTGAAAACATAAAATAGCTGATTTTTCCCACAGTTGGTGAATTCTAATTTATTCTATGGGTCTAGTCCTTCCATGTTTTTTGAATGAAATCTAGACCCATGATTTCTTTGGTCACTCTTGAATAGCACGTGACCTTCTTGTTCACTTTTATTTATCAGCATATATTTTTTAAAATTTATTTTTGGCTGCACTGGGTCTTTGTTGCTGCATGCGGGCTTTCTCTGATTGCATTGGGCAGGGGCTACTCTCTAGTTGTAGTGCACGGGCTTCTCATTGCAGTGGCTTCTCTTGTTTCAGGGCATGGACTCTTGTTTTAGGTGCATGGACTTCACTAGCTGTGGTGCATGGGTTTAGTTGCCCCATGGTGTGTGGAATCTTCCTGGATCAGGGATCGAACCCATGTCTCCTGCATTGGCAGGTGGATTCTTACCTGCCAGACCACCTTCTGTTCACTTTTAACTCCCCCAAATCATCTCATTTCTGTAATTAAAATAATGATTTAAAAAAAAATAATAAACTCACTCAAGGCCATGGTATGTCCCCCCAGTGGGCTGGTCTGACCAATGGGCTGACTTTTCTTGTCTCTTGCTTTTGGGGACCATTTCAGCAGAATGTAGTGAATTTGGTTTGGGAAAGTGTTTGCTGCTTTAGTATCAGGTGCATAAAATTTCATGGTCGTCATAGGCTGGCTATGTGGGCTCCTCCATGTGGCCCATGGACTCTAGAGCATGAAGGTTCAGTTGTCCCAGGGCACATGGGATCTCAGTGCCCTGACTAGGGATTAAACTACATCCCCTGCATTGGAAGGCAGATTCTTAACCCTGGACCACCAGGGGAGTCCCGGTGGTTTTGTTATTAAACGCATTATCCCTGTTAATGCTTTTGCCTTGTATTACAATGTAGTCTGATGCTGCTGTTAGTATCATATTGTACTGATTTTGCTACATCAGCTTTTTTGAAGCATTTTTTGCTGGTTTAATTTTTCTGCTTTTTTTGTTTTCAACTTCTCTGTGTCTTGTTTTAAGCAGTTTAAGGCTGAGTGTGTGTGAGAGGTAATCCCTGTTTATCTTAGTGAGTTTGTTCCTCTTAGAGTTATTGTGATTGCACTCAGAGTTGGATCTGTTCTGCTGTTATTTTTCCTGCTACCATGTTTTTTTCTTCTTCTTCTTCTTTTTTAACCTACCTGCATTCCATCAGAAATACTCGGCTTGTTTTTAATTCTCTCCATGGGTTTAAAGTTTATATCTCTGTTCTTTCATGGATCGCCTTTGCAAATTTTAACAAGCACACTTAGGATCGTATTTACCATTCTTCTAAAGGACACAAGCTGCTTCTGACACCCTGACTTGCTGACAGTCATTTAGTGTCGAATCACCAGTACCCCGTTTGAAGTGTCCATTTTATTTTCTTTTAATTGTAAGTACTTATGCTGATTCGCTGTTTAAATTTAAGTTCACCAACTTTGGTACCGCTTTCCTTCTGGGTTCTGTTTTTTCTTGATGGGATACATTCCATGTTATTTTAGTAGGTATAAGGCGGAAGTAATCTCTACACAGAAGCCTTTGTATATTTAAAGAATGACTTACTCTCAAATGGTAATTTAATTGGTAGAGAACTTTGAGAAACAGCTGTCTTCCTCAGTACTTCTAAAGATAACAACGTCATTACCTTTTGGTATCTGTTGTCATTGCAGCAACCATCTGCCTAATTGTCTATCTTTGCTGATAATCTCACTTTCCCCATGGCTCCCTTTAAGGTTTTCTTGTTACCATTGCAGTTTCACTGTGATTTGTCTTGATGTGGATTTTTTTTTTTTTTGGTAACTTTTTTTCAGTTTTAATGAGATGTAATTGACATGCAGCACTGTGTAAGTTTAACATGTGCAGAATAATGATTTGACCTACATCATTAAATGATTAGCACAGTAAAATACTCATCACCTCACACAGTTGCAAAATTAAAGAAATTTAAAAAAAATTTTTTTTCTTGTAATGAGAACTCTTAGAATTTACTCATAACAACTTCCGTGTATAAGATGTGGCTTTCTTCTTCTTTATCCCCCTTGGGACTTGCAGGGTGTTTTCCTCACTTCTTATTAACTGTGGTGGCCCCAGCCTGTTAGCTCAGGGATGTTTGCCGATGTTTGGGGCCCATTGCCTGGCAGTGTCTGGCAGGCATAGCTGGTGATGCAGAGACTGGTAGAAGATTTTAGTCAGAGCTTCTACAAATTGAGATCTGTGTCCACAAAGTACAGGCTTTCCAAGGTGGCCACCACGTAAATCACTGCAATGCACTGGTCTAAAAGAATAAATGTATTTTTCACTTTTTTAATTTTCTCATTAATACTCTTAAAGAAACAGTCAATGATTTAAGAAACAGTCAGTTCAATCAATGATCATGGTCAACAGCATTTCCCTCCAGAAACGTTTGGCCTGGTCTCCAATTCTTGTGCCAGACGACTTTCCTTTCTCTCTGTAACTGTGCAGTGATGCTACAGCCATCTGCCTGAAAAGCTTGGGGACCCTCGCTCTGAGCTTACTAGTGCAGTTTTTAAAAGAGAATTTTATGCATTAACCATTTGCTGTAGGGCAATATTGTTATTCTTGTTAAGTTACCTGGTACACCAATAATAAATCTTTACCTTTGTGGATTTTACAGATATATTTTTTCCTTTCTTTTTTTTTAAAAAAACAAAAACTTTGTTTTGTATTGGGGAATAGTGAATTAACAATGTGATAGTTTCAAGTGAACAGCAAAAGGACTCAGCCATACATACATACGTATCCAGTTCTCCCCCCAACTCTCCTCCCATCTAGACTGCCATATAACATTGAGCAGAGTTCCATGTGCTGTTATATAGTAGGACCTTATTGGTTATCCATTTTAAATACAGCAGTGTGTACATGTCCATCCCAAGTTCCCTAACTATCCCTTTCCCCCATCCTCCCCCCAACCTGGCTACCATAAGTTCATTCTCTAAGTCTTTGGGTTTCTTTCTGTTTTGTAAGTAAGTTCATTTGTATAATTTCTTTTGTGATTCCACATGTAAGGGATGTCATAAATATTTATCCTTTGCTGTCTGACTGACTTCACTCTAGGTCCATCCATGTTGCTGCAAATGGCATTATTTCATTCTTTTTAATGGCTGAGTAATATTCCCTTGGCTATATGTACCACATCTTTACAGATGTAAACTTTGTCCCCAGTTTAAAGGAGGAAACTCAAAGAATGAGTGAATAGGCAATTTTGTTTTTCTCTTGCAAAATTATTTTTTATAGGTGCTTGGTTTTTTAATTGAAGTATAGTTGATTTGCAATGTGGTAATTTCAGATGTACGGAACAGTGATTCATTTATATATATATATATATATATATATATATATATATATGTTTCAGATTCTTTTCCCTTGTAATATGTTATTACAAAATATTGAATGTAGTTTCCTGTGCTATAAGTAGGTCCTTGTTGGTTATCTAGTTTATATATAGTAGTATTCTATCTGCTAATCCCAACCTCCTAATTTATCCCTCCCTGCCCCCCTTTTCCCTTTGGTAACAATAAGTTTGTTCTTTATGTCTGTGTGGTCTTCCCTGGGGGCTCAGATGGTAAAGAATCTATCTGCAATGTGGGAGACCTGGGTTTGATCTTTGAAGAAGGGAACAGCTATTCTGGCCTGGAGAATTCCATGGACTGTATCCACAGGGTCCACAGGGTCACAAAGAGTTGGACATGGCTGAGTGACTTTCACTTTCTATGTCTGTGTATGTGTTTCTATTTTGTGTATAAGTTCATTTGTATCACTTTTTAAAGATTCCACATATAAGTGATGTCATATGATTGTTTGTCTAACACTTCACTCAGTATGATAATCTCTAAGGTCATCCATGTTGCTACGGATGGCATTATTTCATTCTTTTTTTTTTTTTTTCTCCCAGGCCCCTATTTCATTCTTTTTTATGACTGAATTATATTCCATTGTATTGTATCTATATACCACATCTTGTTTTTTTTAACCTGCAGGTTTTTTATTTTATTTTTTATTTTTAATTGGAGGCTAATTACAATATTGTGGTGGTTTTTGCCATACATTCACATGAATCAGCCATGGTATACCACATCTTTTTAACCCATTCATCTGTCAATGGACATTTAGATTGCTTCCACATCTTGACTATTGTAAATAGTGCTGCAGTGAACATAGGGGCATGTATATCTTTTTAAAGTATGGTTTTCTCCAGATATATCCCCAGGAGTGGGATTGCTGGATCATATGGTAGCTCTACTTTTACTTTTTTTAGGAACCTCCATGCTGTTCTCCATAATGGCTGAACCAATTTACATTCCCACCACTGTATAGGAGGGTTCTCTTCTCTCCACACTCTCCAGCATTTTTATATTTAGACTTTTCAATGATGGCCATTCTGACCAGTGTGAGGTGGCACCTCACTGTAGCTTGGACTTGCATTTCTCTAATAGTTAGCAGTGTTGAGCATTTTTCTGTGCCTGCTGACCATCTGTATGTCTTCTTTGGAGAAATGTCTATTTAGGTCTTCTTTTTTTTTATTGGATTCTTTGTTTTTTGATATAGATATGTATAAACTGTTTGCATATTTTGGGGATTAATCCCTTGTTGATATCATTTACAAATATTTTCTCCCATTCTGAGGGTTGTCTTTTCATTATCTTCATGGTTTCCTTTGCTGTGCAAAAGCTTTTAAGTTTAGGTCCCATTTGTTTATTTTTGGTTTTATTTCCTTTCCTCTGGAAGGCATATCTAAAAAGCTATTGCTGAGATTTACGTCAGTGTGTTCTGCCTATGTTTTCCTCTAGAAGTTTTATAGTGTCCAGTCTTACATTTAGGTCTTTAATCTTTCCTGAGTTTATTTTTGTATGGGGTGTTTAGGGAGTGTTCCAATTTCATTCTTTTATGTGTAACTGTCCAGTTTTCCCAGCACTAGAGATACTTGTAATGTGAAGCCCTCTGGGTTGGTAGCATGATTTTTGAGGTAGCTAGTCTTTAATATTTTGAGACTTGTTGGCCAATAAGCACAAATAACTAGAAAACTACCTTAGGGGAGAGTCTGGAAGTCTCGCTGACCTTTGGCAGAGAATGAAGGCACGGATGCTTTTGAACTGTGGTGTTGGAGAGGACTCTTGAGAGTCCCTTGGACTGCAAGGAGATCCAACCAGTCCATCCTAAATGAGATCATTTCTGGGTGTTCATTGGAAGGACTGATGTTGATGCTGAAACTCCAATACTTTGGCCTCCTGATGCGAAGAGCTGTCTCATTTGAAAAGACCCTGATGCTGGGAAAGATCAAGGGCATGCAGAGAAGGGGACGACAGAAGATGAGATGGTTGGATGGCATCACTGACTCAATGGACATGAGTTTGGGTGGACTCTGGGAATTGGTGATAGGCAGGGAGGCCTGGCATGCTGCAGTCCATGGAGTCGCAAAGAGCTGGACACGACTGAGCGGCTGAACTGAAACTGAAGGCACGGGATGTCGTTTGCTTTCGAAATGGGAACTAGAGCTGTCTCTTGTGAGCCTGCCCACCCTCCCCTCCCCTCCCCGCCCTGCCCCCCCAACACACAGGACACAACTCTGCCTTTTCAAGTCAGGTTGGACTGACCCAGCCCATGAGCACGTAAGAACGTGATGCTTTGAGAGCTGGGAGCCAGGCTCACTGAGCCCTTCTTGGCCAATTTCCACCCTGCATGGCTTGGTCATGGCTACAACACATCCACAAAGCAAGCTCAGTTGAGTGAGAAATCAGATGAAGACCTCAGCAGCAGGTGCTGTATTGGAGGGAGGGTCCAACTAACCTGTGGAAGACAGCACAGAAGCCTGGAACTGGTGGGTTCTAGCACATGTCATGCTCATCCCCCCAAATCCCTGAAATGTGGGAGCTAAGCAGTGGGCACAGCAGAAAGGAGCAGGCTGGGGGCTGCTCCCCCAGGAAGCAGGTCCTCTGGCAGGATTGGAGGGCATGCACAGTGGGGGAGGGGCAGTAACCGAGAGCTGTCTGCCAGGAGCATGGATGTGCCTTCCTGTAGAAATTCTTGTGTGCATCTGTGGTGTTTGTAAGAGATCCCACGATACCCAAGATGTCTTTCCCCTTATT
Source organism: Cervus elaphus (assembly GCF_910594005.1). Lineage (NCBI taxonomy): Eukaryota > Metazoa > Chordata > Mammalia > Artiodactyla > Cervidae > Cervus > Cervus elaphus. Next base: position 44,160,217 of record NC_057841.1, read on the forward strand.
ATAAAGGATGAACGTTTCAGAGATGCATGCTAGCATCTGTCAGGGCATGCACGCTTAGTCATTTCAGTCATATATGACTCTTCGAGACCCCACGGACTGTAGCCCACCAGGCTCCCCTGTCCATGGGATTCTCCAGGCCAGAATACTAGAGTGGGTTGCCGTTTCCTTCTCCAGTGGGTCTTCCTGACCCAGGGATCGAACCTGGTTCTCCCACATTGCAGGCAGACTCTTGACCATCTGCGCTACCAGGGAATCCCAGCATTTGTCAGAGGTCAGAGTAATTCACAAGGTGAGGCAGAGTATCAGCTTCGTGAGGTCTGATCACAGGTCTCTGGTCCGAGAGGGGTGTGTGGATGTGCTGGACAGATCCCCCTGACATCTGTGATTGTAAAGAGGAGAAGATAACACTGCTTGTCTCTGGGTTATAAAAACAGCCCTCTCCTCGGAAAACATCTCAGTATCTCCCACAGCCTGTTCTGCTGAGCGAGTTTGGAGATGAATATGTCATAGTAATTGGTTAGTAAAGAAATGATTGTATATTGCTCTCACATGCCTTCATCTGGCTTGTTCATCTGTTAACCAAAGTCCAATCTTCAGAGCTTTTACTGCATTCAGGGAAGCAGAAACCTACCCAAGTATGATAAATCCCTGAGAAACACAGTAATGGCCATTTTGAGGTAGTGCTTCATGCTTTGGGTTAATTTGCACCCTTTAGCCCCTGTGAGGTGAACTGTCTCATCACCTGCATGGGCCAGGTACCCCCAAGCCCAAGGAGACGAAGGCCAGTAACCTTATTCAGTCAGCGTTTCAGAGTGGGATGAGTGGAAGTTTGCAGGGTTGTAGCATTTTTGCTGTAAAACCTTGGTCAGGGCTGCAAAAATCAGATGGGTGGTGACAGCACACCACACAACTGAGACGGGACTGCGGGGTGGAAACGTCAGGGGAGTAACCGCTAAAGAGAGGAGAGAGGGACGGGCCAGCGCACACAGGATCCAGGAAGCGCGCAGGGGGAGTAAGCAAATATGATTTACTCCCGGCCCCACAGTGGGAACCATGCATCAGTTAATGGAGGCGGTAAATTGCCCAGCACTTGCTGCTGGGAGTTCATTTCTCCGTGCTCATCCCATCAGGTTAATGGGGAGTTAAATGGCTCTTGAAACAAGCCGACTGGAGTTGCTGGGAGCCGGGGCTTGTGTCCTGGGCTGGGTCGAGCTCTCTGGGGAGGCTCAGGGCCAGGGGAGCTGATAAGGCCCCCTCGTTCCTGCTTCGAGCTGTTTGCATCGCCCTGTCTGGCTTCCCCCTGGGGTGGAGGCGGGGACTGTTTGCTCCAGGACAGAAGACCCTGCTGCTGGACCAAGCCCAGAGTCTCCAGGAGTAGAAAACCACCTCCCGGCAGGACTTGCGGGCCCAGCTTGGTGGGAATATACTGGCAGGTGGGGAGCACACCCGAAGACAGCATTTTTCTAAATGATGGAAAGTTTTGAGCATTTGTGGGAATGAGATAGTGAACCTTCACATCCTCGGCCTTGATCTGCATTTTGCCACTCTCTTTAATCTTCCCTTCTGTGGTATTCCTGCTCTTCCTTCCTTTATGTTGAGTATTTTTAGGCAAACGGAAAATGTAGAGCATGTAATCACAAACTGAAGGTGGCCATAGTTCATGCAATTTCCCTTGACAAAGCCCATGGACCTGGACTTTACAAGGAATAGGTACACCACCGTGATGCCACGGGTTTTCCAGGTGTGGATGCTACTCACTCACCTGTATGCCTCAGACTTGGCCTTGGGGGCTGGCGAGAGGAGTTATTCGTATTATTTTTCTGTTTATCATAGTTAAAGCTACATCGCCTTCTTGATTTAAAACCATTTGGGGGATTTGCATGAGTTACTTTTTTTTCTTAATTTTTTTTGGCCACACAGCTCTTGGGATTTTAATTCCCCAACCAGGGATCGAACCCTTGCCCCCTGCAGTGAAAACTTAGATTTAACTACTGAAATTCCTTGCATGAGTCACTTTAAGTATTTGGGAAAATTTTCCTTTGGAGCCAGAGGTGGACAGGCCCAGGGTGTGGACAGGCCAGGGAATCTGTTCCATGGAATCTGTTCTTGACCATAAATCTTTTACTGTTCTTTAGTATAGAATGTTCTCGCAGGTTAGTAAAGCTTGTTGTTCTTGTTTAGTTGCTTAGTCATGTTTGACTCTTTGTGGCCAGGCTCCTTTGTCCATGGGATTCTCCTGGCAAGAGTACTGGAGCAGGTTGCCATTTCCTTCTCCATGGAATCTTCCCAACCCAGGGATCAAACCCGCGTCTCCTACATTGAGCCATCAGGGAAGCTGTGTGCAAATAGGTAGCTTTTGTAAATGAAGTGATAATCACATGTTACATTACTGGTTTGTTAGTGTTTTAGAATAATTTCTCTCTCTCTCTCTCTTTTTCCTGGCTCTCCCTCCCCAGTGCAGTTTGGGTTCAGTTCCAACCATAGCAGGTCTTAGCACCACACAGAGTTGTATTAGGTTCCTGCGCTGCTGTAACAAATGATCAGACTTAGTGGCTTAAAACAAGGCAGATTTATTATCTCATAGCACAGTGAGAGTGGTTCAGAAGGCTGAGCTGGGCCTCACTGGCTACAATGAAGGTTTTACAGGACTCTGTTCCTTTTGGGGAGCTCTGAGGGAAGAATCCACTTCCTTGCACTTTCCAGCCCCCCCAAACACATCCTCATTTCTGGGTTCAAGTCCTCTCCCTCCATCTTCAAATCCAGCAGTGGCAGGATTCTCTCTCCTGCCTCCCGCTTCCATCCCCAAGGACCCCGTTTACATGGAGACCACCAGGAAAACTCCGGAGAGTCCCCCTATTTCAAGGTCAGCTGATTAGCAACTGTAACTACCCTTTGGTATATGGCATCATGCTGCTTTTATTTCTCTTTTTTCACTACTACACTAAAAGGGAAAAATGATATTTTTTTAATCAGTCATTCAATAAAAGTATGGGTGCCCATGGGTGTGTAAGGCATTCCCTCTAGATTTAAAAACTAAGTCTGCCCTGAAGGGGGCTTCCCAGGTGGCTCAGTGGTAAAGTATCTGCCTGCCAAGAGACACAGGAGGTACAGGTTCAGTCCTTGGGTCAGGAAGATCCCCTGGAGGAGGAAATGGCAACCCACTCCAGTTTTCTTGCCTGGAGAATCCCATGGACAGAGGAGCCTGGCGGGCTACAGTCCATGGGGTCACAAGAGTCAGACACAACAGCAACTGAACACACACACATGACATCATGCACTCATGGTTTCCATGGCTTAAGGAAGTGGGTGCTCGGGGGAGGAGGGAATTGTTCTGCCTTCCACAGCAGGGAAGCAATTTTAGAGCTAGTGAGACTTGAGCTCATTTACTCCTCCTTGCAACTGCATAGTTGGGAAGTCAAGACTTGGGGCATAGCATTTAATAGGAGCCTGCTCTGTAAATGAAGTGACAGAGCTGGGCCTCTCACCCCACAGCTGTCCGAGGGCCCATCCCTGCCCTTCCGCTCGTCTGCTGGCTGGGTATGGCTCCCTGACAGACCTCCGGCTTCCTGTCTGGTGTTCCTTCTGCCCGCTCACGTCTTCCTCCAGTGACGGGAGCAATAATGCATTTTCCAGAAGTTCCTTTTTGAAGGAAGGTTGCAGCGTCATCGGTAGTTTCGAGCCTTTTAAACTTTTATAACTCCTTGTCTTCTCCAAGAGGCACCATGTTTTTCTCATCCCCTTGGAGCATGATTTTTTTTGGGGGGGGGCGGGAATCACTCAGTCCAAACACATCAGAAGATTTACGTGGAAATTCTAAGATAGAAACTTCAGCTTGTGCCCATTCCTCTCCCTGCCCTCTGCTGCTTAGGACTGAATCTCCTATCACTTTCTTTTCGTCTTTGGCACATTCCTTCTGTCCTGGTTTTCCCTTTAACAAGCTTGTGTGTGTTAGTCACTCAGTCGTGTCCTACTGTTCGCAACCCCGTGGACTGTGTCCCGCCAGGCTCCTCTGTCCATGGGATTCTCCAGGCAAGAATGCTGGAGTGGATTGCCATGCCCTTCTCCAGGGGATCTTCCCGACCCAGGCTTGGATACTTGTAAAAAAAAAAAAAAAAGTGTGTGAGCTCCGATATGCATATGTCCTATTTGAACCCTAGTGTGATATCTGTCGGATTCTGGGAAAGGTTGCAGCAGCCCTTTGTCAAGACTTGGGCCCTCACATCTTGTTTTCTGTTCTTTTTATTCTTCATAAAGCTTCGGGCTACTCAGGCTTTTTCTCCAGGTGTGGGGTGTGGGGGCTATGCTCTAGTTGTGGTGCGTGGGCTTCTCACTGCAGTGGCTTCTCTAGTTGTGGACCACAGGCTCTAGGGCACAGGCTCAACAGTCTTGGCACATGGGCTTAGCTGCTTCTCCGCATGTGGGATCTTTGATCAGGGATCAAACCCATATCCCCTGAATTGGCTGACAGAAGCTTTACCACTGAGCCACCAGGGAAACCCAAAAGCTATTTTAAAAAAAGATACAAACTATATTATATACAAAAATAATATTTTAAAAATATGTATACATATGTGTGTGTGTATATATGTATGTATAACTTAAAGAAGAAAAGTAAAAAAATACACATCTTAGGCAGTAGAATGTTAGCAGTTGGTTTGAAAATCCATGTATGACCGTCTTTCACCCTCAAGTCAGCATTATTGTGATTTCTATTCATTTTTTTCTTGTCTTCCTTTATAGTTTTCTAATTGTGTGTCCCAAAGAAGTATACTGTTTAGTTTTGCTTACTTTTGAATAAGCAGTGAGGTGGAGTCATGCTCTAGATGTTCTTCTGTGACATATCGTATTGCTCGAGGGTACATTTTTGATATTTATCGGTGCTGATGCTGGTCACTGTAGTTTATTCATGGTTAGATTCAGGGTCATCAAAACCCTGATGCTGGGAAAGATTGAAGGCAGGAGGAGAAGGGGACAACAGAGGATGGATGGCATCACTGACTTGATGGACATGAGTTTGAGCAAGCTCCAGGAGTTGGTGATGGACAGGGAAGCCTGGCGTGCTGCAGTCCATCGGGTCGCAAAGAGTCAGACACAACTGAGCGACTGAACTTCACTGTGCTGATGCAGGTCGCCACAGTTTATTCATGGTCACTGTTCTTCATTATGGGCACTGTCTGGGTCTCCTCTCTTGTTTTCTGGGTTGTTTGGTTGCTTCTTCTTATTATAAAACCATGTTTCTGGTTATTACGTAACCATGTTATAAAAGTATGCCTGGTTCCCGTGTGCTGTAACTTCTTCAGCACGTATTCCTAAAAGGTGTGCTGGGCTATAGGGTATGCATATATTTAATTTGTTTAAATTTTTAAATTGTGGTAAAATATGCATAACATAAAATTTCCCACTTTGACCATTGTTTGGTGTCTGGTTTAGTGGCATCAAGTTCATTCACATTGTTTTGCTGCCATCGCCACCATCCATCTCCAGAGCATGTTTTCATCTTACAAAACTGAAACTCAGTACCCATTAAACCATAATCTCCTATTCTCCCTCCTTCCAGCCCCTGGCAGCCACCATTCTGCTTTCTGTGTTTATGAATTTGCCTACTCTGAGCACCTCACATAAGTGCAGTCATACAGTGTCTGCTCTTTCCTAACTGGCTTATTTCTCTTAGCATTATGTCCTCGAGGTTCATGCATGTTATAGCATGTGTTGAAATTTCTGTCTTAAAGGTGAATGATACTCCATTGTTGTGTATTAACCACATTCGGCTCACCCATTAATCCGTCCGACCCTTGGTTTGCTTTTACTTCTTAGTTCTTGTGGATAAAACTGCTGTGAACATAGGCGTACAAATCTCTCTTCAGGACCCACTTTCAGTTATTTTGGGGTGTATACCCAGAGGTGGAATTGCTGGATCAGGTGGCAACTCTATTTCTTCATGTTTTGATGCACAGGGCTGCACTCTTTCACATCCCATCAACTATGCACAAGGGGCTCGTTTATCCACATCCTCACCAACACATCGCTTTCTAGGTTTTTCATGGCATTCGTTTGAATGGGTGCAAAAAAGTCTCTTGTTTGTTTTATTTTTAAAATTTTTAATTGGAGGATAATTGCTTTACAATATCGTGCTGGTTTCTGCCATACATCAGCATGAATCAGCCACAGGAATACATATGTCCCCTCCCTCTTGAACTTCCCTCCCACCTCCTTCACGGTGGTTTTGACCTGAATTTCCTTAATGACTAGTGATGTGCATATTTTCATATGTCTAATGGTCATCTTTTTATCTCATTTGGACAAGTGTCTATTTAAGTCCTTTGCATATGTTTCATTTTACTAAGAAATGCCAAGTGGTTTATCAAAGTAGTTGTAACAGCTTATGGGTAACCAGCAATTTATGAAAATTCCATTGAATCCATGTTTGTGTCAACTGTTGAATGGTCAGACTTTGAATTTCTGGCAGTCTGCCAAACAAAATGGTGGATCTTTATGGTTTTAACTTGCAGATGCTGTAAAGTGTCATCTTCTGGTTTGTGATGTATCTTTCTCATTTTGGGGGTAATATCTTTTGATGACCAAAAGTTTAAATTTTATCATGGTTAAATTTATCAGTCTTTTATTTTATGGTCCCCAAGTCATGAACACATTTTCCTATAATTTTTTATAGGTTTACCAACTTTCAGGGTTAGGTTCTTAACCCAGACAGGGTTACCTGTGAGGTAGGGTGTGAGTGGCGCTTTGCTCGTTGCCCCACAGGGATGACCTGAGGAATCAATTCTTAGAGCAGGCGCTCTCAGCTGGAGCTGGACGTGTCAGCCGATGATCAGGGAGCTTCTGCAAACGGTACCCTCCTTCCTCCATTCTGACAAGTGAATCCTGAATTTGTGTGTGTGTGTGTGTATGTATGTGAAGAAACACCCAGTGGGATCTGACCCCTGCTGCTACCAGGAGACTGTCTCCCCTGTTGATGGGCTGCTGCAGCACATTAGTCCAGTGTTCTGTTAGTCACGTGTCTTCAGCTCTGCTCACAACTGCCTGGCCACCCTCTCAGGGTGGGACCCAGAACCTGATCTTGTGTTATATACTCTTACATGTCCATGTTCTGAAGAAGTGAAGAGGTTGATGGACAGGTTTATCACAGATGACATGAGGTGGATGTAAGGGAGCAGCACACTGCACGTGGATAGAGGGTTGATAGTGCTGGTGTTCCCACCCGGCAGGGTCTTCGCGACCTGCTCCCCCCATGTCCTTCCTAGAGACGATACTTCCTGGGGGGAGCCAGCATTGTCTTTTTAACCGGGGTCATGCCTACCCCTCTACCTGGGCAGGTGATTGTGAGGACTTGGGAGGCATGTCTGGTTGCCTAGGATACAGCCAGTGCTATCACTGCTGTGATCAGTGTTGTTATCCTGGGTGGGGGTGGGGTGAGGAAAGTGATTGTAGGTGGGGTCGGGGGGAGCGTCCCATGCAGTTCTAACCCACTGAACCCTGGAGATGCTAAAGTGGGTGCCCCCCTATATGGTTCCTTGTCCTCTTTGGAGTAAAATAAGGTTGGGGGTAAGTTGGTGGTCTTCCTTCTTGTGAGGCGGCCTCTCTCCTGAGGTCTGTTAGGGACTACAGACCTGCTGTCCACCCCCAACCCCTCTGCCGCTACAATTACTAACCCCCCAGAGAGCTGAGTCCTCACTGTGGCCGAGCCCCGAGCCCCAGAAGTGATGGGTGTGGGTTGTTGATGCCGGATGATTAAACAGGTAATTCTCTCATTATGTCTGGTCATAATGAATAAATACCTGAGGATCAAGTGTGCCTACAATGGGTTTTTTTCTTTTAACTGAGCTGACTGCTCTGGATTTCCCATGGGAAAACACTGTACTTAATTAAGAGACTTAAAATGCCAGGGTCCATTCACTGTACATGCAAGAAAGGGGGTTTTCTGTTCTCAGAGGAAACCACAGCAGCTGAATGGACCAGTTGAAAGTTTAGCCTGGGAATCTGGACCTGCAGGTTCTCTTCTGTCAACTGGGCCTTGTTGCCTGGGGCCTGGTGATAGTCACAGGGGTCCTTCTTCCCAAGTGTCCTGTGAGGGGCTGGCTCCTCCCAGCAGAAATCAGAGAAGGTGGTCACCTCTCTGGAGTGACCAGGTCCACAACCCGAGGCCTTCCCTGGCGGGTCCCCAGGTGGTACCATCACAAAGTGGCACAAACTGAATGCTGGCTTAAAAGCCAGAAGTTGATTCTCTTGCAGTTCTGGAGTCTAGGATCGTGGTGTTTCAGGGCCGAGCCATTTCTGCAGGCTCTGCGGGGGTGGTCTGTCCAGGCCTCTGTGCCTTTCTGCTGTTCCTGGGCCCCTGGCTGCAGCTGCCTCACTGCGGTCTCCGCCTCCGTCTTCACAAAGACATCTTCCCTTGTGTGTGCACACATCCCTCACATGCTGTCTCCCACCCGCCATGGATTAGGGCCCACCCTCCTCCAGGTGACCACATCTTACTTGATGACATCTATGAAGACCTCATTTCCAAGTAAGGCAGTGCACAGGTCCTGGGGGCTAGGATTGAACAGATCTTTGCCAGGACACCATTCACCCCGCAGCACTGGGTGCCTGCAGAGATAGGAGGAAAGCCCTGCGAAACCCTTGTAGGAACGAGACATCCACATGCAGGGTCAGTGGGCCTGTGTGTCTGTTTCTTTTCTTGGTAGTTCATTTTATGGTACTTTTCTTACACTGGAGGGGTAGGGTGAGCAGCGCTGCCTGGGCCCCAGGTCTGTCCTCAGCGCTTCTCCTGGGTCCCCTATGCTGGGGCCCCCAAGAGAGGCCTCCCATGGGGGTCAGGAGAGCAGACTGGACATCACCCAACTCCCCTTCCTCACTTCTGTCTTGGTGGGTCCACTGATCTTCAGTTCCCAAAGCCAAACCCTCAGAACTGCCCTTGGCTGCCATCTCTTCCTCCACCGCAGGGTCTTCGGATCCTGCCACTTCCGCTCTAGCCTCCCAGCCTCTCGCCGGCACAGCTATTGCAGGAGCCTGCTCCGCCCCGCCCCTGCCTTGGCCCCGCCCTACCCCCACTGTGGCCCCGCCCTCCAACTAGCTCTGCTCACTGGGGACTGACTTTCCCATGGATGAAAGAAACTGCATAGCCTGGCATCAGGCCCCTCTCGGCCCAAGCCCCTGCCACCCTTGTCTTCCACCCGAGCCTCGGGAGCCCTGGAGACAGGCTACGTGCCACACACCCTCCTGCTCCTGCCCCTGGGCTGGACTCCCTGGTCCACTCCCCCGCAGACCCCTGTCCCCCTCCAGGCGCTAGAGTGGAGGCTCCCAGATCCCGGAAAGGCCGGCTGGAAGTGAGTGGCCGCCCCCGCCCCCGCCTGGAGCTCCAGCACGCATCACTCGCTCTCTGCCCCCTCTCCGTTTCATTTGGTTGCGGGTCTCAACATCTCTGCTGGACCCTAAGCTCCTTGAAGGCAGGCACTGTCTTACTTATTTTTATCTCCATCACAGTGGAATTTATTTAATATATAGTAGAACTCAAATGACTGAATAAATCAACAAATATCTGTGCGAACTAAAGCCGAGACCACTCACATCAAAGGTGAGGGCCCCTGGCACCCGCATCCCCAGGCAGGCAGGTCAGGGCTCCTCTCCCGCCCTCACTGAGAATGCCGGACTTTCCTACATCACCACTAGACTAGCTGTTGGCTCCAAAATACAAAATTGATTAAAAAAAATAATTTTTTAAACTATAAACATTTCTACTCAAGGCCCTTAAAACTCCTCATGTTTCTGCTTTTTATTGACAGTGAGTGAAATGTTTTGACTTTGGTACAATACATGAGCAAGGTAAACTCCCATTTGAAGAAAATACTAGGCATGAATTTCAACAGCCTTAACAAAACCAGATATTTATAACCAAGAGGAAGAAAACGAAAAGAAGTTTTCTTATTTTTACTAAACTAAAATAAGGTATAAGTTGATGGCAACTTATAACTGAGATTGAATGAAAATGCAGAGCTACAGAAAAATGGTACTGATGCATATTTTCAGATGCTAGGGTATGAGATATATACCATACATATAAGATATATATGTATATATATAATATGTATACCATGAATTTCTGTTAGAACTGTGGAAATTGATACATTCAGATTCTTCAGAATTTCCTTCTACATTAGGTCAGGGTCAGCCGCTTCTGTCCTCTGGGTAGAATCACTGGGCTATCCATTGGTGAGGGAGCCACGTCGTCTGTAATCTGGGGACACCATTCCTTTCATCTTACAGCCCAAGATCATAGGTGGTCAGGCTGCTTTTTGGGGGCCATCAAGGACGTAAGAGGTTCTGTCCTTCCAAAGCTCGCTCTTCTGCACAAGGACAAAGGCACTGTCCTCTGTTGGCACCACCAGTGCGTGACGCCACCCTTACCGTATCAGGCCTCATCTCTACTTTTAGTCCTGTTATAAATGGAGGCCCTGGTCTCGCCTCGGGTGACCTCAGGAGACAGTTGGCCACTTCCCTTCTTTGGCAGCAGTGAAAGGTGGGGTTTTTGACTACGCTGCAGCATTTTTGATTTCTGAGGCTTCCTTCCCTGTGCAGTGTCCCCAGACTCATGCCATAAAGGCATCAAAAAGCAATTAGAGAACCACAGCTGCTCAGGGCCGCAGCTGCCCGGCTTCTGGCCTGGGCAGTAATGGAACTGTTTCAGAGCAGCACATACTGACTGAATGAAGGGGTCAGCCTGCCTGGTGGGACCTCAGGCCATGCGGTATGACCACCCCAAGCACAGGGCGTGGCGTGGTTGGATCGAGCTGGCCAAGGGCAGACCACATGAATCCTGTGTCTAGGCTCAGCATGTTGGGTGTTGTACGGGAAGGCAGTGGCGCGCCCCAGGAGGGATTTAAAAGGGGAATGACACGATCAGAATTGCATCTTTGGGAGATGACTGGCAGGCGAGTGAAGCCAGAAGAGACAGGCCAGTTTGGAGGCTGCTGCAACAGTCTAAACGGGAAACAACAGCCTGGACCAAGGCAGGTGCGGTGGTGATAGGTCTGAGCTCAAAAAGGATGTGCCACCTGCTAAAACCCACGGTACAGTACCTCCCGCTGGTGGTGGCACCGGGCCTTGGCCCTCAGTGCCAGGGAGCCAGAGTCAGCCATCCTTCCCTTGTCACTTCCTAACCCTGCGTCTCGGGCAGGTTTCTTAACTATTAGGACTTAAGCAGGTACAGTTGTAAAATAAACTTGTACCTAAGTTTGTCCTGACAGTTAAATGAGCTAAAGCTTTGCTCCAAGGGAAGGTCTGGGCTAACATAAAATTATATTTTGAATTTGATGCTATTAATCCGGGGAATATTAAAGTTGTCAGCTGGTTGGCCGTGTGTGACTGCCAAGGCCAGTACAGCCTGGACAGAGCCCAGCCCCGGGGCGGGGCCCCACCTGCTGCTCTCCGGGGGCTGGACAGAAAGAGCTTGGTGTGTGTGTGCTGCTGCCAGGCTGGCTGCGCCAGGAAGGAAGTTTCTATCTTCCTGTCAATCGAGTGGAGAGCAGGGAGGGACTGCAGAATGGACCAGCTCTTCCTTGGGGTTGCAAAACCTGGGCCCCGAATGCATGCATCCAGAGGGTCACTGCTCTGCCATAGGCCTGAGAAAACTTTTTCTCAGTGTGGGAGGAGCTGTTAGCCAGATTATTGACGTGCTTTTTGAAGGCATTGCAATTATAATCAGATTTATCCATCTGGCTGGAGGCAGTTTTTGGTTTATTAAAGTGCTTTTTCTTCATTACAGTGAGCTACTTGCCAGTAGAACTTAATTTATTTCAGGAAGTCACAAGATGAGCACGTTTGGCTTTGCTGGGGTCAAGGCCTGCGGAGCTGCCTTCTGTTTGTATGTTGATGTGTTTATTGGACGGGCATCTGGAGACAGTTACTGGGGAGGGTAAGGGCGCCACAGCACAGCGCTCACTGCGCATGCTCACCGCCACGGTACCTCCAAGGCCTCCACGTGGGGGAGGATGTGCGGTCCTCTGCGCACTGGACCCAAAGCTGAGCAAGTGTATGTGGACACGTGACTGTGCCTGTTCATGCTCCACGCACACCCCTTCAGCACTGGGATTGTGTGTGTCTGGATTCTGTTGAGAAGATAATATTTGTGCAAAAGAGATTTGTAAGGCTCACGCTGCCGCTGACTTTGTGCTTTGACTTGAATGTTTATAAGGAATTTTGAATGTGTTTGGACATAGCTTGTGTGTGTTCTGTCAGAAGCACGCTCCAGGAGCATATTCAACCAGGCACTAGATTCGCAAATGTTTTAAGTTTTGTGTGTGGAGACATTAAACACATCTCCTTCAGTGACCACCCAGGAGTGTAACATGATATTTTATCTGTGCATTACTACTGTTCTGGGTTGTGCTCAAAAGTTGGCCAGACCTTCAAGAATAGGTTGGTGGTGTTTCAGAACAAGATCATTTAAATTCTGTGCTGGAATTCCTCACCGGGGTGCTGTTTTAGACACTCATTTCCCGTATGTCGACACTAACAAGCACTTTTTGTTCCCAGTGGATTTTGCTGCTGCCCTTCAACAGTCAGAGACAGGTGGCAGACTTCCTCATTGTCTGAATTCCACAGAACCAGTGCAGGAAGTGTGAGTCTACGGATGAGGTTCACAGGAGGTGCAGCAGGTGAGGTTGGCTGCTGCTCGAAAAGGGGCCACTGCTTTCTAAGAGGGGACATCACAATAAAGAATAGCCCTTTTCTGGTTGTCATGTTGAAGACTAGGCGAAATTGGAGACACTTGATGTTGGGACAGGTGAAGTCGATGATATCATCGCTGGAAGGTTGTCTCATTAACCTGGGTGTAAGGTGTTGAAGATGGACTTCCCTGGTGGCTCCGAGGTTAAGAACCCACCTGCCAAGCAGTAGACTCGGGAGACACAGGTTCAATCCCTGGATGGGGAAGATCCCCTGAAGAAGGGAATGGCAACCCACTTTAGTATTCTTGCCTGGGAAATCCCATGGACAGAGGAGCCTGGCGGGCTACAGTCCATGGGGTTGCAGAGAGTCAAACATGACTGAGCAACAAGGGGTTGAAGGTCTCTTGTAGGGTAGTGATGCTGGGAATGAGGGGTGATATGTATGAGGGTGTCTTGAAAGGAGTTCTGATGATGAATGGATAAAACCAAAAGGAAGGGGAGAGGCTATAAGGATTCCAGTGCTTTGAGTCTGGGACGTCTTGGTGACAGAAATGGAGAGGGCTGATTTCATGAGAAGAGGTTCAGGGTTGCTTGTAGAATGAGAAAATCTAACATTGTGTACTGCTTTAAGTGAGAACAGTTAAATAATGTTATTTTAAGGAAGAGGTAAATTTCATAACTCTGTATAATCATCATCTATATGTTGGAAGCTGGAGAAGGGATAGGCTACCCACTCCAGTAGTCTGAGCCTTCCCTGGTAGCTCAGATGGCAAAGAAACTGCCAAAAGAAGTACTGAATAATAGTTTCACAGACTTTGTTAAACTTTTTTAAAATATTGAAGCTTCCACATACTAGCTGTATAATAACGGAAAGAGCTGACAGTTGATAACCTCAGTAGAAAAAAACTTCAAAAAGTTTGATAGTTGTCTGTAGCAACTGTGACTTGTTCTTCCAGGTTTCTTTGGAGGAGTTAAAGTTTAAGAAAGGCTTGGGCCTGGCTCTTTGTCTTAGGGAGAACCACACAGAAGAGCAGATTAAACAAAGAGTGAAAATATGTCCAGTTTTAGGTGCACTGTAGTTTTCATGCCAGATGCAGGCAGAGTGCTTCTGAGTTTCTGGTGGTAACTGTTTAAAAATCTTACTGGCTGCTTTCCCATTTTTAAACCCAACAGAATGTTACTAAAAAGAATTGTCACAGATGAGTTCTAGAAATGATAAGTTTTTGAAAGTTTTTTTTAATGTAATTTTATTTTTGGCTGGACTGGGTCTTCATTACTGCACATGGGCTTTCTCTAATTGCAGTGAGCAGGGACTCCTCTCTAGTTGCGGTGCTCAGGCTTCTCATTTCAGTGGCTTCTCTTGTTGCAGCTTGTGGTCTCTAGATTGAGGGCTCCTATGGGCTCAGTAGTTGTGACACACAGGCTTAGTTGCTCCGAGGCATGTGGAATCTTCCCAGAGCAGGGATCGAACCCATGTCCCCTGCATTGACAAGTGGAGTCTTAACCACTGGACCACCAGAGAAGTCTTAGAAATGATCATTGGTTGAGGCACTCCTCAAGTATGGTGGGGCTGCTTCGGGGTGCAGGCGCCTCCTCGCTGGGGGTAAAGGTTATTCCAGGCCCCCGTTCTTGGTCGCTGCCCTGCAAGAGGGGTGAGACGGGAGGCTTTGCACAAGACACAGTACGCCATGGAGGAGGCAGAAGCACCAGACCGTGAGAAGCCTCAGGGATCACGGAGGGTGAACTCAGGCACCGCTGCCACACCTGCCGTGCCTGTTCTGACCTATTTCCGCAGGGAGTGGGGTGGAACGGAGCCAAGGCAGAGCTGGCTGCACTTGAACTTTTTACTACTGGTCCCTAGGCCAGAAAACCGGCTGGTGCAGCAGAGCCAGGGAGCCCTCGGCCTGGGATGACAGTGGAAGCAGTGAGGCCAAACCCCAGGGTTCCCTGGCCGGGGCCGATGACATCACAGATGGGAGACCCTGCGGGGGGGAGCCCTCGGAGCTGCACGTGGAGGAGCCCAGGGTGGCCAGGCAGTTTTCAGCAACAGTTCAAATCCCTCTTTAAAGTATCAGATGCTGGAAATTCCCTGGTGGTCCAGCGTTTAGGCGTTTGGTCCTCAGTGCTCTCCCCTCATCAAGTTCAAGTTCAGTCAGAGGGTTGGGGCAGTGGAGACACACGTGGTACTCAAGGCCGTCATTCTTTACCGGGGTGTGATGACCCGGCAAGGCTTCTCTTCTGCCGGGGACATTCCAAGGGCATTGCACAGCCATCTCCTCGGCTTCCCTGGGCCCAGCTCTGTCCTAGAAAATCCTCCCAAAGCCAGTGTGGCCTCCTAGGATTCCAGGACACCTCTCTGGGGCCCCCAGGACGACCTGCCCTATTTTTTGAGTGGTCAGGACTATTTTTAGTGTCCAAGCCCCGTCTGAAGGGCACACCGTCCCCTCTGAGAAAACATGGTCCTGTGAGGTCACAGCAAGCAGTGTCGGGCAGCAGACCGGATGGGGCTCAGGCAGCAGGATGTCACTCATCACACAAGTGTGATCACTGTCCTCTGTTGTCACTGGGCTGTATTCAGAGTCAGAACCAGCAGGCGGGGAGGGAGGGTCTGTCCCGGGAGCCAGTGCCTGAGCTTCAGCTCACGAGGGCCGTGGTCTCTTCTGTAAGGACCTGAGCCTTCCCGGAGGGCGTGAGGTGGCTTGCTGACTCGGGCCTCTGTCGTGTTTCCATCCGACACCAGCCATGAAGAATTGAAAACAGCAAAGGCAAGGGATTCAGAGTTTTAGACTGTAGCTCTGAGTTTCAGGACTGTTGAGGAGAGATGCAGAGTTTTTGGCTAAAAGAAAAATGTAGAGACGTTACAAGGGAGGGAGGAGGAGATCAAGGGTGAAAGAGGAGAAGGGCATCTTTGTCTGGAATTCAAGTGTCAAATCTGGGTGCACCTAGAATGTGGTCAGGAACCCCATCGTGCTTAAAAAATGCTCTGAAGCCCCAAAGTTGTGAATGCCACGGGATGCATCCAGTGAGCGAGCACACCTTCCAGAGCCCTTCTCCCTGATGCTGGCCACCAGCCCCTAATCAGTTGACACCAGCTGGTCAACTGGAGCTGGGCAAAGGCTCCTCTGATGTCCTAATGACCAGTGAGCGCACAGCGCTGGCCCCGGGCACAGTCAGCCAGAGAGCTAGTGGCAGAGCCTTCAAAGCTGGTAATGGAGCCCCAGACAGAGGACAGCTGACCTGTAGCCTGTAAACCCCTTTTAAGGAGGCATGGGGTCAGGAGATCTGTGTCCAGGTGAAGTTCAAGTACTAGCACCATTGGGGGTTAATCAGAAGCTATGAGGAGGATCTGGGAGGTCACAGTGGCTCCAGGCCAGGAAGGGTCACAGCTCCATGTTCTAACCCACGTCCTGGGGCAGAAACTCCTTTGTGATGAACACAGAGGTATGTTGGAGATGCACCTACAGTAAAAGGAGGGTGTTAGCGTGTTTGAAATAGTTTGTGAGTATCTCATTCCAGCACCAATTATAACGAGTGACCACCCCTTCCCTCTCCCTCCCAACCTCAACAAGCACTTAGCTCAGTTCTGTCTGCCCGGAGGTGGCGTCGGATCCCACTGGGTAAGGGCTCAGTGCTAAAACGCTGTTCCTCCCTCCCCGGTTTCAGACACTCTGCAAAATCCCAGGGGGTCGCCTGTGCTTCTGATGGACCAGCTGTAGATGGAACGCTCCCTTCGGCCCCCTCCTCCAGTTTGATCAGTTTGCTGCAGTGGCTCACAGAACTCAGAGGAACATTCTGCTCCCTGGGATACCAGTTAACTGTAGAAGAGGATGGAACTCAGGGGCAGCCCAGGGAAGAGGTGCCCAGGGCAGGGTGCAGAGGGTGGAGTCATGGCTTTCCGCTCCATCCAGGGCCCCCCTCACTGAATCTCCACAGCTCACCAACCTGGAGCTCTCTAAACCCCATCCTTTTGGGGGTTGTAAAGGCTTCATTACATGGGCATGGACACATGGGCATGTCCGTTGGAGCTCTCTAAACCCCATCCTTTTGGGGGTTGTAAAGGCTTCATTACATGGGCATGGACACATGGGCATGTCCGTTAAATCATGGACAATGGCAGTTGATTCGATCTCTAGCCTCTGTCTCCTCCCCAGAGGTCAGAAAATTGGGACAGGAAGTTCCAACCCTCTAATCACATGACAACCACCCCCCAACTTTAGGTGGGATCCAAAAGTCACCTTATTAACACAAACTCAGGTGTGGTTGACAGGTGTTTATTATGAATATCAAGACACTTACTGCTCTCATCACTTAGTAAATTCCAAGGGTTTTGGGAACTTTGTGCCAGAAAGAGCAAGTATAAGTGAAGACCAAAATATATATTCCTTATTAAACATCACAGTACCCCAAGGGGATATTGTTCTCCAATGAGGGCCTCTGATAGTGTCATAGTTCTTTTTTAAAGCAAAATGTTTGTACTATATTAGATACTATCATAGTCTTTATTGTTGTTGGTTTTCATAAAATGTACATGCTCTTTTGATATAGACATTCTTCCTATAACTGGTTTTCAACTATGGATTTGGCTAAACAATATTTTGAAGACTGGTTCATCAGCTTTTTGTCCAAGAAATATAAAGTTTTTTCAGAAGTGACTTATAAACTAGATGGTAGCACCTCTCTGCTAATCACTCCTTCCTTCTGGAATTATGCCTAACAGCACCAAAAGGCTTTCCTAGTTTTCTAACTGTGGTGAAAATAATTTCTTCTGTAGCTCACTGTGGAGCTATCACCTAGGTTTTCTTTAATCCTTAGAATTTGGGATCAAAGGTGGGTTTCAGGCTGATTAGTCTCACCTGTGATGAGCTTGGCATTTCTGCCTTTCGGTACTAGTTAGGCTCCTGAAAAGAAAGTGAAAGTGTTAGTTGTGTCCATTCTGTTGTGTCTGACTCTTTGCAACCCCGTGGACTGTAGCCCACCACGCTTCTCTGTCCATGGGATTTCCCAGGCAAGAATACTGGAGTGGGTTGCCATGCCTTCCTCCAGGGGAATCTTTCCAACCCCGGGATTGAACCTGCATCTCCTGCATTGCAGGCAGATTCTTTACTATCTGAGCACCAGGGAAGCTCAGTTAGGCTCGTAGGACTTGATAAATGGCTCAGTCTGATCTTGCACAAGCTACAACTGGGTGACTTTGTGCTGTTGACATTTTCCTGAAAACCATTTATGCTAATTACATAATTAGGCACTTTATCTCTCAAGAACCTGGCAGCTCAATGAATTGTGCATTCTTGTTATCAGGTCTTTGTGATCAGACAACAGAAAGACGTTTGTAAGTGGCAAAAGGAAGCAAAAACCTATTATTGCAAATTGTGCTGATACCGGGGGAAGCTAATTCAGGGCTTTCAGAATAGAGATGAGGGGCAGCCAAGTAAACCCACATGGTAGATTTCTCTCAAAGATTCCCCCTTTTACTACAGACACTAAAATATGGGGAAATACTTGCTCCAGAGCCTCAGTCCATGATAGTAAGGGGAAAAGAGTGGGAGGAGAGGGCCCTGAGGGGTGGGGAGAGTGTTGAGGGCTGGAGTGGTTATTTTATTCTGCCTTTGGGATCACTTTGGAAGGAAGAGTGCCAGAGTGGAGAGAATTAAGTAGCAGATGACACACACAAATAAGAAGTGCTTTTTTTTTTAATTGAAAAAAATGTTTTAAGTTGAAATGTAGTTGATTTACAGTGTTGTATTAATTTCTACCGTGAAGTGATTCTGTTATATATATTCTTCATATTTGTTTCCTTTATGGCTTATCACAGGATAGTGAATATAGTTCTCTGTGCTATACAGTAGGACCTTGTTGTTTATCCTGTTAGTAATAGCTGGCATCTGCTAATCCCAGACTCCCCTTCCACCCCTCCCCCAGCCCATCTCCCCCTGGGCCACCACAAATCTGTTCTCCATGTCTGTGAGTCTGTGTTTGTTTCATAGATAGGTTCATATGTGTCATAGTTTAAGTGAAAGTTTCTCACTTGTGTCCGATTCTTTGCAACACCATGGGCTATGCAGTCCATGGAATTCTCCAGGCCAGAATTATTGGAGTGGGTAGCTGTTCCCTTCTCCAGGGGATCTTCCCAACCCAGGTATCGAACCCAGGCTTAGATCCACATATAAGGGATATCATTTGCGTTTTCTTCCCGTCCCAGCTCCACTTAGTATATAATCTCTAGGTCCACACATGCTGTTGCAGATGGCATTATTTCATTCTCTTTTGTGACTGAGTAGTATTGCAGTGTGTGGACAACTGAGGTTGCTTCCATGTCTTGGCTATTGTGAACAGTGATGCTATGAACATACCGGTTGCATGTATCTCTTTAGATTATAGTTCTGTCTGGTAAATGCCCAGGAGTGGGGTTGCTGGATCATATGGCAACTCTCTCCTTAGTTTTTTCGAGGCACCTCAACACCGTTGCCACTGACTGCCCTGAAACTTAATGTAATGCCTGCCAGGTCACCGAGCAGACCCTTCTGAGAAGCGCCTTCATCCACGAGGCTCTCGGTCTGAAAGTGGATGCAGCTGCTGCTTCTCCAGGCAGGAGGAAATCATGATGGGTCCTCAGGACTCTTCCTGAGCTCAGCACTTCCGTCCATCCTCAGGCCTCGCTGGTCTCCTGCTGCCGAGTCCAGGAGGAGTTCTGACGGAGCCGCTGGGCCTTCTCCCATCTGTCCTCTGTCCTTGTCAGTCTGTCGTGAGACTGTCTGCCCCCCAGCATCCCCGAGGCCCCGCTGAGGGGCAGGAAGAGAGGCTTTTGTTTGTCTCCATGTGGAAACAGTCTCCTGGGAAGAAAGGATGTTTACACAGCAGAACCTCGGCCTCATGAGACCCTGATTTGAAGGCGGTGGCCCCTCTTGAGTTCAGGATTTGTGGCGATTGGCATAAATTTCTAAGGCCTTGTGTCCATAAGTGATCGGCTGTTATAATAACAGGCTTTCTGTGCCCACAAGTAAGTAACCCAGAAAACGCTAGACCCAGGTCTGCAGGGTCCCTAAGCTGCGAGTGCGGTGCTGCGGGAGTCCCAGCAGAAGGCGGTGCATGTGGTGGGACCCAGGGGCTCCTTGCAGGGGCCCTGGTCTGCTCACTGGGCCCATGCATAGTGCGGTCTTTCCCCGTTTGTATGAGAGGTGAACGTGAGGTGACTCTGGTCTGACTCAGATTGCCCCCAGGCCCTCTGAGCCCCAAGTCATCAAGAGCAGAGCACCGGTCCTTGTCATGTCCTCTTCTGGAACATGGTCTGGCCTCCCAGGCCACCTGGAGCCAGTGAGCGATGCCCCCGCCCCCCGAAGCGGCCCTCCTCAGAAAGGCAGCTGGGTCTGAGCAGAGACAGGCTTGGGGGCGGGGAGATGGCACTGCTTCTGCAACACAGGTTCTCTGAGGTCCCCCCGCATCTGAGATGAGAACAGGGACCCCGCCCTCCCCCGTGGAGGTGCTATGGGGAGGGACGCTGATCACGCTGGCTCTGATGGAGCTCATCCCCAGATCCAAATACCTGCATGATGACCCACCAGTGGGTGTACTGTCACCTCATCAGGTTTGCCCAGCTTCCTCATCAGAAACTAGGGTCCCCATCTTGACCTCTCTGACCCCCGAGGATAAGGTCCATGATGTCAGCTGGAGCTCTGTGTGGGGCTGGAGCGTAAGGCCTGGATTCACTTCCCTTCATACTTGCCAATTTCTTTCACTCCATTCATTCTTTTTTCTTCCTGTATTTCCATAAGAAGCAAAATGTGTGTGTGTGTGTGTATATAAGAAGCAAATATAAAATATTGTAAAAGGTACTTCTGCTTTGCCTCTACTGAGTTTTAAGATTTTGAAGTCCTGTGAAAAAATAAAAATTTCTCACACTAGTATTTTCTAGTAAATTTTAGATATTTTTTTCTACAAATAAATTATCACCAAGAAAAGGTACTGACTTCTTATGAAGAAACCATGCATGTAGTAGTGATGTTGATTAAAATATAGTGACTTGAAACATAAGTAGAGGAGAAACTACCTTTTGAGACATAATGAATTTTTTAATGTCTGCCTTTTTTTTTTTTTTTTAATGTAAGGCCCTTGGAGAGAGAAACTTGCTAGGATTTTGGTCACAGTTTAAAAGCTGCCTTCAAAACACTTATAAACAATTTGAGTCCATCCGAATGTGTATTTTACAGGTTAAAAAAAACAGTACTGGCTAATCTTAGCTTCTTGGCCATAAAAGGAGAAAAAGAATGTATAGTAATGTATACACGGAATATGAAATCAATCAAGGAACCTCAGAGGGATTCCCAAAATATAAGCTGTAGCAACCCACAGGTTTGATCTGACGTGCTTTATCACGGCTCCTAAAATAGACTGTTTGGGATATTCTTTACTGTCCGAGCCACCAGGGAAGCCTGTTTGGATATAATTTTTTTTTTTATTGTGGTCGAATAGACATAACATCAGATTTACAATTTTAGTCCTTTTTAAGTGTATAATTCAGGGACATTAAATACATTCACAAAGTACTGTTTCCAGAACTTGTTGATCATCCCAACGGAAACTCTGTACCCATTAAATTATATCTCCCCCGCTCCCCCCGCCACACCTCATCCTCCCACCCATTTCCTGGGAGCCTGTGTTCTACTTTCCATCTCTACGAATGCGCCTAGTCTGGGCCTCTCCTATACGTGGACTCATAAAGTACTTGCCTGTTTTTTGTGTGGCTTATTTCACCTGGGTGATGTTTTCAAGGTTCATCTGTGTATCAGAGTATCCTTTTTATGTAAATTGTGTGTAATGGACAGAGCAGAGGCCCTCAACTCCGAGCTCTCGTTGGCTTCGTCCTTGCCTCCAGGCAGCTGTGGTGGTGGAGTCGAGCCCAACACCCCAGGCAGAACTGGGACTGCCCGCTTCCCCCTGTCCCCCATTGTCCTGGGAGCATCGGGCAACCTTTCAAGTCCTGCTTTCCTCCTCATCCTGCTGTCCATCCTGGTGCGGTGCCGACACCCACGTGGGTCTGGGCCCACATCACTCTCCCCCACCTCTGTCTGCTTCAGGTGGGAGCGGTTTTGCTGAACAGCAGAAGCAGGGAATCTAGGGGGTGGAAGGACCTGGCGTGCTGGCCGTCATCCTTAGGCAGGGCAGGCATGCTTGTCAGGGATAATCGATCGCCTGTCCCAGTGGAAACGGCCAGGGGAGCTGCATCTGCGGAGGATGAAGGATGAAGCTTTCAGGCAGACGGTCCTTCCTGATCGAGCCTCTGCTGTGTCAACTCGGAAGCTGTTAGAACCCGGCTTGACTGCACAAATGGGCTCACATGCAGTCCACGGAGGAGCCATCATCATAAGATGCTCCCTGAGTCTGAGTCAAGAGCTTCTTGCCCTTTATACCTAGAAGGGAATGGCAGCCCACGCCAGTATTCTTGCCTGGAGAGTCCCATGGACAGAGGAGCCTGGCAGGCTTACAGTCCATGGGGTCACAAAGAGTCGTACATGACTGAGTACACACACACACGTACCTAGATGAGATCGTCTCAGTTCAGATGGCTTGCGTGTAGACATCCAACACCAGATTTTCTCCTCCCGGCATTTCGTGGGAGAGGCTGGTCGTTTAGGAGACGGGCAGCTAGACTGCAGAGGCTGTAACAGCACAGAGCAGACCCTGCACACGAGATGGACACAGAGTGAGCACTGCAGAGACACGTGTCCCCAGGGCCGCGCCGCAGAGCGATGCCTCCGGGGCCACCTCCATTGTTCCCAGCGTAGCTCCATCCTGTGGGTCTCACCATTGGCGCTCTGCCCTCAGCAGGACACCAGCTGTCCTCTTTGGGGACAGGAGAGCTGTCCTCGGTGAGCACCTGGGAGCGCGGTGAGCCCGAGGTCCGGCGGGCTGAGGGGGGACTTGCAGGCGGTGGCAACTCTGACCTTGGCTGTGGAGGGGCTGCAGTGGAAAAACCTGGGCTGGCAGCCGATCAGGCTTACAGAGACTGGGAAGCTCTATGCCGTCATGTGCTGGCAGAAATGCATGGTTTGTGGGGGGCGGGGGGAGGATTGCAGCTTCTTACAACACTTAACAGACAGTAAAATTTGGCTGCTTTTAATCACCTGAACCAGGGCTGTTCTTAGTCTTCCACAGGAGGCCTGCTCCTAGCTCCAGCCCTGCCCAGGGCTTTCCAGGGGCCAGGCTGGGCCGGGGGAGCAGGACCGCGGTCCCTCTGCAGCTCTGCCCATCCTGAGTCCTGGGTTCGTTCAGCTGGAAGCACGTTGCTCCCCCAGCACTCACTGCTGGCCCAGTTCAGCAGGCGGGGCGGCCCCATCCACAGGCCTAGCAGCCTCCAGGGCTGTTCACACGCGGTGAGAGCAAGCAGCGTCCTGCCTTCTTCCCGTGGTGCAGTGACGGGTCTTGGCTAACTGACTCATCCGAGATTCCCCAAAGGTGCCAGAGGCTCAGAGAGAGAATACAGAGAGTCTTTGACCAAACAGCAAGGTTCATGAGATCGGGGTGCAGGTGACCCCTCCCTCCCATAAGTCAGTCAGAGTGTGCCTCGGTGTCAGAGATGGGAATCCAGGTAGGCACGGCTTGGAGATGACAGTCAAGAATGACTGAAGATGCACCCAGGGGGCAGGAGTGGCTTTGTTTGCAGAGTGCGAGGAGAGGGGCATCGGAGGTTTCAGAGCCTTTTGGTGGGTGATTCTTGGAGCTGAGCGGTAGCTCCAGATAACAGGGCTCCAGGCAGACGTGGCTGAGCAGGTCGGCCTTGGTCTGCGGGGAGCCTCTGGGACAGAAGCCATCAGCCCGGCAGGGCGATTACGATCGGAGCCATTTGCTGTCCCCAGATGTCCGTCAGGCCCTTCCTTGTCCTCTGTGTGAGGCTGTGCGTGATAAGCCCCGGCAGCACAGCACTAATCCTGCCCGGGTCTAATCCTCCTGCTCCACTTCCTGCTCATTTCTCTCTGGCTTCAGGGCTCCCAGTCCGTCAGCTCTGTCCACTACAGCGTTAGGTGTATCCGCGGGTGCTTGCTTCGCAAGTCTGTTCTCTTGTTTTCCAAATATAGCATCTTTTCTGACTCAAAACAGTAGCATATTCATTTTGACTCTTTCAGAGAAATTTTCTAAATCTATAAAGAAAAGTATGAAGTCACCCATAATTCTACTGCCCACCAATAAGAACGGGTAGCATCTTAGAGTAACATTTGCTTCCAAACATTTCAAAGACAAAAATAGTTAATCTTGATGAGATTATATTAAATTTATGTTTTTCATCCTGCGTTTCAAGGGTTGGCATTTTATGGAATGTTTCTCATGTGATTAAAATTGTTGAGTAATCATTTATAATGGTGATACAATATTAACTATTCTCAGTGAAATTGGAAACTTGCATGTTTTTCTTATAAATATTATGAAAGTTTTCAATCATATAGCAAAGCTTAAAGAATTTTCTAGTAAGCACCTGTATAGTCACCACCTATATTCTCCATTAACATTTTACTATATTTATAATATCAAGCATCTTCATCCACCCACTTATTAACCCGCCTTACTTTTTTTTTGACGCATTTGCAAATCAATTGTTGACACCAATTCACTTTTCCATCAATGCATGTTAACTAGAGCTTATTTTTTACTGACACTTTTTTTTGTTGTTCATCTGTATATACTGACTGCATCCATCTTAAGTTTATATTCCCTAGTTTTGACAAATAATGTGCATACATTTGAATAGTATAAAGTGCGGTCTATTATTTAGTACAATACTCAAGTCACATTAGAAGATCCAAAGGGTGTGATGGCAGATTATTATGAAATGGTAGCTCACGTTAATCGGTTAACCAGAACATTTCCCGAGGCTGTTTTTGTTTGGGTGTTAAGTATTTTCTCATGTTACTTGCACCTGAAAAAAAAAAAAGGGGGTGTTCTCTGAAAAGGGGGCAACATTTAAATATATCATTTATTTTTCTGGTTTGTTTTTCAAAGTACTTCTAACTCTTCTGTATTGTGTGTGGGTGTGTTCAGTCATTCAGTTGTGTCCATGGGATTTCCCATGGCAAGAATGCTGAAGTGGGTTGCCATTTCCTACTCCAGGGGATCTTTCCAACCCACGGATCCAACCCACGTCTCTTGTATCTCCTGCATTGGCAGGCGGATTCTTTACCACTGCAGCACCTGGGAAGCCAACTCTTTTGTATTACTTCATCAGAATAGGAAATAATTTGCCTCTCTTAAAGGATGGATGGATATACTTCTTCCTAGTAGACCAGTGGGAGCCAGGAACAGAATATTTTTTAAAGACACAAACTTTATCTTCAGTTCTGACAGGCAAATGGCATGCATTTCTACAGATTTTCAGCTTTCATGAATGCCCAAGGGCCCTATTGATTACCTGCTAAGTGAGTCAATAGAAGCTTCTGAAATATGGATTCCAGTGCAGTATTTCATATGATGCTTGGTGGTGTGACCGAGTGCCTGTGTGTGTATGTGCACTTTGAGAGGTAGGATTTCTACAGTTTGGGAAACAGACACTTTTTGCTGCAGTCGTCATTTTGGGCTTGAAATGATCATGATTTTCCATGTTTCTTTTTGCTTATTAATAACCTGCAGTTTAACATCTCTAGTTCGTTTTGTGATGTCTGACTGAGAGTACAGTATTGGGACATGTTTTAACCAGCAATTTTCTGATTACTAGGCCTGCAGACATGTGTCTCTAAGGTTTAGAATGAATCTACCAGCCCTGTTACAGAGCATGGATGTGTCCAAGTCCCCAGATTTGCCTGTGCAGTGACCTGTTGCTTTTGTCATCGTGTTCTTTCTTGTCCCAGGAGAAAGTGGCATCTGCTAGGCTGGGTGTGCTGGTGGTCCCTGTCCATCCGGGGCGGGCCTCGGGGCCCTGGACCGTGCGGTGCGGGGCTGGACAGCTGCCCCCTGGCCTCCCACTCTGTGCCCGGCTGTCTGGATTCCCAGGCAGCTCTGACTTCGATGGCTGTACCTTTCTTCCGCCAAAGTGCCCCAATATAACTTTCCTGCTCTTTTCCTCATTTCCTTTGTGGTATTTTGTCCTCTGATAATGGTTTTCTGTCTTTTCCAAATAAGGACTTTTGCCATCTGCGGTCTCAGATCCTTCAGAAGGCATCAGAGCGCCAAGAAATATTTCCCTGCCTTGAGGTGCCTCGTGAGCTGAGCAGCTTGCCACCATTCCTGTAACAGTCTGTTGTGCTCTTTTGCTAAAGGAAGGAGAGAACTCTTCAGATAATGACCCCAGCAATTTGAGGTCAGAAACTTTAAGAAAACAAAAAACCAGCCCAAACGGGGAGATTGGGGTCTGAGGGCTTAGAGTGAGGGTCAGGGGGGCACTTCACCTCCGAGTTTGGGGGACCTTGAAACATGACCTGACTTCAGTGTTTTCTTGTCTGTTAACCAGTGATAAGAATGTGTCATATATATACACATTGTGTCTCTCAGGGCTTGGGTGAGAAATACAGTAGATTACATGTGACAAGAAAGTTTAGCATCCTGCCTGGCATTAGTAAACATCCAGTAAATGGCAGTTGTTAATATCGTCACTGTAGGCGAGGTAGGCAAGGAGAAACGCGGCCTTCCCTCTCTGGCCTTCAGGGTTTCCCACCAGATCCCAGGGGTTTTTTCTTGTGTTGGACCCTGCAGTGTATCTGTGGTACTGTCGACTTCAGAGTGAAGGACCAGTCTCACTGGGAGATGTTTAGGGATTAGAGGAGAGAACGAAAGGGAAGGAGGCATCTCCCAGCTGGGACCTAGTGCTTCTGCCTGAAGGAGAAGCTGTTAACTCCCATCCTTCATGTCTCATAACATAGTGAGAATGGTAATACGGGTAAAAGGGTGTTAATGACATCCTCCTAAAAGGAAGAAGGTCGAGGCACCTTCTTTTCTTGTTCTAATGGTACAGCTGTGTGCTGCAAATCAGCACTCAAAATCCAAACAACATGCAAAATAATAAGAATTTATATGGGCTTCTCTGGTAGCTCAGCTGGTAAAGAATCCACCTGCAATGCAGGAGACCCCAGTTTGATTCCTGGGGTGGGAAGATCCCCTGAAGAAGGGATAGGCTATCCACTCCAGTATTTTTGGGCTTCCCTGGTGGTTCAGATGGTAAAGAATCCTCCCGCAGTGTGGCAGACCTGGGTTAGATCCCTGGGTTGGGAAGATCCTTTGGAGGAGGGCATGGCAGCCTCCAGGAATACTCCGGTATTCTTGCCTGGAGAATCTCCATGGACAGAGGAGCCTGGCAGGCAACAGTCCATGGGGTTGCAAAGAGTCGGACACAACTGAGTGACTAAGCACACAGTAAGAATCTGTAAGAATTCTGAGACTCCTCTGCCTCCATCCATAATCTCTCCCATGCTGACTCATAATCTACAGCATCCTAAATTTCATTTGCTGCCTTTTATTCACAATATAAATTTTAAGCCCAAAGTCTGTCTCTGAAATGTTGTTGCAATTGAGAGCTTGTTAGTTTTTCTGAAATCACTGGGAAGAAACTGGCTTACTTAAAATGTTAAGAATTGACATGCAAGTCCAAATAATTGCCTGACTTTGTGTTTTATTTAATCATATCCAATACTCAGCAAGTGAAAAAACTGGCTTAAGACTCAACATTCAGAAAACAAAGATCATGGCATCCGGTCCCATCACTTCATGGAAAATAGATGGGGAGACAATGGAAACAGTGGCAGACTTTATTTTCTTGGGCTCCAAAATCACTGCAGATGGTGATTGCAGCCATGAAATTAAAAGACACTTGGTCCTTGAAAGAAAAGCTATGGCAAACCTAGACAGCGTATTAAAAAGCAGAGACATCACTTTACCGACAAAGGTCTGTCTAGTCAAAGCTATGATTTTTCCAGTAGTCATGTATGGATGTGAGAGTTGGACCATAAGGAAAGCTGAGGGCCGAAAAATGGATGCTTTTGAACTGTGGTGTTGGAGAAGACTCTTGAGAGTCCCTTGGACAACAAAGAAATCAAACCAGTCAATTGTAAAGGAAATCAATGCTGAATATTCACTGAAGGACTGATGCTGAAGCTCCAATACTTTGGCACCTAATGCGAAGAGCTGACTCATTGGAAAAGACCCTCATGCTGGGAAAGATTGAAGGCAGGAGGAGAAGGGGACGACAGAGGATGAGATGGTAGAATGGCATCAACAACTCACTGGACATGAGTCTGAACAAGCTCCAGGAATTGTGATGGACAGAGAAGCCTAGTGTGATGCCATCCATGGGGTCGCAAAGAGTCGGACATGGCTGAGCGACTGATCTGAACTGACTGAATATTCAGCAAATGCATCAGCCATGTATGGATTCAATCTGGATCCAAGCTCAATTTTTTTTTTTCTTCTCAATAGGAATTTTAGAGTTGATCTGCTGGCACTTGGCCAGACTAAAAAGGAAGAGTGGACTGAATCACAGGGGAGTCACCCTTCTGGGTTCTGTTCATTCGACAGTCAGCATTCACCCATTTCCTTACTGTTTGTTGAAAGACACTCCACTGGATCTGAGTCAACCGGAGGGATGAACTGGCCATGATGCAAATATCCCTCCTCCTGCACCCTGGATCCCCATGGTGCACCCAGAGCATGGAGCCCTGCCTGGGCAAGACTTGAGACGTGAGTGCAGAGGGACCTGTACCCTAGTCTGGGACTCGTGACAGCTTAGCACATGTCTGCAGTGCTCTGGGGTGCCTGGCCAGTCCCCCTAACTCTCAGAGGGCTTTCTGGTCTCTTTCACCAACCATATGTGCACCAGTCATACTTCAAGGACCATGCTAATGAAAACAGCATCACCTTGTGGAAAGAGACCCCAGACCTGGCTGATAACTTCTGGTGAGGCCACTGTCATCCCACACAGATATCAGTGATTCAGTGATGGCCTCTTGCCTCTGACCTCTTTAGAGGACAGAATTTCATTTCCTGTCTTTTTAATTGCAAAGGAAACAGTGTTCGCTGCCGATAAATTTGGAGACTTTGAAAAGCCACACGAAAAATTAGAATCACTTGTAATTCTATCATCCAAAGAGGGGGATCACTGTTCACATTTTGATAAACCTTTCTTTAGTTGACTTTTATCACATACATATGAAATACATATGCATACTTATAACTTATTAGATGTAAGTTGAAGTCACAAAATACATGCTGTTTGTTGTCTGCATTTTCCTCATAGTATATTTCCTGAATCTTTACGTATTCTTCAGAAGCATCATTTTAATAACCTGCACTGTGTTCATTTACTATTATGGGAGGTACTGTGATGAGTATTCTTGGTTCATTCATAAATCTTCACACAGGCTCAGTGTTTTTCTTTAGGGGACATTGCCAGAGGTGGGATTCCTGGGTCACGATATATACTCTGATCAGGCTGCACTGCCCATTGGAAGTCCATTCATGCTGATCGGTGTGGGGGGCTGGTCTGGGGACACTTGGTAACACTGGGTGTCCTACTTCTTATGGTTCATAAATCTCTTAAGTGAGGAACTATACCTTGTTGCTTTAATTATTAGTCATCATGTTTATTGGCCGTTTGTTTATTTTCTTATTAAGATGGTTTTCCTTTCCCTACTGCTTGCCAAATACTGTTCTTTTGTCTGTCTTGTGTTCAAAAAATCCTTTTTTCCCCATTTTATCATTTGCTTTTTAATACTATAAGTGTTTTATTTTGATAATATAAAAATTTTTAATCTTACAAATCCACTCATCTGTCCTGGGATGTTTCAGCTTTCATTTCTTGTGTTTATAAAGTCCATGCCCCCAAAACAAATAAGAAATTCATCTCTTTATTTCTGGGATTTTGTGTGCATGTCTTACTACGTCTAGATTTTTAATTCATCTGAAATTTTAAAAAATAAATAGCATGGATCTGTTTTGTTTTTTTTTCTCCCTAATCCATAGATGAAGCTGTGCTCCAGTAAAACTTAGTCACAAAATAGGCTGTGGGTTGATTGGTCCTGACAGCCTTAGTTTGCCTATCCCTGTTTTAGCTGAATTTTTGAATCTTTTTAAGTCCTTCATCGTCGTCTCCCTTACATATACAAAAAAAGGGTGTGTATGTATATATATATATATGTATGTATATTGTCACACACACAAATACTTTCTATGTGTGTATATGTTACACTATCCTACGGACAGAGGAGCCTGGTGGGCTACAGTCTGTGGGGCCCCAAAGAGTCAGACACAAGTGAGTGCAATGATGATGGTACACTATATATATATATATGGAGAAAGAGAGAGGAGTTTGGTTAAAGTGTCTTATAAAATGATTTGGGAGAAATACGACATCTTTATAACATAGGGTCTTCCCATCAGTCAACACCCAGCATTCATCTGTGTCCATCACCAACCAAAGTTTTATAGCTTCTTGTTGCTGGTTCATTTCAGTCCTTGCAGTGTTTCTCATTGTAGTTGCCACTTGTGACTAGGCTCTGTGTCAGGGTTCCCATAACCCCCTGCCTGTTCCCCTGATTCACTGGAATGATCACAGGACTAGGCTGTTGTGTTCAGGACAGGACAAGGGAGGAGACCCCCCCACCTCTCACCAACCAGGCAGGTCAGTGGAGCTACTGCAGGTGGGGTTCCAGGACCAGCTTCTACCCCGCTCCCGCTCCCCACCCACACCAACTCTAACTTCTCATCTCTTCTTTCAGTTACCTTTTCACCAGGCCACCAGCCTCCAGGAGGCTCAGGGCAGCTAGAACTTTAGTTGTTTCTTAACCCCGAGATTCATCCAATATATGGCA
Organism: Cervus elaphus; assembly: GCF_910594005.1. NCBI lineage: Eukaryota > Metazoa > Chordata > Mammalia > Artiodactyla > Cervidae > Cervus > Cervus elaphus. Next base: position 44,190,674 of record NC_057841.1, read on the forward strand.
TGATCTCATGTGACAACGAGACACCAAAATGCACACAGAACTGAGTGAATTGACTTTAGATCCAACCTGATGGAAGAGCCTCCTCCCCAGGCCGGGTGGAGTGAGGGGTGTGGCAGAGGCTCAAAGCCCAGAGGGCACTGCCACGCCCCCCCCACCCCATGAGCTCCCCTGGAGGAGGGGGTTGGTCCCCTCTTTCAGGGAGCTGCAGAGGGAAGGCGGTGGCTGTGGGGGAATCCTTTCTGCCGCAGGCTCCCTGAGGTCCGAAGGATGCCGGTCTGAACTCTCCAAACTGCTTTCTTCTGAAATGTGCTGTGACGACGTCCATCCTCTCAGCTCCTTTGTCTTCCCCTCGGAGCTCCTCCCTCTCCTTCCAGCCGTTCTGTCTCCTCACTTTGCCCAAGGGGGAGCTGCCTTGGCTTCCTGCCCCTCCGTCTCAGACACCCCTTGGCCCTTTGATTGATACTTGTGCTTGTCTTTCAGACATACTTCTTGCCCACAGCAGGCAAAGGTGCTCTGTGATGGGTGTAAAACTAGGTACTTCCCATATGAATACATGATGAGTTTGCTAAGACCTCTAAGAGGGAGGTTTAATCAGGAATTGCAGTGGCTTCATGGGGAATATTGCAACCTGGATTCTCCATAAACCAGGACCACCATCTCTCCCTTCCGACCACTTTCTGTCTCACTGCTTACCCACAGGGGCCCAGGAAACAGCAATTAATTTTTTTTAATTAAATTTACTTTTGGCACTGCTGGGTCTTCACTGCTGCACGAGGGCTTTCTCTAGTTGCGGTAAATGGGGGCTGCTCTCTAAGTGTGGCGCATGGTCTTCTCGTTGCTGTGGCTTGTCTGGTTTCAGGGCACAGGCTCTGGAGCGCAAGCTCAGTCAGCAGTTGTGGTACACAGGCTTAGTCGCCCCACGGCATGTGCGATCCTCTTGGACCAGGAATTGAACCCATGTCCCCCTGCATTGGCAGGTGGATTCTTAACCACTGGACCACCAGGAGAGGCCAGCAATTAGTTTTGATATTAGCCCAAACGAAACATAATTCAGAGGAGCAGTCACCCTCAGTACATTACGTATATGTTTTCCGATGCGTCCTACCCTCTTCCTCTTCCCATCACCCCTCCTCGGTCACAATGATCCTACCCTCCCTCTTTATGAAACTGAACGATTGGGGAAAACCCCAAGTTCAATAATCAGGACTTGAAGCCTCTCAGGAGGCAAACACCTCCCAAGCTCTAGTCTGGTTTGTGATTCCAGAGACAGAAGAGCCTCCTTCCACTGTGTGTGTGTGTCCCCTCCCGGGGGCGAGGGGACATGCTGCTTCTGCCGGTTCCCACGTGTGACCCCCCCCTTTGTAACAGAATGTCACCTGCTCTGTTTCAGAGTTCCTTGAAAAGGAGAGGCAGCCGGGAAGCATACAAAGAGAAGAAAGCCTTCACCCAGGTAAGCAGCATCTCACTTTCACGCGACATCTCCTCATTTTGAGTTTTCTTGAAAAGTGTGAGCGTCACCTTGAAGATCGCCAAAGAATCACCACCTGTGCAAATATCTGAACTCTCACCCAGAGACCCCCATGGGGTGAAAGTTGTCTTCCCAAACCAAGAGCTCTTCCCTTTTGTTTCTTTCACCGGTCAGCTGGTGGTTTCCTCAAGAAGGAGGAGAACAGACCAACTTCCTAGGCAGCGTAATTGGGTGCCGTTCAGGGCTCTACTGTGTTCTCAGATGGTGACGGGCGTTCTGGCCATCAAAGTCAGTCACACAGTAAAAGAGTGAGATGGCACAGCTGCCGTCACGTCAGATCATCCAGAAAGCATCATTTTGGGGGTTGGAGTTTTTTTTTTAATGCACAAGCTGAATAGTATCTAAAATTGTCCTAATCGAAAGCAAGGTGTTCTTTGCAAGGTGGTCCAAGTGGGGCCCTCCCTGTGCACAATGCATCATGTCCTTCAGAACTTCTTAGCTTTTCTGAGCACTCTGCATTTCTTTCTTTCTTTTCTAAATTGCTACTAGTATTAGATGTTGGAAAGAACAAGGCTTCTTTGGGGTGTCCACTCCCTGGAGGCCCCAGAGCGAGGAGTGATGAGAGAGACACCGTGGAACGTCCAGGGAACTACAAGCCCCAGTGCCTCCCCGCTGTGAATTCCCCTGCCCCATTCTCTTGCTTCTCTCCTCTCCCCGAAGCCCCCTTCCCCATAGCAGCTCTCATGGAAGGCCGGGCCCAGTGAGCTGGAGAAACAGTAAGGCTTAGCTGTTTTCTTCCACGTCTCTGCTGCCCAAATCTCACTTTGGAACTGCTAATAATGGGGCATTAACGCCTGTTGTCTCCAGATGCTGGGCGCTTCAGCCCCTGGCCTTTAACACTGTTTCAACTTCCTGGCTTCTGACCGGGGAAGAGCTGTTCTTTAAAAGCGTCATCTTTGCGCGTCGCGGGGTGACAGGTGCAGTGCCCTCACCAGGGGTAAGTGAGGCTGGGGGCAGGAGGGGACCCAAGAGCGGGATCATTGAGCGGGGAGTTTCTGTCTGGCAGAACGGAGGAGCTGAGCACCTTGGGAACTGCAGGTCTGCAGCCAAAACTCAGAGGAAACTGCCGCCCCGGCGCAAGGTAGGAGCACGAGCAGCAGTCGTCGGCGCTGGGGTGCTGGCCAGAGGCAGACTTGCAAGCCAGAGAATATATACCCACAGCGTTATATTTCTGTTGCTTGTCAAGGCCTTTCCGCTAGTGGCGGTGGTGGTGGTCCTGTGTGCGTCCTCCCCCACCCCGGACCGTGCTGGGCTTCTCTGCTGCACCATGAAGGGTCACAGGTCACGTGGGCAAGCTACTGGATCTGCTTCATGCTCCTTCCTGGAGCTGTCGGACCGTCTCCTGAAACCAGAGCTTGAGGTCGGCCTCGCCCCTCCCGGGGAGCCTTGGTAGAGTTCTAGAAGGTCTTCAGTTACCAGATAAGATGGGTGTCCGGCCCGTGCTGCTATAGCTGAGGCTGTGATTCCCCCATCATATCAGAAGTTGGCCTCCTGTCCCAGAACAGGCCAAGCCCGGCTTCCCCCAGCCTCCCCTTACTCTGCACACCGGCTCCAGCTGCCCCCACTGAGCAATGAAGTTGACCACACACTCCCTCGGTTTCAAAGACGGCCTTTTTGTTTTTATCAAAACCTGCGTTAATCCTGGTGGCAGGGCTGGCTGTGCATGGGTGTTGCATAGAAACGAAGCATGCTTTCATCATATGTTAGAATTCCTGGTGTGGGGGTAGTTTCTTTCCCTAAGGAGCTGGAGCCTTTTTGGATATTTGGTCACTCTTCAGGTAATCTATGAATCAGATGCTCACTAGGGTATGTCGTGGAATCCTGCTTTTTTACCCAGCCTGGATTTAAGTTCGAGGAGACAGAGGAGGAGGATGGCTCTGATTTAGAATCAGACTCATGGGGAATGGCAGGGGATGGGGGGACAGTGTAAGGTTTCCAGAAGTCAAGGTGATTTGAGGGCTTGCTGGGGTTTTGTACCATGTAGGGGGGTGCAGATAAATGCTTCTATCTGAGCACAGAGCCCTGGGGAACACCAGACTCCATGTGCATCCTCTGAGAGCTCAGCTCAGCTTTTGGGGGAACAACCCTCAGGAGAGACAGCCTGAGACGCCCTGACCGTGGTTTGAGACAGAAGCGTCCTGAACTGCGCAGGGGGCTCTGCCGCTCGGCTGCCACCATCTCAAGGGCTCACCAGTCATGAGTCTCCAGGGAGGGTGGGTCAGGACACTGGTCCCACCTGGGGCTCTGCTCAGGCTTGAGTGCCGGGCTGAAGGTGGAATTCCCCTGGGACAGGTGACGTTCCCCTCCACGGCTGTCCCCAGGCACTGAAGTGAACTTCTGTGCTTGAGGTGGAGACAGGATGGTGTAGGTGAGTCTAGACTTAGGACAAACACCAGCTACCAGGTTCATGATCCTGCTAAACATCTTCCTATCCTGGGCTTGTCACCCCCGATGTGATTCGTTTACAAAGTACTGACACTATCTCCACTGACACCTGTTGTAGTTTATTCAAACCCCTTCCTGTGACAACAAAGACCTCTCTGTATTTGGACACATAGATTTCTTATAAATCTATATTTATCAAAAAATTTAAAAAGATGCTTTTGATCTGCTTTCAAAAGTTCTAAGAACCTGGTTTGTTTAACATGCCAATTTCTGGTACAGAGTAGGTATTCAGTATTTCCTGAAGGAATGAATGAATAACAAATAAGTAGGCTTTTTCCCTTAGTGCTAAGTTAGGATTAAATATAGTATGTGTTTTATGGCCCATGTATTCCTGTGTAGGCCCTGTAAAAATGTACATCATTACCCCAGCAGTGATGGTAGCCTATCTTGCTCCATTGCGTGGGGCAGTCAGCTTTATTTCCAGTTGTCGCAGAACCCCTCGTTATGTCCACCTTTGTTGTTGTTCAGTTGCTAAATTGTGTCTGACTCTTTGCGACCCCATGGATTGCAGCACACCAGGCTTCCCTGTCCTTTACCATCTCCTGGAATTTGCTCAAACTCATATCCATTGAGTTGGTGATGCCATCCAACCATCTCATCCTTTGTGGTCCCCTTCTCCTCCTGCCTTCAATCTTTCCCATCATCAGAGTCTTTTCCAATGAATCAGCCTTTCACATCAGGTGGCCAAAATACTGGAGCTTCAGCTTCAATATCAGTCCTTCCAATGAACATTCAAAGTTGATTTCCTTTAGGATTGACTGGTTTGATCTCCCTGCAGTCCAAGAGACTCTCAAGAGTCTTCTCCAGCACCACACTTCGAAAGCATCAATTCTTTGGTGTTCAGCCTAACAAAAACCAAACCAGACCCTTAATGTGATAAGTTCTAGATCATGAAGACTGTGCCCTCTTCCCGGTGACATTTATATATCACTCTCCTGATATGCAAAGAGGAAGAAAAAAAGTTACTTGCTCCTTTCCCCCAAATTCACTGAGTTTCAGACAAAGCAGAAAGTTGGCTTCAGGTCTACTGGTGGGGGGAGGCAAGGTAGGGGCTCCCAGGGAGGTCTTTCTGCCCAGTGGTGAGTGTGTAGCAGGAACTGGTGGAGAATGAACCGTGTTCTCCGGGTGTGAGAGCTGCGCCAGCCTTGCTGACCCGTCTGCACAAGTGACCAGCTGGAAGAGCTCCCTGCCACCCCCAGGGCTGACTTGCTGGTTTGATGACTTTTCCTCCCCTGGTGATGGGATGTGACCACCAGATAAGGAGGGAGACTTTGTCTAAGTCTTGGTTCCCAGAACAGCCTTTTGGAACTTGATAGCCAGTCACAGAGGAACGAGTCATGACACTGGTCACTGTTGCCAGCCACCCAGTTGTCATTTATGAAACCGTAGCATGAGCCCAGATCCAGAATTGATGCAGCTCCAGGGTGTGGAGTCCACACAGGGAAGGGAAGGGTCACTCTCTAGTTGGTCCTAAAAGGGCCTTCTGGACCTCGGTCCAGCAGTGCGGGGTTTTAGCAGACAGCCTGCTCCCGTGACCCTCCAGAGTCCTCTGGGTACCTGAGGAGCCCTACTTTTTAGATTTTAAACCACTTAACACCTTGCCTTAGGTTTCTGGGATTAATTTCCTGCTGTCATAGCCACTAAAATGTGCTGAAGTCGAGTTTGCGTGGAGAGAGGGTGTGAGTCACCCGGGCCTTCAGTTTACAGTATCCATCTCATACTAACCACCAGAGCCGGGTGCTTACTCCGCAGCTTAACATCCAGAGGCCCTCATGCCCATCATCTCAAGTCATCCTCACATCCTCCCTGGGATGAGTTGGGGGAGGAGGATAGGGGAATTGCCTTGTCTTAGGTTCTCAGCAGATTTGTTGAAAGCCAGGCTGATTCGGGGTCACCTGGCCTCCCCATCCCGTTAGTACCTGTGAAGTGCTGGCGGCCCCTCTGTTAAGGGAGGAGGTGAGTGGCTACAGGTAGAAGTTGGCACGGAGGCCTGTCCACCTGCCCCAGGCTAAGCTAGGGGTCTGGGGTGTCTCACAGGTCAGGATGGACCCAGAGAGGCAGGGTGAGTTGCCACATTGCTGACGGTGCTGGGCTTCATTTCACTCATTCCTCTCCATTCATCTCCTGGGTGATGGTTTTCATGTGCATGTTTGCCCACACTACTTGTTTGGTGTCTTTTGTTCCTGTGACCAAGCAGGCCTTGGTGCCCCAGTGAAGGACCAGGCCTGCCCCATCTGTCATGGCCCCTCTCGGTGGAGCCCATGCACCGACGGGAAGACTGGTGTGTCTTGTCTGTGGGTGTGTGTGTGAGGGGTGAGGTGTGAGGAAAATCGTCAAAAACAGGAAGGTGTGATATTTTCAAATAACCCTAGTCTGGGCTCTCTCTCCGGGCAGGATGACAGCGCGGATCTGAGGTGCCAGCTCCAGTTTGCCAAAGAGGAGGGCTCACTGATGCTCAGGAAGATGGCCAAGCTGGGGCGCGAGAAGGACCGGCTGGAGCAGGAGCTGCAGAGGTACAGGGCCCTCTACGGGGATGCCGACAGCCCCCTGCCCACGGGCGAGGCCGGCGGGCCGCCCAGCACCCGCGAGGCCGAGCTGAAGCTGCGGCTGAGGCTGGTGGAGGAGGAGGCCAGCATCTTGGGCCGGAAGATCGTGGAGCTGGAGGTGGAAAACCGGGGCCTCAAGGCCGAGATGGAAGACCTGCGTGGCCGGGAACCGCTGCCCGGTGGGCCGACCTCGCCCTTCGGGGGGGACTCCCTGGAGTCCTCGGCCGAGCTGCGCCGGCACCTGCAGTTCGTGGAGGAGGAGGCGGAGCTGCTGCGGCGGTCCATCTCCGAGATCGAGGACCACAACCGGCAGCTGACCCACGAGCTGAGCAAGTTCAAGTTCGAGCCGAGGCCCGAGCCAGGCTGGCTGGCGGGGGGCGGGGCGGCCCTGCAGGACGAGCTCCAGGCGGCGCGGCTGCCGGTGAGCGAGCTGAGCGGGGAGGTGCTTACGCTGCAGCCCGGCCCGCGCGCACCGAGCCCGCGGGACAGCGATGCTGACAGCGACACGGGTCGGAGGAGCGACGACGGCGAGGACGGCCGCGTGCAGCCCCGCCGGGAGGGCCCCATTGGCGGCGAGAGCGACTCAGAGGAGACCTTCGAGAAGACCTCGGGCTTCGGCAGCGGGAGGCCGTCGGAGGCCGGGGAGTGCCCGGCGGAGCTGCTGCGCGCGCGGGAGGACTCGGAGCGCCTGGCGAGCATCAGGCACGAGGCAGAGCGGCTGGAGCGCGCGGTGGAGCGCATCATCACGGACACCGAGGCCGCGCTCCCGGGCGGAGAGGCCTCGCCCGGGGCCTGCGGCCAGGGCACCAGGGAGGAGCCCCAGCTGCTGGGGACCCTCAACGCGAGGATGAAGGCCTTCAGGAAAGAGCTCCAGGCCTTCCTGGAGCAGGTGGAGCGGCTGGGGGAGGGCCTGTCCCCGCTGCCCCAGCTCACCGAGTCATCCAGCTTCCTGTCCTCTGTGACCTCCGTGTCCCGGGACTCCCCGGTGGGGAACCTGGGCAAGGAGCTGGGCCCGGACCAGCAGGTAAGGGGGCTCCTGGCTCTGCCTCCCTGCTCCGTCCTGCTCCTCCTCCTTCTCGCTGGCCTTGCCGCGCTCCAACTCACCTTGCTCACGGCTGCTTGGTTATGATCGCAAACCTGCATTGTACTAAAGCCTCAAGTTTCAACCAAAGCCTTTCTGTTGGTTGGGTTTCTCTCTTTTTTTTTTTTTTTTGGTTTGGTTTGGTTTAGCTCTCTTTCGTTTCCTTGTTTCTTTCCCCCACTCCCTTTTATTTTTAACCATGCCACTGCTCTTGGCTAAGAGGTCCTCCCTCTTGACACGAGGCTAACCCACTGGCAGCGCCAAGGATGGACGCGTTCTGTCCCTTCTTTTTTTGGCGTCCTCAACGACCAGCCATCTCGATGAAGAAGCAAAGAGGAGTTTGAAGCGCAGTGTGAGCGCTCTTCGAAGTCAGGATAATTAGCAGACGCCTCGGGAGTGGGTGCATCCGTGCCTGGGTTCACCGCCCCAGGGACAGTCCAGCCCACCGGCTCCCTCTGTGACACAGCTGGGGCAGGCAAGGAGCGTGGTGGAGAGAAGGATGGCTCTGACGGCACCCCCGGAGCCGAGGGCAGCAAGTGGCGTGGCCCGGACGGCTCTCCCTGCACCGCCCTGGACTCTGGCGTTCGATGCCCAATGCCCAACTGCGGGCGAGTCTCACTCCCTCGTCCCCACCGCATGCGCCTCGTAACCAGCGTGTTGCATTCTCCTCCCCTTTCTCTGTTTGCCTTTCAGATCTCTCAGCCTGCCGTTTTGCTGCTGCTCCTCCTGGCTCTGTTCTCTCCTCTCTCTGACACCGCTGTGTTTACGTTGGTTTCTCTGGCCATGCTTTTCCTCATTCCATAGATTTCCAGCTGTCTTGTCTACCTTCCCCACCCCACCTCACCCTCTTGTCCTTTGTATTTTGTTTAAAATTGTAAGACAAGAACAAAAGCAAAAAAACCAAATCCCTCCCATGCACCTCACAGTCCAAACTGAGAGATCAGATGGAGTGGCAGCCGGGGCAGGAGCGAGGGGAGGAGCGGGGTCACCTCCATCTCCGCGCCGCACGGGAGCTGCACCGCCGAGCCGACGGGGACGCTGGAAGCTGCCGGCCCGGAGCCCAGAGCTGCTTCAGCCTTGAGGTGAGCAGGGGTCCCCCTCACCTTCCCACTCCTCCTTCGCTGTGTGTCCGTGTGATGGTTCCCACCTAGGTCCAAGGCCGCTAGGGAATGTGATGGGGATGTGGGGCATGTGAGATCAGGGGGTACTTAACTGAATCAGAGTCCACGGCATACAACTGAACTGAGGGGTTCACACAGGGTGAGGGCAGGGGGCCTGGAAACGAAGCGAAGCAACTAGACCAATTCATGAGGCTGTGTGGCTGCTTGTCAGGCAGTGAGGAAAGTAGGACTGAAAACCAAGACTGTCCCACCTGTGTGTCATGCCCCCCCGCCACCTGCTCCAGACATAGGGCAGAACCGGGGATGCTCTTCTGACCTGGGGGCTCTTAAGCAGTCCCTGTTGCCATAGCAACCCATGTCCACAAATCTCACAGTCACCATGGGTAGTACTGCTTTTCCTCATCCCATAGTTTTCCAGCTGCCTGTCTACTTTCCCCACCCCACCTCACCCCCTTGTCCTTTGTATTTTGTTTAAAATTGTAAGACAAGAACAAAAGCAAAAAAAACGAATCCCTCCCATGCACCTCACAGTCCAAACTGAGAGATCAGATGGGGTGGCAGCCGGGGCAGGAGTGAGGGGAGGAGCGGGGTCCTGTTGTAGGTCACAGTTGTCCCATCAGCGAAGGCTCCTCCCTTTAGGTAATTCCACCAGAACAGAGGGTAGGTGGCCCTGAGGGGCGCATCTGGCCCTGGTACCACCTGTCAAGGAAGTTGCTGCAGGGTTAGGCCACGTGTTCTGCATTAGGAAAGGTCGGGGTGTTTGCTTCCAGAAGCAAACAGAAGCCCACTTCTCAGAGTCAGGTGAGAAAGCCCCCTAAGAGTGCTAGGTGCTGTGAAACATCAAGTATGAATAATAATCAAGAACCAGAAGGAATATGTCTTGCTGTTGAAGACTGCCTGGCAGGAAAGGGTGTCACGGCTCCAGTATCTGGTACCAATTTTCTGTTTCTTCTGGTGTGATTTTATAACTGTCAATGTACAGTAAAAACGGGCAAAAACTAGCCGATCAGACTACATCAAATGACAGCACGTGTAAGGCCAAAACCAGCCCATCTTCATCTTGTCCTGCACACAGGTCAGAGGCTGGGCCACATAGCCAGTCTTCTCTGCCCCCCGGAGGCCCTTTCTCCTCTGTTTGGTCCTGTCCCGTTGCCCTCCTCTCTCTATACACCGTCCCGGGTGTCCTGTCTAAGCGTGTCCGGTTCACTGTGGTGAGGTCAGAGGACTCCCTCCCCTGCACCCCCAGGCCCTGCTGGTTCCCCAGGAGCGACAAGTCTGTCCCCACTCTCCCGGTCACGTGTGCTCTGCACAGCTTCAGAAACCGCAGTGAATCTGGAGAGAGGAAGACACTTTGCTGAAACAGTGTCATGGGAAAACAAACCTTCGTAAAAGGGCGCGTAGCAGAGTTAGCTGGTGCTGTGTGGTGACTTAGGGTTACTGAACAATAGGGCTCAGAAGGGATCTTCAGACAGACCCCTCATTCTACAAGTGGGAAGAAAGCGCGAGGCAGCGTCAGCAAATTCTCCCCGACCCCAGCTAGGTCCAGAACTGCCTCCTTGGGTCTCTCCCGACCCCTGCCCCTCCCGTGAGGAGTGCTACTATACAGCAGGGGCTGGTCCCCACTGACCACCCCCCCTCCCAGGCCTGGACATTCCAACAGGCGCTCCATCTCATTGGAGGGCATTTCCAAATACAGATCACTAGGGTGACTAATCTTATGCCAGCTATCTTGCCATGGAATGTTTCTTCTTTCAAACATCTGTCTGGTTTCCTTTAATTTTATACATTCTAATGAGACAGTAAAAAAAATAACTCGGTAAAAGGCAAGGTCCAGGAGCATCATTTTCTAGAAGGGGAAACTGATTTACTCAGGAGTTAGACACGCTTTGTTCTGACTTTTTATTCACCAAGGCATTTCACACAGGAGAGAAAACTCATGTATGCAGACACAATTTTAAAGTACTTTCTAAAAGATGACACATGTTTTCTGACCCCTCTGACGACGCCACAGTTTTTCCTTTCATGATGAGAGGAGCCCCATGTTGATCCCACTAGGGTCTGGTTCTCCGTGGAGTGTCTGTGTGTGTCCCTGGCATGGATGTCACCCTGACAGACTGCTCAGCTTGGCCTCTGAATGTGATATTGGGTTAAAGGATCATACAGTGGACAGTTCTAGAGGGCAGAACACTCGGAACCCTTTAGTGAAGACTTCACTGAATTCATTGCCAACAGTTGCTTTCCCATGAGGCTCTACTGGAAACAGTACACACAGTAGCAGGGCAGCTGGCCAGAGAAGCGACTGTGGGTTAAAGACTCGGGGCACGGTGCACGGATGCCATGGAGCACCGTGTAACTGGGGGGAAGGCAGACAGAGCAGACCTTTTCATCTAGAACGGGGCTGAGACTGAGGCAAGGTGTACCGCTCGCAGGTTTTTTGTTTTTAAATTGATGTATAGTTGATTTACAGTGTTGTGTTAATTTCTGCTGTGTGGCAGAGTGACTCAGTTACACGCATATATACAGTCTTTTTCATATTCTTTTCCATGAAGCTTTATTACAGGATATTGAATATAGTCCCCTGTGCTATACAATATGACCTGTGCATCCATCCTATGTATGCTAGTTGGCATCTGCTAATCCCGTCCTCTTACTCCCCCTTGCTAACAGTGTCTGGACTTCCTCTTCCATTGCCCTTGACGTGACCTTGGTTTGTCTGCATACTGTGACTACTCTTAAACACGTGAATTTCCTTCAGCCCTTGGCTCCTTGGAGGTGCTAGTGGAGGGGTTGACAGAAGCCACCCAGGATCTGTAGCTTCAAAGAAGAAGCAACTTTCTGAATGGAAGCTGAAGTTTAGAAGATTCCTCAAGTCCCGTTTGTGAAGTGACTTCTGTGTTTTTTTGCCTTATAGATTTTCATGTTTGGGGAAAGGGGACAGAAGTTAAGTGCTTATTTGGGAAGATTTGGGTAGACACCGAATCTTGGTAGTAGGTTTAACTACTACTAGTAGTACCAGCAGCAGCAGTCACAATAAGGCGAGAAAGAAAATAACTGCCTTCTTACTCAGTAGCGTGTTAGCAGATCCTGTGATCTGTGTGGTGGGAGGCCCGCCCCTCGGGCTGCACACGCTGAGCTCTAGGGGGCACGGTGTGTCCATATCCACGCCCAGCCCCTCAGAGCTGCCGTAGCCAGAGAGGGCCAAAGTCCCAACCTGCCAGCACCCACGAGCCTGCTAAGGCAGCTACAGAAAAGTTAACTGCTCAGAGGAGAACAAAGTGAGCGGACTTCAGAAGGGCCAGTACTCTGGTTGCCTGTTTCTCTCGGTGGCTGCCAGCAGGATTCCCACGTGGCACAGGCGTCTTCCCGGGCTTTGCTCCCTGGGGCTCCCGGCGAGTCTGCTGAGAGATTCCATCTGTTAAGAGAGGAGGATACGGAATATGTGGTTTGGAATGTGCCAGGCGCCTTAAAAATAGTGCTGAAGGAGGAGCAGCAGAGCAGGGGCACCGGTCAGATTACACGTAAATTTGAGACCGAGCCTATGCCCAGAGGATCGAGTTTCTGGGTCAGAAATCCCGGAGTTCTTCTCCCGAGCCCCTCCTCCTGTCCTTTCATCAACGAGAGCACTCTTCGGTCTCAGCTGTGACATACCAGCCTCGATGAAAGGACGTGGGGTTTATATGCCAAGTACGCGGGCACAGGTGCTGACCCGATAAACCGCTTTGGAAGGGAGCGGTAGCAGAACTGGCCCGAACAAAATGGAAGTCGTGGGAGATGAGGTCACAGGGAGGGAGGCAGAATGGAGTCCTGGTGAATGAGTAGCATTCTTGTTATCTAGTAAGTGGCCACGTGAAAAGGTTTTTTGGTTTGATTTGGTTTTTGTTTGTGTATTGAGATATCGAAGTTGTCTTTAGTGTGGAAAGTAACTTATATGCCAGTTTCTGTGAAGATGTCCGGGAAATGAGCAGTGTAGTCATTGTAGCATACCCCATGTGAATGAGGAAGGCTGGGGTGTGGATTCCCCAGCAATAACACAGGGAGGTGGTCGGGGTGTCGAGATGAACACGTGTCCATGGCATGGGGACCGCCCGGGAAGGCGTCGGCTGAATGTAAACCAACCGAGTAGGACGAGGTGAATGTGTTTGGTGACTAATCAGAATCTTAGATGGGTGGGCAAAGGATGGTTCTGGGAACTCGGTGATGAAGGGGAAGTATGTGTTTTTGGAGGGAATCTCTGTGTTGTGTAAAACCTTTCTCACATGTATGGTGACGTGTATGAGCACGTGCAGTTGTATGGCGGTGGTGGAGTCATTCTGGATGGCAGTTTCTGCCATCGCCTGTTTGTATTTTGATTTTCTAACACTAGAGTGGCAGCATCCTACCTAGGAGCAGCTACTTGTCCACAGAGCTTTATTTCTTTTAATGTTTGCTTCTTTTTATTTTTGGCTGTGCTGGGTCTTCGTTGCTGTGCGCAGGCTTTTCTTTAGTTGGGGTGAGCGGCAGCTCCTCTCTCACTGCGGTGCTCAGGCTTCTCTTTGCCGTGGCTTCTCCTGTTGCAGAGCACAGGTTCTAGGGCACACAGGCTTCAGTAGTTGTGGCACACAGGCTTAGATACCCTGTGGCACGTGGGATCTTCTCGGACCAGGGATCGAACCCGTGTCCCCTGCATTGCAAAGGTGGATTCTTAACCACTGGAACCGGTGGGCAGCACATCATGCTTCAATGTTAATGATGCCTGAGATTTTTAATAGGACAGTGTTTCCATCTCTAAAAAACATGTCATAAAGGAACTCAGCCTCCTCTGTCATTGTCATTTGGACATAAAGGCGTAAAAGATGGATTTTACCAGTAACCGTTTTATTGAAGATTCCTGTAGGTATTTTAATGTAAAATGTAGCAGGCAGACCTTGTGCAGCTCCTCCGAGGCACTGGCATCTGTTCAGTGAAGGAGCCCCAGGCCACTCGCCCTAAGCATCCTGGGGGCAACTCTGGGCAAAAAAAGAGAGGCCTCCCGACAGAGCAGGAAAAACTCTGACAAGGAATTATGAACTCATTAATTACCCAACTGAGACAGACACTCAGGGACTCGGGCAGTTAGTCCAGAAAGCTGTGTGTGAGGCAGTCATGCAGAGCCATCAGCCTTGTCAGCTCTGATGCCCACAGCTTCTAGGAAGTCGTCTAGAAGCTGCCTCATGTGGGGCTGCCTCCTCTTGGCCTGGTTTGTGGCGCTGTAGTGGCCGAAGCCCAGGTGATGGCACCGCTCACCGGCCCGGCTGCCAGGTTAGAGGTGCGGGTGGGGCTCCGGGGGAGCTGCCGGGAGTTGCTCGCTGCGCCCGAATGTGTCTCGTCACACCACGTGCCCCTGCGTCATGCACGGGTCTGTCCCTTGTCTTCAGCTTGGGCCAAGTTCTCACTGCTACTGAACCCCTTCCTTTGTCCCACCAACCAGCTCAGGGGCTCCCCCAGAGTGTATCCACTAAACCCCTTCCTTTGTCCCACCGGTCAGCTCAGGAGCTCCCCCGAACAGTGTATCAATAAAGGAGCTTCAGGGTCGGCTTGCGCAGGTAGTCAGACCACATCAGGAAGAGGCAGAGAGATTGACAGACACCATCTGGAAGGCAAATACGACTTGGGTCCAGCACCACCTTCTCTGTCCACAGGGCCCCGAGAGAGAGAGGATGGGCGCTGCTTTATAGGGACTCGGTCTCATGCACCAACTGGGCAGCCTGGGCTTGGGGCTGGAGGGCACATGGATAAGGGCGCCCAGTCAAGCTGCCTGCCTCGGGGGTGTCACAAAGATCACTGTCTCCCTTCCTGCTGGAAAGCATGCTTTTCCATCCTGACATTGGTCAGTATGTGGTCTCAGGAGACGTGGGTTAGATTCCTGGTTTGGGAAGATCCCCAGGAAAAGGGAATGGCAACCCACTCCAATATTCTTGCCTGGAGAATCCTCATGGACAGAGGAGCCTGGCGGGCTGCAGTCCGTGGGGTCGCAAAGAGTCGGACATGACTGAGGGACTCACACAACAACAGACAAGCTTGCCTGCAGCCAGAACCAGTAAAGGGCCTTCCATGCCGCTGGACATGAAAGTGTGTCTGTAATGTCCAGTGTCTGCAGATTGGTACATCTCGGGTCAATATCAGCTCAATTTTCTGCTAGATACATCGACAATTCACCCGTTTTATTAAAAAAGCTGCCACTAATTGGGCTGTGGCCTTATCAGCTCTTTTAGCCATTTTAGAGTAACCTGGTCCTGGCTCAAAATCCTCATTCACTAAGAGCTTCCCCAGAGTTCCCAGGACCTGGGATCACTGTCCCCAGGCCTCCAAGGTAACTGCCACCCCTGACACACCCGAGACGCAAACCCAGGCTCAAATCACCATGGCTGCTTCTCAGACCTTTTGTGTTTGTTCCTGGAAGAAATCTGTTATCTTTAAAAACAAAAACCAGATGATCTTGAGATGGCACCACAGTGTTTCAAATGCATGTCCTATGCACAGTAAGGTATCTGTATGTACTTACTCTGGCAAGGAATGTGCATGCCACCTAAGCCTCATGTTGTCCGTGGTTGTGCTCATCTAAATGGGTTAAAAACTGATCAAGGGAGCACCTTCTGCCATGAAGCTCCAGGAGAGCCAAGCCAGGTACCACTAGACGTGTCCCCCTTTTTAAAGTTATTTTTACAAGTCAAGTTTCACATATTATCACCAAAGAAAAGTAATTTCATATCACCTGAAGGCTAATCCCTAAGGAATTTAGCTGCTGCTGTTGTTTTTTTTTACATTGCACCAAAAATCATGTTTAAAAGTGAGTTTATCCGTGGAGGTGCTGTCAGCAGAACTGCAGGATCCTGGTGTTTCTAGTACTGAGTTCAGGATAAAGGGCTGTGGGGTGAAGACTCTCCCAGCCTAGGCTGGAGGCGCTGAGCAGTCATCCAGGCTTGTTCAAAGGGGAAGGGAAGGGGGTCTCCTCACCTCCCCAAGGGCCAGGGACACGACTCTGAGACTTGGGACATGCAGGGGATCCTGGAACAGGAGAAGGCAGCAAGGACCTTGGAGGAAGAGGGAGCAGAGCGAGCCAGTCAGGAAGAGATGTTTCTAAGAGGTTATAGATCAAAAAATAAAGAATAGGCCCTCCCAGGGCTGTGCCTCCAGGAGCCAGTCCCGGGGCACCTCAGGGACCCACCTGGCACTGGGCACACACGGCGGGGATCGGTTGCACTCGACAGCTGGAAGCTCACCAGGGTCAGTCAATGGCCTGAGATAACACACAAATAAATCGCAGACACCGGGCTTCCAGGAGCCCAGTCGCCCCCCTCCTGTCTAGCTCCATGTCCACGGGGGACAAAGCCAGTGCTGGGACTCAGGGCTGCTAAGCGTGTGAGTGAAATTGCCTGTTTTTCATGTTATCTGGGATAGCTTCAGGTGCCAACGAGGTCTGGTGTCAGCACCCAACTTAGTACTTTCTCTAGTACTTTAGGGGAACAAAACCAAACCCACCTGTTGGTTTTTGACACAAGAGGGGGTGTTAGGGTAATAGCAAGACTGGCATTCTAACCCTTTCTGGTCAGTGGAGCAAAAGACTTTCAGCCTATGTATCACTTTAGCCACCATGAATGCTATTCCCGTGCCCTTATCTGCACCCCATGTGCAGCTGAGTACTAGCTTGTCATTCTGTCTGGGGCTGTGGGAACCCTAGGGCCCAGCAAGTCAAGGGGGAACGACTCCCACTTACTCTGCCTGGACACCTGTAATGTGCCAAGGCACAACCTACCAGCCCCAGAGGGCAAACAGGGCCTGCCCCTGGGTCAGCTGTGAGCCCTGCCTCCAAGAGACGGTGCTCCTGAAGGGGTCTAAGGAACATCAAAAAAACCTCACAAGCAACTCCACGATGGGAAATGATGTGACGCCTCCTCTGAGGCAGGAAGCGCTCGGGGTTTTGTGAAGAGCGAGCCTCTCGAGGAGTTTACTAAACGCTGGGAGTTGGGGGATGAGGTTTCTGAGTTTCCCATTCCAGGCGGAATGGCCGCTGGCAGACTCAGTTGGGTGGCAGGTGGGGACAGCCGCCCGTCACGGCGCCTCTCTTCTCTTCTTCGTCCAAGGTGGAGGAGGAACGCCGCTGCGCCCTGCGGCGGCGGGACCGGGAGGCGAACGGCCTGGCCCCGCAGAGCTCCCTGCAGGAGCGCGCCTGGGGCGACGAGCGGCACCTGCTGCAGCAGGAGCTGCGCTCCCTGAAGCAGAACCTCTTCCTCTTCTACGTCAAGCTCAGGTGGCTGCTCAAGCACTGGCGCCAAGGGAGGCAGGCGGAGGGCGACGCGGAGGACTTCACGGAGGTACCTCGGCCCGGGAGTTGTATGGGGTTAGTTCTCGATCCGCAGGCCCTGCTGTCCGCCTACCCCACCCCGCTCCGCACACAGTCATGTTCTGATACCTCAGGTTATCTTCTCAAGCCCAGTCCAGGCAGAGCAAAGGCAGTGAACAATACCTGAGTAAGTAAGTTAGGCCGTTTGGCGGAACCAACTTGAAGAGTCTGGGGTACATTAACATAGCTTAAGACAACATTTCCATAAAAAAAAAGAAATGTATTGGTTAACTCAAGGTTTGAGAGTAGTTAGCTTTAGGTGAGACCAGGTGTCATGGCAACACAGCATTTTAAGAGAAACCTCCTTTTAAATTTGTATAGAGAAGGAAAAACATATCGCTGGTTTGTTTCTTCCTGCCGCTTAAGAGAGAGGAAAATGTCTGGCACTTGCAGCCTCTTTCCTCCATTTGGAGACCCCTGGCCTTCCTGCCTGTTACCTCTCAGTGCTGCCCAGGGAACTCCTTTGAAGAACACGCTGGTCTGTAACACCATCCTGCAGCCAGGCTTTTTGCTGCCACGTCTTTCTGCTGATGGATGAATTCATTATCACCCCAAAGTCCTTTACTGGTTCATTCCACAGTGATGGTTAGCAAACCTGGCTCTGATGCGGTCTCTCTGAGCGCCAGGGGAGCTTTCTCACAGCCTCCGAAATCTGTATATGGAGCATATACCTACTTAGGCCTCAATTCCCAGGTTCACGGCAGGACCAGAGCTATTTGCCTTCTGATTGATGGTTATTGATTAAGGCAGAGTGGCTTTCAGCTCTGCAGGCTCCTCTCTGGCGAGCACAGGGCTGGAGCTGCTGGTGTCTGCTGCTCTGGCTGCCTCGTGGGCTGTTCCAGGGCCCCGTGGCAGTTGGTTCCTCTTAGCCCCCAAAGACCCTCTGCTCCCACTCTCCTCAGCAGTGTGTGCAGTTTTAAGACATCCTGAGAATGGGAAGATACAATGATGCTCTTGCCTCGGGGTGGAGAACTTCTTCAACAGCAAATTCAACCTGCTTCCAGATAGCCATGACCTAGAAAACCATCATTAAGCGAAACCTGGAAGTAGTTGTCAAGTTTTCTATTGATCAGTACTTTGGAGGCCCTCCTCCTTTTACTGTAACTGAGAGCAGGAATGATTTATAAATAGTAATATTTCTAATCTCCTCTAATAAACTGGGCACCCTCTCTGTGAGGTTTAGATGGAGAAAGTGGCCAATGAGTGAAGTGGTCACTATGAGCCTGTTAGGGGGAGAGGGCTGAGAAGTGAAGTCATGATAACTTCTGAAGTGGGTGATGAACCTCAGGCATTAAAACTCAGGCTGAGGGCAGAAGCATTTGGCTGTGATTGTCCCCTCCTGCCATTTCAGAGCGAGCTTCCAGAGACCTTCCCCAGGCTTGGGGAGCTTGGCATCCAGGGGGACACAAAGGCAGACAGTCCAGACCGAGATGACGATGGGCCAAGCTGTGGCTTTTCCCTGGGAGAGCGCTCTCCGCAGATGGGTGACCACGGATCACGGCTGCAGCCCACAGACGGGGGGCAGCTCTACAGGCAGGTGGGTGCTAGTCTCGGCTCATTCTCCCTGCACTGGGGGGAGAGGACCCCTAGCCTGTCCCTCTCATCCGTTCATGCACTGGTGTTCCCAGGGGCAGAGAGCTCTAGTTTACTTGGCTCATTCACATAAATGAGGACATAGGAAGGGCGCATCGATTGAGCCCCCTCAAGGCCAGTGAATGTACCTCAGGAAGAGAAGAACACAGTACTGGATAAGGTGGCTCGTGTCTTTATATAGAGGGTGACCACTCTTGCAAGGAAGCGGTGCCCTCCTCACAGCCATTTAGGGCTTTGTTGTTGTTGTTTGCTGGCGGGCAACATAATGCAGTAAGAAAAGCAAGCTTGTTTGTTTTTTTATCTCCAAATGTGTATAAAGTGTTTCAGGTTGTTTTTAAGCCACACGAAACATAATGTCCCCAGTACAAATATTGGATGACACTTGAAGCAAAAATGAAAGCATGTGTAAAGAGAGGTGGGGTTTCCATGTAGAACCTTAAGTAACTATCAGTGTTGCCAAAAGCCCCATTTATTTTTATAAGCAAACAGGCCCCTGCTGGATAAGCCAAGAGATGCTCTGGGTGCCCCAGGTTGGTTGTGCTTTTCTGCAAAACTAAAGCTGTGATGGGTTTGGAGTGCCCGGATCCTGCCTGCCAGGCTAAAACTTTTTTGCTCCCGGGCTTCCTGGCCTGAGACTCTCCTGACCTCATGTTGCTTCTTTGAGGGTCTGGCAGGGAGAGCCTGGATCTGGGGGGAGGCGCAGGGTGGGGTGACCCCGGGCGCAGCTGCAGCCACCCCGTCGCAGCCAGCTCGGGCCCTCCCTGCACACCGCACTCCACAGCTGCGGCCCCTCCCTCTGCCCAGAGCATATGTGTGTGGGGGGTGGGGGGGAGTGGGTTGTGGTTAGGATGGTTAGGACGGCAGCAGAGTGTGGACTCAGGTCAGAGGAGGAAAGTGACGCCTCCCTAGCTCACGCCTGGGGGAGTATTCCCCCTTCCCCCACCTTCTTTCTGTATACAACTCCGATTTTCACAGTTGAAGTCCTGATTTCTATGCATATCTTCACCCTTCATTCTCCCAGAATAACAGGACTCAAGAAAGAGGTTATATTTTCAAAGGAACTTTTAATTACCATTATTAGGAGGTCTGTCATGAGGCCAGTGTCCATGGGGGAGATTTTTTTAGCTCATGGAATGAGTTTTCCAGCAAAGATCTAGTTAGAAAATAAAATGCTTCTTTGCAAAACATCCCCTAAAATCGAGCAGTTTTCTTAGTTTTTAAAAGCAGTGCTGTCAGGCAGTCCCACAGAATATCTGTGACTCACAAAGAATTCCTCATTGGCTGCTTAGCCACAGACCCGCTGCCTCCGAGAGCACGTGTGGGGTGTTTCCCACGTGTACATCCAAATGCTTTGGGAAAGGGGGAAAAAGTAACACAGCTGGTTTCCCAAACAGTAGTCATGGAAGATTCTCCCTGTGAGATGCAGACCTATGGAAAGTCACTCATCTGGAACCTCCTGTTCTGTGCATCTTAAAGTCATCTTTGCTGCTGCCTCCTTCCATCATTCGTGTCTCAGCATTTCTGCTTTAAAGCAGAGGTGGACTGCTGTGTCCCTACTTTGTACAGAGGCATGCAGATGGGCTAATGGGGGGTGGCGTCCACGTGGGCAGAATCAGATCTGCCTTTAATGGGCGCGTCTGCCCACGGCAGTCCAGTGCATGAGGCTGTCCATCTGAGGACACAAGATTAATGAGCTCTACTGTAAGTGACAGCTGGCACCCGGCAGTGCGCTCCTCGGGAGGGAGGTCTGTCCATCCTGTACCAGCCAGGCGGCCTGGACACGGGAGCTGGGCACGTGTCACAGGGAGCGGCCCCTTTAGCTGCACCCGCCTCAGAAACTCCGAGGGCCTCCCAAGGCAATAAGCGGAGTGGGAAATGTGGCCTGACTTCTTTCCCAAGGATAAATTAGCAGGGGACAAAATTTCCCAGACCTTGCCTTGTGTCACAGTGAACAGTCTCACAGCTGAACAAGGTGGATGGCAACATTTATCATGTCAAAGGAGGTTAAAAAAAATTGCATGTATCAAGTCAACGTTGGAAATACTTCATTAAAAACCATCAGATTGGAAAATGTTTGGCTCTGCGAACATTCCGCACAGACTGACGAGGCAGCAGGGACCCACCTGTCCTGGAGGCAGTGAGCACTTCAGAGTTCGCCCAGCCTTCTGCAGGGCCCCAGGCTGGGGACAAGCACCAAGACACCTGTGACTGTGTTGAGCTTCTGAGGCCAGCACTACTACAGCCAAGTATGCCTTTGATAGTTAGTAGTAATTCCTGAAATCAGGTTTTTAAACACAGGGTGGTTAATAGTGCCGGAAGTATGACCCTGGGGTTCCAGTCTTCCCAGAACTGGATTAAGTCATTAAAAGAGAAGTTACTTTTTCATTCAGGGATGTGACATAATACTCTTTGTTAAAGTGTCTAAGTGTTAAATGTGGAGTGGGCAATCTAATGCAATTATGAAAAAGTGAAAATGTGTAGTCGCCCAGTTGTGTCCGACTCTTTGCAACTCCATGGACTATAGCCTGCTAGCTCCTCAGTCCATGGAATTCTCCAGGCAAGAATATGGGAGTGGGTTGCCATGTCCTTTTCCAGAGGATCTTCCTAACCCAGGGATCGAACCCAGGTCTCTTGCATTGCAGGCAGATCATTTACCATTTACTATGTTTCGTGTTCAGATCTTCAAGTCTTCAATTGCCACTGGTCCCTGAGGGCCCTCCTCAGGATCCAGCCTGAGGACTGGGGGCAATCTGCTCCCTGGGCCTTTGTCACTGACCTGGGACTCGGAGGCCCCCAGCTCAAAGCCAGTCTTTCCCTGTAGACAGAGTGCCTTTGACTCCAGGGCCTCCTGGGCCTGCATTCACCTGGTGCCCAGCAGCCTACTCGCTGACAGCCCGTTCTTTCTACTCTGCCCAAGATACAGAAACTTCCAGAAACAGCACTTCCACACATCTGATTTTACTTTTTAAATATGAAGGCACTCCTCTTGAGCCTTGATAGCTTTTATGTTTCACTTTTGTATGTTGTACCAGATTCATTTCACAGAATGAGGCAGGCAACTCTGTGAAAATAAGCAGACCAGAGTTTATGATTAGGAAATACTTTATTTTTGCTCCTGTTACTGTGAAAGTAGCACGTGTTCAGGGCGTGGAAAGTCACAAGTAAGAAAACATTCCTGAGGAAATACTCTCAGCCCCAGCTCCACCTCCCCGACCTACCTGTGGCTGGCAGGTAGTTTGTGACACACCTTTCTGAGTGTTGTGGCACAAGCTCTGATACACTAATGAGCTTGCCAGTAATCAGTTCATTTTTCCCATCTGGTCACTTGACTTCCATCACACTTGTCCTGGTTTCTTTGACGCCTTTGGCGACAGTTCTGGGTCTATAACTTGTTCAATCTGCGTCCATTTGTCCTCTCACACGCCCACCTTTACTCTTCCGAGGCCCTCAGTGAAAATGATGGGAGACCTGCAGGCATGGAGTCCTCCTGGTCCAGGTCACCCAGTGTATTTGCAGCCGGCGGACACGTGAGTTCTGTCCATAGACGAGTCCGTCATCTCTGCAAGCTTCCATCAGAGATTATATTTTCACAGCCAGTCTTTAATGACTCATTCTCCTTTATCTGTGGGGGATAACGGTTTTAGAAAAGAATCTTTAATCTGTATGCAATAATGAAGGTAAAAATGACAAATGGCTTATTTGTTAAAATGTTGCTGGATTAAAATGTTGTAGGGTTCCTAGGTGGCGCAGTGGTAAAGACTCTGCCTGCCAATGCAGGAGATAGAAGAGATGCAGGTTCGATCCCTGGGTCAGGAAGATCCCCTGAAGTAGGAAATGGCTATCCACGGCAGTGTTCTTGTCTGGAGAATCCCATGGACAGAGGAGCCTGGTGGGCTATAGTCTCTGGGGTTGCAGTTGGACGTGACTAAGAGACCAAGCGCACACAGACATGTAGAGATAATCTCAGTGAAGGATGACTTGGCGCCCCTGCTGGTGAGGGAGTTACTTTTACTGAACCTGCAAGAGGCCCCCCTCTTTATATGTATCAAATAGGAACTATGCATGGGTGTGTATGTGGAAGTGGGTGGGGGGTGGTCAGGGCAGCCAACCACAGCATTCCAGGACTCTGCCTAAGTGAGTATGAGGCAGAGGCCAGCACCTCTATTTTTTTTTTCCCAGCATCTCTATTTTGTGATTGACTTTTTGTGGGTCAGCCTGTAGCAGCAGGTCAGTACCTCTGTTCAAATTTTAGATTACACCCATCTCCAAAGTCAGTGGCTCTGATGCAGCAGAGTGGTTGATGTTAAGTGTAGCTCTTTCACAGAATTACTTATGTGCATGTCTTAGAAATCTTAAGCAAAAGTGAGTCTGTAAAATAGCTGGTGTTGCCTCACCAACCGGTCTGCTACCTTTCGATAAACTTCTATTTCTATTAACATGTGTCCTATAATTGGATAGGGCTTCCCTGATAGCTCAGTTGGTAAAGAATCCGCCTGCAATGCAGGAGACCCTGGTTTGATTCCTGGGTCAGGAAGATCTGCTGGAGAAGGGACAGGCTACCCACTCCAGTACTCTTAGGCGTCCCTTGTGGCTTAGCTGGTAAAGAATCTGCCTGCAATGCAGGACACCTGGGTTCTATCCCTGGGTTGGGAAGATCCCCTAGAGAAGGAAAAGGCTACCCACTCCAGTATTCTGACCTAGAGAATTCCATGGACTCTATAGTCCATGGGGTCTCAAAGAGTCAGACACGACTGAGTGACTTTCACTTATAATTGGATAACAGTCCTATTGGTCAAAGCCCAACCTGTTATTTTAACACTTTATAGCACAAACTCCTGATGCCTACTGGGGGGTTATTCAAGCTTGAAAGGGCTGAAATGCCCTTAGAATTGAGAAGGAAATTGTGGAAACATTTTATCCTGCTTCTTTGTAAGAAGACCAATAAGCTGATCTTAAAGAAATTGGGAAGTTGGCCTTTTTAATTATAATTGCCCATACTTACCAGAAGGGCTTCCCTGGGGGCTCAGAGGGTAAGGCGTCTGCCTGCAATGCAGAAGACCTGGGTTTGATCCCCAGGTCAGGAAGATCCCGTGGAGAAGGAAATGGCAACCCACTCCAGTACTCTTGCCTGGAAAATGCCATGGAGGGAGGAGCCTGGTAGGCTACAGTCAATGGGATCTCAAAGAGTCGTACACAACTGAGCAATTTCACTTTTTGTATACTTACCAGATATATAAGTTAAAAGGTTGTAGAGCTCAGCCACCTGGCACAGAAGATTCTGAGAGCTCTGTATCTAAGAAGACTTTCACCTGAAGACCTAGTCTTGATTCCATCTTTGACTTGATTTGGGTCTTTCTACCAAAAATATAGCCCAGCAAACAGCCACCACTGGGAGAAGTGAGAAGAGTAACTTCTAGGTGTTCTTTCAGGAGGGCTACTGTTATTTCCGTCGACGTGGGGGATGGAATTTGCTTCACAGAGATGAGCCGTCTTTGTTTATTTTCGGCTGTGCTGGATCTTCATTGCAGCAAGGAGTTGTGGTTGCTTGGGCTTCTCGTTGCAGTGGCTGCTCATATGGAGCGCAGGCTGTAGGCGTGCGGGCTTCAGCAGTGGGAGCACTCAGGCGCAGTAGTTGCAGTTCACAGGCGCAGTAGTTGTGGCACATAGGCTTAAATGCTCTGCGACCTGTGAAACCTTCCTGGAACCAGGCATCAAACCCATGTGTCCTGTATTGGTGGGCGTATTCTTAACTACTAGACCCCTAGAGAAGCCCTACATTAGCTATCTTTAAAATTAAGGCATGGGCAGGGTTATGATGCCAGAATTCACATATGCTGGCGGGCTTGTCCAGTCTTGGGTAGCACAGGCAGACCTGGACTGCAGTCAGGCTCCACACTTCCTCACAGCCAGACAGGTCCCCTGTTGCTGTGGGTCCTCCCCTGTGACAAGGGCACGTGCCAGTGTGCACTCAGGCTCGATGTGAGATGCAAGCACTGTCCTGTAGGTGAAGGATCAACACCCCTGGCCCACTGGGTGTTAGTTACTGGTGTTAGTTAACACCACTTAGTGTTAGTTACCATCACTGGCTTTGTGTGTGTGTGACAGTCAGTTGGAAGGATCAGTGCCTGTCTATGGCTCATTCTGGGTCTTCAGAAGTTTTCTCTTGGACATAGTTCTTGCCGTTGTTCTCCAGTGGCAGAACTAGGTTGGCTGCATGCCAGGCCACACGCTGCGCCCAGGTGACTATGGTAACAGGGACCAATA
Source organism: Cervus elaphus (assembly GCF_910594005.1). NCBI lineage: Eukaryota > Metazoa > Chordata > Mammalia > Artiodactyla > Cervidae > Cervus > Cervus elaphus. The sequence goes on from NC_057841.1 coordinate 44,215,611, forward strand.
GCATCAATTCTCTGGGCTCTTGTCCCCTTTGGCCACCTTCACCCCAAAGCAAGTTTGAGCTTATCCCATGATGATTAAATATAATACTGATATAACAGGACATTATGTTGATTGCTGTGGCCCAAATGTGCATGAAAACATTAAGGCTTGATTTTATTTAATCTGGTATCTATTAATGCCAAAAAGTACTTACTTCCAGCAGAAGCAAAATTTCAATCTGCAAAAGGACAGTCATGTGAACCCTGCTTTCAAGGAGCACAAAGTTCTGGTCCTGATGTCACAGTTGTTTGTTAGAGAAGAACCCCAAAGCTGATCACATACATGACTTGGGGTTCATAGGAAGGTATTGATCACATGTGATTTATTATGTGGTTTTCTGCTTTTTCTTTAATAAAACAGAGACAACTGCTCCAAAGTTTGGATTAAGAATTATTATGGTGATTTTATTCTTAAAATAGTTTGACTTGAAAAGTAGTGATTTTTTAAAAATCTAAAATCCAATGATGAAAAATCAAATCTACCATAAAATAAACATAATTTTTTAGCAAACAAATCCTATACTTAGGAAGATGTATATTTGTGAAAAGACTGCTGTAACACCGCACTCACTCGTACTTACAGCTTTTAAATACTTTTGGTATAGAGTTTAAAGAAACTTCTGCATTGATTATAGTTTCACACATTTTATGAGTATCTCGTTGAGAACAGTGGTAATTTACTTAATTCTGATGGTTGGAAAGAACATACAGGATTTTTAGAAGGTTTTCTATTTGCCAAGTTTTGCAGATGTTAACTGAATTGTACTCTCAGTGCCTCTTAGAGCTGTTAAAAGTGAAAACTGGTTTTCATGGCGAGGAAAATCAAGCAGCAATAAATGCTAACAGACCTTTCCACCTGACCAAAAGTCTACTGTATCTAATACTAAAACTTTTCATATAAATTATGGAGAAAACTATGGTGTTTTCAGTGATAAAGCTCATGTTGAGGAATTTCTTTTCTACATCCAAACATATATCCAAACATATATCCTCATAAATTCTTCCCAAGCATGGCTAACCATTTTTGCACATGTACACATGTGTTTCATGGATTGACTAGATGGTTTTAGAAGCATGATTGTCTCTCAAACTGAGGAGAGAGAGAGAGGGCTGCTGGGCATGCCGATCCCAGGCTCGCTGCCCTGGGACGGGAGGTTTACCGAGGGGGGATTCTTCTGAGCATGAGGGGCTCTGTCTTCCCATGTTACAGACAGCCTGCCTCCAGCAAGACTGAGAGAGCTTTTAAGTCCTCCTGCCTCATAAATATACCAAAGAGGACTGCCTTGAGACCATTCAGGGAGCTAGCAATGGGCTTTAGGTGTTTTCCATATGGTTTCTAGAGATGGGCTCATGTGGCTTTTATTATCCAGGTACTATCATTGGTTCAGGGTGTATTAATTCATTTGGACAAACCTTCTGATATAATGCCCATGCCGAAGCATACTGAGATAGCAGTCATGGTTTTGAAATGTGTGTTCATAGAACCTAGATAGGTATTAATGGAAAATACAAAATCTTTTAAGTTAGGTAGAGCAGGTTAGTAATAAGAATCCATTCTTCATTTATCAGACCTGTTTGCATACTTCCCATGGATCTGAGCACCAGAAATGTGGGAGGTGGTCAGCCTTTGACAACTTGGGAGGTGGGGGGACAGGGGAGGCACAGGATAAACACATAGGTACAGTAGTTATTCCTGCCATTAGTGAGCAGAAAAGAGATTCTGGGCAGTGACTGTATTTCGAGGGACCACGAGTAAGCCTTCACCAACATGTTAAGCCTTTACTTTTGGTAAAGTAGTAAACTGTTAGACCTAAAAGTCACCCCCACCCCATGACTCTGTTTGTCACATATATGACCTCTTCGTAACTACAAGTTGGAGACGTAACCACCACGTTGATGAGATACACAAGCCCTTTATTAATTCCCTTTTGGTTCAACAGCTAGCACTCAAGTGACAGCACACAGAGGTGAGTTTATCTCATTACTCCTGTTGTCAACCAGAGCTGTGAGGTCTGAAGTCACACAGAGCATCCTAGCAGCCCTAGCTCGGCTCCCCTGGCCTCCCTCAGCTTCTTCCCATCTCTGTTCCAGGTGTCCATGGTGCCAGCCTCCTCATCCAAGGACCCCTTAGCAGCATCGGCCTGGTGGCCCTCGAGCAGCCAGGGGGCCCAATATCCCCCTAACTGTGCAGATTCCCACCACAGCCCCGTACCAGCCCCCCTCCCCTGCTGGCCAGGCCCCTGTCCTCACCCTCCTGAGATGCAGAGCCGCCTTCATGTCCCCGCAGGTGGCGGAGACCCAGCCGCTGTTCTGCGCGCTCAAGGCGCTGCTCGAGGAACTGCGTGCTGAGCTGCGGGAGGACGCGCGCGCACGCCAGCGGCTGCAGCAGCAATACGCGGGCGACAAGGCCTCCTGGGATGTCGAGTGGGCCGCGCTCACGTGCCGCCTGGAGCAGGTACGGCCCGGGCTCCTCTCTGACTGCGGGGAGGGTCTGGATCCCAGAGCCTGGCTGGGAAAGGGGCTAGGAGAAACCCACAGCAATGGCCTCGGGTACCTGGGAAGTCGCCCGCCTTCCTGCGGTGCCATTCTTCCCTCTTCTTCCCTCTCCCAAGGTGTGAAACACGGCCCCCACCCCGCAGTGTTTCAAAAGCAGCATCTGTTTCCCTATTCTGTGTAGAACAAGGTTGTCTTTCTTTTTTATTATCCAGTTTATTTAAACTAAAAGCATAAGAGTTCACCCATTCCCTAACCACTTCCCCCTGGCAGCTCCTAATCTGTTCAGTGTATCTATGAGCTTGGTTTCATCTGTTTACTTATAGATTCCACATCTATTTGTGATCACGCAGTATTTAGCTGTTTCTCTGACTTCAGTTAGCGTAATGCCCTTGAGCTCCACCCGATGTTGCTGCAAATGGCATGATTTCGTTCCTTTTCGTGACTGAGTAGTACTCCATTATATATATGTACCACATCCTTACCCATTCATTCATCCATGAACATTTTCGTTGCTTCTGTAAATGGTGCTGCTGCGAACACGGAGGTACAGGTGTCCTTTCGCCTGAGTGTTTTCTTTTTCTTCAGACAACAGGTACATGAAAAAATGCTGTTATTAATCCTCAGGGAAATGCAAATCAAAGCCACAATGAGCTGTCACCTCACAGCTGTTGGAGTGGCTCTTATCAGAAAGACTAGAAATAGCGAGTGTTGGTGGGGAGAAAGGAGCAAGGATGTCCTTAGTGCCACCGAAGCCTGACCAGCATGAAATGGTGATCAGAATGCACGGCCATCATTCAGACAGAAGCAAAGAAAAGGCAGATTGTGGTTTTGTTGTCTCTAAAAAAAAAAAAAGCAAATGAATGCTTTCCGTTAGATTTCTCCCAGTGCTGGGAAGACCTTGTAGACCTTCCACTACACATGCCCTAGAAGTCTGATGAGTCATGCTGTCCTTATTCACACGGGAGAAGTGAAGGCCTGGAGGAAGCGTGTTGTCACAGACTGCAGAGGCTTCACTGAGAGTGGAGACGAGAGCACAGGGTCTCGGAGACTTAAGACCATGGCCCTGGTCGTTAAGATCAGGCTGCACTGGAAATGCTGTGTGCTTTCTCCCTGGAAACCTTTGAAAGTGGTCATTCCTGCATGATATCTGCTTGCTCAGACTGCTTCTCTGCTGTCTCCCCACCACCCCCGCCGCCCCCCGCCCCCCGCCCCCATCATGCTGCACCATCTCAGATGATCTCTTTTCTGGGCAGACTGTAATCAAGATTTTGTATCAGTTGGCCCTGTCACGAGAGAAAAAAAAAACCTTGCCTGAAACGAAGACATCTTCCGAATAGTCTTGATAAAAGCTGAGAGGGCCTGTCCTGTCAGAAGACGACAGCTCCCACAGTGCCCACAGGTTCACCTGCTGCCTGGCCCACGGGGGCAGAAGTGCCAGGCCCTGGAGGGGCCGCGGTTCAGCCGCCTCTGCAGGGGCAGCAGCAAAGCACAGCCAGTCCAGAGCTCCCAGCCAGGCTGGGCAAGGATGCAGCTGCTGACCCGGTTATGAATCCTGCCGACTGCCTGGTAGGAGCTTCTTACTAGATATTCTGTTTATCTTAGTTCACAGCCTGAAGAGCCAGCAGTGGAGGGGAAATGAGTAAGGACATTCTGATGAGCTGCCTTTAAGCTTACTTTAAAAATATGTTTATGGGGGAAACAGCTAAATATTTTCAGAAATGTAAGCATAGCCAAAAAGAGGAGGCATAATCTTTGACGTGAGCCAACTTCAAAACATTTCATCTTTGTTTTAGAGGAACCTGCTATCCACCCACACATTTGCTACAAATAAAGCCTCAGGGATAATCACTAAGCACCAAGAAGTAAAGCTAGGACTTCAAACCTAGAAGCCAAGTGGTAATAGATTTCATGGTAAAGATTTCATTTTCTGTCCCCAAACTGTTTTAAGAGTTTCTCAAACATTTGTGGCCCAAGAACAATGAACATGAGCTGATGCTAGTACATTTATAATAATGCCATCTTTGCCCATTTCTATTTAAATGCAAAACAGCTAAGTTCTACACAGGGGGAAATATTTTCTCTCAGTGGAGGCCATGTTGTGTCAATCCCCAAATCTAATTCCTTCAACTGACTCCTGAGTCAGAGCTTGCTTTGCCAGGGATCCCCCAACAGAAAAGACAGATCCTTAGGGGGTTCTCAGTACAGTGGGAGAGCAGACAAGGGCCAGTTAGTAACAGAATGATTAAGTGCCCTGCCAGACCTGTACACAGGCTCCCAGGAATGGGAGTGTGCAGGGCACACACCTCAGTGTGCAGGCTCAGGGCAGGGTTGTTTGTTAAAGTCCTGCTTAGAATGAATCTTGGAGGATGAACAGGAGTGGCTACATGGAAAAGGAGAGAAAGGGACATCATGAAGACAGGAGCACGGCACACCCGAGCAGCTGCACCTCACCATGTATGAGTGGAAAGAAGAATGTTCAAGGAATCAAAACACTGATCCTGATTTCATCATGGAAGTAAAGCATTTTGACCTGCATTTTTAAGAAGTTATTCTGATACAGAGGTAGAGAATAGATTAACATGGGGCCATGCCTAGACTTCAGGGATCTGCTTATCTAGAGTAGGAAAAAGGGTATATCTTTGTGTTCATGAATCTTGCACAGCCTGTGAAATTTATCACATTCACCAACAACAGTATACCGCCAGTTCCCTCCTCCTGTCCCTTGCACTGTTGTCAGTTCACTTCTACACATTTTGTAAACACACAATATGCTGCAACTATTTTTACCTTGGATACTCAGCATCTAAGCAGTATCTAAAGCAATTAAAAGTAGAAAATGAGTTATATTTGTATTTAGGATTTCCAGTCATTTCCAGTATTTTTCTTTTGTGCAGATCAAAGTGTTTGCTGGTATATCATTCCTTCTGCCCGAAAACTTCCTCTATCATTTCTTGAAATGCAGGTCTGCTGACAGTAATTTTTAAGTTTCCCTTTGTTGAAAAACCTTCCCCCGCCGCCCCTGTATTTTTGAAAGATGTTGCTGAATACAGACTTCTGGTGAGGTCGACATTTCCTCCTCCAGCCCTTTCAGTGTTACTCCACTGTCCCCTGACTTGCATAGTTTCCAAGGAGAGGTCTGCTGTCATTCCCATCTTTGTGCCTCCATGGGTGGGGTTTTTTTTCTGTCTGCCTCCAAGTTTTCTCTTTGATTTTCAGCAGTGTGCATGTGGTGTCTAGATGGGAGTTCTTTTGCTTGCTTGATTTTGGTCTTCAACCTCCTGGGTGCTTGATGTGTGTTTATTGTAGACTGCTAGGTTCCACAGAGGAGTGAAGGACGTAGGCATAGACATGTGCCTTCCCTTCAAGGAGCTGCACAGAACAGGCAGGAGACGTGGTGACTCAGAGTCTGCAAGGGGATTGAGGAGTGGACTGTGGGAAGCTGGGTGGATTCTCTGATTCACCTCTGTGTGACTCTGTCAGATGTTCGTAATTAGGACTTTAAAGACGAAAATCGTTTCCTCTGTAAGCTTGGTCAGATTTTGATTTAAACACGATTCCAGGGATAATATGTGAATGTGCTGAGGTTTCCTTCACCTAATAATGTGAGACTGTCAGGGACTAAGTTCCCATGTCTTATCTTTGACAGCTGGAAGCAAAGAATGAGAAGAGCTTGGGAGACCCAGGCTCCTGCACCGACAGTAAAGGGGCCTTCAGGAAGGAGAGAGAGATGCAGCAGAAGCTGCTGGCGGACAGTCACAGGCTGGTCATGGACCTGCGCTGGCAGATCCACCACAGCGAGAAGAACTGGAACCGGGAGAAGGTGGAGCTTCTCGACCGCCTGGACCGGGAGCGCCAGGAGTGGGGGCGGCAGGAGAAGGAGCTGCTGTGGAGAATTGAACAGGTGAGGATGCGCCTAGGAGGAGTGGGGATGCCTGGCCTGGAAACCAGAGAACTCAGAGGGGAAACTGAAACAGCTCGGGGGTCTCTGCCATATCAGGCTGATCTCGGGGCTTCCAGAGGAAAAGGAAGAAATCCTAGAGGCTCCAGTGTTGGAGACCTAGGGTCAGCCCTCCTATGACACAGGTCTTTTCATGCAAAGTCGGTGGGTAACTTTACTCAATGTGTCCGGTTGGGGGTGGGGATAACTTTTTTAAGGTGTTAAAAGACTAAACTTGAAAGGCGAGGTTATTTCATATCTTAGAAAGTGATTTCTGCCAAAAAGCAAACTAGCTTTTAAGTCTGCCACTGAAGATGTGATCACAGTGACTGCTCCAGCTTGAATGGAATTGTTGTCCATTAGTGAAGAAACTGCTGAATTCAGTAGGAAGTCAGGCTGTTTGCACCTGCTGTGGATCTTGCAGAGCTGTGATTAGACAGGACAGAGTCAGGGGAGGTGACTGGTAGTTCATTATCTTCAGCTAAACAAACGATTCAAACACGCAGATGAGTTCAGTGGGAGAGGCGAGTTGTTTTTCTACGGATAATCATTCCCTGCCTTGCATCAGATGTAGGACAGTTTGCATAGCTGTGATCCTGCTTGAGTGGTGCACAAATTAAATTTCCACATGAAAACGATGAAAGACTGGGATTCTTTCCAGGCTGGGTTTTGACATAGCATACAATTTCAGCCTGTCACACTTATAAATTTCAGGTGGCCTCAAGGAAATGTATTAATCAGAAAATGAAAGCAGGAAAAATAACCTCATTATTCTTTTACAAATGCCCATGCTGCCTTTTGAAAAATGTGCTGTATTATTCCTGAGACATGGACCTCTGTTCTGCACGTGCAATGGCGAAGGTCTGTTTCTGCTCACTGGTGGGGAGGGAGGGAGAACTGAAAAGAACCAGGAGCTTTTGGCTGAAGAACCCCTGAGAAGCAGCAAGTGCATTTGCAGATAGAGAGGCCTGACGTCCTTCCTGGGTTCGGTTACTCACACAGCTGAGTCACCCAGACTGGTAGGTGATCTGGCTCATTTCAGAATTCCCCAGATTCTATCAAAGGAAGGTTGGCCACTTCCTGTTTGGCCTAGAATGTGACACTTGAGAAGACTCTCCTGTCTTAAACCCATGGTGTGCCTGTGCTCCATGCAGAGATCAGCTGTCGGGTGGGAGTCAGGGGGGAGAGGCAGCATGTACTCTGACAAAGTGCTCATAGATTCACCCAATATTAACTAGTGTCACAGCTCCTCCAGGCCCCTCCCTGGAGGGTCCCTCCTGGCCTCCCTCCAGGACCACTCCCTGTCTCTCCTGCACCCCAGCAAGACCATGGTCAACATCTCCTTTGCCCATCAGCTCTAGGCTCCTTGCTCTTGTCTTCTTGGCTGCATTATGGATATAACCTTGGATGTAAGTGAAGCAAATCTCTAAGGGCTTCATCTTACTTTGGGGAATGAAGGTAATTTCTAATAGAGGAAAAATTAGTAAGACGTCTGATGATGTTCACCTTTAAAGAGTTGATGTCCTGGGGATGAACAGCACTTTAAGACCGTCTTTGGGAAAGTGAGTGGGCAGGGGCTGAACCCCATTTCCAGCTTGTCACTACTGCCATGGTTCTACCACGGTGACAGCCTCAGAACTTTAGTCCTCCAGGTTAGCATGTTTGAGCAAATGGACTTGAGTGAGATGTGGGTTCTGGGTGTTCCTTCATCTGTTTCTGAAATCTGTGATGGACCCCACATATTTGTACCCTGAGTTCACTGCTATTTTTAGAAGAGGGTTTGTTGATGCTTCAGATGTGCAGTTGTGGCTTTCAAAAATAAATCCAGCCCAGTATTTGACATTTTAAAAAATCATAGTACCCAATCCTGAAAATTAGGAAAAGCAGTTAAAGGCATTCTCTATAAAAGAGGAAACTGACTTGACGTGTGTAGTGTGTGTAGGTCTGTCAGTTATTGTTCGTTCATTTAACTTTTAGCTGCATGTTCCACAGATAAACTGGACATGCAGGCAAGCGCCCTTTATAACATATGCCCCTCGATATCTGACTACGTGGTGGGCCGTGTGACCTTGTCTGTGATGGCCTAGACAGATGGTGAGAGGAGTAACAGTAAATCCATTTTCCACTGCGAGAACACATGCTTCATACTTGTGCGGTGGCACTGAATTCCTACATGATTTCTGTGCCTCGTGAGGCGTTTTATGTGATGAATGACTGGAAATGTGGTAGAAGTCATTTAACACACACTGTCTATTGCATTGGCAGCTCGTCTCCGCCCAGACCTAACGGTGAGGGTTAACTTCTCTGGAGTTACATCACATTTCTCCTGTGAATCATCAGGTCCAAGTGAGCCTGCAGAGGCCCTAGGACTTGGTTCTGTTAAAAACCTGAAGGAAAAGCTCTAGAATCATTCTGTTACTCTTCTGGTGACTTCCTTACATTAGTTGCCTCTACAGCAAAAAAGGCTGTTCTATTAAAACCTGTGTACAAAGTAACCTTTTTTCCTGTGAACAGTTTGGGTAAGGGGACACTCTCAAGGGTGTTTTGCTGCCTGTATTATTTGAAGAAGTGAAGTCGCTCAGTCATGTCTCCTTGCAAACCCCATGGACTGTAGCCTTCCCAACTCCTCCATCCATGGGATAGTCCAGGCAAAAGTACTGGAGTGGGTTGCCATTTCCTTCTCCAGGGGATCTTCCTGACCCAAGGATCAGACCCAGGTCTTGCACATTATAGGCAGATGCTTTACCGTCTGGGCGACCACAGAAGCCCCAAGGCACTGTTTGCTCTAGAAGTTGTTCTCCTGCAGGATTCTAAGTACAGTAGGTGCTGGTGGCTGGTCTGAAATGACTCTCCTAGGAAACCCTATCCTTTTAAGGGCCTTTTACTCTGTGACAGTGCTGCAGAGGCATCTTGGCAGCAGACACCTCCAGCTAAAACCACTCCAGTTCATTTTTAGGGAACCTAACACTTACCAGCTCTACTGCATGCTGCTCCTGGCTGCCCGGGTTTATTTTTGACACCCCGCTTTGCCAAGTGAGAATGTGCTGGTTCGTAGCTCCCCACTGTAGTCATTCTCCCCCTCTTCACACGCACCCTCCGTGCACATTTACAGTTTCAGATGTGATTTTAATCTTAATTCTGTGCCTGAAATAGCTTGGAGATGATATGTTGAAACTAAATCACACTGACATACATAGATGAATAATAAAAAGCTTTCCTTTTTTTTTTTTTTTAAAGAAAGGATTTATGGCCTTTGAAAATGACAAAGAACTATGTCAGCGGGGTTGGTGGAGAGAGCAGAGGGTTTTCAGCTGAGCGGATACCCAGGGTGACTTTGCTTGTTCCCTGATTCAACTGGGATCCTGCCTCAAAACTCCAACATTTAAGGTCTGGCTGCTTCCTCCTAAAACAAAGGTGATACCCATCTCAGAAATTAATGAGAAGTCCTTTGTCCCCATAGCTCCATATGGCTTTGTTCCCGGTGACATACTTGTGGCTGAAGGCTTGGGTTAGGACACAAGATGTAGTTTGTGACAGAGGCTTTGTTAAAACATAAACGAGAAAAAAAAAAAAAACACAAACAAATGCGCTTCCAAGGGAAGGTCAGTGCTTACGGCCGCCATCGCAGCACCCTGCCATCCTTGGAGACGAGTCCAGAGGCGGGCACAGTGGAGCACGGGAGTGGATTCTGTGAATTTCCCTACTGCTTCAGGGGAGGCTGGGAGGGGAGCACAGGAGGAGAGGAGACAGTGCGGCCTGCATACGTGTCCCTGCCCGTCCCCGTGTTTCCATGGGCTCCTCCTGAAGGCCCCCCGCGCTGGGAAGAGATGAGGCATTCATCAGTGTGCCCAGGCCCAAGGACTCCCACAGGCCTGAGGGGAGCTGGTGGTAGTCCCACTGATGAACACGGACCTTTAGGGTGGGCCTGGCCCTGCAGTCCTCGAGCAGTCCCAGAGGGGAGGCACCCATCTAAGAGGTGGGGATACTGAGAGGACTAGCCACAATACAGCAGCTCCAGTCTCCCGTGGTTTCCACCACTGCTGCTGCTTACGTTTACCAGGTCAGGGAAAAGTACAACTCCAGTCTTTGTGGCTCACATGTTACTTCTAGTCACACCAGATCTTTGTTACCTCTGTAGCTAAATCTTCATCCTCTCAAGCAAAGCGTGAGCTGTTTTCAACACCCAGTGGTTGTAACCCAGGCGATCATGCGAGGTTTATATAGGACCCATTCCAAATGACTTGGACACCATGCTCTTGTTGTTGTTAGGAAACCTTGCTATTTAAGAAAACCAAATTCACCCCAGAAGTCTGCTGTCACTGATGGCTTTCCACTGAATGTGTCTTACATTCAGAAGGTAACTGCAAAAAGGTATTTCTAAATGTGTCATTTGGCAATGTTAGATTTTAAAAACAAATGTGTGATTTCCCATGAGAACAGCACTCAGTTACACATACAGTAACATATTCTCTACAGAAGGAGTTGACTTGCCTGTGGTTAATGCAGATGTTTCTAGTCCAGATAAAATTGTGATTTTTTTTTTTTTAAAGCATTTATGGTGTTATTTTTGAAATTGACACCAGAACTTTAAGAACATAAGATGTCTCACTATCTTCAGGCTGCTTTCACTTTTAAAATCCTTCAGTTGCAGAAAGAAAACAGTCCCCGGAGAGGTGGCAGTTTCCTCTGTGATCAAGAGGAGGGGGATGCCCGCCCCTGTACCCACCCAGGGAGCCCTCGGGCGCCCTGCCCTGCGGGGACGTGGCCCTGTATGGACACAGACTCCAGTGCATTTGAGGACCGGCCGCTGTCCAAGCTGAAGGAATCGGACAGGTGCTCAGCACGGGAGAACCTCTACCTGGACACCTTGTCCCTGGACGATGAGTCAGAGGAGCCCCCGGCCCGCGGGCCCCAGAGGGAGTTCAGGAACTGCTTCTGTGAGGTCAGCCTGGGTTTGGGTCTAGTCACCTGCAGGACAGAGGGTGAGGGGTTGGGAAGCTGGCCGAGCGGCTGCATACTGTGGCCCTGAGGTTAGTAAAAGTGAACCTTCCATGATGTGAGCACTCTGGGGTGGTCCTGACCCCAGGCTCCCTGCTGCACTTGGCTGCTTATCTCAAGGTCAGAAATTCAGAGCCTGTGTCCCATGTGAATAGGAGTCTCAGGAGCAGGGGTTGTCCAGTGAAATCCAAGAGGAAAAAGATAATCCCAGAAGTGCAGAACTGCCAATTTCCTTAAAATTACAGCACAGTCACTGATTCCAGAAAACATACTAATAACAGAACAAAGTTTTGTTTTTTTTTAAAGAAAGTACTTCACATTGGAAGTAGCAAATGTCAGTAACCAGTGACATACAATAAATACCTTCTTTATGCAAAGGGGAGAAAATCGAACACTAGAAAACTATGGAACTGAGATCAGTAAAGGGGAAAACTTAGCTCTGTGCAGAAATCCCTACAGGATGGCAGTGGGTTTTCCTGGTTAAAGACTGATTTTAAGAATCACTGCCTGTGAGCTGGTCTCACAGTGGCTGCACCTGTCATCTGACCTGTCCCACACGCTCAGCAGATGGGGGTGCCCGTCAGGCAGTGCTGCTGGAAGTAGGGACCTCCTCCTCCTCTGAACCCAGCAGAGGTGACATCACCAGCATGCCACCCCAGGGGACTCCAGCGGCCGTGTCCCGACCCCATGCTGACCACAGCAGTGGCCAGGGCTCTCTGGGGGATCCTTGAGGGGTTTGCTGGCTGGGGCCTCACTCCATCCGGACTGGGTCTGCATAAGGGTGTCCTTTGCTCAGAACCATGTATGCAGTTCTCTTCTTTAGCGGAGGTAAGTAGCTTTCCCAATGCCCAAGGGCGACGTTTAAACACCAAGAGCGCTCTACCTAAAGACGTCACACTGGCTTTTTTTTCTTTCATTTTTTATTGCAGTACAGTTGATATACAATGTTAAGTTGCAGGTGTATGATATAGAGGTTCAGATCTTAAAGGTTATACACTCCATTTACAGTTATTATAAAATACTGGCAGCATTCCCTGTGCCATACAGCATATCCTGTAGCTTGTTTATTTTCTATGTAGTGTCTGTGCCTTTCATGCTGACTTCTCTAGCCAGGCTGAGGCCAGGGGACATCTACCCCGACTTACCCTCCTCCGTCTCTCCCTCCCAACCCTTACTCCTCCTCTCTCACACATTGTCATTAATGAGGCAGCTCAGATACAGCAATGCCCTCTGAGAAACACAGAAGAGCTACTTTGGGACAAAGCTTAAAGCCAGTTTTGCTCACATAGGCCCTCCCTCATGTCCCCTGGATTCTGGTGTCATTACTGAACTTCCAAGGGCTGAGGGGCAGAGGCACTCCTGGCCCAAACTTGGCTTCCACATACATTTTATGCTTTCCTAAGAGCAAAACAGACCCCTTAGCAGCCCCAAATCTGCCAGTACTGACTGATTCAGGTGAACTTATTTCTTCTTTATAGGAAGAAGAAAATCACAAGGGAAATCTTCAAAGGTAAGTTAAGGTTGATGAAATGACAGTAGACTACTGCAGGAAAAACCTCCTGGTCTTAAAAGTCTATCTATAGTCACAGCAGTGCACCGTGACTGACTGACTAAGTCAGTCAAAACTGACTTACCCAGAAGTTTTACTCTAAGTAGTTGCTTTATTACACGGTATTTTAGATGATTAACATCAAAAAAGCCAGTGCTGTGTTCATGTGTGTTAGTGTTGTGGTGAGAGCTGTGTATATAAGGGGATAACTGTGTTAAACGGTTTTTGAAAAGTTCATGGAAACCCCTCTCTTCTGATTTAAAGCCTGGAAAAAACTCCCTCTTGATACGCTATGAGACATTTTAGATTGACCATTTAGAAGCTCTCCTAGGAGGACTTATTACAGTATTTCCAAGAGTAATCCTTGAAGTAAATATAAAGTAGCTGGTGTTTGTAATCATTTTCTAGTAACCACATATGTATGTAATGGTGGGACATGTCTGGAAAGGCCCATATAAGCAAATCTGTTTAAATGGAGCAGCAGGCAGGGGGAGGAGTGAGCCCAGAGGGGACTGCTGTGTGAAATGGTGTTGATAACAGGCGTGAGCCTGCTCACACCGTCCACTGCCCTTGGGAGACTGGGAGTGCTTTAGCCGATAGTGATGAGGCCAGCGGGTACAGGAGACGTCATTTGACAGTTACTTTGTGGTGGCCTCTCCTCTTCCCCACCACGCTGGTATCGGGGTTGGACTAGGACTGTGGTGCAGTCACATCTGCTCTAAGGCAGGGAACTCAGGAAACTCCTGCAGATTCAGCATCAAGGGTGCCTGTCAGTAAACGGAGAGGCCAGGCCACAACCAGGCTTCCCTGCCGCTGTAGGCTGAAACAGAACAGTGCAGAGGACACTTGGAGCTTAACTCCAACTACCCTGGAGCGCCATGCCCCTCCCAGTTTTGAAAGTCAGCTGGAGTAAAATCTGACCAGTCCAAGGCTCCTGCATCAATTCCAGAGCCGTAAGAGCCCAAAGGGTCAGCCCGGGCGGAGACTGTCAGGCCCAGCGCACACAGGCAGGCAGTGGGCTGCGCTGGGTTCGGGGTCGCGGGGCCGTGGCTCCCTAGCTGGTGACAGCTCACACCGCTCCTCCCGCCTTCCCCAGGGCCGTGTCTGTGTCCTCCATGTCTGAGTTCCAGCGCTTGATGGATGGCTCTCCCTTCCTGCCAGAGAAGGGCCTACCCCCCACCTGCAGCAAGGAGGACGTCACCCCACCCCTATCCCCTGATGACCTCAAGTACATCGAGGAGTTCAACAGCAAGAGCTGGGACGACAGGCCCCCAGACCCCTGGGCGGACAGGACCGAAGTCAGCACCGAACCTTTCTCCGACACCGCCTGGTACCTCACCACAAGCATCACCCTGACCACGGACACCGTGACCAACCCCGAGCACTGCCAGAAGCAGCCCCCGCGGAACCTCGTCTGTGCTGAGCAGGCTGGGGGGAGGGGGCTGCACAGCCCCCCTGCCATCCGGAGGCTGGATGGCATTGTGGCAGGGGTCGGCGAAAGCAGGGCCCGAGGGGGCCCCGGGGATGCCAAGGGGGGCCCTTCTGAACATGTGCTCAGCAGGTGGCCCTGTGCCCCCTCCAGGCACCCCCGAAACTACACAGAGGGGGGGCTCCGGCCCCTCGACAGCACCCTCAGCTTCTCCTCCCCGCTGCACAGCCTGGAGCTGCCCAGAAACCTGAGTGACGACATGAAGGAGGTAGCCTTCTCGGTCAGGAGCACCGCCTGCTCCAGCCCTGGCGAGCCTCTGGTTAGGGACATAGCCTGCCAGACTAATGGGTCCCGGACGACAGGGACACAGACCATCCAGACCATCAGTGTTGGCCTACAGACGGAAGCCCTGCGGGGCAGCCCACACAAGTGTCTCACACCCAAGGCAGGAGGTGGTGCCACGCCCGCGTCCTCTCCCTCCCGCGGCCTCAGGAACAGGCAGGTAGCCCCTGCCATTGAGAAGGTGCAGGCCAAATTTGAACGCACATGCTGCTCCCCCAAGTACGGGTCTCCCAAGCTGCAGCGGAAGCCCCTCCCCAGAATGGACCAGTCGAGTAGCAGGGCCTCCCCAGGGCTGGCTCAGAAGGGGTGCGGCGAGTCAGCCTGGGCCCGCTCCACCACCACACGCGAGAGCCCCGTGCACACCGCCATGAATGACGGCCTCTCCAGCCTCTTCAGCATCATCGATCACAGCCCCGTGGTGCAGGACCCCTTCCAGAAGGGGGTGCGGACTGCGAGTCGGTCTCGCTCAGCCGAGCCCCGGCCGGAGTTGGGTCCAGGCCAAGACACCAGCCCCAGCTCCCGGGGCCGCTCACCCAGCCCCATCGGCGGCTCAGAGACATGCAGGGAGGAGGGGGGAGAGGGCACGCCCTTGAGGCAGGACTTATCCGCTCCCCCTGGCTACACACTCACCGAGAACGTGGCCCGGATCCTCCACAGGAAGCTGCTGGAACATGCCTTAAAGGAGGAGCGGAGGCAGGCTGCCCACAGCCCCACAAACATCGGCAGCGACAACCACCTGGGAGAAACGGCAGTCAAGGCCGAGCCAGGGTCCATCGAGGTAATGGAGGTTCAGTCTTCCCCTTACTATGCCCCCACCCCTGGTCTTTCTCAGTGCGGGCAAGGGGGACCCTGGGGCTGTGTACCAGGTCACCTGAGTTCAGGAGGGTGTTGGGAGGACAGAATAAGCAAGAACACAAGCCCTGAGCTGCTGCTGCTTAGAAGAGAAACTCATCTTACCACTTTCAGTGATCCTCTGAAGACAAGGAGATGGTGTTCTTTAAGTAGCTCAGGGACCGACTCGGGTCCTCTTCTCTGGCTCAGTGACCCATGGTTGTCTGTTCATCTGGGCTTTTCACCTGAGGTCTTGCTTGCCCTCTTTCTGTATGAGTTTGTGTCCTGGGATCGTGTGCGCACAGCATCAGGCTTGCTGCTCCAGCTGTGTGGATGAGAGGTTTTGACAGGGTGGACACAGGACACCTCCCGTCAGACCTACAAGAAGAATGTGTGGATAACAGTGTTGACTTAAGTGCAGAGAGCACGCTTATGTCTCACATATCCCGTTACCTTCTCTGTGTGCAAGAGTTCTCTGAGCAGTAAAACCAGGTGAGACGAATGGATAAGGTCAACAGTATGCCTTCACACAACTAGATTACTGTCAATATCCCCCTTACACCTCACCTACTGTTATGCTACCTATGACCACACATTAAATATTATCACACATTACTATTATCATCATTATATGCCCCTATATGCCCCTAAGATTATTCACGATTCCACATGTGGTATAACTGGACCACACCACTTAAAATTAAAAATCAATTCCTGTTTCTGCGGCAGGAATGAGCAAAACAAAGTCAGATGATAATGCCAGGCATCAAAATAGTGGGGCTGGAGGACATATCCAGCTCTTGGTCAGACACCCTTGTGTGTAGACCCACTAGGAAGCCAGATGCAAAACCTCCCCAGCAGTGGAGTCCAGACCCCCGTGGGCATTCTCCAGGTCAGGCAGTCAGCCGATGGCAAAGGTGAGACAGAGAGACACCCTCTGGCTCCCTGGCTGCTCCCTCCCAAGGCCCTGCAGCTCAGCTGCACAGGTGAGGAGAGGAAAGCTGAGGAGGGGAAGAGGTGTATTTCTGTGTCACCTGAGCCCCCTGCCATCCACACATCCCACAGAGGGATAAGTAATGTGCGGCTTCCCACTGTAATTCAAAACACAGAGTTAAATCTGAAGTAGATGAAACCATGTGAAATTGCCAGTGACCTTCAGAAGGGCAATGCTCTGTGGTTCACCCTAATATTGATCGTCTGGGGCCCATGCCTGTCAAAGGTACGTGGTTGTGGGAAAGCTGCCGGTGTGCTCTGAGGCGGCGGCTGCCTGTGCTCAGGTGACAGGTGGTGCCTTCTGTCACCCCACCCCTCCCACAGCGGGGCTAAACCACCCTCAGGTAAGTGTTTTGCTGCTGCAGGGGATCTAGTAGGGAGAGCGCCCCATCTTCCGGGACTGAGATCTTGGGCCCAGAGCATTACTCATTTGTATTAGACACAAAATGGGTTTCATTTTGGAGGCTAAAAATGCTGAGTCACAAATGAATGTGAGACTATAAGGGAAATGGCTCAATAATGGGATCACACCACTCAGGCACAAAGCCAAGCCCCACCCTTTGGTCCTCCATCAAGTCTCTTTGCTACCAGAAAAGGTGACGGCTGATTTAAAGGGGGCCCAGGGCCGGTGTCAGGGGTTCAGACCAGCATGGAGCTCCCTGGACAGTATTGAGATATCATGGTCTTCTTCCTTTCGCTGTGGGAAATAGCTTGTTCTAGATTTCAGGGGATTATTCCTCACCTGAGCTGACTTACTAAATGAGTCCCTCTCTAGATCGTGTCAGTTCTGGGTTTTCATTCCAAACTCCACAGAACAAGTTCTGTTCCACCCTGCCCTCCTCTGAGCCCATGGGTCATCTTCCACAAGTGCTCATGGTGACCCCAAGACACGGTGTTGGAGGGCCCCTGGCCAGGAACGGGCACTGCAGGAAACTCCCCCTCTCTCCTCAGGATCACCCCACAAGCTACTTGCTCCTTTGTTTCTCTTGGAGTCATAGTACAATGCAGACCAAGGCTATGAACAGGAGGGCTGGGGTAGAGAGGAGAACATGACTCAGTTGAAAATTTGAAGGGAAAGTTTTAGTCTGGGCCTCAGTCATTTGGTCATTGTGACTAAGACAGTCTTGCTGTTTAATGGGCTCTGTTTCAAAACCAGCAGCTGTAGGGTGTTGGAAATGCTCGGTGCCACCGGGCAGCTCAGGAAGAGGCTGCTCTGTCGTGGGCCCTCTCCTGCGTGGCTGGGTACGGACCGGCCTACATGCCCACTTCTGCTGAGCCTCACTTCTCTGGATGGCTGTCCCTGGAGCTGCCACCTGGGCCTGTTGACTTTAAACCTTTACTGTTGTTCTTCTTTTAAAATACTTTCCAACCTACTTGCCTTTCTTTTCTTTTGTCTGTCTCTTCTGTCCAGAACCAAACTGTCTTACTAACTGCCCCCTGGGGACTCTAGCCCGCCTCACTCCGTAAGTGCTTTCTTCCTTCTTTCCACTGTCTGCAGAGCTTGTTGGGTAGGTCAGGGATGGCCCAGGGTCCATCTAAAGGGACAGATGGCCAGCCTGGACAGGCCCACATGCCCCCCCACACACACCCCTGAGTGCTGAATGCTCTGTGCAGGAAAGGCACAGTGGCCTGAGAGGGGACTGACTAGCCTGCGGGGTCTGAGCAGAGCGTGGTCTGTGCCTGCTCACCGACAATTGACGTTGTGGTGGCATGTGTGCACCGCCATGTGCTCTGCAGGAAGCTTTTCTCTGTTTTCAACAACCACACGAGAGGGAAGAAATACAAACGTGTCTTGACCTTCTAGGGGTCACCACAGGTGACCAAGTGCTCGACAACATTGTCAACACACAACAGTCACTCCTGCCCCAAAACTGCAGAACCACCTTCAGAGCCCTAGTCGAGGAGCATGAGAAAACACCAGCCTTGTTTCCGATCAAGGAGAGTTACCTCCCCTTATCCACTGGCCTTAAATACACCTGGCTCTCAGAGACCAAGCCTGAGCCCACGAAATATGACAGAATGGCTACAACAGCCCTTTCTAGAAGAGGTGCTCCAAGGACGAGAGCCCCATTACTGCCTGTCTTCCCATTAGTGTTGGCACTGGCCAGGCGTGTTGAATTCTTATCTTTTTAACTTATTCCACTGCAGGGGCTTCTCAGGAAAAGAGAGCATCCTTTGCTCCCGAGTGCTGGTGTGACGTGAAGGGGAACTTTGGCCCCTTAACTCATGCTCACACAGCCTTTCTTTGCGCAGGAACGCACAAATGCGAGTGGAGAGGTGGCACAGACAGACCTGTCACTCAGCATCAGCCAGGCAGAAATGGGCCACAGTGCTGTCCAAAACCCTACTCCAGCACTCTACCCCTGCCACACTTACACACACCTCTTGAGACACCAAAAGACCCAGAGCAGTAGCAGACTTCTCAACCGCTGTCTCCCATACCCTTTAATTTCTGCTGTTTCGGTGCTGAGGTGTTTTCATAGACAAGCTATCTCTGGTTGCCATGGTTTCCATTAGTACAAGAGCTCTGCTGCTGGGGCTCGTAAAAAGTTGCAGTCATGTAAAAAGCCATCAGCAGAACTAGCAACATTAGCATCATCGTGTGTCAGTGCTTCTTTTCTGCTGGCCCCGGGCAGCAACCACTCCCCACCCTCCTGTGCTCTGCCCGACACCTTCTCCCCCCTGTCTCTTCCTCACTCTGCTGCCTACGTGCTCCTTGTGTGGTCTCTGCTGTGCTCATCACATCTCTTCGCATCCCTCCACTTACTTCTGGAGTGGCTCTGAACGTCCTTGTTCCGTGCTCTTCACCACCATGGTCTCCCTCCTCAGCCTCCGGCCGTGTGGGTGTCGTCTGGGTGGACAGAACTCACTTCCTCCTGCCACAGTTGCCCCACCTTTGTGCCCGCAGATCCTGAGTCTGCGTGTCCTTTGTCCTGGCTGCAGTGTTCTATCCCTGTTGTGGGGATCTCACCCAGTGCCAGTCCACCTGGAACAAGCAGCAGCAGAGCTGATTTGAAGGTGAGCCCGCTGCTGATGCAGCTGGCTGGCATCCTAGGGCCCTCTGGGGGTGCCCACAGACCAAGGCACAGGGAGGCTGGCCACAGCAACTGACTAGATGCTTCAGAAGGCCGAAATGATGTGCGCGGCCAGGCAGGACCATGCCCAGGCAGGCCATGCAGACCACTCGCCCCTCTGACTCCCCTTTCCATTCGCTGCAGCCCAGTTCCAAAGCCACTTCTATACATACCCATCTCATGCCACGTTTTCATCATAATTTGCTATCTTCCCATTACTGTTGGCAATGGTCATTCATGTTGAATTCGTAGTCTTTTTTAACATATTCTCTGTGAGCAATGTATATATTAGCATTCAGACCTGCTGGGCTGTTGCACTTGTCTTAGAGAAGTCTGTGTGGGGGATGAGCCCTCCTAGAGGACCTGTCCCTCTTGTAACCCTGTCTTTCTCTTCCTCGGCTCTGAAGGAACTACCTTGTTCCGCACTTGCTCCGTCCCTAGAGCCTTGCTTCTCCAGGCCCGAGAGACCAGCAAACCGTCGCCCTCCGTCCCGCTGGGCCCCACACCCCGCCACTGCCTCACCAGCTCCATCACCCGGAGAACCCACCTCCTTGGAGGAGCTCGGTGATGAGGAGCCGCCTGGGGAGAAGCCGCACGTGTGATGCAGGTCGGCATGGATTATCCGGAATAATTCACTGTAATTTGCATAATCACACCTTCATCATCAACTGAACTCTGCCCCAAAAGGAGAGATCTGATTTTCCCAAGGTCAAAGAATGTTTTTTTTAAAAAAACAAAAACAAAAACACAGCTGCTGAATGTTCAACCTGTGAACCTGAGATGTTTCTAGAATGAAACAGTAAATGTGCCTGTAAGAACTTGATTTTTTTCATAGCTCAGAAAACTATTTTTGTCTCCATCTTTTTTACAAAGTATATTAAAAGGTAAATATGATATAAATAAATTAAAAATGAAAGTTTTAAAGATGTACATTGTAAGAGATTCTGAACACCCTCACGCGCAATATTGACTGCCTGTTAAATCTGCACTGTTAACATTTTGCTTTGGTTTATTTCCACGTTGAATTAGTGTGTTTTAAGTTAATTTTATTTTGTCAGTGTTCTTGTTTTTTAAGAATTTTTGAAATGCTTCAGCCTGTTGGAGTCAGTGAACTTTTCTTAATGAAAAACCATGAAACCAGTAGACAAGGCATCTCCTCTGTCCTAGAGGGGAGAGAGGGCAGCATCTGGAAAGGCACAGAGGCCACAGCTGGGCTGCAAGTCCACCTGCTCCTCTTGACCTGCACGTCTCTGGGTGCATGTCCATAACCCTGCTGTGGTCTCACCCCCTCCGCCATGACATCGTGTGACCCCCTTGTACTGTAGTGTTGGTGTTGTCTTCTTGCACTGACGATACAACAGCATTTTAAAATTACTGTTAGAAGACTAACTGGCAATACACAGTGTTTACTCCAAATTTTCTTGTTTAAGGAAAACCACCACAAAAAGTCACAAGCATACCAAATGGAAAGAGAGGGTGGTACCTCAGCATCTGTATGAGGTGATGATGAAGAAATAAAGTGTTTATAAAACGGCACCTGTCCCAACCTCTTGTTTCAAGCACCCTCCGCCTTAGTTCCTAATGGCTCATGCAAGTTTCCCCTGGAGAGAGGACAGGGGCGGGGGGCGCAGGGGGAAGGCGAGTCAAACAGCCACTCATTTATCTGACTGGGATGCACTGTGAGTGCACAACGGCCTTGCAGCCTCTCTGCAACAGTATATTAGGATTAAAAGGTGACTTCATTTTTGCTAAAAACACCAAAATGGATGGGTGAGGGGGTGTGAAGAAACAGGTTACCCACACTCAGGATGTGCCTGCCCACTCCCCTCCCTGGAAGGTGGGAAAGGCCGTTTCCACCCTGGACTGAGGTGCAGCTGAGCTATCAGACTGACAGACCAGGAGTTTATGAAGTGGTGGTGCTGGTGAAGACAGAACTGCTTCAAGCCGAAGCTTCTAGCTAAAATGTTTCTGCAGCAAATGGGCTAATGGCTTAAGCTTTTTCCCCAGCATTACCACAGTTCCATTAAATATTTTTTTTTTAAAAAGTTGGACATTGGAGCCTGCTGTAGTAGCTGTGGAGACCAGCCTGACAGTTCCTTAGGGAGTTAACCAGTTACCATGTGACCCAGAAATCCCACCACTGGGTGCAGGCCCAGGAAGAAAGCTGGACCTTGGACTGGACAGGTATTTGTTCACCCACGTTCACAGCAGCTTTATTCATGGTAGCCAGAGAGTGGAAACCACCCAAGTGTCCATCAATGGTTCATCCACACACTATTCAGCCTTAGGAAGCAAGGAGATTCTGGCACCTGCTGCAGTATGGATGAACCGTGAGGACAGCATGCTGAGGGCCATAAACTAGTCATAAAAACAATAAATGCTATATGATTCCATTTACATGAGGTACCCACAGTAGTCGAATTCATAGATACACCAAGTCATGGTGAGCAGGAGTTGGGGAAAGAATGAGGATAGTGTTTAATGGGTTTCAGTTCAGAGTTTCAGTTTGGGAAGATGAAAAATTCTGGTAATGGATGGAGGTAATGGCTGCTCAACAATATCAATGTACCTAATTTTATGCATTGGAGAAGGAAATGGCAACCCACTCCAGGGTTCTTGCCTGGAGAATCCCAGGGATGGGGTTGCACAGAGTCAGACATGACTGAAGTGACTTAGCAGTAGCAATGCCACTGAGCTCTACGCTTAAAACACCACTAAATGGTGAATGTTGCATGTATTTTACAACAGTAACAATTTTTAATTCAAAAGGTAAATACTTAACCCCAGAGAGACTGCAAGTTGACAGGTATTTCATTCCTGCTCAGCCTCTGCCCACCGTGAGTGATGGGAGGTGCATTAACACGTCCACTTGGAAGCAAGCAGGCAAGCTGCTGGTGCTCCTAACTGGGAAAGCGCCAGCGTCCAGCGCAAGTACAGTCCGGGACACACACACATCAAAGCTGCCCTGTGCAGCTCGGTTCTCAGACAGGATCCTAAGAGTTGGCAGCCCTGGCCCCCAGAGGCTCTCACTAGTTCAGCAACTCCGAGAGAAAGAGGATCTCTTAGCAGCTGCACCAACAGAAGCCCCAGGACGGGAGACTCTCGTGGGTCTGCTCTCAGTTACACGTCACACCCTGAGATTGTCACCACCAGACTGGTCCAGCAAAGGAAAACCACCAGGGCGGTAAGAACAGAGAAAGGGTGACTGGAAGGCAGGGAAACCTGGACGTGATGGTGGGGGGCCCCTGGAATCACAGGAGAGGTTCTGGTCACCACAGAACTGCCCTCTGCCTGGTGATGACTCCCAGATACAGAAACAAAATATAGAGGTAGTACAGTGTAAAGCCTAAATTAAGCGGGGCTTGAGCTGGACTTGAGAGGAAGGCAGGAGAGACTGTCAGGGGTGGGGAGGAGGAGCAGAGGTGTGGGGAGGGGCAGATGAAGGCCTGGCACCCGGGCAGCGGCGTCACTGCTGGAGGAGAGCGTGCACGGACGCAGCCATGTCAGTGGCACCAGTGCCTCGAAAGTGGTTTGGAGCCTCTCTGACCATCCAGTTCTCTAAGGGTCGGGCACACGTATTCTTGAATCCATTTACTGTGGAACCACTCCAACTTTTTCATGGGCAGGACTAGAGGATGAGATTAGTTCCTACACTCCCGTCCAAATGGAGTGAGGCACTAAGCGGGTAAAGAGCAGCTGCCTGTCTGTTCACGTCCCCACCCGCCGCCCTCATGTGCAATTTGCTCTTATGTCCTAAACAAAGAGGCAGAAGCAGATTCCTCCAAGCCAGCTAAGAGTCCTCACACCCACCGGGCGTGCCCTGCCCAGTCCTTGCTACATTAAGGTTTTCAGTATTACGTGTCTTTTAAAAATATATATCTGTGCAAATCATAATTCTAATTCCCTTTAGCACATCTGTGTCTCACTCTACTGAGCTTGTCAGAGTTATGCATATTTGTTCTGTCCAAAAAATAGCTGAGAACTGCAACTATCATTTTCTAATTCATTGATTTTTTTTTTAAGTTGTGGATTTTAACTGTGTTTTAAAAACCATTTTAAAGTATACGATCCCATGGGATTTGGAACATTCACAATGTTGTACAGTCATCACCACTGTCTAATCCCACAACATTTTCATCACCCTACAAGGAAATACACATTAAGCAGTCCCTCCCCCCAGCGCCTGGCACCCGCGGACCTGTTTTCTGTCTCTGTGGGTTTGCCAATTCAAGACATTTCATGTAAATGAAATCTCAGTGTGAACATGTCTGGCCTCTTTCACCTAGCCTATTGTCATGGTTCACCCACACTGCAGCCTGTCACTACTTTCCTTTCAGAGTTGAATAATATCCCACTATATAGATTACTACATTTTCTTTATCTGTGCATTTTTAAAACAAAAGGAAATGCTTTGTTTACCTTAAATAGCCTTGATGGTTCCCCAAAAGGAAGTCACAATGAATAATCAGGACACTCAGTTCAATTGCTCAGTCGTGTCCAACTCTTTGCAGCCCCATGGACTGCAGCACGCCCGGCTTCCCTGTCCACTCAGTCAATTCGCAAATTTGAGGCACTGCAGTGTCTTTAACATCAAACAGTCATTTCCTGGGGCCACCAGTACGTGTTATACTTAGGTTTTGTCTGCCTTTAGTCCTCTCGGCACCATTCTTTGAGGCAGCACTGGAAACCAGTATAGTAGGAATTCAGGCTGAGTCATAAGCAAGTTGGCCATTTAAGTGAATCTGATGACATCAGTCTTTAGTAAACTCTGGGCTACTCCACTCAGACTAGAGAAAGCTGAATTTGAATCCTGTTTTGAACACAAAGGACTGCAATCTTAAAGGGCTATCTCTTTTAAATTCATCTGAGCGATAGCAACAATAATACGTAATTCCCAGGGCATGTAAGGATCAAGGTTTGTTGTATACCTACTGTGTGCAAGATCCTGCACTAAGATCTGCGAACAACAACTTTCAACCAGGACCAAACAAAACAGAAAGAGGCTCCCTGCTCTCTCAGAGCTTATGTCCTGTGATGAGAGACCAGAGTAAACAGGTGTGAGTGTGATGGAGAACACTGAGCTAAAAGGCTTCCCTGAGAGACACCCCATGAACTGAGGTCTGGGCAAGAAGCAGCTGTTGGGCATTCAGAGGATGTAGCTGGTGAAAAGTGGCGATGAAGAGCTGAGCCTGTGTGTCCCTGGAAGTGAAGGATGGGTACTCTGACCTGAGGAGGGCAGGGGAGGCCTCACAGTACACAGGGAAGAGGGAATTTTACACTAGGTCAGGGGGAAATCCATGGAACGATATTAAGCAAAGAAGAAAAGAACTTTCTAGAACACCACTGTAATGTGAGGATAAGGCTGGCCCAGAATGAAGGCTTCCCGACAAATGGCTGCTGCGCTGACCCAGAGCAGCCTTGCTGGTAGCTCCAGGGTTTCTGCTGCTGCTGTTATTATTAGCATCGCGCCACCAGGCTGGCCACAGGCCGCTCATCAAGAGCTGGGCTGTAGGACCTGCTGCTGAGGCTCCCACAGGGCCCACCGCCACACTCCAGGATCTACCGCAGCTGTTCAGATAAAAACCGGGCCAGGCCCTCACTGGCTCTGCGGCTGCCTCTCAGGCTAGGCCAGCAGCCCTGTGAGTGGCCTTGGATCAAGAACAGGCTCCTCTCTTAGCCCCCTACCCTTTGGGCACAAAAATCACACAAGCTTCCCATTCCTGTTCTGTTTCAAAGGTCTGCTTCTTCTCCAAAAAGAAGCTGGCACTTCTAAGCTATAGTCAGTTACCTGCCATTTATTAAGAATGGGTTCCTACTCTTTAAAGTTGTCTTTATAAGGGGACCACAGAGGACTCTGGGTATTTGGATAGTGTGGGAGGGTTGGGGAGGCACCCAGTTATAAGCACTGCACCACATAATATAAAAGTCAGATAGGAACAAAAAGATAGCTGACTTTGTTTATTCTAGGCTCAGTTCTGTCCATTACACTGAATGAACCCAGCCCATTTCAAAGATAGAAACTTCTGTAACTTCCTAGTGAGCTAATAAACTTCAACAGGGCACCAGGAATCCAAACTTCACAAATCCCCACAGTAATCCTGGAACAAATTCACCGCTCATTATTCATCAACTCCAGTCTTCTCTATACAGGTGGTTTTAACTGATTAAAACACAAAGTGCTGAAGACAGGATGATGAAGAGGATGCATCTGAAAATAGATGGTGGAATTATAAACTCTGAGTTCCAAATTTCTGGAGAATGACTAAGCAATAAGCAATTATCTATAAAACTGTTTATACTTATTGAGTCACTTCACTTAGGGGAATTTACCCCCAAATAATTCCAGTGACAGCAGTGTAATTTGTACAATAGATTCACAACACCACAGATTATACACAAAAATCTGGGAGTGGGCTAAACAAGTTCTGGTCCATCCACAGGTTTGAACACTGTGCTCCTTCACCTAGAAAACATTCCTGGTGACCAGAGACTGGATGGACCTGTGGGGACTCAAACATAAATGTCATGTACCTGCTCCCACGAGGCTTATTCCCTGGTCAACGGTGTCCAACTACCTCAGCTCAAACCCTGCTTCACCACTGTCTACCCAAACACCCTTGGGAAAATTACCTGTGCCCCCCAAGTCTGAGTTTGCTGCTCTGCAACGTAAACAATGATCACCTTATAGGTAAGGTGTGAGGTCTGGACAGCTAATACCTGTCAAGCACTTAGACTAGATTTGTGAAGTAAAATGATTATATAAATGTCACATTATAAAACAATATAATATGTGCTGTAATAGTATATTTAAGTGTAGAGTGAGCACAGACTTGGGACTGATTCTGCCCAGGGCTGGGGCAGAGGGTGTGTGGTGGGGGTGGGGCAGGGTGTGGACAGCAAGGTCTAGGAAGACCTCATGCTGAGCTATTTGGGAAGAGTCTTGAAGGAAAATGAGGAAAGAGACTGAGAACTTTCAGAAGGACTGCCTAGGTTGTACATGTAATACTCCTTTCAAGTTTCCGAAGAGAGGTTCCAATTTATTTTCAATTACTTTTGTATTCTGAGCTGGTGTTTTCACTGAACCTGACACCATGCTATGCTTTCTTGGAGAGAAAAGCAAAGGGTGAAAAAGTAGCTCAGTCATCCTGACCCCCAGGACCCTGCCATCCACCTCAACACAGCCAAAAAGCAGGTTACCCTTCCTGAGGCACCCATCCACTATGGCATTTCATAGGAAGAGTCACTCTGATCCACTAAAAGCCTCTCACTGTTGAAGCGTTAATAGTGCCACCAGGAGCCACACTGGCACTGTCTTCTTGTGGTTCATGCCTATCTGTGAGCTAGAATCCAGACAGGTGCCAACATTCTCAAGGCAGTGCTAGTAAAAATGAGATACATATGAATTTTGCTGTGTAGTCACTAGAACTGTTCATGATTAGTCCACCTACTTCTGAGCACATTATAAAAATCACCCCCATTTTCCCCTGAAGTTAGGCAAGGCTTTTTGCTAATGAAGTATGAACCAGAGTCGCATACGTCACTTTCTGCTGGCAGTTTTAAGAGCCAATACACCACCTGCTATGTTGCTTTCCTGCCTCAGCAGCTGTGAGACCACTGACCCTTCAATCTGGGCCTCTGAGTGGTGCCATACACAGACCCACTGTTGTATGAGCGACAAATAAGTCCTTGTGCAGTAACACCACTGAGAGTTGGGAACTGTTCATTAAGGCAGCACAACTTAGCCCATCCTGACTGGAGTAACTGTCAAAAAATGGGAATGCATGTATAAGTAATATGAAAAAACAAAAACTACATGATCATCTCAATGGGCACAGAAAAAACATTTGATAAAATTCAACATCCATTTTTTATAAAAACTCTCACCAAACTGTGTACAGAGGGAACATAACATAATAAAATAAACCCACAGCCAACATAATACTCAACAATGAAAAGCTGAAGGCTGCTCCACTGAATTCTGGAACACAACAAGGATGCTGACTCTCACCACTCCCATTCAACATAGTACTGGAAGTCCTAGCCACAACAGCCAGGCAAGAAAAAGAAACAGAAGGTGTCCAAGTCTGAAGGGAAGGGGTAACGCTGCCATTATATACAGAAGACATGGTATCTATACAGAAATCCCTGAAGATTCCACACAAAAACCATTAAAACTGATCAACGAAGTCGGCAAGGTAGCAGGACACAAGATTAACATACAAAAACCTGTTGCCTTTCTTTACACTAACGAAATATCAGGATGAGAAAGTTTAAGAAATCCAATTTAAAATCACATCAAAAAACATCTAGGAATAAAACTAACCAAGAAGGTGAACGACTTACATACCAAGAACTATAGAACATTGCTAAAAGAAACTGAATATGATTCAAAGAAATGGAAAAATATTCCATGCTTTTGGACTAAATGAATATGGTTAAAATGGCCATACTACTAAAAATAAAAATCTACAGGTTTAATGTGACCCCTATAAATTACCCATGAAATTTTTCACAGATTAAAACAAATAATATTAAAATTTACATGGAACCATGAAGGACCCATAGTTGCCAAAGCAATCCTGAGGAAAGAGAATAAAGCCAGAGGTATAGTCCTCCCAGACTTACAATACTACAAAGCTATAGTAATTGAAACTGCCTGGTACTGGCACAAAAACAGACATGGATGAACAGAACAGAACAGAGAGCCTAGAAATAAACCCACATAGCTACAATCTTCAACAAAGGAGATGATAATATACAACGGAGAAAAGACAGTCTCTTCAGCAAGTGGTGTTGTGAAAGCTGGACAGCCACATGTAAATCAATAAAGTTAGAACACACACCCTCACACTTTATACAAAAATAAACTCAAAATGGCTTAAAAGACATAAATATATGACAAGATATCACAGAATGTAGGTAAAGTATTCTCAAACAAATGACAGCAATATTTTCTTAGTTCAGCCTCCCAAGGCTACAGAAATAAAAGCAAGATAAACAAGTGGGACCTAATCAAACTTACAAGCTTCTGCACAGCAAAGAAAATCATACACAAAAAGACAGTTTACAGACTGGGAGAAAATATTTGCAAATGATGCAACCAACAAGGGCTTAACTTACAAAATATACAAACAACTCATACAACTCAACAACAAACAGCCCAATGAAAAAATAGACAGAAAACCTAAATAAGACATTTCTTCAAAGAGCACACACAGATGACCAATCGGCACATGAAAAGATGCTCAACATCACTAATTATTAAAGAAATGCAAATCAAAACTACAAGGTACCACCTCATACTAGTCAGAATGACCATCATTAAAACACAAATAACAAATACTGGAGAGGATGTGGAGAAAAGGGAACCTTCCACTGCTGATGGAAATGTAAATTGATGCAGCCACTATGGATGTTCCTCAGAAAACTAGAGTTGCCATATGATCCAGCAATTCCACTCCTGGGCATATACCTAGATAAAGTTATAACTCAGAAAAGATACCTGTACCCGCTATGTTCACTGCAGCGCTGTTTACAATAGCTAAGACACAGAAACAACCTAAATGTCCATCGACACAGATGAATGGATAAAGAGGATGTGGTGCGTTTACACAACTGAGTATTACTCAGCCATCAAGGAGAATCAAATAATGCCATCTGCAGCAACAAGGATGGACCAAAAGATTATCATACTTAAGGAAAGTTTAGACAAATACCATATATCACTTACATGTGGAATCTAAAATATGACACAAATCAACAGAACAAAAACAGACTCATAGAGGACAGGGAGTGGAGGATGACTGAGAGTTTGGGATAAGCAGATGCAAACTATTATATATACGATGGATAAACAATAGGTCCTATTGTATAGCATAGAGAACTATATTCAATATCCTGTGACAAACCATAATGGAAAAGAATGTGAGAAAGAATGTGTGTATGCGTGTGTGCATATATATATGTATGTATATGTATAACTGAGTCACTTTAATGCACAGAAAAAATTAACACAACACTGTAAATCAATAAAATAAAATCTTCAATAAAATCTTTTTTAAAAATTTAAACCTTTAAAAAACATCTACAGATAATAAATGCTGGAGAGGGTGTGGGATAGAACCCTCCTATACCCTTGCTGGGAATGTAAACTGATACAGCCACCACAGAAAACAGTATGGAGGTTCCTTAAAAAGCTCGAAATAGAGCTACCACATGATCCTGCAATCCTATACATATATCCCATATATATATCCCCAGGCATATATATGGAAAAGTGAAAGTGTCAGTCACTCAGTCCAACTCTTTGTGACCCCATGGACTGTTGCCCACCAGGCTCCTCTGTCCGTGAAATTCTCCAGGCAAGAATACTGGAGTGGGTTGCCATTTTCTTCTCCAGGGGAACTTCCCCACCCAGGGATCAAACTCGGTCTCCTGCATTAAAGGCAGACTCTTTATGGTCTGAGCCAAATCATAATTAGAAAAGAAACACACACCCTGTTCACAGCAGCACTATTTACAATGGCCAAGACATGGAAGCAATCTAAATGTCCACTGACAGATGAATGGATAAAAAAGATGTGGTATATACACACAATGTAATACTACTCAGCCATAAAAAAGAATGAAATAATGCCATTTGCAGCAACATGGATGGAACTAGAGAGAATCATACTAAGTCAGTCAGACAGAGAAAGACAAACATCATATGATATCATTAATATGTACAATCTAGAAGACACAAATGAGCTTATTTACAAAACAAAACAGAGACTCAAAACATAAAAAACAAACTTACGGTTGCCAAAGAGGAAACAGGGAGAGATGAATTAGCAGGAGTTCGGGATTAACATATACACACTATTACATATAAGAGAGATAAACAACAGGACCTACTGTACAGTACAGTGAACTATATTCAGTATCTTGTAATAACCTGTAATGGAAACGAACCCAAATAATTACACACACACACACACATATATATAACTGAATCACCTTACCATCCACCAGAAACACATTATAAATCAACTATACTTCAATAAAAAATAAGCACACATTTTAAGAAAAGAAAAAAATGAGATAAAATTTTCACAGCATATAAAGCTGCTACTTCATGTTAACAGATTTTAAAGCTATGCAAAGTTATTATTTTCTTACTGAATAGAACTTTCAGTTCCTTTACCTCAGAGGACAGACATTATTATTGAACTGACTACAGGGATAAAACACAAGCGAACAGCTCGAATATTCCAGTGACGCTGCTTCCTGCCCCCTTCCTTTTTCTTTCCAGCTACATTTGTTGGAAAAGTCCAGACAGAGTTCCTCCTCTGAGCCAGCAAACTGAGACAAAGGTGAAGAGTGGCTTTCCTAGGGAATTACAAGTGCATGTTGAAGACTATAAAAAGACTTGTCCTCACCAAGCCCTCATTTAATACATAATTTTAACCATGGCAACCATTTTCAGAGGGTGCTTCCCTTGAAACTTAGCACAATGGTCTCTGTCCTCACGGCATTTGAGAGTTGCCTGGAGTAACTTAAGGCCCTTCCCAAATCAAATAAATCAGACTCCCGTGGGTGTATCCATCAGTATACTTAGACGGGTCCCCTGTGGGTCTGGACAGCCAAGACTGGGAACTATGAATGCTGGCAGAGAAGAAGTGCTTAACTGAGACGTCCCCAAACCTTACTGCACACTGGGGTCACCCGGGGGCCTTCAGAAACCCCATCCCCACCTCCCGCCCCAGACCTCACGATGTAATTGGTCTGGGGCAAGACCTGGGCACTGGGATTTTTTAATGAATTAATCCCCTTTGGAATTAATTCTGTTCTGCAGCATTGTTCAAGAGCCCGTCTTACCCCATGTAAGAGCTCAGGGGCTGAGTCAGAGAGACAAGGGTACAGCACCGTGTAGTCGTGGGCATGGTCCTCACCCTGCCAGGGGTCTGGCTTTCTAATTCTGTGCAGTGGGAATCACAGCACCTACCTCACAAAGTGGCTGTGAGCATGAGAGGCAACAGTGAGTTAGCACACGGTCTGCCAGAGGACACTTGTTCTAGAAACAGCATCATCTCACACAGACTGACAATCTTGGAAATCAAGGTGACTGTCTTAATGTCATAGTTAAAGGCACTGGGAAGCTAGACTCAGCCCAGGCATCCCTGAGCAGAGGGGCTGCAAGGGCCCCACCCACAGAGCCTGCCCGCAGAGTGAGCGGGGCTGAGCTGGCCCTGCTACGGGACATGCTTAGGCTGTCAGGTGGACCTGGCCCGTCTCAGCCCAGCTGCTTCTAAATCACGTCTTGAATATCACCGACTTCATTTCTTTTCAAGATTGTGGAGTAGCCTCAAGCGACCTGAGTGAGTGATAGTCACTAAGTCGTATCCGACTCTTTGCAACCCCATGGAATTGCAGGCTCCTTTGTCCTTGTGATTCTCCAGGCAAGAATACTGGAGACGGTTGCCATTTCCCTCTCCAGGGGATGTTCCCAACCAACCAGACCAGAATTCTTTTCTCAGGGTGTTCTCCAAATGCAGTGGTCACCTACCACTGCTTCTGCTATTCATGTGGTGTTCTTTCTCACGTAACTGACAAGGAGGAGGAACTCAGGCATGGTGACACTGTATTTATATTTGCATGGATGGTGGAGAAGGCAGGGAAATTGCCTAAAGCACTGCTACACTTCAAAGTGTAGTACCTTGGCCCAAGTGAAGAAACACAGAGTCATGGATTGGAGGGGCCACGGAGCAGCCACAGATGTGACCACAGGAGTGATTTACTTAAAACGTGTTTGTCCTGAGGAGGGGTTGTCCAGGCGCTGTCCCACTCCAGACCTCCATGAGCAAGAGCTGACACCATGACTCTGGCGGAGGCAGCACCAAGCTTGGCTGGGGGGTGGCAGCGGGGAGGACAGGGCGTGGAGCCCACCTCCTCTCATGTCCATCATCCCCTCACACTTTATTCAGATATGAATAGCTGACTTCTTACTGCTAGCAAAGTGATGTGAACAGGTTCAAGGACATTCCTTAGTCCCTGAAGTTGCTTCCCTTTAGGAATTCTGGAGCAGCTGCAGCCTGGCTGAGGCAGGATCCCCCATGGGCTACAGGCTGCACGTCCCAGGAAGGCAGAGGGATTTTTGGTGTAAAAAGCCTCTGCTCTCCAGGCCACAGAGGACCTCTCCTGTCACTTTCTCCTTGTTGGCTTGACCTCAGTCCTGAAGGAGGTCATAATCAGAGCAGACTGGTTAAAGCAGAGGTTCAGAATAAGACTGGAACATCTTCCCCATGAGAACTCTGTGTCCTCAAAAGTTAAGTCCAAACTGAACTGAATTCTCAGAGCCATTAAAGATCTTGTCTAAATTTACCCTGACCCACTTAGGGGAGGAGCCAGAACAAAGCAGGCCTTTTTAAAATGACACTTGGGACACTGAACTAAAGGCACAGAGGCTCATAAAGTGGCTAGTGACCAATATGGAAGTTCAATCCAACATTAAGTCACCACCTGGGAGACCAAATGGGCAGCAAACTGCTTCTGTGGCAGTCATGGCCACATCTGGTCAGCACCTGTGCAGTGGCACCTGAAAGGGAGCTGTGAGCTGGACCATGATCAAGGTGTTCAGCTCGTTGCCTAGCAACACCTCACAGGGGACACTCAGGAGCAGCAGCACCGTAGCTGGTGAGGACGTCCCTCTGGCATTTCAACAGAGCATACGGTAGGTTCTGAGCCACTGCTCCAGGTGGGAGACCCAACAGATGGGGCATATGCCCTAGAGGCTGGAACCCTCTCTCTTCCTCTGCATTTAAAATGGCCTGAGCTCCCTTCCCCAGGCAGGAGCGCATTCCACATGGCCTGAGAGGTGGCAAGCCTGGTAGGTCACTGCATGCTTGCCCAGGAAGACCAGTTTATATTCCCAGCCTCCTCCAGTCTGCCACCGGCCATGAAGTGATGCTCAGGGGACTTCTTCCTGGCCTCAAGGAACCTGAGTTAACACCCTATGGCTTCACAGGCACAGTGGGTGGTGAGCCTCACAAAGGCACGGCCCTCTTCCCTATAAGCTCACAGTGCACTCACAGTGTAAAAGTGAAAAAAGAAAGTGTTGTTTGGTAAGTGTCCGACTTTGCCTCTGTCCATGGAATTCCTCAGGCAAGAATACCTGGAGTGGGTTGCCATTCCCTTCTTCAGGGGACCTTCCTGACCCAGGGATCGAACCCGGGTCTCTTGCATTGCATGCAGATTCTTTACCATCTGAACTACCAAGCACAGCGCAGTAGACCCTCAAGAAATGCTTGTGGGATTTAGACAAATTAGAATTAGGATTAGAGCAAGTACATTAAAATTTAAGAAATATAGTCTAACCTAAAGGACCCACTGCCCAGCATAAACACCGGTAATAGGATAAGCACGTTGTGATGCTAATAGCTAGCTTGCATACAAATTTAAGGTTTCACAAAGTGCTATTACTCACATCTTTCCTTTAATACACTTAGGATCTGGGCTCCTCTTTAGTGCCTGTTTCCCTTTGCACTCTTTTCCGGCCTTTTCTACAACTGCATCCCATACCATGAACTGCTCTCTCCGGGACCCTCTCCGAGGCCTGGGGCCCACCCCACCTCCAGGTGATGCAAAAGCAGAGCTTGAGCTATTTCAAGGGAAGGACGGGATAACCAGAAGAGAGAGATGTCAGAAACCTCATGTCTCCCCCCTGCCTCCAATCTGTAATCTTCCTCCACTTTGGCCCCACTATTATTGGTTGGGCCTAACATGGGCTTCCCTGGTGGTTCAGAGGGTAAAGTGTCTACATGCAATGCGGGAGCCCTGGGTTTGATCCCTGGGTCTGGAAGATCCCCTGGAGAAGGAAATGGCAACCCACTCCAGTGGGTTACTCTTGTCTGGAAAATCCCATGGACAGAGAAGCCTGGTAGGCTACAGTCCATGGGGTCCCAAAGAGTCGGACACGACTGAGCGACTTCACTTTCACTTTTTCACTTTCAACATGGCTAGAAATTTTACTTAATAATAAACATGGTAACAATAATTAACCATGTCCCAGGTATTATCCCATTTAATACAACAATCCAATGCATCTCTCAGATGCAGCTGAGAAAGGTTAGGTCATTCACAGGCCGTAAGAGGAGAACCAGCTCCTGGATCATCTGACCCAGCCATCTGCTCCTGC
Source organism: Cervus elaphus (assembly GCF_910594005.1). Classification (NCBI taxonomy): domain Eukaryota; kingdom Metazoa; phylum Chordata; class Mammalia; order Artiodactyla; family Cervidae; genus Cervus; species Cervus elaphus. The sequence goes on from NC_057841.1 coordinate 44,250,473, forward strand.
ACTCTTTATCCCCTGCCCAAGCTCCATGCAGAAACCCCCAGCAGCATCTCTGAGTAGCTCCAGAAACACATCACTGGTCATCTGTTCTCTATCCACGCATCATCTGGGGCCCCTGGTGAGGCTCTGAAGCTGTGCATTCACTCAGCAAACACATGGTGAGGACCACCGTACTGGCCGCTCTGCTGAACTCAGGGTATGAGTCACATCAGATACTGGTCTGCCCTTGGGAGGAGAAGACACAGCAAATCTGTTCAGAACAGCATCTAGACAGGACAGGAACAGGCTGAGTGCCACAGGGCCTGAGAAGCCACGGCCGTGGGCAGGTGGCTCAGCAGTGACATCACAAAGTGGGGAAGATCAAGCCTCTGACATCACAGAAGATTGACGGAGCCCCACAGAGGGCACACGAGGAGCTCAGACCCAGAGACCCTCCAATAGGCAGTTCCCCTGGTCCTGAACACACAAGGCCATCTCCGGTCGTTTTCATTCAGCCAGTCAGCAGACAGATGACCTCTCCCAGGTACAGGGCACTCCGCTAAGGGCTAGGCCTGACACAGAAGCAGGACAAAGCCACTCCTGCCTTCATAGGGAAGGCAGCTCTGTTACCAGACTCTTCACACAGAGAAGCTGCCCAGCTGGCATTTGCTACAGCATCAACACACATGGAGATTTACTGCAGGACAATCCATGAGCGATGGCTCACAGGAGCTTGCAAACAAGCTGCTTTAAACTGGAGCCACTGCCCCAGCCGCCACGTGTGACTGAGGACAGAGACAGCAGTGTCTGTGTCAGCCTGGGGCCAAGAGCGGTGATGTGATGACATGTGTCAAGCAGTGCGCTTCTGTGGGATGGCATTAGGTCAAAAATAGGTGATCCGCTTAAATAATCCCATTTCTCAAAATCTTCCAGGAAATATAATACATACAAAGATGTATGTATTTGTATACATGTACAGAAATAGATTATATCCCGGTCTTGATCACTACCTTCCAAGGTCTATTCTTCTATTAACTCACTATTGACCAGGGGACTTTTACAGAAACTAACGCCTGTGGCCAGCACCTTTTATTTCAGCAGGCCAAAAATTAATTCTGTTATTTCACTAACATTTTGCAGATTATCACACTCAGTAGTTACACCTGACACACCTGTAATATCTTCTCCTGAAGATATCTTGTGAAATTCACCTGAAATATCTTGTGAATTTCATTTTCACTTTCCTTATCAGAATCAATTTTTGTCTTTTTATGGTTCACATTGTCTTAATATTCACAGAGTCAGAATTACATTCTGAAGAACTATCATCTTCTGAGACATTAGTATGTATGTCGCTCAATCAAAGCAAAAATTCTTCACTCAAAATTTTGTGATGCATCATTTTTTAAAATTATATGGCCATAACCTTGCATTTATAACATGCATAAAGTTGGAGCAAAAACCTAATGGAGCAAAATGTGAATGACAACAACAATCCTGAATTGTATAAGGAACCCATGATGAATTTTAAGCTCTAAGGACTTTGCATGGTGATGTCAATTGTATCTCTCTCTAAAAATGTATCGATGCCTATCTTGGTCATAACACTGGGGTTAACAACTGATGTGCTGCTATGTCTCCAGTAAATAATGTGTTAATTCTGCTGGTAAATAATGTGTTAATTGTGTGGGTTGAACAGTCCAGAGAGTGGAGGAACAGTAGGACATGAGTTCACCTCTCCCCAAAAATGCATCAAAAACTCATCTACACAAGGATAAATCTCACAGAGCACCAGCTGAACACTAGCAGAAGCCCTGAGACACCTAAAAGGACAAGATAGATCCCTGTATAACTAGGTAGGATGAAAGAAAGAAAAAGCAAAGAGGAAATGGGATGGGACCTGCACCCCAGGAGAGAAGCTAAAGCAAAGGAGAGGTTCCGCATCCAGAGAAGCCCACTCACTGCTCACTGGCAGGGAGATCAGCTGACAGAAGAGGAGCTTCGGGGCTCTCAGAGGAGAGCCCAGAAACAGGTCCGTGCCACAGCCCTGCACGCCCCAGCCTGGGTAGGGTGCCTGTCAGTGTGCAAAGGGGCTGGATGCTAGACTGTGGAGTTTGGAGAATAGTCTTGGGGAGACGACTGCTGTGGGCTGCAAAGAGATAGTCTTAGGGGATGCGAGTGAGGAGTTCCACAACTGGGAATGCTTGAGGAGGAAGCCTGGACCACTACAGAAGCAAAGTGCCACTGCTGAGTGACATGCAAGGGGTGTGGCCACCATTGCCCCCGCACCCCCCTCCCCCTACCCTGCCAGGGCAGGCTCCAGAGCAGGTCAGGAGCAGACGCCTGTGGGTGGGCCACACAAACAGGTGGGGCTGAAACAACAGCTGAGCCCCAGGGGTCATGCGACTAAGGAAAAGGAGCTGAAATCTCTCCTCAGGGTTGCATGAACTTTGGATTTACACCCCAGTGACTGGCTTTGTAACTTCAGAGCCTGCAGGACACTGGAACAGACAAGTGCCCCCGCAGCTGAGACGGGTCTAGCTTTAGCAGCTGCGGACTTTGTGGACATGGACCCGCAAGGGTTGGCCAGGCCAGTGTCTGAGCTGCCTCTACAGCAGGTCCAGATCCATGGTCATTGCCATGCTGGGACCAAACTTCAGTGATCTCTGTGGTGGTCTGCTGAAAACAATCTGAGAGAGAGCAGGGCCAACTGCCAACAAACCCACAGCTAAGGCCAGGCCAACGGCAGCGCCAACAACCGTGCAGCCTGAGAGCTCGCACATGGGGCCGAAGTGACACAACAAAGCACATCCACCGGCGGACAGTCCAGAGGAGGAAGACTCAGTGGAAGACACCCCATGGGAGTGATCCAAGCCTGCCGACCTCGCCCGGCAGAGCAGAAACGGAGTCAAGATGGCAGAGCAGGAGGACACAGAGCTCGAGTCTCCTCACAGCCAAGGCACCTACTAGCGCTAGTGCAATCCTGAGACACCTCAAGGGATGGGGAGAATTCCTGCGCAACCAAGTAGGATGTGGGACAGAAGGAGGGAGAAAGAAAAAGGAAGCAGAACAGGACCAAGGCCCTGAAGTGGGGCTGGGGAAGGGGAGAGATTCCAAGCTTGGAGGGGGCCACTCAGGTGAGGGGATCAGCGGGGACAGAGAGGGACCTTGGGGGGGCGGTTAGAGGGGAAGGGGGTCGGTGTGTCCCTTGCCCACTCGGGCCCCAGCAAGCCTGCTGGGGTCTTGGGCCTAAGCCTCCCCCTGCCTCCAGGCCTCCTCTGGCCACACAGGTCAAGGTGGCCCGAGGGTTAACCCCTTGAAGCCGCCTCTGGCTGCACTGGCCCATGCAGCCTGGCCTGTGGAGGCCTGGGTCCCTGCTGGCCTGCCTGGCACACGTGGCTCTGGACCAGCTCCACAAACAGATGCTGGTGAGAGGAACACACGCAGAGATGAGGCTGACACAGCAGGTCCAGAGACCCATCTAGAGGTCTTGGAGGCTTACTGAGGAAGCAGAAGTAGGTTTTAGCTCACAGTGGGGGCAAGGACACTGAAAGGAGGAGAAATTACAACCCACACCGCAGAAATACAAAGGATCATAAGAAACTATTACAGGGCTTCCCTGGTGGTCCAGTGGTTGGGAATCTGCCTGCCAGAGCAGGGGACACAAGTGTGATCCCTGGTCCGGGAAGATTCTACATGCCATGGAGCAACTAAGCCCATGTGCCACAACTGCTGAGCCTGTGCTCTAGAGCCCAAGCTCTGCAACAAGAGAAGCCACCATAATGAGAAGCCTATGCATTGCAATGAAGAACAGCCCTGCTCACCCAAACTAGAGAGAAAGCCTGCATGCAGCAACGAAGACTCAGAACAGCCCCCCACCCCACCCCAAAAAAAGGGAGAGACTACTACAAGCAACTACACGCCAGTAAGACGGACAACCTAGAAGACATGGACAAATTCTCAGAAAGGTACAACCTTCCAAAACTGAACCAGGAAGAAAAAGAAAATACAGACAAATCACAAGTGATGAAATTGCTATTGAAAATGTCCCAAAAACAGAAGTCCAGGACCAGATGGCTTCACAGGCCAATTCTATCAAACATTAGAAGCACTAACACTTCTTCGCAAACTCTTCCTCTCAAACTGCTGAGGAAGGAACACTAGCAAGTTCATTCTATGATGACACCAACACCCTGATAACAAACCCAAAGATATCACACACACACACGCAAATTACAAACCACTATCACTGATGAACTTAGACCCCAAAATCCTGAACAAAATATGAGAGCAGACAGAATCCAACAACACATTAAAAGGACTGTACACCATGATCAAGTGGGATTTATCCCAGGAATGTAAAGATTCTTCAATATACACAAGTCAAGCAATGTGATACATCATACTAACTGAATAAAAACCATATAATCATTTTGATAAATGCAAAAAAGCCTTTGACAAAATTCAACACAAATTTATGATAAAAACTCTCTAAAAGTCAACACAGAGGGAACCTACCTCAACATAATAAGGCCATATAAAATCAACCCAGAGCAAACACCCTTCTCTTTGATGAAAAACTGAAAGGACGCCCTCTAAGATCAGGAGCAAGACAAGGATGTCCACACTAACCACTATTATTGAACATAGTTTTATTAGAGTCCTAGCCACAGCAATCACAGAAGAAACAGAAATAAAAAGCACAAACTGGAAAAGAAGTAAAACTGTCATCATTTGCAGATGACATGATACTATAGATAGAAAATCCTAAAGATGCCACCAGAACACTACTAGAGCTAATCAATGAATTTGGTAAAGTTGCAGAATATAAAATTAATGCACTGAATCTCTTGCATCCCTATACACTAATCACAAAAGATCAGAAAGAGAAAGTAAGGAAACAATCCCATTTACAATTGCAACAAAAAGAATAAAATACCCAAGAATAAACCCACCTGAGGCAAAGACCTATACTCAAAAAACTGTAAGATACTGATCAAAGAAATAAGAAATGACACAAATAGATGAAGAGATATACCATGTTCTTGAATGGGAATTGTGAAAATGACTGTATTGCCCAAAGCAATCTATAGATTCAATGCAATGCCTATCAAATTACCAGTGAAAATTTTTCTCAAAATTAGAAAAAATTTTACAATTTGTATGGAAACACAAAAGATGAATAGCCAAAGCAATCTTAAGAAAGAAAAAGCTGGAAGAATCAGGCTCCCTGACTTCAGACTATACTACAAAGCTACAGTCATCAAGACATTATAATCCTGGCACAGAAACAGAAATGGAACAGGACAGACAATCCAGAAATAAACCCGCATCACCTAACCTATGACAGAGGAGGCAAGGACATGCAATGGAGAAAAGACAGTCTCTTCACTAGGTGGTGCCGGGAAAACTGGACGGCTACATGTAAAAGAACAAAATTAGAATATTCCCTAACACCACACACAAAAAATAAACTCAAAATGGATTAAAGACCTAAATGTAAGCCCAGACACTATAAAACTCTTAGAGGAAAACAAAGGCACAACACTCTTTGACATAAATTTCAGCAAGATCTTTTTTGATCCACATCCTAGAGTAATAAAAATAGAAACAAAAATAAACAAATGAGACCTAATTAAACTTAAAAGCTTTTGCACAGCAAAGCAAACCATAAACAATAGGAAAAGACAACCCTCAGAATGGGACAGAATTCTTGCAAATGAAGCAATGGACAAAGGATTAATCTCCAAAATAATTAAGCAGCTCATTCAGCTCAGTATCAGAAAAAAACCCAATCAAAAGATGGGCAGGAGACCTAAATAGACATTTCTCCAAAGAAGACATACAGATGGCCAAGAGACATGGGAAAAGATGTTCAACATCACTAATTATTAGAGAAATGATGATCAAAACTACTTCAAGGTATCACCTCACATTGGTCAGAATGGCCATCATCAAAAATTCTACAAACAATAATAAATGGTCAAGAGGGTGTGGAGAAAAGGGAACCCTCTTACACTATTGGTGGGAATATAAATCGATACAGCCACTATGGAGAACAGTGTGGAGGTTCCTTAAAACACCTATTCCTTAGAAAACCTATTCCATTGGAATATAAAAATATTCCATTGTTTACATGTACCACATAATTTAAAAAATTTTTCCCTTTTTGGCTATTTTTAAAAATATTTATGACTGCACTGGGTCCTCACTGTTGTGCACGGGCTTATCTGTAGTTGCCTTGAGTGCATGTTCCGTTTGGGGTACATTTAAAATTTAATTTTAAAAATTAAAAAACAGAACTCCCAAGCCGTGCTGTGCCTAGTCGCTCAGTTGTGTGCCACCCTTTGCGACCCCACAGACTGCAGCCACCAGGCCCCTCTGTCCATGGGATTCTCCAGGCAAGAATGCTGGAGTGGGTTGCATGCCCTCCTCCAGGGCATCTTCCCTATCCAGCGATCAAACCCAGGTCTCCTGCACTGCAGGCAGACTCTTCATGGTCTGAGCCACCAGGGAAGCCCAAGAATCCTGGAGTGGGTAGTCAATTCCTTCTCCAGGGGATCTTCCCAACCCAGGAATCGAACCAGGGTCTCCTGCATTGCAGGCGGATTACCATATTACCCATCAATCTCACTCCTGGTCATATACCCAGAGAAAACTATAATTTCAAAAGATACATGTACCCCAAAAGAAACATGCACTCAAGGCAACTAAAGAAAGTACATGTACAGCAATGAGGACCCAGTGCAGTCATAAAATATTTAAATAATGCATTACTTTAAATAAGTCATGACTGCATGACTGAATGCAGTCATGCATTATTTAAATATTTTTTTAAATAACCAAGAAGTGAAAAAAATTTTTTAATGATGTGGTACATAAAAACAATGGAATATTAGCCATAAAAAGTAACAAAACTGAATGGCTGATTCATGTCAATGTATGACAAAAACCACTACAATATTGTAAAGTAATTAGCCTCCAACTAATAAAAATAAATGAAAAAAAAAAGTAACAAAACTGTGCCATCTGCAGAGACATGGATGGACCTAAAGACTGTCATACAGAGTGAAGTAAATCAGAAAAACAAATATATATTAACACGTGTAGGTGGAATCTAGAAAAATGGTGCAGATAATCTATTTGAGAAGCAGGAGATAGAGACACAAACTTGGAGAACAAACATATGGATACCAAGGAGGGAAAGGGGGATGGAGGAACTGGGAGACTGGGACTGACATATACACACCACTATGTATAAAACGCACAATTGCACTCATCTCACACGCTAGTAAAGTGATGCTCAAAATTCTTCAAGCCAGGCTTCAGCAACACGTGAACCGCAAACTTCCAGATGTCCAAGCTTGTTTTAGAAAAGGCAGAGGAACCAGAGATCAAACTGCCAATATCCGCTGGATCATCAAAAAAGCAAGAGAGTTTCAGAAAAACATCTATTTCTGCTTTATTGACTATGCCAAAGCCTTCGACTGTGTGGATCACAATAAACTGTGGAAAATTCTGAAAGAGATGGGAATACCAGACCACCTGACCTGCTCCTTGAGAAACCTGTAGGCAGGTCAGGAAGCAAGTTAGAACTGGACATGGAACAACAGACTAGTTCCAAATAGGAAAAGGAGTACATCAAGGTTGTGTATTGTCACCCTGCTTATTTAACTTATATGCAGAGTACATCATGAGAAACACTGGGCTGGAAGAAGCACAAGCTGGAATCAAGATTGCCAGGAGAAATATTAGTAACCTCAGATATGCAGATGACACCACCCTTATGGCAGAAAGTGAAGAGGAACTAAAAAGCCTCTTGATGAAAGTGAAAGAGGAGAGTGAAAAAGTTGGCTTAAAGCTCAACATTCAGAAAACTAAGATCATGGCATCTGGTCTCATCACTTCATCAGAAATAGATGGGGAAACAGTGGAAACAGTGTCAGACTTCATTTTTCTGGGCTCCAAAATCACTGCAGATGGTGATTGCAGCCAAGAAATTAAAAGACGCTTACTCCTTGGAAGGAAAGTTATGACCAACCTAGATGGCATATTAAAAAGCAGAGACATTACTTTGCCAACAAAGGTCCGTCTAGTCAAGGCTATGGTTTTTCCAGTGGTCATGTGTGGATGTGATGTGAGAGTTGGACTGTGAAGAAAGCTGAGCGCCAAAAAATTGATGCTTTTGAACTGTGGTGTTCGAGAAGACTCTTGAGTCCCCCTTGGACAGCAAGGAGATCCACCCAGTCCATCCTAAAGGAGATCAGTCCTGTGTGTTCATTGGAAGGACTGATGCTGAAGCTGAAACTCTAATACTTTGGCCACCTCATGTGAAGAGCTGACTCATTGGAAAAGACCCTGATGCTGGGAGGGATTGGTGGCAGGAGGAGAAGGGGACAAGAGAATGAGATGGCTGGATGGCATCACCGACTCAATGGACATGAGTGAGTAAACTCCGGGAGTTGGTGGTGGACAGGGAGGCCTGGTGTGCTGAGATTCATGGGGTCGCAAAGAGTCAGACATGACTGGGCAACTGAACTGAACTGATGTATAAAACAGCTAACTAATGAGAACCTGCTATATAGCATGGGGAACTCTACTCAATGCTCTGTGCTAAATAAATGGGAAGGAACTTTAAGCGGGGGAGGGGGGATATGCATACATGTAGCTGATTCACTTTGCTGTACAGCAGAAATATAACACTGTAAAGCAACTATGCTCCAATAAAAAATTTTATTATAACAATGGAATAGTACTCAGCCACAGAAAAAGAACAAAAAACACCATTTGTAGCAACATGGATGGGCCTAGAGATTGTCATACTGAATGAATAAGTCAGAGAAAGACAAATATCATATGATATTGCTTACATATGGGATCTAAAAACATGATACACATGAATTTATTCACAAAACATAGTCACAGATGTAGAAAACAAACTTATGGTTACCAGGAGGGGAAGTGGGGCAAGGGATAAACTAGGATATTGGGACTGACACATACATGCTACTGTATGTATAAAACAGTATAATAAGGACCTCCTTATATACAGGGAACTCTACTCAATACTGTGTAATGACCTACATGGGGAAAGAATCTAAAAAAGAATGGATATATGCATAACTGATTCCCTTTACTATACAGCTGAAACTAACACCATAAATCAACTATACTCCAATAAAAACTTTTAAAAATAAAAATAATTAAAGAGTATATACTGCCTGGCTTCATTTCTATACTCCTTGACAAGAAATTCAGTAATTTTACTGCTTTAAAATGTACGCTGTATAAATGTAATCCCCCTTGCCTCCGTTTCTTTACTTCTGAAGGTAATGCGGAATAATAAATGTAACTTCAGAGGGGAAAACAATTGTGTAGGTTAAGACACCCCAAAGATTTTTTACAATTCCTGGAGAGCAAATGAGCAGGGTTTGAACTAGGGTGTGCTTCAAATTCCAACTGTTTTAAGTTACTGTGGGCTTTGATAACTTGAGGTGCCCAGCCTGCCAACCAAGCCAAATGATAAAGATATGTCTGATGTCTTTGCCTCAATTCCTCGTTTAACCAACATCATCATTACTCATTTCCTCCTGTTTGTCCAATCATCTCTCTGTCCACCCATCCATCCTCCATTCATTACAAGCTCTTGCTCATGCCAGGGCTCCAGTTAGTAAGAGATGCCCCAGTACATGTTCCCAGCTCAGAATGAGAGATGAGGAAGGTTATAGTGAGGAAGCATGTGTGAGTAACAAGACAGCACACTGATGAAGCGTGTCAGATGTTTTCTGGAAAGCCCTAAAAACAGATCAGTGGTTACCACAAGCAAGAGTCATATGGTCACCTCCACCTGGGCATCAGCAGTCATGTTCCTAACCATGCCCCCCAGAGACCAAGTCTCACCTCCCTCCTAAGTGGGCCAGCCCATCTCTCGGGGGGTCACAGCTCTGGGCCAGGCAACTCCCCTGTCCTGAGCAGCTGGGGCGAGCCCTGCCCCTTCCTCCCAGGTGTCTTCTGTTCATGGGCTCCTGGGGCCAGGAGCTAACCTGTTTGTACCATATGCTCTTTCTCACATGCATGAAGTACGAGAGTCATTAATACAGCTCATGCAGGCCCCTGGTGCCACTGTACGTCATAACAGTCCAACATGGACCACAGGTCCAATGATAATCCTTTCAACTTCTGATCACACGCGCTTACTAACTTAGTCCAGGAACTGCACTGTGCACCTGTCTGACAGGGCCTGTGTGCGGGTCCTTTTCAGCCAATCCAGTCAGCTGGATTATTACGTGCTTATGTTTTAGTGTAAAGCCTATTACATGTCCATACTGTTGGCGAGCTTCTTCCACTCAATCATCTAATACATTAACCATCTAATTCATCCCAGTCTGGATTCCAGGGATGTGGAGATGAGTCAGTGGGGGCCCTGACTCGAGCCCCTCACAGTCCAGGGGAAGAGAAAGGCACAGCTGTACTTACTCCACGACACCACAGGGTATCATGGAGCACAGAGGAAGTTGGGCCCAGTTCTACCTCAGGAGCAACAAATTTGAAGAAATCTGAAACCCACCAAGACATCACTTGTTTCAGTTTAGACCTCTTTGAGAATGAGACTCTGACATTCCCTTCTAACTCACTCTTTCTGGAAGTTATTAAAAGTGTCTAGCTATGTTCAACTCCAGAACTTTATGAAGATAATAGAAACATTTATAAGACTGACACCTAAATTATGAAGCATTATACACAGCATCCACGTAAGAAGGCACATGTGAGTTGTGAACACTGGCTGTGGGTCGTGGCTGCCTTTTAGTTCATCAAGGAGGCAGTGACCCCCCTGCCCAGAGTGGCGGGGGCAGGGTCACATGCCACCGTATTCTCTCCAACTCTCCCTGCTGATGTCACTAGTTACCAAACTGTCTCTCCACTGGTCTCCTTGAATTAGTGGTTCCACTACGTGCTATCAATACAGCTGCACCCCCCACCCCACCCCCAGTGCTCCTTGGTACCCCTCTGCCGCCTCTGCAGGGTCAGGGGTCCTGCCATCCTCTGGGCTGTGGCTGCAGCCATGAGAGAAGCGGTGCTTCCCTTTGGAATCTGCTCTGCAGACTGATCCCCCACTGCACAGACACAAGGAAAGTGAAAACAACGTCTGTACACAGTGTGCACATCTGTGCACAGACTCAGAAGTCACTATACAACACTGGGCCACTTCCTGATGTGTGTTGCACCGAGACTGGAAAGAGTTAAAGCCAATGAAAGAAATAATACCAAGAGAAACTGGAAGATGATGACTGAGGTCTTGATAAGGTTGATATATAAACACAAAGGAGGAGAAAAGAGCTATAAATATTAGGATTGAAACTGGTTTCAAGGGACAGAAAACTCAAAAGAAGAGTGCTTTAAGCAAGACTAAGGCTTGCTTCTCTCTCAAGGGAATACGGGCAATGCAGGGCTGGCGTGGGGCACCACAATCATGGGGAACCCAGGTTCCTGTCATGGTCCAGTTCTATCATCCTCAACATGCTAGCTTCTAACTCATGTTCCAAAATGGGTGCCCAAGCCCCTGTCATCACAGTCGTATTCAACCCAGCAAGCAAGAGGAGGGAGTAAAGGATGGCACGCTCCCTTCCTAGGAGGATGTTTCTCAAAAGTTGTGTTGACTGCTTCTGCCTACATCCCATCAAAGTAGTATTTAGTCACTGTGGTACACTGAATTGGAAAGGAGACTAGAAAACACAGGCTTTCTTCCAAACAGCTTGTGCCCTTATGTGGTAACTAAAGGCTTTCAAACAGTCTCAGCAAAGGCTTTAAACAGTGCAGTTTAAAATCTCAGAGACGAAGCACTTCCAGGTACTAAAACAATGACAAAACTGCCCAGGAGGAGGCAGTTGAAAGGCAAAGTGAAGGTCACGGATATACTGAAGCTGGGGACAGTGAGGTGGATTTACAGGGTAGATCCTTAACAGTGCAGAAGATACAGCCACATGGTTTGGCTGAAGGAGTCAGGGAAGCGAGAAGGACCCTGAGAACACTGATGAAACCCAATCCTGGCTGCAACCATGTGACCACTGGTTTATGTTTATCCTATAAATGCTTCATCTAATTGACACAAAGGCCTCTTAAGGAATTAGCACTGTCTCTGCTGCATCTCCTGTGATTTCCCACAGTTCTAGATGCATGGCACACGACACACACAGTTGAGCCAACAAATCCCAAACACTTCCCTGGGGCCCAGAAGATAACCTAATATGTTCTGTTTCCCACACTGACTGAACATTCTCCTTTTGTTAGGGTGAGAATTCTTAAGTGTATTTGACAAGCTGATATTAGAAACAGGAAAACAACAAGTTCTTAAATTATCATGTGCTTAACACTCCAAAAAAGACTTTTTCTTTTTCTTTCATTAATTAATTAGTTTGGCTGCACTGGGTTTAGCTGCGGCATGTGGGATCTAGTTCCCTGATCAGGGATCGAACCTGGGTCCCCTGCATTGGGAGCACAGAGTCTCTTCCACTGTCGAGTAGTTCCTCCTTTTTTGAACAAAATTGAGATAATAACCAAGAATAACATACCAATATTCATGTAACCATATTCAAAATGAGTAACTTTGTTAATATTTACATATTACACAAATTACAGCTGATTTTCCTTTACCACATTATGTTCTACAAGCTTACCAAAAACGCTTAATCACATAACACTGAACCATTGCTCTTAGGGAGGAATAGTTTTCCTCGGGGAAAAAAAATCACTCCTGAGAGCCTCTGGGGTGCATACCCATGAACTGAATGTGGGATGGTTCTGTAGGTTAATACTTTTTTTTCTACAAATGATAACACATTCTTCCATGCTCTGCAACTTGCTTTATCCACTTGTGTTTTCAAGATCTATCTACATGGAAACATGGATCTAATTCATTCACTGAAAGTTCAGTATAGTAATTCCAGACTCAGGATTGGAGGATATCAATCATCAAGGGTTTCAGGCATTTCCAATGAAAAGCTGTTATTTCATCTTTCTCTAGAAGAGTTGTCTTCAATGTTAGGCAGGAAGTAAGCTGAGAACAACATGAGGCAGGCCCTTCAGCTAAACATCCAGTGGCCACCTAATCCCGCCAAGCAATTTACCATCCCCCATCAATACTGCAAAATAGTCAAGAGGCCAGAAAAATGCCCCACCAGTGACTGGCAGGACTTTGCCTACTCTGGCACATGCACACACCTCACACTCTCCTGTACTAAAATAACCTTGGTGGCCACTGAGCTCATTAAATATTCCATGACTACAAACATCTCATCATAACAGACTGAATTATGGGACGGACATGTGCAGTAGAGTACCCTGTTATGTAACTTGCAGCTGTCAGTCAACAATCTCAGGGGATTATGCAAATAACCTTGTCTTAAAAACTCTGTACTCCTGCTCTCCTGGGCCACTACCTCCCTTGGCATGGCCCACCTCTCTCTCTCTGCTTTTTCTTTCCTTATCATCAATAAGCTTTCTTGCAGTGGTTAAGACCTCCAATTCTTCTTTGCATCCTTACCAATAACAGAGGCCCATGGGAGGTAGGGTCTTCAGACTCTCCTCTGCTAACATTTTGGTGCCATGACTTGGGTTTTCTGTAAGTAAGAGACCTTGTCTCCACAGATCTCTACCACTCCTTTCCTTTGTGTGGGCACAAAGGACCTAACCATTTCTCTGCTCCTACTTTCTCTCTCAATCCTCTATCGGTTGAGCGGACTCTTGGTCCTGATCTCCTCCCCGTCTGACCATTATTCAATCTGAGCCTGCCTCTTTGGACCAACATCGGAGATTCAGGTAATCACCCATTTTCCAACTGGAAAAAGGATAGCCCCAGGCCCTGATTGGCCACCAGGCATCTGGGGTATTCTTAGTTGGGTGCCAGCAGGAGACAGCCTCCCCAAGTCCCGTGTGGTGCTGGACCGTAAGCCAGACTGCCAATTATGACCCTGGGATGCCAGGCTCTCTAATTATCCCACTATTTTCCAGACAGGAAACCAATCATCTGCCCCCAGGGGACACCCCTAAGATGCATCCTCCAAAGCTGGTGGAGATTTGACCCCACCACGCTAAGAAAAAGGAGACTCATTTTCTTTTCTAACATGGTCTGGACCAATTATCACCTTTTGGATGGGGAATCCTGGCCATTGAATGGAACCATTATAATATTATTAACACCATTCTCCACTTAGACCTATTTTGCAAAAGGCAGGGCAAACAGGCTGAGATACCACATGTACAACTTTTCTTTGTGCTATGGGATACCCAACATTTCCTTACAACTTGTAAACTTGCCACCCTTGCCACCCTGCTACCAAAGGAAAAATCCCACATCACCTCCTAGTGCTGCCTCACCACCTTACAAGGGACTTCATTACCTCCATCAGCTAAAATCTGTCCCTTGGTGGAAGCACCAGGAGGCAAAAATTGAGCCACATAAGCCCTTCTCATTGACAGAACTAAAACCCATCAAGGCAAAACTGGGTAGCTTTTCAGACAATTTACTCAATATATTGAGGGATTCCAACATATTACTATGGCTTATGAGATGACCTGGAAAGATATCACCATAATTCTAAGCCAGATCCTCTCTGATACTAACAAAGAAAGAGTTAAAAGAGAGGAAAAAAAAAAATTTGATGATGGATTCCACCTTTCTGATATTAAATACCCACTTGGGGAAACAGCAGTCCCCACCAGTGATCCCAAATGGGACTACAATCAGAAAGAACATCAATGGGAAACCATTTTATAACTGTATCAAAGCAGGGCTTAAGGTAGCCCAATGTAAAGTCATAAGCTACTTCCAAGTAACCGCAATTAGCCAGGAGCCCAGGAAAATCCAACAGCCTTCCTAACAGGCTGAGGGAAGCATTCGTTAAACACACCAATCTAGACCTGGATTCTTACGAGGGAAAAGTGATTATAAAAGATAAAGTTTTTAACTCAGCACCTGATATTAGATGCATATCACAAAAACTAATTTAAGATCCTAGAGTCACCTTAGATGAACTGGTGAATACTGCCTCCACGGTCTTCTATAACAGAGACCAAGAGGCTAAGGCCAAGGCCAGAGAAAAGAAAGAAGGAAGGAATCCAGGCATGCCCAAATGATGGCTATCCTACAGGGTAGGGCTTCCCCCAAGAGTACCCTGACTTTACAGCCCAAAAGAGATTGCGTGTTAAGTCACTCAGTCATGTCCGACTCTTTGTGACCCCATGGACTGGAAACCATCAGGCTCCTCTGTCCCATGGAACTCTCCAGGCAAGAATACTGGAGTAGGTTGCCATTTCCTTCTCACCAAAAAAGATGAATATCACATTTGTCACCAGATGGGCCACTGGGCACAGAAGTGTCCCAATCAAGATAAACCACCGTAAGACTGCCTACTATAAACGCCATCAGCTGAGACACTGGGCAGCCCTATGCCCCTCAATCCAAAGGGAAAAAGGACCAGAGGCTGCTACTCAGATGACTGCCCAAGACTGAGGAGGCCCCTTCAGTCAGCCCCAAAACAGATCCATGTCATGGACTGGAATCAAGGGTACAAATGGTTGTGGCATGTAAGTCAACATTTTCTTACTCGGTACCGGGGCCACCTGTTTTGTCTTGACTTCCTCTGGACCCTTCTCACAGACCTGTACTACCATGGAAGTCACCTGTGAGCCATTCAGCAGGTCTTTTACCACACCCCACTTCCATGCCTGGGAAGGATTTGGATTCTCCCACAGTTTTTGACATATGCCTGACTGTCCCAGCCCACTCCCAGGGAGGGACCCACTACAAAAATGGAATGCCTCTCTTCCCCCCTCAAGGAGGGTCACATGGACCCCATCCAGGGTGTAACCTCTGGGAAATTTCATGTGCTGTCTTAACTAATGAAGATATCAAAAATCCCTCCAGGCCAGGCTGGCTTCAACAAGTCAACCCACTGGCCTGGAACCAGGGAAATTCCAGGAAAAGCTGAAAATGCAACATCAGTCACAACAGCTTTAAAGAACCCACATAAATTTCCCCAAAAGACACAATATCCCCTTAGACCTGAAGCTCTCATGGGACTTCAACCCATCATGTCCAAATTCCTGTCCCACAGACTCCTTACCCCACAAATTCACCGTGCAGTACCCCAATAACAGCAGTCAAGAAACGGGACAGCACTTACTGCCTGGTCCAGGATTTGCATATCATTAATGGGGCCAACAGTGAGGAAACAGTGGCAGACTTTATTTTGAGGGGCTCCAAAATCACTGCAGATGGAGACTGCAGCCATGAAATTAAAAGACACTTGCTCCTTGGAAGGAAAGTTATGACCAATCTAGACAACATATTAAAAAGCAGAGACATTACTTTGCCAACAGAAGTCCATCTAGTCAAGGCTATAGTTTTCCCAGTAGTCATGTATGGATGTGAGAGTTGGACTAAAGTTGAGTGCTGAAGAACTGATGCTTTTGAACTATGGTGTTGGAGAAGACTCTTCATAATCCTTTGCACTGCAAAGAGATCCAACCAGTCCATCCTAAAGGAAATCAGTCCTGAATATTCATTGGAAGGACTGATGCTGAAGCTGAAACTCCAGTACTCTGGCCACCTGATGCGAACAGCTGACTCATTTAAAAAGACCCTGGTGCTAGGGAAGATTGAAGGCAGGAGGAGAAGGGGATGACAGAGGATAAGATGGTTGGATGGCATCACCGACTCAAAGGACATGAGTCTGAGTAAACTCCAGGAGTTGGTAATGGACAGGAAGGCCTGGCATGCTACAGTTCATGGGGTCACATAGTCAGATACAACTGAGAGACTGAACTGAATGAAGCAATAACTCCCCTATACCCAACAGCCCCCAATCCTTACATATTTGGAGGGAAGGTACCCCCAGAGAGTGACTGATTCTCAGTCCTAGATTTAAAAGATGCTTTCTTCTGCACCCCTTTTGCCCCAGAACCACAATACTTGTTTACGTTCAAATGGGAACTCCACCACAAGCCCCTCAACAACTGACCTGGATTGTTCTGCCCCAGGGCTTTAGGGGTAGCCCCCATCTCTTTGGATAGGCACCTGCCCATGGTTTTAACACTTGAGGGGGGAACCTTCATACTGTGTGTAGACAATCTCTTGATTTGTTACCCCTCCCAAATCCAGGCCAATCTACACACCATTCAGGTCCTTAATTTCCTGGCCCAGTGGGGTTATAGGGTTCAAGTACAACAACAACCTTCCTATCTCAGAACAATAATGACCCCTGGCAGGCGCAGCCTTTCAGTAGGTCCTATAGAGGCTATATTCGACCTACAGATTCCTACCACCCACAAGCAGCTGCAAGCATTCCTGGGCCTAACTGGTACTGTAGGATTTAGACAACCAACTACGGTTTTATTGAGCAGTCCCTATATGAAGCCCTAAAGATGATCAAATATGCCTTGCAAGGAGGCCATCCCAACAGGAGGCCATAGAAACCTTAAAATGTCTCCTTTACAGAGTTGCAGCTTTAGGATTACCCAACTCTTCCAAGCTGTTCCAACTTTACATGCACAAAAAAGGGCTTGCTGCCTTGGGGGTCCTCACCCAAAGGCTACGAGGAACTCCAGAGCCAGTAGCCTACCTTTCCAAACAGCTGGATCTCACTGTGAAGGGCTGGCCCCACCTTAGGGTACTGGGGGCACCATCCCTCCTGACAGAGGAGACCCTTGAGTTCACCCAGGTGCACCCAGTCAGGTTCTCAGTGCCCATCAGGTACCAGATTCGCTGAATAACCAGGCCTCAGCTTGACTTTCAGACAACAGGACCCTCATATATCAAGTTCTTTTTTCTAAAAACCTGCAGATATCCGTGGGTGTTTGTAGGACTCTCAATCCAGCATCTTTGTAGACCATAACCATATTTGTTCCAAGGTCTTGCCAGTTTCCTTAAATACCCACCTGGACCTCTCAGATTAGCCTCTGGCCAATGCCAACAAGGTGTCGTTCACCAATGGAAGCAGTTATACAGCAGAGGGAGATGCAAGGCTGGATATGCCATCGTGTTCCTCCATGAGACCACCGGGGCCCAGGTTCTGCCTCAGGACTTGTCTGCACAACTTGCCAAACTCACTGCATCACCCAAGCATTAGAAGTGGCTGAAGGAAAATTGGTCACAATTTACACTGATTCTAAATATGCTTTCTTGACCCAACATGCCCATGCAGCCCTCTGGAAAGAAAGATGATATCTAGCCTCCAAAAGCAGCCCATTAAATACAGCCCTCAGATTAATCAGTTACTCCAGGCCATCCACCTGCCTAAACAGGTAGCCGTGGTTCATGGCAAAGGCCATTAGCAAAACTCGTCTGACATTACCTATTGGTTTCCAAAGGGAAGCCAAGTTGTGGACCAAGCTGCTAAGCAGACTGTCTCTAAAGCAGTATTCCCATGACAGAAAGCTCCTGTTCCTGCTTCACTGTCCCCTCCTCTGCCTACCTATACGGAGGAAGAGAAGATATGGCAGCCCGGAAGGGTTTCCACCCAGACTCATCCGGATGGTATGCCTCTGATGGGATTCTCCTTGCCCCTGGAAGCCTCCAACAGAAAGTCATTAAGACTCTCTGTGAATTCACACATCTGGGGAGGGGTGCCCTCTCTGTCTTGGTATCTAGAGTCCTAAAAGGCAAAGGACTTAATCAAGTAATCCAGTAGGTATCCAGCCCTTGTCTGGCCTGTTCCTATAATACCCCCCAGGCAAATAAACATCCTGCCTTGGTTCAAACCCATCCAATGACATGGGACTTATCCTGGGAAGACTGGCAGATGGATTCCACCCAGATGCCTCCCTCCCGGTGCTACAAGTACTTACTAGTCTCTGTAGACACCTTCACAGGATGGCCTACCCAACAAGGACAGATAAAGGCCCAGAAGTTAGCAATAAACTTCTACAAGAAGTTGTTCCCCAATTTGGCCTTCCCCACTCCCTTCAAACTGACACTGGGGGCCTCATTTATTTCCACTATAACCCAGTCCATTCCCAAAGCCCTCGACAAAAGGTTTGCTCTACATTGCTCCTGGAGGCCCCAAACCTCAAGAAAGGTAGAAACAGCCAATCAGTTCCTCAAAAACATCCTCTGAAAACCCAGGAAGCTTCTCTAAAATAACCCTTCTACCTATTCGCAGAATAACTCCAAAGGATCCCCTCAGACTGAGTCCACGTGAAGCCTTATGCAGATGTCCTTTCCCAACATCAGACCTCCCACGGACAGGGAAACCCTAGGGTTACAATCGTGTGTAACCAAACTCTCAATGTTTCAACAGGTCCTTAGGGAAACTGGCCTAAAAATCAACTCTCCGAGCCCTCAGTCACCTGTTCCTTGCCAGAACCTGGAAGGACAGGTCTCCCAAGTCCCAGCTGGACTTTATTTGGAAGGGACCTGTTCCAGTCCTCCTTTCCTCACCTGCAACTATCAGGGTTCCAGGAGCCTCCAGCAGGATTCACCATTCCAGGAGGAAGCCTTGGAAACCACGCTCTGAAGATAGAACCACTCTAACATCCTACACCTGTGAGCCATTTGAAGCCCTTAAGTTCCTCTTCAAAAGGACCAAAGATAAGTAACAATCTAACTCTTTAAACACATGGCCAGTTGCCCATGTGATGATCTTGATATCTCGAATGAATTTTCCTTCTTCTGAGCTGTGCCCTCCTGCGGATAATCCTATCTCACACCTGCAGTACCCAACCTTGGTTATCCTGTCTCTCTGAGGCCTCCATCAGGCATCATTGTTAACCAAATGCCACCCAAACTCACTCTCATCTCACCCTTCCTCTGGGCCACCACACAATCTAAACTCTCTCAACATCCCTTAGACCCACAGGACTATTTATAGACCCGAGCTGTGCCCACAACCTATCGCCCCACTGGCTATGCAACTCCAGCACCAGCCTTCAGACAATTTTACCCTTGCCAACAGAAACTCGGTCCAGGGTCTCAGCTTACTTGGATGCCCAACCTGACCCTAGGACCACAAGCTTTAGGTCAGATCATGTATAGCCTATCTTTCTTCAAGATCTATGAGAATGTCTAAAGCTCATTCCTGCCACTCTATCAACCCCACAACCTCGACGTGTTCTAACAAACTTCACTGAGGCTCTCATATCCCCCGTGTGCTTTCAGGGCAATCACCCATGGGGTATCTCATCGGTAACATCACCACACAATGCAACCACACCTTCACCCTGACCCTTCCCCCAAAAGTGAACAACACTGGAACACAACCAACCAAACTATCCAAGCAGCAGTTAAACGATACAAAAAAACTACTAGCCATCCAAAATTTCATGACTTTTTAGTCTCTAAAATACAGGTGCCAAACAAATTCCTCCCACAGACACCAGCAGTGCTTCCATCTCTGCAGGATGGGTCTCACTAAACATCTCTGGTCACCCCTCACTTCTTGCACAATTGCTGGTCTGGGGACAACAAACTCACTTTTAGAAATTCTATGCCACTTTCAGCATCCACACAGGCAAATTCAGACCCTCTGTTCCCCCTAGAGGTCAGCTGGGAGTCCCAACGGCCAGTAACACCAATCCTTAACTACACTCTACTCCTAAGGAAGAAACTCACCCCTATCTCAAGGCCTCTTTTTCATCTGTGGGACCTCAGCATACGTGCACCTGCCCTTAGGGTGGAAAGGAAAATGTTCCCTGGGTTACAGCATACCACACATTAGCTGGGTCAATGGATCCTCCCCAGTGCCCCACATGGCAGTCCACCTCTGAACAGAACACGGAGGGCAGCAGTGGGGCCTGTCCTCTTTCCCCTCATCTCTGTCCTAACAGGCATTGCCAGAACGGCAACAGGGTACCCATTTCATATAGTCACTCAATTAACCATGGCCATGTCCAAAACTCCTGGAGGAGGAAACAGCAACCCACTCCAGTATTCCTGCCTGGAAGATCCCACAGACAGATGAGCCCAGTGGCCCGCAGTCCACACAGTCACAAAGAATGGGACACAACTGAAGTGACTTAGCATGCACACATGTCTAAAATGTCTACCACCTTGGGTGAACCTCACACGCAAATAAACTCATTGGGAGACAGAGTACTCCAAAACTGGCAGGCACTTGACCTTTTAGCCAAAGCCCAAGGGGGCACATGTTCCTTCTTATAGGGAAAAATCACACAAACCTATTCGAAACAAATTAAATCTTAAATGGGTAACCACAGTTATGTCCTGGTTCCAATCAGTCAGAGAAACCTTTTTGTGTGGCTCTGGCCCCTATTTATCCCACTTACACGTATTTTCTTAATTCTACTGCTTGCTCCTTGCCTCCTCAAATTACTATGCCGGTGTGTTTCTTCCCAGGTTAATAAGATACAAGCCTAACTCCCAAGGCAATAAGGATACCAGCCTTTAGCCTCTTCAACAACCTCCTCCTATCATTACCCCTCGGACAGACATGGACATCCCTGTTTCCAACCCCTCTCGTTCATAATTAGCAAGTGACAGACACCGAAGGCCCCTCTTTGTCCCTGGACAGCAGGAAATAGTCGGGATGAACAATGCCCATCTCCCCTATGAATTGGGCTCCATGCACTTGACAGGGAAATTTCAGCCAGGAAGTTAACTGAGAGCAAGAAAAGGCATCCTCTTAGCTCAATGGCCTCCTAATCCCACCAAGCAGTTTACCAGCCCTGCCCCAAACATGCCCCCATCAATACTCCAAAGTAGTCAGGGGGATGGAAAAAAAATCCCCCACCAGCCAACTGGCGGAACTTCCCCTACTCCACACATGCACACACCTCACACTCTCCTGTACTAAAGTAACCTTTGGCAATCACTGGGCTCATTAACAGCCCATAGATATTCCATGAATACATACATCTCATTATAACAGACTGAATTATGGGAAAGACATGAGCAGTAGAGAATCTTGTTATATAATTTTCTGCAGCTTTCAATCAAGACTGTCAATCAACGACCCCCTGGATTATGCAAATGACCTTGCCTTAAAACCTGTACCCCAGTCTTCATGGGCCACTGCCTCCCTTGGCGTGGCCCACTTCTCTCTTCAGATGCCCTCTCTGTTGTTTCCTTATCATCAATAAACTGTATTGTAATGGCTAAGATCTTGGATTTTTCTTTGCATCCTTACCAGGAACCACGGCCCATGAGGGCAGAGGTCTCCAGACTCTCCTCCACTAACATTAAACAAAACAGATTTGGTCATATTATTCCATTGAGTAAAACCCTCGTAAGCACGTGACAGAGACTATAACCAAAGCTCCTCAGTACACCAAAGCCATGGTCAGTCTGTCCCCAGCACAATCCCACTGATATCAATCATTCCATCACTCAACTCCATGTAATCAGTGCAGTGATGCACACATCATTTTCACATCTTTGGCATTTGGAAATACTAATAGCTTTTCCAGGTGGGTTATTCCTTCTTTGTCTGCAAACTCTTCAAACAACCTTCAAAATCCAATTCAAATGTCATCTGCAAAGGCAGATTTACTGTGAAGCCAATGAAATTTAAGCTCCAGGCCTTGCATTTCCATAGACCTCTGTTGAGACCAAGGGAGGGATTCCAGCAATGTGTTCGCATGGGCATTTGTTATCTACATAAAATTACAGGATTAAAATATTTTCTGTTGAAGAGCCATCCAATTGTATAACCTTCAGACCCTTCCAAGGCTGGATCTGCTCTGATCACTACTTGTGAAGTTTTCCAGGACCTACTTAACGGAAGCTGTCTGCACTGCAGACGTACGCATACCCTGAGCACTGCACGCATACTTGTGCTCAGTCATGTCCAACTCTGTGACCCCGTGGACTGCAGCCCGCCAGGCTCCTCTGTCCATGGGATTTTCCAGACAAGAATACTAGAGTGGGTTGACATTTCCTTCGCCAGGGGACCTTCCTGACCCAGGGATTGATCCTGGGTCTCCTACACTGCAGGCAGATTCTTTACCATCTGAGCCAGCAGGGAAGCCCTTTAAATAGGGAAGGGGAGATAATAACATGAACCTGTAATCTGGGAACAGTTTGTGTTTTAGGGGGTGGGGTGGTTTCACTTAAAAATAAAGGGAAAATACAGAGGACACAGAGTGGGAGACATAAAAAAAAAAAATGGGCATTTAGCTACAGCTGGGAGATTAAACTTGACACAGCAGCTAACTCAGTGACCCAGCGCCCGCTGTTGGTTCTCTGTAAGGCTGGCCTCCATTGGCACTCCCTCCACCTCCAAGAACCCGCCTCACTGTCACTTCTCTGGAGCCATTTCTGTGCCTTCCCATCCCACCAGCCCAGATCTCTTTTCTCTTTCAGCTATGCAACCACAACTATCAATAAAGTATCACTATAAATAACTGCTGCTTTACTTATGTTAAACATCTGAGGAATTACTGAACTGTGCATACACAGAGAAACTATCCTTTACATTTCACCTGATAACCTAAACTTCTCCACAATTAACTTCTAGTTAGAAAATTGTAGTGTTTTTTATTTCAAGTTATCCTTCTCCCACGTACCCAAGAGTGAGTTACGTTCTGGAAAAATATGACATTTTTCTGCCGGCAAGAGGCAAGGAGCAGAGGAAAGCAAAAGGCAGAAACAAACACATTTGAGAGTATTTCCCATGGGAAAGAATGTCACATTTGAAAACATTTGTCACATTTGTCTCCACTGTTTCCTCAGTTTAAGCCTACGTTACCTGCTCTCTGCAAAACTACAAATAGAACCCGTGCCGCAGAGCAGGCAATTCCTTACCCTCCTAGGCAGAATCCGAGATCATTCCAGATTTACACAGTGAGTGCCACAATCAGAGCATCACTGGGCTAGGGAATGGATGAACAGTTTAGCTCACTAAAAGGTAACAATTAGAAAAGACAAGGCCTGGGTTCCAGAAGGGAGTTAGATGGATTAGATGATCTCCTCTCTTCAACTGAAAATAAATGACCCAGAATCTGTATGTCAATCCCCTAGACATTGCACTTTTTTGGCAGGAGCACCATTCAGACCCAAAGAGCCAGAGAGGGGTCCAATCATCCTGACAGGGTGTATAGGAAAGTTATTTGATTCCAGTTCATCCACCACTTTCTGGGCTTGTGCCAAGGCAGGCACTGGCTGGGCACTGTGAATGGGGGGATGGGAAAACCCTCACTGCCCCTGAGCGGCATGCAGTCCGGTGGGGTGATGAGAATGACACGGGGCTGGCACAGCACAGGAGTGTGGACCAGGCTGTGATGAGGATAGTGGGAGCCCAGGGAGGCCCACTTGCCTGTGTGTGTGTGTGTGAGGTGCTGTCTGGCAGAAAATCAAGACAACTGGGTGGTACCCAAGAGAGGCCTGGTCTCTGAGGCAGTGAGAGTCAGGGAACTTCAGCAGTAAGTAAACCTGGGACTCGGGGCCAGGACCCCCCAAGGACAGCCACGCCCTTACGTCCTTCGGTGCCTTCAGGTGCAGTGCTTCCCTGTCCAGGGTGGGCTCTCCCCCCTGCCCTCCTGGAAGCCGCTGCTCCGCCATGAGGTGAGACGCTGGCACTCACACAGCCCCACAGGCCCCGGTGCTGGCTCCTCTACTGTTTCCAACACTGTCATCACGCCAGCAGGGGACACATCCTGCCGGGACCAACACTCACCCAGTATACCAGATCCTCCATGAGCAGACAGCAGAGACCATGCTTCTCTCCCCTCTGCACAGCACAGCCTGGCAAGCAAGGCTCTTGGTGAGAGTTTGTTACAATGACTAAGGCAGGACTCCACCCTACTCACTGAGAGAGGGCTCAGCTTCCGCCCCAGCAGTAGGAAAAAGCCAGACACCCTAAGATACAACAGCTTCTCTGGAGCCCATCAAAGAGCTGAACGTAATTCTAGAGTGACAAGATCCCCGAGGAAGGACAGTACATGATGCTGATCCCCTTTGGTGGAGGGAAGACATCTGCCACAGAAAGCAGGGCGTTCTTAGAAAGCAGCTAAAACGCTGAATGAACTCTTTTTTATTACTACTTTTAATTGGAGGATAATTGGTTTACAATTAAATAAACTCTGAAGTTTGGCCTTAGCACAGTTTAGAGTAACCAGACGCCTAGGCACAAATGGTTGCTGAGCACAAGACCTGCCCAACACAGAGAAAGGACCCGAGGGACAGAGAGCCCCCACCTCCCCCTACAAGCCAAACACGGGGTATGGAGCCGCAGCAGTCTTGGAGAGAGGGCACCCCACCCCAAGGCAGACCTCTGGGGCTTGATGGGGCAAGTGGAGGAGGGACACCAAGGAAACCCCAACACCACAGACCTCACAGGAGGCACAAGCCCCAGCAGACCAGTGCTGGAGGGCAGAGCAGCACAGCCTCCGGGAAACACAAACCAAAGCTGACCTGCGCTGATGATGCAGGCTGCCCCCCGCCTGGCCAGTGCAGCCCCACCTTCGGTCCCTCTGCATCTCTCAGAGCCCCTCTCCCCTCCTCGGCATTCTGCCTTGGACATTCTAGCTGCCTTCACCTTGCCTCTCCTCTGACTCTTCAATTAAGGGAGACCACCAGGCCCTGTCTGGGCCCTCCCTGGGCTGCAGCTTGGAGACCCCCAGGAGGTCAGTGGAAGCTGTCGTGAGCGCACCTCCCTCATTTCCCCTCATGCGGGGCTGACCTTCCTGTGCTGCCTCTTGACCAACATGGGAACCATCCTTTCCCAGGTCTTGTCCAGGTGCCTAGCATTTTACAGCTCTGGTAACTCTGGTGCCAGTCACATCGTCTTGGACAGAGGCCAATGTTCGTCTGACTTTTGACAAAGGTGCCAAAGCAATGAAAAGGAGAAAGGAAAGTCTTTTCAACAAATGGTACAGAAACAACTGGATACTCATACAAGAAACTGGATACTCATTACTCAACTACCTCCCAATATACAGACAATGTTAATGCAATAAGCCTTCAGGGTAAAATACACATCTTTATAACTTGAGGATAGGAAAACATTTATTATTCAATACCCCTAGTTGTCAAGGAGATGCAAATAATTAATACCACAAAAGATAGCCCTACACAGGGACCAAGATGAGTAAAATTAAACTGACTAACACCAAACGTTGGGGAGGAAGTGAAGCAACCAGACCTCATGTATTGTTGGAGGGTGTAGAGTGGTAGCTAGTAGTTTCTTGTTAAGACTAAACAGACACCTGCCCTATGGCCCAGAAATTCCATTCCAGGCATTTATCCAATGAAATGAAACACATCTACAAAAGACCTATGAAAGACTGCACATACTGGTAATATCCAAAACTGGAAACTTTTATGTTTCCAAAA
Source organism: Cervus elaphus (assembly GCF_910594005.1). NCBI lineage: Eukaryota > Metazoa > Chordata > Mammalia > Artiodactyla > Cervidae > Cervus > Cervus elaphus. Next base: position 44,276,733 of record NC_057841.1, read on the forward strand.
CTGGAAACTATCCATCAGCAGGGAGATGGATACACAAAGACATGCAGTATGTTCACACAATGTGACAGTTCTCAGCAAGAAAAAGAAACAAATTGGAGCTACACAAAACACATGAATGACTCTCAAAAACACCAAGCTGAGTGAAAGAAGTCAGACCAAAAAGAACAAGCCCTGCTGCTGTGCATACTGAATGATCCCATTTATTTGAAATCCTGGAGCAGGCAAAAAAAAACTACTCAATGAAAAGAGAAGGGTCCACCAAAAAAGAAAACTCTACAATATAAAAAAGTATCTGATCAGTGCTACCTCTGGGGAGGGAGCCGCTGGGAACCAGGGGAAAGGGCATGGGGGGACTTTCTGTGGCATGTGAGTGCCCTGACCTTGACACGGTGGAGTTTGGGTTACACTTCCCTCATAGCTCAGTTGGTGAAGAACCCACATGCAATGCAGGAGACCCTGGTTCAATCCCTGGGTTGGGAAGATCCCCTGGAGAAGGGAAAGGCTACCCACGCCAGTATTCTGGCCTGGAGAATTCCATGGACTAAACAGTCCATAGGATGGCAAAGAGTCAGACACAACTGAGCAACTTTCACTTTCACTATGTAGGCAGTTAGCAAAACTCAACAAATGACAACCACAAAGACCTGAATGTTGCACCAATTGTTAAGTCTTATCTCAAAAGAAAAAAAGCATAAAAGCATCAAAAAATGTAAATGAATTGATGGATGGGAAGAGGGAGGATTAAAAAACAAGAATGGTACAGTATTAATAGCAAAGTCTAGGTGGATGATAGATATGTGGTCACTAAAATCCTTCAGCTTTTCTTTGTGCATGAACATTTCACAATGTAAACTGATAGGGACATTTTTGTTAAATGAGTCAGGCAAGATTCTAGTCTCAGACAGGCCAGGATACTAGGGCAGAGACTCAAGCATCCAGGTTAAAGGACTGGACCAGTTAAGTAAACATGGGATACCAGCAACAACAGCCATCATTTATCAGACACTCATCAGTCAAGGCTGTGAACCCAGCACTTCTCAGAAGTCAGTTCATGAAGACCTCCCAACACACCCACTTCACAGCCAAGACACTAAAGCTTACAGGATTTCTGTAACCCATCCAAAGTCTCACCCCACAGCTGGTGAGGAGCTGAGCCATGGCTGTAGTCCTGTCTGTCAGGTCCCAGGGCTCACGTCACGAGGTCCACCTGCCATCTGAGAGTGAAGGTGAGCGCCTGTTTACGGAAATCAGCGCTCAAGGTCAGAGCGGGACTGACAGTGAAGATGACATGAGGAGTCATCCAGGTACTGCTGTTTAGTTACTAAGTCATGTTCGACTCTTTCCCAGAGATTTCCCCAGGCAAGAATACTGCAATGGGTTGTGATGTCCTTCTCCAGGGGATCTTACCCACCCAGGGATCAAACTCGCGTCTCTTGCTTTGGCAGGAGAATTCTCTACCACTGAGTCACTAAGGAAGTCCACTGAGGTATTAGAGTGCTTTAAATTTCTTCTGACCAGGCAAACTGTGGACTCAGGTGGTTAAGACCAGGCGGGTGGCCTGAAGTCCTACATAAGCTCCCTGAGGGGAGGGACCATATCTATCATTTGTGCTCTCCCCTCCACAGGCACTGTGCATGGAAAACATTTACTGAATGGATGAATAAATACACACAGAAACAGAAATGCAGGCAGACATTATAAATTCACAAGCAAGAACTGACCACATGAATAGGAAAAATCAACTTTCTAGGTCAAGCTATTTCTCATCAAAACTGTATCTTTCAGATTCCCCCAAAAGAATATAAAATTCTTCTAACTGATATATTCTTAAAAAGTTTTTTAGAAGCTCAAGGTATTGTACAACGTGCTCATTTCACTTGCTACAAAGGTAATGCTCAAAATCCTTCAAGCTAGGCTTCAGCAGTACCTGAACCAAGAACTTCCAGATGTACAAGCTAGATCTAGAAAAGGCAGAGGAACCAGAGATCAAACTGCCAACATTCACTGGATCACAGAAAAAGCAAGTGCATTCCAGAAAAACATCTACTTCTGCTTCACTGACTATGCTAAAGCCTTTGACTGTGTGGATCAGAGCAAACTGGGAAATTCTTAGAGATGGGAGCACCAGACCACCTTACCTGTCTCCTGAGAAACCTATATGTGGGTCAAGAAGCAACAGTTAGAACCAGACATGGAACAATGGACTGGTGCAAAATTGGGAAAGGGGTATGACAAGGCTGCATACTGTCATCCTGCTTGTTTAACTTAAATGCAGAGTACATAATGGGAAATACCAGGCTGGATGAATCACAAGCTGGAATCAAGATTGCCAGGAGAAATACAAACAACCTCAGATATGTAGATGATACCACTCTAACGAGAGAAAACTAAGAGGAACTAAAGAGCCTCTTGATGAGGGGTAAAGAGGAGAGTGAAAAAGTTGGCTTAAAATTCAACATTGAAAAAACTAAGATCACAGCACTGGGTCCCATCACTTCATGGCAAATGCATGGGGAAAAAGTGAAAACGGTGACAGATTTTATTTTCTTGGACTCCAAAATTATTGCAGATGGTGACTGCAGCCATGAAATTAAAAAACCCTTGCTTCTTGGAAGAAAAGCAATGACAAACCTAGACAGCATATTAAAAAGCGGAGACATCATTTTGGCGACAAAGGTCTACATAGTCAAAGCTATGGTTTTTCCAGTAGTCATGTACAGATGTGAGAGTTGCACCATAAAGAAAGTCAAATGCTGAATAATTAATGCTTTCAAATTCTGGTGCTAGAGAAGACTTGAGAGTCCCTTCGACAGCAAGGAAATCAAACCAGTCAATCCTAAAAGAAATCAACCCTGAGAATTCATTAGAAAGACTGATGCTGAAGCTCCAATACTTTGGCCACCTGACACAAAGAGCCAACATGCAGGGAGCCGGCCTGAATGTACAGGCCCCTTACAGCCCTAAGAGAGAACAAAAGGTCTCTCTTTGTCCTGCCACCCGTTCTTGTTAAAGTATAGACTGGCATTTGTCTCCTTCAGGGAAAAAACACCCCAGTGACCTTTTGCCTGTTCTCCTGGTGCTGATAAACTCGTCATGCTTGAACCTGTTTTCTATCTAGTTAATGTTCTATTGATGAAGCCTGTTTTCTATCTAGTTCTATTGATCTTAATCATGTTGGGCGCTAGGGTAATGAATGCTTTACTGATCTTAAGTGTGGGAATTTAAAACATCTGTAGCTCTGCACGTATGCAAACCCTCGATCTATTCTTAGTAACTCCTGTTAGCATATATATAGGCGTGGTATTCTTCAATAAAGTTGGTGGAGTCAGACGCAAGCGGACTCCGTCCCTCTCAACCCCATCTTTCTGAGTCTTATTTTCCTAGGTACTCTGGTAATTGCGTTCTCGACCAGTTTGTTTGCCGGCAGGCTCCGGCACCAACACACGGGAAAAGACCCTGATACTGGAAAAGATTGAGGGCAGGAGGAGAAGGGGCAACAGGGATGAGATGGTTGAATGGCATCACCAGCTCAATGGACATGCGTTTAAGCAAACTCTGGAAGATAGTGAAGGACAGGGAAGCCTGGTGTCCTGCAGTTAATGGGGTCACAAAGAGTTGGACATGACTTAGTAACTGAACAACAATTCTTGGAAAGATTCTTCTTTTGCTGACACTGGAGGTAGTTTCTGCACATTCTAAGACAGACCAGGAAACATGTAATAGTTCTGAGACAGTTCTAGAATTTTAACTTTTGAAAAATTTTTAGAGATGGCTTAGATTAGCAACTTACCAAACATAGGAGGTAAGAGTCTTGGAATCACTTTACTCTCTTTTTCCTGGGGAGGTTCTAACCCAAGTAACATGAATGAGGACAATAAAATCTTCTTTTTGCTTTATCCATAATCCACGAGGAAAGAGCTGCTGAGGGGGCCTCCAAGGGGGTGGGAAGTCAGGGTCCAGGCCCTGGGCTTCTAGTGAAGCCTGGTCTGCCTGCACCAGATCTATGTTTGACTTTCTTAGTGTTCTGGGGACTGTGGTGTTTGATTGGCTTGGATACAGAAAAGAACACCTCCCCTAAAGATACATTCAAAATAAAATAGTAGATGCTGGAGAGGGTGTGGAGAAAAAGAAACCCTCCTACACTGTTGTGGAAATGTAAACTAAAGCCATTATGGAAAACAGTATGAAGGTTCCTTAAAAAACTAAAAATAAAACATATGATCCTGCAATCCCCCTCCTGGCATTTATGTGGAGAAAACCAAAATTTCAAAAGATACATGCACCCCAGTGTTCACTGCAGCACTATGTACAATAGCCAGGACATGGAAGCAACCTATATGTCCGCTGACAGATGAATGAATGAAGAAGATGTGGTACATATATACAGGGGAGTATCACTCAGCCATAAAAAAGAATGAAATAAGGCCATCTGCAGCAACATGGAGGGACCTAGAGATTATCATACTAAATGAAGTAAGCCAGACAAGAAAAATATAATATCATATGCTATCACATATATGAGGAATCTCAAATATGATAGAAATGAACTTATTTACAAAACAGAACAAGAATCACAGACATAGAAAACATATGTATGGTTACCAAAGGGGAAAGAGGGGGAAGGATAAATCAGGAGGTAGGGCTGAACATACACACACTACTATGTACAAAACAGATAAGCAACAGGACCTGCTATAGCACAGGGAACTCTCAGTATTCTGTAACAACCTAGATGGGAACAGAATCTGAAAAAGAACAGATACATAACTAAATCACTCTGCTGTACACCTGAATCTAACAACATTGTAAGTCAACTATATTCCAACATAAAATTTTTAAAAAATTTAAAAGATACTCAGTAAATTTACTCCATTCCCATGTTCTTCACCCAAAACTCTCAACCCACTCCTGGAATAAGATTAAGGCCTGTTTGCTTCTGGGTACAAGAGGAATGGCCTCCTCTTGGCATTTATCTGAGGGTCTCTCGGGCTCTGCAGATGCTCTTATGGGCCTGGAGTCTGCCAGTGGCTTCTGGTGCTAACTGCGGTAGAACCCCATCTTGGTGGTTCTGTCCATGTCCCTACATTGTGATGTTTTTTAATTCATACTGTGCAAATGAGAAACTGAGGCTTAAATCAATGAAATAACTCATCAAATACATACAACCTGTCTACAGAAGAGTACAGCGACACTGTGGGCTGACTAGACAAGGGGCCCTGCCTTCAGGGAGCTCTTCTCTCTGCTGAACTGGGTTTCTATTCCACCCAATCCAGTCACTAAAGCACACCTGCTAACACGCATCGGAGGATGGCCTGGGAGTCTGTACTCAGCACTGTGGGTTGTTGCTGTTTATTTCATGACTTAACTTGGAAGCATTCCCTGAGACCTGATGTTAGACTTGGGGTTGAGGAGAACATGACCTGTCTCCCATATACTTCCTGTGTGTCTGGGTGGGGTGGAAAATGTAGATCCTCACACCTCCACTGAGTTCTTAGTGTGTTCAGAGTGGCCCAATCTTCTTTTCCCCGTCCATCTTTTCTCCATCACTCACAGGGAGTTAATGTGAGACTCCTGGTGAGGCTGACTCCCGCCACCCAGTGAAGGAAGAAGGGAGCTGGTCTTTGAGTGGAGCAGGCCTACCTTTTCCTTGCCTCTCGCTTCTTCACTAACAAGTCAAGACTCTGGTGCTGGCCAAGGAGGGGTCCAAAGCAGGAGAATTCAGAGGAGAAAGCTGCTTTTTGTTTTGTTTTTTCAGTTCTACCAGTTTATTGCTACCAACCCATCTCCCTCCACCCTCATGCATGCATGCTCAGTCATGGAACCCCATGGATTGCAGCCCACCAGGCTCCTCTGTCCATGAACTTTTCCAGGCAAGAATACTGGAGTGGGTTGCCATTTCCTTCTCCATGTTTTTTTTTTTTTTTAAACTAGTATTATCTTGACAAAGTTTGGCAAAGCAGATGGAGAGTCAGACTAACACGGCAGCCAGGAAGGGATAGAAAGGGACCATAACCTTTTAAAAACCTCAATAGTTGGCAAGTCTTCCATTTCTAATGCAGGCGGATGATAAATTATTCAAATGAAATAATCTGGCTTCCACTCTCCGTGGTACAAGCATATTGATTTTCCCATTACTAACCCACAGAGGCTTTCACTGTAAGATGCCAGTGAAACAGAGCAGCACAGTATTTCTGCTTTGGCTTTTTTACCCTGAATTTTGTTTGCTTTTCCCCAGCCCCCAAAAATGAACTGTTCTTCCAGTCACTTCAGAAAACAATGTGAAGATCCAATATCTACATACACATTCCCCTACTGTGCTCAGGATTTCAGGTAACAAAGGATTGATTCAGACCCTCCCACTCTGTCCCCACACAAGACCATGATTCCATTATCTAACATGCAGACCAGTGCTTTTTAAAACTTTGATGTGCACACGAATTACCCAGGGATCTTATTAAAATGCAGAGTCTGATTCACTTGGTGACTGACTGGATAGTGGGCCTTTCTAACAAGCTCCCAGGTGATGCCAGTGCTGCTGGTCATGGATCATTCTTTGGGTAGCAAGACACTAGATGGCCACAAAAACCAGGCATAGTGACCCCTCCTCAAGGTCTAACCTGCACATCACACCAGTGTCACATCTCTGCTGAAAACCCCTCAGCTGGAAATGCAGATGGCCAACAGGTTCATGAAAAGATGCTCAGCATCGCTAATCATTAGGGAAATACAAGTCTAAACCACAAGAGATATCGCCTCCCATCTGTCAGAATAGGTATCATCAAAAAGTCCACAACAACAAATGTAGCCAAGGGTGTAGAAAAAAAGGAACCCTTGTACACTGTTGACAGGAATGTAAATTGGTGCAGCTACTGTGAAAAACAGCATGAACGTTTCTCAAAAAGTTAAAAGTAGAACTACTGTATGACCCAGCAATTCTACTTCTGCATATCTATCCCCCAAAAAACCAAAAACACTAATTTGAAAAGATACATGCACCCCAATGTTCACAGCAGCATTATTTACAATTGCCAAGACATGGAAACATCTAAATGTCCATCAACAAATGAATAGTAACATATACTATATATATATATATATATATTTTCACAAGGGAATACTACTCAGCCATTAAAAAGAACAAAAATTTTGCCATTAGCATGGATGGACTTGGAGGGCACTGTGCTAAGTAAAATAAATCAAAGAAAAACAAGCACTGTATGATATCACTTGTATGTGGAATCTAAAAAATACAACAAACTAGTGAATAAAACAAAAAAGAAGCAGGCTAACAAATACAGAGAACAAACTAGTGGTTACTGGCAGGGGCAGGCAATATAGGGGTAAGGGAGCAGGAAGTACAAACTATCAAGTGTAAGACAGGCTCATGAATGTATTATACAACACTGCAATACAGCCAACATTTTGTAAAGATTATAAATTGAAAATAACCTTTAAAATTGTATAAAAATAAAAACAAAACTGCAATCCAAAAATAAAAACCTCTTAGTTGCTTACTAGTAAAATCTATACTCTTGCCTGACATTCAAGACACTATACAAATGGATCCTACCTGCTTCTCCACTTCCTAATCTTTCTTTTTCATTGTTCCCATCTTTTGACCTACATCTTAACCAAAGGGAACTATGTGCAGTTTCCTAGACATTCTCTCACTCTGCCTTTATTCTGCTGCTGCTTCCACCCAGAATGTTCTTGCCCAACTCCTTCCGAGCCTAGCTCAAATGCTGCCTCCTCTATGAAGCTCACCATGATGGAAGTCATCCTCCTTCCTCTGACACCATTTTGTACCTACCTCTCTTAGGGATAGTATTACCAGCTTTTTTTTAATTAAAAAAAAAAAAAAGAACCGTAAGGACCAGTCCAGCCTCAATACTGGCTCCGGTTGGGGAAACGCATACAGGGCTCACCACAAGTAGTATGGGCCCAGGTGAGTGCCCCATGCATTTTTTTCTTTTGTCCATGCCCAGAGGCTTGTGGGATCTTAGTTACCCAACCAGGGATCAAACTTGTGCCCCCTGCAGTGGAAGCCTGGAGTCTTAACCATTAGACCGCCAGGGAAGTCCTGGATATCCTGTACAATGACTTATGGGGACCATGTCTTTTATCTTGTCTACACAATTATCTGCTCCTGACTTCCTTAGGGCAGATTCTTATTTGATTTATTCTTGTAGCCTATAGACATCCAGCATAATGCTCTGTACAACTGGACATATTTGTGTATTTATTGATTTCCTGGGGTATAATTTAAATCAGTAAAATATATTGATTTTAAGTGTACTGTCTACTGAGTTTTACACCCAGGTAGCGGCCATCTCATAGAGATGAGGAACATCCCCATCAGACCAGTCAGTCCCTACCAAAAGCCTCTCCCTAACCAGTGTGGAACTGCACACACTTCTGCTAGCCTAGATTTGTCTCTTCTTGACCTTCATCACAAATGGAATCACACCACACGTACTGTTCTATCTTCCTTCTTTCATTCAACATGTTTCTGAGATTTGTCCATGTTGCCACATGTTAGGAACAGCCTTGTAAAGAACTCACTGATGGTGGGAATGGAACCCCTGCTTCCCTGGTCGTCACACCAGCCCAGGCTCCCCAAGTCAATGGCGCTTGGACTTTCTAGGCTTACCTGCTGTCAGGCTGCTTAGAAACTACAGAACTCCCTTAAAGCCCTTTCCTGCTGGCACTTCTGCCTCCTGCACGCTGCCTTGTGCCTTCCAGTCACTTTCAGCAAGGAGAGAGCTCCTGACTGCTATTCCCACCATCTCCCCAAAACCCCGCTGCCCAGCTCCAAGGTTCTGGGCTCCCAGGGAGGGCCCCCATCTGTCAGGAGGAGACGTCATCTCCACTCTTCCTTTGCTGTTTTTCTTGAGGCCTAGCTAGAAACACCTGTCCAGGGCCTCTGGCCCCATGTCCTACTATGGCTCCTGTCCACTCACCACCAGGAGGCACGTGTGACTGGACCTGCCCAAGAGGGAGAGGCTGCGGCTCTGTGGCGCTCTCTGCGGGCTGCATCTTAAGGATTCTCAGGTGATCTCACCTGATGATGATGGACCGACTCCCACCTGCCCATGCACATGACGCAAGGATGGTGGCCACCCTTCCTGGCTGACACAGTCACTCCATCTGGTTCTCAATGTACGTCTGGGTGGACAAGCCCAGGTGCTGCCCCCTCCCATCGCAAGGCCCACCAAGGTCCTGTTCTCACACCTGTAACAACTCTGCCATCATTTAGGTCAGAACCACCACTTTAGGGTGACAAGAAGGTCCAGGCAGGACAAGTCCCACATCACCACTCCAGAAAAGAAGACCTGGCCTACACCCCCAAAACTGTGACGTCTGGCTAAGATGTGATGAAAGGAGGGGGCGTCACTCAAGGAATTAACTGAGAAGAACAAGGAAAGAACTCCCGAAGGTCAGCTGTGTTGCATGGACTTTTGAAACTGTGCCAAAACACCATCCTCATCACTGCGGGCGCCATAACAAATATACCACAGACGGCGAGGCTGAGACCAGACACTTACTTCTCACAGCTCTGGGGGCTGGATGTCCAGGATCAAGGCCCGGCAGATCCACTGTCACACGAGCTCTTGTCCTCATATTCCCGCTGAGTCCTCACCTAGTGAAGAGCAGAGACAGGCAGCTAGTTCTCTCCTGCCTGTTCTTATAAGAGCACAAATCCAATCAGGAGGTTCTTGCTCTGACTTAATTACCCCCTCAAGGCCCCACTCCAAATACCCTCATTATCTCATTAGGGATTAGTGTTTCAACATGTGAATCTGGGTGGGGGGCCTCAAGTAGTCTGTAACACTTACATTAACACAAAAAGTGGACAGTGCAGTGGCATTTGGCACTTTCTGAGACGCCAGTTGCTGGGTATTCTTCCAGGATACATGCAACTAATTGTGCAAAGAATCCCTTAGTCTTGCAGACCTGTGAAGTAAGTAGTAGTATCCCTGTCTCATGGAACTAAGGCCCAGAGAGGACGGTGGCTGTACAGGGCAGGGGTTCCCAACCTCCAGGCCAAGGACAGAACCTCCTGTCAGATCAGTGGTGGCATCAGATTAGAAATAAAGAGCAACAATAAATGTAACGCACTTGGAGCATCCCGAAACCACCCCACCCCACCCCTGGTCTGTGGAAAAACTACCTTCCACAAAATCAGCCCCTGGTGCCAAAAAAGTTTGGGGAGCACTGCTCTAGAGCATAGGCAGATCTCAGATTTAAACCCCGTCTGCCTGCTCCAGGATGGTCTCCTGCCACTCTGTCACCCTGCCTTCCTGTCTGGCTCCTTGAAGGTGAAGTCAATGTCTCTGATCTCATATATCCCATCAAAGTGCTTAGAGTGCTGACCACAGAGTCCTTCCATCTCATCACAGCACTTAGGGAAAGGGAGTCAAGAAAGAGAAGATGGCTTCCCTCTCCCGGCAGAGGGGGCCATCAGCACTGTGGTCCCCGCCCATCGGCACCAGCTTCTGCTCTGTGACCAGAGATCTGCAGGATATCAATGAGCCCCATGCAAAAATATTTTCCATTCCAGGGCTGTTACATACCTTGAATTCCTCCCAACAGTCCTCTGAGCTAGGGTTTTGTTAAAGTGCAAACACTTTAATAAAAGGGAAGGCATCTGGAGTCATTATCTCCTATTGATACTGCAGCCCTTTTGCTCTATGAATGACCCAGTCCAGCCCTAAGACTGCTGGGATGGCCCTGGGACCAATTATTTCAGAAAGAGGAGAAAAATTAGGAGAGTGAACTGTAATTTAGGATTCCACCCAAGGGCCCAGGGCCAAACGAGGGCCTGGAGTGAGTTGCGGCTTCATGGATGGAGTGTGAGGGGGAGGTGGGGGAGTGCTGAAAGCAGCAGAGAAGAGATTTTCCTACTTCAGCATTTTGCCAGACACCTGTGTGGTGGGGTGTGAGAAGACGAGCTTGGGACCAGGCAGGGCAGGGACGGCCAGCCACTGGCTGGAGGTCCCTAGGTCCCCAGGGAAACCACTCGCGCTTTCTGGATCTCTTCCCATTGACCACGAGTCGGGGATTTCAACGCTTCCCTCCAAGGGTCGTGGACAGGAGCCAGTATCTGTCCACCATGCACGAGGACGGCCCCTCGTGAGCCGCACCGCCCCCACCGGGAAGTCTGGGCGCTGGGGACGGGCAGGGACCACGGGTGCCCGCCTCCCTCCGGCCCCCCCAAACCCCGGGGGCGGACACATGTGGATGGAAGGCCCTCGTGGAGACGGCTGCTATGACTGGTTTGCTGACGAGACGCCCTCGGGGTTCCAGGAGGCATCAGATGGTTAGTCCAGAACCTCCAGACACGGGCGGCCCTGGGAAGGCCAACTCCCCAGTGCGGAGTCCCCCTGAGGCCGACTGGACCTTTCACGAGTGGACACACGAGCTACAGCACGACAATGGGAAACAGAACCCCGAACACAAGAAGTGGCATCGGGGGCCGCGGAGGGTCCACTCAGTTCGTCACCCGCAAAGCCCCTTCACAACTCCCGGGAAATAAAATAGAACCTGGGTGATGAAATAAGAGTCTGATCTTGTTTACCCTGTGCTGAGTCTAGTCGGCCCGCGTGCAGAGACCTCGTGCCACACACCTCCGATCAGAAAGCCTGGTGCAAAATGGCGGCCCTACACCTCAGCTCAGGGCCGTGTGCAGAAGCTCCGCCTCCAACACTCAGTTGAAGATGGAGGGGCGGGCCATGTGCAGAGATGCTCCACCCCCTGAGCCGTGATCCGGCATGGGAGCCGCAGCTGCGCCTGCGCAGTAGGTGAGCACCACCCCCCGCCTGCGATTGGATTCCTACAGAGCAGCCCCACCCATGGCCTGACCCAAGAGCACGTGCTGTAGAGCCTCTATTGGCAGGAGGAGTCTTGTTAGGGCCAGACTGAACAGGGTAGGCAGTGAGCCTCAGGTGGAATGTTAGAAGTGATGTAGGAAGTTTTCTTCCACAGGAGAGACTAGGATGTCCCCAGAGGAGCCCAGCCCTGAGAAACCAAGCTGCATCCACGGTCAATGTGGTAAAGTTCTATAGTCTGAGAACCCTCCAGAGGGGGCTTTTTAGCCAAGTGGGAGGTAAGAGAAGCCCCTGCCCAGCAGCAGACTGGTACACACCGGTGGGAGCCGGGCAGCCCAACAGTTCATCGGGCCAAACCGAGAAGTTAATCTGAAAGCAAACCAAGTCTCAACAGATAACAACCCAAGAACGAAAGAGCTCTGGCCACCCAGAAGCCAAACCACAGGGAGAGGAGCCAAGGCCAAAGCCACACCGAGATCAGAAGGCCAAGGTCTCCCCAAAGAGAAGCAGGACAAGGGTATACCAGGAGTGATTCTGAACTCCACAAGCCAGGGACCCACACCTGTAGCTCCTAGTGGAGTCACACTAGATGCTTCTTAACTGGCGTTCTTAAACCTCTTGCACCTGCAAAGTAGGATAAACCATCCTTCTGGTGGCAACAGCACACCTGCTACCCGGCAGACGGGCGAGCAAGAGCTCTGCTGTTCCCACAGGTGACCTCTGTATCCAGGGAGCACACCTTATGAGCATCTTGCCATCCTGGGAGTGATTTTGTTGGTATAGATTCATATTTTTAAAAATAAAAATGGCTCTGCACCTGATGCTCAATATCACAGGTCCTCCCCTCCTATCCCACCCCCAGCAGTCAGTTAGGACACAGGAGGCAGAACCAGTTCTGTGTTACTGAGAGGGGTTACTCAATGTAATCGTGGGGTGATATAAAGATTTTAAAGACTAATTTGAACTATAAATTTTACCCCAGGTACTGACCAGACAACCTAAAATTCACTCTATATTTGGTTCCTGTGATTGCAGGGAGTAGGAGAAGATCCCAAAGGTTAAAAAATACAGTCACACCTGCAACAGGGACATAAATCTACCGAGAGCTACATGGAATCTGTAGGGTTTAGAGGAACAAAGTCTATCAAATTCAAAGAATGGTTACTACCCTCCAAAGACAGGACAGTCTTTTCAACAAACGGTGTTGGGAAAACTGGGTATTCACCTGCAAAAGAGAGGAAGTTGGACCCTTACATTATACCCTATACAAAAACTAACCCCAACTGGGTCAAAGACTGAAACTTAAGAACTAAAAGTATTAAACTTGTAAAAGAAAACATAGGGAGAAGCTTCATTACATTGCATTTGGCAGTGATTTCTCAGATATGGCAACAACAACAACAAAAATAAATTCATGAAAATTAAAAACTTTGTGCATTAAGCGACACTATCAACAGAATGAAAGGCAGCTCACAGAATGGGAGAAAGTATTTGCAAATCATCTATCTGTCAAAGGATTAATATCTAAAATATGTGAAGACCTTCTACAACTAAAAGACCCAAACAAACAAAATCTGATTTAAAAAAATTGAGCAAAGGACTTGAAGGCCGTGTCTCCAAAGATATACAGATGGCCAATAAGCACATAAAAAATGCTCAGCATGATAAGCCATCAGGGAAGTGCAAATCAAACCACAGTGAGATGCCACTTCACACTCCCCAGGACAGCTACCATCTTTTTAAAGGGGTCTGTGTAGAACAGAGAAAAGAAAGTGTGGGCAAGGGTGTGGGGAAATTCGAACCCTGCTGCTTTGCTGCAAGAATATAACATGCAGCCCTTGTGCAAAACACTGCAACAGGTCCTAAAGATACTAAACACATAATTACTGGAGTGGGTCACCATTCCCTTCTGCCAAGGGATCTTCCTGACACAGGGATCAAACCCTGGTCTCCTTCATTGCAGGCAGATTCTTTACCATCTGAGCCACCAGGGAAGCCCATGATTACCACACAATCCAGCAATTCCACTTCTGGTTTATATTCAAAAGAATTGAAAAGAGGGGCTCAAAAAGATATTTGGACACCCATGATCATAGCAGCATTACAGTATTCCCAATAGCCAAAAGTTAGAAACAACCTCAGTGTCCGTGGAGAGATGAGTGGATAAAGAAAACATGGTGTAAACATGCCATAGTATTCAGGCATGACATTCTGATACAGACTACAGCGTGGATGAACCTTGAGGTTCATCATTGAGGACAATATGCTCAGTGAATAAAGCCAGACACAAAAGGACGAATATATGAATCTGCTTAACTGAGGTACCCATAGTCGTCAAACTCACGGATACAGACAAGAGAAAGGTGGCTACCAAGGTCTGGGGAGGGGATTGTTGTTGTTGTTTAATATCTAAGTTGTACCCAACTCTTTTTGCGATCCCATGGACCATAGCCTGCCTGCCAGGCTCTTCTGTCCATAGAATTGCCCAGGCAAGAATACTGGAGTGGGTTGCTATTCCTCTTCCAGGGGATCTTCCTGACCCAGGGATTGAACCTGCATCTCCTGCATTGGCAGGTGGATTCTTTATACTGAGCCACCAGAGAAGCGATGGGGGGGATAGAAAGTTAGTATTTAATAGAATTTTCCTGTCTGAGAAGATGAGGAAGTTCTAGAGGTGGATGTGGGATGATGTTTGTGTAGTAACATGAATGTACTTAATGCCATTGAACTATCTACTTAAAAGTGATTAAGATAGTACATTTTATGTAAATATATATTTTCCCACAATAATAAAAAAGGAATTGTACCGTGTAATCAATAGGCCTCCCTGCACTCCCCCAGGAATTCTCTGATCTCTGAATCCCCTAGGCCTGCAGTGTTCTCCACCCTGGCCCTGGGCATGGAGTGGAAACCCCACAGGGCTGAACCCAGAGGTGAGGGGCACAGTCCCATCCAGAAGAATCGGGGAAGGCTGAGGCCACAGAGAAGGCTTTTGAAACGGGGCCTTTGAGGCTTTGAGACTTTACTCCTCACCATGACTTCCCCAGAGAGAAATCTGCTCATCCAGTGGCCCCCCTCCCACTAGTCTTGTTCTCCCTCAGCTGCTTTTCCCTGTCTGCTGCCTCAGACATGATGTCAAATTAACGTCAGACTGTCAGTCCAATATTGTGCCCAACTCTTTTTCCTCCATCCTCTTCTGGGGTCTCTGCTCCTGACTTAGGCTTGTGCAGAAGGATTCTAGCGCAGCCAGACCACGGCTTGGGAAGGCTGTCGGTAGGTGCTCCTCGGCACCCACCTCATCCATCACCCAGGAGGGGCTGGGACTGCATCCTGGCCAGCAGTCCATGGCACTAATGGCTTCCGGCCCATTAGGGGCGGAAGGATTCCAGCCTGTGCACGGCAGCAGCAAATTACTTATCAACCCCACTAGGCAGAGATTCTGGGAACGCTCCTCGCAGTTCCCTGAGCGCTCAGGACGGGGCACAACGGAAGGAGAAGTCTTCTTTCTGGGTCCTCTGACTGCTCTGTCCTGGGCCAGCCGCCTCCTCCTCCCTGGTCCTAAGGAGATGACGCCTCACAGAGAGCTGCCCCATGAGGAGACTTTCTCATCTGCTCCTTGAACGAAACTGTCTGTCTAAACAGTCATCTTTCTGTACCCCAGACTTCCCAGTGCACCCAGTATCACAAATCGTGTTTCACTCCAGAGTACCTCATAGTCTCCAGGCAGCAAGACCCCGTGGACCATGTTGTATTCACTTATACCCATCTTTTAGCTGTGAGATATGCAAATCTTTGTCTCTAGAGCTGTCAAAATCCAAGATCCCCAAAGCAAATGGAGAAGGGGGCAACAGAGGATGAGATAGTTGGATGACATCATCGACTCGATGGATGTGACTTTGAGCAAACTCCGGGAGATAGTGGAAGACAGGGAAGCCTGGCATGCTGCAGTCCATGGGGTTGCAACAAGTCAGACATATGTGAGTGACTGAACAACCACCACCACCAAAGCAAATGTGGGAAAAGCCTGAAATTTCCCTCCCCTCTGGGCATCAGCTTTTGGGAAACTTAACAGAATTGAACAAGAAAGGGCTGGATTCCACCTATGTCTCAAAGCCAACAGCTTTGAGCTCTGACTCCCCACTTCCATCTGCTGCCAGGTTGGAATCATGCTGGCCCTGCCCCACCTCTCAGGTATAATAATGGGGTTTTGAATGGTTGGATTGTAGCTCCAGGATTAAAGCTGAGCTGAGTAATGTTGCTTCTATTAAGGCACGCCCACAATAAAGAGACTGTTCTTCTCTGTAGAAACCAAAGCCCAGACAGAGTTCTTTCTGCTTATGGTGAATCCTGTCCTCAGATCAATGCTAAAAGGGAAATCATCCTTTCTTCTGTTCTTTTAATAGAGTGACCTTCCCACCTCTATAAACTAAGCATTAAAATGACCTCATTGAAATTTGCCATAAATACTGCAATTATGTTTTTCCAAAATGATCTTGACTATGAGCAAGGTAATACAGCAACAACCCACCACCCTCCCCCATGCCAACTAAAAATATTTTGAACAATTTTCTCACTATTCCAGCCCAGGGTCTTTCACCCATCCTATCCGAAAAGCAAAGCAGAATTTTGAAGACTATGAACTCCGTGACTCAGACATACCTGGATTCATATCACAGTTCTGGAAATTGCTGTGGGATGTGGCAGTTATAAACATGTCATCCAAATTTAAACACTTCTCCATTAAGAGTTGAAGTCTGTGTTACCTACTCTTGAATCTAGCTTCTTTGCTTGACCAAAAAAATGCAAATGAAGTATTGGTGCCAGTTTCTAGAGCCTTTAGACCTCTAAAGGTCTACTTTCTAAGAAAGTAGCAGCCTGTCTCTGTGCTTGTTTGGTACCAGTCTTGATACCTTTTCTGTGAAGTAGCCACAGAGAAGACTCTGGGGCTTGTCATGGCCAGTGAAAAGCCCCAACAGGAAGTCAAGACAGAGGAGACAATCATGTTGATGTAAAGATAGCAGGGGAGGATAGTTTGGTGTCATGGTTTAAGGCTCAGAGGCATAACCACTTTAATAAAAGCCTAGTGTGAATGGCATGTTTTGTCCATGAAGCAGATCTGATTCTGATTTGATGGGCAGTCGATCAATGAAACAGACACACCTGCACAGCTCTAAGTGGACGATGAAGATAATGCTGGTGTGTCCTGGCAGCAGACAGGAAGTGTCTACTAAAGAGAGGACCTGCTGCTTTCCTGCAGAACCAAGAAGTCACTCTCCATTAGAAAACCACCATTTGGTTCCATGGCATACTGACTGCTGCAATCTAGTTTTCTCTAGTCTTTCATTTCCCCTCCCCAACTCCTTTGTTCTACATGAAGTAAAGGGAGTATATACACAAGCTAATTGATTTTTTTTTAACTAATTGGTCAATGGTATATTTTGATCAACATCAAAAGGAATGGGGTGGGGGGACTACTGCTTCTTTGAAAATTGCCCCTTTCTCCATAATTGGTATGCTCATTCAGCTCTTCTGATGCTAGGAAAGATTGAAAGCAGGAGGAGAAGGGGACAACAGATGATGAGATGGTAGGATGGCATCACTGACTCAATGGAAAGGAGTTTGAGCAAGCTCTGGGAGATGGTGACATACAGGGAAGCCTGGCATGAGGACAGGGAAGCCTGGCGTGCTGCAGTCCACGGGCCTGCAAAGAGTCGGACATGACTGAGCAACCGAACAACACCAACAGGCCAGTAAGTTCTTTTGTTTTCCCTGTTTCACAAAACAAAAACAAAAAGAAAACCATTGCATACATTGTTTGATTGGAGAATTTTAACGTTTTTCATTCTCATTGTAAAACCAAGAGCTATATATATATATATATATTTTTGTACATAGCTGTTACAGGTAGAGAGCTCTGTCATTAAGTCAGGACAAACTACTTCAGAAGAAATGAATCCTAGATAGTTTTTTCGTTCAAGTAAAGCTTCTTGTTTAAATGCACTTCTTGGATTTTTAAAAAATGCTTTTATACTTCCGCTTCTCAGCTCGAGTGTAATTAACAGGAAAATGAAAAGTTGCTCACGATGCTGTCTTCAGATCTCTGTTAAATAACCTTATTTTAAGGAAAACTAAGGCAGAAAGCCTTCCCCAGATGCTCTTCTTGGGAAGAATTCTACTCCTCGCGCTATTTCTGAACATGCTTTCAGCAAAAAGATTTCAGTCACAGCATTTGTGAATTTTGAGTTTCTTCTTTGCTGGGAATAATTAGAAGCAGCATGAAATGGAGTTCAGAAATAGAAAAGAAAGCTGATGTGAAGAAAGAGTAGCAGGAATTCTGCCCAGAAGCCTGAGGAAGAATGAAGGGAGCTGGGAAAAGCCTCTTGTACCTCTGACAGTGCCTGCCTGGGAGGAGATAACACTCACGGGGGCTCAAGTGACCCCCGGGCACAGCCAGGCTGCCCTGAAGTCACCCCAACCAGAGCGGAACCGAGGGGCTTTCTCTTCTCATTAACAGAAAATTACAAACTGGGATTTCCCTGGTGGTCCAGTGGCTAAGACTCCAAGGTCCCAATGCGGGGGCCCAGGTTCAATCCCTGGTCAGGAAACTAAACCCCAGATGCTACAACTAAAAATCCCATGGGCCACAATGGAGACAGAAGATCCCAAGTGCTAAGACCTGATGCAACCAAATAAGTTAATTAAATAAATAAGTGTTTTTAAAAATTACAAGCACACAAAATAAAAAAGAATTAAGTATTTGTCATAATGAACACATACAAAGAAATCCTATGGGCCCCCACACCCCAGTTTCAGCAATTCAACAATCATCTACTCATGGCCAAACTTGTGTCTTCTGTAAACCAACTAATCCCCTACCCCAACCCCAGATTCTTTGGAAGCAAACTCCAGACATTATATGATTTCACCCATAAACTTTGTTTTTTAATAGAGAAGTTTATTGTTCTTCATGAAGTAGTAAGCAGAACTAAGAAACAGCCTAAAACAAAGTGACCCCAAAATTTTTGTGACAATTATACATTTATAGCCAAAATAAAAATGAACAGTTTTTAATGATTAAATAACTTAAAATTTTTTGCTCCATAATTTATCTGAAATTAAGCCAATATGAGGCTAATTGGGAGAATGTCACTTTATCTTTCTCCAAAGAGACTGTCATCCCAGTAAAACAGTGGTTTGGTTCTGCAAGATTCCACAGTTTTTTTTTCACAGCATGAAGAGAAAGAAGAAGAAAATAGAGTGTTAGCATGTTAGTCACTTAGCCATATCTGATTCTTTGCAACCTCATGGACTGTAGCCCACCAGGCTCCTCTGTCCATGGAATTTTCCAGGCAAGAATACTGGAGTGGGTTGCCATTTTCTCCTCCAGGGGATCTTCCCGACCCAGGGATCGAACCCAGGTCTCCTGCATCACAGACAAGTTCTTTACTGTCTGAGCCACCAGAAAATAGCAGAGGTGACAATCAAAGAATTGGATTCTGCCGACCGTGGAACAGGGAGACAAGCTGACTTGGACCCGTCCTGATCAAGAGTCCACGGATCCCACTGGGAAGTGAGTGATTCAGCCCAGGGCAAGATGACCAGCAGGTGAGATGCTCTAAGGAAAGAGTGTGCCCAGCTCATGCCACAGCTGACAGTTGAGAGGTCTAAAGGCTCTCATTGCATCAGAGAGCAGGTGCTGCAGATGGCCGGGCTCTTTCCAATACAGGGAAAGTTGGCCACGTGAGTCTGAACAGCTCCTTAGACAAGAGGAATGTATGGGGCACAACCGTGTGTGTTCCCTTCTGTCCTGGCAGAATTGCCAGAACAGTTACTCACTTCCTCACAGCAGGATCCAAGGACTGTTGATCAGGATGGGTGCAAGTCAGCTTGTCTCCGTGCTCCAGGCTCGGCAGAATCTGATCCTTTGATTGTCAGCTCTGCTATTTTCCAGTGGCTCAGACAGTAAAGAACTATTCTGTGATGCAGGAGACCTGGGTTTGATCCCTGGGTTGGGAAGATCCCCTGCAGGAGGAAATGGCAACCCACTCCAGGAACTAAACAATTCCTTGGAAGCAATTCCTGCTCTAAGCTGTTCACTAACTCACAAGCCAGGTCAATGGGCTGCTGTCTGCTCAACTCACAGCTCTATTGGTGTCTTACCTCCAGTTGGCATTTGTTTTTGTTTGTTCGTTTTTAAGATTTGTTTTTTTTTTCTGATGTGGGCCATTTTAAAAGTCTTTGTTGGATTTGTTAGGGCTTCTCCTGTGGCCCAGCTGGTAAAGAATCTGCCTGCAATGCGGGAGACCTGGATTTGATCCCTGAGTTGGGAAGATCCCCTGGAGAAGGGAAAGCTACCCGCTCCAGTATTCTGGCCTGGAAAATTCCATGGACTGTATAGTCCATGAGGTCGAAAAGAGTCGGACACAACTAAGCATTTTTTGTTTGTTCATTTTTAAGATTTTTTTTTTTGATGTGGGCCATTTTTAAAGTCTTTATTGAAGTTGTTACAATACTGCTTCTGTTCTATGTTTTGGTTTTTTGGCTTCAAGACATGTGTGATCTTAGCTCCCCCACCCAGAATTGAACCTGAACCCTCCTGGATTGGAAGGCAAAAGTCTTAACTACTAGACCACCAGGGAAGTCCCTGGCATTTAGTTTCAAGTCCAGCTCCAGAAGAGCACTTTGTATAAGTTTAAGAAATTTACTAGTGATGTCAATTAGAAGTAATATCTTATAAAACTGCAATAATTAAGACCGTGTACTATGAACACATAAAAAACAGATCAACACTCTAAGTTTAGAAGCAGATCTGTGTACATAAGGGAATCCAGTATACAATAAAGCTGGCATTTCAATTCAAGGAGGAAAAATAATTTATTCAATAACTGGTTTGCGGACAACTTATCTAGAAAAAGTTAAGTTGAATCTGTATCCTATGCACTAGAATAAGTTCCAGAGGAATGACAATTACATTTCAATAAAGCTTCCCTGGTGACTCGGTGGGTAAAGAATCTGCCTGCAATGCAGGATACACAGGAGACCCAAGTTCAATCCCTAGATCGGGAATATCCCCTGGAGAAGGAGATGGCAACCCACTCCAGTATTCTTGCCTGGGAAATCCCATGGACAGAGGAGCTTAGCAGGTTACAGTCCAAAGGATTGTAAACAGTAGGATACGACTGAGCGACAAAGCTGAAAAAAAAAAATACATTTGGGGGGAAAAAATGAAATCATTCAGCTACCAGGGCATGGTACAGGAATCATGACCAATTTGTTTTTGTAATAATTTCCCTTAGAAAAGGAAAAAACCTTCTATATAGAATACAAAACCTAGAATCTGTATCCTGGGTGATAAAGATTTGGGCTGGCTTGTCTCCAGTTCCTGGGAGGTAACCTTTCAATACTTGAAATTTCTCTGGTGATAAGAATGTCTGTGTCATTCTTAGTGGACCCTGAAAGTTTATACTAAGGAGATGACTCAACTGGGAGCTTCCAGAACAGGAAGGCCAGCAGGTGATTAGAGGACTGGCTCTTTGAGTCACGTGTGTTAGCCCAGCCTCTGGGGATGGATGGAACGGGGAGCTAGAGGTTGAGTTCAGTTGAGTGGCCAGTGATCCAGTCACTCACACCTATGTGATGAAACCATGGAAACTCAGGACACCATTGCCCAGAGGAGGCCCCCTCGCTACCAATGCTGTCACGCGTCACTGCGCCAGGAGGGTGATGTGTCCCAACTTCACAGGGGACAGCACGTCGGGGTCCCTCCCAGATCTTGCTCTCCTTGTCTCTTCTCTAGACTGGTTTTCATTTGTATCCTTTTTGCTATAATAAAACTGAAATTTAAAGAAAAAAACTGTATAGCACCTTCCTGAGTTCTGTGAGACATTCTGGCAAATTATTGAATGTGAGTGGGGGATGGGGACCCCAAATTGTAGCCCATTGGCCAGAAGTGTGGAGGCCCCGGGACATCTGAAGCCTGGAAAAAGACGACCCTTACCTTCAAGGTTTGGCCTGACTCTGTAGTTGGAGTCAGAAGTCATGACACCATTAACAAAAAGACTAATAACTGCTTACATTAAACTCAAAAATTTTCTACATAATACAAGAAGAGTGTGAAAATACAAACAGGGAAAAACGTTTGCCACTCATACAGTGGAGAATGACTGTATTTTCTAACAAATAAGGATTATGTTCAATACAAAAAAAAATTACAAAAAGAAGCTTAACAAAAAATGAAATACAAAAATCTTTTAAACTTATAAAAAGATACTTAATACCACTTATAATAAGAAAAATGCAAAATGATACTTTTTTAAAAGAAATTCTTTGTTTTGTTTTTTGACTGCACCACATGTGGGATCTTAGTTCCTCAACCAGGGATTAAACTGATGCCTCCTGCAGTGGAAGGGTGTGGAGTCTTAACCACTGCACCACCAGAGAAGTCCCAAAATGATAATTCTTAAGACATGATTTTTTTCACCGACCCCAGGTTGGGAAAGATCAGATGTTTGGATCACAGACAGCTTGTGGGAGAAGTTGGAGCTGTTTCCTCACCCTTCCTGGTGGAAGGTCCATCTGTGAAACCCCCAGGAAGAGCAGTGGCCAGTGACTTGCGTATGACCTTCAGCCCAGTGATACTACTTTTGGAAATTGATCCTGCAGCTAGACCTGTCCACGTATAAAATCATTTATGTACAAGCTTCTTTATTTATTTATGACAGTGCTATTTCAAACAGCAAAATACTGGAAATAATCTATATGTTCATCAATAGGAGAGAGGTCGAATGAACTAAGCAACATCCAGATGATAAAATGTGTATCCAGACAATAAAATGAAGTAGGAAGCCAGACAATAAAATGCTTCTTTAAAACACAGCAAGTGAAAAAGAGGGCAAACAAAGCAGGCGGCTTGTGAAAGAAGTGTGCCTGGAGTGGACAGAGTTCCTGTCTGCCCCAGCCTACAAAGTGCTACAGGCTGGGGCTTAAACATCAGACGCTTATTTCTCACCGTCTGGAGGTTGGAACGTGGATGTCACAGTGATCGCAGAGCTGATTTCTCCTGAGCCTCTCTCCTTGGCTGTGGACACCCCTCTGTCTTCACGTGGGCCTCTGTGTGCATCTGTATCCTAATCTCCTCTTCCTGTAAGGACATCAGTCATTTTGAATTAGGGCCTCCCTGTGAAAGACCTCATTTTACCTTGCTGTTGTTTAGTCACTAAGTCATGTCCAACTCCTTTGTGACCCCATGGACTGTAGCATGCCAGGCTCCTCTGTCCACGGGATTTCCCAGGCAAGAATACTGGAGTGGGTGGCCATTCCCTTCTCCAGAGGATCTTCCTGACTCTGGGATCAAACCTGCAGCTTCTGCACTGGCAGGCAGGTTCTTTACCACTGACCCACCCATATGACTCCATTCTACCTTAATCACCTCTTTAAAGGCCCTGCCTCCAAAAGCAACCCCATGCTGAGGTGCTGGAGGTTAGAGTTTCAACATATGAATGGGGGCTGGGGGGCTGCTGCAATTCAGCCCCTAACACGGTTTTTTAAAAAGTGGGGAAGCTATAGACACAGATACATGTTTG
Source organism: Cervus elaphus (assembly GCF_910594005.1). Taxonomy (NCBI): domain Eukaryota; kingdom Metazoa; phylum Chordata; class Mammalia; order Artiodactyla; family Cervidae; genus Cervus; species Cervus elaphus. Next base: position 44,300,143 of record NC_057841.1, read on the forward strand.
TGTATAAATCCAATACCTATGGAACATACACAAGAAACCATTAAATACTATTTGCCTCCGAGGAGGGGACATGAGTGGCTGGAGGACGGGGCGGGAAGGGAGAGGTCTCATTCCTTACCCTTTAGAACCTTCTGGGTTTTGTATCATTACTTAGAATATGGATCGAAAGCTATATGAGTTTTTTGAATTTCAAATCAAGGAGTTGGGTTGGCATGTGGGACTTCGGACCACATCCAGCATTTAATGGGAAGACTGTTTCTCTGTTGATGAAAGAAGTAGTCCTTACATCCTTCAAAGACAATAATTGCCTGCCTGGCATTTATGTGGTGGCTACTGGAAACCAATGTTGTCACAAGATGAGTGCTTCCTATTTTCAGAATAAGCTTGTGGACATTTATCTATTCTCAGAGTCCAATTTTCAGTGACAACAGCATTTTCCTGTTGCTAACTTTAACACAGAGAATAATGTGTTTGTAGCTGACAACTATTTAACAAATAGTAAAGTATGGTGCATAATGATATATGTTTACTCAAACTAAAATGTATGTATTTAGCTAAAGCTAAATAATACAGCCTGCATTGCCACGAGATAGAGAAATAAAGCAGAGCTTTAATAAATCTCAGTAATAAGAATAAATTTCCCAATTTCTTTCTCTTAAGAAGTTGAAAAGATGTATCATATAGACAATAAGACTGATAAATTCACCAGCATATTTTGAGGGATAAAAGTAGCAATGAGTAAAGGGTGCAGTCCTTCAGGCTAGATGTTTTCAAGGTGCTTTCACACAAAGTTTTTTTTAATTTTTATTTATTTATTTATTTTTGACTGTGCTGGATCTTCACTGCTTTCTCTAGTTGCGGGGAGCAGGGTCTACTCTTCACTGCGGTGCTTGGGTTTCTCACTGCAGTGGTTTCTCTTAGTTGGCAGAGCATGGGCTCTAGGCATGTGGGTTCATAGTTGTGGTGCATGGGCTTAGTTGCCTTGTGGCACACGGGATCTTCCTGGACCAGGGATCGAACCAGTGTGCCGTGCATTGCAAGGTGGATTCTTTACCACTGGACCACCATGGAGGCCTCAGAGATTTTTTTTTTTAATGTTTATTTATCTGGCTGCACCAGGTCTTAGTTTTGGCATGCAAACTCTTGGTTGTAGCGTGTGGGGTCCAGTTCCCTGATCAGGGATGGTACCCGGGTCCCCTGCATTGTGAGCTTGGAGTCTTAGCCACGGGACCACCAGGGAAGTCCCAGCTCATTTATTTCTCATAAATACGCTTTGAAGCTTAAGTTTTGGCTCATATTTTACAGATGAAAAATGGGAGTCAGTGTAGCAGGAAAATGGCCAGCATCAATTCTGAGTCTTCTTGCACTGTTTCAGCCTTGCAACAGCCTTCAGAGGCTGTTTGTTTGGTATTTGTATTTAGAAATATTGCCAATTTGTATAAACTGGTCCAACTTCAATTTGGCCAATGGGTCTGCCCGAATAGCAAGAATATGCAATTCAGGAACCAAATCATGAAGTTAAAAAGCACACAAGAGAAGGGAAAATCTCCAGCAGTACATGAGCACTCATTTACTGAGTGATAATTGCAATATGCAAAGCATTTTCACACAGCTTGTCTCATTTAATCCCTACCATGGGAAATATGTAGGCCAGTTCTTAACACAAACCTTCAAAGAAGCATTATATTAATAATATAAAACCTTTAATAAAGACTAATGTAAAGTCTTTTATAATCTGTCTATGCCACAGAATGCTTCAATGTACATCCACAGGTGCACCTAAAACCCTACAAAGTATAAAACCTAGGTACATGATAGAACCCCATAACAGAGGAGTAACTGAACATGAAAAGGTTCATTTCCCCAAGAATTAAATATAGAGCAATCAGCTCTGTAGCGCTGGAAGGCAGTCGAAACCTCTCTCCAAGGTCCTGAGCACCTGGCAGGGTCTCAGCCCACCGTCCACTCAGCAAAACATAATGGACTCCTTAGCTTTGGTTACCAAAGATTTGAGTGCAACTGTAACTGCAGGGTTCACCTGAGTTACCTACAGACTCATCAGTGATAGGAAACAGCTTTGGGAAATAAACTAACCAAAGCAGCTCTGCTTCCATGCTTAGCCTAGATCCAAGTTCTAAAATAGTGGTTTCTATCTTTTGTTCTCTAAGACATCCTGGGTCATCTCCAAATTTCACAGAGTCAGCAAAACGGACCTTGGCACACCTACCTGGATTCTCTTATTTTTTTGTACTAGAAAGTCATGATCAATATCTAGACATCAGGTCACTTTGCAGAATGCTAGGAAAATGGAGTTTTCAGGTTTTTAAAATATTTGCTTGTTTATCTTTGGCAGAGGTGGGCCTTGCTTGTGGCACGTGGGCTCTTCGCTGCAGTGCAAGGGCTTCTGTCTAGTGTGGTGCCTGGGCTCCAGAGCCTGCAGGCATAGTTGCCCTTTGGCACATGGGATCTTAGTTCCAGGACCAGGAGTCGAACCCATGTCCCCTACATTGGAAGGTGGATTCTTAATCACTGGGCCACCAGCAAAATCCCCAAACTAGAGTTTTTACAACATCATGTGTATGCTCATTACATTTCATTCTGCCTGTCAAAGAGAAATATAGCATCGTGGTAACTTACTTTGGAAATGACACTGACGAACTTACTTGTTGACAAAAGTATCTGAAGAACTTAATAGTATTTCTTTACTCAAATAGTCTATGTTGACAACCTGTGCAAATCACCACATGATGAGACAATAGGATTTTTGGGAAAGCCCTGTCTGCAGAGTCACAGGGTCTTAGGTTGAATCCTGACTCTGCCATATACTAGCTGTGTCATCTTAAGCAAGTTACATCACCTCCCTGGGCCTGAGTCTCCTCATCAGTAAAATGGTCACATGACATCACCCCTCCAAAAGGGGTGCTGTTCTATCTCAATAAAACTGGAAGGGAAGAAAAGGCAATGAAATGGAACAAGAATATTTAGACACATTTGAGACTTACCTTCCTTAAAAAAAAAAAGAAGTTCTATTTGTTTTTGACTGTGCTGAGTCTCTGATGCTACACACAGGCTTCCCGTGGTTGTGGTGAGCAGGGGATACTCTCCAGTTGTAGTGCTTGGGCTTGTCATCGCAGAGGCTGCTCTTGATGTGTGAGCACAGGCTCTAGGTATGCAGGCTCAGTAGTTTCGACTCGAGGGCTCTAGAGCGTGGGCTCAGTAGTCGTGGCGCACAGGCTGAGTTGCCCCGTGGCATGTAGAATCTTCCTGGATCAGGGATGGAACCTGTGTTCCCTGCATTGACAGGTAGATTCTTATCCACCGGACCACCAGGTAAGTCCCACATTTGATACTTATTTTTTATAGTTCACTTCATTTCACTGACCTTGAGTTTCCACATCCTGAAAGCCTTCCTGCCTTCCTTACAAAGTTGTTGTGAGTTCAAAATGGGATAACACCCATGAGAGTTCCCTGGAAACTGAACATGTTGTTATAACCCATTCCTCATTTTCTGTGCATTTCCCCAGTAATGGCCAGAATCACTGCCTCCAAAGGTGACCCTCAGTGACCCACATTCCCAACATTCCTGCTGGGAGGGTCCCCTGTCACACTGGATCTGGACCAGTATGTGATGCCATCAACCAGGAGAACATGGGAGGAGTGACTGGGCCAATTCCAGCCCCGGGAGGCGGCGGGCACCCACCTCTCAGCTCACCTCACGCTCTTGTAGGGTCCTTGCGTGGAGTGTGGGAGGTATGGCCACCTTGCTGGAGAGACCACAGGCAGGAGCACGTGCATGTACCATGAGGAGAGAGAAACCCCATCACTGTACAAAGACAGGAGAGGGGGAACGGCCGCCCCACTTGCCGGCTGAGCCCCAACTTCCCATTATCCCCTCTGAGGCTTCACGGGTAAGAACCACCCTCCTGGGTGTGACTGACCTGGATCTCTCCAGCCACCGTGGACCGAGCGTTCTGCCTCTGTGGACCAGTCTCCTCCCCAGTGCATGAGGCTGGAGGGGCCCCACGGTGCCAGGGACCGCCAGCAGGAACTGGGGATGGTGGTGCTGGATCCGTGGGTCACGTGGGTTAGGACAAGCCTGAGCTACCACGGCTCACAGAGACTGTCAGGAGTTAACGGTGCAAGCTCGCTGGCCATCTGCCCCTGGGATCTGAGCAGCAGCCTGGCAGGCAGAGGCACACCATCTACTTACTTGAGGGGAGGCTGAAAGTCTGCGAAAGGAGCAAGTAAAGAGCTGGGAGGAAGGAGTAATGGGGAGGATGTGTGTATATACTCCCCGCCTGCAGGACGCCCCACTGTGCTCTGACGTCTTCACAGGCATCCTCCAGAGACAGGACCCAATCCTGGTTTACAGTTGAGGAAACGTAAGTCATAGAACCTTCAAGAAGTGGCGGAGAATCAGGCCCAGGCCGCCCCAGCCCACAGGGCCGGCTGATGTGTCCACAGACGAGGGGCCAGCACTCGACCTTACTCCGGCTTCCGGAAGCCTTGAAGGCCCCTCCCACACCCCTTCCACACCAGCTGCAATGTGATCCTGTGCTTATTGTTCTGACTACACCAGGAACTGACACACCTTCTGTTTTGTTGTTTTTTTTTTAATTTTTTATTTATTTGGCTGTGCTGTGCCTTAGTTGCAGCACATGGGATCTAGTTCCCTGACCAGGGATTGAACCTGGGCCCCCTGCAATAGGAGCAGGGAGTCTTAGCCACTGGACCAGCAGGGAAGTACCGGCCTTCTCTCTTGCCGGCAGCCCCTCCTCCCTGCCCCTGTGCAAACATCTCTAGTGAAGGCAGGTGGCAGAGGGATGGGAGAGGCCTTCCAGACCCCAGCCACGCTCTGCTGCCAGCAGCAGCCCTCGGGCCTAAAGTTGCTTTTCTGCCAAATGCGTCTGGTTGACCCCAGAGAGCTTGCAGCCCTGACAGCCCACGATTCAGGAACTGCTGCCCGAATGACTCCCTCTCACAGGACTGTTGTAGTGCATGTGGAAGTTATTAACCACAACTTCTTGTTGCTTTAGTCACTCAGTTGTGTCCAACTCTTTGGGACCCCATGGACTGCAGCCGACCAGGCTCCTCTGTCCACGGGATTCTCCAGGCAAGAATACTGGAGTGGGTTGCTATTCCCTTCTCCAAGGTATCTTCCCGACCCAGGGATCGAACCCCATTCTCCTGCGTTGGCAGGCAGGTTCTTTACCACTGAGCCACCTGGAAAGCCCAACTTGGCTCTGTTTAAAAATGACACACCAGAGACGTGTCCTTGGAAATAAGCGTGTGTGATGAACAGCAGAGTCTGACTTCCAAATATGGAAACATTAAAATAAACACAGTGCACCGAGTGCACGAACCTCACAATTGGCCATGAATATCACAAACACCCATCGGGGAAGACAGCAGCCGTCTAACTGGCAGACCTGCAGCTGTGACTCACACTCGCCAGGGCAGGTGTGTTCCCTCCACCCAGAAACCTCAGGAAATCTCTTCATTCAGGAGCCCAGACACATTGTCTCAGCACTCCGCAGCACACAAACTCCCCAGACAAAGGGCAGCATGGTGCAGGGAAGATTTATTAAGGGAACAAACCCCCAAACCTGATGATCTTATGCTGCAGGCAAACCGTGAGCTTTCTGAGCAGCGCATACATTTCTTGCAACGCACATCCACGTATCAGCCCCTACTTCCTGGTGGGTGGTGAGATGGGCACCCTACCTGGCCTCATTGTGCAGCCCCGGGGGCCTTGACAAGCAGCATACGATATAGGGAATCACATCAACGCCCTTCCCACCCATTTCCGAAACCAACAAGACCCCGAGGAAAATCAGCAGCCGATTTCTACTTTACAATCTTTACAAATCTTTAGCAAATCTGGCCAAATTCTTACAACAATGGAGACATAGAAAACAGACTTGTGGACACAGGGAGGGAAGGAGAGGGTGAGATGAATTGAAAGAGTAGCATTGAAACATATACGTTACCATATGTAAAATTAGTTAGCCAGGGGAAATTTGTTGTGCAATGCAGGGAGCTCATATCTGGGGCTCTGTGACAACCTTAGAGGGGGATGGGGTGGGAGGAAGGTTCCAGAGCGAGGGGATATACGTATACCTATGGCTGATTCATATTGATGTATGGCAAAAACCAACACAATGTTGCAAAGCAATTATCCTCCAATTAAAAATAATTTTAAAGCATGAAAGAAAACAAAAAGATCTGGCCAAATTCTTAGTTTTTTAGCAGAGCAAGAAGAATTTTTGACTCTTCCCAAGCTCTAAAGAACCCATGGAAATTGCTCAACAACCAGAAATAGAGGGCAAGTGTGGAGGGCATCTTAGAAAATCGCGGGTGTGGGCTCCGCTTTCCCTCCCATCAGGTCGAGAGCCTGCGTCTCCTGGGGCCCCAGCTCATCACCAGGTGCTAGGGGCGTCGTGAGTTTAGGGTCCCTTGACAGCCCCTGTCTGTGATCTGGGAGGACGTGCCAGCTGCTCTCCTGTCCCTCATGCTGAGCACAGGGGACAGCCAGCCCTCAGCCCTCAGCCAGCCTCTTCCTTCCGATCCATGTCCTCCTCCCCACACCCCAGCACACATACACACATTCACTCACTCACACAACTCGGGGTGACAAATGAGCAGTCAGTTTAATTCTCTGCTCTCAACAAGATCGCACACCAGATGGGAGGCCGCCGTGGATAGTGCCCAGTGCCTGGGAGGGGAGGGGCGGGTGTTTGGGGGGCTGTCACCATGACAACAGGAAGAGCACTGCTGAGGTTTCTATTCTGGTGCTGCCACTAATTACTACGAATGTTCCATCCGGCCCTGTGATCAGCCGTCCCCAGAGCAGCCTGTTACCGGCAGACGCTGGTTTTCTTCTCTGAGAAAGTTAGCCAAAGACCACAGTTGTGTTTGGTTGTTTTTCTTTTTAAAAACACTGACAGGTTTAAGGATGCTTTGTTTTCACACTGTATTGTAAGAGCTCAGATGCCTCGAGATTCTCTCCAAACAAACATCGTTCCATGGACTTAAAAGGCAGGCCCAGTAGCAATAACTAACTTCGTGTTTAAACACGTTCGGGCCAGGGTGGGGAGACCACTGTGTGCTCCCACAGAGGGAGAGACTTAGCAGGTGTCTCTCCCACCCCTAATGTTACCGAGTGTGTGGAGTCAGGCTGCTTGTCGCTCAAAAGCCAGTAAACAGGGCTGGGTGGTAGAAAGGAAAGTTTGCTTTATTTCAGATACTGGCAACTGTGGGGCGGGAGGGTGGCAGACATCTGTCCAAAGGCCGACTCCTCTCACTCCAATAAGCAATGGGTAAGAGCTTTTATAGACAGAGTTGGGGTGGGGGGACCTACATGCAGAAATAGCGTAGTCATCTCTAACAGTCATCTTCAAATCAGTCATCCTCAGTCTGACCAGCATCACCATGGTTGTTTTAGGTACAGTTAATCTTCAGTTCCAGGGTTCGTTTGTTCCCATTTCTTTGCAGCCAATTGTCAGAATTGTGGCAGCTCATGGCCTGGGTACAGTCTGGTCATCATGTAATTAACTTCTCCACCTGGTGCTTTGGTATCTATAAGACAGCTCACAAAATATGGCTCAGAATATTATCTCTAGCCCTTGAGAAAGAACTGAAGGTCCTTTACTATGCTTAATGACTACATGATTATTACTTAGTCTCCTTGGACTGTTTTCCTTCATTTCCACATTTCTCACTTCTCTGATTAAACTTATTCTTTGACTGAAGTTTTCCAAAGACAAAAGGCAGACAGAGGACATGGTGGAGAGCAAGGACCATAGAGTCCAGCTCCGTTTCATTGACAACTAGAGCCTTATGAGATTCTCTTTGGAAGTCAACTTTCCCCTGTTTATCCATTAAATCTTTTACTAAGATTCAGCCCAGAAAAGCTTAGGCTTGACATGTAGCCACCCTTCAAAGCAATGCAGGATTGGGTGGGTTTGCTGTGGCTCTGGGGGCAAATGTAAGACCAAGTTTCACTGAGAATAGCAATTCAATCTATTTCTTCAAACCTATGTTAAGTCTGTTCTATTAAGGTTTGAGGCAGCTTTACCAAAAAATACATTTATTTAGAGACAAATGTCTGAGAGAGTTGATGTCATAAAAACAAAAGGTAGGAAAATAATGAAACTAGGATGAGAAAATGTGCACCATTTAGTTCTGCACACTTGGTGGAGGGGGAAATGCCATATTGTGAGACATTTATTTGTTCCAGAAGCTGAAACAAACCAGATAGTCACAAGAAGCACAGGGGCCTGAGGGAGGGACTTCGTTTCTCCCCGTGGAAAGGTTGTTAAAGAAAACCGTTGATAGCACCCTTTAAAGAAGAGTCAGACAGACTTCATTCAGGGAAGTGTGGTGAGGGGTGAGGGACCACGGCAGTGGGGTTTGTCATGGGGGAGAGGAGAGGTTGAGTTCAGTTCCAAATACAAGGAAAAGGGAAATTTATAGCCAAGGTGCAGGATGATGGAGGAGGAGGGGTCTCTGGGCAGCCCACACATTTCTTAGAAAGTACCTCAGAGCCAGCTCTTATCTGAGGAAGCGAAACACGCTGACTCCAGTCACGGCCCTCAGAGGACTGAGAGCCTGCTGTTGGGAATCACGGTCTGCAGTGGGGTCCAGCTAGTCCTGCAGGTGAGCTGTTCTAATGGGGGAGGGCCCGAGAATCACTGTATCCCTGAGTGGGAACCAAGGGGGGGTGTCATTTTAAAAAGCATATTTATGGGACTTCCCTGGTGGTCGAATGGTTAAGACTCTGTGTTCCCCAATGCAGGGGACTTGGGTTCATTCCCTGGTCAAGGAACTAGATCCCACATGCCGCCACTAAAGATCCTATGTGCTGCAACCAAGACCTGGTACAACCAAATAATTTTTTAAAGCATATTACTATAATACAATGTTATATTTAAAGTCAGGGGAAAAAATATTTTCAAGCCAGAAACAAAAGAAATGTCAACAACAAGCTTCCAGGCTCTAGAGACACACAGAAGTCAGTAATTCCCAACTCTGTAGGGGATGTAATCTTATCTTCAGGGTATGTGAAATTTCTGTTCATCAAAAGGATGAAGAATCAAAAGCAACAAGGTGAACTGTTGGTCAGTTGGTTTAGTAGAGGAAATGCAAAGCATCAAAGAGAAGCCACATTTTTGAACCCCAGAATGTGCTTTGGGGACTGTGTCATTAAGTCAAGCAATAGCACTAATTCTAGAATTTATTCGGAATCTCAGGGGACCTCAAATAGCCAAGACAGGCTTGAAAAGCAAATGAAACAACAGAGAATTCGCACTTCTTATTTCAAAACTTACTACAAAGCTGCAGTAATATAACAGTGTGATGCTGGCGTGACGACACACACGCAGACCAACCGAACAGAATGGAGAACCCAAAACTATGCCTTTACATCCAGAGACGCCCGACAAAGACACTGTCACAACTCGCTCCTGCCTCCCAGAGTTCTCATGAGGTTCTCACCATGTAACACAGTCCACAGTGAGCTCACAGCCTCAACAAATACAAGCTGCACTCCTGGCCACGATGAGCTCATCTCCGTTGTGCTAAGCACTCAGTCTCCCTAATTCTGAGTAAACCCAATGCAAACCACCCCAGCCAGTTCCTCGGGGCCTCAGGGTACTGAAATCTCCCCAGCTGTCCTTAAACCAAAGGCCTTCTGCAAAAAGAAAAGAGAGAAATCTCTTGGCTTCCGTTTTGGATTTCAGCGATGTTTGTTTTTCCCAAAGCCCTCCTGACCTTTGCTGGCGTCTGGAACCTGATATTCCCTGCAGATTAGCTCATCCCTGCTCTGATGAGGAACATGAGAGAATAATGGCACTTCTGCAGCAACTTCAGTCCGTTTAATGGTGATAAAACTCAGGTTCTCGTTCATTAACTATAAGCCATTGGTTCACAGCTGGGGGTTGGATGGGGGTGATTCCCCCCACCCCAGGGGGGACATTTAACAATGTCAGGAGACATTTTTAGTTGTCACTGTATAGGCGAGGGGGATGCTATGAGCACCTAGTGGGTGGAGGCCAGAGATTCTGTTATTTAGTTGCTAAGTCATGTCCCACTCTTTGTGACTCCATTAACTGTAGCCCACCAGGCTCTTCTGTCCATGGGATTTCTCAGGCAAGAATACTGGAGTGGGTTAACATTTCCTTCTCCAGGGGATCTTCCAGTCGCAGGGATCAAACTGCATGGGCAGGCAGGTTCTTTGCTAATAGCATCACCTGGGAAGCCCAAGGCCAGAGACACTAAATAAATATCCTATGCCGGGGGGCAGCACCTTCGGCAAACAATGAACCAGCTCACAATGTCAACAGTCCAGAGGCTGAGAAATCAACCCCACCATAGACTAAAACAAGAGAAGAAAGGTATCACTGTTAGAGAAAATGTCAAAAAAAAAAAAAGATAAAATCATGATTCTCATACAGATTAAAAAAAAAAAAAGGAATTCCCATGATAAAGATTTTATTTAACTCCTGAGGGAAGCAAATATTATAGCCAATTAAAAAAAAAAACCCTGAAGAACAATTTATAGATCAGGTGTGTTGAAGTTAATATTTAAATCGAGGCAAAACTAGGTTTCTGCCGGGGTGATGGGGGAGGGAGCAGGCTGAACCCATATCAGACAGGACAGTATACGTATCCATCAGCCCCTAACACAGTGCAAAACTGTGAAACAGCTCTGATAAGACCAGGACTACAAGGAAGGATGTGCCACAGACAGTGTGAAGCTGAAACACAAGTGCTTCTGAGGAGGAAATGTTTGCTAGGTCAAGGTCAGGTTTAGAGCCAGTTGGGGATTACAGGCTAACTGGAAGAAAAGTTTCAACACGAGAGCGCTGAAGTCTCTTCCTGTGCTGTGCAACAGACCCAAGCCCCAAGGCAGGCCCGGATTCATTAGGGCCTGAACTTCACAGGCTCACTGAGGTCTCACCTGCTGACAAGCAGATGGCATTCAGCTGATGGGGGGTGGACGGTTCCTTCACAGGCTGCAGGCTTAGGAGTTCTGTCCCAATGTCAGAAACCGAGCCTCACCTGAGTGGAGTGAGTGAAGCTTCTCGAACTTGAACATGCATACCGATCACCTGGGGTACTCTGAAAATGTCAGTTCCGATTGGGAGGTCTGGGCTGGAGTTTGACATCGGGGGTTTCTAATGAGATTAGACTGCTCATTTAGCAACACCCTTTGAGGAGCAAGGGTTAGAGGGAAGAAATGTGTTTATCAGGAGGTGAGAAAACTCTAGACATAAACTCCCCACATAGGTGTGATGACAGATCTCGCCAGCATCCTGAGCTGAGAAATAAGCCTTTGAAATTTTGCAAACACCCAAAGGTGAAGTTCCAATACTTTGGCCTCCTGATGCGAAGAGCTGACTCACTGGAAAAGACTTTGGAGCTGGAGAAAATTGAGGGAAGGAGGAGAAGGGGATGCCAGAGGATGAGATAGTTGGATAGCATCACCAATTTAATGGACATGAGTATGAGTAAGCTTCTGGAGATGGTGAAGGGCAGGGAAGCCTGGCATGCTGCCATCCATGGGATCGCAGAGGCAGACATATTGAACAACAACAAACACCCAAAGCAACAGAATTTTCAAGACCCAGAACCAGACCAGGTTCTGGGACTCCCTCTGGTGTGAAAGACAAGCACTCTGCGGGGGTGGAGGGTAGGGGAGTTGCTGGTATAGGAAAGACTTAAAGAGCAGGATTTTAGAAGGAATGGAGGGAGACGAAGGGCTGGTCTGGTAAGCCAGGCTCCTCCAGAGTCAGCCTGGGAGCAGACAGACACCTACTTCTCTGATCTCCTCCAGACCAGTTGTGTGGACCAGCTTTGGGAGCAGCGTACTCCGAAGGTGGGCAGGGCAGTTCACACCCTCACTCTGAGTCATCCAGAAGCATCGCTTGGCTCCTGTGGGCATCCAGCAGAATCCACCTACCAACAAGTTCTCAGCTGGAGAAATGGAGAATGACTCAGCTTCCATCTTCCTCTCTGCAGCAGCGCTCCTCCTCCCACCAGCACTGAGGATGTGATGGGCAGACTGCTTCCAAACGTGGATTGGATTCTACTTGGGACACCTGAAGCCAGAGCTATGAATCTGACTCTTCGCGACCCCATGGACTGAAGTAGCCCATGCTCTTCCTTCATGTCTCCTGGAGTTTGCTCAAATTCACGTCCATTGAGTTGGTGATACTATCTAACCATCTCATTGTCTGCCGCCCCCTTCTCCCTTTGCCTTCTATCTTTCCCAGGCAGCAGGGTCTTTTCGGGTGAGTCAGTTCTTCACATCAGGTGGCCAAATTATTAATAGCAGAGCTTCAACTTCAGCAATCATCCTTCTAATGAATATTCAGGGTTGATTTCCTTTAGGGTTGACTGGTTTGATCTCCTTGCAACTAAGGGCACTCTCAAGAGTCTTCTTCCATATCTTGGCTATCATAAATAATGCTGCTATGAACATAGTGGTACATGTGTCTTTTCAAATTAGAGTTTTATCTGGATATATGCCCAGGAATGGGATTGTGGGAATATATGGCAACTCTATTTTTAGTTTTTTGAGGAACCTCCAAAGTGGCTGTTTTCCACAGCGGCTGCACCAACTTGCATTCCAACAGTGTAGAAGGGCTCCCCTTTCACCACATCCTCTCCAGTATTTATTACTTGTAGACTTTTGGAAAACTTCTTTTAAATAGCACAATTCATCTAAATATATTAATAGATTATCTGACAATATTTTTATTTCAAATATTTACTATTCTAATTTTATAATTATGTGTTTTATTTACTATATAATATAATAAATAAAATAAAACTTTAAATAAAACTTTAAATGGTATTTATTTTAAAATGAGAGAATGTTCATCATTTTGGAGACATTTTCTCTCCACTAGGCCCGGTACAAGCCAGACCAGGCTGATGCTGGCAGCAGCCAGACCGTGTCCCAGGGGTGCCCTTGAAGAGGACTCTGTGGGTTCTTCATGTCTTCTCCCACCCCACCTTCACCCTTCCCAATGAGCTGACCAACGCAGATCCTTCAGTGATGCAATTCCCACAGGGAGCCGCCCCACCGGGTCTGATGACAACCACAGGTACAGAGATTTTCAATCCACTCATCTTTCAGTCAGTCCACTTCCAGACAAGAGCTTGCTTGAGAAAGTCCCTGATGCTAAAAATGACCCTTTTCTTGGTCCACAAATTACAGGTCTCTGTTCCCATGTCTGATACGATCACCTTCCTAAGAGGCTTATGTGCCCCATGCTGCCTTCTGCATCCACTGGCTCAGGTCTGAATCCTTGAAGGAAAATGGGCACGTGTATGTGAATGCGATCCTCCTGCACAGGGAAGAAGGAAGCGAACTCCCAGGTCAAGGGGAGACTCAGAGATTTCAAAACCATAGTACCGTACGCCATAGGGTCACCCTCAGCTCAAAGCTGTTTTATCATCTCCTCTCAATCTCTTAAGAATATCATGAAAGACCCTCAGCCCTTGGTTTGTAAATCAGAGGACAGAGTCTATCACTTGTGTCAGAGGCACAGACTGTCTTTCTTCCACGTGGGTAGGGGTGGGGGCAATGTGTGCATCACTGGCTGAAAAACAGTGTCAGTGCTCACTTGTGCCTGACTCTTCGTGTCCCCATGGACTGTACCCACCAGGCTCCTCTGTCCTTGGGATTCTCCAGGCAAGAATATTGGAATAGGCTTCCATTTCCTACTCCAGGGGATCTTCCCAATCCAGGGATTGAACCTATGTCTCCTGCATTGGCAAGCAGATTCTTTACCACTGAGCCACCTAGGAAGCCCAACTTCTGTAATAATTGGCCCCAAATAGCCAGAACTTAATTAACAATGGACAGCTCCCCTGATTTTTGTGCCTTATTTTGTGCCTAACTTTCCAAACTAGGACCAACTGGAGGAAGCCAGGTCTGCACTCCCGGATGTCTGGTTAGCCTGCCTACATCCATGCCTGCAGCCTCCAGTCAGAACACCCCTGAAACCTTCCCGTTTTTCCACTAAGAAGCTTCATCACTCCTCTGCCTCCCTTTGAGTCTCCGACAAAACACTAGTGACAATGGCTGATGCCCTTGCAAGCTGGACTAAATAACTTTCACTCGTTCTCTTTGTTTGGGCTTCCTTTATTTCCACATGAGAAAGAGGTAGGTTAGGTGACCAGTCTGGCCCCAGTGTTTTGGAATTCTACAGGAACTTAAATATTTCCTGTGCAGCTAGTTCATTCCAAGCACTGTGCTGGATGCTAGAGTTATTTGGTGAGTGTCCAGTCTCTCCAGGGAAAATGTCATAAATCAAACAGTTATCCAAACAAATGTAAAACTGCACTGTTAGCAGGAGCCTAAGGTAGATGATCTCGTTAAGGAGGGTGGGGAAGATTTCTCTGAGATTCACACTGAGATATTACACTTACACTGAGATTTGAAGAGGAAGGGAGTTTACCGGGTGAAGAAGAGGAAAGAGAAGCAAGGTGCCAACCAAGGTGACTGGGTGGAAGGAAGCCCAGAGCATACCTGAGGACCCAGGGCAAGGTGGTCCTGGATGGAGCCAAGAGCAAGGGGGTGCTGTCAGATGCAGTTAGAGGGCCAGGAACCAAATCACACAGGACACACAGGTATTTTGTCTCTACCTGAAACAGAGATACAGAAGCCAACACTTACTGAAAGCCAACCACACGTCAGTCACACTTCTGAAGTCTTTAGAGATACATTACATCTATAATAACATCTGTGACTTATTAAAAGTCAAAATAGTAGTAAGAGGTGAATCAGTCTGGTTGAAATGGAGAAAGTGGACAGATATGTGAACTTCGGGGGGTAAAAATCAGAGGACTTGGTGATAAATAAGATGTCAAAAGTGAGAAAGCGTGAGATTTCCACTAGGATGACTCTAACAAGAATAAAAAAGGAAAATGACAAGTGTTGGCAGGGATGTAGAGAAATTAGAACCCTAACAGGAAGGAAAAACGGTACCACCACTGTGGAAAATGGTTTGGCAATTTTTCAAAAAGTTTAACGGAGTTATCACATGACCCAGCCATTCCATTCCTAGGCACATACCCCAGAGAAGTGAAAACATGTTTTTTTACAAAAAGTTGTCCATAAATGTTCACAGAAGCATTACTCACGATAGCTGAAGATAGAAACAACTGAAATATCCATCAGCTGGGGAATGGTTAAAACCTGGGGTACAGGCATGTTATTCGGTCACAAAGAGGAATGGTGTGCTGGTACACATTACAACCTGGGTGAGCCTTAGAAGCATGCCAAATGAAGGAAGCCAGGCAAGAAGATCACATACGATTTCAGTTACAGGAAGTGTCCCAAACAGGCAAATCCATAGAGACAGAAAGTAGATTGGGGGTTGCCAGGGAACAGGGAGCTGGAGGGGGGGGAGTGACCGTGAACAGGTACCTGTTACCCTTTGGGGATGATGGGAATGTTCTGGAAGTAAAAGTGGTGGTGTTCACACAGGGGGCTTCCTAGGTGGCTCAGTAGTAAAGAATATGCCTGCCAATGAAGCAGACACAAGAGACACAGGTTCAATCCCTGGGTTGGGAAGATCCATCCACTGGAGAAGGAAACGGCAGCCCACTCCAGTATTCCTGTCTGGAAAATCCCATGGGCAGAGGAGCCTGGCAGGCTACAGTCCGTGGAGTCGCAAAGAATCAGACACGACTGAGCACGCCCGAGCACATGAATGTACTAAAATCCACAGAACTGTACACTTTAAAATGGTGAGTTTCATGTTGTGTGGATTTTATCTCAATTTAAAATTGAAAAAAAAAGAAGAAGAAGAAGAAAAAGAAAGAAGTGGAAAATTTTCTCTGATTACAATCAGAACACAAGTGGAGACGGGACTGGTCTGAGTAAATGGCAGTCAGATGGGGACATGGACTGCTCCATCCCCTCCCAGAAGGTGAGCAGCTCTGTCCAGGTCGGCAGGAGGGATACTGGCTTTCAGTATCTTGATGGCTCAAGATGTCACCAGTGGGGACCTGGGAAATGTTCAGGTGTTGGAGGATGCTGTAGCAGGTGCCTTGGTGCAGGTGTTTAGAAAGTATGGATGGAAAAATGCCTATGAAAACAGCAGCCTGGGTTGGATGCTGCTGAGCTGTTCTGATGCCCAGCAGAAGAATGAGCGACTGAGGCCTGTCAACTTGGGGTCTCTGTGACAGTGAACAAAAGGGCCTTTATCTCTGGCAGAGGGAGGACAGACCAGGCGGGATGAGGGCTAAAGACCTCATTGTTGGAGTCCTGGCGCTCTGGAGAGGTGTCAAATGCTCCGCCAAGGCAGGGCCTGGCCAAGAAAACCTGGGACCCTGACATGGGGCCAGCTGGGTGGATGCCTTTTGTGTGCTGATCCCATGGCGCCCCAGGTCCCTCCCTAATAAGGGGACGCTGCAGAGACACCACCGCCCCCTCGCCCCCTGCAATCAGAGGTCAGTAGGTGCCCCCACCCTCACCCCAGAGAGCAGCCCAGCCTCTTCTCCTGGCTCCCAGGATGTGTGTTAATGTGAAGAAAACAAAAATGTCAGCGAGAACTGCTGCTTTTTTAAACAATCTGGGGAGCAATCAAAAACACCCTTGAACTTGCTCCTAGAAGATAAAGCTGTGATGCAATGAAATTAGCCTCTTATCAAAATGAACAAGACCCTTGTCATGTGCTTCTCAACTCGAAGTTGTAACCTTTGCCCAACCTCATCCCATTTCTGGCCTTCCGAGACAGCCCATAAGATCCCTCGCTACAGACTGAAAAACCCTCTGTTTGCCCTGATTGTCCCTGTTAGGGACACTGCTGACACAAACACAGAGGTGTTAGGTCTGATACACTTAGCTTTGTTGATTAACAAGTGTTTTGGGTGGTCTCCATAGGAAGACCACCATCAACAAAGGAAAGACCTGGATAATAATTAACACATTAGTCATTTCTCAGTATGGTGCTGGCTGCTTTGAGTTTGGTTTTTAACTTTAGTCACCTGTGACTTGTCTGACCTGAGTCCGTTTCAACCAATCCCTTTTCTCAATAGAGACAATGTGGAAACATAAAAGAAACAAATCAGGAATACACCAATAAACGCACTCCACATATGAGGCTCAAGAAAACCGTGGCTGCCTCACCCCAGGGAGGAAAGAATGACTGTCATTAATAAATTTTCTCCTGTGAGCTTCCGTGGATGACTCTGCCCTCTTTCCTTCACCTGGAATCCAATATCCTTCATCTACATTTATCTGGTTGAATTAAGATTTATCTTGGATAGTTAAAGGCTAACTTTAGGCCGACGTTTCCAGGTTCCAGAATAGTTGCCAAATATGCAATATGTGTACTGGAGATGTGAAAAATGATACCAGCACACTGGGGCTGTTAGGGCACCTGGAGGAAAAACCAAAGTTTGATAGGAACGTCCCTTTTCATGGACGCAGACTTCAGCCTCGTTGGCATGAGCCCTCATTGTCCATGTTTGTTCTTTGGACATCATTGTGGTTACACCTGCAAAGAAAAGAGCTAAATCTATTGGAATATTTATCTATTTATTGTTGTTATTCATGCTCAGGTTTTTAAATGAATTTTTATGGGTTTAAAAATATACTCATAATGAGAAACAGGCATACTTTTCACACATACTGCTTATGTCTCAAACACAAATTCAACACAAATTCTACTTCCCACAAAATAGACAACTGAGTACAAATCAAGGGCCCACAAATCTAGTGCTTTTCCATTGGTTTCCATTTATTTCATGTCTCAGCATCATTTCTTATAAGAAATACATCCTGAGTGTTTAACATGCATCATTTTTTAATTTATTTATTTTTGAATGTGTTGAGTCTTCATTGCTACATGGGCTTTTCTCTGGTTGCAGCAAGCAAGGGCTACTCTCTAGTTGTGGCTCGCAGGCTTCTCACTGTGGTAGCTTCTCTTGTTGTGGAACATGGGCTCTAGGGTGTGTGTGCTTCAGTAGCTGTGGCTCCAGGCTCTAGAGCACAGGTTCAGTATTGTGATGTATGGGGTTATTTGCCCCATGGCATGTGGGATCATCCCAGACCAAGGATGGAACCCATGTCTCCCACATTGGCAGCTGGATTCTTTACCACTGAGCCACCAGAGAAGCCCTACCATGCATTATTCACTGACTATTCCAGTAAGTCTGTAACCTAGTTACCTGGTCAGAGTTCTCAGTACACATGAGATGGTAATTATAGACCCAAAGAACAGATGATCAATGTCACAAGTGCAGTCAGCCAATAAGGGTCCTAATGTTGTTTGTCCTGAGATCGTGTGCCCAATGCACAGTGAGTCCAAACAGACTGAAATGCCAGGGTTTGGGGGCAGAGAAAGGTTTATTGCAGGGCCATGCAAGAACAGGCTGTTCGTGCTCAAAAGACCTGAACTCCCCAAGGGAAGTATGTGTAAAGGCCACATTTGAGGGGAGGGCTGCAGGGTGCACGACCTTCTTCTGATTGGCTGGTGGTGAGGTAACGGGGCAATGCTTCTGGAATCTTAATCATCAGCCTTCTGGTTCCAACCAGTCTGGGGCCTGCATGCTTGTGGTCAGCAGGTAGGCACCATCCTCCCCCTGAGTGGGCGGGATGGGGGGGGGTCTTAGTTCCGGGAGAACAACTCAAAGATGCGCCTCAGATTGTCGTGCATATTCTTTGAGGAGGAGTTAGGACTCTGATTTATGGCTGAACTTGTGTTTCCTGACTGCTTTTCCTTGGTTTCTGCTTTCCCTCACTTCCCTGATTAATAACTGCCTGCACCTGCCCTTTGGAACTCGGAGAAGGCCCAGGACACTAAGATCTTTTTCTAGAAACAAGAAATGGGGGACACAGAAAGGCTTTTGTACCCGGGGGGCTCTGCAGTGTCCTGCCTGGTTTCACTAGCAGTGGTTGCTAGGCCTCTAGTTCTGAATGTCTGCCTCATCCCTGCCAAGCAGCTAATCTGTAAATAAACTCTTGAATATTCTCAGGGTGTTTCTATTCTTAAAGCCCTATTCTGATTATAGTACTCCCCTGATCACAATTCTCCTCTGTCTCCTGAAAAAAATCCAAAATCCTTAGAATGAAATTCTAGGTTTTCCAAAGTCAGAGCCCTTTTTATTCTTCTGGGTTTACCTCCTGCTATTCCCTCCAGCAATTCAGAGACTCCCAGCCAAACAGAACCCGCCCACATACCCTTAAAGTTGCTGGCTTCTTCCGCTTCCCAGGCCTTTGCTGATGTCTCTTAAGGACCATCTTCCCCTGCCCCCCAGAGGCTCAGCCAGGTGTAATGTTTAGGAGGAGCCAACCCCAGGGCTTCCCAGGTGGTGCTAGTGGTAAAGAACCCATTTTACGTCAACGTAGGAGACATAAGAGATTAGATTCGATCCCTGGGTCAGGAAGATCCCCCGGAGGAGGACATGGCAACCACTTCAGTATTCTTGCCTGAAGAGTCCCATGGACAGAGGATCCTGGCAGGCAACAGCCCACACGGTTGCCAAAGACTCAAATGCGACTTAGTGACTAAACAACAAAAACATAAACATGTCTTTAAAAAGTTTTAAACGTGCTTAGGGAGAATGATTGCTCCTCTTGCTTCCCACCCCAGAGATAACCTAGTCGACTGTATCCCACCTGCTCTCTCTCTGCCCTTTGGTAGCTGCCCGCTTCAACCCCAGCTCCTCCCCTCCACCCACTGACTTTCTTTGTACCAAGTAATATGGTGACACAGTCCTCACACCCACAAACACACTGTAGGTGTCTGTCCCCATTTTTCCAGCAAAGGGTTTGCAACATTGTGTTGAATAAAATAGTTCTGCAGTCTCAGGACTTCACTGAAGTGGATGAGAACCACTGTGTGTAACTCTGTAAGTGTCCGGCTCTCCCATGTATAGATCATCAACTTGATTATCCTCCCTCTCTGGATTTTTTTGTTCACTCCCTGTCTTAATTTTTACATGAATCTGGAAAAGAAGAGCAGAATTCGTCACCCCAAAATATGCCTCTTTGGAATAAGGATTATTTTGAGCTGGCTATTTTTAAGAAACTGCAGACACAGGAGAAACTCTGAGAACTGATCAGAAGTCACCCTTTTGTAAGAGACATTTATGTTCATAAGAGAAATCTCTGTTTGTAAGGATGTCTCCCTCTATACCAGAAAGAGGATGACCAAGTCTCCAGAAACTCTATCAGTGGATAAGACAGGACTTATATCTTACCCTCCTTTGCTGTGCTTTGCCTGAAAATTTCCCACAACTGGCTCCCCACCCCCAACATCTTTTGTCTTTCGCTGAAGAGGATATTTAAGGTGGTGACTTGGGTCATTTCAGGGAGTTACTCAGTTTCCCTGGTTGTCTCCCATGTATTCAGCTGGTATGCATGTTATTAGACTTCTCTTGTCTTTCTCCTGTGGTCATGTATGGATGTGCGAGTTGGACTGTGAAGAAAGCTGAGCACTGAAGAATTGATGCTTTTGAACTGTGGTGTTGGAGAAGACTCTTGAGAGTCCCTTGGACTGCAAGGAGATCCAACCAGTCCATCCTGAAGGAGATGAGTCCTGGGTGTTCATTGGAAGGACTGATGCTGAAGCTGAAACTCCAATACTTTGGCCACCTCATGCGAAGAGTTGACTCATTGGAAAAGACCCTGATGCTGGGAGGGATTGGGGGCAGGAGGAGAAGGGGACAACAGAGGATGAGATGGCTGGATGGCATCACCAACTCAATGGACATGAGTTTGAGCAAACTCCGGGAGTTGGTGATGGATAGGGAGGCCTGGCGTGCTGCGATTCATGGGGTCGCAAAGAGTCGGACACAACTGAGTGACTGAACTGAACTGAACTGTCTTTCTCCTGTTGGTGTCTTTTTTTGTTATTGTTACAAGAGCATCTCTGCCAAGAACCTAGAATAGTAGAGGGAAAATTACTTTTTCTCTCCTACAAAAGCAAGTGTCCACTTTGGATCCATCTCACCTAAACTCTATTAATAGTAGAGGTTATCTGTAATTCATGTAATACATGGTCTTGTCTTTGGAGTATCAGATAATTGATTTCACTTGTTTTTTATTCACTGAATTGACTTGAGCAAACGATAGTTTGGGTATCTCAAAACAGCCTGAATTGACCAAAAAGAAAGAGTCATTGAAAAACAAGTGAATTTCATGTAGCATACAAGGTTTTAGCTCTGAGCAGGAAGGTTTCCAGAAGTGCCAGAAGGCAAAAGCACTGAGGCATAGGTACAGAAAAGTCAGCAGCAACAAACTCTCATCCTCATTTAAAACCTGAAGTTCTTAGACCTTCATGAGAAGAGTCTTGGCTGAGGCTCTTCTCTGAACAGGCAAACGCTAGCAGGTCACCTTCCCATGGCTCATTTGACCTCAAAAGGCTGCCTCGTAGACTCATGATGACGATCAAGTCCTCCCGACGTACAGGCCGTGACGACACCGGTGGTTTATTTCTTCCTGTACCTGCTTCTGCTACCTTCCAGGTCCCTGGAGAACCAAGAGTGGCCTTTCTGCTGCTCTGGGAAATTATTCTATCTAGAATATTTGATCACACACCGGAACAGGTGCCGAATGGAAAATAGGACACCAGATGTCCACACAGGCAGCAGGAGGCTAGCCAGAATGGGGTGTCTCCTAATTTAAAGGCCCAGAAACTCACATTAATCCTGAGCCAGTCTTCTCAGCAATCCCACTGTTCTCAGACCTTAGAATATCAGTGTGCTGAGCAAACTTAGAAATTCTGCACTTCAGCACACTCACTTTGCAGGCTGAGGTTCAGACTGTCTGAGACCCAGACAGGTGAGATAATATTCCCGCGGGTTAATCACTAGCCTGGAGTAGGAAATGGCAACCCACTCCAGTATTCTTGACTGGAAAATCCCATGGACAGAGGAAACTGGTGGGCTAAACTGGGGTGACAAGGAGTCAGACACGGCTCAGCAACCAAGCACACAGTGTCAGATCTGATTCTAGAAGGAACCCAGGTGAACCGAGGTATTCTACCTGCAAACTTAGCAAGAGAAAGTGATCCTTATTCATTATTGCGTGTGTGCTCAGTCACTTCAGTCATGTCTGACTCTTTGTGACTCTAGTCTCCATGGAATTCTCCAGGCAAGAATACTGGAGTGGGTTGCCATACCCTCTTCCATGGGATCTTCCCAACCTAAGGATCAAACCTACATCTCCTGTGTCTCCTGCACTGCAAGCAGATTCTTTACCACTGAGCCACCGGGGAAGCCCTTACTCATTATTACATTCTGTTATTTCAGAACCTAGGGTGAAGACATTTCATTTCAGAAATCATGACCCACTCCCAGCCAATTTCAACAGATAAACAGGGAAAAGGTTTGAACCAGCTGAACCTATTATAGAAAAGTACATAATGTTTGTCATACTCAGGAGCAGTGAGGTTTGGATGCTCATTTAGTTAGACTCTGAATTTTTCACCCCAAGCAGTTAGTTGAGAATAGAATCACACACTTGACAGTCATGTTACAGAGCTGTCTATTAAAATAATATCTTAAGACAACCTGGCTATCTTTAAGGAGGTTAATTATATGAGCAGGTTTCTATGATCAGCTGGGTTTTTCTCCCAAATGCTTTTATTAGCCAGCAAACCTGCAAGTCAGCGTGCCTTTTGCCACAGGAAAATACCAACTGTAGAAGGGAGACTTCTGAGCTGATCCATCAAGGCCTACTGGACTACAGGGCCAGAGAACTATGGTCCTTTAAGGCCTGAGTCATCTCCGGGATACCAAGATGCCACCACTGCAGG
The DNA here is from genome assembly GCF_910594005.1 of Cervus elaphus. Classification (NCBI taxonomy): domain Eukaryota; kingdom Metazoa; phylum Chordata; class Mammalia; order Artiodactyla; family Cervidae; genus Cervus; species Cervus elaphus. The sequence continues at coordinate 44,322,927 of NC_057841.1, forward strand.
AATGAGGGACAGTATCATCACCAAACCGAAATCATGTCCATTCGTCCGACACACAGCAAAGGGAATCTGCAGACATCCAGTTGTGGTGAAGGGAAGCACTGAACTCCCTCATGGCTTTCAGGGGACGGTTTTCACATTAACTATTAGGAGTGAGAGTTGCGGGAGTGTCATCAGCTCACAGACATTCTTCTGATTGGTTGGTGGGGAGTGAGATAACAGGGTGATGCTCAAATTTTCATCACTAACATTTGGGTTCCAACTGGCCTGGGATCTGCATGCTTGTGGTCAGCATCCTCCACCTCGTGGGGTCTCAGTTTCTGCAGAAAACTCAGAGATATGCATCCGATTGTTATGCACCTCCCTTTAGGAGGAACTGGCAGTCCTTGATCCTGTTGTTCAACCTATCATTATTATTATTTTTTTTTTGCTTTCCTACATTTTTGCATCTTCCACTCCTTTAACCAGTAACTGTGTAAGTCTGCTCTTTGGAACTTGGGAAGGCCTAGGAGATGAAAGCTTTTTCTACAGACAAAAAGTGGGAACATGGAGGGGCTTGTTTCTGGGAGAGTCCTGCAGGGTGTTACTCGGTTTCAAGAGGTCAGTGACCAGAAGGAAGCTGGCATCAGGGAAAGAGCATGAAGCCTTTAACTCATTCTATGACATTCGCCAGCCCTCTGAACAAATTCCTTGTCATCTTTGAACCTCAGTTGGTTGTAGTTTGTTGTTGTTTAGTCACTAAGTCATATCCGACTCTTTGTGACCCCATGGACTGTAGCCCGGGTCTCCTGCATTGCAGGCAGACTCTTTACTGTCTGAGCTACAAGAGAAGCTCAAACTGCAGCCCGCCAGGCTCCTCTGTCCATGGAATTTCCCTTGCAAGAATACTGGAGTGGATTGCCGTTTCCTTGTTCAGAGGATCTTCCCAACCCAAGGATCGAACCCACATCTCCTGCGTTGGCAGGCAGGTTCTTTACCACTGAGCCACCAGGGAAGCCCTTACTCTTCTCCCTGCACTCCCTACCATCTGAGGAGCAGTCAGCCCCAGACGAAAGTCTGAATGGCCACCTCTCTGGATCACTCTTTTGTCCCCCAGACCCTCAGGTTGCTAGTGGTACCCCAAGACTTTTACCCCACTGGTCCTGCTATCCCCTGCCTTCCATCAAACCCCTCTCCCCAAGCTCAGCAAGGTGTTAGGAGAGTAATATCTGATGATCAAATGGGTCCACACTCGATGACTGGCAGTTTCAGAATCCTCTGAGCAGTATGTGTATTTTTGGAAGAAGCAGCCCCCAAACCAACGTGAATCTCAAATCTGTTGAATTGCAAGCATGACAACAAAATCCAAAGAAATTCTTGAGACAATGTTAGGAGAAGCCATTATGATGGCAAACCCAGCCCTGCCTCAGAGCCAACTCTAGGTCACCAACCAGAAAATGCTTGTTTTCGCATCTAAAATTTCTCTGAACACTGCCTCTTCTCACCCAATTTCAGTTGCCAGTCCCAGGAGTGGGGGTTCTGGCAGATACAGTGAGGTGATGGTTGCTACGCCCTTGATGAGATGAGTCACTTGTGATTCCTGCATCTGCAAGTTAGCTCTGTCTGACCTCCTCTTCCTCTGGGTACTCACTCTCCATTTTTTAGGAAAGAGCTAATCCAAATGATGTCATTGTTTGAGACTGGGCCACCAAGTTCTCAAACCTACCTTTCCCAGCCTGAGATACAGTGTTTACCGATTCCAAGGGTGAGTGTATTTAATATGTTCTTCTATCCTTCTGGGACACAGTAAAGGACAGGAAAGCCTGGTGGGCTGCAGTCCATGGGGTTGTAAAGAGTCAGACATGACTTAGCGACTAAACAACAAAACAACAACCACAATCCTTCGCGGGCCTAGAACTGAGTTTGTGCAGGCTCTTTAGATGAATGAATGAGTGAATGAATGAATGAAGTTATAAAATCTGATATTATCAGTGCTCACCTCCAAGTCTCCTCTTCTCCAGGTGCGTGGAAGATCTCATGTCAACCTCCTTGCCATTCGAGGGGGCGGTGTGACTGGTCCTGACATGATGCGCCACTCTGCTCTGCACCGCAGACATGAGCACTCCGAGCAAACTCGCCTCTCACACCGGCCACTGGCCACCTCCTGGGGGCAAAGCCTCTGTGAGCCTGAGTGACCCTGGGCAAAAGACAAGTCCTACACACCCACTGACCCGGGCTGCAACTTCACCACAAACAAGAAACCCGTGTTTGTTGAAGGATTTTTGTTCTGCAGCCTAACGTGGCCTATTCTGACGAATACAGCCAATGACCACTTATAGTGGACAACAAAGGCTGGCATACGTTATAAGACGCACAAATGCTCCACTGTGTGACTGTCCTGTGGCCTCATCACACTAGTCAGGCAGGACCTAAAGGTCAAAAGCCCCTTGGGGGAGGCTGCCCGCCTGCAGGTTCACTTGTGTGAGAGCTGGAGCGGTGAATCTGTGCCCACTGCACTGCGAGCTGGAACGTGAAAGAGCATCAGGAGGATACACAAGACACATGGTGAAACAGCGTCACCGTCACATTCTCGGAGCCCTGTCCTCGATTGATCTGTGTTTAAATGTTTAAAATGCACCCTATTTCATTTTTAGGTTTTGAAATGACGGGTTGACATTTGCAAGAAGGAGCACCATCTGTGGCTCATCGCGTCTGCAGTGTACAGCGGGATGACACCCACTGCACACCTCCCAGGACACCCCGTTTCTCCTCCACGGACAGCATTTGGCCAGACACGACAGGCAGTCGGGCAAGGGCAGGAAGAGTCCATTGTTTGGCAGTGCCTCCAAATTTATCTCCTCCAAAAATTCCACTTGTTTTTGGTTCCTGCGTTGGCAGCAAATTTTACTAGGATGGGTACCATATGCTCTAGTGTTTCTGAAACCATCCCAGTTTCTAACATTTTACTTGTCTCTGTAACCCATTAAAATGCCCCAGAAATTCCAATATTTTAGCACACAAACGAGATCTATCAGACAGCCTCTCCATCCTATGAACTGTAACCTGCCAGGCTCCTCTGTCCATGGAATTCTCCAGGCAAGAACACTGGAGTGGTTTGCTCTTTCCTTCTCCAGGGGATCTCTCTCTGACCCAGGGATCGAACTCAGTTCTCCTGCATTGCAAGCAGATTCTTTACCGCTGAGCCAGCGGGGAAGCTCCTGAAGTGCATGGTAGAGACCAGCTGCTCTTACCGCTGTCCGGGGTCGGTCCCCATGTCTGAAGCACTGTCACCAAGGATCCATCCTCAGAGTGACAGCCTGCGCCCTGTCGGAAACCAAATCCCCAAGGGAGCCCCAGACATTAAACAATACACCACCCACCCCTCAGTGAGATGTGTTAGGGGCGCATTTCCAAGCGGCCCCAGCAGAGAGGGAAGCCTGGAAAGAGCGGGGATGGGGGTTCCCTAGAACCCAGCAGAGCAAGGGGAAGGGACCCCAGGGTGGAGAGGGCATGGCCCACAGTGCAGAGCACTAAGGGGTGGACCTCCGCTGAGGCTTTATTCTGTGCATTTTCCTCTGCCTTAGTTCCCTCCGTGACCCTGGGAAGTAAAGCATTGTGCTCCCTTTGCAGGTGAGAAAACCGCCCGTGAGTTAAGTGATTTCCACAGGATCTGCAGCTAGGAAGTGATGAACCCAAGTGTCCTTCTAAAGTGCTCGCTGTCCCACTCTCTAAATTGGCCTGGGTCTCAAAGCCTTTTAAAAAAATAAAAATAGACATTGAGTTCTTATACTTCCAGAGCTGAGAAGTCCAAAATTGCAGTGCCTGCAGACTCGGTGTCCGGTGAGGACCCTCCTCCTAGTTTGCAGATGAAAGCCAACTCTACCAGAAACCTAACAACCCCAGAACCAAAGCTCGTTGGTCCAGACTCTGAGACGGTAGACTTGAAACCATCAGGAGTTAGGAAAACAGTGAGGCAGTGTCTCCCAAAATTAAGCAGAGTGTGACCAAACGGTCCAGCAGATCCACTTCTAGAACTTGAGGACACAGCGAGAGGATGGCTAGCAGCGAGGGGAGGAGCCTCACCAGTGACTGAACCTGCCGGAACCTTGGCCTTCCCTCCTCCAGAACCTCAAGAAAGAAATTGCTGCTGTTTATGGGTCACCCGGTGTGTGGTGTTTTGTTAGAATAACCTGAGCTAAGATAAATACACAAATAAACACATAGTTGGAAAGAGAGAGAAATACTGATGAATTAATTAATCTAATTAATCAATTAAAGGAGATCAAACCAGTCAATCCTAAAGGAAATCAGTCCTGAATATTCACTGAAAGGACTGATGCTATAGCTGAAGCTCCAATACTTTGGCCACCTGATGCAAAGAACTGACTCATTGGAAAAGACCCTGATGCTGAGAAGGATTGAAGGCAGGAGGAGAAGGTGACAACAGAGGATGAGATGGTTGGATGGCATCACTGATTCGATGGACATGAGTTTGAGCAAGCTCCAGGAGTTGATATGGACAGGGAGGCCTGGTGTGCTGCAGTCCACAGGGTCGCCAAGACTCAGACATGACTAAGCAACTGAACTGAACTGAATAGCTGAATAGATGATAGATAGATCGGAGAAGGCAATGGCACCCCACTCCAGTACTCTTGCCTGGAAAATCCCATGGATGGAGGAGCCTGGTAGGCTGCAGTCCATGGGGTCGCTGGAAGTCAGACACGACTGAGCAACTTCACTTTCACTTTTCACTTGCATGCATTGGAGAAGGAAATGGCAACCCACTCCAGTGTTCTTGCCTGGAGAATCCCAGGGATGGAGGAGCCTGGTGGGCTGCCGTCTATGGGGTCACACAGAGTCGGACACGACTGAAGCGACTTAGCAACAGCAGCAGCGGATAGATGGATAGATGGATAGATAGATAGATAGATAGATAGATAGATAGATAGATAGATAGATAGATAGATAGGTAGATGATAGGTAAGTAGGTGACAGATAGATGGATGAATGATAGTTCTGCAGGCAGAGCTGGCCTCGGGCACTTCTGGGAGCCAGCTGAGCAGCTTATGGAAGCCCTGTTTTCACATCTGTGGCTGGAGCTGAGTCCACAGGGCAAGCAGTCAGGGAAGGAAGGATGATGAAAAGTGGGGGAGGGAGGAGGCCCTCTTGTTGCCTCTGTCCCTGATGTGGGGCGTATCAGTGTCTGGGTGTCCCTGTGTGGGTGTCCAGCACTAGCCAGGCCATGACAAAGATGGACCCAATCGTACATCTGGCACTGGAGCAGGAGGGGCTGGAGGAGGGTCCTGGGAGGCAGAGCGGTGGGAGCACAGCCCGGACTCCTGCCCACAAGGGGAGCAGAGGGCCATCCATCACCTCCAGAGGGCCTGTGGCCCACCTCCACCCTCCTCGCCTCCTTTGATAAGAACCTCTTCCCTGGGTCATCAGCAGGGAGACACACAGGGAAGTGAGTTTTGAGAGATGTGGTTGCCAGGCCAAGCTGACAGATTTCAAAGCCACCACAGATGGTGACCTAATGGGGATGCAGCTCGAAGGGTGACATCTGGTGACCTACTGGGGATGCAGTTCGAAGGGTGACATCTGAGCTGAGGCCCAGAGGGCGGGCAGAAGTCAGCCAGATGGAGAGACAGGAAAATCTTCCTAGCAGCATCGGAATTACGTTAAAAAACAGCTGCTGCAAAAGTTTTGTATTATTAAAAGGACATGGAAATAAAAGGGGGAGAGGTGTGTTTCCAGAGAATGAGCTTGTTCAAAGCCAAGAAACACAGCACATTCATTCAGTACCTAAAACAGCGAATTGACACCAATGAGCTGGCAGAGTTGGTGGTTCATGGCCCCACCCCCTTCCCTCCATCCATCTTTCTTACTTCCACTCCCTTCCCAACCACTGCCTGCCTCCTCATTGCCAAGGAAACCACAGGGCGGGATTAGCTTGTGTTCCTAGACCTCATCCAGCAGTAGAATCAGTCACAGGATAAACATCCTGCAGTCCAGGGCCGCAGGTTAGCTTTCATACCATGTTGGTCTGCATCACTGAGGTACCAGGCGTGGAAGAGCCTCTGACCACTCCCAGTGCGCACAGGTCAGATCCAGCACCCCAGCCCCAGCAAAGCAGGAATGGACACCACACGTCTGCAACCCGGGTCAGGTTTAACTCAACAACCAACCACAATGTGTCCTCCAGAGTCAATTAGTCCATTTCCCGAGGGAAAACAAATACCCTGGAAGAGAGGCAGGCTTCCTATCTTTCCAGCCCAGGGCAGCAACTTGTAGAAAGGGGGCCCTTTCTAGGAAAGCCAGCCTAACGGGGACCATGGCGGCAGCCTGGGCCCGGCCAGGAGGAAGAGACGGAAGAGGCCGAAGGCATAGGATGCAGCGGTTCCAAGCCAGACACAGCACCCCAGGTATCAGGTGTCTCCTCCCCACTGTGAGACAGGTCCCCCATCTCCACTGAAACCGGGGTCCCAGTCGAGATCCTCAGGCTCAGCAGTTCATCAGAAGGACTCCCAGAAATGCCCTCGTACTCATGGCCATGGTTTTTTACAGTGAAAGGATACAGAAGACAATCAGCAAAGGAAATAAGGGTAGAGGACAGGGCCAGGGAGAGTCCCAGGAGTGAGTGTTCTGATGTTCCCCCCGACCGTGGAGATGCACGGATAGCACTTCACTCCCGAGGAACACGGTGTGATCGTTGGTACAAAGCATTGCCCACCAGGGGTGCTCATGTGAGCCACGCTGCAGGGGATTTTATTGGAGTCGGTCCTGTAGGCATGGGGTGCCCTTGTCCCTGACCTTTGCCCCTCAGATTCGAGCATCTCCCAACAGGTGCTGCGCATCCAAGACCCACCATCAACCCAGCCATGAGCACAGGCCCAGCGCCCAGTGAACCAACACCCTCATCCGGCAGGAGACTCCGTGGGCCACAGTGATGACCCAGGAACCAGCCAAGGGTGAGATCTGTCTGGGGAACAACCATGCCTGCTCTTGCTCACCCCCACTTTTGTTCCTCAACCCCCAGTTTCTAGTCTCCAGTGTAGAGTCTGAGAGGGAAGCCAGTGGGAACACTAGTTATGAAGCTTCCTGTCACTAACTAGCTGGTGACCTCAGGTTAAGACCTGGGTCTCATTGACTCATCTATTCACCAGGGAGGTGGTAGTAGTGGAGGGTCCCACTCTGGGTTTCCGGGAAGGTGTGCTGAGCACCACAGGCCAGGGATCCCCGCCCGGCAGCGGGTACTTGCACACCAGGGCGACAGGCACGGAAGCCGTAAAGCCTCTCCAGGGACTTCTGTCCATCAGCGGCCATTCCAACTCACCCCACCAGGTACAAAATGCTTACTAGGTGCCAGACACTGTGTCAAGAGCTTATGCAGATTATCTCATTTAATCCCCAAATAATTCTCTTCGAATAGTACTGTTATCACCCTCATTTCAGACGACTGAGGTCCCGGAAGGCTACCTAAGTTCATGTCTCTCATTCCGCAGCTTTGGAACTGCACAGAGATACACTCCCTCACCCCCATCCCCTTGGCAACCACCACAGACTGGCTTTAAATGCACATTTTGTCAGTTTTTAACAGGATTGTGTCGTAAGGGAAACCATTTCCATAAGAACTGCAGAAGTAAATGCCACCATTTGGCAGGGTTTCTTCTCGGGCTACATCAGCTTATATGCTGCTCCTTGTCCTCCAAGATAAATCTAGAAGACACAACAGCTCAGTTGTTACAAATCATTGGAGCACCCTGGCGCAAAAATCTCCATAAAAGTCGTCAAGGAAGATCTATGTCTGGAGGTGGAATTCAGAGCAAAGGCAGAGGACTTGGCAAGAAGCAGCAGAAGGCATTCACTCGGAGGCAGAGAGCCGCAGGGAGCAGACGTGAAGCCTGTGGAAAGAACGGGAGAGGGAGGAGGACCCAGACTGCGGGCAGAGAGGCTGGCCTCCAGGGTCACCTGGGGCCGACCCAGCAGCGTCACGTGGACCAGAAGGGCAGGAGCCAGGCCTCTAAGAGAGCCAGACCCAGAAAACATGCACAACCAGGAGCTTTTGGAAAGCAGCCACAAGGTGGAGACTGCCAGCGGCAGAAGAGGGTGCTTTAGAGGTAAAAGAGCTTACAAGTGTCCCCAGCATCCAGGAGATACCAAAGAGCATCACTTCTCAGTCAGCCACTCGGGATTAGCAGCAATGCCTACATTATCAATATTTTAATTCCGGGAAGAAAAAATGGACAAGTCCTCGGAATACGTAATGTTACACACAAACAAAAGTGAAGACGTGCTCAGGCTACTGCCTCTTACCCCCGTCTCCCCTCCTCCCTCCAGCCCCCTCCTTCACCCAGCCCCCTCCTTCAGAGACCAAAAAAGACCAAGGACTTGGGCCTCTCACTGAATCTGGCCTGTTTTTCCTTCCCCCATGACCTAGAATCTGGCCCTCAGGGAGGTGTTTGTCTTCTGGTGGCTGGCAGCCAGGCAGCACCTCATCCAATGACAGTCAATTCTGCCGTAACACCTGGAGTCAGCTCAGACCCTGCAGGTGGGTCAGTCTCCACCAAGGCAGGTCCTCACTTCAGATACCAGCTGCAGGTTTCGGGGTCCCTCAACCCCCCTCAGGCTTCCCTTATAGCTCAGTTGGTAAAGAATCTGCCTGCAACACAGGGGACCCAGGTTCGATCCCTGGGTTGGGAAGATCCCTTGGAAAAGGACATGGCAACCCACTCCAGTATCCTTGCCTGGAGAATCCCAAGGACAGAGGAGCCTGGCAGGCTACAGTCCATGGGGTTGCAAGACTTGGACATGACTTAGCGACTAAACCACCACCAAGCCCCCCTCAGGTGCAGTAATTCACTAGAATGGATCACAGAACTGAGGAAGGGCTCCACTTACAGTTTCAACCTTATTACAAAAGATCCCGGTTGGGAACAGCCATGTGAAGATACCTACAGGGTGAAGCTGGGGGTCCTGGACGCTGGACTTCCACACCTCTCATCATGGGATCAGACACGTCGTCCTCCCGTGCATGGACTTGCACCCACGTCAGGGCAGCATCAGGTGTCCAGAGTTTTTACTGGGGCTTCACAGCACTGGGGATTTACTCAACCCCCAGTCCTCTGCCCTACCACCCCGAGAGATGGGAGGCAGGACTGCTATCACAACTCGCCCATCCTGAGTCATCTCACTGGCACAGACTCAGGTGTGGTTCAAGGACCACCAGGAATAACAAAGATGCTCCCAGCATCAGGAAATTCCAAGAGTTCCAAAGCTCAGTGCCAGTAATCTGGGGCAAGACCAGATGAATTCTTCATCACAGCACCATGATGACAACTGACGTTTAATGAAGGTTTCTAGGTGCCAGCCTCATGTGCGTACTTTCTTCACTTCTCATATCATCCTCAAAACAACCTTCTGTGCTAGACACACTGTCATCCCATTCCACAGGTGATAAAACTGAGGCCCAGAGATGGCAAGTACCTGGCTTAGATTCACATCACTGGATAAGATATTATACCAAGTCGTGTATGCAACCAGGATAGATAGTACAGCACAGGGAATGATAACCATTCTCTTGTAATAAACTGTAATAAAGTATAATCTGTAAAAATGCTGAGTCACCTGCTCACCTGAAACAAATACAGTACTGTTAATCAACTAAACTTCAATTAAAAAAATCTAAATACCTGTGAGTGGCAGAGCAGGGGATGAACTCATATCTGTCATGTGTGCTATTAACTCCCTCTACTCACTGTGAAAAGGGAGAAACAAAGAGGGTGGCCATTTTTACTCCAGAAGAACAAGTCAGATAGCACTCAAGGACCCAGACTTCCTGCACATTCTCAGAGAAAAACAGTCTAGGTTTTGCCCTTGTAAGAACTCAGTCTTTAAAATCAGACAGCTCCTTTAAATCCTAGCTCCATCCCTTACAGTCTGCCCTCCATATCCACAGGTGGGTTCTGAATCTACAGATTCAACCGACCTCAGAAGGAAATTATTTGGAAAAAAAAAAAAAATACCAGAAAATGCTAAAAGCAAAATTTGAATTTGCCATGGACTGGCAACTATTTACAAAGCATTGACATTGTATTTGCAAATATTTACATAGCATTTATACTTTATTAAGTATTATTAGTAATCTAGAGGTGATTTAAAGTATCCGAGAGGATGTGCATAGGTTATATGCAAATATCACACCATTTTATACAAGGGACTTTAGTTGAATTTTGGTATCTGAGGGGTGTTCTAGAACCAATCCCCCGTGGATACTGAGGGATGACAGAAGCTAGTTGCTTGGTATTGGAGGAAAAAAAATAGCACTAAAACTCTGATCTGCAATACCCCCATCAGATGAGTGGAAATTCTAAAGACACCTACCTCCCAAGTTTGGTTGAGGAATAAAGATCACTTATTTGAAGGTGAAAAACACCACACCGGCTAAATCATCTCTTTTTTCTTTTCCACTCAGTCTGACCCTGGCCTTTTGTCCTCAGAATCTGTCTTCTATCCACCTGATGTATTTATTCCTTGCATTTCACATGGTGCCCTGAAAACTCTCTGACCACCTTGGATTGTATTTTGTTCCCTTTGCTCGATTATTTTGACAAGGTTCACGGGGACTATTACTTCAGAAGCTGCAGAGCACATCAGCCTTAAAAAGCACTTCTGAAGCACCTAATCATACGTGGCACTACACTGGAAACATCTCCAGTAACTATGCCTGTCTTGTCGACCTCACAGGCTGCTGGGATGGACGTGGAGTCTTTTAAACCCAACAAAACTGTGTGAATAGAGTGGATGATTATGTAAGAAGGCATCGAAGCAGACGTAGAATCCCATATATAGAGATCTAGGAAAACCAGGACAACCCATATACAGAGTTTCAAGACAAGTGGCCCAAGACAGCAGGCACACAGCCACAGGTTCAGATCCCAGTCAGGCTCTTGTGTGGAAGGTGGTTGGCAGGGAGGCTGGGGGAGAAGGGAAGGATGCGACCGTCTGGGAGCAGAAACAAGGGTAGGAGGCTGGTGGCCATGTGGAACATCCGAGGACAGAGGGAGCAGTGCCCACAAGCATGCCTTTTTTTTTTCTTTTAAAGACTTTGTTGTTGTGGACTATTTTATTTTAACTTTTTATTCTGCATTGGGGTACAGCCAATCAACAATGTTGTGGTAATTTCCGGTGAACAGCAAAGAGATTCAGCCATACGTATACATGTATCTATTCTATGCAAACTCCCCTCCCATCCAGGCTTCCAGATAACATTGAGCAGAGTTCCATGTGCTCTAAAACAGGTATGAACCATTTTTTAAAGTCTTTATTGAATTTGTTACAATATTGCTTCTGGGTTGGTTTGTTTGCTTAATGTTTTGGTTTCTTGGCTGCTGGGTAAGTGGGATCTTATCTCCCCAACCAGGGATGGAACCCATACCTCCCGCACACACTGGAAGGAGAAATCTTAGCTCCTGGAACAGCAGGGAAGTCCCCCACAAGTATGACTTAAAGACGTGACCCCCCAGACAATACTCATACCCTAGTGGTTCCCCGGGGAGCCCAGCTGGTGATAAACATGGTTCCGCAGCTGCTGACAACTGAGTCTCCCTGCTCTTCATGTGGGTGGAAAGAAACATAAATCCGCCCAGGATAGGGAGCAGGTGAAGGCAACATGGCCCACTTCATGGCATGAAATCCTCAAATACTGTTTCCTTGCAGGACACAAGAGAGCTGAACTGAGGGTCTTTATTTTATTTAGTAATTAACCTTTTTATTTTGTGTTGGAGTATAGCCAATTAACAATGTTGTGATAGTTTCAGGTGAACAACAAAGGAACTCGGCCATATATATACACATGTCCTCCTCCCTCAGACTCCCCTCCCATCCAGGCAGCCACGTAACACTGAGCAGAGTTCCCTGTGCTATATAGTGGGTCCTTGTTGGTGATCCATTTTAAATATAGCACTCTTTATTTGGAAAAAATTTTTAAAAGACACCTTTGAGTGATTCCTAAGTTGGTGCTGAAGCTGGAGAAAAACACTTCATTTGAAATCTCACCTTGGCTGCTCTTGTTCGTTCACTTATCAAATGTCTACCCAGCGCTGAAGAATTGATGCTTTTGAACTGTGGTGTTGGAAAAGACTCTTGAGAGTCCCTTGGACAGCAAGGAGATCCAACCAGCCCATCCTAAAGGAAATCAGTCCTGAATAGTCATTGGAAGGACTGATGCTGAAGCTGGAACTCCAATACTTTGGCCACCTGATGCAAAGAATTGACTCACTGGAAAAGACCCTGATGTTGGGAAAGATTGAAAGCAGGAGGAGAAGGGGATGACAGAGGATGAGATGGTTGGATGGCATCACTGACTCAATGGACATGAGTTTGAGTAAACTCTGGGAGTTGGTGATGGACAGGGAGGCCTGGCATGCTGCAGTTCATGGGGTCACAAAGAGTCTAACACGACTGAGCAACTGAACTGAATTGAACCCAGCACTTATCAAGGGGCAGCCCCTCTTCTCTGCCACTGCAGGCCTCCCAACTAGTGGGACTGACAAACCCTGGCTGTTGTGGGACAGGAGGGTTCTCGCTGGGGTGGGGAGAGGCAAGGGGACAGACACCATGCAGCAAACCTGGTAAATATGAGGGTCACAGAGGATCAATGTTGCAGAAAGAAAGACAATTGGAAGGGATAAGAAGTACTGGGGGCGGTATTGGGGTGCAGGCTCCAGGCCTGGTTCGTCCAGAATGGTTACCAGACCTCAGAGGCCTCACTTGCTTTTCCAAAAACCGGATCTCAGACCCGCTCCTTAGGGTCACGGCCACCTGGACAGAGGTGAGCTCCTCACGTGGTTTGTACAAATGATGCCCACAAAGTCATCACATGTTAGTCCCTTGAATTTTTTTACACGGATTTATATCCTTTTATTGAAAAGTAACTAATTCCATAATTATTTAAACCTACCTCATTTCTAGTAGTGTGGCAAGTTTTCGAACATTAGATAGCATGCGTCTTACCTGACAGGCTTTCTATAACTGGAAATTCCTGAATGGGAAGGAAATTTAAAAAGGAGGAGATAAATGTATATGTATGACTGACTCACTTCACTGTATAGCAGAAATTAACACAACATTGTAAAGCAACCATACATCAATAAAGATGAATTTTTAAAAAAATGCAGGTTCGGTCCCTTGAATTTTGTACCCTGGACACAGAGAGTTAGGAACCGGGTCAATGAAGAGCCAATGTTCTCTCCCACTACCACCCTGAGCTTGGAACCACTTTGAGTGGGAGCAAGGGGTATTCTGATCCTCAGTAACAGAAAAGGGTTTAAAGCAAATGCCCTCAAGCTAGAAAACCCAGAGACTAGTGGCAGATGTGGTGGTGGAGGAGGAGGGGTGGGGGGCAAAGGCAGGAGCAGGAGGGGGTGCCAAGAAGGTGGGCAGAAGGGAGGGAAGGACAGAGGGGTCGCTGGCTTCCCGATTTGATGTTCAGCTGGTGTGCCAGGAGATGCTCAGGCCAAGTGGACCCCAATGGCTTAGACATCAAGATCCAGGGCAGTCCTGAGGAGCCTCAGTGAAGGTCAAAGGCCTGCTTGACCTCTGGACCAGACAGGGGCCTACAGCCTGGGAGCAGACAAAACAGAGAACTGATCCTTTGTGTTTGGTTCAAAACAGAAATGACTTCTCAGTGGCCTCGACTCTCCCATCCACTGTACATCTTAGAACACATGTCTGCTGCAGGCCAGCCTTGGTTTAGTTCCAGGAGCTACATGGGCTCCACGATAGCGTGTGTGTTCTTTTTCATTGGCTGTTTTCTTCTCACGAGTCTCCTAGGAAACTCATCCATTGAGCATTTGCATAGAATCTATTTCTATTTGTATAACAAATGTTACAAACCCATTTTAATTGCCCAGATAACTTTTAGACCCGGGAGAGAGGACGAGAATGCTGACACTTGGTGAGCTAACACGGCCCTGACTCTTAAATAGAGGGAAAATTTCAGAAGAGAACTAAATATGTGGATCTGTGGAAATGGCCTTGGCATCAAGATATGTGAACTCCATTCCTCATCCTACCACTGATTTGCTTTGTGGCCTTAAACAAAGCTGCTTCAGATTCAGGGGTTTTTTTGTTTTTGTTTTTTCATTTGTAACCTGAAGATGTTGGAACAGATTATATCTAAGACTCGTTTCTACCCAGTGCGTGATTCAATCATGGTTTCTGGTTCTTCTGTAAGAAAAGCTACTTGTGAAGCAAATCAAACATGGTTTTAAGGGGGAAAACAGATCTGGGTCCTATTGAAAAATATGCCTAATTTTCAGTAGGGTAAACGTCATCATGGTTGCAAAGTCACCACCACTGACTCTGTCACTCCTGGTTCATTGTGTCCCAGACCCCAAACTAGAGCAAGTGACACATCCTTTCATCCAAGTCCCTCAGCAGTTCTGAACATTTCACAAGATCCATTCAAAACAGAGAGATTCATGTTCACTGGGGAAGAAAGAATGAAACAATTACAGATTATGTGACTAAAAGCTACCATTCATGAGCAGCCTCCTACCTGCCAGGTGCTTTACATACCTTTTTTCTAGTCCTCACGATGATCGTGCCAAGGAGTTGGGCAAGTCCTGAGTTCATTTTCTGCTGCTGCCGAACAAACTATTACAAACTAAGCAGCTTAAGTCGACACGTTTCCATGGTCAGGGGTCCAGCCTGGCCCTGCTCAGGGTCTCATGGGCTGCACTCAGGGCATCTTCCAGCCCACCCCTACACACTCCCACTGAGGATAACCCTGGGAGTGACGGCCAGAGCCCCTGTGGTCATAGCAGCGAGGTCCCAGCTGTCCTGCTGGTCTGTCGGCTGGGACCATTCTCTAGCTTGTGGTCTGCTCCAAAACAGTGCAGTTGGTTTTGGCTTCTGTATCTTCCTGACTTCTGTCTCTGACCTCTGTACCCTCTTGCCTGATTAGGCCAGGTCCACCCAGGTGCTGATTTAAGTCCTTGATGACTTCTTGCAGACGCCTCACCTCTGCCATCCACTGTGAGATGATATGGGCTTCATATCCCCCCCATATCCACAGGTGCCACCCTACATGGGGGTGAAGACCACTCAGAGCATGTGCCCCAGGGGCAGGAAGCTTTGGGGCCATCGTAGAACTCCACCACAAGCCCTGTCTCCAGGTGCTGTCTCAAGTCCACGGGGAGCAATGAAGCTGGACTGGCACTCAAGTGCCAGCGTCCTAAGTCTAAGCCCTTCTTACACATCACACCCCCATTCTAACAGCAGACTTCATGCCCCCACCAAACATGCCCTTGCCCAAGGTCACAGGGGCACCCACGGTTCATAACATACTCCATGTAAAATGCACTGTGATTAAGTCAGGCTCAGCATCCCTCTGGAATGTCAATCAACTCCAGGCTGAGCCATCAAACCCAATTACCCAGAATCCAGCTGACACAGACTCCTAATAAAGCCACAGGGAGCAGGGAGCCAAGAACTGTCCTCTCAGCTTCCCAGGGGCTCAGATGGTCAAGAATCTGCCTGCAGTGCGGGAGACCTGGGTTCGATCCCTGAATTGAAAAGATTCCTGGAGAAGGGAAGGGCTAGCCACTCGAGGGTTCTTGCCTGGAGAATCCCATGGACAGAAGAGCCTGGAGCGCTACAGTCCATGCGGTGGCAAAGAGTTGGACCTGACTGGAACGACTACATAGTAACAGACCTATGCACAAGATTGGATTTTTCCATAGAATTTCCCATACATTTCTGCTCCTTAGTGCCTGTGCGTGCCTGAGACACATTATTAGCCTTTTAGGACACATTTGAAGAGAGAAGAGCAGGAAGGGAGGGAGGAGCCGGCTTGGGGTGGGGGTCGGGAGGCTGCAGGGAGTAGCCTGGCTGCCAGACCCGAACCCGCCTGTCGGGGACCCGCGCTGGAGGCGGACATTCCCGCTGCCTCCGTGTGTGTCTGTCGCCACCTAGTGGTCTCTTCGAGAAACGCCCCTCCCTGGGCGAACGCCGTCCTTGGCACCAAGTCCCACCCACAGGTGGGACTTTTAGACCCGGGAAGTCCACAGTCCTCCCTTGGGTGCTTTGTCTTTTTTTTTTTTTTTTTTCGTTAGGGACCTTCTTTGGTCATTACTTTCAAGGCCTGTGCATTTAAAGGGAAATGGAAAAAATTAGTATCATGGAGGACTGGGCTATCACTTAAGTCGTCGGTTCTTTAGGAGCTCTACCAGTGGGAACAGTGCCTGGTTGATCTGAGTCCTAACCTGCACGGACACCGCATGCGCCCATGTCTGCATCCACCTGGTCAGAGGCTGTCTCCTCCGTGAAACCGGGCAAGCGCTCCTGTTCATTCCTCATTTATCACATGCCAGGGGCTGGAGGAGCTCTAGTGATCAATCCTATGACAATTCTGTGAGGCAGGCATGATTCTCTCCATATTAGAGCTGGAGGAATCGAGGCAGAATGAAGCCACAAACCCAGGGCTCTGACCCCCAGGGGCCCCTCCCCAGGCCCAGGCCCCTCTCCTCATCACCCCCCAGCCAGCGTGACAGCTCCCTCCTCCCAGGACACCTGTTTCTCTCCCTCATCCCATTTTTTTACCCTTCAGATCATGCTCCTCTTTCTCTGAACCAGAAACTCGAGGTCCGTGGGGGCATGGCCTCCACTGCCTTCTATACAGGAATCCCACACGCAGTGGGTCCTCCGCACAGGTGTGTTCACCCATCCACCTAACTGTGAAACTGCAGTGGCTTCAGGGACCAGGAGGTTGTTATGTCCAAAGCAGGAGCTGCAGGCAGTGTGGATGCCGGCCCAACCCGGATCAGTCAGCCTTGGTTTACAAGTCTGGCGAACTGACGAACAGGTGGGAGTAAAGAGGTCAGCTCAGGCGCTTCAGTCTTGAGCAGGCTGAGTAGAGGCACCAGGGAAAACGAGTCTCAGAACCTGGGGAGTCTGGCCGTTTGCTGTCTGCAGGGCCCCTGCCCCAGGCAGGACGGCCTAGCTGTCCCTGATGAGATTGATCAGAACCCCATGGTCAGAGGAGGGGGAGTTGCAGGAGGAGGCAGAGGAAGGCGTCATCCTGTCCTTCAGGAGGAGGAGAGGAACAAACCCAGAGTTCTGAGAGAAAGGATCCTAGGCTGCAGGTCATTCACGGGAACATGGGATGAGGGGGGCGGCCAAAACAGTGAGAGCTGGACCATAAAGAAGGCTGAGCACCGAAGAATTGATGCTTTCAAACTATGGTGTTGGAGAAGACTCTCAAAAGTCCCTTGGATATCAAGGAGATCAAACCAGTCAATCCTAGAGGAAATCGACCCAGAGTGTTCATTGGAAGGACTGATGCTGACGCTGAAGCTCTAGTATTTTTGCCACCTGATGCAAAGAGCCAGCTCATTGGAAAAGACCCTGATGCTGGGAATGATTGAGGGCAAGAGGAGAAGGGGATGGCAGAGGATGAGTTGGTTGGATGGCATCACTGACTCAATGGAAATGAGTCTGAGCAAACTGAAGGATTTAGTAAAGGACACAGAAGCCTGGCTGGCTGCAGTCCACGGGGCCACAAAGAGCTGGACACGACTGAGTGACTGAACAAAAACAAGCTAGGAAATGAGGAGTCAGTGGAAGAAAGGAAAAGAAAGCGATTATGGGTGTGGGCAGAGGTCAGGTTCACAACACTGAAAACCAAGCAGAGTGGACGCAGACCCATCTGACCGATGGGACTCTGGGGAGAACCCTGAGGCCCTGGAGACATGCCTGGCAGTAACGGACCCTCAGGCATGGTCACTGGCCATTGACCCATACAGAGCAATGTGGTATTTTACCAACCACCACTCTCACAGGTGTGTGCTGGTTGAAATCTGCACTGGGAATAGGAGAGCGGGGAGAGAGATGTGAGCATTGGGGACCGTCAAAGGACAAAGGGTGGTCGGCAACCCTGCAGTCGGGGTGGGGGGAGGCTGCCCGCCTCCCCGTCTGGTGATCTGGCAGCCCCAGTGGTCGTAGCTGCCGACCCTGCCCACCTGGGGATGCAGGCCTGGCAGGAGTCCCCGGCCAGCTGGTTAGGTGGCAGCCCAGTTGCCAAGGCCGGGTAACCAGCTGGTCAACTGGGCCGAAGCCCAGAGTGACGCACCTCCAGGCTGTCCTGGCAGCCTCCGCGCCCTCCCCTGGTGCCACCGCCCTCTCAGGTGGCTCTCCTCCATGCCCCCCCCACCACCACCACAATGGAAAACAAAATCCTGCCAGCTGAGAAGGGACGGCCACACCCCTGCCTCTGGGCTTCAGGAAATGTGCAATCCTGACCACATTCCAGCCCTAGAACCTCTATTTTTAGATGCAAGATTTCTGACTTTCCAAGAAGAAACCCAGCACCCAGGCCTTTGTGAAATAAAATAACACATATAAATGGTTTCCGAGTCAGTTGACGTCAGTCCATGTCTACATGGAGGTGATGCTCGGAGTCCCCACCAAGTCAGACCGCATTGTCCCAACTGCACCTTGAGAACATCAGAGCTGTTTCTAATTACCCCCTGCGCTTGGGGAATGCACAGTTCTGCTTTGGGAGATTGGAAACTATTTCCATCTTACCATATGTGTTTGGCTATCACTAATTGGGGAAAGTTATTTTTAGTATTTCCTTTTCTTTCCATCTTTGCAGATCTGCCCTATTTAGGGAAAAAAGTCTAGAAAATAGTTTGGATTTTTTTTTTTAAGAGCAATGCTAGAGATGCTGTTAAAGTTCTACAAGCAACCTCTTCCTGGTCAGTGGAGAGGTCAGTAAGGAAGCTGGATTCCAAGTCCTGGATTTCCTCCCCCACAAACCAGTCAGAAAACCAAGGGTCTTTTCATCCTTCAAGACCCAGGTCAGTGTCAGCATCTCTAACAGATCTCCTGCATCCTGCATCCCGTTCCTACTCCAGGCAGACCCACGGTCCCCAAATTCAATAACCACACTAGCCCTGTATCTTGCTGTTTTTCTCAATATTTCAGATACTACCTGCACTCCCAAAGAATTCTGCCAAGTTTAAGTATCTTTTGAAAAAATCAATATGAAGAATTCTAATCAGGTTTTAAATTTGTTTTACTTTACCTGTACCCAAAGCAACTTTATCTATTAATTGGTCATTTGATACACAGCCTTAGAATTATTTTAGTATTTGAATTGAAAGTAATCCCAGCCCATAAATATTTGTTTATTGATGTCAACATTAAGAAATAGTGTTTTCTCATCACTTGGTTTAATATTTTGTTTTTATCTATGATTTACCAAAGTGTTTGTCACTCAGTTGTGTCTGACTCTTTGTGACCCCATGGACTGTAGCCTGCCAGACTCCTCTGTCCATGGAATTCTCCAGGCAAGAATATTGGAGGATCTTTTCAATATAGGGGATCTTTTCAACTCAAGGATCAAACCTGGGTCTCTTGCATTAGCAGGCAGATTCTTTGCAGTCTGAGTCATCAGGGAAGCCCACTTTAGGTGATGGTGGTTTAGTTGCTAAGTCACATCTGACTCTTGAAACTCCCTGGGTTGTAGCTTGCCAGGCTCCTCTGTCCATGGAATTCTCCAGGCAAGGATACTGGAGTGGGTTGCCATTTCCTTCTCCAATTATTTACCAAAAATAATTAAAGAAAAAAACCAAAACACAGTTTTTTCATCCAGGTGGACCTGGTTGTAGTACTCAAAAACTAGTTGCTATTGAAGCAACTTAACTTTCTCAAGTTTTATTACTCAAAGACTTAAAATTAGAAACTCTTTGAAATATCTGGTAACGTCAGAAAATTTTAATTAAAGGAGAATTAATGCACTATACACATATTACAATGACCAAAATCCAACACACTGGCACCACCAAGTGCTGGTGAGGGTGTGGAACAGCGAAAAGGCTCCTTCAGTGCTGGTGGGATTACAGAATGGAGCAGTCACCAGTCTGTCCTTTTATTGTAAAACTAAACGTGGTCTTACCATATGACCCAGCAGTTGTGCTCCTTGGTATTTACACAAACGAATTGAAACTGTCTGTCCACACCAAATCCTGCACACAGATGTTTATAGCAGCTTTATTCATAATCGCCAAATCTTGGAAGTCACTAAGATGTCCTTCAGTAAACTAATGAATAAATGAACTGTGGTCCCTATAGACACTGAAATATTACTCAGCACTAAAAAGAAATGAGGTATCAAACCACAAAGAGATGTGGAGGAATCTTGGGGTATATTACTAACTGAAAGAAGCCACTGTGGTAAGGCTGTATGATTCCAACTATACGAGATGCAGGAAAAAGCAAAATGATGGAGATAGCAAACAGCCCCATACTTGACAGAAGCTGAGGAGGAGGAAGGGATACATCAGCAGAGAACAAAGGATTTTAGGGCAATGAGACTTTACAGGACATGGTAGCGGTGGGTATATGTCATCATACATTTACCTAAACTCAGAAGGAACAATACCAGGTGTGAACCCCGACATAAACTAGGGGCTTTGGATGATAATGATGTCAACACAGGTGCACTGATAACAATACATGTACCGTCTGGTGTGGGATATGGACGGCGGGGAGAGTCTGTGTATGTAGGGGCTATGAACCTAGAACTCATCTAAAAATACTATAAAAAAACTTTTTTTAAAGAATTAACCAGCTCTTGTTAAAAGACTTGGTAGAAAGTTAAGCTTAAAGCATAACTATCACTGCATTTTGATCACTGCTGTCTTCCCACTCATTCATTATTCTGTACGTGCAAGAAACTGACTTGCAGAAGGAGAGGCAAAGCGCTTGTTCTCAGATGCTAGGGAGATACGCTAGTGTCACCACATCCTGCTTGCCTCGTCAGCCGTGGGCTGACTTGGCCAAGTGCATGCTCTTCCTGGGGGACCCACGTCCACTGACCGATCGTGGTCAAAGACAGAGACCCAGCCATTTCAGCCCAACCTGGTACCACTCTGACGGTCATTTCTGCTCCAGAGCTCTCTGTAGGGCTGTTGTTATTAGTCTGCATGATAGTTTGACACTTTTTCCAAGAAATTCCACTTCCTTCATCTCCTTTCCACAGATGATGGTCTCTAATAAAAACCGTACACATCAAACTCTATCTCAGCATCTGTTTCTGGAAAACCCAACCTGTGACATCTTGGAAATTAATTACTTAAGTAATAATTGACATAATATATACTCTTCCATAATACATTATTGTTTATAATAGCATGGTTTAGTTTTATCATAGGGAAAACTGATTCTTTTATATAGTGACTATCAGAATGAAAGATTCATAAGTTGAATACCAAAAAATAAAAGACAGCTGAGTCTCAAAAACAGTGTTTTTAACAGCTATTATGCAAATTCATTATCTCCGTAGTGTTCCTTCAAATATAAACCACCTCTTTACTTGGCAATATACTCTTCGTTGGGCTTCTCTGGTGGCTCAGACAGTAAAGAATCTGCCTGCAACGCAAGAGACCCGGATTTGAACCCTGAGTCGGGAAGATCCCCTAGAGAAGAGAATGGCAACCCGCTCCAGTATCCTTGCCTGGGAAATTCCATGGACAGAGGAGCCTTGCGGGCTACAGTCCATGGGGTTGTAAAGAGTCAGACACAACTGAGTGACTAACACTTTCAACTTTTTTTCATATTCCTTGTTATTCACTACCTCCTATAACTGCTTTATATTTCTTCACAACATTTTATTTGAATATCTTTTATATCTCTATCTGCCTCCCCAGCACCTAGAACAAAGCATGATACACAATAGGTGTTCAATAAATATTGGCTGAATAGATAAATGGATAGACAAATAAATGAATAAACGACTGAGGGCCAAAGACAAAATAAAACATATTCAGACCAATAACATATTTGACCTCCCTCTTCATAAAAATGAAGCGCTATATTAACTGGTCTCATATAAAATATTTACTGTATGTACACAGGAGTAACCAGACCTCTCTACAAACCACTTTCCTCTGTTCTCTCTCTTCTCCCAGCCTCATGCCTTTGCAGGCCGCAGAACTGCAGAACCTCAGGGAAGCTTATAGGAAGGTACGTTCAGGGGATCAGGAGTGGTGACAGATGGCTGCATGCCCTCATTCTGCAGATCGCTCTCTAT
The DNA here is from genome assembly GCF_910594005.1 of Cervus elaphus. Taxonomy (NCBI): domain Eukaryota; kingdom Metazoa; phylum Chordata; class Mammalia; order Artiodactyla; family Cervidae; genus Cervus; species Cervus elaphus. Next base: position 44,344,999 of record NC_057841.1, read on the forward strand.
CTGTACTGCTTAAAAGCATTTTAACTAGTAGAGGGTGAGACGTGTATTATCTTTGTGTCACAGCACAAGTTTCTTGAATCCCAGATTAGCGCCTGGTCCCGTAAACCTCCCCCTTCGTGGATCACAGCCTTGTCGTGGCGAAGGGGCTTGCATAACTCAGTGAAGCTATGTACGAGCTATGCCTTGCAGGGCCACCCAAGACGAATGGGTCACAGCGAAGAGTTCTGACAAAACGTGGTCCACTGGAGGAGGCAAATGGCAAACCACTCCAGTTTTCTTGCCTGGAGAATCCCATGGAGACTATGTTTAGGCAAGAAGATATGATGCCAGAAGACAAGCCCCTCAGGTCAAAAGGTGTCCAGTATGCTACTAGGGAAGAGCAGAGAGTGATTACTAACAGCTCCAGTGAGAATGAAGTAGCTGGGCCAAAGCGGGAACTTCTTTCTCAACACTCAGCAGTGGATGGTAAAAGTAAAGACCGATGCTGTAAAGAATAATATTGCATAAGAATGTGCAATGTTCATTCCATGAATCAAGGTAAACTGGAATAACCACAACAACCCCTGAACCTCATAGCCCATAATTCTCTGGGATGCCTTTTATGCCCCTATTGATGCTGGCTACTTTCAGAATTCAGTGAATACTGTTTCAGAAATGGCAACCCACTCCAGTATTCTTGCCTGGAGAATCCCAAGCAGAGGAGCCTGGTGGGCTACAGTCATGGAATAGCAAAGAACTGGACATGACTGAGTGACTAGCGTGCACACACACACACAGACACACACAGACACACACACACATCTTGTTTGGGGTTGGACTTTCCCCAACATTAGCTCCCTGGTTTGGAATGTGGTTGGCTCATATTTTTTTTTTTTTTGGTCAGACTATTTAAAGACAGGAGAATAAACCTGAAGAGGGCAAGTAAAGGTGACACAGGCGGCCTGAGATAGACCTAGGACGTTGGTCATGAATCCTAGTCATCAAAACCTGGCACTCACCTTGTTGTTCTCTGACAGGATGGCAGAAAGCACCACTGATGTAAAGATTCAGTGCTATGGGGAACAGCCACGCTCCAATTCTTCCGTGGAAGGAGCTGATCTAAGAATAAACCTGAAGTTCACAGAAAGGCCAACAAGCACTGTCCAGGTTCATATTTTTAAGTTCAGCTGCAGCAGCTTTGTCACATCTCAAGGCTGTGATTGTCCAAAAGCTTTCCATCTGAAAAAAAAGGATGAATATTAGTCATATGAAATCTTTAAGCTATAGGATCTTTCTCAGTTTCTAAATGAACTTTTTCCAGTTTAAGTAATTTGCAGGGGCCAGGGGCCTGGACTGTCATCTTTTCCATTTTTTTTCCTCAGAAGGAATTGCTCTTTTTTTCCTTTAGAAAGAAATGAGTAGACAGAACAAATACAGAAGACCTCAAATATTGAAATCAGTAGTTTTAAATTATATAGAGTCAAACTTCTTAAGATATAATTCTACCTGTATTGCTGAAAATAGAGCTGAGAAATCTTTAGTTCTTGGCTTTTTTTCCATTTTTTGTAAGCACTGTTATCATTTCCTCAATTGTGAAGTGTCTATTATGCAATCCTGTTGGGAATAGCTTTTCCTTCACGAGCAGCTCATCATGCTGTCAGCACAGAGCTCCCTGGAGACTACACCAGGACTGCGAAGCAGAGCATGGGGAGAAAAAAGGCCCATTTCCCCCAAGGAAGGTGAGTGGAGGAAAGAACCGAATCTATCTTCTCAAGGAGAAGTACACAGAATGTAAAATCACAGCGTGAAGAACTTGACTGTTCATCCATAACAACCTCTACTGTGTGTGAGTGTGTGTGTGTATGTTTATCACTCAGTCTTGTCTGACTCTGTGCAACCCCATGGAGTATAGACTACTCTGCCCATGGGATTCTGTAAATCATCTGTGGGTCATTCTCGGGCACTCAATGAATGCTGACTCTGACCCGGAACTTGTCTTGCACCAGCTAATGCAGCTTACGGCAAAGGTAACATTAGGTTAAAACCAGGTTGACAGATTTCCCGTGGTGTAACAGCAATGATCTATTCATAGTTGCTGGCTAGAGAGTTGTGTTGAGAAGGATTTAGGGATTATACCCCAGCTTAGTGGGAAAGAACACTGTGATCAGTGATCAATTAATGATGTCTGCTGTGGTCACAAAGTTGGACATGTCAGTATTTGGCCTATGTTATAGGTTAACTGACCCTGAGTTAAATGTTTACATTTAATTAGTCAACAAACATTTATTATTACTCATGCACTGTGTGCATGGCCCTTTGTTAAATACACAGTTGATGCAAAGATGAAAAAGACATAATTCCTAAGGAAGATCCAAATCCAGTCAGGAAGATATAGGAAAATAGACCATTTTAACACAAATGATAATTATATCAACAGAGATGAACAAAAGGTATCAAAAGAACATAATGGAACAAAACATCAATAGAATTTTATAGATATATTGAGATGGGGTCATGAATGATTGAGATCACAAAGTTCCTACAAAGAAAAGAAAGAATTAAAAAAAAAAAAAAAAAGAAAAGAAAAGAAAGAATTAGAGCAGAAACCACCCACTTTATAAACTCTCCTGGGCTTCCCCAGTGGCTCAGCTGTAAAGAATCTGCCTGCAATGCAAGAGACACAGGTTTCCTTCCTCTTCCGAGTGAGGAAGATCCCCTGGAGGAGGGCGTGGCAACCCACTCCATTATTCTTACCTGGAGAATCCCATGGACAGAGGAGCCTGGTGGGCTACATTCCACGGGGTTGCAAAGAGTTGAACACGGCTGAAGCAACTTAGCGCGCGCATACACTCACACACACACACACACACACACACACACACACACAGAGGAGACAGAAAGGCTGTAGCAGGAAGACATAACATTGAAGCAGGAGATTAAAAAATAAAAAACGGATAAGGATACGAGATGAGGCCTGAGATGAATACACAAATCCATGCTGATGCGCCATGAATTCGACCCTTAGCATTTTTCTCCTAGAAAAGAGAAACCTGACAAATTGATAAGGCTATGTTCAGATAGATGCTCAGAGAAAAGGGAAGGAGCTCTGATGTGGGCTTGTATGAGAAGGGAATGGGGTAGTGGAGGAGGACCAGGGCAGAGGACAGCAGGAGAAGACAAACTGTGTCCTGTGTCCATGGAAACTTCCAGAAAGAGACCACCAGCAGCCTGATTAGACCAGTCTTAATTGACCTGTTGTGGCAGTGGGGTGAATTTTTGGATCTGAGACATCTGAGGGAAAAACCCCACAATAGTCTTTGTTTGACCACCCTAAGTTTTTATTTTGCCAAACAGTTTATGGAATGTTTTACCCACGTGCTCTTGTTACTTGACTTTTCATGTGAACTAGCCAATATTACAAAACATTCTCAGACCTGTTTTTTTGGGGGGAGGGGGTGTTGTGGGGTTGGGTGGGGAGCCTTATTGTGAGTTTCATATGACTTCCAATAAGTTTTCTGAATTTTTAAAGGGTGGAGTATGCAGTGTAGCTTATTTGAAAAGGCATTATTTCAGAATCAGAAAAAGCTGATATAAAAGGCAGCCTTATTCCCTGACAGTAGTGTAGCCTAATTCAGCGCTTCTCAAGCTTTTTGACCATGACCCAGAATATGAAATACATTTGCATCACTACCCTGTACATACATACTGATCTGTTACTGAAAAAGCAATCCTGAAACAGCACTTTAAAAATTTTTTTATTTTCTATTCCACTTAATGAAAAATCACTGGTCGAAGACTCACTAAGTTGATTTCCTGACCTACTAGTGGGCCTCAACCTACAGCTGAGGTTTCAGGGAGGACCTTCTGTTTTCTCATCTAAGCTCTTATGAAATACATCTAAGCTCCTTAAAGCGTTGATGAGGCCAACACTTCTATGACAAGCCAGCCCACAACAAGCTTGCTGAGGCTGTGACACTCAGACCCAAGGGACTGGGCAGGCTGTTCCCCTGAGGTTCTGCCCCCAGGTGGGGTTCTGCAATGTTGTTCAGCTCCTCCACTCCTGGGCTCATTCTTCAGTCTCTTCTAATACCAGAAGGATTTTTTTTTAATCCTTTTATCAGTATTTTTAAAATTGAAGTATATAGTTGACTTGACTTCCCAGGTGCCACTAGTGGTAAAGAACCTGTCTGCCAACCCAGATATAAGAGACATGGTTTCAATTCCTGGGTTGGGAAGATCCCCTGGAGGAGGACATGGCAACCCACTCCAGTATTCTTGCCTGGAGAACCCCGTGGACAGAGGAGTCTGGCGGACTACAGTCCACGGGGTTGCAAAGAGTTGGACACAACTGAAGCAACCTAGCACGCATGCATAGTTGATTTACAATATTATTAATTTCTGCTCTATGAAAATTCTTTTTAAAATATTCTTTTCCATTAGAGTTTATCATAGGATACTGAATAGTCTTCTGTGCTACACAGTAGGGCCTTGTTATCCATCCTATATACGAAAGCTTACATCTGCTAACCCCAACCTCCCACTCCATCCCTCCTTCACCCACTTGGCAACCACCAGTCTGTTCCCTATATCTGAATCTGTTTCTGTTTCATAGGTGGGTTCACAGGAGAATCTTCTGAGCTTGGTCACTTCTGTTCCCTCACTGCCTCATCTCCTGGAACCAAATCTCCTGTGCCTTGAGTACTCACAGACAGGATGTCCAGGGCAGAGTAGGGCAGTGGGCAAAGCCCTGATTTGGTGTGTAAAATGGACTCCAGCCAGAGGGTATCTTTGTTTACCTTTGTGCAGGTGAGTTTATGCATGCACACATGCTCAGTCGCTTCAGTCGTGTCAGATTCTTTGCTGACTCCATGCACTTGGCCCTCTAGGCTACTCTGTCCATGGGATTTTCCAGGCAAGACTACTGGAGTGGGTTGCCATGCCCTCTTCCAGGGGATCTTCCCCACCCAGGGATCAAACCCTTTCTCTTTTGTCTCCTGCATTGGCAGGCAGGCTCTTTATCACTAGCACCACCTGGGAAGCCCTTGTGTCTCCATAAGCCACCTTAAATCATTTTTGGAACACGACAGAAACATAAGTAAAAATTTTAAACTTATAAATAGAGGTAGTTTCACGTCCCAGGTTTTCAAAGTGAAGGACATCTATCTCCCTGTGCAGGACAAGCTTCCAACCCAGAAAACTACTGAGTCATCTTGGCCACCTGCACTTTTAAGTCCACTCGGAGCCTCTTCTACTCTGACAACTTTGCATCTTTTTTCCTCTGGACCCAGAAACAAGTATGTCCAAGAATCCTCCAAGAATTCAACAGACACTCTCTCCTGGTCAGAGAGCCAATGCTCACCCGACTGAGTTCAAAACAACCTTGACTTTGGGTTTTGTTTTTGCAGATTAAAAAAAAAAGGGGGGGGGGCTTCAAAAGCACACCAGTTAAATTCCTTCGTCATACTGATAGTATTTTTGTCCTCAGCTTTGAGTCAGAGGATGCTTGCTAAAGGAAGAAGGAAATCTATTACACAGGCTCCCGGGAGTAAAGTCCCTCGGAGTCTGTAATTGCAGACTCCCAGTCCTCGGGGCGGGGGGGAATGGGGCAGAAGCACTAAGACTATGGTGACACCGTGTACGTTCTTAAGATTTTTACTTCTGTCAGTCAGCACTACAGCCTAGGAATCTTCTTGCAACAAAAAGCAATAAGTTCCCAATTCCTCCTAAGGATGCTCAGCGTCCCAAGCTGGGTGTAGCAGCTTCCTATTAGCAGACGCTCCGATAGTTTCTATCACAAGAGCTGCTGAAGAACCGATGCAGACATATCTTCAGGGCACACTGTTGGAGCGATGTGGGGTCCAACTGCTACCTGTCTTCATGAGTCCTTTCCCAGCAAGGGGCCTTCCACCTCCAGCAGCTCACGCCAATAGGAGCCTCCACAAGTAAGGGCTGGGGCGAGGCTGCTTATAAGGATCCCATGGCAGAGAGGGGACTGAGTTCTCGCGGGATCCTGGGGGCAGCGCAGGCGCAGTTGCTGCTCCTGCACGGGACCAAGGTGCTGGGTGCAGCGTTTCTGCACACGGCTCGCCCCCGCCATCTTGAACAGAGTGTTGGGGGCGGAGCTTTTGCCGTCGTCGCCACCGTTTTGCACCAGGCATCCTGTTGGGAAGAGCTGGAGGGAGGCCTCTGTACCTGGTGCCTTGGGAACCAGTGAACTAGACTCAGCGCAGAGAAAACAAGGTCAGACAATCCTTTTTTATCGCCTAGGTTCTATTTTTATTCCCTGGGAATTATAAATGGGCTTTGCTGATGACAAACCCCTTCTCTGCCCTGTGTCTCCTCCTCACTGTGTGGATGGGAGAGGACGCTGAGGGCCTGAGTCCTTTTCGGTGAGTGCTTCCTGCTGAGCAGGAGTGGCTGGTAACCTTGGGTGGAGGAGGGGAACTTCTCTTCAGGTATGTTTGGTTGCCCACAGACTTGAGCATACTCATCCCTGGACAACCCCCATTTGTATAACCTTTGGGTGACAAAGAAACTCAGACAGTTTAAGGTCCCTGGCCCCTATGTGGAAAAGAGAATAATGCTCACATGTCGCATTTTTCCTGAAAATGCAGGTCTCTAGGCCTTTGACCCTGATCCAATGCTTGCTGTGAGGCCTGTCTCCGTGGCCACACTTGGGTGGTTTCTCAGAAGAGAAGCTTCAGGTCAGAGGGTCACAAGGGTGGTCCAGGGGTCTGTTACCTCAGGTCGTGTCTCTGGAGTTTGGGGCAGAATATTACATCCTGCTGGGTGACAGAGTGCCCAGCAGTGTGTAGGGATTAGGGACCACCTCTGTGTATACTCTGTGGCTCCACTGACTGCCCTGATGTCCTGAACTATCCAGTATTCCCTGTTGGGGTTCCCTTATGGAGAGAATGGGGTGGTACAAGCTGATTGGCGTGGTCTAATAAGGCTTTGGTCATTTAGGGTCTGTATCACAGGGGAAATGCTCAAGAGGGCCTCCTGGCAGAGAGTACTGCTTTCTATTGGGCTGTGTATGTCCAGGTTTTAGATGAACTATCGCAAGACTGGCTCCTTTAACTGGTCCTACCTGTGCTGGGGCCCATACCTCAGGATTCACTCCAGGGAGATGGACTTGCTCTGTTTGGGGAGGTTTGTCCTCAGTCATTAACATTATCATCTCCAGCCCCTTGTCTAAAGAGATAACAGTCCTTTGTCTCCCATTAGGTGGAGGGTAACCCCACAGTTTATGTAAGGTATCTCTTCCTAGTAGGGGTGGAGGGCATTCAAGGAGGAACAGGAAGGAATGGATGCACCTGTGTTCATCCAGTTCCCATCCTAGTGGCAGTGGCTCTATAATTCCCCTTCTTAAGACTTCCCTGAACACCCCATAATTTTACAGTTCTTAGGACTGTTTGCTGGATCTGGTGTTCAGAACCAAAAAAATGACATTGGTGTCAACTAAGAATTCAACAGTGTTTTTGCTCCATATCAAATGTCAGCCAGGGTTCCTTAAGGGGTCATTTGGAGTGCCAGCTTAGGAGCCTCCAGGCCCTGTCATTCTTCATCTCTTTGGATCATTTGCTGTCAAGGGTATAGTTGAGATCTGCCATTTCTACCCCTTTGGGGGGGATCATGAGGACATTTTCTCTTTCCTATTTCCTTATATGTACTTATGGCACATTGATTAGGTCCTGGTTTCCTTGGCTTTCTATCCCTTATTGGGGGCTGAGGTCACTCACCAGAGTTCAAACATCTCCGGACAGTTAGTCCAGATTCCCATGCTCACCGGTTGACACTGGAGGAAAATAGCCAGTAGGTGGCCTTTCCTACAGGCCTTTTTATCGTTTGCCTCTTGAGAACCACTCACTGGTCTCCTCAGCCCACTTCAGAGAAACTCGTGCTGACCGGACAAGTCAGATCACTGGTCACATGCCTACCTTGGAACCCTTTCACACTTAGGTGTCCTTGATGCCTTTTCCTGAACTTGGATTGAGTGTCCTCATTCTCTTCTGTCATGCATACTCATCACCTGGACTTTTTCCTGGTTTCACCTCTTGACTCACAGAGCTGCCCTTGCTCTTTCACTAAACTGGAAGTAACAATGGAGAATGCTACTGTTGACCCCGGAGGTTGGCAAGGACAGCAAAAAGCTGGTGCAGCCACTACACCATGTACAGAGGTCAAGAGGACAGCACTACTGGCGAGACCACAGGCAGGACTGCTGGGGTTCCGACTCGTCCACAAGTCCCCACTGTCCCCAGGCGTCCAGCACCATCGGGGCCAACCAGAGGCAGCAGACACACATGAGTTTCAGTCTCCAATCCCCAATGATGCCTCAGTGTGACCTCCTCAGAGGGGCACAGTCCAGATGACTATGGGGGTTATGCTGGGTGCACACCACACCTGGGTATGAGGTTGCTGGGCAGAGTTGCTCTGAATTCAGCCAGAGGCCACCACCATTCTACCTGTCAGAGTGTACTAAGAGATTAGAGTCAGTCATCCTTGCAGGAGCCTCCCAAAGCCACTTATGCCAAGCCTAGAGCCTAGGCAACAGGTGCAGGCAAAAAGGCCATGACCTGTCCTATGTGGGTCTCCAGAGTTTGTTATTAACCGCTTTGCATCAGTCCTCAGTAAGAGTCTTCCTGCCCTGTGTTGTTTGAGCCAATAAAATGAGACCAAGTTTGATTCAGAAGCAAAGGAAAGCTTTATTCTTTGATCAAAGAATGAAGAAGTGGGAACTCGTGCTCTAGAGCAGCAGTCCCCAACCTTTTTGTCACCAGGGACTGGTTTCATGGAAGACAATTTTTCCATGGACTGTATTGGGTAGGAGGGATGGTTGTGGGATGATTTGAGCACATTGCATTTATTGAGTTCATTGAGCAAGAGGCAGAGCTCAAGCAGTAATGCAAGCGATGGGGAGCAACTGTTAATACAGATGAAGCTTCGCTTGCTCACCTGCCATGCACGTCCTGCTGTGTAGCTCAGTTCCTAACAGGCCATGGACCAGTACCTGTCCATGGCCCTGGGGGATAGGGACCCCTGCTTTATTTTTTTATTTTTTATTTTTTTTACTGTAGCCACGTCATGCAATATTTTTTAATCATAGCAAAAATGGCAAAAACAACAACATAAAACCTTGAAGCAAACAGTCTCTAAACAGGGGGTCAAATTACTAGGTATTTATAAAATTAGAGGCTGAAAAATAAGTAAAGAAAGCAAGAATCACTTATCAGAATCAAGTTCTATGTTGGCATTCAAATAGCAGAAAAGATAATTTTATACTAAAAGAACTAGTGCACCCTCATCTTTTTATCTCCCTGTCCCAGGAACTCAGAATTCTGAGCTAATGATAAATAATATCATGGATGACTTTTTTCTTTCCTTGTATTTTTCTAGCAACTTTACATTTTTCTGTTATGAGTATGTATTAATTTTTAATAAAGTTATACAGTATCTTCTTCAACATGTAAAGAATACATTTGGATTTTATAAATTACATTCATAAGCATTCTTCTATTTCTCCACGAGAGGGCAGAATACCAGACTAGACCAACTGCAGTACAATGGCCTAGAAGTTCAGGAGATACTGTCTGTGCGATTGGCTGGTACTTGCAGGACAGTTGTCACTGGCCATCCTTTCCTCACTTCTGTCCTGGAAATGGGCACTGCAGAGATACTTCGACCAGTCTCCCCAAGTCTGTGGATGCCTCGTGCCTCCTCTTTTGGTTGCTCCACATCTCATGTTCTGTCGCCTTCACCTCTGTGTCTTCAGCGGGCCAGACACACGCACAAACACAGGCGACACAAGCACGCCTGTGTACACACACTCGTGCAAGATACAGGGACATAAACACAAAACAGGGAACACAGGTGTTTCAGTAGCTGAAGACGCCCGTCTCCAGCAATGTGGGAGATGATGTTAGTAGGCTCCATGTCCTGCCCTTTTGGGGTCCCTGTCCATTGCCTCCCCCAGCCCTTCAGTATTATCACCAGCCAGGCTTAAGCCATTTCCAGCTTTGACTGTGTGTTGGTGGTGAGAGGCCAAGCGGCGGAAGTGGAAATTCAGAGAAGACTCCAAAGTCAGCACAGAAGTGCAATGTGACACCAGAGAGAAGCCCGTTGCAATTGGTGGGGCTTCCCAGGAGAAGGGGTGGGGGTGAAGGGCCCAGGGAATCAAACTCAATGAGCAGCAGGAGGCCTGTGGATGGCAGGACCCAGGGAAGGAAGATTCTGATGAAGGAGCTTGATTAACCCTGCCTCTATCAGAATCACATAGGACTCTCATGCTGTAAGCACAGCTGCTTCGTGTAGGACTTGGAGATGAAGTGACTTGAGCATGACTTGAGGATGAGGTCTTCAATCATCCAGTCTATGTGCATGACACGAATCCAGGCTCCACATCCAGCTTGCATGAGCCTGAGATTCCCCATGTGGGAAAGGAGTGTCCTGGCCTCTACACAGCTGTGCCTTCAGGGCCCAGCTTCTGATCCCCTCACAACCCATGTTTCTCTCAGTTACCTCTCGTTTCAGAACCTTCTACCTGGGTAGTGCTGCAAGGGATCGATCAACAAGTCTTCGTCGATGATCTGCTGGCAACAAGAACAAGGCCAGCACTGGGCTGACCAGGCCCCAAACCCTCCCATGAGCAGCCAAGAACTCTAATAGCAATCACCAGTTCTGCAGAGGCCCAGACAGACTCCACCTCAGCAATCCTGTTTGATCCTGGGCAGTTGTGGTCTGACAGCCAGCTGAGGAAGTTAAGGCTGCTGCTGTGCAGCCCATGGCTGGGAGCTCCCCTTTCATAATCCCAGAGTTAGTGGCTTAGAGGCGAATGACGCACCGTGGAGGAATCCTGTATCCTGGAGGAATACAGGGGAGACAGGGTAGGATCATGCAGGAGGAGCATGCACTCCCTCCCCCACCCACTCACAATGCACTGGGAGCTAAGTTGTGCCAGCAATGTCAAGGTAGTATTCCTTAATGATCACTGTCTTCCACAAGTAGGGGTTGTTCCAAAAGGAAAGTATCAGCTTGCAGCGAGACTGGGGATGGCTCAGCTCCTGCACATTTCAGGACCAGGAAGAGGGAAAAGGTGCAAGCTTCTAGGGTCCTCAGCTTGCCTGCCAGGCAGGCATCAACAGCTTCTGCTACTCCTCTCCAAATGGTCACACCACACGCACAGGGATAAAATGATTCCTCCTCATCCTTCCCCATTCAGCTCCCCTACCCACCGGTCCTCTGAGTCTCCCTCTGCTGCTGCTGCTGCTAAGTCGCATCAGTCATGTCCGACTCTCTGCGACCCCATAGATGGCAGCCCACCAGGCTCCGCCGTCCCTGGGATTCTCCAGGCAAGAACACTGGAGTGGGCTGCCATTTCCTTCTCCAAGGGACCCCTGCTTTAGAGTATATGCTGTCCCCAAAAGGCTATAGGCAAGGGTGCTTTTTAAAGATTCTTTTAAGTGAAGAGAAGATTGGGGTTTTGCAGGTTGGGCACAGCTGTGTTGCTCATGCTCCAGATCCAGGTGTCATGCACAGCATCTCTGCACAGGGCCCATTGTTGCCATCTTGAATTGAAGTGCCAGGTACAGCTTTCTGCACACACTCTACCAAGTTGAAGTGTTGGGGCAGCCATTTTGTACTAGAAACTTTGGTTTGAAGTACTGGGTGTGAGGCCTATGGTTCCCTGTGAGCAAGTGAAACTAGATTAAGCACAAAGGAAAAGGAAAAAAAGGTTAGACTTTATTTTATTGCCCATATTCTATCTTTATTCCTTAAGAATTGTTAATGGCTTTGCCAGTGACAATACCTTCATTTTTAGCCATAAGAGTAGAGTGACAAGTTGTTGACAAAGATAATTACAGTAATCCTTCTTATCTCTGTATGCACATCCTTTTGCCATGGAGCTTGGCCACTCCTGTTTCCCAAGAAATTCATTTCCCCACTCTTGGAACTGGGCTGGCTTGTGACTCACTTTGGCAAATAGAATATGGAAAAGGGACTTCTGTGGTGGTCTGGTGGTTAAGAATCCGCTTTCTAATGCAGCAGACACGGGTTCGATCCCTGGTCAGGGAACTAGGATTCCACATGCTACAGGGCAACTAAGCCTGCAAGCTGCAACTACTGAGTTCACAGTTAAGAGCCCATGTATGGCAACTAAGACCCGACACCACAAATAAATATTTTTTTAAAAAAAAGAACATGGAGAAAGGACTTCCAAATCTCTAAGTCTCAAGTTTGCAAAATCCCGAAATGAAGACTCCCTCCTGCACATGAGCGTTATGTCTGTCTCCCTCCCTTTCCTCTTTATCTCTCCCCACCCCCTTTCAGACCCCACAGTCCTCCAGGTGAAGAAGCCTGAGCTAACAACCTCTATGTCAGTTGAGACCGGCCAACAGCCAGTACACATGAGGAAGACGAAGTGGAACTGGCAGATGATTACAGCCACGTGTATGACTCTGGAAGTGAGAGCAGGAATGTCAAGCTAAGTCATCCCAACCACCAGCCCAAGGACCAGTTGCTGTGTCAAAGTACTCATTTTTGAGAAGGTTTATCATGTGACAGTAGACCACTGATGCCTCAAGAAGTAGTGTCTCTCAGAAAGACTTTGAAACAGTGAACAGTATGTTCACCCTGCAAGCCCATAATATCTTTTAACACAGTCTGTGGACTCAGTTTCCTGAGAAAGTGCAGTTGGGCTTGTGTTGGATTTAGCGGTAGGTGTTGGGTATTATAGCTGTTCAGATAGACCTTAACCCTGACCACACTACAAGCCTGGCTGGCCATAAGCGGTCCTACTTCCAGAAAGACAACAGGCTGCTTAGTGTCTGTCTGAGTGGGGCCTTTTGAGATTCTCTGCACAAGGTGTCACATGTCACTCATGGATGGTTTCCTTTGTTAAAAGGAAAAAAATTTCTTCAGTCATCCTTTCTGGCACATGCTATAAAGAAAGCTGAGCACCACAGAATCGATGCTTTTGAACTGTGGTATCAGAGAAGACTCTTGAGAGTCCCTTGACAGCAAGAAGATCCAACTAGTCCATCCTAAAGGAAATCAGTCCTGAATATTCATTAAAAGGACTGATGCTGAAGCTGAAAGAGGAGAGTGAAAAAGTTGGCTTAAAGCTCAACATTCGGAAAACTAAGATCATGGTATCCCGTCCCATCACTTCATGGCAAATAGATGGGGAAACAGTGGAAGCAGTGGCTGACTATTTTTCTTGGCTCCAAAGTAACTGCAGATGGTGATTGCAGCCATGAAATTAAGACGCTTACTCCTTGGAAGGAAATTTATGACCAACCTAGACAGCATATTAAAAAGCAGAGACATCGCTTTGTCAACAAAGGTCTGTCTATTCAAGGCTATGGTTTTTCCAGTAGTCATGTATGGATGTGAGAGCTGGACTATAAAGAAAACTGAGCACCGAAGAATTGATGCTTTTGAACTGTGGTGTTGGAGAAGACGACTCTTGAGAGTCCCTTGGACTGCAAGGATATCCAACCAGTCCATCCTAAAGGAGATCAGTCCTAGGTGTTCATTGGAAGGACTGGTGTTGAAGCTGAAACTCCAGGGGTTGGTGATGAACAGGGAGGCCTGGTGTGCTGCGGTTCATGAGGTCGCAAAGAATTGGACACAACTGAGCAACTGAACTGAACTGAAGCTGAAAGTCCCAATACTTTGGCCACCTGATGCGAAGAGCTGACTCATTTGAAAAGACCCTGATGCTGGAAAAGATTGAAGGCAGGAGCAGAGGGGATGAAAGGGGATGAAATGGTTGGATGGTATCACCAACTCAATGGATATGGGTTTGGGTCGACTCCAGGGGTTGGTGATGAACAGGGAGGCCTGGTGTGCTGCGGTTCATGAGGTCGCAAAGAATTGGACACAACTGAGCAACTGAACTGAACTGAAGCTGAAAGTCCCAATACTTTGGCCACCTGATGCAAAGAGGTGACTAATTTGAAAAGACCCTGATGCTGGAAAAGATTGAAGGCAGGAGGAGAAGGGGGTGACAGAGGATGAGATGGTTGGGTGGCGTCACTGACTCAATGGACATGAGTTGGAGTAAGCTCCAGGAGTTGGTGATAGACAGGGAAGTCTGGCATACTGCAGTCCATGGGGTCACAAAGGCTCAGCCACAACTGAGCAACTTGAACATTCTTCCCAGTTCAAGGAAGGGAAATGAGTCTGAGACTGCCCTGGTTAGCTTCACATGGCTCAAAGGAAAGGATACATTTGATCTCAATGAACCAGAACACTGGTTTTTTTAAGGTCAAGAAAATCAACTTAATGTGTTGCAATTGGCATTTTTAAGAAAGGTATTTGTACACTCATGTTCACTGCAGCGTTATTCACAACAGCCCAGACAGAGATGGAAGCAATTCAAGTGTTCATCGACAGATGAATGAATAAACAAAATGTATTTATACACACAATGGAATATTATTCAGCTTTGAAAAGGATGGAAATTCTGGCATGGACTACAACATGGATGAACTTTGAGGACGTTTGTAAAATAAGCCTTTCACCAAAAAAAGCAAAATCCCCTTGTATGAGAAATCTATAGAGTACTCAAATTCATAGAGACAGAGTAGAATGGTGGTTGCCAGGAGCTGGGGTTGAGGGGAAGAGGATTATTGTTTAATTGGGACAGAGTTTCAGTTTGAGATGATGAAAATGTTCCAGATGGTGGTGATGATTCCACAACAATGTGAATGTACTTAATATCACAGAACTGTATGCTTAAAAATGGTGAACTTTATGCCTTGTATGTTTTACCTCAATAAAAAATCAGAATGAAATAGAATAAGATACAGGTTACTTGGATGGATTCACTGTGTGAAAAGTCAACAATTCAGAGAGTATGTGTGTGTATGTGCATGTGTATAACACATTTCTGATTGTGGTTTTTTAAAAATTGAGAAAACATAATGCTAGAGGCAAGTCTTCATTTCCCATTGTTGTGGTTCTTTACTTTTTGAATTTGATACGCTTTTCCCAATGGAAATGATTTAATTTTGACATTTAGTTATTCAAGCAGAAAAATCCTTTCCCTTGGGCCTTCTCTTCATCATAATCATTTTTCTCCATCTGACTGCTCATGGTAACTAGATTTCACATGCTAGATTAGCCAGGAAATTCATGTACAGGCATTCTGTCATCTTGTTCTGTGGACTGTTCATGAAAGCATTGGCATACATTGTGCCGAGCAATTATGACATGGGATTTATGCTTCAGTGCAGAAAAGCTAGAATTTCCCTAAATCTTAGAGTGTAAATTTTAATTAAAAATTCCTTGGTGGTTATGGTCTCTGAACCTCTCTTACTTGTAGGCATCTTCTCAGTAACATCCAAAACAGTGGGTTTTTCATCTCATACATGAATGCTTCAGAGACAGTGAAGGACCCCAGTTCATTGCTAAGTAGCTTCAGTTGTAGAAAGAGTATAAGAACAGTTACATCATGCACTCAGGGAGATAAGTCCTTGTCAAAAAAAAGGCATGATAGAGAAAGATTTGTAATCATGCAAAAAGATTACATGAGTATTGTGTAATCATAATACAGAAAGAAAAAGAAACTCAGAGACAAAATATTGACCTTTAATGTATGAAGACGTGGATTTTTCAGTGATTTCCTACAATATACTTGAACTGGGATGTAATGCACAGCACCCTAGACATTCCCATTGGCCAGTACTCCACTGGAGCTTTAGGTGTCTCCAAATTCCAAGAAATTAAGACACTTTTAAGGGTTATGTTAAATGAAGTAAACCAGATAAAGTATGTTATCACATATGTGGAATCTAAAATATACAGCAAATGAATATAACAAAACAAAAATAGACTCACAGAGAACAAATCAGAGGTTACCCGAGGGGAGAGGGAAGCAGTGAGGGGCAAGTTGCTGCTGCTGCTAAGTCGCTTCAGTTGTGTCCGACTCTGTGTGACCCCATAGACGGCAGCCCACCAGGCTCCCCCGTCCCTGGGGTTCTCCAGGCAAGAACACTGGAGTGGGTTGCCATTTCCTTCTCCAGAGGGGCAAGTTAGGGGTAGGTAATTAAGAGGTGCAAGCTACTGTGTACAAAATAAATAAGCTACAAGGATATATTGTACCACACAGAGAATAGCCAGTATATTATGATAGCTATAAATGGAGTATGACCTTTAATAATTGAATCATTTTTAAGAAAAACAGGATATTGATTTACACCAAGTGTTGGAGTATGATTTACAACATGCAGCTTTGGAAATGCATACTAAATCGTATGCTAAATATATTCAAATTTATGGTTACCACTATAATATTTAAATATGATAAAAATAAGCTAACTCAAATTCTTTGTGGAATTAAGTGGGATTATTAAATTATAGATACATTTAAGTCCTGGAAGAATAAAACTTAACCTGGAACCACACACACACACACACACAAAATTTAATATACCTCATAACTCTTCTTAACAAACTAATTCATCTACTTTTTGCTGGGGAAAGGTCTGGGAAATACTGTTCCACCATTATTAGGAGTAGGACTAAGTATTTCAGAGTTCTATTTTTCCCATCTTTGTAACCTAACAGAGATATAAACTCTGGAAGTCTGCCTTTATTTCTCTGACTTCCTCTTCTCAGTCTCAAGAAAGGATCCTTAGGTTGAGATACAGGCTTTATTTTACTAAAAAAATTTATAGAAATTTATTAGGAAAATTGTCTTTGATAAAGCAGCTATGATTCTGCTTTGAGGGATAAGCTGTTATGCCTCAAAAATGTGAGGAATAATGATAAAAACTGAAAGCTTTTCCCCAAAGATTAGGAACAAGTTAAGGATACTTGGCTTTGCTACTTCTATTCAATAATATATTGGAAATTTTATCCAGAAGTAATTAAAGAAGACTTAAGCAATTTAAAGACATCCCATGGTTGTGCATAAGAAGACTTAGTATTATTAAGACTTCTATTATTTATACTCCATAAAGGAATCTACAGATTCCATGCAATTTGTGTCAAAATTCCTCCTACCTTTCTTTGCAGAAATGGAAAAGCTGGTTCTAAATTCATATGTAATTACAAGAGACACAGAATAGGCAAAATGTCTTGAAAAGTTGAAGGACTCACACATCTCAATTTCAGAACTTAACTACAAATCTACCGCAATCAAGACCATGTGGTACCGACAAGGATAGACATAAGGACCAATAAACTATAATCAAGAGTCCAGAAATAAACCTATATCTCTATAACCAATCTGTTTTCAACAACAGTGTCGAGATCATTCAATGTGGAAATAATAGTTTTTCAGCAAGTGGTCGTAGAACAACTGGATAAACCGTATACAAAAGGATGAAGTTTGACACTTCTCACACCATCTACAAAAATTAATTCAAAATGGGTCAAAGACATGAATACAGGAGCTAAGACTATAAAACTCTTAGAAGAAAGCGTAGCAGTAAATTTTCCTATTCTTGAATTTGGCAATAGATTGTTAGATGTGATACCAAAATCACAAACAACAAAAGAAGAAATACATTTAAGTTCATCAAGATTAGTAACTTCTGTGCATCAAAAGACAGTACCAATAAAGTGAAAGTATGACCCACAAAATGGGAGGAAAATTTGCTATTCATGTACATGATAAGGACCTAGTGTCTAGAAGTAAAGGACTGCTATAACTTGAGGACAAAAAGATAAGCAATCCAGAAACAACAACAAGGGGTGGATAGATGTTTTATCAAAGAAGACATAAAATGGTGAATAAGCACATGAAAAAATGTCATCCAGGAAATCAAAATCACAAATGAGATGCCATTTCACACACTATAGGATGGCTAGAATCAAACAATATCAAGTGTTGGTGAGGATATGGAAAAATTTAAACCCTTGGACATTCCTGGTGAGAATGTGAAATGCAACAGTCACTGTGGAAAGTGACTTGGCAGTTCCTCAAGAAATTAAATGTAGCATTACCACATGATGCAGCAATTCCAGTCCTAGGTATATTCCCCAAAAAAATTGAAAGAGAAGTGCACGTAAAAATTTGTACACAAAATGTTTATAGCAGCACTCTTCATTGTAGCCAATAAATGGAAACAGCCCAAACGTCCTTCAGCTGATGAATAGATAAGCAGTTTGGTACATCAACACAATGAAATGAAATGAAGCTATAAGAAGAAATGAAGCACTGTGCATGGTATAGCACTGACCCTAGAAAACAGTGCTAAGTAAAAGAAACCAGACACAAAAGGTCACACGTTGTGTGATTCTATTCATGTGAAATATACAGAAGAGGGCAATCTGTAGAGACAGAAAGCAGGTTAGTGGTTGCCAGGGCCTGGAGGAAGGGGGAGTAGAGAATGACTGCTTAATGGATATGGGATTTCTTTTAGTGAGGTGAGAAAAATGTTCTGGAGCCAGTTAGTGTTGATGGTCACACAACATTGTGAATGTACTAACATCCACTAATTTGTACACTTTAATGGTTAAGTGATGAATTTTATTCTGTGTGAATCTCACCTTAATTTTTTTAAATGTGATGAAACCTAGAAAACTGTGATTTGGGGGTATGCTATCTTTGATATCTAATAGTCATAAATAGTAATTCTGAGTGTTTGGTTTTGTTTCAGAATTATTCACTATTTTTATATCTTTTTAAATATCCCAACACTGCTAGAACATATTACATTTTGTACCAAATGGTAAAACCTGAAGTTGGCTCTCTATATTTGTTTAAGTCAAAAAATTAAAAACATGAACAGCAAAGAGGATTTCTTCAGTTTAAGACAGGACTAGGCAAACTACAGTCTGCTGCCTGTTTTCATACAGCCCACCAAAAAAAAATTTTTTTACATGTCTTAATACTGATAAAAGCAACAAAACAAATATTTCTTGACATACATAAATTATAAAAAAATAAGATTTCAATTTTATTAAAACATAGTCATGTTCATTTGGTTATGGATTGTCAATAACTTTTCCTGCCGCATCAGCAGATTTCAATAGTTAAAGACTATGAAACAGCACATAAAACATTAACCTGCTTAAACTGGTTTTGCTTCCTTAAGTAGGTTGTTGATTTGGTCTGGAGCCAAACATGTATGTCTCTAAGGTAGGCCTGTATGTTGTTCAGTCATCAGGTTATGTCTGACTCTTTGTGACTCTATGGACTGCAGCGCGCCAGGCCTCCCTGCCCTCCCCATCTCCCAGTTTGCCCAAGTTCATGTCCATTGAGCTGGTGATGCCATCCAACCGTCTTATCCTCTGTCGCCCTCTTCTGCCTTCAATCTTTCCCAGCATCAGGGTCTTTTCCAATGAGTTGGCTCTTTGCATCAGGTGGCCAAAGTATTGGAGCTTCAGCGTCAGCATCAGTCCTTCCAATGAATATTCAGGGTTGATTTCCTTTAAGATTGACTGGTTTGATCTCCTTGCTGTCCAAGGAACTCTCAAGTGTCTTCTATATCATTACAGATAAAACAGTCAGTTCTTTGGCGCTCAGCCAGTCCAGCTCTGACATGCAAGACTCACGTGAGACTTCCCTTACTTGATTTCAAGACTGAAACTCTAAAGATGAAGACAGTGTGGTATTATTGTCATAGGATAGAAATAGGAATCAACAGATATAGAGATCCGTGGAGAAGAATATATGGTCCAGAAACAGATGCACATTTATATGGCAAATTTATTTTTTCAAGATACTAAGGTAGTTCAGTGAGGAAAGAATAAAGTTTTCAACAATTGTTGAATATCCACTTGGATAAAAATTAACCTTCACCCTTACCTCATACTATATGTTAAACTTAAAATGAGTGATAGATCTAAAAGTTAACACGTAAAATTTCTAGAAAAAAATGTAACAAAATCTTTGCAACCTTGTGGTAGGCTCTAGAGATTTCTTAAAACACCAAAAATGGGTCATTAAAGAAAAAAGTGACAAATTAGACTTCATCAAAATTAAAATCCTCTGCTCTTCAAAATAAAAAAGAAAATGCAAAGATATATTAGCAGAAGGAAATTTTTACAGAAAAGAATTCTTAACTCAATAATAAGACACATGATCCAGTTTAACATGGGTGAGATATTTAAATGAACACTTCACCAAAGAACATACACAAATGCCAAGTGAGCCCGGGAGGTGCTGCTCCATGTCAACAGTCCTCTGAAAGCACAGGAGACGCCTCTGCATACCAATGGGGATGTCTAATTAAAAGCTTAAACATATCAAGGGTTGGGGTGGTTATGAGGCAACCAAAACTCACATTCATTTCTGGTGAATATGTAAAATAGTATAACCATTTAGGAAAACAGCTTGGGAATTTCTTACAAAGTCAAATATACCCTTACCATGTGACCCAGTTATTCTACTTCCAGTATTTTCTCCAAGGGAAAAATAGCCTATATTCAAAGTAAAGTTCACAGCAATTTCACCCATCACAGCCCCAGACAGAAAACAACTCAAGTGTCATTGGAAAACAATCTGGTAATCTCTTACAAAACTAAATATATTCTTACCATATGATCCAGTGCTATGCTCCTTGGTATTTACCCAAAGGAGTTGAAAACTTATGTCCACATAGAAACCTGCACATGGGTGTTTATAGTACCTTTATTCTAACCCTAACTCCAGTACTTTGGTCACCTGATGCAAAGAACTGACTCATTTGAAAAGACCCTGAGCTGGGAAAGATTGAAGGTGGGAGGAGAAGGGGACGGCAGAGGATGAGATGGTTGGATGGCATCAGCGACTCAATGGGCATGAGTTTGGGTAAACTCTGGGAGCTGGTGATGGACAGGGAGGCCTGGCATGGTTCAGTCCATGGGGTCACAAGGAGTCGGACATGACTGAGCAACTGAACTGAACTGAACTGAATTCATAATTGCCAAATCTTGGGAGTAATAAGATGTCCTTCAGTGATTGGATGGATTAATGCACTGTGGTCCATCCAGACACTGGAATATGATTCAGCACTAAAAAGAAATGAGCTATGAAACTACAAAGAGATGTGGAGGAATCTTAAGGGTATATTACTAACTGAAAGATGACAGTCTGAAAAGGTTACGTACTATATGCTTCCAATTATATGTTGATCAAGAAAAGGCAAAACTATGGAGACACTGGGGAGGAGATGAGTGGAAGGAGCACAGAGGATTTTTAGGGCAGTGAAAGTGCTTTGTATGATGTTATAATGGGTACATGTCATGTTTGTTCAAATCCATAGAATGTACAATACCAGGAGTACATCCTAATGTAAATAGCGAACTTTGGATAATTATGTGTCAATGCAATCAACTGTCACACATGTACCATCTGGTGGGGGGTGTTGGAAGTGGGAGTGGCGTGAATTGGTGGTGGGGGTAGAAAGTATATTGGGAACCTATGTACCTGACTCTTAATTTTGCTGTAAACCTAAAACTTCTCTTAAAAAAGCTGTACTGTTTCACCCTAGATAATATACATGTTTCGATGCTCGGGCCTGGTGCACTGGGAAGACCCAGAGGAATCGGGTGGAGAGGGAGGTGGGAGGGGGGATCGGGATGGGGAATACATGTAAATCCATGGCTGATTCATGTCAATGTATGACAAAAACCACTACAATATTGTAAAGTAAGTAGCCTACAACTAATAAAAATAAATGAAAAAAAAAAAAAAAGACTATTTCCCACACACACACACAAAAAAGCTGTACTGTGTTCTTGTAGAGCAGACCAAGAATTGTACTGGTTATGTTTTCTTGTAGTGGCTGTATTCGTCTGCACCACAGAATACCACAAACTGGGGGACTGGAGCCATGAAAATTCATTTTCTTACAGACTTGGAGACATAACGTCCAAGATCAGGTGTTCTCAGGGTTGGTTTCTGTCGAGGGTCTCTCCTCTGCTTACAGAAGACCCCTTCTCTGTGTCCTCATGCGGCCTTCCCATTGAGCACACACATAAAGAAAGATGCTACAGCTGCCAAATTTGTATCTGCAAAACGTGGACTTAACACCCATCTCACAAAGTTAACAGAATTAAATGAAATTATGTATGAAAGTGATTGGCAAAGTACCTCGAAGAGAGTAAGTCCTCAATAAATGGGCATTACAAATATTATCCCCTACAAGGAAACTGTTCAAAACATCTTTGTTTATGAATCTGAGATCTGAACAAGAACTAGATATAAAATTATATTGATTTATAGTCATTTCAATTTTTTCTGCTTTCTGATTGGAAATGACTTATTTAAACACAATAGTTAACAAAATTCATTTATTTAAAATTTACTAATGGAGAAATAAGACATGTAACACTTCAATAAACAAATTAATTTCTTTTGATTGAAGTACAAAAATGAATAATTCTGCATTATCTAGACAGCTAAGGAGCTGTCAATATATGTCACATAGTCTTGCTCACCTAATTGCTTGGTCACAGCTGCATAAAACCTTTTTAAAATTCTATGCAAATCACAAGTTTAAAAGCATTGGTTATATGTATGCAGAAAGGCTACAAGAGAAAAAGGACTTTGCTTTACTGTGCCCCAAAGAAGGCTACCAGCTCTGCATATTTTACTTCAAAAGCTTCTTTCAAAATACTAAAGAAAAAAAGAGTGAAAGTCAGAGGAGTGTTTTTTACTTGGAATTTGCAGTCAAGGGCTACTCCTGCTGCCATAGCAACCGGACTGCTAGGTGGCTTTGCAAAGGAAGCATCTCGCCAGACCAGCTGCCTGTGGCAGCTGCCCTCATTTGCATCTTTCTCAGTCAAGTTGCTTTCGAAATGTTTCTAGAACATCGATCTCAATTTCATGAAACCTCAGCTGTAACCCCCTCTCTGTTCCTCTCTAGCACACAGCCAGCTCTGCTCAACAAAATTCAAACCTTGCTCAGCTCTCCCCCTCCCTTCCTGCCCTGGTAGAAGATAGTGATTTATCATGTGATGAACCGAAGATTGCCAGTGACCTAGGAGATGGCCCTCTTGCATCTTAAAATGGAATGCTGGGCACAGACCTGTTCAGAGTTTTCGTTTTGAGGCACTGCTCCCAGTTATTTTAACTAAGATTGGTGGAGAATGGAAGTAGGAAGGAATAGTGGTTGGGGCCTTATGCTGTAGTTACAAACACCTGTTTCCAAAGATGCTCCCTGTCCCACCTCCTCTCACCCACTACCCCGCCATGGGAAAAAAAACCCTGAGGCAGAGATTTCTATGCAGGAGTTTATCAGGGAGCACTACCTGTGCAGGACAGGGAAGCAGGTTGGGGCAGAAGGAGAAGTTCAGCTGCAGTTCACTTGCATTAGGGGCTCAGCTGACCCTGCCAGGTGCTACGGAGCTGCTATGGCCCTTCAGAGTCAGCCACCCTTTGTCGGGAGTTTGAGTGGGCAAAATCAATGCGTCACTGAGACCTAGAGCTCAAGGTCGTTAGGATTGTAGGAGGTCAGAGGTCCTACAGTTTTGCTGGCACTTGTAGAACAACCACCTGGCGGTGCAGACGGTGCTGAGCTATGAGTGTGCAGGCACGCGGAGAACGGTACACTCATCGGGGCTAGGTGTGCAGTGCAGTGAGGACTCCTGTTCTTGCAAGTTGCTCCAGAAGCAATTCCAGACTTCTGTCCAGCACTTTGGAGCTTGATGCTGGAGTTGTAAAGAATTACTCAAAAGGTGTTCTTCCAGAGAGGAAAGCCCTAGGGCGTGGGTGTTTCTATACCTACTTCCTGATCAGGAATTCCAGTTATTAATGGGTAAAGCTGTGATTTTTGTGTTCCATTCACAGTGGTCTTTTTAACATTGCTTTGAGCTTACTGTTGAGTTTATTATACTGGGGAATTTTTTTATTTTTTTTAATGAGTGCAATTTTCTCTAAATTCATGTATACAAAAACAAGGGAAGTTGCTTGAGGGCTGACTCAAATTGTTCTACATAAAAACACTTAAAAATATATAGCAAAGTTATGCTAGTACCATAGTTTTATTTTTCTTTTTTGTTTTTGAAAGTTTAAGACAAGTCCTTTATAAAGATAATAACAGTGAAGACTGGTGCACTTCAAAAAAATCACTATAAACTCAATTTTTAAATTGTATTTCACATATACAGACACAAAGTTTGGAGAAATACAACAATGAGAACTAAATTCTGTAGGTATTCACTACACTTCACACTGTTTCACTGCCACTGTGCATTGTACAAAAGAAAATGGTTTCATAACTTAATTGATTCAAAAATAGATGCCAGTGTTTCATGTTTTTGTTTAAAAAAGTAATTTTATATAATTAAATTTTTTATACAAAAAACAAAGTTTTCTGGGTAGCTTTTGATGCATCAAGTTGGTTCAGGCCCCACTTGAAGGCTGCAAATTACTGGGCTAGTTTTCCATTGCAGCCAAACAAATTCTCACAAACTCAGGACCAGGTCCTCTTCTTGAGTTCACCTCTGAACTCTTATCTGGCTTGTTCAGCTGTAGGACTGAGCTTCCTTGCTGACTGGTGGCCAGGGTTTACTCAGTCCCAGAGGCCAGCCTAATCTCTGTACATTGTCTTCTCCATCTTCAAGGTCAGCACCTGGTGTCGAATCTTCTCCTGCTTCTCTTTCTAATGTCCTCTTCTGCTACCAGCTGATGAAAACTCACTGAGAGCTCTTGTTAGGTTAAGTCTACCCAGATAATGTGAAATGCCAGGCTGGATGAAGCACAAGCTGTAATCAAGATTGCCAGGAAAAATATTAATAACCTCAGATATGCAGATGACACCACCCGTATAGCAGAAAGCGAAGAACTGAAGAGCTTCTTTATGAAAGTGAAAGAGGAGAGTGAAAAAAATGGCTTAAAACTCAACATTCATAAAACTAAGATCATGGCATCCGGTCCCATCACTTCATGGCAAATAGATGGGGAAACAATGGAAACAGTGACAGGCTTTATTTTCTTCATCTCTAAAATCACACTGCAGGTGGTGACTGCAGCCATGAAATCAAAAGACACTTGTTCCTTGGAAGAAAAGCTATGACCAACCTAAACAGAATTTTAAAAAGCAGAGACATTACTTTGCCAACAAAAGTCTGTCTAGTCAAAGCTTTGGTTTCCCAGTAGTCACCTAAGGATGTGAGAGTTGGACCATAAAGAAGGCTGGACACCAAAGAATTGATGCTTTCAAATTGTGGTGCTGGAGAAGACTCTTGAGAGTCCCTTGGACTTGCAAGGAGATCAAATCAGTCAATCCTAAAGGAAATCAACCCTGAATATTCATTGGAAGGACCGATGCTGAAGCTGAAGCTCCAATATTTTGGTCACCTGATGCAAAGATATGCAGATGACACCACCCTTATGGCAGAAAGTGAAGAAGAACTAAAGAGCCTCTTGATGAAAGTGAAAGAGGAGAGTGAAAAAGTTTGCTTAAAGCTCAACATTCAATAAGTAAGGTGAAAAGACAGCCCTCAGATTGGGAGAAAATAATAGCAAATGAAGAAACAGACAAAGGATTAATCTCAAAAATATACAAGCAACTCCTGAAGCTCAATTCCAGAAAAATAAATGACCCAATCAGAAAATGGGCCAAAGAACTAAACAGACATTTCTCCAAAGAAGACATACAGATGGCTAACAAACACATGAAAAGATGCTCAACATCACTCATTATTAGAGAAATGCAAATCAAAACCACAGTGAGGTACCATTACACACCAGTCAGGATGGCTGCTATCCAAAAGTCTACAAGCAATAAATGCTGGAGAGGGTGTGGAGAAAAGGGAACCCTCTTACACTGTTGGTGGGAATGCAAACTAGTACAGCCGCTATGGAAAACAGTGTGGAGATTTCTTAAAAAACTGGAAATAGAACTGCCATATGACCCAGCAATCCCACTTCTGGGCATACACACTGAGGAAACCAGATCTGAAAGAGACACATGCACCCCAATGTTCATCGCAGCACTGTTTATAATAGCCAGGACATGGAAGCAACCTAGATGCCCATCAGCAGATGAATGGATAAGGAAGCTGTGGTACATATACACCATGGAATATTACTCAGCCGTTAAAAAGAATTCATTTGAACCAGTCCTAATGAGATGGATGAAGCTGGAGCCCATTATACAGAGTGAAGTAAGCCAGAAAGATAAAGAACATTATAGCATACTAACACATATATATGGTATTTAGAAAGGTGATAACGATAACCCTATATGCAAAACAGAAAAAGAGACACAGAAAT
Source organism: Cervus elaphus (assembly GCF_910594005.1). Classification (NCBI taxonomy): domain Eukaryota; kingdom Metazoa; phylum Chordata; class Mammalia; order Artiodactyla; family Cervidae; genus Cervus; species Cervus elaphus. The sequence continues at coordinate 44,371,139 of NC_057841.1, forward strand.
ACAGAACAGACTTTTGAACTCTGTGGGAGAATGTGAGGGTGGGATATTTCAAAAGAACAGCATGTATACTATCTATGGTGAAACAGATCACCAGCCCAGGTGGGATGCGTGAGACAAGTGCTCCGGCCTGGTGCACTGGGAAGACCCAGAGGAATCGGGTGGAGAGGGAGGTGGGAGGGGGGATCGGGATTGGGAATACCTGTAAATCCATGGCTGATTCATATCAATGTATGACAAAACCCACTGGAAAAAAAAAAATAATAATTAAAAAAAAAAAAAGCTCAACATTCAGAAAACTAAGATCATGGCATCTGGTCCCATCACTTCATAGCAGATAGATGGGGAAACAGTGGAAGCAGTGGCTGACTTTATTTTCCTGGGCTCCAAAATCACTGCAGATGGTGATTGCAGTCATGAAATTAAAAGACACTTACTCCTTGGAAGGAAAGTTATGACCAACCTAGACAGCATATTAAAAAGCAGAGACATTACTTTGCCAATAAAGGTCCATCTAGTCAAGACTATGGTTTTTCCAGTGGTCATGTATGGATGTGAGTTGGGCTATAAAGAAAGCTGACCACCGAAGAATTGATGCTTTTGAACTGTGGTGTTGGAGAAGACTCTTGAGAGTCCCTTGGATTGCAAGGAGATCCAACCAGTCCATCCTAAAGGAGATCAGTCCTGGGTGTTCATTGGAAGGACTGATGCTGAAGCTGAAACTCCAATACTTTGGCCACCTGATGCGAAGAGTTGACTCATTGGAAAAGACCCTGATGCTGGGAAGGATTGAGGGCAGGAGAAGAAGGGGACGACAGAGGATGAGATGGTTGGATGGCATTACCGACTCTAATGGACATGAATTTGAGTAAATTCTGGGAGTTGGTGATGGACAGGGAAGCCTGGTGTGCTGCAATTCATGGGGTCGCAAAGAGTCGGACACGACTGAGCAACTGAACTGAACTGAACTGAACCTGTTCTCTTTCATTTGGGACATATAATGGAGGTTTTTTTGGAGACACTGTTTTAAATGTTCAATAATAAAAGCAACCATCCATAGTTAGAAAAGTAAATCAAAGGGAAAAAAGTCTTCTTTTGCTGTAGAACTATCTGTTGTACTAAGGGACTCAGGATATATTTCATTTATTTGCTTTTTACATTAACTTTTACATGCTATTACATTAACTTTTACATGCTATTTTCACTTTGTGGTAAGGGAAAAATGGGATAAGAACAAGATGATCTTTCCATTTTGTCCTAAAACAGAAAACAGGAAGAATGAGCACTTCCTTCTTTTGGTTACACAATACAGTAATCTTACATCGTTAACACTGAACATCTAGCAGAATGTGTTGTCATCACCAAATGAGCAGAGACACTTACCTGGCCTGAGTCAAGTTCTAGACTTCTTCCTCATAATATCTTTCTCCTGCAAAGTAATCACAAGGGTTTCAAACTCAGATCTGTCTTTTAATCATAGAGATACAGTGCTGGTGGGTTGTTTAGGTTCTTTTGCAGATGGCTGACAGTGCTGATCATATATAATCATTCTAAAGCATTCATAGTGGATGAAGATGGAAGAGACTCAGAGAATTTTTTGTTTAATCATTAGAGCCAATTTCACAATTGCCCCAGGGCCGAGAACTTGAGAGAGAGGCTGGGCTTCCTTAGATGAAGAATGCTGTTGGGGGCGGGGTGGGGGTGGGGAGGATGGGGCCCATGTCCCCCCTGCACGGCTTCATCTACACCAAGCAAGAGAGGAAGAATAGGAGAATTGGCACATTCTGGGAGTGTCCTGTGTTCTAGGGAAACTGCTACATTAGAAGGAAGCCTTGAGAAGTTTACCAGGAAGTCCTGTCTGGGGCCGGCCTCTCTGCATCGGCCTCTCTGCATTAGCTGCAAGAACACGATGGTCACCAGTGGGGTGATGTGTGTTGCATTAACAATGGTCTTGAAGAAAAGACTCAGTGAGTAGGTGGAGGGTATATATATATATATATATATATATATATATTTAAATTGAATTATAGTCAATTTACATGTTGTGAATATTATAAGGTGTACAGCAAAGTGATTCAGTTATATATATGCTACTGTTTTGTTACTAAGTCTTGTCTGACTCTTGTCTGACCCTGCAACCCTGTGAACTTTAGCCTGCTAGGCTTCTCTGTCCATGTGATTTCCCAGGTGAGAATACTGGAATGGGTTGCCATTTCCTTCTCCTGGGGATCTTCCCAACCCAGGGATTGAACCCAGGTCTCCTGCTTAGCAGACAGATTCTTTGCCACTGAGCCACCTGGGAAGTCCTATATATATATATATATATATATATATACACACATATATATGCATATATATATATAAATTCAGGTTTATGTAAGTATTCTTTTTCAGATTCTTTTCCAGTATGGTTTATTACAAGATATTGTGTCTTATAAATAAGCTCATTTGTATCATTTTTTAGATTCCATATATAAGTGGTATCATATGATGTTTATCTCTGTCTGACTTCAGTTAGTATGGTAATCTCTAGGTCCATCCATGTTGCTGCAAATGGATGGCATTATTTCATTCTTTCTATGACTGAGTAATATTCCTTTGTATAAATATACCACATCTCATTTATCCGTTTATATGTCAATGGACATTTAGGTTGTTTCCATGTCTTGGCTATTGTAAATAATGCTGCTGTGAACACTGGGGTGCATGTGTCTTTTCAAATTAAGAGTTTTCGTCTTTTCCAGATATGTGTTCAGGAGTGGGATTGCTGGATCATGTGGCATCTCTGTTTTTAGTTTTTTAAGGAAACCCCATACTGTTCTCCATAGTGGCTGCACCAATTAACGTTCCCACCAAGAGTATAGGAGTGTTCCCTCTTCTCCATACCCTCTCTAGCATTTGTTAGTTTTATACGTTTTTTGGTGAACTTTTTAATGATGGCTATTCTGACTGGTATGAGATGAGTCAGTCAGTTCAGTTCAATTGCTCAGTCGTGTCCGACTTTATGACCCCATGGACTGCAGCATACCAGGCTTCCCTGACTATCACCAACTCGCAGAGCTTGCTCATACTCATGTCCATTGAGTCGGCGATGCCATCCAACCATCTCATCCTCTGTCGTCCCCTTCTCCTCCCGCCTTCAGTCTTTTCCAGCATCAGTGTCTTTTCCAAGGAGATGAGTAGAAAGTATGTATCTTTAAGAAGAGACGTGAATTTGAAGAAGAAAGATGTTTGGAAAGGAAATAGCCCCTTAGATTGTGTGTGGATCCAGAGAGGAAAAGTTCATCTGGGCAGCAGAAAACAGAATGTAAAATCCAGATGAGAATTTTAGGGATATTTGGAATAAAAAGGTATTTGGAAGCTTCCATGGATTCACCACCTCTTTTGCAGGAGGTCTGATTCAAAGGCTGTTTGCAATTACTGTATTTTTTGTTGTATGACATGATAGCAAGAGAAGATGGAAATAATTAGAACTTAATTTGGATGCCAGAGTTCCGGATTTCAAATTGTGACATCATTCCTGTCCTTCAGTATGAACACCTGGAAGAGTGCATAAAAGGGGTAAGTAAGAAATGTTGAAAATTGTGTGTGGGAGAAGACATTTTTCTAACTCGGCTGACGCAAAATGAGAAACAGAAGCACCTGTGTTTGTGGAAGTCAGAGCTCCCTACTTCGTGTCAAAGTGGCTGCTGGGATCTCCATATTTCATCATGTGTCCATTTTCTTATCTCTTTGGGATGGCAGCGTGTTCAGAGGGATAAAGATAAGAACTGGATTTAATATTTCCTTCTTTCTTGGGGGAAATAACACGAGACCAGAAGACCCAGATCGCCATTGGCGTACTTCTGTATCATTTGTCATGGTGCACCATTCCGACCCACCCCTTCATTCCTCTAAGAACAGATTTTGACCAGCAGGAGACCCAAGACAGACACCTGGGGGGAAATCCCTGGGGGGGAAGGACTTTTCCCCTCCCTCACTCCCACAAGTTATTGTGATGTTGATTCATCTGTGAGTTCTTTGTGTTGATGGTTCTAGAAGCACTGTCATGCTAGCCCTCCCTTTTCAACGTTGAAATCTACTTAAAAGGATGCACTCCGAAAAAAAAAAAATTTAAAAAAAAAAAAAAGGATGCACTCCGATAGGGGACGAGGGATTGCACTGCACATAGTATAAAGGTTAGAGTTGCAATTCTGCAGGAATTTGGTACGTTTCTAAATTAATGCTCTGCATCTTTGAAAGATTGACCTATGTTCCCTTAGCTGGTCAGCAGCTTTGCCAGAGCCCTGTGCTCCCTAGCGCCTGCTGTGGGTATCTTCTGGCCGGGGCCTCTGAGCATCAGATCCACAGAGGAGGGAGGGGGCTCCCCAGTAATGATGTGAGTGGGGAGGCTCAGCACTCCAGCAGCCTCGCCAGTCTTCAATTTCTTAAAAATAAGTGCAAATGGATTTTGTTTGTAAAAGTAAAGATCTCACATTTTTCATGGCCTGGTGACTCATCCCTCCCTAGACAAAGGGGAACAAGGATTCCCTTGGTTTTCAGCAGCCATTATTTGCTACCTTTATTCTGAAAATGATCTTTCCACCTGTCCCTTCGTTTACTCAATCCTGAGGACTGTAGAGTGGGCTCCCGTTTACAACATGAGGAAGGAAAGGAGCACTGTGTAGACAAACTGAACACTCACCCAAGCCCTTCCGTTCCTCGGGATCAGTTTTGTTCACTTGCCCCATCAAGTTCTCCATTCAGGAGCAGGTCTCCACAAGAAGACCAGTCCCTCCCGGCCGGCTGGGCCACCTGCTCTGACAGCTTTCCTGTTTCACCCCGTGCTACCCCTCCACCTGAGTGGGGCTCCCACAGCCCCTCTGAGGGGCACAATCTGCCCACAGGTGTGAAAGAGAGACTTCACCCAACTCAGACTCTGACTAGCTGCCCTGCTCCTGTTTCCTAGAGGCTGGCAAAAAACAAGACTCTGGGGTCAGAGACCAAGGACTTCAGTGCTGACAGCCCAGCACACAACATCCCCCCTTTGCATGAGTTCCCTTTGCCTCCGTGTAGCACAGAGATGACACCAGCACGTGCAGGAGAGGGACCAGAGTCGAGTGCCCAGCACATAACCAGGCAGCAAGCAGTTCCTGCCCCCTGGCAGTGACCTGCTTAGTTAGGGGACAGATCTGCCTGAGTGTCAGGCTCCCTCAGCACAAGTTTGCCGGGTGTCCAGGGCCCACGATGGGCTGCCTGTCCCAGCAGGGCCTGAGGACATGATGTCATGCCGGCTTCCCTCCAGAATGACGTCATGCTAAAGCCTGCAGCACCAAGTGCTGGAAGCCCAGGGCTGGCTCATGAAGGCCCATGGCAAGTTGAGTTCTTGCTGAAGGAAGATGGGATGGTGGGACGTCCATCTGTCTCCCTGTGTTTAAACAGAAACACTCCAAACCCCGCCCCCCCAACCCTGCCCTGGTTTCAGTTCCCGCCAGACTGTTACATAAACCCTCAGTTCCTGTTCCATGGTAATACTAAAAAAGAAACAGCACCTCCTCTCCAACGTGGATGGAGAATTCAACATGAGAAAAGAAAGATATGTGTAATATAAAACTCGACCCCAGTATGTCCGAAACCAGACTTCTGGTTGTGTTCACAGCCAGGGTTGCTCTCCGTCCTACCCCCTCCTCCCTCCTGGCCTTACCGCCCCAAAGGACAGGTGGAAGCCTGCCCACCATGCCTTCTCCTGGAGCCCTGGTGCTTCTTGCTGGGTGATTAAGTGGCCCACTCAATGTTCTGTGGCTACAGCCTTTACTTTCTCACACTGATTCTTAATCTAGCAGCTGGAGGGGTCCTTGCTGAAAAAGGATGAAAAGTCAGATCCTATCGCTTTTCTGCTCAAAACCTCCCACTGACTCTGAACGCAGCCAGACTAAAAGGACCTGCCTGGTCCCACACAGCCTGCCTCTCTGATCCGACCCTGACTCCCCTCACTGCCTCTGCTCCATTTCCCATCACTCTGGCTTCCTGCCCACCTGCCCCTGGACCCACTGCCCAGGGCCCTCGAGCTACTGCTGCTCTGCCTGGTACTCCCCAACCCCAGAGGCCAAAGGGTTCCCCTCTGCTTCCTTTCAGGCCACCCTGACCCCAGCCCCCTACTGCATGTTTATCTGTGGCACTTGTCACCATTAGACACGCAACAGACATTTACTTCCCTCCTTGCTCTGTTCCCGGAGCCAAGGACACTGCAACCACGCAGTGACTCCCAATGAATGTTGTTAGATTCATTAATTCAGCAGTGCTTTGTGTACTTAATTGAAGTTAAGCATCTTTTTTTTTTTTCCTTTATTTATTTGTTTTTTTTTCAGTGGGTTTTGTCATACATTGATATGAATCAGCCTGAAGTTAAGCATCTTTTAAACTTTACTGAATATCTTCTAATTATGCCAAACTCTCCTCTAATTATTACCATTGGGAATATATTTCACAGAATTGTATGTACCTACACACCTTTTAAAAATTGCTACCTTTTCATGGACTATCATTTCATCTGCACTTACCTCTCTGGTGCCCAGTCTATATATGACTTTCTCACCCTCCTTTGTTCACCCTGTTTCTCTGCTTTTTCTGGTGATTTGTCTTCCTTCAAACAGCAGAGGTTCAAATAAGCCATCAAATGGAGGCTTTCCCTGGAGACCTGGGGTTAGAGTCAGTTTTTCTCATCATTTTCCCTCGGTATCTCTCAAGGTTCCCTCTGCCTTCTCTTGTCTTCCGTTCCCAGAGGTTGTGTGTTTCTGTTGGTTTTGAGTTGGCAGGACAGGGAACATAGGTGATGTGGGCAGCTTATGATTTCTTTTCCCAAAGGTCACAGAACTCCGCCCACATGCCTCTTCCACTGTCATCATCACTCTTGTCGACCTTCCTTCTCCCTCCTCTCCCCACAGATCATGAGAGGCAGGACTCTTAAAAGAAAAACCTGCTTCAGGTTTACAAAAAACAAGAGCTAATAGCTGCTGCACATTAAGTCCTGACCATGTGGCAGGCTTTCTGCATACACGCATCTTGTCTCCGCCACACACCATGGGCTTGTTCTCAAGGCCACCTCTGGCCGGGCAGGCTGAGCACCTTGTCTGAGGGACCTGAGTACTGGGTGGAGGAACAAATTTTTTTCTTCCTTTCAAGAGTAAAAATTTTGCTTTTGAAGAACTTCATATGGACATTTTAAAGACAGTCCCATACGAAAGCAAAAACATCACCCTCCCCTCATCCCAGGAATAAATTTAAAAGGCAAAATATTTCTTTTTAAATCACAGCATTTGAATGTTTGGCACTAGCATTTAAAATCTAAGAAAGGGGGAAAAAAGCATTTTTATGTTTCAGGTTTCTTTGGTTGGGGTTCTCCCCATGAGGTTGTAATAATAATATTTCATCTTTCAACTCGTATTACCAAAACAGTCAAAATCAGGGGAAAAGTACCACCTAGCAGTTTCTGGAACCAAAGAGGTCCCTACCGTCATCCTTCCAGGCATCCCAGGATCTCAGCTTGCTAGAAAACTGGCTGACATGTTCCTTCTGTAGTTGACTGTTCATAAGGAATAATCACAAATGCTGTAATGTCAACGACTTGGACAGTTATTCTTCCACTTTGCTGTTTGGATGTTTCTTTGGCATTGGTAAGCTCATGGTCTGCTGTATGCCTTGTTTTAGTTTTTGGAACTATCTTAACATTCTTTAGGTCTCCTGCTGATGGTGGAGATGCCTGGGGGCCTGGTGTTACTAAACCCTGGTCCAACCACCCTGTAACTCTGGTCAGGGAAGCTGATGGCAGCTGCCTGAGAAACCCTGTGTAGAGACTGGCCGTGTTTGGTCCTTGTCCTCGAAGGAAGGTGCCTTTTCTAGTCCCAAGGGTTTTGCTCTCGGGGGACCCCATCCCATCTGGTTCAGGTTGAACACTGAGAAAGCTCCTCAGACATGGTCCCAGGAAGGTGGGCTCACCCGTGAGCCTAGTAGTGAGACTCACAGGCCATGTAGGACCTGCCTCCCTCCACCCTCCACTCAGCCTTCAGCCCAGGACCAAGCTTTCTAGCATCCCAGCAGGCCTCTGAGGACAGCAGGGGCACCGGCTCCTGCCCTGGTGCCTGGCCTTTCCACCAGAGCAAGGCCCCAAGGCTCCTCTCCTGGGATTCACGCCAGCCAGAGCCTGCCCTGACTGGGACACTTCCTCCTCCCTTAACCAACCCCTCCCGGAAGTGGCTGCACCTCTGGCTCTTAGAAAGCAGAGGCTGTCCTGCCTTCTCCCTCCACCCTTCCAGTTTGTCCAGAACATTCATGCCAGGCCTCTGAATCTGGGCTCCTCTTTGCCACATTGTCTGCCGGCATCTGGGGCCATGAGGGCCTGGTGACCACAGTGGTAGGTGCTGCTCTTGGGGAACCCGCCTGCCTTGCACGTGAGCACCACCAGCAGCTGCTACTTCCTGTGTGAAAGTTCAGCCCCGGGGAGGCCCTCCACCAAGTCAGAGTATCCAGCCAGGGCACTTTTCTAGCTGTGACCTTGTCTGCACAACAAAGATGACTAGACCAGGCGCACCCGGACCCCTCCCAGCCCAGTGATGGGCTCTCTGTGAGAATTCATCTGTGGGCCCCACAGGAGGACTCTCCCACAGAAGAGACTCCACCAGAACCAACAGAGTTTCACACCCAAGTCTGTCATATCCTGTGCTCACAATTTTGTCAATGTTGAGTACTTCCTATATTACTGTGTTTTTTCTTTGAATCAGCTCAGCTTTTCACTTTTAATTTACTTCTCTGTTGTCTCAAACACTATCATTTCCATGATTAATCATCTGAGGTGCTAGTTACATATTTCCAAATACACACTAACTAAACACCTAATTATGAGAACTGGAGTCCATCTGTGTCAATATAATGTTGTTCAGTTGCTCAGTTGTGTCCGACTCTGCGACCCTGTGGACTACAGCACACCAGGCTTCCCTGTCCTTCACAATCTCCCAGAGTTTGCTCAAACTCATATTCATAGAGTCAGTGATACCATCTAACCATCTCACCCTCTGTCGTCCCCTTTTCCTTCTGCCTTCAATCTTTCCTGGCATCAAGGTGTTTTCCAGTGAGTCAGCCCTTTGCATCAGGTGGCCAAAGTATTAGAGCTTCAGCTTCAGCATCAGTCCTTCCAATGAATATTCAGGGTTGATTTCCTTTAGGATTGATTGGTTTGATCTCCTTGCAGTCCAAGGGTCTCTCAAGAGTCTTCTCCAGCACCACAATTTGAAAGCATCAATTCTTTGGTGTCCAGCCTTCTTTATGGTCCAACTTGCACATCCTCACGAGACTCCTGGGAAAAGCATAGCACTGACCATACAGACCTTTGTTTAGACTGGTGGCTTAAACAACAAGCATTTACTCTCACAGTTCTGGAGGCCAGAGTCTACAAGCAGATTGCCGACAGGTCCGTGTCTGCTGAGGGTCCTTTTCGTGGTTTGCAGATGGCAATTTTCCCTTGGTGCCCCCACATGGTTGGGGGAGATCTTTGTCTTTTCTAATAAGAGTACCAATCCCATTTGTGGGGACTTCACCCTCATGACAAAATCAAAGGCCCCACCTCCAAATACTGTCACTCCAGGGAGTAGGCTCCCATTTGTGAATGTAGGGGGACTTAAACCTTCAGTCGGTCATCAATACTTATTGTGGCTGGGATCTATTTCAGCACATCTACCCTCATTACTCGTTTAATTCTCAAATCTACTATGAGTGGGAGGTACTGCTTTCTGCGATTTAGAGCCGAGGAAACAGGCTTCACATGGTCTGCTAACTTGCCAAGGTTGCACCACTGGTGAGCGGCAGACCCTGGTGCCTTCAACACCTGCCTGTGTTGCTAACGTTCCCGAGATGGATTCATGACATGAAAATACTGGACGCTGGTGCAACCCCGCTCCCCTCACAGCTTCTTCTTTGCTTATTTCTTCATCAGGACACTCTCAGCTCCCCCACAACCAAGAGGCAAGACAGGTGCTATTTTTAGCGACACTGTCCATTCAGGTCCTCCTGGGGTTGGAGGAGCAAAGAGGAGGGAGCAGAGGTTGAGGAGAGACTGAAGGGAAGGGGCGTAAATGCAGCTGGACTCAGATTCAGAGAGCAGCCTGGTGCTGCCAAGAGGCAGGGCGGTGGGTGAGGGGGAGAGCGGGTCAAAGGTCAGACTTCTAGTTACAGATGAGTCCTGAGGATGGAAACAAGGCTGTGATCACAGCTAACAATAGTGTGCTACATGTTTGGAAGTTAAGAAGAGAATGGATCTTTCAGAGTTGTCATCACAAGAAGAAAGATGTGTGATTTCGTGTGGTAATGGATGTTAACTAGACTCACCGTGGTGACAGTCTCACATATTTACAACTGTGGAGTCACTGTGGTGCACACCGGACACTGATGTGAAGTTCTATGTCAGTTCCCCCTCAGTTTAAAGCAAATAAAGAAATGGGTGCTCATCTTCTCCCCAGGCCTGCTCTGCTCACAGGAGACACCGTGGTTGCATTTGGGTGGTCACTCCCCCCAGGATGGTATCCCAGTTTGAGAAGAAAAAACATGAGAGACCCGTGTTCTCTGTAAAATATAGAAGGCCCTGCAGAAACAAGGAAGACACTTCCACTGAGATTTATAGTAAACACAGTCATAAACAGAATCAGAGAATGCAGCGTACAGGCTCTCGCTGGACTGCTCTGGAGAAGCAATCCTGATTAGTTCTTGTAGGGATATTTGCAGTTCTAAGCTGTAGAAATCTGGAGCCATAAGAAAGACACAGAACTGTTTGAAAAGATGCCAGTGCAACACTGACTGTTTCTTCCAAAGATTCGCTGGAGAAGGGATAGGCTACCCACTCCAGTATTCTTGGGCTTCCCTTGTGGCTCAGCTAGAGAAGAATCCGCCTGCATTGCGGGAGACCTGAGTTTGATCCTTGGGTTGGGAAGAGGATCCCTGGAGAAGGGAAAGACTACCCACTTCGGTATTCTGGCCTGGAGAATTCCATGGACTGTATAGTCCATGAGGTCACAAAGAGTCAGACACGACTGAGCGACTTTCACTTTCACTTGCATGTGCTGGGCACAACGGTCTGCATTGCTTCTCATGACAGCTCCACTCAGTAAGCATGAACAGTTTCACGTTCAGATTAGGACACTGAGACCACAGAGGCTGACATACAGTGAGAAGCATCTGCTTTGAAATTCAAAACCATGGTTGTCCGGCTCCAGAGGCCAGATCCCATCACCAAGGCTTCCAGATCATCTGGCACGTCCTCACATCAAAGACAAAGGATAGACTGGCCAACCAAGTTCCACTTCTGTGCTCGGGATGCTGGTGGTTACCTGGCTCAGAGCATCTTAAACCGCCTATTTCAGAAACAGGGAAGCTGTTTACATACAAGGAACCCTAATCAATTTGCAATATAACAGATTTTATCTGTAATTTGGGTGTTCTTTTTTAAGAACAAGAGAGCAGGGCCTTTTGAACTTTTTTGAACTTGTCCCACAGGATGAAAAACCTCACGCCGGAAGACATATAACACACGTGCGTGTAACAGGTTTCAGAGAATTACAATCACCATACGTGTGGGAGGCTGGTTGACATTTTAGATTCCAAGCTAGTCTGTTTTTCTTTTTTTCTTTGTTGTTCATAGCCCTCCTGAATGATCGCTTTTTTTATTGTGATAACACTCAACATGACATCTACCCTCTTAAAACGCTCCGTGCACAGTATGGTGCGGTTAACTACAAACACAGTGTTGGTCAGCAGATCTCTGGAACTTCTTCATCTCCTGTAACCGAAACTTGACCTCCACCTCACCGCTCCTGTTTCTGGGAGTCCTACTGTCTTGGATTATTTCTCATAGAAGTGCGGTCCTGTCGTGGAAAACAGTGTGGAGGATCCTCAAAAAATGAATATTTTATTTTTTAATGCTGAACAAGACTCCCTGTATTGATGTCAGGATCCACTCATGTGTTGCTCCCACAGTTTGAAATACTTTGCAAGGGGACCTGAATTGCTCTTTGCTTTAAAACAAATGGCTGAGTTGTTGAAGCTGGTATCAAAGACTTATGAAATAGGTAGCAAGAGCCGGAGAAGGAGGACAAAAAGAGATTTTAAAAAGTTAAGTATTAATGGCAACTCAGTGGAGAGATCAACACCTTTATGCATTTTTAATGCTAGAAAAGAGGAAAAGATGCAGCTTATAAATGCTGCTTATTCTTTCCTACTGGATGATCAAAGATGATGAAATACCAGATTTGCTTCACTAACCAGGCATTTTGAAATTTGAAGTCCAAACCGAAACTAAAACTCGAAAGGTAATTCGTCTTCTCTGTCCCAAACAGTATTCATCAGCTCCTTATCTAACTGGGGCGAGCAATGTGCCGGAGCGTGGGTTTCATTGTCCACTAGGTGGAGGTACAGAACAGGAGTAGCCCTTTCTTAGTCTTCCTGACACGTAGGCTGCAAAAGAATTTAGAAACCCAGGGTTGTCCAGTGATTCACATGAATTCAGCCTGAAAGTTTACTCAGTGCTCCAGGCATGTTTCTGCCTTTTCTTGGAACATCCCTGGATTTCAGCTTCATTCTTGCTGACAGCCTGGCATTTAAAATTAGTAATATCTTAGTTGTTTCCTTGTGGCAATACAGATGCAGCATAATGTCTGTATTTGTTAATAATTTGCAAAGTTAGCATGTGCTGTGAAGCTTTATTTCTGTCCCTTCAATGTAACATTTAACAAATACTGTGGGGGAAAAAAAAAAAAGAAATACTGTGGATGCTTGTGCCATTTCCCTTTGCTAACAATATCTATATCTTAGTTGTTCTATATATTGTAAAGTTGCTGAAATATCTAATGGACATTTTAGTTCTTATTTTTCAGCCAAAAAGAATGATCTCAAATACACATCAGCAAAAGGAACTAATAGCTGATAAGTTAAAATGTGGAACATTAAAAGTGGAAAGTCTTTTGAAATAATTCCATGTATGAGAGATTTTAAAATTATCATCAAATGATGCCTGTTACGAGACATATTTATAATTACTTGCAAATCTTGCCTATTTTTTTATGTAGGTAAAGAAAAGATATTGAATAATTTTCTCTTGCTTCTTACTATATTTGTATATCATTTGAATTTTTATGAATGCATATTACTTTTACAAACAGGAAAATAGAGTTGGTTTGTTATAAAAGTAGTATGAGAAAAAAATTTACATTTTAGTGTGGCATAACCTGGAAAGTTATTCCTTACAGGTCAGTTGAGTGCTTACACAATTTAAGTGCTGTGTAGGGTAACGGTGATCATAAATTGCTGACGTAGGAAGTAATATTTCTAAATTTAAGTCATTTCTACTGTGTTCCTATCTATATTTAATATCTTCCTTAAAGTGGAAAGAATATCAAGTTGTTCATTATTCTCACAGTAAGATAATATTAAGAAAACTGGTATTGACATCGTTCGTTGTTAAAAAAAAAAACAGCAAAATCAGTATATCTAACATTTTACTATTCTTCAATCTACAGGTATCCCACCTCTGTGTGGTGATCATAGGTTTATGCCATAAGAAACACTTTCACTTACTTTAGCTCATTTTGTCTCCTAATAGGTGTGCAGCATAGGCAGGGCCCATGAAGGTTCTAAGATACAAAACCATCCATGTCAGGTCCTAATCTAGTGGGCTACAAAGCCGGGGGCACTGACCGTGTGATTCTGAGTTCAGGCCCTTTTCTTTTCATTCCTGTGGACTTGCAGACTGCCCAAAGCGCCTGTGAGTTCGTGAGGAAGAGGAAGTCTTTTTAGCAGGCATTTAAGGTATTGGATGCTCTTTCTCCCTTTCTCTTTTCCTGCAAGTGGGGAGTGTGCAGGCTTGAGGGGTGAGGGGAGGGACGGGAATGATTCTGCAACGCCTGTCATGCTCACACTCGAGGTGGGGTAGCGACGCAGGTCATCACTGTGCCGTGTTGATTCGGACGCTGTCCTTCACCTTTCACACTGCCTCTCCCTGAGGCACAGGTGAACATTCACCCAACAGATAAGTGTATCAGCTGACCCCTCCTGGGTGCTGGGGACTTGTGTCAGGGCTGTGTCCCCAGACACAGGGTTGAGCACAGCACGCGGGCTCCCTGCCCACAGGGAGTTTGAATTCTAGCAGGAGAGATGGACAAACTGTATCACTAATTCTACTGTAGGAGAAAGTAACAGTGAGACATAGCTTAGGTAGTGGAGGGGTATGTCAGGAAGTTCCTCTGAAAATGCCTTATTTAAGCTCAGACCTAAACAATGAGTAGGGGTTTCGCAGGCAGGATGGTTGGGAACATTCCAATATACACAGGGCCTGGGGTAGGAAGATGCTTCTATTGTTGCCGGAACAGAGGTTCATGTGACCCCAGCAGAGGCAGCAAAGGGAGGTCCATACAACCCACACTGTATGAATGCTGTATTTTGTCCCAACCACAGAGATGGGATTCCTTGGTGGTTCAGACAGTAAAGAGTCTGCCTGCAATGCAGGAGACTCCGGTTCAATCCTTGGGTTAGGAAGATCCCCTGGAGGAGGAAATGGCAACCCACTCCAGTATTCTTGCCTGGAAAATCCCATGGATGGAGGAGCCTGGCAGGCTAGAGTCCATGGGGTTGCAAAGAGTGAGCGACTTCACTTTCACTTTCACAGAGATAAACCATTGATGAGTTTTGAGAAGAGATATAATTAGATGTATGTTTTTTAAAGATGATGGCATTTAAAGCTTCCATTCAATTAGAGTGAAGTGAGTCTCTGTGGGAGGACAGGCTGGGAGGCACCTGTTGATCCAGGACAGTGGATGGTCACAGGCAGGTGGTGGCAGGAGGTATAGGAGAGAGAAACCTGGGCAGGAGTTTCTCTCAGCATGTGAGGTGGTGTGCCCAGAGTTCAGATTGGCACTTACAGGGATGGGACTCAGGAAGACAGTCCACTGGAGTGTTTAAGAGGCATCTGGATGTGAGTGGTATTACATTAAGTGAAATAAGTCAGAAAAAGACAAATACTGTATGATATCACTTACACGTGGAATCCAAAAAATACAAAAAACTAGTGAATATAACAATAAAGAAGATAGATTCATGGATGTAGAGAACAAACTAGTGGTTACCAGTGAGAAGATGAAAGGGGGAGGGGCAGTATAGGGGTAGAGAATTAAGAGGTACAAACGATTATGTATGAAATAAGCTACAAGAATATATTGTACAACACAGTTAATATAGCCAATATTCTATAACTATGGATGGAGTATAACCTTTCAAATTCTGAGTCCCTCCATCATACACCTGTAACATAATATTGTACAGCAACTACATGTCAATTTTTTTTTAATGAAGAAAAAAAAAGAAAAAAGCAAGCTTTGGGCATAAGAACATTCCACAGCTAAATACTCCAACATCTGTATCACTGACCAGAGTTCGGTATTTGTTTATGTTCTATTTCTTTTGAGGTAAACTTCTGAAAGAATGAAGAGCCAAAATCTTAAGTGGACTAGAGGATGCCTTTGGGTAATTCCCTACCCTGTGTGCCTATCTTGTCGCGTTGTAGGAAGCTGGTCACTGTCACCGCCTCTCTCAGAAAGCACAGATGACATTGGGGAAGAGCCTGATCTTGGGCTCGGCTGGCAACACAGCAAGTGTAAACTCCGCTCTCCCTCTGTTGGGGGACTCTGCCACCCCTCATGGAGATTCACCCACATTCTCACCAAGATAGAGATAGACATTGAACTCTTCCTAAAAGTGCTGTTGTGAACATTTCACAATACACCCTTTGTGGAGAAGGACAATGGTATCCAGTGAACCAAGCCCAACACGGGAAACCGTAATTCCTCCCCCAGAATCCTGTTCTGCGGGCGCTGAGCAAGCTGAAGCCTCGGTGCTCTGGTTTGTCACAGAGGAGCAGTGCCCATCTCTGTCTGCAAGTATAGAATTACCTCGCAAGTTTACTGTATGCACTAACAGAGCCCTGGGGGAAGGTAACAAGACTCCATCACCATTCTAACTAAGCTGCTGTACTTCCCCAGGTTGCCCCCTAAGCCCCATTCCCACCTCGCTGCTCAGGTGAGGCCTGTGGGCACAGGTGTGCATCAGGGACAGTCATGTAGAGGTCTATACCTGCTCAGGTTTGGCACCAGCTTAGGGCTGGAGCCACTAAGTAGGTCTTACCAGTTCAAAATCTATTGTTAACAACCCCTAGAGAGGCTGTGGGCTTAGCGTGTTTGTCTGTCTTCTTTTGTCTCCTTTTTGTCTTCTTTTGTCTTTTGTCTTCTTTTGTCACTCTGGGCCTCAGGAAGATCCCGCACGAGCTGACTTGTTGGAATGAAGTGAGGCCTTCTCAAGTCTCAAGAACCCAGAGACTTAAGTTGACCTGCCGGCAACGTCTAAGATTTAATGATAATTTGCTTGACCTTCTTCCCAAGTCAGTGAGAGTTCTCATGATTGCCCCATATTCACTTACTGAGATTTTATAGACTCATGTTCATGTTCACCCTCAGTTACAAAAGCCTGCTCTGGCTGTGCTCACATCTCTTTTGGGGGCCAGTTCCACTGTCTGCATCTTTTCTCCGCTTGGACCAACACAGACATGAAATTCAGCCACTTTTCTTTGTGTTCCCCCAAGACAACCATCCCAAGAAAGCCCTGGTGGAATCCACCTCTCTTTAATCTGCTTCCCATCTGCTCTCTTGACTCCGAAATTCTTCTGGATATTTAGATTCACACTGGTTTAGCTATGACTTCACTTCCTTCCAGCCCACAAGTGTATAAGCAAGGTATTTTTCTAAACAAAGATGGTTGTCAAGAGGGACTCGGAGGACTTCCCTGGCAGTCCAGTGGCTGGGTCTCCATGCTTCCAGTGCAGGCAGCCCAGGGTCTGTCCCTGGTTGGGGGACTAAGATCCTGCCTGGTGCGGCCAAAAAATTAAAAAAGAGGAACTCTTGTGCAAATTATTTGTAATACGTGTATGTGTGTGTGTGTGTGTGTCTGTGTGCTTAGCCACTCAGTTGTGTCCTACTCTTTGTAACCCCATAGACTGTAACTTGCCAGGCTCCTCTGTCCATGGGGACTCTCCAGGCAAGAATACTGGAATGCGTTGCCATGCCCTCCTCTGGGGATCTTCCCCACCCAGGGATCAAACCCAGATCTCCTGCATTGCAGGTGGATTCTTTACTGTCTGAAGCACCAGGGAAGCTCAAGAATACTGGAGAGGGTAGCCTATCCCTTCCCCAGGGGATCTTCCCAACCCAGGAATCAACCCGGGGTCTCTTGAATTGCAGGTGGATTCTTTACCAGCTGAGATAGCAGGGAAGCCATAAATATGCATATATATATATTCATATACATCTATACACATATAAACATACACCCCTAATATATATACACTTATCCATATGTTCTATATGTATGCATAATATACAACACTTTGAAATGTAGAAATCATTACATGGCTGTGTGTATAATTGAACACATAACACATACTATCTGTGAACACACACACATGTATACCCTCTGGCCTATGTCTACATAGATCTAAACCACCATCACTTAAGGCACTGGTGGACACCAGCTCCTGCTTCCTCTGGTTGGAGTCCTGTGCTCATCTTTTCGTTTCTGCACCACACAGATCCTGCTCTGTAATTGACCCAGATCCCACCTCCTTTGCACTGTTTCATGTAGAAAGCAGGGACCTGTGCGGTCACACGTTCACTTAGAAGATGATAATTGAGCACCCATGACAGCCCTGGGTTGGACCCTATAGTGAGAAGAGACGAGGCGGGAGGGGCCCACGTCTTTAGATACTTGAAATCCAGCTGCATGCAACCCTTAGCATGCACGAAATAAAACGTCCTCACACGCGCAGTTCTCATCAGAAGAACAGCAGAGCCGAGCAGAAAGCCCATGCCTGGCCATGCACAGCAGCGCTGCTGTTTCAGCAGAACGCGCGGGAGGAGAAAACCGCTGTGGTCAAAAGAAACTGCTGGCTGCTGGATTTTTCTTTAATTACAATTTGCGTGCTCTTCTAACAGCGTTCATTCTGCTTAGACGGCAGAGTGGCTTTCATGAAAGTATGAGCTCAGCCTTGCCTTACGCCTGCTGAAAAAAAGAGGTCAGGTAAAATGACTGTAGTGACAGCACCAAGCTGGTGGAAAACCACACTGTCTTTCAGATGAGATGTAAAAAATAAAAAGAAAGAAAGAAGGCAGACTGGAAATTTTTTGCCCACTAAAAAAAACCCCTTGAAGTCATCTCAGAAACATACATAGAAGCAATTTCCTCTTTTCTCTCCTTAGCAGTGTCCTCAAGGAAAGACCTTTCCAGATCTGAGGGAGTGGAACAGTGATGCAGTCATGTAGCCTGGCTTCATTCTGAATTCTGCTCCATGGCTGTGTTCATTGAAGGACTTAATCCTTAGGCAGCTCTTCCAAATCTCATACAGTTATGCGATTTTTGTCTGAACTCTACCCTGAATATTCTAATCATGTAAAATGTTTTCAAACCACTGTAGCACAGAAATTAGTAATGACCAGATATGTTTGCAGAAATCCATGCTTTGTGTATTATAAAAGGTCTGCATGAATGCTTGCTCTCCTCCCACATGCTAATAAACATGATCTGTGTACAGTTTTGATCATTTTTAAATTCAAAAATCAAATGTAATTTTAATGTACCCATGGAGGAATTTACATATGAGTTTCATAAAGAACAGCAAGTATTAACACACTGAAGGGTGATATTCGTGTATGTAGAGGACAGATATGAGAGCCTGTTTCTTGGTGGTGAGGAAATTTGATAAATGACTTCTTTCCACAGAATCTCCAAAATAGAGTGATCGCAGGTATTCACATTCCATCAAATTGGAGCTTCTCTAGGACTTGGCTCTGTTTCTCTTTATGTACTTCTGTGGCAAAATTAAGATAAATTATTTGTTAGAGGCAATAGCAACAGTCTTAATTTGAAAACATTCAGCAAGATGAACCTAGTGTGCTGGATGTGACACTAGGAAAATTTGTGCCTGGGTTTCAAAAGCTGGCAGTTCTTCGTGCCATAGTTTCCCAAACCGTGGAGAACTGACTGTTCCTGGGGAGTCCTAACTCCTCACAGGGTTCTCCTTTCTCATTCTTTTTACTTATTTATACTGCTTAAGGAAATGAGACAATCACATGATGTTCTCTAACTTGAAAATCCTGTAGCTTGATACTTCAAATTCTATAAATTGTGTCCAGATCTAGTATTAATTCTTTAAAAATATTTTTATGTAGTTTTAAAGGGGAATCTTCCATTTACAGTAATTATGAAATTTTGAGCCCATGTTACGTCTGATAGTTTTTGTCTCCCACTCCCCCACCACAATATTCCCCCTCCCCCTCCTACCCACTGGTAACCACTAGTTTGTTCTCTATATCTGTAGGCCTGCTTCTGTTTTGTTGTATTCACTAATTCATTATATTTTTCAGATTCTACATATAAGTGATATCATACAGCATATATCTTTGAGTGGTTGTAGCTCAAAGTGGTAGAGCACGTGCTTAGCATGCATGAGGCATCTGCTTTATTGATTCCTCTGTTGATGGACACTTGGGTTTTTTCCATATCATAGCAACTGTAAATAATGATGTTATGAACATTGGGGTGCATGTATCTTTTTGAATTAGTGTTGGGTTTTTTCAGCTTTATACCCAGATGTGGAATTGCTGGGTCATATGGTACTTCTATTTTTAGTTTTTTGAGAAACCTCCACATCGTTTTCCACAGTAGCTACACCAGTTTACATTTCCATCAACAATGTGAAAGGGTTCTCTTTTCTCCACATTCTTACCAACATTTGTTACTTGTGGTCTTTTTGATGATGGCCATTCTGACAGGTGTGAGGCAACACCTCCTTATGGCTTTGATGTGCATTTTCCTGATGAGGAATGATGTTCTAGTATTAATTATTTAAGCTTGCCTGAATGCTAGTATAGTCCCCTCCTTGTGTGATAGCTGCAGGATCAAAATGGGGGTGGGGGAGAGGGGACTGTGGACAAGCGATGTTGAGAATATCAGTGGTGACTCTTGGGGGAGTAGAATTTCGAGGGAGTTATTTGTATAGACTTCCCTGGTGGTCCAGTGGCTAACAACTTCAAGTTCCCAATACAGGAGGCCTACATTCCATCCTTGGTCAGGGAACTAGATCTTCATGCTGCAACTAAGACCTGGCAGAGCCAAACAAGTAAATAAAAATTTTTTAAAAAGCAAGTTATTTGTAAATATTAATATATTCAATTAGAACCTTACTGAAGACTGTATGTGGAGCATAACTTATATACTATTAGAAGGAAATGTGCAGATTATCTTCATGACTTTGAGCTAAGCAGAATTTCTTAGGCTCAAAAAAGCATGAATCATAAAGGAAAAAACTTAGAAGTTTGTTTGTAATTTTTAAATGATGCCAAAATTAAAATTTAGCTGGAAATTTTGGTTAAAAAGAAAAAACCATGAATTCAGAGAAGATATTTGTAACATGTATTGCAAAGTATTTAAGAACCACAAGGAAATAAAATTAAAAAGCAACAAAACAAAACCCCCATTTTTTTTTAGTGGACCAAAAATTATGAACAGGAAAGAGAAAAGGCAAACAAAATCACCAAAATTCACAAAATGTTCTCCTCTTCACTGTACTTAGAGAGACATGAATTGATGTCACATGATATTAGATGTCACGTGATATTCCTCTGATTGTTTACAAGATGTTAAACTGGACAAGATGAGATGTTGGAAAGGACATCGAAATAGGAACTTGGATTTCTACTAATGGGAGTGAAAATGAATACAACTGTTTTGGTATTAAATGACCAGTATCAAGTAAAGCTGAATATTTACATTCCTTGTGATCTAGATCTCCTTTAGAGAAACTTGCAAACCTGTGTGAGACAAAGTTTGTAGGTCCAAGAATGTTAAAATAGCAGTTTAAAAACAAACTAGGTCTCTATATGTTACTATTATTAACATAGGTCACTAAAACATAGCACTCAGAAGAAAAAAAAAAACAGGTTGCAGAGAATTTAAACAGTACAATACAAATGATTTAAAAATTTTAAAAAACACTATTATGATGATGGGGATGTATACACACAATAAACAGAGCTGTGTTCTGGAGGGTATTCCTGGGGGTTGAGAAAAGTGGAAGAAGGCAAAGGAGGAGGGGAACAAAGGGGATTTGAATTTTATTTGAATATTATGTTGCTTTTATTAAATATGCTTATAAAGTATATTGCAAACGATGAAAGTAATGAGCTCAGACTCTCATTCCTGCTTGTTACAGAGCTGACCACCTGACCAGAGGTTTCATAAACAGGATCTGTGGGGCCCTCGGTCGGGGGGCAGGGGGAGTGTACCTCAGCAATGGGAATGGAGCACAGCTGCATCCTCAATTTCTTTTTTTTTAATTTTAATAAAAAAATTTTTTTTGTATTGAAGTATAGGTGATTTACAATGTTTCAGGTATACAGCAAAGTGATTCAGTTATACATACATATATGTATATGTTCTTTTTACATATTATTTTCTATTATAGGTTGTTATAGTTCTCTGTGCTCTACAGTAGGTCCTTATTGTTTATCTGTTTTATGTATAGTAGTGTGTATCTGTTAATCCCAAACTCCTAATTTATCCCTCTCCCCACCTTCCCCACTTGGTAACTGTAAATTTGTATTCTCTGTCTTTGAGTCTATTTCTGTTTTGTAGTTAAGTTCATTTGTATCATATTTTTAGATTTCACATATATTTATCTTTCTCTGTCTGACTTTCTTCATTTGTTATGATAATCTCTTGGTCCATCCATATTGCTGCAAATGGCATTGTTTCATTCTTTTTCTATAGCTGAGTAATATTGCATTGTATGTATGTACCACATCTTTTTTATCTATTCCTCTGTTGATGGACATTTAGGGTGTTTCCATGTCTTGGCTATTGTAAATAGTGCTGCTGTGAACACTGAGGTGCATATAACTTTTTGAATTAGACTTTTTGTCTTTTCTAGATATACGCCCAGGCAGGCTCAATTTCTATTTGCAGTCATGATGTGAATCAAACGCTACTGCAGGCCCAGCATGAACCCAGATTATGTCACCCCCAGAGTGTCCACTGTGATGATCGACAAGATACTAGTAGTTCCTGGACTAGACACCCACAGCATTGGAGGAAAAACAGCCTTCGGCCCAAAGAAAATTATATTGAGAGAAGAAATCGAAAGCCTTTTGAAGAAAAACTCAGATTGCACATGGGATTGGTCAGGTGGGTTTGAAAATGTCTCCCCGCCCCCACAAAGACTGCCTTTAAACATCTTTAAACATAATCCAAAGCACACAGTCTCTTCCGGAAGGAGGAACATGTGTGTTAGGATGAAAGGGAGCATTTTCTCAGCAGAATTTCCAAGGGGTTTCTTCCCGTCTCTGCTGCCAGTGGCTTGGGGGTCATGTTGTGAAGTGTCTGGCCACCAGCACCTTTGGATGAAGACTTGGCCTCTGGCTGTGGTACACAGGGGAGATTGTCTACTGAAGGCTGCACTGAACTCTGCTATTTATTCTTTGTGAACCTGGAACTAGAAAACCAAGGTGCAAACCAAACTCATAGTGGAGTTTAGATGCCAAAATGTGTTTGCTTTCACAACAGAATGACTTAAACTTCCAGCGGTTAGGCGACAGGACATGTCAGCTTTCTCTCAGAGAGATCTGCTCAGGCTGTCTCAGGCTCCTCATCAGCGTGTGTGAGAATGGCATGCTCAGTCGCTCAGTTGTGTCTGACTCTTTGCGCTCCTAAGGAAGGACTGTAGCCCACCATCCTTTGTCCATTGGATTTTCCAGGCAAAAATGCTGGTGTGGCTTGTCATTTCTCCCTTCAGGGGATCTTCCTGACTGACTGAGGGATGGAACCTGCATCTCCTGCATTGGCAGGCAGTTTCTTTACCATTGCATCACCTGGAAGCCTTCAGCAGTGTAAGTTGGTGTATCTAACCTTGTCCTTTGTGTTGAACTTGGGGGTTCTGAGAATCAGTGTTAATCTAAGCAAATCTGCGCCTACATTTTTAAAAAACTAGAAATTGAAAAAAATAAATCTTTGCCAAATCCTCTAGAGATTAGTGTATTGCATGTGGTCTAAACTTTATAAAAGCTTTTTGATTAAGCCAGAAAAAATAATTTATTTAAAAATAAATATCTGTATTCCCACCATGTCACTGGGGGCCTTTCAGTCCTTGTGTGGGTGATTACAGCTGGAGCCAGTTGCAGCCGTGGAAGGGACCCTTGTTTTCAGCTTTTGCTCTTCAAGACCTGGGAGGATTCAGGAGGTCAAGAGGTCAGAGCGAGAGCATAACCACCTCTCCTGGGACCTTGCTTAAGGCAGAAGTTGGGCTTCTCAGAGTGACCGATATCTCCCAGCTTTGCTGAAAGAATCCAGACTCTGTGTTGACTTATAGGTGTTAGCAACTTATTTGTCAATATTCTAAAAATTTATTGGGACATCCAAATCATTTTGGAAAATCATCTGTCAACTCTAAGATAAGGCAAAGATGTACTGTAGATTGAACTATTCCTCTCTAGATTTCTAGGTCAATTTAAGGGTATTGGAAACAAGCGTCATAAGCGTTGTGATTAAGCAGCTACATTTCTCAGAAGAGTCCTCTGGTTTTTGAAATCTCCTCTCCTGTCTAAGAGGCTTAATACAAATTTAGCTTGATAAGTATATCTTGAAAATGGAACATTCCACCAGTCCTATATATTAACGGTTACCTGGGGCACAAACATGTGCTCACTGGAGCCCTTTGACAGATAGACAGATAGACACAGGGCTGATAACTAGCAGGTGCCAACATCCACTCTGGGCACCACTGCAGTCCACCTTGATCACTTGGTACCTGGGCCTCACCCAGAGTTCATCACTGTGTCTGTGGCCCCCCATCACGGGTCTTGGCAGATGTACTGTCTCAGCGCTGAAATCTGGTTGAGCTCTTCCTCTCTCCATTGCTGGATCAACCCGGTCCTTGTCGCCAGCCTTGACCTCAGCCAGTCTCTGGGGTCAATCAGAGATGCCAGTGATGGAAGAAGAACCCAGTTTATTTTTTTCCTTAGGCGACCTCGCTGTCATCACCCTGCCTTCGTGCGGGGCCCCCATTAAGGACCCACAAGCCGGCAGGCACCCTGACGCTCTGCAGCTCTCCTTCCCCACGGCTGCTCCCGGCGGCCTGCCTGGCGCATGCGCACACGGGCACACCTGGGAAGAGTTGTGACTTCATCCCCGCTGCGTCCTCCGGGCTCTGCCTGGGAGGCATCAGTTCAGCAGAGACGGTCAGCTGGTACAGGAAGCAGCATGACCAAGAAAGGACGGGATTAGTTCCTTGATCATGGGTGTTTCTGAGATCACCCTCACCTTCCTTCTCCGTTCAGAGCGAGTTCTGTCTCCAGGGGCAGCGTGGCGGCTCCCGGCTGCCCCCAGTTACTCAAGAAGAGAAGGGACACACTCAACTCCTGCCCCAACTTTACATTTTGTTGCTAAAACCTTTGCACAGCCTTCATGCTGCCGATGAGGGAGCTGAGCTCCGAAAGGCCAAATAAGCCACTTTCTGGGATGGTGGGACGTGGATCCAAACCAGAGAGCTGTAGCCCCAGGGACCCGGGCATAGATCAGCTTCTGCTTGTTCTGTAGCCTGAGTTCAGTGTTAGACCCTGGTCAGCTTCAGAGGCCCCCTAGGACCCGTTTCCTTTGTTCCAGCAGCTCCTCCTCAGAGAGGGAAGCCCCCGGCCCTTACCCTGCCTCAGTGCCGGAGTCCGGTCTCCCCCACCACACCCCCACCACAGGGGCTGCCTGCACATCCAGGCACCACCCAGACTCACATCAGGGTGCTTTCCTGCTAGGGCACTGCCCTCCTGCAGGCGGGTCTCTGCAGCCCACTGCTGACATAACTGCTGTCTCTTGTGGCCACCGCCTTTGGCCACAGCCCTGGAGCTCAACTTTCTCTCAGTTCCAGCAGCTGGATCTGAGCCCCCACATTCATCCCACCCCAGGGAGCAACTCAGCTTAGAAGTCCTGCACCCACCCGCCACCCCAACATTCTTCACTAGATCCCTCTTCACCAGGTCATGTCTAGTCCTTGAGGTGCTTAAGCAAGACAGCTTCACCGAGACCAATGCACCCAGACTCTGACTTGAATCTCCGGTCTTTGTTTATTCACTAGGGTCTTCAGTTGGGTTTTCGCAGAAGTCAACTTTGAGATGAAAATTTGAGTCCAAGTAGTTGATTTGAGGTGGAGTGACTCAAGGGAGTGTGATTGGGTGGATTACCCATGGGGTGCCTGGAGCTCAGTGCTGCTGAGGAGCTGTGGATGAGAGCACAAAAGACAGCTCGGAGTCCTTTCACAGAGGGAGGGTGCAGAGCTTCAGGGTCCTTCCTTCTAGTCAGGTGGTCCAGGGCTGAGGGCTGCCCTGCACTTCTGGCTGAAGCCCTCGCAGGGAGAGCTGTGGGTGCTTGCAGTAAGGCTGTTCTAAAATATACCATGATGGCGAGTACCCTGGGGATGTGAGCGGAACACAGGCAGCGTCTGCTACTGCCAGTGATTCTGGAAAGCCTCTGGAGGAAGCGTGCAGCTCTCAGTATGACCTGTGGAAGACTTTCGAGGTGGCTTTGTTTTACGAGTTGTCATGAGAGCCCTGTATGAACCTGCATTGGCAGCCCCTTGTCCCTCCATCTCCATTACATGCACCAGGTCTTTCAAAACACTCAGAGGTTTTCTGTGTCCTTTTAGCTCTTTCACTGTGAGGCTATAGTTCCTCATTCACATTTTGCGAGCCCTCTCCTCATACAAAATGGCAGGAACTAGGTGCTTAAAAGAGCGCTAAGTATAAAATACTCCCCCTACCCCCAAGTAACACATCATGAAGTAGGGCAATTCCAATATGTACCATTATTCTTCTTTTCAGGTGGGGTACAGGGCAAGCACTAAAGTGATGGGGTTGCTCATGAACTTTGCCAGTTGGAAAATCTATGACAGAAATCAAATGAGCTTGAGACAAGAATTAAAATGCCAGAATGAGGGAATTGAGTCCTTCATTTAAACCCCTACCAAGTCATTTAAGGTGGCACTTCTTTTCACGTTGTGCTGTAGTCTGTG
This sequence comes from Cervus elaphus, assembly GCF_910594005.1. NCBI lineage: Eukaryota > Metazoa > Chordata > Mammalia > Artiodactyla > Cervidae > Cervus > Cervus elaphus. The sequence goes on from NC_057841.1 coordinate 44,397,300, forward strand.
TTCTGTCTGACTCCATCTATCCTTGCAACTCTTAAGAACAGGGGTAGATTCCACATTACACATCTATTGATGCATTACACATTACTCTACTAAAACTTACCTGCTTATAACAAGTTGCATATATTATGTCACAGTTTCTATAAGTCAGGAATCTGGGCACAGTCGGCCAGGGCCCTCTTTCTCAGTCTTTTACAAGCTGAAGTGAAGAAGCTGCCCAAGTTGGAACCTCGCCTGAGGGCTTGACTGGGGAAGGATCTGCTCCCAGGTCCACAGGGTTGTTGGCAGCATTAAGTTCCTCATGGACTGGGAAACTGAGGGCCTCAGTTCCAAGGTGGCAGTTGGCTGGAAGCCACCCTCAGGCTCTTGTCAGGTGGGCCTCTGCAGTATGGCAGTTTGCATCACCAAAGCATGGAAGCCAGTAATACAACAGAGGAAGAAGTCATAGTCTTCCCTAACCTAGTTATAGATGTGACTTCCATCACCATTGTCATAGTCAATTGGTTAGGGCAAGTCTACACTTAGAGGAGGAGATTATTTAAGGCCATGAATACAAGGAAGGTGGATACTTGAGTTTCATCCTATAAGTCTGCCCGCCGTGATGTCCTTACCAGCTGGTTATAACAAGTATTCAATAATGTTTGTTATTTTGCATATATATTATTCCCAAAACAGTAGGGCAAGTTGCAATATTACATCACAGTAAAAGAACAGTAGATTTCAAACAGAATTGACCATGTATTAATAATATGAGAGTCTGAGATTGTACATTCCATTCTCTTCCGTGGACATATCCACCTAAGAACCCAGGCCTGTGCTAGTAGCTGGAATGTGAGCTCCCTGAAGGCAGGACTGTGTCCTTAGTCTGACATTGTCAGCACCTGCGGTCCCTTCCCTGACTCATGAAAGGAACTTGGCAAACACTGAATGGATTGAGGACTGGTTCAGTGAATAACAAAGTCTGTCCCTCTTAGAACTTTTTTCACCTGGGTTACACATTTAACAAAATATTATGCCAATTTAGAAAGTAGTCATGAAAAGAGGAAGTTTACTATTGTTGCAATCTGAACAAATACTTGGTAGAAAAAATGTCAACCGGGCAATCCCCACATTAACTCTGGTGACTTCATTTTTCAATACCTTTCAAAATGCTATTCTGAGAAAACCTACAATGTGGACTGGAGAAGGAAATGGCAACCCACTCCAGTATTCTTGCCTGGGAAATCCCATGGACAGAAGAGCCTGGCAGGCTACAGTCCATGGGGTCACAAAAGAGTCAGACTTAGTGACTAAACAATGTGGACTAACAGAGATGGTATCCGGTGAAATCTGCACTTGTTATTACCATCAGGTTGATCTTTGTAGCACAGTCATTGGGCAAATACAATCTAGAACTCAGGTTCTAGAATCTAGCAAGGTTCACTAGCAAGGACTGAGGTCCTGTATGTGCTGTGAGGTCTGGCATCTCACAGAGATTCTGAATTGGAGTTTAGCAGAAGAGTGAATCCATGTGAAAATTATTGCAAGCCCTTTTCTGCACAATGCCAGCTGGGCATTTTGGTAAGCCCTTGGAAGTTCAGGATTGCTGTAGGTTTTCAGAATGTGCCTTTGTTTGCCCCGGATAAAATGCTGGTTAGAAAAAACAGTTTTTTTATTCAGGGGAAATTAATCCTTGGGGTGATATACTCTCTCCCATTTCTCTTGCTCTCTCCCCAAGTCCTTCTCGCTTATCTCCATTTCTATTGTTTCCTCTATCTCAGGAAAGAGTGGTTTCCTGATTCTATACATATCAAATATTTGTGGAAAGTCACAAACCTTACAGGGCAGCTCAGCTGTCTTATTCTGTTCTGGGTGACACAGATCATGCAGAGTGATACTCACCTTCCTTAGATGCTGGCAGATCAGTAAGAATCAGATTGTGTACTTCGTGAGAATGACATGGGGGTTCCCAAGAGCTACAAATTCTGCCAAACAAGTCCCTTAAGTAAATAATGGAAAATGGTAGTTTATTTTAAGTTCTTTGAAAAGTTGAAAAGTGATGCAAAAGGAAAGGGCTCATCTGTTGTTAGTCAGCTTTTGACCTTTGACTCTATAAACACAAGCAGTACATGGGGCTGCAGCTAGGAAACCGAGCACACCATGCTGCTCCCCAGATGAGCAGCAGGGTGGGTCTTTTCGTTAAGTTTTACAGAGTATGCTAGAGCACCACTTCACAGAATGTGACATGTAATAATTTACTCTTAAAGGAGAGGGCAGTTGTTAACAGCTTGGCCATCTCAGTAATTTTTTTTTTTTAATTTTTAAGTGAAGAGATTGGACCAGATCTTGTCTAGTCTCTTCTGCTCTGAAATGCTGATACCAAGACTCATGAGATCAGGCTGTCTCTGAGTCCACACAGCCACTCCTGTCCTTCCACCTCCTGGAACCACAGCTCCTTCTTGTCTTGACATTAACACACACAGTTGGCACACAGTTTGTAAATCCTGCCAAAAGCACCCCTCTTCCATGAAGGACCATGAAGGCCCAGCACCGGGATCAACCGCCCTTGCTCAGTCAGTTCAGTCATTCAGTCAGTTCAGTCGCTCAGTCGTGTCTGACTCTTTCCGACCCCATGGACTGCAGCACGCCAGGCTTCCCAGTCTATCACCAACTCCTGGAGTTTACTCAAACTCATGTCCATTGAGTCAGTGATGCCATCCAACCATCTCATCCTCTGTCATTCCCTTCTCCTCCCGCCTTCAATCTTTCCCAGCATCAGGGTCTTTTCAAATGAGTCAGGTGGCCAAAGTATTGGAGTTTCAGCTTCAACATCAGTCCTTGCAATGAATATTCAGGACTGATTCCTTTAGGATGGACTGGTTGGATCTCCTTGCAGTCCAAGGGACTCTCAAGAGTCTTATCCAGCATTACAGTTCAAAACAATCAGTTCTTTGGCACTCAGCCTTCTTTATAGCCCAACTCTCACATCCATACATGAGTACTGGAAAAACCATAGCTTTGACTAGAAGGAGCAGTGGGAGGGAGTCCAGAGCTAATTCGTCTGCCTAGAATCACAACTCCCCAAAGAGCCTAAGAAACAGCCCATTCCCCTCTTCCCAGCCCTAAACAAAGACCTGAACAAAAATCAGTAGTAGTTAAAGGAAGCAACTCTGAAGATTTTCATCCAGTAAAAAGAAGTGAGTATAAAAGAAAATTATTAACAAAGTTATTCATTAAAACATTTTTTTCTTATTGCTCTTTTTTTTTGCGTCATGCAGGATCCTAGTACCCTGACCAAAGATGGAACCCATGCCTCCTGCAGTGGAAGCACAGAGGCGTAACTGCTGGAACACCAGGAAGTCTCCCCAAGTTACATTTTTAACTTTTATTTTTTTCTTAGACTGTTTCTCAAAATGAACATAGTTTTCTTTTTTGTGTGATGAAAATAATACATATCAATTGAAATAAATTCAGTACAAAGGGTGTAAAGTTCTCTAACCCAGAGAGAACTCTTTTTAACATTTTGGTGTGTACCTTTCTGCATTTTTTCCTATACACATACAAAAAATGTGCTCATGTTATACATAACATTCTGTAAAATTTTTAAATTAAACTCTATTGTGGGTGTTTTTTTATGATAAATACTGATCTTTATTATTAATTTTTAATCTGTAGCTGTTGTATGGCTGTACTGTAATTTGTTTAATCAGTTTTCTATTGATCATGATCATTTACAAGGCAATCAGGATTTCAATATTATGAATAATACTGTGCATCTGTGCTAAGTCACCTCAGTCCTGTCCAACTCTTGCGACCCTGTGGACTATAGCCCACCAGGTTCCCTTGTCCATGGGATTCTCCAGGGAAGAATACTGGAGTGGGATGCCATGCCCTTCTCCAAGGGTCTTCCTGACCCAGGGATAGAACCTACATCTCTTATGTCTCCTGCATTGGCAGGCAGGTTCTTTACCACTAGCACCACCTTTGGAAGCCCAATAATACTGTGGGGTACATACAACTTTGTAGACTTTTCTAGTCATTTCCTTAGAATAAATTCACAGGCATAAACTTGCAGGGTAAAGGATCTGCATATTAAGAAACTGAGTGCACATTGCCACATCACTCTATGGAGAGGCTGATCTTATTTACATTGCTGCCATGATGGATGACAGGTTGTTGCTCCACATTCTGATACCAGCAATGAGCAGTCTTAAAATTTCTCCAATCTGTTAGGCAGACATTATATTCATTGTTGTTTAAGTACTTTGATTACTTGATCAAACTGATTAAATTCTGGGTAGAAAATTTCACTTGAGCCATGGAAGCCACTAGGTTCAGTCTCACATTAGGGAAGTCACCTGAATATGTTAATGGCTTAGGTGACATTTTGCTTATTATTATTATTTTTTTAACAGTCTACTCTGGGAGTCCGTGTAGCTAAGTTACTGACTGTTCTGATTTTCATTCCTGTTTGGTCCCACACATCCCTGGTTAATTTGAGGAGAATCTGGAAGGACCATGAAGAGATGATTCACTGTCCTTATCCCCACTCACCCAGGTGTGAAACAGCATGAAACAGCTGAGCGCTTCAGTGGACCACTGTGACTGGTGACTCTTCTTTGCACTCTCAAATCTCCTGCTTGAAGAACTCCCCCACCCCCGCCCACCTCCTTCAACTCTGTCTTACTCACCAGCAGTAACCTTATCCCTTTTTTTCCTTTCTTTGAATTTTGATTTTATAACAACTGGCTCTCAGCCACACTTCTTCCCTTAAAGCAGGACTGGGCCTGCATTTCACATTACACATTAGAAAGCCAGGCAAGGCAGGCCAGTCAGCAACGTTCGAGGCAGAGTACACAGTGATCTGCCCAAGGCTGCCTTAATAAGTAGGCTGTGACCTAGGGAATCTTCACAATTTAGAACTCCCGACTAAAGCATCCCACAGATGGAGCAGACCCCCTCTTAGGTACTGGAAGGAACTCTGTGCCAGGAGTCATCTTCATCATTTTCCATAAACTGAATGGTTTAATGTTCCCATTATACTTTCAGAAATTGAGGACCACAGCTTCACAGAATCTAGTATGTGATGAGTCAGAATGCAAATTCAGGTCCCTCTGATGACAAAGCTCATGATTTCCGTTATTCCACATCCCTAATGTTTCCTGTTTGTGATGCTTCAATTGGAGAAGAAAGCATAGGATTGGCAGAGCCAAAGTTCTCACAGTTGGTCATTTCCTCTCAACTTTATTCTAGCTCTCCTGACTCCCAGTGCCCCATCTCCCACCCCAAAACACATGTATTCTTAAAGGGTTGACCGCTATTTTTAGGGCCAACTTCTCTCGGCTTATCGCAATAGTACTAACTTAGAATAGTGGAATATACACTATCCAGGCAGCCATAATGTCCATTACATGTATGTTATTGTTCAGTTGCTCAGACTCTCAAGAGTCTTCTCCCAACACCACAGTTCAACAGCATCAATTCTGTTGATTTGATGCTGAGCACCTTTCTTTACGGTCCTACTCTCACAACCATACATGACTACTGCAAAAACCATAGCTTTGACTACATGGACCTTTGTTGGTAAAGTAATGTCTCTGCTTTTTAATATACTATCTAGGTTTGTCATAGCTTTTCTTCCAAGGAGCAAGTGTCTTTTAATTTCATGGCTGCAGTCACTGTTCACAGTGATTTTGGAGCCTAAGAAAATAAAATATGTCACTGTTTCCAATTTTTCCCCATGTATTTGCCATGAAGTGATGGGACCAGATGCCATGATCTTAGTTTTTTGAATGTTGAGTTTTAAGCTAGCTTTTTCACTTTCCTCTTTCACCTTTATCAAGAGGCTCTTTAGTTCCTCTTCGTTTTCTGCCATAAGGGTGGTATCATCTGCATATCTAAGGTTGCTGATTCTTGATTCCAGCTTGTGATTCATCTAGCCCAGTGTTTTGCATGATGTACTCTGCATATAAACTAAATGAGCAGGGTGACAATATACAGCCTTGATGTACTCCTTTCCCAATTTTGAACCAATCTATGGTTCCATGTCTAGTTCTAACTGTTGCTTCTTGACCTGCATATAGGTTTCTTAGAAGACAGGTAAGGTGGTCTGGTATTCCCATCTCTAAGAATTTTGCACAGTTTGTTGTCATCTACATTGTCAAAGGCTTTAGCATAGTTGATGAAGCAGAAATAGATGTTTTTCTGGAATTCTCTTGCTTTTTCTATGATCCAACTGAATGTTGGCAATTTGATCTGTGGTTCCCCTGCCTTTTCTAAATCCAACTTGTACATTTGGAAGTTCTCGGTTCACCTACTGCTGAAACCTAGCTTGAAGGATTTTGAGCATTACCTTGCTAGCATTTGAAATGAGCATAGTTGTATGGTAGTTTGAATATTCTTTGATATTGCCTTTCTTTGGGATTGGAATGAAATCCACATATATGTAATCAAGCCAGCTTTAGGTCACTAAAGCTTTTTTAGGTCACTAACATTTGTTTTTGTTGTTGTTGTTGTTATTTATTTATTTATTTATTTTTATTTGGTCACTAACATTTGAAATCACTGATGTCCATGTGGGTCTGTGTTCAGAAACCATGACTTTGAAAGTAGAAGGAAGGATAGGGATTTTTCAAACAGCCCCCACAATTCTAACCTAAGAACTCAGGGAAGAATACTTGATTGTGCAGTGGGGTAGCTTTAGAAATGAACTCACATTACTGGGCGTGAGAAATATTAATCCTGACATTTGCACTTGAGAATTATTTGTGTTAAGGATAAGCCAAAATCACCCTAGCCATTAACAAATCTTTCGGACTGCTGAAGAGTGCTGCCGCACTTACCAGCAGTTGAATGTTGAACGGAAAGCATTCTACTTTGTATATCATTGTTGGAAAAGTGTTAACAGTCTAGACATTCTCTTAACTGAACTTTCATATTTTAAGCATTACTCTTTTCACTTTTTGATTTCTCTCCTAAGTAACAGAAATTAGGGACACCTATTTTGTTAAGTCTTTGCTCACTGCTGGATGCCAATGAATTATACACGGATTGTGTATCTATCTACGGATTATCTATCTACGCATTATCACCTCCAAAGATGCTGCTCTACCGTGGAAGACCCCCTGCTGATGCTTACTATAAACTAAGTACTTTTAAAAGCATTTCACAGGTGTTTCATTTCCTTTCATTTTTACAGGCGTTTGGTAACCCATCTCATTTCCAGGGTAAAGTTTTGAGGAGGGTACCATTTAAATGGAAGCCCACAGAGATAATTTGCCCAGTCACACTGCTACAAAGCCCTCAACCAGCTCTGATGCCAGAGCCTATCCCTTAACTACTGTAGCAGGAATGCCCATGAGACAAAGACGTCTGCTGGAGGAACATGTGGAGCTCTTCCTTAAAAGGTAAGAGTTCTTTTTCTCCCTCGGAATTTCATCATCTCTATCCGGTCCTTGGAACTGCTGCAGCCATCTTGTGACCATCATAGGAGACCCAGCTGAAAATGGAAGATGAAAAGACGGAAGACAGTCAAGTTTCTAAGGACTCCTTGAGTAACTGAATTATCTAATCTTGGAACTGCTCTACCTCTGGGATTCTTTTTGTGTGAGATCATGAACCCAATACTGTTCAATCAACTTTACTTAGGTTTCCTGTTCCTTGTATTAGAAAAGCACTCTCGCCAGTACGCATGCATGTAAGCCTGGACCCAACCAGACATACAGCCCCTTCAGAGAGGCCGAATATTTGCACCGTGGGATTTTCATTGTCAACAAATAGTGAATTCCTCTCATGACAGGTACAGTTTAGGTTGTTGAACCAAATGAGTTGAGAAGGGCCGGATTCTCCACCTATGTTGGTTATAACCTGGTGGTAAATGTGGTGATGAAATTGGAGGCAGGTGTATTTAGGGAAGGCAATTCAGACCAGAAGGTCAGAGAAGGCCCTCACAGAATCCAGTAAAATAGCATGCATTCCAGGTGTAAAGAACCCATGCCTTATCAATCAATATCATCCATGTATAAGTTTCTATGTGTTTGTGATATGTTTTGGTCTTAGTTATGTAAGAACTATAAAAGTGTTATGTGTATAATAGTGTTAGGTGTATCAATATTTAGGTAATGTTATAATATTATTATAAGGTGGTTCAGATGATAAGAAACTTGCCTGCAATTTGGGAGACCTGAGTTCAATTCCTGGTCAGGAAGATCCCCTGGAGAAGGGAACCATTATCCAGTCCAGTATGCTTGCCAGGAGAATCCCATGGACAGAGGAGCCTGGTGGGCTACAGTCCACGTGGTTGCAAAGAGTGGACATGACTGAGAGACTAACACTATAATAAAACAGCTTGAATCAACACTGAGGCCCAGAATATTTTTCCCTTTTAAAGGGAAATACTGAAGCCAATTTAGAAGACGCAAACCAATATAAAAGATAAGGCAAAGGAATGGGAACCAAGGCATTTGGTGTCTATTCCTAGCTACTGGCTGGCAGCCCTCTGTGACTCGAATTCCCTCATTTGTGAAACATGACTCACAGTGTTGCAAAGGGATATTTTGGAGTTTTAAAATTAATGAAGGACACGTTTTTAAAAAGTCCCTGTTCTGATGTGAAAGTTCAGAAATCATTCACAAGTTTATTACAGCCAAGAAAATGGGCAGAAGGAAGGGAGTGGGTGCGAGACTCGGGAGCAAAGCAGGCGGCAGGGTAAACCCTCCACTGCAGGAAACGCGCTCGGCACAGAACAGCTGTTACCGAGCACATATTTGCTGGAATTTCCAGAGATGACCAGACAAACAGCAAGGAGGAAGTGGCTTTTTTTTCTTTATGGAAAGTTTTATTATGGAAAATTTCTAACACGTACAAAGAACCGAGAATAGCAGGGAGCACTACCACGCAGCCCGGCAGTCGTCACTCAGGGCCGTCCAGCTTGCCTTCCACCTCCCACTCTCCGCGACTCCGGAGCCAAGTCTAGATTATATTATTATCGTATTATTTCCCCCTAAACACGAAGGCTCGCACCTCAAAGCAGAAGAAGGGGAGCCGAGTGGCAGCCCATTTGTCTTCAGTTCTGCAATGTGTAACACACGACTGATAGGGGTTACCACGGAGCAATTGTACAAGGGAAGTACAATCAAGAGAGACAGCTAAATCCTCTTAAGGCTCCAGGAGAGAAACTCGTCCCATAAGCCCGGATCGGCGGAGCGCCAGTCTCCCGGAGACTTCTTTCAACGAGTGGAGCCCAAGCACCGCTCGCTCTACTGCTTTCCGGGCGCCTGCGGGCCCCGCCCCGCCCCGCCCCGCCCCGCCCCGCCCCGGAAGTCTCCGCCCACTGGCCCCAGCAGCCCCCGCGCGCCCCCGCTGCCCTGGGCTCGCGGGCTGGACTCCGGGGCGCGCACGCCTTGCGTGCCTACCGCTCGGGACCGTGCCTGGTGTGGCCCGGAGCCCCGCAGTTTGGCCAGCCATGTTCCTCTCCGCGGCGCTACCGGCCCGCGCGGCCGGCCTCGCCGCCCACTGGGTAAGGAGGCTCGAATGAACGCGGACGCCGCCCTCCCCGCCTCTCTCCGCGCCTCCTGTAGCGGCGGGCACGCGGGAGCCCGGGCCTGTGACTGGCTCCGGGCGGCGACAAGGACACCGCGGCCTTCACCCTCTTCGGGGAGGCCTCGCCGCGGCGGAGCGAAGCCTCCCCGGGACGGGAGGCTGGGGGGCGGCGCCAGGATCCCCCCCGTCCCGGGGTCCCCCGGTGGCTGTGGGGAGGTTGGCCAAGTGGGGTGTTTCCGCGCCCGAGGCCGTCGGGCCGGACTCCCGTGACCTCCGAGCACGTCTCACTCGGGGAAGGACACTTAGTCCCCGGGCGAAACGCTCGTTCGTGCTCACTGAGCAGTACGCGCCCAGAGATGACGAGGGGGACGGCGGGGCGTCCCCGGCTGGGCCTTGGGACGGTGGGGCCAGTTTCCGGGGGAAGGGGCCAGCGGGGTTTTGGGCGTGGGGTGAGTCCAGCGGCTCGCAAGTGAGTCCCGGTTTCTCCTGGTGGCCGCACCGCGCCTTCTCCGGACTTTGGGCCTCTACGCTTGTCCCTGGTGTTCTCGGATATTGCAGTGTACAGACTTGGTCTCTCAATAAACGCTTGAGGGTCCACTCTTACCTGCTGGGCTCCAGGTGACAAATGTGGATAATAATGGTGATAGGGAACAACATTCCGCTACTGCTTTCCGTGTGCCAAGCACTGTTAACTCTTTACACTCGAAATCTCATTTATGAGGTTGATACTGTTATTTCCCCCATATTACAGTTAAGCTATGGATTTAGACATCCCCTATTCTTGTGGAATTGATAGTCTTACGCAGTAAGAGGTAGTAAATACCGTACACGTAAAGGTTCAGTTGATCCAACAGATTTGTACTAAGCGGGTCCACTTTATAAGCGTGTTTTTTTCTACAGTAAATACTAGACTACTGCAGGATCCAGAGTAGATGGTGATTTAGTCGCTCAGTCGTGTCCGACTTATTGCAAACCCAGGGACTGTAGCCAGCCAGGCTCCTATCCATAGCATTTTCCAGGCAAGAATACTGGAGTCGGTTGCCATTTCCTTCTCCAGAGGATCTCAATCCCAGGGATCGAACCCAGGTCTTCTGCCCTGTAGGCAGATTCTTTACCGACTGAGCCACCAGGGTATGTGGAGGAACCTCATTTGGAATCTGTTTTGTTCGGATATTCTACTACTTAGAAGTTCCACAGAAAGTTCGCTGGTGGCGTAGTGGTTAGGATTCCACGCTTTCACTGCCTGTGGCCCAGGTTCAATCCCTGGTAAGGGAACTGAGACCCCAGCAAGCACTGACCGCCCCCAGCCCCCACCCTTGCCCCCAGCTCCACCAAAAAAAAGAACCTCACAAAACCAGTTAGGATACTCCCCTAACCCCCAGTATCCTTCAGGAGTCAATCGTGCAGTGTTAAGAGATACTCATGAATAGAGCATCCAGTTTGATTTGAAGGTGGTATAATTTTTCCTAGAAGCAATAGGAATAGATTAGGGGTGGGATCAGATGGACTGGGGAGAGGGTATTCTAGGTGGAAAGGACAAAATAAGAAAAGCATAATATTAGGAACAGCAAGTAGAATTAAGTTAAAAAAATAAAAATCACCTGTCATTTTATCAAACGGGAAATTACCAAAACGTGAACATTTTGACGTCCGCAGTGAAAAGACCTTAACGGAATTTTTAAAAATTAGATGGTATTGTTCATACTGTTTTTGTAGCCTGTTTTTTCCCATTATACATTTTGAGCAACTTTCCTGGTCAGTAAACATTTCTGTCATTTTTAATGCTGCATGATATGCCATTGTGAAGATGTTCTGTAATTTATATAATCAGGCCCTTCTAATCTTTTACAAATATTGGGATATCAGAATGACTTAGCAAAAGTCAGGAAATACGTGAGTAAAGAGGTCTCACTAATGAAGTTCCTTTCCTAAAAGAGAAACTTTTAAGGGAATCATTTACATTTTCAAAGAAATTGCTTATTTTGTTATAATTGCTGCTTTGTTAGCTAGCTGCCAATTTCTTAAGTCACAGGCTTTTTTCAACTTGTCATTGATTTAAAAATATCCAGAATTTAGTACTGTGTCTAGTAGAAGACACTTGTGTGACTTTGAGCATAATTTTTAATCTCCTTGAACTTTATTTTTCGTTTTTGTGCAGTAATATCTTATAGAATGATTGTCAAGAATTGCCTAAAAATTATGAAATATGGAGCAAAATCTACTCAGAATAGGTTTATTTCCATCTTTCCTTAAGTAAATTGCCCAGCGTTTCCTGTATTGTTGACATCACTTTACAACTGATGCTGCCTCACTGCCAAGCCACTAATTAGTTTCATAAAGGTGAAAGGGTTGTGGCATTTTCATGGATTATGTTTTCAGTCTTAGAATTTTCGTTTGGTTCTTTTTTTATGGTTTCTATTCCTATCTTTTCATTCATTGAAGATATTTTTATGTCCTTATGCACTGTTGTAGTCCTTTTGAAATTATTGTTTGGTAATCTCCACTGGTTGTCTTTTTTTCTTGAAAATGAGTTGTTTCCTTTTTTGTTGTGTGTTGAATAATTTTGGATTGTGTCCTGGATATTGTGAATGATGGTCATAGAGGTTATGAATTTTTAAAATTCCTCCAAAGAGTATTTTGTTGTAGTTATTGTTGCAGGCAGGCAGTTAGCTTGACTGAAACTGCGGCCTTGCTCCCTTGGGCAGCGGCTCACATATTGGCTCAGCTCTTTCAGCGAGGCTGTTTGGCGTCAGTCACCGAACTGGGGGCTTCTCCCTGGCTTTTTCTTTTCGTGGGTTTCCCACTTGCCTACCCCCCTCCTGTGGTGGTGGTGGTTCAGTCGCTAAGTTGTGTCCAACTCTGTGACCCCATGGACTGCAGCACGCCAGGCTTCCCTGCCCATCACCATCTCCCGGAGCTTGCTGAGACTCATGCCTCTTGAGTCGGTGATGCCATTCAACCATCTCATCCTGTCGCCCCCTTCTCCTCCTGCCCTCAGTCTTTCCCAGCATCAGGGACTTTTCCAGTGAGTTGGCTCTTTGCATCAGATGGCTGAAGTATTGAAACTTCAGCTTTAGTATCAGTCCTTTAAATGAATATTCAGGGTTGATTTCCTTTAGGATTGACTGGTTTGATCTCCTTGCTATCCAAAGGACTCTCAAGCGTCTTCTCCAACACTGCAGTTCAAAAGCATCAATTCTTTGGTGCTCAGCCTACCCTATGGTCCAGCTCTCATATCTGTACATGACTACTGGAAAAACCATAGCTTTGACTATATAGACCTTTGTTGGCAGTGATGTCTCTGCTTTTTAATATGCTGTCTAGGTTTGTCGTACCTTTTCTTCCAGGGATCAAGCGTCTTTTAACTTCATGGCTGTAGTCACTGTCCACAGTGATTTTGGAGCCTAAGACATTAAGACTAGTTTTTCTCTTTGAATTTAGCTGCTCATCATGGGATAGACTGGGACTTGGCTTCATGCGCAAAGAAAAAAAAAAAACCCAAAGAGAGTAATCAAATGGATTCCTTCCAAAGTAATTGAGTATGGTCAACTAAGAGCAGCTTTCTGACTAATACTTTTATGGCTGGAGTTTCTAAAGTAGTGAAGAATTGAAAAGGGGGTAACATTCAATACATTTTTACAGAATGAAAACATGTTTATGAAGATCCATAGCGAATAAAGGTTGGCATCCAATTTGATTCAGACATAAGTGAAAAGCAGTAAGTTAATGGTACATTAGCTCTGCAATTGTATGCAAAAGAACATAGGAGATCTAGTTTGTGGTTCTGGCTCTTCCATTGACTATTGTGTGTTACCGTAGGCAAGCAAGATAGGAACCTTACCTTTGAATCTCCATTTCCTTTACCGCTGAGCCATGAGGGAAGTCCAACTTACTTTATAAGTTCATTCTATTACTTTAAATTACTAATCTTAAAATTTCATAAGGCATTTGATTTACTGAACTTTCTTAAAATTTTAGGGAAAACATATAAGAAATCTGCATAAGACAGCTGTTCAGAATGGAGCTGGAGGAGCCTTATTTGTGGTAAGTAGTTACTAAGATTTCTTCAGAATGAAAGGACTTGGAAGTTTGGCTAAATGCAACATCTTAAAGAGCAACATCTCTGGTGTTTGCTGGAGTGGGAGTTTGTGGGAGTTTAAATATAGCTAATTGAATTCACTGCATGTCCAGTTAAATTGGTACCAGGGCCACCCTGGGATTAAGAATTTAGATTATTCCTTGGTGAAATAACTGTGAGCCCTAACCTGATTTCTTGTCATACTGTGGATTTTTCAAGATCATTTATGTTGGCTCGCTGAAGATTCTGAGGCTGCAGATTGGGGAATCCCAAAATGACACCAGCTTGAAACTCATGGATTTCAGTAATACAGTGAATACATTGGCAGTTGTCCTTCATGTTTTTGGTTTCCAGGGTTTCACTACAGGTAGAGGTTGATTGGTTGCACAATTCAGAAGGACTAAGATATGTATGCCCTTTCTGTGGCAAGGTACATTTTTCAGAAAGCAGTCTAGTGTTTAAGGGCAGTTTGGTGGAGTTGTGTGATGATTCAGTTGGTATAGTTTTGGAAAATGAATTATTTTAAGGCTGAATCTTAATAAATGAGTTAGCCATACTGTTAAAAGTAGAGTCCTGCTTTGTATTTTGTTGTCTTTGTCTGAAAATGTTTGAGATGATTGTCCAAAGAAACTTTGTTTCCTTTTCCATGTCCTTGAAAAAGCAGAACTTTGAGAGTTAACACATTAAGGGATTCAGTTCTGTTTCACCATATATACAAAACATTAATTGATGTAAGTTTTAATCTCAGTGTGACTCATTTGATTTCCTGTTGACATGCCATTTCTAGTCAGTGTCTGAAGAGGGCCTGCTCTTATTGGAGAAGAAATAAAGCTTGCTGTTGGCTAGTTTCTGTTATGGAAAACTATCTGTGGGCTAGTTTCTGTTGTGTTGGGAAGAGATGGTGCTTTTGGAGTAGGTAGTGGGTCTCTGATAATCTGGTACATTCTTTTGGAAAAATGTACATATTGTCACACTCAAAATTTTGTGTCTTAATTTCATATGGCTTCCCAATAATCGGGAATTTTTTTGTAATTACGTTAGAAGATCGTATTCTCTCATCAAGTTGCATAACACTTTTTTTTGTTTCTGATCCTAAGGCTACTTCTTGTAACTTACAAAGGGTGATTTTGAAAATGTCTAAGTTTTTTAATTCTGCTAATATTATTTTGGTAATCATACTTATCAGATGTGTAGTTAATAATGTTTAGCCATTGCTTTTGAAGCAAGGATAGATTGACATATATCGTGTTTGAATCAAAGTGAAGAAATTAAATGATCAGTAGTAGTAAGGTACAAAGTTGTTCACACTTTTCAGGAAATGTTGATAATTTTGAGAAAGATTTTTTTCCTTTTGTGTAGCACAGAGATACTCCTGAGAATAACCCAGAAACTCCATTTGATTTCACACCAGAAAACTATAAGGTATGACTGAATTAATGTTATGATTAACTTACAGAATATTTAGTATCTTCCAGATATATAAAAACAAGTGCTTTTTCTCTGATACAGAGGATAGAGGCCATTGTGAAAAACTACCCGGAAGGGCATAAAGCAGCAGCTGTGCTTCCAGTTCTGGATTTAGCCCAGAGACAGAATGGATGGCTGCCCATCTCTGCTATGAACAAGGTACTTCATTTTTGTGTTAGTTCAAAAAGAGGAGAGGTTGTATATAGTAACTTCCTTATGTGGAAATTTCTCTGACGGTCATTAATGTCATAATCCAGGAATTTGAAGTTCTCCTGGATTGGCTAAACTCCGGGAGATAGTAAGGGACAAAGAGGCCTGGTGTGCTGTAGTTCATGGGGTTTCAAAGAGTTGGACACGACTTAGCAACTGAACAACAACAAATCATTTATATATCTCATACCCTAAATTATATTTATGTTTCTATTGGTTCACTTAATAATGCAGAAAACTGAAAGGGTGGAGCTTTTTATCCTTGCAAGAAATAGTAAGGGCATTAGAGTGAAAGAGGCTTTTTTCCTGTCTTTGAGAGGGAAAAAAGATCCCAAATATGTATAATTTGCTGTCAAGATATTCTGAAAAGGAATGTACTGTTTAAATACTAGAATTGCAGAGAAAAAGATCTGCTCACAACTAATGTGAATCTTTTTATTACTTTGCATTTTTGGCCCCAGGCTTTAATTAAAATCCTTGTAATACATGGTATTTGTGACGTTTGGTTATGGCAGCTTGGAATCAACAACCTAGGGAAATCTTTTGAGTGACCCATTTAAATACAGTTAGTATATTCACGCATATTTTAGGACTCATTTTTTCCTAATAGTGTTTTCAGCAGTAATCCAGATTTTAAATTTATTCATATCCTTTTAATGTAACTACATTTGTATGGTATTATGTTACAGTGTATTATTTATGAGTGTCATACAAAGTCATATTATTTGATTCTTGTGAGAATCACATGGCTAATAAGCCAGTGTTGATATAATGGAAAATATATTTTACTTTGAGCTCAGAGATCTGATTTTTTTCTGGACTTGCTCATCTGCAGTGATGATTCTGGACTAGACAAAGCTCTTCCAATTATTATATTATTATTTCTAAGTGGTAGAGCTGGGGCTGACTCATCTCTAATTCTGTGCAGTTTGTACTTGACTGACTTCTGCAGAGATTCTGCTGTGCTTCATTCCCCTTGTCACTTTCTCATTGTAACAAGGGGAATGTCTTAGAGTCTTTCTTAGAGTCTAGGAATGTCCTCAGTTTATCTAATGGAATCCTGGATGCAAATTTTAGATAGAGTTCATAGATCTCTTATGTACTTGGCACGGTACTCTAACAGTGTTGTGGACCCTTGTTGTGTGTTTGTTTTGATTATGAAAAATGTTATAAAGCAAGTTTGTTTAGTGATATACTTAGTAAACATAGGTGCTTTTTTATTTCAATAAATAAATGTTTGGGGGTGTTTCTAAATTCCTCATATTTTTATAACAGCCAACTTCCTCAGTGATGATTTAGGTGCGTTTCTAATCATAAATAACTTTTTTTGAAAAATTTATGTTTGTGATAATGGTAAGCTTGTTGAAAGTCTTGCTGAGTGTCAGGCTTAGCAGAGCAAAATAAGTGTGAAAACATTTTAAAAATATTGTCTTATCCTGTGTAGAATTGGATGTGTATGTACGAGAGGAAGAAACGGCATACAGAGAATAGAATCAAACTTCTTTCCACTTTGAGACTTTTAATGTTACTGCCCCTCCCCCTCCAAGAAAGCCCACCCTTACAACAAAAACAATATCCAGAGGCCCATGCATTGTTACTTAACCATCACTAAGGCATAGGGAGGTGTACAACAGCAGCTCAGGAGAACTATTTTAGTTAGACACCAGGGCCCTACAACTAGCCCATTAATTGGACACCAGCTTGTGTATTTTGAGAGAGTTCCCCAGGTTCAGAGGTATAAGCCTGATTTAGTACCACAGAATTAGATTTAGCATAGCTACTTTAATACTGCAGGAGTGAGCCCAAGGTTAGATGTCTTTTGAGAATACATTTCCTTGAGAATCCCTGATAAGAGAAAGTTTAATATATTTGTCATTTGAAGTGCCATTTAACGAGTTCTTTTTTCATGTCAAGACCTGGATATATGTGCGATTTTTAAGTGTCAAAATTGAAGGACTTATGCCTCACAGATATCAAATACAGATGTAGTTTCTGTATTGAAGAACTTTTTTGGTTTTTACCAAATTGAAGCATTTTTGAAATTAATGTTTTTTATGACCTACATAAAGCTCAATTAATAAACATTGTAACCATATTATTAAAATATTTTAGGTTGCAGAAATTTTAAAAGTACCTCCAATGAGAGTGTATGAAGTAGCAACTTTTTATACAATGTATAATCGAAAGCCTGTTGGAAAGTATCACATTCAAGTCTGCACTACTACGCCTTGCATGCTCCGAAACTCAGACAGCATACTGGAAGCCATTCAGAAAAAACTTGGTATGGGACACAGTATATTTATAATGTTTATGAAAAATAAGTTTGTCTTTTGAAATGTGACCTCTTTCTACCTAAATTTTCCAACTTTTACTATCATACTGGATCTGTACTTCATGAGTTAATTTTTCTTACTGTGTTTGCCCACCATTATTTCTTCCTGTTCTGTATCCTTTAGTTCTCATTCTTAAAGCTGAGTTTTCATGTTTTCTTTCCTAATCATTGAGTATGTTTTAAAAGCTTCTTGAAATTTTAAAGTTTTTGTTGTTTAGAAAAGTAAGTTTCACTCATTGTGTGATAGCATGTGGCACATGAAGTGACTGTATTATCCTCATATTCTTCCAAACAAGACTTCGAACAAATAAGATTTGAACAGGAAGAATGCTTCAGGAAGGGAAGTGTGGAAGATGATGTTATTACAGGGGCAAACTGCCATTGTCACATTTATCACTAAACATATCAAATGAAGTAAAAGGAGGTGTCTCTTAATCTTGTTGTTATTGAATATAAAGTACTTGCATGTTGTAAAAATAGCTGGACAGTATTAAAGTATATAAAACAGAGGCTGAAGTCCACTTAAAATTCCATCCCCCTACCTCTGAGGTACAAATTTGTGATGACAGTTGGGTATATCAGTTTTAGAGTTAATGTTTTAATTATTTTTATTGTTGAATACATACCTGTAATATGTCTGTTTGCTTTTTTGCACTTGATTTTGACTATAATAATATGTATGTCTGCCTCATTTTTCTATATAAGTTAAATTATGCTGCAGTTACTTTCATGTATGCATCTCTCTGCATACTTGTCCAACTGTGCATGAAGGTTGTTTCTGCTGGGTCAGATTTTACCAAAATGCCTTCCCTAGGAAGGCGAGGGTGGGATGATCTGAGAGAACAGCATCAAAACATGTATATTATCAAGTGTGAAACAGATCGCCAGTCCAGGTTGGATGCATGAGACAAGTGCTCAGGGCTGGTGCACTGGGATGACCCAGAGGGATAGGAGGGGGAGGGAGGTGGGAGGGGGGTTCAGGATGGGGAACACATGTAAATCCATGGCTGATTCATGTCAATGTATAGCAAAAACCACTACAATATTTTAAAGTAATTAGCCTCCAACTAATAAAAATAAATGGAAAAAAACAAAAATAAATAAAAAATTTTTTAAAATGCCTTCCCTAAAGATTTGAGAGTACTTACTATCCTCACATTCTTAATGATCTTTGACATTAACTGTTTTCTGAGTCTTCCCCAGTCTTATTGTATAGCTACAATACAATAGTAGGTTAATTATCAATGATCAAAATTTATATGGTCTGATACACTGTTATGTAACAACAAACACTTGAGATGAGGCCCTTGAAATTTGACTGTTTGAAAAGGAACAGGTCCACTTAAGAAATCCTTGAATGTTCTATAAAAACTATAGAGTTTGCTTAAGAAATTCAGTGCTCTTAAATACTTTTTACATGCCTCTGTAATGGGTTGGTTTTGTTTTTTTTCCTTAAACTATGTTGCAATTAAAATATTATCTGAGCCTTACAGTGCTTATTTATACTTTTAGGAATAAAGGTTGGAGAGACTACACCTGACAAACTTTTCACTCTTATAGAAGTGGAATGTTTAGGGGCCTGTGTAAATGCACCAATGGTTCAAATAAATGACAACTACTATGTGAGTATTTACTTAATGTAAATTAAATTTGTATGACATTATATTTAAAATACTTGGTTTCCTGTTGGTATAAATATCTAGAAGGTTTTTTTCATGGTTTCAAAGTTTAATAAAAATAAATAATTAATAAAAATATGTCAGTTTTAGCTTCCACATTATTGTCCATCAGAACATTTTTCAAAAATTGTCATCCAAAAAAAAGTTATCATTAAACATTTTTGCATTTAACTCCAGGATACATTTTAAAAACTTTTAAATAGCAAAAACTTAAATACAAAAAATCACCACCACAGCTTAATAGATAACATTTTAACACACTTGCTTCAGGTATTACAACTTTTATCATTGTTATTATACATGTACTGTGCTTAGTCTCTTCAGTCATGTTCGACTCTGCAACCCCATGAACTGTAGCCCTCCAGGCTCCTCTGTCCATGGGATTCTGCAGGTAAGAATACTGGAGTGGGTTGCCATTACATAGAAATAAGCTATACCTGAGGGTGAACCTCCTCTACCCCCATTCAAAATCCTGTTCCTTTTCATTCCCAGAGCTAACCACTATCATAAATTTAGTGTGTATTCTTCCTGTATGTGTTTTTTAAACTTTCAAAATATATGTATCCAGGCATGGTAGTCATACTGTGTTGTGTGTTTTAAAAATTTTACAGAGATGGTATCATACCTTTCTCTAAAAACTGCTTTAGCTGGATCTCACAAGTTTTGATAAGTAATATTTTTATCATTTAGTTCTAAATGTTTTTAAATTTCGCAATTTTATTTCTTTGATATATTTTTTTCAAAGTGTTAATATCCAGGTGTGTGGCGTTTTCTAGTTATCTTTTTTAATTGCTTGCTACCCTAATTATATCATGGTTTTCATTCATAATATCTTGTTAGCTCATAACTCTTAGAAGTTTCTTTGTGGAAATTCTTTTAGGCCCATGTTGAAGGTAGATTCTTCCAGAAGAAGTTGATGTTGCTTCTCTCTTGCTCTTGGAAATACTACTGACCCAAAAGAAATCCCCTCTCCTTATATCCTCTTCTTCCCCTGAAGTGTAAGGTTCCAGACTAGCCGGGTGTTTTGAGGGGCAGTTTTAATTTCTGGTTTCCTTTATATTGAGAATATAGCCTTCGGGTGTCTCCACTTTGTGTGGTTCGGATGCCCTCCTGTGCCTGCGACTTTGTCCCTTGCCCCTATAAGCTGTGGCAGCCTGAAGCCAAGTTTGTTTGGTGTTCCACTTGTCTCCCTAAGTTTTCATTGAGTTTTGGACCTCTGAGTATTTTTTCCTTGTCAATGTCTTAATAAAATTTTAAAGTTTTTGTTTTTTATTTTATCCAGAATTTATAGTTGTTACAACAGGACATTCAGTCAGGATAGCTAGTGTGCCATAATGCCTGAAATGGAAGTCTATGATTTTATTTTAAATGAAAATGAAATTGGACTTCTTTGGCATTTTACATTTCTAGGATACTTCTGTTACCTATAGGGATTTTCTTCATTTGAATGATGGTGATTCAAATTTATTACCCCCTCTCTTTCTCATATGTTAAAAAAAAAAAACCTTTAAAAAAAAAAAAACCTTTTAAAAATATGGCAATATCTTTCCCTTTCCTACATTTCTGCCGTTTACTCATAATCAGGAGGATCTTAATTTAAGCAGGAATTAGACAGTCAAGGCTTTGTATGAAGCACTGTAAGTTTAAATATAGTAGATTATGGGTTTATGTAAGAGCTTCTTTCAGTTAGTCGTGGTATGGTCGGTGGATAAAATGAAATAGTCACATAAACTTTGAATGGCTACCAATTAGGGAAAAAATATAAAATACATTTTGAGGATGGTTAGATTTGAATATGGTCTTGACATTTGATTTTATTAAGGAACCATTATTGTTAATTGGGTGTGATAATGGCATTGTATTATTTAAGAACATTTAAAAATATTCTGTGAGTTCCATGGCAGTCCAGTGGTTAAAGCTCCACGTTTTTACCGCTGTGGCCCAAGTAGAATCCCTGGTCAGGGAACCAAGATCCCACAAGTCATGTGGCATGGCCAAAAAAAAAAAATGTTCTTAGGAGATGCCTGCTGTGGTTATTAAGGTGAAGTGTCATGATGTCTGTAGCTTGCTTTTAAATGGTACAGTACAAACACAAAACCAGAAGGCGTATTGTACATAATTCAGATATGACAAGAAATATGATTATTCATGTGAGCCTCGCTGGTGATTCAGCTGGTAAAGAATCCGCCTGCAATGCGGGAGACCTGAGTTCGATCCCTGGGTTGGGAAGATCCCCTGGAAAAGGGAAAGGCTACCCAGCCCAGTATTCTGGCCTGGAGAATTCCATGGACTGTACAGGGTTGCAAAGAGTTGGACACAAATGAGCGACTTTCATTCATGATTATTCATGTATACTTTTCAAATTTTCATAATAAAGAATTGCGGGGGATAAAAATCACTAGATGAGTTTAAAGATTCCTTCTAGTTTTGAGGTTCTGAGCATCTTTTGAACTCTAAGCCGTTTTTGTTTCTATAAATGTTTACCATCATCTGTTAAAGGACTTCTGTATGGCAAGGCTCTGAGGACACTGTGTGGCACCGTCATTCTCTAGTCTAGAACCAGAGGCCAGAACATCTTAAGGACTTAATAATTTTGAGGGGTAGGGGGGATATGATGTACTTTAGGCATTTTCCTCTTAATCTTGCCCCCTTCTATTTTGACTAAACCTACCGCGCAGCCAGGGTTAGGAGTGTGTCTGTGTGTTTTAATTGTATTTATTATTTTAAATAACAGAATCCTTTCTCGAGGTCAGAATTTTACACAGATGCACAGTGTACAAAATACAAATCTGCTCTGGTTGAAATGGGGATTGGAGGGTCAGAATTTTTAAAATAAATGTGTCCAAAATTACTTTTCCCTTGGAAAATTAAGTTTGAAACAGGTTGAATTTCACCTGGGAAATCAAGAAGATATCACTAGAGTATTAGGTCTTTAGCTTAGCAATAGATACAAGGCATGTACTGTTTATGACTGCCAGTGCATCTCACCGATTCTTCAGGGACATGGCATTTGTTGAGCATGTGCATGGCCATGTTCTATTTTATGTATTTTCACTTTTAAACCTCAAAACACTCTGAAGTCAGTTGAGAAATGAAGAAACAAATTTGGGGAAGCTGAGTAATTTCTCTAAGATTGCTGGCTAGTAAGTGCTGGAACTTGAGTTCAAATGCAGACCCTCAAAGCCCCGCTCTGTGCCGCCCCTTCAGCTGCAGCTCCTACTGCGATTGCATTTGGCAGGACAGGCTCTGTCCAGGAATTATCAGGTGTGCTGCCTTGGTAAGTAACTCGTGAGCTGGGACAGACAATAATAAACTGAGAACTAGGGATTCACACTTGATTTCAGTAGTAGGATATCATTTTAATATGACTGTTATATGGTTTTTTCTAGGAGGATCTGACACCTAAAGATATTGAAGAAATTATTGATGAACTCAAGGCTGGCAAAATCCCCAAACCTGGGCCAAGGTATTTTTTCAGTTTCTTTTTAGTAAATTTTAATGGCTTAACCTAAGTTAGTCTTTCATGTAAACTTAATTTAAAAAATTTTATACTGTAAGTCTATGGGAGTTTTCAGGAGCTTGAATACTGTCTAAACCAACTTGTCATTTAAAGAAATGATTTTTTTACCCTCTCTAAAACCCTGTCAGATAATCATTTGGTATATACCTGGATATTTATAAGGAAGGCAAATTTACTACAAATAGAAACCTATTTCATTGTTTAAGAGTTCATGCTGCGAGAATTTGCCTCAATGTCTGTCTTCCTCTCTTCCACGTAGAGGTCCCAAGATTATCTCCTTTGAACAAACACAAGATAATTTTTAGACCTCTTCCAAATGACAGCTCTTTAGTTACTCGAAACAGCTATATCATCTTCCTCATATCTTTTCTCAGATTTAATATCCACAGTTGTTTCATTGTTTTTCCTTACATGACATAGTTTTGGTCTTCCTCCTTTGTATGTCTTCTAGTTGGCTGATGACTTTCTTAATGTGATACTTGGACTAATCACAGTATTTGAGATACATACTCAGCATGTAGAACACTGTGGGACTGTCATCTTTATTCCAGACATCATGCTTATAATAATGCAGCCTAATTACATCAATTCTTACTTCACATCATTATACCATTACATTGTGCTTACAATCAGTTAGAATACCTAGATCTTTTTCAGCTTAAACATTGTTTATCCAGGTTGTATTATTCTAATTATTCCTTTCTGGTTTCACCCTGAACTTTTGCTTCCAAACAAACTCCTATTCCTTATCTAAGTGTTCACATTACTTAAAAATTCTCTCAATACTAGCAGTGTTTGCATAGTTTAATAGTCATATTCCCTTTGTATTTTTTTTCTGCTTATGTCATAAAGTTTTCCTTGTCTCAACATATTTGTAGGTTTTAAAGGCCATATAGTATTCTGATGTATTGAGAGAACTATGATGTGACCTTTATAACATTGTATTAAAATATATTTTCCTACTTTTTGTTGTAAACAACAATTCTCTGAGGTTGAATTACTAGGTCAAGAGGGTATGCATGGTTTTGTGGTCTGCTGGAAGTACTGAGAAGTACTCCCTCAGTGTTCTTGCTGACTACTGACCCTAGCTAGTAAGAAAAAGGGACTTTGCTTGTGGCTCAAATGGTAAAGAATCTGCCTGCAATGCAGAAGACCTGGGTTTGATCCCTAGGTGGAAGGATCTCTTGGAGACGGGAATGGCAACTCACTCCAGTATTCTTGCCTGGAGAATCCCATGACAGAGGATCCTGGTGGGCTATAGTTCATGGGGTCGCAAAGAGTTGGACATGACTAAACAACTAACATACAATGAGAAAAAGAGGTCAGTTCAGGATAACTTAAGTTTAGCAAAGGCAAGCTGGCCCCTAAAAAACATACTCTTCTTTCAACACTTGAAATGAATTTACTTAAAAGAGGCTTGGCATTCTCTTCTTAGTTCCTCACTTTCTTGAGCTACACTGAAAATATTTTTAGGAATAAAATATTTCCACTTTGAAGAATCAGTCTCCATCATGGCGGCTACTGAAGTGAAACCTTTTGTCATTTCACATTACAATATTTCTCTTGCTTTGTCTACTTTATTGCATTCCCTCAGCATTCATTTGTTTTACAAATATTTCTGGATACAGCTGTTTGTGAGTCACTATCTTAGGTTGTGTGTACAAATTATGAACAAGGTAAAGTCGTCATATATTTTATATTCTAGTGATGGAGACAACTGGTGTAAAGTGAAAAGTAAAAGTTTAGTTGCTCAGTCGTGTCCGACTCTTTGTGACCCCATGGACTCACCAGGCTCCTCTGTCCATGGGCTTCTCCAGGCAAGAATACTGGAGTGGGTTGCCATTCCCTTCTCCAGGGGATCTCCCCAACCCAGGGATTGAATCCGGGAGTCCCACATTGTAGGCAGACGCTTTACCATCTGAGCCACCAGGAAAGTCCTTTAATTGGTGTAATATCTGAGTAATAAATGCTGGGAGAATGGAGGTAAATTTAGTCAGGGGAGGCCTTTCTGAGGTGGTTAGTTAATGACCTGAATAAGCCCAAAGGAATCATGTAAAAATCTGGAGGAACAATGTTATAGAGGGGAAAGAAGATGTATTAAGGCCCTGGAGGAAAGGTAAGACGACATTATGGCTGAAGTGAGGTGATGAGGGAGGAGAGGGGTAGAAGAGGTCAGAGAGGTAGAGACCCAGGTAAGCAGTTTGGGTTGAATCCTCAGTATAAAAAACTGTTGAGTGTTTTCAGTAGGGAATGATATGCGTGATCTTGTTAAAACTATCGTCCTAGTGGCTCTGTAAAGAATAGTTTAAAATTTAATGGATGTTGTGGGACAGAGGAATTATGAATGCTTTCTAACTTTTTAGGATGAGTCCCTCTGATTCCATTAAAGAAGATTTGAGGTAGGGCAAATTTGGGGAAGAAAAGTCACTTTGTTTTGGATGTGCTACTTAGCATGTTTGACATGCCTACTTAGACATTCGTGGTAGAGTGGCTGAAAGGTAGATACAAGCTTGGAATTTAGGCAATACATTAGGGCTGGAAATACACACTGGGAGTTTGTTAGTTATTGTATTAATAAATGGTATTTAAAGTTATAAGTCTGGATGAGATTGTGTGTGTTAGTTGCTCAGTTGTGTCCAACTCTTTGCTACAGTCCCAGGGACTGTAGCCCACCAGACTCCTCTGTCCAAGATTGAACCTGGGTCTCCTGCACTGTAGGCAGATCCTTTATAGTCTGAGCCACCAGGGAAGCTCCTGGGTGAGATTACCAGGGGTAAAATTAGAGTTTGTTTTTAATCCAGGGGGTACTGTAACATTGTATTTGAACATGAATAAACAGGAAGTAAGGACCACAGTTAAGCATTTTCAACATCTAATAATAGGGATGTTGCTTATCAGTAACTTTAAATAGTTCTTCAGTGGGAGTTTTTGACATTGTTCCAGATTTGAGCCAAAGACTTTAGAATTACTGGTTGAGAAACCTATTTTTACTTCCTTCTTATTACCTCTTATTTAGAAAGTTGAGATAGGGAATTCCCCGGCTGCCCAATGGTTAGGACTCGGCACTTCCACTGCAGGGGACACGGTGGGTGGGAACAAGATTGCACATGCCACATGGTGCAGCCAAAAATTTTTAAGTGAATAAAATGGCAGTAACCAAAATACAACTATAGTTATTCTTTAAATTATCCAAAGCTGGCTACTTCTTATTAGTATTTTTATAATAAAGTGCTTTGCCTTTAATATTTGACAGAGGTGCTAGTTGTGAAAGTGGTTCTGTGGTAACTGACTTTGAGCCCTGCTGTCACATATACTCTGGCCAGAACTGGTAAAGAGGACTGTCTCTCTGGTTCAGAGCTGCTTTTATTTTGGTAAATGATGGCTAGAAAGAAAATGCTAAACTGATGGTAATACAATATTCCTACATTTATAAATATTTGTGTGCTAGGGATTGTTTTTAAAGTACTGAACATAACATCTAATCCTGCTTCCAAATTATTGATGAATAGAGGTTGTTTTTTAGTATGGATTATCTGAAACTAATTTTAAACCCAACTTGAATTCTTCATATTTAGTTTTAAAAAGATATTTTAAATTTTACAGAATTCTTTGGGGTACAGAAAACATCTTCCACAAGAAGGAACATAGTAAAGGAGAAGAAAGAGAGGTCCTTCAAAGTTAATTAATTTTATTATTTTACTGGTAGTCAAGAACAGCAAGTGTACCTGCTCAGTTGTGTCCGACTCTTTGCCACCCCATGGACTGTAGCCCATCAGATTCCTCTTCTGTCCATGGAATTCTCCAGGCAAGAAAACTAGAGTGGGTTGCTACCAGTTAACATTAAAACAAACAAACAAACAAAAAATTACAAAGTGAAATACTGTTTTTACATCATTTTGCCACTTACCCTACAACTTTCATTTTAGGCTCTAATGGATAGAGCCTATCCGTTAGATATAATATAGCGACTATACTATAGTGTATAGTGACTGCTTT
The DNA here is from genome assembly GCF_910594005.1 of Cervus elaphus. Lineage (NCBI taxonomy): Eukaryota > Metazoa > Chordata > Mammalia > Artiodactyla > Cervidae > Cervus > Cervus elaphus. The sequence continues at coordinate 44,424,098 of NC_057841.1, forward strand.
TGTATTTGGTTTTCATAGTAAACCTGTAATGCAGATATATTAACTGATTTCTGACTTTGTATGTATTCTTTATTATACTACACTAGTTACTTGCATTATGTAATATAGTAGCTTGAAAGAGCTTATAAATGATTATGTGGTGTCATTTTCCTGTCCCCTCAACAAATGATTTTCTAGGGCTCTAAAAATAGACTTGTAAGATTGATGACAGAATGTGAAGGGCAAAGCCAGAGGGGAATAAAAAGATTTAATTGAGTAAGTTCTTCAGCTGAAATCTGTGGCAGGAACAAGGTAAATGAACAAAGCCAGGGAATAGGAGGGTGAAACAGGAGTAGGTGCTGAGCGAGGCTCTAGCAGCAGCGGTCAGACGGGACAGAGGTTGAGCCTGAAAGATCACTTGGGAAAGTATGTGTGGGGGTAAAAAGAGGACAGGTTCGTCTACCTCTTGCTGCCTCTCTTCATAGAACTGTAGGAGGACCTGTTCATGTTTTCTTTGTGGCACCTGCTGATCTGGAGCCTGCTGTTGAAAAATACTAATAATTTAGCCTTTAAAAACATCAATACAAATTAATTTCATCTTCACTGCCTCTAAGGGACCTCCTCCCAAGCCCTCAAATCTCTCAAAAGAATTCAGTTTCTGTTTGTTTCCAAATATAGTGTATTAAGTATATATTCCCTATGACAATGGATCTCAGTCAAAATAAAATTCAAATATAAAAAGAATAAATGTAGTGCTCTAGTTTATTAAAACATGATTTTTAAAAATGTCCTCTGGGGTTGAGTTCTTAGTGCTCATCTCTGCATAGACGCTGACTCACCCCAGCCTTGGTTTCTGTGTCTGTAAAACACTGGCCAGTGTCCCTTGTCTCTTGGCATTGTTGTAAAGATTTAATGAGCCACTGATATATGTTCACTGCTGAGTGAGAACTAGTATTAGTATTATTTTTTCATTTTTCATATTTCATATTTTTATACATCAGTTTTCATATTTAGGAAGTGAAAATCTTGCAACAGTTGTGATGTTTGGATTAAATAGTCCGTGCTAGTTCTTGGGAGAGAAATAGTTTCTTATCTGGGCTATTGTGAGGTAACAATTATAAATGGTAATCATTAGCAGTCAGCTTAATGTTACTTTTCTTTCAGGAGTGGACGTTTCTCCTGTGAGCCAGCTGGAGGTCTTACCTCTTTGACTGAACCACCGAAAGGACCTGGGTTTGGTGTGCAAGCAGGTCTTTAATTTATATCCAGCTGTAAATAAGTCAGTGGAGAAATATGAATCTCCTATCTACCTAAACTTTTTATATTACTTATTCATTTCCATCTGTGTACACCTTGCTTGTAACCTAGCAACTTACAGCTGTTAAGTATCATGTCAGAACTTCAGAGCATCATTTTCAACTGCCTGTTCACTTACCAATATTAGGGTACTGTGAAATAAAAATTCTGTCAAATTTCAAGTATATTTTGCTCTCCCATCTTTAGCCATAGCCAAATCTTAATACGATCTCTCTATAAACCTTGTTAGTATTGTGGCACACAGTTGTTACTGTTATTTCAACTGGTAAGTGATATGTCAAACAGACTGTAGGTGTAACAAGGATAAGGTAGTTGTCTTTAGATGTACTGTTTATCATTTTTAAAGAAGGAAGGCACAAAACACTTTGACATTATCCTTCACTCTTCTGACACTGCAGGTACACAAAAACTAACTAGGGGAAGAAATGAAGTATAACTTGAGTTTGAAAGTTCAGTGGGAATGGGAAATATGCTCCTCCGTTGAATGCATATTACAAGCTTCGAAACTGAATGAATACTACAACTTAGAAGAATAAAACCCTTTGTGTATAACATCCAGTTCAGGAAACTAGCTAAGAGTTTTGCAAGCTGGAATAAAAAATTAATAGCCAGCTTTAATTCAGGGGTAAATCTAAATAATCCAACTGTTTCAGGATTTCTCAAAGTCACTGGTTGGCCTTAATCTTATGACAGACTAGTATATGATGCTTAAAAACATGAACATACATTTTATTTTTTAAGACTGTCTTTAAGAATTAGTTTTCATTTTTCACCTAAGAAGGTAACAGCAAAAGTAATTTTTCAAGAGGCACAAAAAAAATAACACAGTGAAAATGCTCACTTCTGCCCTGGAGCCCTCAGACCATCTTCCCACAGGCAATGGAATGCTTTATTTTTATCTCTTTTTTAAAAAAAATTAGTCTATCTTCTCTTTGTTAGCTGTTAAGCTTTTATTTGAAATTATGACAAAATACGTATGAAAAAATTAAAAATTATGAAAAATTTAAATAACTTTAAATTCCTTTAAAGTTACTATTGTAAAAAATGTCTTACATTCTTGACTTTTTTTTTTCCCAAGTAGATGAAAGTTATGAATGGAAAAGTTGCAAATACTGGCTGAAAAAACAAGTTATGTATTAAGGATATTGGTTATTATGTTCTATTTTAGAAGCAGAAAATTTGTTTTAGGTCTTTATAGGCATAATCTTATACCACTATCAAAACATACTTTTAGATCATCACTTACAGTGCACTACAGTAGTATGTATTAGGATCTTGCATTGAATCTTGCGTAATTTTTTTTGCCCATTTTTCTTGAAAATTGTACCAATTTTTTACACAAGAGCACTGGTTTTTAATAATTACAGATAGGCTTTTAAAAACATCTGGCAGGTAAAATTTCATTATAGTAACCCAAGATGGTTCCAAAGATATATGAACACACTGATTCAAAACTCCTTGCCAGTTTTCAGTTGCTGGAGATGACAGCTATAGCCTAGCCTGCTTCTCAAACCAGTAAAGAGAAGCTGGCGTTGTTGATGTGTCTAACGCCATTTGCTCCCTCATTTCCTCTTCTCAGTTCCTAGCTCTATGCTGTTTTTTTCAAAAAGATATTTAGGGAGGAAATGTTCATATTACAAAAATAAACCAACAAATAATTCAAATTGTCATTCCTCCTATTGGGCAAAAACTCATGCCTGGCTTTTTTGGTGGTTTTTGGAGTGGCTACTGAATGTTGCTAGGGAAGGCTACCAGTTCCTCAGAAGTACTTGCTGTAACTGGACGGAGCTACTGCCCTAGTAAATCCTACAGCAAGTGACAATCATATGGGTATTCACTGCCCAAGCGTTACATCTGCGTAGACTGTCAATATGGTAAGCCAAAACTGAGATTGTATTTTTATTAATTCACCTTCCCAAAATATGGCAGGATATTTTGAATGATCTAACTGGACTTAAATGTAGGAAACCTAACAGTAGTTGATTCTTAACGGTAAGAAGTTGGAAAGAAGGTAAATTTTGCAGGTGGCTTTTATTTCACATACCACATACACACATTTTAAGTGTCTGCTAGTAATAATCCTAAATAAGTGTGATAAAACTTAACCTTGGCTAAGAGTGATGTTTATTGCTTGGGATCCTTGACCTCCTGGTGCTATTAAAAAAACATTTTGCCCACTTCCTGAAGAGATTTGAGCTAATGAAAGACAGGGTTCTACAATGAAGAGCCTTAGCAACATAGTCAACTAGCTCCAGCTACTTTTCAGGCCTCTATCCTAATAAGAATTACCTTCTTGATTTGTACTTCTAGTTAAACATTAAATAGGAAAATTAGCTCCTCTTCCCTTCATCAGTTTCATTTGAACCTTTCCAATAACAAATTGTGGCTGATTTACAATGTGTCACATATAATCTTAAGTTTAAATTAAAAATCTTTTGCAACTTGAATAATTCTACAATGAACTTTGTACAGATAGTGTCCTATTCAGTAGTAGTCAGTACAATGCCTTGGATCACAATTACCCACGTAATCTGATTTTTAAGTAACAAGGCTGTGCATATAGTTATTGCCATAAATTATGGTTAACTGATTTCAGCAAATTCAAGATTTGCTTTCAATTTTTAACTGAGGCTTGTACTGCTGTAAAAATAGCTATTGTTATTGTAATTACAGCGAGTTAAATGAGAACCAACTCAACCACTTGAGAAGTCAGACGAGTTGGTTATAAATTTTTAGTGGATTTGTTACTTCATGCCATAAATATCCAGATTAAATGTAACAGTGTTCCACTTCTAGCCACAAGGTGCACTCTTACTATTCATATTGAACCTGATGTATTTCAAGATGGGAGAAATGTAGGAAAGGAAAAAATAGTGATCTTTAATGCAAGTTTATGCTTTATATAGTTAAATGTTGGGATGTAGCTTTCTCTGTCAAGTCTGAAATATCTCATCTGCTGATTAATGACAAACTTTTAACTTCACTAAGTCACAAACCCGTGCTGTTAGTTTAGAGGCCACAACGATGAGGGCCCTCTGATGGTTAGATAAAGGCATGCACAAATTGTCGCGGATTAACCTCTTTGTAAATAAAAAGCCACCAGAAGCAACTCAGAATAAAATGGTTTCCTTCCGATTATGTAATCCCTTCGGTGGTTAAATAAGGGCAAGTACAGACTGTCGCGGATTAACCTCCAGAGGAAGTCAGACTGCCAGCAGCGGGGCTGCCGAGGCGGTGACTTTTCCTCTGCGCAGTCCTCCAGCTGGCAGTGCCCCGTGCGGTTGGGAGAAAATGCACCAGAATTTGTCTTAAAAGGTTATCCGAAGGTGTGACTGGGGGAGGGCGTACTGCAGAGTGCGTGCGGGCCCGGGGGTAGGTGCACGTGGACGTGCTTTCGGGACGGGCCCGGACCCACCTGGCGCAGGTCCCCGGGCGCAGGTCCCGCAGGTGAGGCCGGCCGGCGCGCAGGCGCAGTGCGCGGAAGCGGGTGCCCGCCTCTTCGGACGCCCCGGGCCCACCGCGCGCCACGGGCCGGGCGGACACCCGCCTCCGCCTCCGCCTCCAGCCGGGGGCGCAGCGTCGGTCTCCCGCGTCCCAGCTGGCAAACTCGTCCGCCCGCCCCCGCAAAAAATAACATGTGAATACCCTACGTAGACAGAGCCTCTTCGTCCTCGTCGCCGCCGCCATTTCCAGAAGTTTCCAGTCAAGCCACGGTGGTGGCCACTGCACAAGGCGAGGCGGCGCCTGCGCTACTCTCTGGCTCCCTTAGCCCCTGCCTTCTGGGGTCGGAGCGGCGGAGGGGAGAGGGCGACGCGGGGCTCCGCCCGGCGCCCCGCCGACCCCGCTGCCCCGCGTCCACTTGGTACGCCCCGACCCCCGCCCCCAGCTCAGGAAGCTTCTCCCGGCGTCTCTAGAGCGGCGGGCCGCGGGCGGGGCGGGGCGGGCGGACGGAAGGGGCGGCGGGCCGGGGGCGGGGCGCTCACGCTGCCCGTCCCGTGCCCGCGCGTCACGTGCCCGCGCCGCGGCCAATCGCCGGGCGGCGCCGTCCTGGGAGCGAGCAGGCTGTGGTGAGGGACGGCGGAGACCGGAGATGTTTTCGAGCCCGGCCTCGGCAGCGTTCGCGGCGGTTGCGGCGGCGGTGGCGGAGAGCACGACAGCGACGGCGGCGCCGAGGCCTTCGTCCCGGGGGTAGACCCTCCCGCGCCGGCCGTGCCTGGGGTCCGTGCGGGCGAGGGGGGCGTGGCGACAGGCGAGGAGGAAGGAGGGGCGCGGTTTCGAGCCCCGGCCCCGGCGCCCGGGAGGAGCCCCTCCGCCGCGCCCGCTCCCGTCCCCTCCCCAGAGCAAGGTAAGGACGCGCCCCGCCCCGCCGCGCTGACAGGACGGGCCGCCCGCTAGGAACGCCGGGGCCGGGGCGCGGCGGGAGCGGCCGGGCGGGGACCGGGGGGGCGGGGGCCAGGCGGGCGGCCGCGCCGCTCCCGGAACATGGCGGGGCCGCGGCGCGTGTGCGAGCGAGCGGGCGGGGAGCGGGTGTGCGCGGCCGGGGGCGCCGCCGGAGCGGGGCGGGGCGGGGCGGATTGGGGGCGCGCCTAGTCTGAGCCGCGGGGACCGAGTGAGGCTGGGAGGGCGGCGCGGATGAGCCGGGCCGGCGCTCGCGGACCCGCGGGCCGCCGGGCTCTCGGAGCTCGTTCGAGGGTAACCCGCCGTGACGCATCCTCGAGGATCCCAAAGCGTTGAATAAACGGTTGTACAAAGAGGTCACTGGAGCCCAGCTGACAGCTGTTTTAATAACAACAGTAAGAAACAGTTTCGGACGGGAAGTTGACACTTTTGAACCCGTTGAAGCCGTAGGGAATGCTTCAAGCGGCGTAGTGGTCGAGAGTGTGATGTCCACTGGACGCCCGCGGCCACCCCGTGGACGCGGTGACGGGATTCAGACCCCGGCATCCCTAACGCTTCGGAAAAGCCTCTGATCCTGAAGTTGACCTGAACCTGTGTTCCCAGTCGTGTGTCCTTTTTTATTTTAAAACGGTTTATGTGAATTATGGAAGAAGGTGAACTGGTGAAATAGCTATTTTAAAATAAATTGACTGTTGATTAAAAACATATGTTCGTGTAGGCTCTTAAAAACCTTGGGCACTGATCTGTTTCAGTTTCTTCAATCGTTATACAAAGGCTTTCCTGGAGATTAGCTCAGAACTGGCAGAACATATGCTATATTGGTGCCAAGAGGCTTAAAAAACAAAATGAGATAGTGTCGACTGTGTAAGATCAAGTCGTTATATTAACTAAGCTTGTTGGGGAAAGTCTTTAATTTGGGCTAAACGTAAAAACATGTAAACATTTGAAATGTTTCCTAGGCAAGAGGGGGAAGGTTTATTAAAAAATCTTTTATAGTTGACACAAGCACTAACAATTTCTAAAGGTCTGCGAATGGTTGAGTAAGTAAGGTCAAGATTAACTATTCAGGATATGTGTTCTATTTTAAGGACAGGCGAGGTGTAAAATGAAGGAAAACCTAAGTAGTATTCATGAAAGGAAAAGAGAAAGAGGCCTATAATGGTCTTAAGCGCTCTGGTTTCCATAGTTGTTGTTAAGATGGTTTTATGAACAGGCAGAGCTGGGAAAGTGGAAATCCCTGGGTGTGTATTCCATGAAGACTGAGGAAGAGTAAGAAAAAAAATATTCAGATGAGGGAAGAACGTAATAGGTGAAAGTATATTGTGCAGTCTTTGATTTTAGTTCTCTGATACCGTGAAGGGGAGAAAAGCTTGAATTTTCTTTGGCGATAAGTACCTAACTGGTGGAATGAATTTAAATGGAAGATGTTTTTATCAAAATGCTTGTATGTTACTTTTTTTCCCCCTTATAGAAGTTGCTGAAACATGTATCTGATACTCTTTGAGGTATCAAAGAAACAATAGGGATATTTGGAAAACTCTTCATTGGAAAAGAGGTTTTTATTCTAAAGAATAAAAATAATATTAAAAATTTTCCGTTTCTTGGTACTGGTTGACTAGTGGTTAGATTTTCTTTAAACCATTCTTATATTTTAAGAGCATTGCTTCAGTCTAAAGAGAGAATGATTAGTGATATTTAATAATTTCCATTGTAGTCTGGAAAAGGTTTAGACAGCTTTCTGTATATAAACTTGATGCTACTGAAGCAGCATCTATCACATGGGTGTGAAGAATTTACCCAGTAATTGCCATACGTTGCTTAATAGCTAATGACACCACTTTCTGACTTGGAACTCGTTGCTAAAGCTGACATCAACATGTATTTGTAAAATGCTGGTACTCTTAAAGGGTACCGTTTAGAGATTTATCCTTCGAACTGGAAGGGACTTCAAATTTTCTAATCTGTTTCCTTCATTTTACAGATGAAAAAATAAAGGCCTGATGAGGGGAAATGACTTCCCCAACTCAGCACAGCTAATTAAAAGTCTGTGGTTTGGCCTAGAGATTTCTTTTTGTGAAGGTGCTAATTTGCTTTTTTCTTTTAAGAAGTAGATTTATAGAGTAGTGGAAAGAACAGGGAAATATAAGTGAGAGGACCGGGGTTTAAATTCTTGATTTGTCACTTCCTAACTGTGGTTTTTGACAAATCATATTAATTTTCAGGGCCTTGCATTTGTAATCTGCAAAAAAACAAAACATTTTGTTATATAATTAACAGCATTTTTGATGGCCCAATATGATTATATATGGAAAGCACATTATATACTATAAGCTTTTGCACATATAAAAAGTGGTGATATTTTAAAAATAACAGTTTCCTACTGTATTATCTAAGGTGTCTAGATCCCTAGGTTTTTGCTTAGCCTTACCTTCCTTGTTTTGAGCACCTGCTGTTTTACAGATTATAACTCCCTGTAGATACATTTTCTGATCCCTGCTTAGTTCTAATGTTAGTAAAGCCTCTTATGAACATTTTAAATATTGTGATTGTTAGAGTCTGACTTCCTCTGGAGCATATGAAGTTTCTTCATACAGCATTTGAAAACATTCTCATATACACTCATGCATGCACAGTCTGTTTCTTTAACAGAGAGTGACTTTTAAAAAGTAACAGTTATGTATCTTAGTAACAATGTTAATTTGTTGCTAGTTTTGAGATATGCAACAACAGGAGATGTAATTTCCTTTGTAAACTCAGCTTTTGAGTAGTTCATGTTAAGGTTATCTTGTAGATCTAAAATAAAATATACCGTGTAGGAATGTTAATACGACTTTTGCTATTAGGTTTAGAGACCTTTCCTTTTAGTGCTTTACATTGATAATATGGGGAGTCAGTACATCAGTGCTGTAGTGTAGTGGTGTTACACAGATTATTTGTAACTTTGAAGCTAAAGGTTATGATAAACATTGTTGAGCACTTAGAATCTTCAGTTTTTAAGTGAACTATTTCAGATAATTTTCATAACAACCCCGTAAAACAAATACTATGGCTGAGAAAAAGAGGCTTTGAACGTGGTGTGTAGATATTCACAGACCTAAAAAAGCGACAGACTCTGCTGTCCTCATTCTTAACCATTTCTCTGTTCTACCTTTAATTAAGAGTGCTTAGCTGATTTTGAGACGTTTTAAGACAGTGTTTCTTAAGTTTCTGACTTTGTAAAAAATTTGTGGGGCTAGCATTCTACCTTCTACTGTGTTGGTTAAAAAAACAAAGAATTGTGGAAGATAGGCCAGCAAACCTTTTCCTGAGATGTTGATATAGTTGTCGTTTTTTTTTTTTTAATGTTAGTTGTCAGAAGCAAATTAGTCTCACCAGCTACCGAAGGACTACAGTTGTTAACAGATTTATAAGAACTGTTCTCACAGACTCCACCTTGATATTAATGTTCACTGTTAAAAGGGAATATACTTTATTTTTTTTAAGCTTTTTATTTTGTATTGGTGGTATAGCTGATTAACAATGTTGTGATAGTTTCAGGTGAACCGGGACTCAGCCATTCATATACATGTACCCATTCTCCCTCAAACTCCCCTCCCATCCAGGCTGTCACACAGCGTTGAGCAGCATCCCATGTGCTATACAGTAGGTTCTTGTTGGTTATCCATTTAAAATATAACAGTATATACATGTCCATCCCAAACTCCCTAACTGTCCCTTCCGCCCAGCAGCCATAAGTTCATGCTCTGTCTCTCTGTTTTGTAAATTTGTTTGCATCATTTCTTTTTAGATTCCACATAGAAGGGCTGTCATATGGTACTCCTCCTCCTTTGTTTGGCTTAACTTCACTATGACACACTCTAGGTCCATCCATGTTATTGCAAATGGCATTATTTCATTCTTTTTACTCATTATTAATGAGTAATATTTAATTGAATATATATATCATGGCTTCTTCATCCATTCGTCTGTCAATGGGCATTTAGGTTGCTTCCATGTCTTGACTTTGTAAACAGTGTTGCAAATGAATATTGAGGTTCATGTATCCTTTCAGATCATAAGGAAACATACTTAAAACAATGTGAGTGAAGGAGAAAGATAACTAACCAGACTCATTTAGAACTTTTATAAAGGAATAGATTCAGGAAGAGTAAATAGGAGTTTGTCTAGTATAGAAAATAGCAACCCAAACAGTGGAACCCTCCACAGAAATACTTCCAAGTTGAGGTTAAAAAAAAAAGGTAAATTACAAAGCTAAGTTACAAAATCATTTCTTTGGCATTTAAAAATTGTGTTTCTTTGGCTGATCGCTTAATATTTGTTTATTGCATTAAAATTGTTTCAAAATATGTATTTGCTTACACTTCTGCTTATCAGTTTGCATTTGGGCCACAATTGGGGAAAATACCACAAATACTAGTGATAAATAGCATATTTTAAAACTCCCAAAAAAATAAAAAATAAAAAATAAAACTCCCTTATGCGACTGAACTGAACTGATTGCTTAAAAGCATTATGAGAGTCTTGTAGCTTCTTACATTTCAGACTGTTGTTCTTCCTAAATAGGAGTTTTGTTGGCATTTTGATTTATAATAGAAAACAAAAACCATGCGTGCATGGGTCTTTCTTCCTAGAAATAGGTATATAAACTCATGGTAAAAGATAATAGTATGTAAAAAATTATGTCCTCAGTAGTTCATGAAATATTTTTACATCAGATCGCTTGAATTTCACAACTACTCTTGAGATCAGCAAAATGTCTGCTAATCTGATGATATTGAACCATGGATAGGATCCAGGTTAAAATTCTCTGGAGTAATGTTAGACTCCTTTATGAAAGAGAAGTATTAGCAAATCTAAAGGAAAAGGAAAGAAGCACCTACTTCTATTTTCTCTTCCACCAAAGCCACATTGTACACAGCTTGCTTTCTGTTCCACCACTTCTGAAGCTTTAACAAACAGGGTAGAAGTAAGTACTAAAAACATTCTTTATACCAATTTACTAATTAGTGATGGTGGTTAATGATGTCAGGTAGTTGAGAATATTTTTAATTTATAAAATATTTTCTACCATAATTCACACAAAAATATTATAACTAGGAATAAAGCCTTGGTTTATATTCTGATCTTGTGTGCTAAAGTCTTTCAACCTCTGAGTTAAAATAAGTCCCTTTTACCAGAGTTTAATTTTGGCTATTTGGAAGTTGGTGATCAAAGAAAATAACTTTTATTGAGCTTTTGTACTGTTAGATACTTTTACATATGTTATTTTAATATATGATGAGAGTAATTGTACATTTCTAGTTATGAAAAAGACTTCAGAAAGTTGTCACTGGAATGTCTCCAACTCCAGACACTATTACTCAAGAACTAACTTGAAATTTATGTTATATAAATGTTCATCTATTATTTTGAGAATTATTTTTTCTTTAAGTTTGTGAAAGTGTTGGCCGCTCAGTCGTGTCCAAGTCTGCAATCCCATGGACTGTAGCCTGCCAGGCTCCCCTGTCCTTGGGATTCTCCAGCAAGAATACTGGAGTGGGTTGCCATTTCCTTCTCCAGGGGATCTTCTCGACCCAGGGATCGAACCTGGGTCTCCCACATTGCAGGCAGATTCTTTACTGTCTGAGCCGCTAGGGAAGCCCAATTTTTTCCTTAAGATCAATCCAATTTGTTTGCCGATTTTTAGTTGAAGTGGTCACCCAGCAGTGGTTATTCAACCTTCAGAAATTATCCCTGTCTTCCAAGGTTCATAAAAACATCCCAAGAATGAAGATGAGTGTTCTCTTTAGGCTGCAGTCAAACAGGGCCAAAAAATACTTCTTTATCTTCTATTAGTCCTCATGCTATTGAAAGTAAATAGGAATGTGTAACAGCAGAGGGGCTCACTCACTGTTCCTTTCCTGTACACTTTTCCTCTCCTTAGCTCCTCCCCCCCCCTTCAGGTACTATTGTTCAGTAGCTTTCCAATATCCAGTGAAAATAAATCTATCCCTATCTGTTGTTGGTTAACATTAACATTTGTGTCCTTCTATTTAAAATGGCATCCCTGCTGGCTCAGATGGTCAAGCGTCTGCCTGGAATGTGGGAGACCTGGGTTCGACCCCTGGGTTGGGAAAATACCCTGGAGAAGGAAATGGCAACCCACTCCAGTACTCTTGCCTGGAAAATTCCATGGACTGAGGAGCCTGGTAGGCTACAGTCCATGGGGTCGCAAAGAGTCGGACATGACTAAGCAACTTTACTTTTTACTTTTACTTACTTTTCTATTTAAATTATATAACCACTTTCTTGTTATCCAAGACTTTCATCTTTAATTGTGGTGTGAATGGATTTGATTTTAGCTACAGGAATTTGATCATTAGCTAATAATGTGGAGAAATAATCATTTGCCTTTTCTCTTCTGTGAATTGATACTTCATATCCTTTGGTCACAGGCACAATTACAAACATCCTGTGACTGATAATGGGCTGTCCTCATAAATTCTCATTCACTCTGTTGTTACTGAAAGTTGCTTGCTGTGTCCAACTCTTTGCGACCCCATGGACTGCTGCACTCCAGGTTCCTCTGTCCTTCACTGTGTACTAGAATTTGCTCAGAGTCATGTCCACTGAGTCTGTCTAACCATCTGACCATCTCATCCTCTGTCTCCGCCTTCTCCTTCTGCCCTCAGTCTTTCCCAGCATCAGGGTCTTTCCCGATGAGTCAGTTCTTTGCATCAGGTGGCCAAAGATGCTTCAGCATTAGTCCTTCTAATGGATATTTAGTGTTGATTTCCCTTAGGATTGACTGGTTTGATCCTTGAAGTCCAAGGAACCCTCAAGAGTCTTCGCCAGCACCACAGTTCAAAAGTATCAATTCTTAGGCGCTCAGCCTTCTTTATGGTCCAGCTTTCACATCCATTTGTGACTACTGGAAAAAACATAGCTTTGAGTCTAGACCTTTGTTGACAAAGTGATGTATTTGCTTCATACACTGTCTTGCTCCTTCCAAAGAGGAAGCGTCTTTTAATTTCATGGCTGCAGTCACTGTCTGCAGTGATTTTGGAGACCAAGAAAATAATATGTCATTGCTTCTACTTTTTTCCCTTCTATTCACTCTTTACCATGCCCTTTTGAAGTTTGTTTTCATTGTACAGATGAGTTTAAGTCAGTGATTGTATTGCTCCTTTAAAAAATTACACCTTCAAGGAAGTTGATATTATTAAGAGAAAAAAAAGATAATGATATATAAAATTTGAACCTTTGTGGGGAAAATATTTTGTATTATGAATTTTTACAAGGAAAGTTTTTGAATGATTCATTCTGACAATGTGACAGAATATTTCTGGATGTTGAATATGATCGTAACCAGAATTTCTTTTATTTTTCTGTATTTTCAAGCTTTGCCACAGTGAACAAGTATTATGGATATAATCAAGGTTTTAAACAGTGCATGCTTAGTTAACATTTTATTTTTTTATATTTGTTTTGTTTTGGCTATGTCGGGTCTTAGTTGTGGCACATGGGCTTAGTTGCCCTGCCTCGTGTGGGATCTTAGTTCCCCAACCAGGGATGGAACCTGCATCCCCTGCATTGGAAGGCAGATTCTTAAGCACAGAACCACCAAGGAAAACCCAACAAATTTTAAATAAATGTTTTTATGAACAGTATTGCATTTAGCGTTGTTGAGGGAGGAATTTAATATGATCTTCGCTGGTATTTTTCTGTAGTTTTGTTTTTTTTTTTTAAGAATTTACACTGAATATGTGAAATAGGGGACAGTATTCTTTAATCATTCAAATGCTTTCTAGTTGGTATAGAATGGAACACAGTGAGCCCTCAAGGACATGGGTTGTGTCTGTCTTGTTCCCTGTTGTACCCCAGATTCCATCACACTCTAAGGGCTGATGTCAGGCAAGTGGTCTGGCATAAGAGGATGAACTGGGACTAAGGGGGAGAAAATGGGTAGCAGATGAAAAAGGTGATTGCCAGGAAGAGGGGCTTGATAAAAACAAATTTTCAAGGTGGGGAATAATGTAACACAGGTTTTCTTGGAAAACAATTCAAGAGGCTGTGTAGAATTCATATAGCAGACAAGGAGATCATTGAAAAAGTGCTTAGATATTAAGATTTTAGGTGCCATTGCTAAGCACATATCTGAAGAAGACAGTTTCTGCTTGTATGGAGCTTAAAATCTAGCTGGAAGAGATAATTACTTAAAACAAGGATCCATAATTACAGAGAGGCTCTGTAAACATCTGGAAGTTACATTGCAGATTTTTTAGTGGATGGTCCTATGACTTTCAGGCTCTGATATAGGTGTGTTCAAAAAAGACGAAGAAGAATCACTGAGTTGGCAATTTAAGTTCAATTTTTGATGTAGAACTGTTACATTCTTAAATAGTCCTAAGTTTATGTTTTTAGACTTACAGTATATTTCTTTTTATAGATAAAGCTATTTAATATTGGCATCATCAGTGAGATTTGCCTTTTTACCCCCAGTTCATAATATTTACATTGTTATATTTCAGGAAATGCTTTATTTTAAATATGAAACCAAATACACACATACTCTTTGCCATTGGGATTGGAGTTTCCACAGTACCACCCTTTTTGTGTCACATACTTAATGCTGTTAGATTACAGTGAATTCACTATGCTTCGTTCCCTCTGTACCACATTCCTGGTTACTCTCCTCAGCATCCTTTGACAGGAAAGCAGTTTACAGTCCTAAATTGACCTGACTAAAAAGAGCTAACAATCATGCATACTACTATCCTAAGTTAACTTAGAGCACCTGTTAAATGACTCATATGCAGTTATCCTGAATTCTTTTTTTATTGCTGTTTAGTTGATATATAGTATCAGTCATATTAGTTTCAGGTGTATAATACAGCGATTCAGTATTTTTATAGGTTATACTTCCTTTAAAGTTGGCAGTTGTCCTGAATTCTTGTGGGTAGTATTGTAAGTGGATTTATGTCGGAGAGTATACAGGACACAGAAGTGGTAGATCAGAACTAAAAGAAGGCCCAGACAATTCAGCCTTGGTGTGAAGTTGTATGGAAGCTACAACTTTGGCTATAGTTGAAGTAGTGTTAATCACCCACCTTATTGTTGGGTCAGGGTGGGAATGGTGTAGTATGTAGATGATAAATAACTTAATACTTTCATAAGTGTTGCTCTCTTGAGAGGGGTACTGACTTCAACTTCCTCTAACACATAGAGAGTTTGGGCGTAGATAAAGATGATTTTCAGGATTTCAGGCTTATATTGCAGAAGCTGTGATTATCATAAAAACTATTCTGGGTTTTTATGCCATGCCTTTTATTTCAAATCTTTTTATTTTTTTATGTACCATTATTCAAATTATATGCAATTATCTAAGCAGTAAAAAGTCCTTTCATTTAAGGCTAAAATATGTACCTATCATTTTTTAAAGAAAGCTGTAAAAATGAGGGTGAGTATGTACTGAGAATGGACCAGAGGTCTGATCTCTTGAGCAGATCACGAGTTACTTGTCTTTTGAGGGGTGAAGTTAAAATACCAAAAATGTTTTGATTTTCACATATTTCAGATAATTTAAAAGGTACAGAAAATAGCATACTGTGCATATAGCACCTGTCTGCAACCTTGAGAATTAAACATTTACAAATTCAGTTGAAGGCCCCTGTATACCTTTCCCTGAGCCATTTGCTTTCTTCCCCCAGCAAATTCCTATGTCCCTCTGCGCAAACTTTTCCCAGCAGTGGCTCTACCCTTTCCCTAGACTGTGTAAATTTCTTTCTATCTCCAGGGTTCACCATGGTGACATTTTCCATTTCAGCTCTGTTGTGTATTGTATATACCGGTAAGGGTGGACTGACTAGTGGAGCTGAAAATGATTATCTGTATACACGAGGTAGAAATCTACCTTCAAATCTAGGCAGAGTAAAGACTTCAGCATAGCACTATATGCAGAACAGATTGGCAAAGTAGATGTGAGGGTAACCTCATGAAATCATTTTAGGAAGGTTAGTCTTGTAGCAGTAGTGTGTAGTAGTGGTCTGGAAGGAAGTGTGAATTGCTAACTCACTTTGACTGGCTTTTTTCCCTTCTAATTACCCTACATTAGTGAGATTTTGTTCTGCTTCCAAATACTTTACTATTTTGCAATAAGTGAAAGGAGCTGGTAGCAGAATGCTTAATGGTGAGTGTTGCTAGTTTTCAGGGTTTGGGGGATTGGTCTTTGCCCCCTTTTAGAGTCTGTTGATAGGGGAGTGAGTACGTCATGGTTATTAGATCTCTACTTTCAGTATTGTAAATTTTCCACCACTCAGTGCCAGAGATGCAAGCAAAGCTGCCTGACCGTTTTCTCTGGGCTGTTGCAGCCCTCTGCTGGTCTATGGAAGTCACACATTTAGAGCCCTATCGGGCCAGAAAGAGGTCAGTAACCCCAGCAACTCACTTTTAGCATCTTAGAAGTCATTTATGTCAACTCTCCATTGCAGATGAGTATTTTGTATGTTGACCTTTACAGTTCTGGAAATAAACTTATATGTAAATATGCTTAGATATCGAGGGCAGGTAGATCATCCTAAATCCAACTGCCTGTATTACTTTTTTAAAAATTCTAACTGTATTGTTAGAATGTGATCCTTTATGGTCCACTGTTGACAATGCCAGAAAATATTTTTACATTCTCTTTTGTAAATAACGAAGTAATGGGAACTTTATTTTTTTAAAAAATTTGAGATATTGTTTGGTCATTTCTATTAGGAGATAAATACAATGGATAATTGCTTCTTTTAAAGTATTTTCAAAGCATTTCTGCTTCTTGCTGCTGGTGTCATTCTAGCCTCCTTGCTCTTGTGGACTCTCATTCCCATCTCACAATCTGGTTGTCATACTTAAAGTGGTCTCCATGTCTTTCCTGTTATTGCTCTTTAGTCTCTCTTCCAGAGTTTCCGAACAGCCCCGTTTTTCCCCTCAATGGTCCCTTGTTAAACATGCTACTCAAATTTTGTCACTCACTTTTTTAAAGCCTTAAATTGCTTTTGTCATTATAAAGATCAAACGCCACAGTGATGAGGTACTTCATGTTGATCCCTTCCTCCTCTGTTTAGCCTCTTTGTCTCCCCTGCTGTGCTTCAGTTCTTGCTGTCCTTCCCTATGGCCTGCTCTCTTGTGTGGGCGGGTGTAATTTCTTGGTCTGGAATACAATCATCATTTTCTTGTGGGAAAATGTTATGGAATAGCTGCCAGAAAACATTGTGCTAAAAATCAACCATGGCTTACTTTGGGAAGATATGATAAAGCAAGCATGAACCCTTGCTTGGTTGTTTATATTTCAAGCAATTTGGCTGTCTTAAGTGTTGCTGTCTTTTATACCACTGGTTTACCTTGGTGGAATTTTGAAGGTAATACATGCATAGAGCTAAACTAAATTGACTATTTACAGTGCATTTACTTGATACAGTCTTCTAAATTAATGCTGTGCTTTAGGGCTTCCCTGATAGCTTAGTTGGTAAAGAATCTGCCTGCAATACAGGAGACCTGGGTTCGATCCCTGGATTGGGAAGATCCCCTGGAGAAGGGAAAGGCTACCCACTTCATTATTCTGGCCTGGAGAATTACATGGACAGTCCATGGAGTCGGAAAGAGTCGGACACGACTTGGCAACTTTTACTTTCACTTTTAGATTTTTGAAGGAGATAAATCTACAGCAGCACCAACACAAAGTGCAACCTATTTCACTGGATTGAGCTTCTGTCCTTAATCTTTTGTTTGCTTTCCTATTTTAATGGCTGGATTAGAAAATATAAAACACAGAAAGTACCTCTACCTCTGTCTGAGGTACTTCTCTCACCTGCCATCTCATCAGTCTTTCCCTTTGGGTTCTAACCAGAACACTGTAGTTCTCCAGAGCAACCCAAGTGGAAGTTGACCTCTTTTATTATTTAAAAATTTTTTCATTTGTAGATTATACAAGTAATACCTGTTTATTATAAAAATTAATATAGAACTATATAAAATAGACCATAGACATCTCTTAAGAACTGTAGAAAATACAGTCTTAAGGACAGTGCTGAAGACAGTTTATTTTAAAGGATGTGGGTGTTTTCACCTTTTTCATGCTGTTGGTTAAATTTGTGATATTTATGATACTAATTTCTTGGGCTGAAATACAACCATCATATTCTTGTGGGGAAATGTTACGAAATAGCTGCCAGAAACATTGTGGTGAAAATCACCCACAGCTTACTTTAGGAAGGTATGATAAAGCAGGCATGAACCCATTTCAGAGACTGAACTCTTAACTGTTTAAGTAGTTGAGATAGTAGAGAGGTCCAGTTCTTATTCCAGAAATACGGCCATATTTAAGATTTATCTTAACGCTTTTCTGTTAGTTTGGGAGTTAAGCTTTTGGTCTTTGTGCAGATAGGAAATGTTTAATATTTATATCTGATGGTTTACTTTTTTTGCGTGAGTGGTGGTGGTTTCGTCACTAAGTCGTGTCCGACCCTTGCGATCCCATGGACTGTAGCCTGCCAGGCTCTTCTTTCCATGGGATTTTCCAGGCAGGAATACTGGAGTGGATTGCCATTTCTTTTTTCCAGGGGATCTTCCTAGCCCAGAGATCGAACCCAGGTCTCCTGTGCTGCAGATGGTCTCCTATATTGCTGGCAGATTCTTTATTGACTCAGCTACCAGAGAAGCCCTTTTGCATGGGGGAGCACAGCAATAAGGATGTCAAAATTGTTTAGTAGTTTAAGCTATCATTTTTGTATTCATAGAAACGTAGAATGGAGTGAAATTGTTCTAAACCTCTTATTCTGGAATCAGGATTTTGGAAGAATAGGAGTTCTTCAATGTAATCTAGCCTAACTTTACTTTCAAGAAGAAACAGAAGTACCAAGAAGTAATGAAGGTCAACCAAAAAGTCAGTGGTAGATCTCAGAATAGAATCTTGGACTAAAGTCTCCCAGATCAAATCACAGAGAAAATAATAGTCACTTCCCTAACTCAATGACTCTCTCTCTCTCCTTTAAAGGATGAGCTCCATAACTTTTATTTATTATTATTTTTTAAAGTAATTATTTTATTTTGGCCACGCCTCGCGGCATCTTAGTTCCTCAACCAGGGATGGAACCACTGCCACCTGCAGTGGAAGCATGGAGTGTTAACCACTGGACCACAAGGGTAGTCCCTGCTCTTAAGGGTCATTTGAATTCTGTTGATTTCATCTTCTACTAGTTACCTTTTTTTCTCAAAACAATTTTGGAATTGTTTTATTACCCTCAGCATAGCTGTAGCCCAGTGGAAGCTGGATCAGGAAAAAAAGTTAGGAATTTCCATTCCATTCATATGGTTCCATCTCTACTTTCTTTAGTTAGAATGTAAAATTGCTGATAAATTTAGAGGGCAGCATTTGAATATTTTATATGCACCAAAGACTTTGTATGTGAAGATAACATTTTCTCATAGGCTTATTATTTGAGCGTTACCATTCCATGATGTAGATGAGAACATTAAGTGTATGCTTTGGGGATTTCTGGACTGTGAGGCAGACTGGGGACACTCCCTTCTTTTTCAGTAATGTATATGGAAAGCTAGATAAAAATAAAATATTTAAAAAACACAGCTGAGCTTGAAAGCAAAAAAGCAGAATCAGCAGGTGCTTGAAATGGAAAAAGATCTCAAAGGAATATTAGGAAGCAGAAATTGAAGCCCTGTCCTAAAAGGAAAGCTGAAACCCTCAGGCCCAGGAATGACAGGGAACTGTCCCCAGATCAGTAAGGGTCTGAATGGTTGATGAATGGGGCTGAAAGAAGAGTCTGCCAACCTGGGGTTGTATCTCTTGGTGTGTCTTCTTCCTGTCCTTTTATTGTTAACTGTTTCTGTGTCCTTTTTGGGTCTCTTTTACAAAGTATATTGCTGAATCTTGTTTTTATCCAACGTCAGAGACTCTTTATCTTTTAATTAATGAGTTTAATCCATTTTCATTTATTGTAATTTTCATAATATCTATTGGAAATTATTTACATTCTATTTACTGTATTTTTGTTCATTTCCCACAGTTTCTTAATCTTGTATTTTAAAATTATATTTAAATATGTGTATTTTCAAATGTATATTCAAATATGTATATTTTAAAATATATATTCAAATATGTATATTTTCTTTCCTCCAAACAAGAGAAGTACATTATCCACTTTCTCAGTTTCCTTTCGTCTCTGCCACCACACCTCCTACCCCCACAAGGTCCCAGCAGCCATGTTAATGTTTTGTAGAATTGTAGTTCTGTAGAGGTATTCTTCAAGCATCCATCCATCGGTCATTTTTCTTTTTGTATGATATACTAGCTCTGTTAGGTTATTCCTAACAAATAATTAATTCCCATATAAGGGCTTCCCAGGTGGCTCACTGGTACAGAATGTGCCTGCTAATGCAGGAGACATGGGTTCGATCCCTGGGTTGGGAAGATTCCCTGGAGTAGAAAATGACTCCCACTTCAGTATTCTGACCTGGAAAACTCCATGGACAGAGGAGCCTGGTGAACTACAGTCCCTAGGATCACAAAGAGTCAGATGTGACTTAGTGACCGAACATGCATACAATTACCATATATCACATAGTGTTCTCATAGATTTATTTCAGTTCTTTAAGTGCCTACTTAAAACAATTTTCGAACAGAGTTTTATGTATATATACATTCTAAGACCTTTTTATGCCTGAAAATATGACTTGTTAACCCTTACTTTTAAATGATGGCTTAGTTTAATTAAAGATTTTTGGTTTGAAATTCTTTTCCCTTTACATTTTGAAGTATTTCAACATTATTTTCTCATCTCTGCTGTTGCTTTTTGCAAGTTCTGATGTCAGTTTGATTTCTTCTCCTGTGTGTGTGACCTGCAGTTCCTCTCTAGATTTTGAAATTTTTTGTTTATCTTTTTAAGTCTACAGTGCGTGTGGGTATAGTTCCTTTTCTGTCTTGTTTGGCACTTGGATTTGTATTCATTCCGTCCTTCTCTCATTCAACAGTTAGCTACTTACTGGGAGTCTACTCTATGCCAGGTTGTATTCCAGACATTTTCATCTAAGATCTTTGATCTTTCCTCAGTTCTGGAAAATTATTGTCCTTTTCTCAAGTAGTTTGTCTTCAGTTTTTTTTCTTTCTGGGAATTCTGTTAATATAGATTCTGTTGCTTCTTGTCTGTTCTTTAATGTTTTTCTTAAAAAAGAATTCCCTCTTGATATCTTCTGCAACTGTCCTCTACCTAATCTTCTAGCTCGCTAACTCATTCTTTTGCTTATCCATTTACCTAATCTGTGGAGTTCTTTATTTCAATCATTGTACTTTCATACTATGCATTTCTTCTTGGTTCTGTTTAGTCCTGCTGCATATTGGAATTTTCTCTTGTTTCTTTGAGAATTTTAAATGCGTTAAAAATTTCTTCCCATGTCTGTTCCATTAATTCTGTTCCATATGGTTTAGTTTGAGTTGTGATTTTTTTCTGGTGGGAAACCAATACAAAAAAGCAAGTCAGTGGTAGCATCTGATTTTTAATTTTAAGAGGTCTGACCACTGATGGCTGCTTGTAGAAGGAATATGTGTGTGAGAGAGAGAAGGGAGGGGTGGGGTAAGAATAGAAACAGGGAGATAATTTGCCGAGTTTTGCCCTAGTCTAAGTGATGATGGTGGCTTGGGTTGGTTAGCAGTTGATACGGAAGACATGGATTTAATTTGAAATGTGCTTTAGAGATGGAGTCAGTATTTCTAAGTTTTTGGCTTAAGGGATGGATGGATGGATGATGCTGCCATTTATTGAAATGAAGAAGTGTGGGGAGTGTGGAGATAGTTTGACAGAGAAAATTAAGAGTTTTCTGTAGTAAGTTTTTGGTTTGATAATGCCTGTTAAACACCCATGTGAAGATGACAGGTAGGCAGGTAGGTAGACAGATTGGGAGTTTTAGAGGAGGACTAGAGATACAGACTTGGAAGGGAGTAGCTCTTCAGTGGATCAGGTTGTTTAGGGAGTGTGTTAGGGATTAAAAAGGGATCCAGGATCAGGTCCTGAGTTACTCCTGACACTTAGAGTTTCTGCAGAAGAGGAACGGTCAGGGAAATAGGAATTTTGCATAACTTTTAGCATAAAAATATACTGTACTTCATTTAGCTAGATTCTATAAAATGAGTAGACTATTTCTCCAGTGTTTTGGATACAAGTAACATTTTAGTGGTTGCGTTTGTATTTTATCTTTGCATATTTGTATAGTATACCTGTAGGGTAAATACTAAAGTTGGATTATTAAGACAAAAGGCTGTGCATCTGCATTTTAATAGTTTTGCCAAATTCCTCTCCAAAGAGGTAATCCCAATTTCTTTGCCATCAGTAGTGTATGAATATTCATATGTATGATTTTCCTTAATCCTTGCCAACACAGCCTTAATTCTGTCAGTCTTTTAAATGAAAAGTTATACGTTATTTTCTAGTTTTAAAATTATGAATGAATCTGAATATTTCTCTGTGTTTACTCCGTGTTTGTATGTCTTGTTCTTTGAACTGCCTCAAGTCGTCTTCTGATTTTTAATTGATTTGTTACAGCTCTTTGATTACTAGTTCTTTTTCATATGTGTTGCAAATGTTTTCACTTGTCCTCTGATTCCTATTAATGATATTTGCTTTTCTAGTTTAACATTATTTGCATGCGTGCTCAGTTGCTAAGTCGTATCCAGCTCTTTGCAATCCCATGGACTGTAGCCTGCCAGGCTCTTCTGTCCGTGGGATTTCCCAGGCAGAAATACTGGAGTGCATTGCCATTTCCTTCTCCAGGGGATCTTCCTGATCCGGGGATTGAACCTGTGTCTCCTGTGTTGCAGGTGGATTCTTTACCACTGAGCCACCAGGAAGCCCCATATAAAGGAATAAGATTGTTATTAAAGACTAGCATTACAGACAGATGGGAAGAGTTAAATGTGAAAAGAAATTACAGGGAATAAAAGAAAATATATTTTCAGATCTTGAAATAGAGGTAGTTTGAGCCTAAAAGAGAAGAAAGGATACATGAAGAAAATAGAGACATAAAATGTATGTTTGATTGTATAGTCCATTGTACACTCATATTCTTAGCATAGTCTCTGTCAGTGGATAAACAAAATGTGGTTTTTACATACAATAAATTGAATGTTATTCCGCCTGTAAAAGGAAGGACACATGTTACAACATGGGTGAACCTTGAAGACATGGCTAAGTGAAATAAGCCAGTCAAGAAAGGATAAATGTTACATCATTCCATTTTTATGAGGTACTTAGAGTAGTCAACTTCATAGAGACAGAGAATGACATGGTGGCTGCCAGGGACCAGGAGGAGTGGGGAATTATTGTTTAATGGGTAGAGTTTCAGTTGCGGTAGATGAAAAGGTTCTGAAGTTGGATGCTGGTAGTGGTTGCATAGTAGTGTGGATGGATTTAATGCCATAGATCTACACGTTTTAAAAAAGTGTTGGCAAGGATATGGAGAAAAGGGAACCCTTTAGCACTATTGGTAGGAATGTAAATTGATATGACCACTGTGGGAAACTATGTGGAGGTTCCTCAAAATATTAAAAATATAATTCCTTATGATTCAGCAATTCCACTTCTGGGTACTTATCTGAAGAAAATGAAAGCACTAACTTGCAAATATGTTATTTACAATAGCAAAGAAGTGAAAACAACTGCAGTGCCCATGTATGGATGAATGGATTAAAAAAAAATGTGATTAAATATACAGTGGTAAATTATTCAGCCATAAAAAAGAATGAAGTCTTGCCATTTGTGATAACATGAGTGACTTTGAGGGTATTATGCTAGGTGAAATAAGTCAGACAGGAAGACAAACACCATAGGATCTCTCTTAGATAGAGGACCTTTAAAAAAAAAAGTTCATAGATACAAAGAACAAATTGGTGGTTGCTGGAAGGAGGCGAGGGCAGAAATGAATGAAAGAGGTCAAAAGATAAAAAAGTTACGGGAAAAAGAATGTATGGTGACTGTAGTTAACAACACTGTATTGCATATTTGCAAGTTGCTAAGAGACTAAATCTCATAAAAATTTTTTAACTATGCATGGTGATGGGTGTTACTGACTTACTGTGATTGTTTTGCAATACATACAAATAAAATTATATTGAGTTGTACACCTGAAACTAATAGTGTACAATAGCCATCCTGAAACTAATGTTTCATTTCAATTATACTTTAAAGAATGATTAGAAGTGGCAAATTCTATATTAAGTATATTTAACCACAGTTCATTTGTGTATGTATGTGTATTCAAAAAAAACAGCATGACTTTTCATTTAGAAATCATAGGAAAATGATGATCGCTAAAGTAGATATGGCAAAGGAATGCTAACAAAATTCAAAAGAGGAAAAATAAGTGGCTAAAGTGGAGTGAAAAGGTTTTTAATATTAAGAAGTCAGATAACCTGAGGGATTGGAGCATGGGATAGAGATGGGAGAGAGACAAGAAAACCAAGATGGGCAGGATTTTGAGGCAGAGATAAAGGCTATCAGTGAAGAAAAGTCAGTATGGAGTGGAGTGACTGAGGGTTGGTAGGTATGCAGGTGCTTTCTGTGAAAAGGATCAAGGCAAATGTTGCTTTAGCAGTTCCCAAACCATTAAAACTACCTGGGGAACTTCTTTGTAAAATAACCTGTTTGCTTTAGAATAGTTTTAGATACACAGAAGAATTGCAGAGATAGAACAGAGTTCCTGTGTACCTCACCCCAGTGTCCTCTGTGATCAATGTCCTCTGTATACATTTATATAATTGATTCATTCTTATTAACTACAATCCATCCTGTATTCCAGTCTCTATAGTTTTTACCTAATTTCATTTCTCAGTTCCAGGATCCTGTTCATGATACCCGATCACATTTAGTCATCACGTCTCCTTAAGTGCTCATGGCTGTGATAGTTTCTCAGATTGTCCTTGTTTTTGATGACCTTGAGACTTTTAGAGAGTACTGGTCAGGTGTTTTTTTGTAAGATGTTCCACTATTGAAATTCACCTTTTATTTTTCCTGTGAAAAGTGTGGGGTTAAGCATTTTGAAAAGGAAGATTACAGAGGTAAAATGCCCTTTTAACTACATGTTATCAAAAAGATACATACTGTCAACATGATTTATCACTACTGATGCTAACTTTGCTCACCTTGCTGAGTTAGAATTTGTAGGGTTTTTCAACTTACTCTTTCCTCCCCTCTTTCCATGTTGTGTCCTGTGGAAGAAAGTTACTGTGTGACCCAGACTTAACAGAGTAGTAGGGCATTATGTCCTACCACCTTGAGAGCAGAAAATCCCCATGAACTACCTGGAATTCTTCATGGAAAATTTGTTCTCTCCTGTTCTTTGTCTTAAACATTTACTTGTGTCAGTATGGACACAGATATTTTACCTTGGATTATAACCCAGTACTGTTTTACTTTGTTGTTCAGATTATCGTGAGTTTGCCAGCAGGGACCTCCTTCAGTTGATATCTATATCCCTTTGACATATTCCCATTGTTAACTTTATATGTTTACATATTATTTGAGCACCTCCTTACTCTGGCAGTATGAGAGTCTCCAGACTTACCTTGTCTGTGTCCTGCCTCAGTCTTAGGATCAGCCATTTCTCTTAAGGAGCCCAGAATCTTCTCAATGGAGAAAAGTAATAGTAACCAAGATCTTAAGTGTGCTCCTTGTTAGTCAGGTGTTGTTGCTTCTGGGCTCACTTAGCTGACAGGAAGGAGTATATGTATGTGTACTAATTCTGTGTATGTATATCTATGAATACTTCTGTATGTAACTGTCTGTAGCCATTGGGTTGGCCAAAAAGATCCTTCAGGTTTTTCTGTACCATCTTACATCAAACTAGACATGAATTCATATTGATGTCTCAGACAGTAATCCTCTGCCACATTCCAGCCTTCTCCTGACCTGCCTGTCTGGAGCGTCCTGCTCCCGTGGTGAGAAGACAATCTCCTAACATCCACTGTCTTGTTTTCTCAGATGTTTGTTTCCAGAGGACATGTGTAGTGATTTCAGAATTGTTAATGTGTACTTCCAGGGAGATTTTTTTATTGAAATAAAATTCTTATAATGTACAATTCAGTGGTTTTAAGTATATTTATAGTATTTTACAACAGTCACCACTAATGCCAGAACATTTTCATGATCCAGAAAGAAACCCTGTACCCATCGAGCAGCCAGTCCCTGTTTTCCCTCTTCCCCAGGCAGCGACAAAGGAGCTTTTCAAAAAGTGGTGTTTGTCTTGCCTCCCCAGGTATCGTTTCAGTGGCTCTAAAGGTGAGTCTGTATCTTTAAAAAATTATTCTGCTTTGCTTCTGATAAGCAAGCAAGTTTGAATTACGAGATGGCATGAGCCTAAAAGAACAGCATAGTTTGAGTAAATTGATATGTCATAAAAGTAGTAATGTCAATCAAGGAACACCTCATCAAACCTACTGCAGCACATCAAAAATACTGCCAGCACAGTTTGATCATCCTTAAATTAATATCAGCCTAGGGTTGAAATTAGGGAAAGCATTATTTTAAACTGTCACTTTGTTGCATCTGTGTTTATATTTTCAATTGTTTTAATCTGTATAGTCTGTATTTTTCCATTACTATGTCTTGGTGTCAGTAACTTTCTTCTGCTTGTTTTCTCTTAGGGGTATTGTTTTGCTTTGTTTTTGACGTTTTTTAAACTTATACTTACCTTAGTCCAATCGTAGGAAAACTCTCTTCCTGCCCCCACTACCTTGGTAAAAATGCATTCTTAAAAAAGTACTCACTGCCAAGTAACTCTGGAGCTGTGCTAAAGCCAAGTATATCTGATAACTTAGTTGGGAAGATGGCACACTTCGAGTTAGATCTCTTCTGGTTTTCTAGATGGAAGCTAAAGACAAAAGCCTAGTGGTTTGTGGTTCCCCAATGAAGAATTTTTAAGTCAGACTTATAGTTAGTTGAAAGAGTGAGTAAAGACAACAAATGGTGTTTAAAGCACTGGTTCTGAGGGTCCTGCTGTTGCTGCTGCTGCCAAGTCGCTTCAGTTGTGTCCGACTCTGTGCGGTCAACCCTATAGACGGCAGGCCACCAGGCTCCCCCATCCCTGGGATTCTCCAGGCAAGAACACTGGAGTGGGTTGCCATTTCCTTCTCCAGTGCATGAAAGTGAAAAGTGAAAGTGAAGTCGCTCAGTCACTTCCGACTCTTAGCGACTCCATGGACTGCAGCCTACCAGGCTCCTCTGTCCATGCGATTTTCCAGGTGAGGGTACTGGAGTGGGTTGCCATTGCCTTCTCCAGAGGGTCCAGTGCTCACTAAAGCTGAAAGACTAGGAAATGTCTCAAATTACAGACTTTTCTTTAATTCCTAAAGGGACACTTCTGTCGATTTTTACCGTAGCATACAGCTTCACATATTCTGTTATCCATTTCTGTTCTCCAAAATTCTCCATCTGTACTGCCAACCAAAGGTGTTTTTTCTCTCATTCTTATCTTGCCTATAGCCCACCAGTGTCTTCTCTCTTTCCTTTGTCTTTTAACTTACCCTCCTTTTGACAGGCTGGATAGTTTTTCGCCCACAGACATGGTGCCAAAGTTTGTTTGGAGTAGCTTTTCAGAGTATCTTCTCAAAGTTTGGACTCTTTCTGTTGGCAGTTTTGTACTTTCTGCTAAAATGATAAACTTCTCCCCAAATAGTTAGCTTTAAAGCTTTAGTATAACAGGCAGTTCATAAATAAAAAAAGAGAAACTTAGAAATGTTTATTGAAGAGCCATGGCAGTTGTTATTCTGTCTGACCTGCACACAAGACTTAGCATCATTGCAGTTACCTTGCTTTCAAAAAGGATGCTTATCATGAGACAAGTGCTTGGGCCTGGTGCACTGGGAAGACCCAGAGGAATCGGGTGGAGAGGGAGATGGGAGGGGGGATCGGGATGGGGAATAAGTGTAAATCTATGGCTGATTCATATCAATGTATGACAAAACCCACTGAAATGTTGTGAAGTAATTAGCCTCCAACTAATAAAAAAATTGAAAAAAAAAAAAAAAAAGGATGCTTATCTGTGTGTACCGTTGTTCTTGAGTGAGTTGTATTTGATTCTGCTGTTCTTGTTTGTTACACCTGTTTGGTTACACTTTATGAGTAGTGATAGGCATTTGTAGCAACAATAATTGGCAGATTTACAGTACACTGGACTTCGGGGGTGGGCGTGCATTGTGTCCCCCAAGCATCAGGTGTGCATTGTGTCTCAGGAATTGAGGAGACTCCTTTTGCTAAAGCAGATGTGTATGTAATCCGAGAGAATGTGTGGAGTGATTTTTCCTACTAAAAAGAATTGGCTAAGGTAGATGGACGATGAGATCTTTTTCACCACCTTACACAGGTCAAGAGATTTGAGATATGTAGCTTTCTTGCAGTTGTGATTTTACCCCTGCCCTCTCAAAAGCAGTTTGTAGAGATCTCAGTGAAGGAGGCTTTGAAAAAATCAGTTTAGAAAAAACTGTTTAAAGTTACATTTAAATGTAAAGCACAAGCTGGAATCAAGATTGCTGGGAGAAATATCAATAACTTCAGCTATGCAGATGACACCACCCATATGGCAGAAAGCGAAGAGGAGCTGAAGAGCTTCTTGATTAAAGTGAAAGAGGAGAGTGAAAAAGCTGGCTTAAAACTCAACATTCAGAAAACTAAGATCATGACATCTGGTCCCATCACTTCATGGCAAATAGATGGGGAAACAATCAGTGACAGACTTTATCTTTTTGGGCTCCAGAATCACTGCAGATGGTAACTGCAGCCATGAAATTAAAAGATGCTTGCTCCTTGGAAGAAAAGTTATGACCAACCTAGACAGCATATTAAAAAGTAACGACATTACTTTGCCAACAAAGGTCTGTCTAGTCAAAGCTGTGGTTTTTCCATTAGTCATGTATGGATGTTAAGAGTTGGACCATAAAGAAAACAGAGCGCCGAAGAATTGATGCTTTTGAACTGTGTTGTTGGAGAAGACTCCAGAGAATCCCCTGGACTATAAGGAGATCCAACCAATCAATCCTAAAGGAAATCAGTCCTGAATATTCATTGGAAGGATTGGTGCTGAAGCTGAAACTCCAATACTGGCCACCTGATGCAAACAACTGACTCTTTGCAGAAGACCCTGATGCTGGGAAAGATTGAAGGCAGATGATGAGAAGGGGAAGATAGAGGATGAGATGGTTGGGTGGCATCACCAGCTCGATGGACATGAATTTGAGCAAGCTCTGGGAGATGGTGATGGACAGGGAGGCCTGGTGTGCTGCAGTCCATGGGGTTGCAAAGAGTTGGACATGACTGAGCGACTGAACTGAGCTGAAAGAATTGGATAGAACTTAAATCATTTTCTACTTGTAATCTAAAAGAAAGAAATGTTGACTGGTTTATAGGCTTCTGTTGAGACTATTTCAAACTTAAAAGTACAAAAAAGCATTAACTAAAACAATTTTTCTGTCTAGAGGAAAAAATCGACTTCAAGGGAAGCCAGTATTAAATGTCATAATTAATAAGCAGTCACAAGAAACTAATGGTTGCTCTGAAATTTTCCCGTAAAAAATAGAAACAGATAAACCTAGGAGAAGAAAGCTATGGAGTATTTATGGCATAACTAACAACCTGTAGAGGAACAAACTAAATATGATACCAGTGTTTGAATGCTCTTCAGAATCCATTTCATTGTAAGTTAAAATACTCTTCCAAAGAGTTATCATCCTGTGAAAAAAGGAAATGATAGTAAAATGTTTTGTTTTTAAAGAGACTATCAGGCTGCCTAATGTGGTTATTTTTAAATTTTATGGTAACCCACACACCCACATACATACACATTGTGTTTAGTATGGTAGGGAAATCCCCTATTTTTAATTTTCCTAAGTGAATTCTTTTCTGAGATCTTTTTATATGATTAAAAATGATCCATCATTTAATTTGTTTTTCAAACTTCCCTGATGATAAAACCACTGGGATATTTATTGAAAGGACAAATTCCTGAGTCTCTTTCAGACCTAATGAATGTGTAGCACTTATCATCGAGGACTTCTGGGGCCACTATTGTTTATTTGCTTGATAAATTTAAGTTGTCAATGGATTCATTTTTTTGACTAGTAATCAAATGATGTAACTGGTACTAAGTGCAGATTCTGTGACCATTTAGAGAGCTGTGAAATTTCTAAGTGTGTTTTTGAGAATAGCGTGCATGTAGGAAGGGGGAACAGTGGAAGGTGACACTGAATATATAGATGGTTCAAGACAATGATGTTAACCAACCAGAAATATTCACCATCCATTACTCACCACTGTGTAAGAAATTTAATAAGTTTTTGGTATAATTTTGACTCCGTTTAAAAAAAACAACATTTGTTCTTAAAGTGCTTAAACTAAAAGAATAAATGGCATATATACAGTTTCTTCATCCAAATGATGTTTAGTTTATACTCGAGTTTTTGATGTACCTTTATTTGCTACCTTGGTACTTCTGAATAGCAACTAGAGTAGTTTATTAGAAACAAAGTTATTCAGATAGCAATACTATTAAAGATAATTTTTTTTAGTATCCCTTGAGTTATCACAAACAGGAACATCATTTTAAAAAAAAGAGAATGCTGAGTCACTTTTAGAAGAAGATATATTTTGCTACTGTGACTAAGTAGAGTAGAAAAACTCTTGAATATAATAGCATACATTTATGGATTGTCATCCCCAGAATTAAGTTACTATCAGATGAATACATAGTCTCTTTGGTCTATAACAAGCAAGAATGTATTTATTGTAAAGAAAGAAACACCTTTGAAAAGGGAGAATCAAAACTTTTTAACTGTTTCCTTTTTGCTGTTAGAGAGCAAAGGAAGTCTGTCATAGAGCTTGCAGATAGCTGGCCCTTAACAGGTATTGCTGTCTCTGTGTAGTCTTAGGGCAAGGAGGTTGAACAACAAGCAGTGTTGTAATAGTCACCAAAACTATCATACAAGGGATGGAAGTAAAGAATAACTCTTCTTAGCCTTGGGAAGATACCACCAACTATTTTCACTTGTAAAGCACTGTACTAATTTGCCTTTCCGTTTAACCCTTGGCTGTATATGTAAGAGTTCTGGTTCCCCTACATCTTTGCCAATATTTGGTCTTCCTTACTGTTTAATATTAGCCATTCTCATGGATGTATAGTGGTATTTCATTATTATGTTCCTGATGACTAATGAGGTTGAACATCTTTTTCTGTATATTCTTTGATGGACTGTTTAAATCTTTTGTTCTTTTAAGGTTGGATTATGCTATTTGATTGGTTAGTTACTTATATATTCTGGATATAAGTCTTTTATAAAGACATAGTTTGCAAGTATTTTCTCCCTGTATGTCTTGCTCTTCATTTGCTTAACAGTGTCAT
This sequence comes from Cervus elaphus, assembly GCF_910594005.1. Lineage (NCBI taxonomy): Eukaryota > Metazoa > Chordata > Mammalia > Artiodactyla > Cervidae > Cervus > Cervus elaphus. The sequence goes on from NC_057841.1 coordinate 44,455,199, forward strand.
TTAAAGAGCAAGAGTTACCTCTGCGAAGTCCCACTTAATCCATATATTTTCTTTTGTAATAAATTTCTGCTTTTCATAGTCTATTTAAGAAATCTTGGCTAACCCAAGATCACTAAAATATTCTCCTGTGTTTTCTGCTAGATGTTATAGATGGATGGATGCTTTCTCTGCATCTGTTGAAATGGTTGTTTCTCTTAGTCTGTTAATACAGTGAATTACATAGATCGATTGCCAAACATGAAGCTGACCTCAAATTCCTCATGTAAATCCCACATAGTCATGATGTATTATCTTTTTTTATATAGTTGGATTTTTTTTTTTTTACTAATTTACTGATTTTTACAAGTTTACTAAATGTGATTGACAGTTTTGTTATATGATTATAAAGTATATTGCTCTGGAATTTTCTTGTAAAAGACTGATTTTGCTATCAGAGAGTGTTGATGGCCTCGTAAAATATATTCTCTTTCCTTTTCTGGAGAGTTTTTGTAGAAGTTTGTTTTGTAGAGTTCACCATTGATGCTAGGAGTTTTTTTTTTCCTAAATGTGAAATTGAATTGTTTAAAAAGTACTGACCTGTTGAGATTGTCTTGTTCATTGAGCTTTGGTAGTGTGTGCCTTCCAAGGAATTTGTCTGTTTCATTTAATTTGGATTTATTAGTATAAAGTTTGTGATGTTCCCCTATTGTCCTTTACCTATTGGTATTTTTAGTATCTGTAGTAATGCTCCCCCTTTCATTGATTATTTTGATTATATAGGTTTTCTCTCTTTTATTTCAAATCAGTTCAATTCAGTTCAGTTGCTCAGTCGTGTCCTACTCTTTGCGACCCCATGGACTGCAGCACACCAGGCTTCCCTGTCCATCACCAACTCCCAGAGCTTACTCAAACTCATGTCCTTTGAGTTGGTGATGCCATCCAACCATCTCATCCTCTATCATCCTCTTCTCCTCCTGCCTTCAATCTTTCCCAGCATCAGGGTCTTCTGCAAAGAGTCAGTTGTTTGCATCAGGTGGCCAGTATTGGAGTTTCAGCTTCAGCACCAATCCTTCCAATGAATATTCAGGACTGATTTCCTTTAGGATTGATTGGTTGGATCTCCTTATAGTCCAGGGGATTCTCTGGAGTCTTCTCCAACAACACAGTTCAAAAGCATCAATTCTTCGGCGCTCAGCTTTCTTTATAGTCCAACTGTCACATCTCTACATGACTAATGGAAAAACCATAGCTTTGAGTAGACGGACCTTTGTTGGCAAAGTAATGTCTCTACTTTTTAATATGCTGTCTAGGTCGATCATAACTTTTCTTCCAAGGAGCAAGCATCTTTTAATTTCATGGCTGCAGTCACCATCTGCAGTGATTTTGGAGCCCAAAAAAAATAGTCTATCATTGTTTCCATTGTCTCCCCATCTATTTGCCATGACGTGATGGGACTGGATGCCATGATGTTTGTTTTCTGAATGTTGAGTTTTAAGTCAGCTTTTTCACTCTCCTCTTTCACTTTCATCAAGAGGCTCTTTAGTTCTTCTTCACTTTCTGCCATAAGAGTGGTGTCATCTGCATGTCTGAGGTTATGTATATTTCTCCCGGCAATCTTGATTGCAGCTTGTGCTTCATCCAGTCCAGCATTTCTCATGATGTACTCTGCATATAAGTTAAATAAACAAAATGACAATATACAGCCTTGACATACTCCTTTCCCAATTTGGAACCAGTCTGTTGTTCCCTGTCCAGTTCTAAATGTTGCTTCTTGACCTGCATACAGATTTCTCAGGAGGCAGGTCAGGTGGTCTGGTATTCCGATCTCTTTAAGAATTTTGTTTGTTGTGATCCACACAGTCAAAGGCTTTGGCGTAGTCAATAAAGCAGAAGTAGATGTTTTTCTGGAACTCTCTTGCTTTTTCGATGATCCAGCGGATGTTGGCAGTTTGATCTCTGGTTCCTCTGCCTTTTCTAAATCCAGCTTGAACATCTGGAAGTTCACAGTTCACGTACTTTTGAAGCCTGGCTTGGAGAATTTTGAGCATTACTTTGCTAGCATGTGAAATGAGTGCAGTACATGAGTTTAGTTTGAACATTCTTTGGCATTGCCTTTCTTTGGCGTTGGAATGAAAACTGACTTTTTCCAGTCCTGTGGCCACTGCTGAGTTACCCAAATTTGCTGGCATATTGAGTGCAGCACTTTCACAGCATCATCTTTTAGGGTTTGAAATAGCTCAGCAGAAATTCCATCACCTCCACTAGGTTTGTTCGTAGTGATGCTTCCTAAGGCCCACTTGACTTTGCATTCAAGGATGTCTGGCTCTAGGTTGGTGATCACACCATCGTGATTATCTGGGTCGTGAAGATCTTTTTTGTATAGTTCTTCTGTGTATGCTTGCCACCTCTTCTTAATATCTAATGCTTCTGTGTTAGGTCCATACCATTTCTGTCCTTTATTGTGCCCATCTTTGCATGAAATGTTCCCTTGGTATCTAATTTTCTTGCAGAAATTTTTCTTGAATATTTTTCTATAAATGTCAATTAAATCCAGTCAGTTCACATTGATGGCATTTTTTTAGTCCTTTTATATCTTTGTTGATATTTTGCCTTACTTAGAGAGTAGTTGAGCCTCTAACTATAACTATCAATTTGGTTATTCTGTCAATTTTGCCGGTTTTTATTTCCTGTACTTTGAAGTTCTGTTGCTAGTTTGATATATGTTCTGTGAACTGTCCTTTTATCAGTATGTAATATGTAAGGTATGTAATATGTAATGTCCCTCTTTGCTTTGAGATCTGTTTGTCTGATATTAATTTAGTTACTCCATCTTTCCTTTGAGTATGCTTGAGTGGCATATCTTTTTCCATTCTTTTACTTTTAATCTACTCATACCATTATATTTGAAGTGAAATTATTAGTAGTGTATCGTTTGATCATTGTTTCCCTCTTCTCTGACAATCTGTGTCTTTTAATTGGTATTTTTAGTATTTGCATTTTATATAATTATTGCTATGTTTCGATTAGGTCTGTCATTTTATTACTGTTTTGTGTGTTCCTTCTGTTTTTCATTCCTCAGTATTTCTGTTTCTGCCTTCTGTTGGGTTATTTGTACATTCTTAAACAGTCAAGTTTTATTTACCCAATGTGATTTTGATCACCTCTTTGTGCATCGATCGTTCTAATGATTACAGTATATATTTTAGGCCCAGAACCTAATTATATATCAAATACTTGATTGACTAAAGTAATATTTTAAAAATCAGTTGTCAGTTTTCTTGGTGCTGAGATTTTCCAAATACAGTTATTGAATAATAACAGCTTTTTCTAACAGTCTATTATTACAATATTATTGCCATGTTTAATTTTAATTTTGAAAAATATTCATGACATTTCTTCATTCACCAGTGACTTGTTTCACTTGATCTACAGAAGAGATACTGCTTTATCTTCATAGTCTCACCTGGGTTAGTGGGTGTTGATACTATGCAGCTCAGTTTTGCTTTTGAGTCAGAATTTTTCTGTTTAGATATGACTTGTAATTCTTAACTCTGTAAGCTTTGCATAGAGCTGGCTTTGAGGACAGTGCTATGTTTAAATGACTCTGTTTATATAGTAACAGTAGAAACAGTTAAATGACCCCAAGGGAAACTTTGCCTCTTCCGTGTAGTGTCAGTATTTTCCCTTTATTTCTTCAAGTTTGTTTCCTGCTCTATAAAATGAAAGCTTTGAACTGTTTGAACTCTGGAAGTTTAATGTGTTGCATTATACTCTAATTTGGCTATATTCAGGTTAATTTAAACTAGTTTTGATAATTTACCGATTAACTCATTTCAGTTAAGGATACTTTGGTTATGTTTCTATTGAAACCACAAATTTTAAAGCACCAATTTGAAGAATATAGATTTTTACTAATTTTCTATTTAGAATGTCTGGATTTTAATAATTTGTATAGATCCTAGAATGTATCTTACTTAGATCGATACCCCCTTATAGGAAATTTACAGCATCAAGTAGTTAAAAGTAAGGTTGTCAGTCGTTATACTTGTTGCTGTGCCCCAAGTCCTGCTCCTGTTAGCCGGCAGCCTTAGTGTAGCCAAAGGCTGTGCGGGAGAGCTTTCTGTGTTCATGGAACAGATAACAGGGCCAACAATACAGAGGTACTGTGTAGTGTGGGAGCAATTTTTAATTAATTTAACTTTCAACAAGCATATGTGGCTAACAGCAACACAGGTCTAGCCTCATGGCTACCCGTTTTGTATTGTAAAACCCACGTTTTGGAATTTTTTCTGGATCTCTCAAGCAAAGGCTTCCAAGAGGCTCTTTGATCTATTAAATCAGTTTGTAGAGCAGGAGACAGAAGACTGAACAAGTTGGAAAGAAAACAATATGTAAAGTGACAATTACAGTATGATAAGGATTAAATCAATGTATAGACTATAGAGTGACTAAATACCTGGGGGTGTCTGGGAGTTCAGTGAATGAAAGGAAACCACTCTGGGTATTTTAAGTAGTGAGGACTTTATTTAATTTAAAATAGCATTAGATGTTGTAAAATTACTCATTATATCTAGAAATAATTAGAAATAATTTCCAGACTAATGCAGAACTACCAGAGAATCTGTTAGGAGCTCCAGCTGCTAGAGCCATGCTGGGCGGGGTGACAGACACTTAACTTCCACTTCGACATGGCTGGTTACCCCAAAAGCTAAGGTTAGATACTAGTCTAGAGAAGATGAAAAGCGATATAATAGTAGTTTTCTTCTTTTCAGTGGCAAGCTGAATGGACTTGAATAGGAGATCTTTAATTAAAAGCTTAGATCGTTAAATGAAAGCTTACTTTAGGCTAAGATAACCTACCTAAGAAATGACTTTATAGAGACATAGAGGTAACCAAATTGCACTAATTGTGGTGCATAAACTTTAAGTAGGTTTCATTGCATATGTATACAAATAACCCTTATATATCCATTCTTTACAGATCCAGGATGAGAAGACTGACAAGAGAAGAAGCTAGCTGAACAGCTATAAGATGCCCAAATCTGGGTTCACAAAACCAGTTCAGAGTGAAAATTCTGACAGTGACAGCAATATGGTAGAAAAACCATATGGAAGAAAGGTATATGACTATGCTAAAGATTTTGTCGACTTTTTGGAAATTGTGAAAAAAACCTCCTGATTTAGTACTTTTATTTACTTTTTAAAAAAACTTCTCTAATTGTAAGTTTTATTAACTTAATTTTGGGCATACCTAGAAGCTTGCCGGATCTTAGTTCCCCTTCCAGGGGTTGAACCTGGCCCTCCACAGTGAAGTAGTTAGATGCCCTAAGCACTGAATTAGGGTGCCAGGGAATTGCCATGATTTAGTATTTTTAATATTAATAATTGTCCATAAAATAAAAAACAGTATGGAAGCCAGATTTGGGGATTTGGGGGTGAGATTGTTTTTCATTCCCTAAGATAACAAAATTACTAAGATCGCACAGTTAACTTGAGAAATAATCAAGGGTTGGGGAATCCAAGACTTCACAGTCATTTGTTATTTCTTCCCCCTGACTCCTGGTAGCAAAACACACAAATACAGTAGCTATTCAGTTTTCCATGTTTGTAACTTTGGATAAATCTTATGTAATTTTTCCAACCTCAGTGTAATAGAGGACAGTGGTACTTTATAGAATTGTTGTGACAGTGAAATGACTAAAGTGTTGTATCTAATACAATGCTTGTTATACAGGAAGTACTCAATAAATGTTAACTGTTTTTATTGTTCGTTATTAGTCCTTGCCAGTGATTCTGCCCTTTTACAACTATCCTTCTTCATTCCTATTTAATTTAGGCCCTCTAAACCTTTATTTAGACTTCTGCAGTTACCTAGTAATTGGTCTCACTGTCCCTAGTCTCTCCTTCATCTAGTTAGTTTTATACGTTACCTTTGAAGTTTTTTTTGTTTGTTTGTTTCTTTTAAGTTCCTTTCTTCCCCTCAGCCATTTTATGGTTGAAGGACATCTGAAATATTTTCAGTTTTGGACTAAAATGAAGAAAGATTCTCTGAACGTTTGTGTATAAGTCTTCTTTTAAACAGCTTTTTTGAGGTATAATTAAATGCCATAAAATTTACCCATTTTGTGTGCAATTCAGTGATTTTTAGTAAGTTTATAAAATTGTGCAACTATATCATAATGCAATTTAGACCATTTTCATCATTGTTAAAAGATCCTTATGCCCATTTGCAGTGTGTCCCTGTTCCCACCCCAAACCCGAAAAAACTTCAAATCTGCTTTCAAAATCAAACATGTAAGTTTTCAACTTTGTTCTTTTAAAAAATTCTTTTGGCTATTTAAGTCCTTTGCATTTCCATGTGAATTTTGGGATTAGTTTATCAGCTTCCACAAAAAAAACCCTGAAATTTTTACAGGTATTTTATTGAAACTGTAGGTTACAGACTGTAATAGTACTGTCATTTTAACAATATGTCTTCCAATCTATCGCCACAGAATCTCTCTCCATTTATTTAGATTTCCAGTTTCCCTGACTAATGCTTTGTAGTTTTCAGTGTACAGATCTTGTAATTTTATTGTTAAATTATTAATATTTCATTCTTTCAGGTGCCACTGTAGATAATTTCATTTTTTATTTTTTTAATGTTTAGTATATAGAAATACAGATATTTTTTGTATGCTGATCTTGTATCCTTTGACCTTACTGAACTCATATATTGATTCTAAAAGTTTGTGAATTCCTTAGGATTTTCTGCATTTGGGATTGTCATCTGCTTACAAAAATAATTTAACTTCTTTTACATTATGAATGCTTCTATTTCCTCTTTTTGCTTGATTGCACTAGCATTCTCTGCTTTTGATTGTAGTGTTTAGCCCGCTTACATTTAATTATTGATAAGATTGGATTTATAATTGTCATTTTGCTCTCTGTTCTTATGTTTCAGATCTTTTTCTTCTCCCCTCGTTGCCTTTTTAAAATATATATGTATTTTTCAGTGCACTATTTAAATTTCTATGTTTTGTGACCATGTTTCTTAAATTGTATTTTTAAATGTTGATCTAGGTATTATAATGTGCATGCTAATTACTATAGGTTATTATTGAGTTAAATGCAGTAAAATAAGGCAACTTGGCTCCAGTATAGCTGTATTACCTTCCCTTCGTTTGTGTTATCTGTGTAATATAGATTATATCTACAGTTGTTATTAGCCCAACAACAGAATGTTATTATTATTTTATACATTTTTTGTTTTTAAAGAAAGAAGAGAATTAAAGAGAACTATATATATTTATACAGTTCTTTGTTTTTACCAGAAATTGACGAGTTCTGGCACTCTTAATTTCCTCCTATGAATTCAGGGCACTGGTGTCATTTCCTTACCATTTCCATTCCATCTAAGGAATTTTCCTTAGATTTTACTGTAAGACAGATTCTCAACTGTGATTTCTCTCAGTCTTCGTTGACCGCGGATTATCTTGATTCTGCCATTCTCAAAAAATGAGTATTTTGAGATACAATTCACATACCATACAATTCACTCACTTAAAATGTAGAATTCAGTTGTGCCTTTATCAATTACCTTTATCAATTTTAGTATATATTCACCTGAAAAAGAAACCCTATGTACCTATTACCAGTAACTCCCCATTCTGTCCCTAAATCCCACAGCCCTAGTGTGAATAAGCCTACATTCTGTCTCTATAGACTTTCCTATTCTGGATATTTCACCTAAGTGGAGTTACAGTTTGTGGTCATTCATGACTGATAGCCTTTATTTTATTGGGTATAGAATTCTTACTTGACTTTTTTTTCATTTTAGTATTAATATCAATAGATTGTCATCCCACTTTCTTGCTTCAAGTGTTTCTAATGAGAAGTCAGTTGTTAATTGTGATGAATTTTTTTCATTGCTGTTCTTTTTTTTTTTCCTTTAAATAATTTGACTGTAATGTGTTTAGGATCCCTTTTTGATTATTCTACCTAGAGTTTATTGAGTTTCTGGGATCTGTAGATTAATACTTCATGAATTGGTGTGATTTTTTTTTTGGTACTGATTTTTTTTGCCATCTCACATCTGTTGTTGAACATATCTAGTATAATTTCAGTCACTCTGCTTTTCAAATCAAGTATTTCCATTTGGCTTTCTTTGTAATTTTCCTTTATTCCAGATCTCTATTTGATAAGTTGTGGTACTTTGATTCTTTGAACAATGTTTTCTTGCTTTCTGATGGTTACTTTACAGTCTTTGCCAAAGCTAGTATCTTGACCAACTCAGAGAAGTTTCTGTTGAATACTTTTTCCTCACTTTCCCATGTGTCTTCATTTTTGTTGAAAACGAAACAGTTTGCGTTATATATTACAACAACTCTGGTTTCTCTTTATTTTCCACCTGAAAGTTACAACTGTTGCTAGTTTTTGTTTGCTTTTAGTAAGGTGTCAGGTGTTTTGGATATTTGTTACTTTGTCACAACCACTGGGGTCTTGTTGGGGGTGGGGGTTGTTTGGTCTTGCTTTCTAGGGGTTGCCCCATACTTATATGGGTTAGTCAGCAACCATTGATTCAGACACTTTGCTGAAACACCTTGAGCCAGTAAGGTTTCTACCTTCCACTGGTAGATTTGCATGTGTTTTAGGGAGCATGTTCAGTTGTTGTAGCCATGCATTCTGGGAAACAAACTCACTCAGAAGGACAATGCAGATGGTGGAGTGCAGTTTATTACACCGGCGGGCCCAAGGCAGAGTCTCCTCTTAGCCAAGGACCCCGACTAGTTTTTGTGAAAACCTTATACACCCTAAATGTACTTGCTCAAACCCACTTCCCCAAATTCCTTGAAACTAGTCTGGACAAGGTGAAAGAGAGATACGATCAAAGTTAACCCATGGTTCCTGTGTCACAAGACTAGATAAACAGTGGACATTTATCAATAGGACTGTGGTCATATCCCGATAAACATAATGGAATTAGTGACTTTGTTCTGTTACAGAGATAATTAGCATATTCTTTTAGGCAAGGGAAAGTCCAAGTACAAGTCCTGAGGCTCTTTTATCTGGGGGTCTGGTTTCCCATTGGTATGCCACTTCTATAGACACCCGGCACAAAGTTCAGAGTCCACTGGGAGGGTGACCATGCGTGTAGCCTAATGTTCGCAGCCTGGCCTAAGATGGAGTCCAGCTCTGTCTGTTGCCTCCTTCACAGTGTTCAGGCATTTTCAGACCTGCCTTAGCATTTACTTTCCATTGGGCTCACCCAGGTCTTCCTTCATGCGTGCAGGCTCCTTGTCGACTCAGGGTGTTGTGGAGAGCTTGGACCCTCACACATCTCCGCCACATGCGCACATGGTCTTGGTGTCATCTGGGGTGTGTGCAGAGGCTAGCCATTCTCTGATCTTCCCCACATGCTTTCCCAGCTGCCCTGTCAGCCAGGGGTGAATGGCTGTCTTATCTAGTGCTCCCCTGGCTCCTTGATTTCTTCAATCGCTCTGTTAAATTTCTGGCTTGTCTATCTGCTGCTGCTACCCAACAGTGGGACCACACAGCCTTAACTAATAGAACTGTGTTTTTTGTTCCCTGCTTCCATTTGTTTCCTACCCTGTTGGCTGTTTTTATCAACATTGCGACTGAGGGGTGAGGTTTTGGCTTTCTATGTCAAGTCACAGCGACTGTCTGGCAGCAGAGATGCTGGTTTTCACTGCCAGCTCCACCCTGGAACCTTGTCTTGCAAACTAAGCATTAGCCGGGAATGAGAACAGCCCCAGGCGAGAATGCAGTCTGCTTATCCATAGTTCAGCAGTTCTTACCGAAAGTGCTTCTCAGTTTGTTTGTTTTTGTTCAGTTTCTGGAGCCTTGAAATTTTTATTTTTTTGACAATTTTGTCTAGGATTATAGTTGTTTCTTGCAGAGATAAGTTGCCAGTATCTTCATTCTACTATAGACAGAAGTTTTCTCAAATGTATTTAATGTGCCAAGTCTCAAGGAGAATGAGTTCACTAATTTACTTATTTTATCCAACAAACCTCATGTGGGATGCTTGTTTGTGTTGTGTGCCTTTCCTGTGAACCTTTGAAACAAAAAGTAGTTAATGTTTGGTCTAAATCTTTATGAAGGTTCTTAAGTAACTGCTTTGTCTCTGTTTCTGAAATGTTTTGCTCTCAGGACCCCTTAATATTTTTCAGCATAACTGAGGAGGCTGAAGGGCTTTTTTATAAATGAGTATGTCTATTGACATTTACATAATCAGAAATGAAAACTGAGAAAAAATTTATGTGTTTAATAATTGGTCTAAAAGCTGTTGCATATTAAGAATATATTTTTATGAAACTATATATTCCAAGACAGTATCAGGGAGAAGCGTGTCATTAGTTTTGCAAAATATCTTTAATGTGTGGCTTAACAGAAAGATATTCAAATTATTTGTTTCTGCAGTCCATGTGTTCAGATATCTCTTGTCACATAGTCTCAAGAGTCAAACGCACACTTTTTAGAGAATAGGAGACAAAGATACACTGACATCCTATGTGTTATTGTGAGCTTATTTCTGACCTTGCTGGTCCCCTGAAATGATCTAAGGGACCACACTTTGTGAACTTGTGTACTGTTGTAGGAAGCACACTAGTGAAAGTGTTCACGTGTACAGTGATGGAACAAAGGAGAAAAGCAGTTTATGGACGTTCAGGTAGTCTCACAGTGGAAAAAATACATAATCTGGATTCTCATGGATAAGTACATATGTGACCAGCAGGAAAATGAGAGTAAATAGTAGTCATAAGCAGGAGATCTTAGAAAGACAAGAATCTGTTAAAGTAGTTCACACAAAGTTAGGATGTAGCCTATGAAGGATGGAGGATAGGAAATAAGCTTTAGACAGGGACCAGTTCATTATGGCCTTGTGTTCCTTGCTAAAGATCTTGAAATTTATTCTGTAGCCAGGGAGCCAAAGGGAAGGGCCATAGCAGAGACCAGTAGTAGTATTTAAAAATCCAAGGAGAAGGCAGTGTGGGCAGTGACTGTGAGGATAGAGAGAAGTGGCAGGTCTGAAAGACACTGAATTACTGAGATTTACCTGTGTATGTAGAAAAGTGGTCTGGGTCCATGCTGAGGTTGATTGGACTGTTAGAGGGCACTCAGGAAAGCAAGAGGTGGTTTCAGGAAGCATGTTTGGTCTGTACTTGTTGAATGAAGTCGGCCATCGGAACATCCAATAGAAGTATCAGTAGACATAACGAGGCTAGAGTTGAGAACAGCTTAAAGGAAGTTAAAAGTATGAGAATTTGTGGAAAAGTTACCTATAGGTATGACGATGTCACCCAAAGAGAGTGGGGCAGGAGTGGAGGAGAGTATACCCTGAGGAATTCACACTTTTTTTGGAGGGATCAGGAGAGGACAAGAGAGAAGCAGAGGTTGCACTGCGGAGAGTGGCCAGGTGCCACAGCGGTGAATGGAAAAGACGAAGTTGTTGGGTTTTGGCAGTGGACCTGGGTAGAGGAAATCTCAGAGTTGTGGGGACAGGATGCAGTGTTAGATCTGAGGAGAGAATTGGAGCTTTCACTTCTAAATGCTTAAGTATAGGGAAGGTTGCGTTTGTTAAATTATATGTGAGGCTACTTGATGTTAGTTTTTGGATTTGAATTTATAAGGCCAAAATTGTTGAAGCTTTTAATCTTCTAGGTGCTTTGTTTTTATCTTTTGATCATTGCCACTAAATACGCAGTAGTCCTGAACATTGCCTTCATAAAAGTGTTGATTTCTTAAAACTGTAGAGGCAAGCAAAAAAGCAAAAACTTTTACTAATATATTTCTGTTAAAAACATTCCTTAGGTAAGTTAAGAATGCTTACTAATCATTAGGTTTATAAAATAAATGGGAAGAATAGATACAAACTATTAAATTCTTCAGTTATTAACAGTTGGTTTACCCAAAGGGATATATTTAACTGTTCTCAGCCTCAGTTTAATCATGCAGTGTTTTTTCAGGAGCACACGTGTGTTTGTGTAAGGGTCAGAAGCCCCTCTGAAGCAGTGTGCATGATGCTCAGTCTGCCATGCTCGGGACCTCCCAGCAGCTTGACATCCAAAGCTGCTGTAGGAAGTAATTTTCTTTATTTTAAACAAATATTTGACAGCTTAAGAGAAGAAGGGCCATAATATCCATTCTCAATTTTTTGCTTATAGACTATATGTTACTACTGTTTCTTATGACAAAATTAGAGGGGATGAGAGAAGGCAACATGATTATCTTTTTTCACTTATTTATTTGCAAAGCCTATTCTTAGGATTGTCTTTTCTTAGTGAGTTATTGGCCTTGAAGCCAATTTCTAGCTTCTGCTGAGCTTTTCCTTCCATAAAATTTTTAGAAATGAATCTGTAGTTGTTCTCTTATGTAAATAGAGACCATATTTATAGCTTAATATAACACAAGATATTGCTGTTAAGAGATTTCTAAATTTAAAAATAACCTGAACCAAAACTTAATTTCTTAAATGCATTCAAATAGACCATATTTGAAATAATAATTCTGTAGCAGTATGCTTTTTATAGGAAATGATTTTATTACCTTATTAAGTATCACAGTAGTCAGGGGTTCATCAAAAATACCTGCTCGGAATTCTTCAAATATTTTATCCTTTTACTGACAATCTGTGGGATTTTTTTTTTCCCCATTGGTTTTAGTTTAGAAGTTTTTCCGCTGAAGCATTTCTAGCTATAAGTTGGTGTTTATAATTTGCAAAACAATATCTTTTATCAAACATATTCTGATAGTCTAAATATCGAGTTACATTCATGAAGTGTGAACGAGTGGATGTTAATCATCTACCTTCCTAAATAGCTCTGTCCTGTCCTTTTCATCATCAGTGAAGGTTCAGTCTTCATTATCTCCTGTCTTCTCCACATGATAATTGAGAACTTTTTTTATCCAAATAATGTAATTCATGTTCGCTGTAGAAAAATTAAAAAACATATAAGCATAATGAAAATAGAAATTGCTAAAAAAAAAATTAAAAAAATTAAAAAGAAATTGCTTTGTTTGAGATGAAAAATCTTGAGGTTTTACTCTACCCTATTTGCAGGCTAATTAGTTTCATGGACTCCAGCAGAAGACATGAGACTTCCTGGGTCAGATAGAAAGAAAAGTTTTTTTTCACATAGCCATAGCAGTAGCCATATATCAGTGTTTGTGTCTGTTGTCAGAGCCCTATTTCTCACAAAGGCATGTAGTGAAGGCCAGTGACAACTACATATACAGTGGATTGTGTAACGGGAGAGGAACCCCAAATCTTTTTAATGGGAGGTAAATCTACCTGACCTTAGCCCTAAGGAGAGAAGTTATATATTGAAGAGTAAACAGATCTGATCTACCCTTTGCTGCAGAGGAAAACACTGTCTCTGTCTTCCAAGGCTGTTCTGTATACAGATAACTTTGAAAAGATAGAACAAAGGGATTTATTTAGTGCTTCTGTTTGCTAGATGTACAGAAATGCAAGAAAGCTGTGGTGGATTGTCTCCCGTCACACCTGCAATGCCATTACCCACAGATAGCCATTAACATTTTGATTTATATCCTTCAAGGGTTTATATATGTATATATATTTTAAGTTATCTCCAGGTAAATTTATACCTCTTCTTTTTTCTATCTTCTTGAGTTGGTGAAGACTACCAGCACCTTGTTTAGTATCAGCAGTGATAGAAAGTCATTCTTGGCTAACTGTTAATACTTTCATGCTGTGTGTGATGGCTGTTGTAGGTTATTTTAAGAAAAAGTGTAAATTAAAAGCACTTAATATTTTAAAATGAAAAAATCTGTTAAGTTTATTATGTCATCATATGAAAGAAGAATGTGCCAGTGACCCTCTCCTGAATAGACAAGAGTATTTATATTAATATATAAATACTATTTGATAATATAGAAATTTCAGGACAATCAGAAGTAACTATTTCTTTTGAAAGTTACTTTCCCCAGATCTGAAAATAATTTTTAGTGTTAAGATTCTCACAAAAACACTTTGTTTGGGTAACAGTTTTAAGGACAGTTTTACTTGAGAACAGAGTAAGTTGGTAGCAGGTAAGAATATTCACACTTAAAGTGAAAGTCGCTCAGTTGTGTCCAATTCTTTGGGACACCATGGACTATAGCCTGCCAGGCTCTCCCGGCAACAATACTGGAGTGGGTACCCGCTCCCTTCTCCAGGGGATCTTCCCAACCCAGGGATTGAACCTAGGTCTGCTGCATTGCGGGCGGATTCTTTACTGTCTGAGCTACCAGGGAAGCCCAAGAATACTGGAATGGGTAACCTGTCCCTTCTCCGAGAGATCTTCCTGACCCAGGAATTGAACTGGGGTTGCCTGCATTGCAGGTGGATTCTTTACCAGCTGGGCTATCTTAGAAGCCCTGTATGAATATTCACACTAGTCACCAAATTATCGCATAGGAGAACATGATTGATATAGTCTTGTGAACACTTTTCATGTAACATATTTAACACGTTGGTTTGTTTTAACTTGTTTATGTCATAGAACAGTATCTTAACAGATATGCAAGGTAGAAGGGACTTCTTAATGTGTTTTTTAGATTCTTTTGTTAATAACAAAATGTTTGTATTCCTAAGGCAGATCTCTTGAACTTTGTTGGCTAACCTTTTTGTTAATCATTCCTGTTTACTTCTGATACTTTGACATCTGGGGCCTCACTGACCTTGGGCAGACTGTCCTTCCCAGGGCCACTCAGTTCCCAGAGAAAATAAATAGCTCGTTTGTGACCACACCTTTCATTTGCAAACCAGCAATCCAGGGTTCATCCCTGACCACCAGCTCTAGCAACTCTCATACTCTGGCACTGTCCCCCTGCCCTGACGGTTACGCAGAATAACCATCAGGTACCAGACAACTAGAGAAGTGACATGTATACCCCAGAGCCTGCACAAGTTATGCGGACTAGCCAACCCTAAACCTGCTTGCTCTCCTAGCTTTTTCCTGTGGAAGCCACACTAAAGCTTCCACGTGCCTTTCTTTCCCTCCCTCTGCCTCCCCGAACTGGCTAGGTGCTTCCCCAGGAGAAACTGTGTTGCACGTGTGACATGCCCTCTTTTCTTGGGAGCTGTGAGTGACAAACTGTCTTTGAACTGGCAGTGGTCTCCTGACCTGTTAGCCTCAATATGCCAGAATAATAATAAAATTGACTGTTTAAAACAGCATTGTAAGCAAAAGGCATGCCTGTGAAGCTCCATTTCATTAGCAGAAGTGAAAAGACAGCTCAAAAGGATTTTCCTTTACACGTGGGAAATAATTTGATAGTTTTATTTTTCAGTAATCTTTACTGCTCAATTCAATCTATAATTCTTTTTCTGATTTATATATTTGTTTATTGGATGATGTCTATCTTAGACATAGAGTTCTATTATATTCAAGATATCTTGTTTTACTGTTATTTTATATTATATTACTAAATGAAAGGGAATATGAAACAAATTAGAAAACATGTTGTTGTTGAAAGTGGGCCTTGAGGACATTGAATATGATGGTAGTTTGTAATACCCTTTCAACTTTTGTGTATGAAAGTTTCCTTCATAAGGAATTTTTTAATATTGTACTGCTTAGCTAGTATCATTATAACTTTATTCATGTTTAATTTTTTAACAGAGTAAAGACAAGATTGCATCCTATAGCAAAACTCCAAAAATTGATCGAAATGATGTGGGCAAGGAGATGAAAGAGAAATCGTCCATGAAACGTAAACTTCCTTTTACCATCAGCCCATCAAGAAATGAAGAACGAGATTCAGACACAGGTAGGAAAATTTGTTGTTTTCTAGTAAAATCATTATCCTTCTTTTACTGTGATTTTATCATTCCTTTTGTACTACATTTTATAGAGAAATATTTGTATTTCAGAATTTCAGGTTTATCATTGGGGCAGAAATTCATATATTCCTTGCCCAAATATAATTTCTATCATAGATAAAAACAGTTTTTTTTCTTAGTCTTAGTGTTCATTATAGACCTCTTACCATTTTAAGAACTTGATTTCTTGGGGAGCATTTCAGTGATGAAAATTTACTCAGTTACATGGATCTTTGATGTGCTAGATTTGAGAAAGAGTTGTTCAGTTTTTGTGGACAAATTATTGAACCCACCAAAGGAAAAAAAGCTTAGACATTTTAGATTCAGAAATGAATCAGAAATATGTCCCTTCCAAAAAAAGAAGAAAAATATTGAGGCTGCCTCAGTCCAATTCATAGTACTTTTTTCCTCAAAACTCACACTATATCAGGAATGATACTTGACATCCGTCAATCCCAGTTATTCGTAATAGATTAGAACCTTATGACCACTATCTATAAATACTAGGTTGTATTTTAGCCCTGAGATAGTAATTTCCTAAAACTCATATAAACTTGAATGTTTGTTGTATGTTTATCATAATTGTTTTATCCCCTGAATGAAGTATTAATAATGAACTGTTCTTAAGAATGTTTTAGTTTTTAGTTTCACTCTCAGAAAAAAATCAGTATTCTAAATTTATGTACAGAGATTATATCCTACTTTTATCTTTCTAGCCACCTTAGTCATCAATATAGAAATAATCTTGACTCCACAATCTTTGAAAACACCCTAAGGACTTTTGAAATGCGTTATGCTAATATAGCTTTAGAAAATAACCTAGTTTTAGTGTACACTTTTGGTAGTAGCTAGGTTTCCTTTTGTGTATTTGGCTATTTCTCTTAGCTTGAATTAGAAGTTTTGCTCTTTTTTTTTTTTGAGTAAGAAATTATGTGCTTTGTTCATTTTAAGTTACACTCCCTTCTAAAGGTTCGGATTTTTTTTTTAAGCCTGGCCCTCCTTATTTTTCAGCATTGTTTTCAAGGTTACGAAGTCATTTAGCTGAGAAGAAAGTGCTCATGTGCCTTCAGATATACAGGCTTTAATTTGTCTCAGACTTTCTCCTTGGAAGTCCTTCTGCTAGTCATTTTTAAAGTACTTACACTAAGTAGGTTGTTTTGCAGTGACAGTATTCTCTCGTTAGTAGTTTGAAGAAGGGACTTAGAAAAATTCAAAGGTTGTTAACATGTTTTTCAAAATATATAAGATTTCAAAATAACACACTTCCCAGGAGAACCCTTGTTATTAGATCAGGTGGGTTATTTGCCTTTCATTTAGTGTGAAATAAAGGAGAAAGACTTAGGAAGACATGAACTTTAGGCACTGAATGAACATAGTCTAATTCATATATTATTGATGGGATTAATGCTTTTCTCTGCTACAGTCTTTCCACTATTTGAATTTAATAGGGCATTGTAGCTCTCTCTCAGACTTGTGTAGTATGAACATTTTTTTTTTTAAGGTCACATGCTAACATTAAATAAGATTTTGATGGATTTAAATGTATGTCTGTAGTTTTGGTAGTCTGAATTTATAAATTTTAGTAAGTAACAGATGAATGCCTTAGTTTTGCATGAATGCACATACACACCACACATCCAAAGCATTGAGAAGAATTTCCCCAGGCCCAAGGAAAAATGTCTTATTTACAATCAAGCTGTCTTATTTTCATAATTTTAAAAAAGAGTCCAGAGTACCATTAATGGCTGTTTCAAATATGAATGATAAATTATAGTACCAAAACTCATATCTGACATTGATCTTTTTAATATTTTAGATCATTAGCTGAAACTATACAGAATAAAGTATAGAAGGGAGAAATACAACATATATGACAACACAATCTAATTAAAGTTCTCTAACATGTGAAGAAAAAAAAACACAGAAATCAGAGAATGGACAAAAGATACAAGCAGGTAGTTCAGAACACCAGAATTATAGTTGACAAAGAAATATATGAAATAATAGTAGTCAAGGAAATAGAATTTATAATGACTGACAAAATTATCATTGGTTAATCATACAAGGGCTTCCTTGGTGGCTCAGCTGGTAAAGAATCCACCTATAATGCAAGAGACCTGGGTTTGATCCTTGGATTGCAAGATCCCCTGGAGAAGGGAAAGGCTTCCCACTCCAGTATTCTGGCCTGGAGAATTCCATGAACTGTATAGTCCATGGGGTGGCAAAGAGTCAGACACAACTGAGCAACTTTCACTTTCATTAAATCATACAAACTGGTCACTGATTTACTTTGTCTTAAGTTATAGAACTACCTTGATATAACAACCTATGTTAAAAACTAAACTTGTTAACATTTGACTTATTCTTTCTTTTGGCATTTATTCAATAATAATTATTGATGAGAATGAAAACTATCTTCAAGTGTATTTCTCTCAACTTTATAATAGGAAAAAAACAGGAAAGGGCTGATAGGAAATAAAAGGATTTGTTTAATTATGGTAAATACTGAGGAAATACCTTTTACCCTTAAAAATAATATTGTAGAAGAATAAGCAGTATGGAAAGATGTTCATAGTATACAAATTAAAAAAACAGGTTATGAAAGAGAAAAACAGGTTATGAAATAATATGTACTGTTTGCATTATGTCATATTCTTTATATTTGTCTATATGCTTATGCACATAGAACAGATATTAACACACATACAAAGAGAGAAAATTGTTTAAATATAAAGATTGTTTCATTGTAGAACTAAACCTAAACCTAGTGAGTTATTAAGGGTCCTGAATAAAAATGTAAATATTATGAACCCTGAGTTGGTGAAAAGTAAAAGAATAGGGAATGGGGAAAAAGGAGAAAAAGCTGAGTGCTACTCATCTCATCATCTCTCATGACAAGGGATTAACTGAAATTGTCTAAAACTGAAATTTTTTTTCAAAATTATTGCTTAAAACTTTTAATCTTTCTGTATTTAAATTTTTATCTGTATATTTATATATATGCCTGTGTTTATATTTTAGCATATGAATCTCTTGTAGAGAAGTGATTCCTTTAGTTCCTTTTCTTTTTATGTTGGATTAAACTAAAGTTAATCTTACAGATTTTTATTTAAAGATCGCACATATGTATGGTATTTTCTTCCTCTTACATAAATTGATTTCTCTCTCTCTCTCCCCTGATCCCTCTGTCTTTACGTGCATTTAGAAAGGTACTTTTCATGACACTCAGGAGATGTTAGCATGTTGTTTCCAGTATTGGGGATGACTTGTTACGTTCTTCTTTGTATTCTTTTATATGCCTTGAATTTTTAACATGACAGACATACATTATTTTTATAAAACAACCATCCTTATTTTTTTTTAAGACATTCATATTGTCCAAGAAAGATTCAGTGGTTCTCATAATCAGCAATAATGCCATCAGCCAGATGAGTCATTGCTAGTCTTCATTTTGAGATAGCCTAGTGTGTCTTAAACTCTTTAAATTCTCAATTATTTCATGCTTATTAATTTTTTAAAAGATAGCACTTTCTAGAAAAGTAGTTGCTTAACTAGACAGATAATATTTTGGGGGAAATTACAGCATAATTCAAAGTGTTGCCCATGAGTTCTTATAGCTGTATCATAATTGTCTTCATTTCAACAAATCTCCAGGATAATTACTTATATCATTCCAGTATCTAGCCCACATCATCCTATCCTATTAGAGAATTTCTATAAATTTTGTTCCATAAAATGTTAAGAGGCTTGTCTATACGTAACTCACTGAGCCTATGGAAGTAACTACTTCTGATCTAGAAAACAAATTGTTTCTTTACAGCTACATCATCAGCTTGCTTTATCACAATTTTTTAGCTTTTACTTTCAGTCTTTCCCAGCCTAGAATCCAGACAAGATAAGTTATTACAGTTATAACAGAGAGAAGTCAGAGCCTAGTGTTTCTTACCAGGGGCTGTTGAGTCCGACAGACCAATGTTGAGTTCTTGCTGTGGCCAGATTAGCTGAGTTCCTTGTAAATCCCGTTTGTCTCATCTGTAAAAGTGCATATATAATACCAACTTCAGAAATTGTGATCTCTGAGTGACATAACATATAAAAGCAGTTTGCAGTATATTAGTTAAAATAGAAAACTGACTTAGAGATTTTTCATCTACTGCAGTAAGAGCAGGCATACATAGGCAGTGCAGCAGTTCAGTAATACCGACAAGGACTAGGTTCCTTTCATATTTCTGCTCTGCCACCCTTAGCTTGTATACAGGCTTTGTCCTTCAGCATTTTGCCTTATAGTCACAGGACATCCTTCCTGGGCAGGAAAGACCAGTGATGCTTTTTACTCTTGAAACAACCTCCCTAGAGACTTTTGCCTGCACCTCAACTGGTTAAGCTCTGCTAGTTGCAGGAAAGTCTGAAAAGTTGAATATTTTTGAGCCGGGTATATTGTCACTCTGATTAAAGTTGGAGTATTCCTATTAATAGAAAGAGGATAATGAATATTTAAAGTAGGCACCTTATAATACTGATATGGCTTCCTTGGTGGCTCACTGTTAGAAAATCTGCCTGCCAATGCAAGAGACATGAGTTTGATTCTTGGGTTGGGAAGACCCCTTGGAGAGAAGGAAATAGCAGCCCACTCCAGTGTTCTTGCCCAGGAACCCCAGGGACAGAGATCCTGCCAGGCTGTGGTCAGTGGGGCCCCCAAAGAGTTGAACATGACTTAGCAACTAAACAACAGCAAAATATTAATAACTGATAACTACTGTTATCTTTAATAGTTGCTAATGTTTCTACTGAGTGAACTTTATTCCTGCTCTGTCCACCATAAAACCATACTAATTCTCTTTCCTAGTCTAATGGCATTCATTGGATGCCATAACAGTTCTTTAACATGAAAGTACTGAACTTGACTATTTGAGGCTACACACGAGTGAGTCTCTTCTTGGCCTCCAGCCTACATTTGAATTATTTTGTTATGAGTAATGCCATAAGAGTGTCTTTCCAGATTGTGTTTTTGTTATACCCTGACTTTTTTCTTTCTTATTCATTCCAAGAGTGGGGTTATAGGGTTAAAAGGATACAACGTTTCTATGACATTTCTCTAAAATAATTATATGTAGTTACAAAATCTTCCAGCAGTATATTTATGTTCTTTAATCTCAAATAACATCAGGGCACTTGTTTTTTTTTTGTTTTTGTTTGTTTTAGGTTTGATAGATCTAATTATCTATAGTGATAAACCAGTAGTATTTCATTTTAGTTTGCATGTTTAAGTTAAAAAAAAAAAACATTTTTTACTTTTTAAAAAATGTTTATTTCTTCTTAATAAGCATTATCTATTTGCTTACTGCATTTTTTCTAGTGGCATATGTAAGTAATGTGTGAATAAATGTGGAAGGAGAAGATGCAGAGAGGCACAGTATGCTCCATTCCCCAAGGCCATGGTCGCAGTTGTAGAGTGTGTTCACATGCTCTGAACTCAGTCTCTGCCGGCCATCCATCAAGACCTGCTTTCCTGAGGCTTTGATGCCATTGAAGGATCCTACCCTATTTAATGACTCAAGCAACTTTGGAGAGGGCAACTTTTTAAAAAAGAAAATAAATGTTATTTTTCTGATAACTGTGTTAAAACTAACATAAAATTAGTGTTTTGCTTAATAAGGATACTCCTCTTTTGGTGATTTTCATGGAGATTGTCTATTATAGATTTATTTTTGTCCCTTCCCCCTGATAATTTTCTAGCTCCTTAATTAAATCTTTATAGAATACATATACAGATGCCCCAAATACGAACATACTTACTTGAGTAAAAGCCAAAGGGTGTGTGGGGTCAGGATAGATTAATTACTTCCAAAGGAAGGTTTGGATAAACTATTAAACTGCTTTCTTATATTAATGAATATAATTGAAAGCGAGTTTATTTTATCCCCTATTCTTTAATTGATCACAATAATATGATCTGCTTTCACTTATCCATTTAATTCAGTTTGTTGGTGCAACAAATTAGTTGCCACTTTGCAACCTGTGGAGGCCTTTTTAAATTTTTGTTTATCTTGAAATGTCAAATATTCTTCATAGAATTCTTCTAGTTGTTAACTTAATGGTTTTGTTAACAATTACAAAAAGCAAATGTAATTGTTTATTGAAAGGCTTGTGATTCAGTCTGTTTACCCATTGGCTGTAGAATTGGTCTAAATGTTATTTTATTAATGATTTCCCTTTCAATTGAGTGAGCTTTCTCATCACTAAACTTTTAGGCTTATCTTTTTTTGCAAATATTATGTTTAGGAGTTACTTGTTCTCTAAATTTTTTTCCCCCAATATTTTTGTTTTTTCCTTATACCTAACTGAATTCATGAATAATGTCTATAGTAATCATTCTGGAAAAAAAACTATGAACCAATAAGTTGAGATTGTAAAGATTAGAATAATATTATTTTAAGTTATAATAGCATCTTGTTTGTAACTAAAAATATTTGCTCTGGCCATACTGTCAAAAAGTCAGTTCTCCATATTCTTGATTGTCTAATTTATTGAGTTGTTAGGCAGCATTCCATTTCTTAGCTGATAAATTTTGTTTTGCTTTAGCCTGCTTTCTTTCTAAGAGGTGGTCAGTGTAATAATTCATAGTATTTGAAATGTTGATAGTTTATAGAAATATTTGGTCTGGAAGTCCAAAATGTTCTATTGTCTTCTGAGTAGTTTTGGCATTCGTAGAACAAAAAGGATGATTCAAGTCTTTATTCAAGTTCTCTAAAGGCAAATTCTAAACAGAAAAGCAGTTACAGAGTACTGTCTCTTTTATCAGTATTCAGAGATTGAAAAAATATTCTCAAGAAAGATGATATGTTTTAGTAAGCAGCCTCAGTAATAACTGTTATCGCAAGCTACATAGTTGACTTTCTTCACATTAAGACCAAAGAAACTGAAATCTTAGGTATTGGCCAAACCTGTGTTTTAAATGTCCTTTTGGCTTTACCTTAAAAGTGATCTTTTGGAAAAACAGTGATACATCATTGTGGTCTTTTGAAAAATGTTGGTTTGTTGAATTCTGCATTTCCCTTCGTATGCTTTTTTCTCTTCTCCTGTCTCTTCTCATTCTGTAGATTCAGACCCAGGACATACAAGTGAGAATTGGGGGGAGAGACTTATATCTTCTTACAGGACATGCTCAGGTAACTAGATTATCAGGGGTTCCTGTTAGCCAGTGGTTTCTGTCACATTTATAATTAATTCTTGTACTATAAATAACTTATTTTCAAACCAGCATATAGATGTCTGTGGTTGAATAAGTGACTATATGAGTGACATAAAATTTTCCAGCCTCATTTAAGAGCTCCCATGTACTGTGTCCAAGACGTGTTCTGTGTGGATGCTGCAAGCAGGATCCTGCAGACAACCGCTCAGGCATGCAGCACAGCTGGGGGTCCGTTCACGTAGAAGAGTAGGAGAGGCACACCCTTGGAGCTGTGCTGAGCAGCGACCCCTGTGGGAAGGTGCCCTGGTCCTCCACCTCTTAGCTGTACGCCCTTCACACGTTATACCACACATAGTGATTTTCATAGACAATATCTTACTCTTCAAGCATGCAGTGTGTTTTTTAAAACAAATTAAAAAATTTTTCAGTTGACCTCTTTAGTCTGTTGACTTTGCTGCTGCCCCTGTTGAATTTAAAAATGGATTAAAACACCAAGTTTCCTGGAGAAATGCTATCAAAGAGTAAATGTATCCCCTAGTATGTGAAAACTAAATTAGCTAGGTGTTTTGATTCTTTTTTTTTTTCTATTTTTTAATTAGCTTACATTCTTATCTCTGAACTTTTTAAATGTAAAATATTTTTTAGTCCCTCAGTGTCCAGTTTTTAGCATATGGCCTTTAACTGTAAAAACTAAAATAAAATTTCTGTTTCCAATATACTTTGTATTCATTTTATAAATTTGTGGAGTTGGTATACAGCAAAGCAATTATTCTTAAAGTCATGCTGAAAACTGTTAATTGACCTGATAAGTCAGTAATACTTAGTTATCAAAATTGGGCAATGGCTTGTCTACAGTCAGCATTTAAATTGAACAGATCTACACTTACTGTGGAGTTAGTGGTACTTTCCTAAAATGGGGCCCCTGAGTACCAGGGCACACCTAAAGGAGCAGTATGTGATGAAATTGCCTGTGATATGAAGGTCATGGCTGGAAATCAGAAGATATAAGCACTCACCTGTCAGAAACTGTAGATATTGCAGAACCATCTGTATTTGAATTGTAGCTCCCACAGTTTCATTCCTTATACTGTGACTGCTTTATGGGAAAAATGTCATATTTCTGAGACATTGGTAGGCTTATGAACTAGTTCCCCAAAAAAAACATTTGTCTTTTCTCAGTATACTTAATTGAGGTGTGACAGTGTTGAGCTTTCTGTTTATTCTGATAAGACAAGAGAAGAAAGCACTAATTTTCAGAATTATAAGACTGAGATATCTCTGTAATTCTAAAGGTCCTCTGAACCTTGAAGTAAAGAATACTGGATTGTTGAAAAGGCTGTATCTGTTTTTCTTTAGTCTTAAGTGAACCACCTGGATTTTTCTTTAAAAATCTCTTAAGGTGAAAAAAAAAAAAAATCTCTTAAGGTGGTCTTCCCTGGTGGTCCAGTTGTTAAGAATCCATGCTTTCACAGAGTTTTGTTGAATGGTTTCAACATGAAAAAGCACACTTTGGGACATACTAATCTAAGATTTATGATTTTTAAAAATGGTATAAAGTTATCTCTATCTTACACCAGCTACTGTTCACCTACCTTATTTTCCTGTCTCATGTAAAGCGTGAACTCAAGACAGATGGCTAAGGTAACTCAGAGAAAAAATAGTGTTCATATAAATGCTAGTATGAGTTTTTGTTTGAAAATTTGGAATATATCCAGTTTGTTTATTCTTTTCCAAAATATAGTATCTTTGTTCATTTGCAGCATGGAATTTTAATAATGAATTCATTATTTAAAGTTTTTTTCTATAAACTGAGTATCACTTTAGAGTATATTCTTTTTAGGAGGTCATTGCAAGTATAAAGGAACATAATTGATTTTTGCTGTTTGATGTTAATCTTATTGAATTTACTTTTTAAAAATTTTTTTGCCACTCCTTCATGGCACATGGGATCCTAGTGCCCTAACAGGTATCTAGCCTCCATCCCCTGCATTGGAAGTGCAGAGTCTTAACTACCGGACTGCCAGGGAAGTCCTCAAGCATTTTCTTCTTAAAACATTGTGTTACTAAAATGCGATTAATACCAGAAATCAAGAGTTTGTAAATGAGAAAATAAAAGAAAAATTTTTTTCCAAAATTTTTAAAGTGTTTTAAGGATAGATATGTATTTTTTATTTTGCTTCTTCTAATTACTAGACTGTACTTTTTTTTCTTAAAACAACTTCCTTCTTTAAACTGTTAAGAGTTTTAATCTAAGTGAGAAGTACATTCATTATATTTAAAGATTTGGTATTCAGATCAACAACTATTAAAACAACAGTTGTGGTTCCTCATTAAATCTGAGAACCAAAGCATATAGAACATTATTAGGAAAAAGAATGTGTTTCAGGAAAAAATAGGTTTCTCCAAAAGACCTATTTGGGGGTTTATAATAAATTTAGTAAGTTAGGTGTGACACTGATGAAATGGGCCTTATACTAATTGGATCATTAATAAAATGAAAAGTCAGAAAATAGTATATTAGCACTATTAGTAAAGGCTGACTTTAATAATCTTGGAATTTTTTATTTCTGTTATGTAAAATTCTTCAAATATCAACAAAATGGACATTTTCGGAGCTATTGAATTTTGGGTGATTTGTGGCCAGCACAGTGTAAAGGAGGCCCTTTGATTTTTCCAGGCCTTTAGGATGCCAGTTCGTCCTGATTAACTAAGTGGCACATTACAGGATTTTATGCCTTAAATAATAATACAGTAATATATAAATAGTATCAAACTTTTATTTGTTTCTTGAAAGTTACTAGATCAATAAATGCTTATCTCCTGGAGTAGTCTAACTGCTGTCCACATCTACCTGAGAAAAATGACAGTATTGACTACTACTTGTCTTCTTGCACTCATTTTGCTATTTTACATTTGTTTACAACTTTTATTAATTTATTTATAGTTTTGTAGCTCCTCTCTATACTGCAAACCTAGATCAGTAAATCCCAGATGTTGGTACAGGATTTTCCAGGAAACAGATGCCTAGACAGTTAACAGGCAGCTCATCTCACACGGCCACTTGAATTAATTTCCAGAAATGTCCTTAAGGAAGGAGTAACTGGCACCTATGTTTCTTTGACCTGTGGAATTCAGTTCCATCTGAATTTTCTGACTTATGATGGGGAATGTTGACTCCATTGGCCAGAGATTTGCCAAATAGCTAAATCTGAGAACTGGCTTTATGATGGATCAAATCTCTTTGAAAATTTTTTAGACATTTTTTAATTTTTGCAGGACCTCTATTAATTCCCCCGGCCCCTTCCCACACACATAGAATCTTTAATTTTGCTCAGTTTCAGCTTTGATTAATAGTCTTCCATGTTCAACTATCCTGTAACTGCAATAGAGTGATTTAGTATTATTTTTCAGTAATTACTCTGTGTGATGTGTTTTGTCTTAAACAGCTCCTTAGAAGATGTACAAATTATTAGTGGAATTAGGGAGGTAATGTGAAGGAACATTGCTATATAGGCTTAGGAATAATTGAATAAGATTAGAGTGAATGAAGGAGTTTCAGAGATGTAAAACTAAGGAATGTTTGAAGTGTTATTTAATAGAATCGATCATTAAAATACAGATCTTACTAGGACTAAATTTCCAAATGTTAAGTAATTTTCTGAAAATTATACAATTAAGATGTTTTTTTCAAAGCATTCAGGGAGAAAATTGCTTATATAATAAAATCCTAGTGCTCTTTTGTCTGCCTATTGCAAGTTTCTCTGTTACTCTTGTTTCTCATAAACATGTATCATCTATTTTTAAAAAGTCTCCTTATGCTTTACTTTTGAGTGCTTAAATTTGTTTCAGATTCTTACATATTTATTAATAATTCCAGAGAAAGAAGGTCCAGAAAAGAAGAAAACAAAAAAGGAAGCTGGAAATAAGAAGTCCACTCCAGTTAGCATTCTTTTTGGTTACCCACTTTCAGAGAGAAAGCAGATGGCACTTCTTATGCAGATGACAGCAAGGGACAACAGTCCAGGTAACACTCACCATCATTGAGTTCCTATGTGTTCGTGGTTTTCTTCACATTGTAGTTTTGTCTTGACAGTTATTTTTAACTACTTTAAATGTTTGTCCTTTCTTGGACTTAATCAGTTTCTTCAAAAGTTTGTAATCTTAGCATGTGTTTGTGTGACAATTGTTTATTGTCTGTCTCATCTACTAGATGAAAAGTTATACAGGAGCAGGGATCTTGGCTCTTAGCAGACGTTCAGCAAATGTTTGTCTACTAAAATGAGTACAGTTGACCTTTGAACAGCACAGGTTTGAACTGAGTGGGTCCACATACACACAGATTTTTTTCAGTAGTAAATACTGCTGCATGATCCATGGTTGATTGAATTTGAAGATACAGAATTCTGGATTTGGAGGGCCAACTGTAAGTTGCACATGGATTTTCAAATGTGAGGAGGGTGGGTACCCCTGATCCCTGAGTTGTTCAAGGGTCAACTATTATTTAGAATTGGATCAGTCCACATGAGAAATCTGTTGCAGAACTGTGTGTGCTTTTACCTTACTGCAGAAATTTTTACTTCAGTTTCTGTAAAGCTACTTCTAGGTTTATAGTTTACGTTTATAGTTATACTTTACTTTTATAGTTAGCATTCTATTGTAAGCTGGTAATCTTATCACGTGCTTTTAGAAGCAAGAGTGTAATTCATGTTTTATTGTTTAAGATCTGCTAAAATTTATTTTGGGCTTCTGTGGTGGCTCAACAGTAAAGAATCTGCCTGCAGTGCAGGAAACATGGGTTTGATCCCTGGTCCGGGAAGATCCCCTGAAGAATGGGATGGCTATCCACTCCGTTTTTCTTACCTGGGAAATCCCATGGGTAGAGGAGCCTGGCAGGCTGCACTTCACAGGGTTGCAGAGTCGGATACGACTTAATGGCTGAACAACAGCAGCAACAAAATTTATTTCAAAAGAAAAAATATCTGCAGTGTATTATGTAAATTTATTTCATGTTTCATTTCACATTTCCGTTTAAGATATTGTGCTTCTTCTGTGTGTTTGTGTTTATTCAAGTATCAATAGTTTGCCCTCCAGAAATTATTAAAGATGGCTTACCAGCAGGATGAAGACAAAGAAGGAACAAACAACCAACTTGCTCATTTATTAAAAGAGTTTAAAAGGTAGATAAGGTCCAGACAGCTGGGCTGGGATAGTTACTACATTGAGCAGTGAACTTAGTTATACATTCTGGTAGCTAAAAACAAGAGTTTTAAGTTGTATAAAGTTCTCATTGACCAATGCAAGAAGAAAGTAAATCTCTTTGGAGAAATCTTTTTCTTTTGGAAAGAAAAGTTCCAAAAATTTGGAAGAAAAATTCTTTTCTTCAGGGCATCTTTGTATAACACTTGGCGTAACATGACAGACCCTGTTGAAATGCATTGACGAGAACACAGTTTTTCGAGTGAACTTTTCCAGTGTTGGCTCTTTGTTATTAAAAAATGGGACAACTTGGTAAAATTCTTAGAGTTTCTATAGATCATAGTTTCCATTAAAACGTAAGTGTATCTGTATCTTTCACTAACAAGAGCATGTTAGGGCTTTCTCCTTAAAGTGGGGCATGTTGTTTTGGTTATTCTTCTGCCTTTCCACCCACAACTTGGGGAGACTGGCCAAATCAAAGTTATTTACAGTGTTAAACTTCAAATGTTTCTGTAAAGTGTTGGCTCTGACTCAGATTTAATAGCTAGATGAGAAAACTTTTGTTTCTTAAAAGTGTTATTTAATACTGTGAACCTGTATCCTTGGAGTAAATTAAAGAATTAATGCAATAAGGCAAGAAGCTAAAAATCTTTCCTCGTTTCCAATAACCTCTCCCTTTGAGCTGCAAGCACTATTCATAATTTCTTCTCAAAGTTTTTTTTAGATATTAACATGTAAACGTATCTTTTGTTGCTGATTGTTTTTAAATATAAATAAGGTTAATACTGTAATACTGTTCTGCAGTTTGTTCTTTTCATTTAAGGGTATATCAGTCCTTCTTATTAATACATGTATAGAGGGGAAAGCTTTTGAAGTGTTAGCCTGTTTGCCAGCTGATAGATACGGTTGTTAAGGTTCATAGTCTTATCCATTACATAACTCATTTTCCATGTTTATTCTGTTTGCCATTATGGGTAGTACTACTGGTATTTTGTCTGTGTTATATTATGTTGGTATGGCTGAGAAAATTTTATATGAGTTAATTCCTTGCAAGTTGTTTGAATTTAAAAATGCCTTTTTGTTTTAAAGTTCAATGACTAATTTCCTAAATAAATTATTTGACTATAAATATTATAATAACCATGTATTCACTCAACAAATGTTGTGTAAGTACACTGTGTAACAGGAAGTCTTCTAAGCAGTCGAGATACAGTAATGAGTTAGACAAGATTCATGTACTTCTGGAGTGTACATTATAGAAATTCATAGATAAGAAACCGTTACTAACTCGGTGTACTTTAAAATTCAAAAGGTAAACTTTAAACCTTTTTCTTAATGAGAAAAGAGGGGTAATACTTTAGCACTCCCATCGTGGCAGTTTGCAAGGAAGTCATTATATGATGCTAGAAAATTATTTTCTGTAGACTTTTTTTTTCCCCTTAGAGCTGTTGTTCCTTTTAAATAGTTGTAAATTTTCAGAATTATTAACACTGTACATACGTCTCAAATCCTTAATTGATTAAGAAACTATTTTTTGTTTGTTTTTTTCTTAGTTCTGAAATGGGGAGGAGAGGACTTTAAGTGTCATGCAGTTAACTTTCTTGTTTTTGAGAGAGAAACTGGAACAAATACCAAAAGATAGAAATCAAAGCAAAGCACTTTTTTTCCCTCCTTTATCGGCCCATTTTTAAAGGCCTTTTTCTAAACTGTCCTTATTTCTTATGGATCATAAGCTTCATTTCATACTAAAATCATGTATGACTTTAATTTGTACCTAATGTTGGAATACATAGTTTGAGTCCAGTACTTTGAGTAAGAGGTGTAAACTCTAGCCTTCAATGTCGTTTCATCTAGGTCTTGACATAGTATCATAACATGCCATGAAAAATGGGTTTTTTTACAATTTATCAAGTTATTCATTGAGCAGGTACTTTCAGAGTAGAATTGACAGAGTGAAACATTTTTTTCTTAGTTGGCACATGCAGTATTTGATAACCCTAAAGGAAGATCTACTCTGGGTCATTATCAGATTATCCAAGTCAAGTGTCAGATTGTTTGGGTGAGAACGTACTCCCTCAGTCCAAGAAATTAGCACATTACCTGTAAAAACCTTTACATGAATATACAAAATATTTAGTCTAGAACTTTAAACTTTTCTCTTTCTTACAGATTCCACACCAAATCATCCTTCGCAAACAACACCAGCCCAAAAGAAAACTCCCAGTTCCTCATCTCGACAAAAAGACAAAGTTAATAAAAGAAATGAACGTGGTGAAACTCCTTTACACATGGCAGCTATTCGAGGAGATGTAAAACAAGTCAAAGAACTAATAAGTTTAGGGGCAAATGTGAATGTGAAAGATTTTGCAGGTAAGACTTGTAATTAAAGACATACTCAGGAACTAAAATTTTGGGATTATCCCTTAAACAGACTCTGGTTTCAATTTAATCAACATTCTTTGTTTCTCTTTCTGAAATAAAAGTGTTCTAAAAGTATACTTTAATGTAAAACTATTTTGGAGTTTGTACATGAAACCCTGATCTCAGGGTTACTGACAATTCCATGTCAGTAATCACTCAAATTCTTAAATATTAAGCTTCTGTTTTATCTGGCATATTACCATATAATTTTTTATCTAATTTAGGATAAAAGTTTTATCCAATTTTTTGATAATCAGGCAAATAAACCTCCAAAAAAAAAGACCTTTGATCCATTTACACTCCCATCAAGAGTATATGGAAGAAAGAAAAAAAAAAAGTATATGAGAGAGCCTTGGGTAGGGGAAAGAGATAAATTAGTAGGAGTTTGGGATTAACATATATACACTATTGTATATAAAATATTAATAGATAAGAATCTGCTGTATACAGGGAACTCTATTTAATATCTTGTATTATTGCAAGACCCTAACAAGCTTATTTTGCCCTTTTCTACTTTTTATTTTATAATTCAGTTGATTTTTATAAATTATAGCAAGTTTATATTCATTAGGTAAGCTTAAATGTTAATTTAATACTTTTGTCAAATAATTTAGCCCCATGGGAAATAATGGGGCTTCCCTGGTGGCTCAGAAGGTAAAGCATCTGCCTGCAGTGCGGGAGACCTTGGTTCGATCCCTGGGTCGGGAAGCTCCCCTGGAGAAGGAAATGGCAACCCACTCCAGTATTCTTGCCTGCAGAACCCCACGGATGGAGGAGCCGGATAGGCTACAGTCCACGAGGTTGCAAAGAGTCGGACACGACTGAACGACTTCACTTTCATGGGAAATAATACTACTGTGGATGAACCTTCTGTAAAATTAGTGGTTTTCTTAGGTACTTATTTTCAGTAGCTTGTTCATCATTCCTTTTTCCTTCTGTATTGTGTACATTTAGAATTACTGTATCACACATGGTTATAGTAAAAGCATATGTGTTGAATTAGTAGAAGTGAACCATATGTTCAATTAATATTGTAACTTTAGGTTGGACACCACTGCATGAAGCTTGCAACGTGGGATATTATGATGTTGCTAAGATACTGATAGCAGCTGGAGCAGATGTTAATACACAAGGATTAGATGATGACACTCCACTCCATGATTCCGCTAGTAGTGGGCACAGAGATGTGAGTATGACAGGAGGAGCAGTAATACACATCTTCAAAAGATAAATTTAACCCAGAGTAATTTAACTCACTTCTTAGTTGTACAGTCTGGTGTCATATTTCATTCATTGCCTGACCAGCTCATTTGTGTTTTGTTTTCCCTTTTTCTACCTTCTAATTGCTAATTCCTATTATGGGTTTAGCATTATCTTTGCATAAAATCTATTTAATTTGATAATTAAGCAACTTGGCAAAATTTTTATTTGAAGGGCCATTCTACTGTCGGATAATTAGATGTAGTGATTAAAGCATATTTTCTTATAAAAATTTTACACTGTCATACCTTTTTTAAGATATTAATATTTAATGATTCCTTTGTACATAACATCTGTTCTTGAATTTTAGCTGACATTATTAAAGATATTCAGATGCTTATGTATATAAGACATGATTTAATCAAACACGATTATATATGCTTGAAAATTTAATGGCATCTTTAAATACCATGTTTGATTTGTTTTGATGCAATATTATGACCCATGCTGGGTTTTAAATTCCATTTGCATTTTCACTCTCTGGCATATTGACATCAAAGCCTACCCCATCTTTGTTGTAATGAAGCTTATGTTTTAAGTGTGTTTAATGCTTAGTTCCATTACTGTAACCTGCTTATAGCCAAAGCAGATCAACCTAGGGCACTGTTAGCAGTGGTTCTAAAGCAAAGGATTTGGTTCATCAAAGAAGTAGTTTCTGTTTTTCACTTAATTTTGACTTTTATTGACGAATACTTGTGCATAGTTTAGAAAGTTGAAAAGTATTGTTTAGCTCAGAAAAATACCTAAATTCTCCCTTGCGTCCCTTCACACTTCCCAGTACCATTAGCCAAAAGCAGCTGTTGTGTTTCTTCTCTTCATTTCTAACAAGGTGTAAGCTATTTTGCTTTATTAAATTTTTAGTCTCTAGTTACTGACCCCTACAAAGGATTTTAATATATATTGCTTCTCTGAGACTCACAGAGTGTACTCTAATTTTATTTTGCCTTGGATTTTTATTTATTACCTTGGTTACTACTCAGCCTTGTTCTAATTTTTCTTATTTAGTTCTCTGTGTAAATATATATTTTGTATTTCCTTACTCTCTCTTTCATAACTCTAAAATGCCCTGAATAAGGTCAGACACATCCATCAGTTCATTGTTTTTGAGAGTATCTTTGTATACAAAATGTCTCGTATCCGGCTTCAGGTGAGACTAGCTGCCCTAGATCTGTGGCACAGACGCTGTCCAAGGATTTCTGTTTGCCGTGAATTTCATGTGGGATTCTCAGTCTCTGTGAGATTTCCAGTCTCTGGCTGGAGTGGTTGTGAATTTGTGAACTACATTGCATTAACTTCTCACGGCAATAGTTGTGTGTTTTCACTCGGAGATAAGTGTTGTAAATGATTCATATGTATTAATCACTTTAATCATCACAGTAAATGAACATCCTTTGGTGTCTCTTGTGGAAACTGTATGACCCACTACATTCCAGTACCCTTAGCTTCTCCCACAGTATGGAGAAACAAAGACACATGAGGTACCATTGGTCTGAGACACTCCCAAGTTTATTAAACTGATAAGAGTCCAAGTTAAGGGATTAAATAAGATAAATGCCAATGTCTTCTTAAGACAAAGTGAGGTAAGGATATATTAAGCTGGAAGAGCTGTTGTTCAATACACTCTCTGCTCTCTGGTGAATAACATAGGACATGCTTTCTAACACCCTAGCTCGAATTTTGATGTCATCTCATACCTTTATGCTAGAAAAATCCCCTTTAGTTCTTTCATTAGCAGCAAACATTCTCAGCCTTATTTTCTTTTTTGACACAATAAAAATTTCAGGGTCATGCTGCCTGCCTTTTAAAAGCTGCTTTAGTTGAGAAAAAAATGAAACTTGGTGAAGATAGATACAAATTCAGTTCTGGCCTGGCTAGTTTGCCAAATGTGTGGTCTCAAGTTACTTTTTTCCTCTCAACTTCCTTTTTCTCATCCATAATAAATAATACCTATTTAAAGGGGATATTTTGAAGGAAGAAAAGACACTGAGCACATAAACCTACCTTGAAATCTAAAATGTTACAGAAATGTCAGGGTTAGAGATTAAAAGGCTACTTTTATATTGTTATTTTTTCAAATATACTCAAATATTTTAGAAACTGAAACTCAGAAATTAAAAATGTCATTTTCTCATTTAAATCTTTCTAAAAGACTTTTTCATAATTCTCAAGTTCAAATTTTGAAGAAAAATGAAGCCTATGATGTTATTTTTCCTAAACTGATGCTTACCATTGTTCCAGTCTCTTTTGCTCCTTTGACAGCTCATACATACCTATGGGATAGCACTTAACTATATTAATTTTTACTCATGTGCTTCTCTGTTTACTGCATTGAATATTGAGTCTCATACATATGTAATTTATATTCTGGGTGTGCTATGTTAAATACTGTGCTCACTTCCCTTTTTAAAAAAAGCATTATTGATAGTTTTTCAAACATGAATACTTTTTCTTCAAATGTTGCATAAAAAGATTTCTTGATTGCTAAATGTAATGTTAAAGAATTATGCCTTATGAGTAAGACATGTTTCTATGAATACAAGTTTCTAAATATGCACATTGCTGCAAAATATTTCCAGAAGCTGACCTTTGAGCTGATGTACTTACAAGGATTCAAACACTATTTCCAGTCTCCTTCCAGAGGGAGACTGGCATGCTGTTTTCAGGAGACCTTTGGTTTTCCTCCTACCAACATGCCTAGGATAGTAGGAGTCATAATTCATAGCTGTTGAGGGCTATTTTCTCCTTATTCTTTACTTGTCCCCAAAGAGGAGGAGGGAAATGAGAGCTACCAAAAGCTCATTTGTGTTTATCTGTACCATATGATTCTCCACCAAAGAATTAGATTTCTTCCAGTGATACTCATGATGACTGCAACCATCCATAAGACATTTCTAAGGTGGGAAAAACAGAAAGATAGTAGTTCTGTCCTAAATTATTCAGAGTAAGAGAAGATTGCTTTTCTTAACGTAGCTTACTAAGAACCTAATCTTTGACCTACCTTTCTCAACTGTATAGTACTTATAATATATGTTCTTATAGTAGCCCTATTCCTGGTTCTGTTTTAGATACCACCTACCATTATTTTCTTCTTGTCTCAACATTTTTACCTACTTCTAATATACTGCCTGCTATTTTAAGCAACTTTGTTAGTTTAAATTCTTTTTAGAATAGTTTTTTGCATGTGAGGATGATCTGTAAAGTATTGATTATTTAGATTTGGGGGTTTTGTAGCATGCTTGAATGAACTAATTGTCCCATCATAGGAATAAATATTTTTAAAATTATTTCCTAATAGGTATAGAAGGCATTCAGCAGCATCAAGATCTTCTATTTTCTCAAGCTAGGACTCTAGCCTAAGGAAATAAGGCTGAAAATGTGGTGCAGGAAATATTTCAATTTGTGAAGATGTTCACTATACCAGTATTTATAATAACTAAAGGTTTTTGCCTTCAGTTACCTTCTCAAAACTCTCAAATGATAGTAAAGTGAGATTTTAAAGAACGTGGACCCACAAGGACAAAGAACAGACGAAACAGGAAACCAGTATTTAGGGAGATAGAAATTTGAGGACTGAGTGGTGACTACATAGAACAGGGTTTGGCAAACTTTCTGTAGAAAGCCAAATAGTAAATTCCTCCTTCCTTCTTCCTCTTGCTCTTTTTCCTGTGTCCTCCTCTATATTTCTCCTTTATCGATTTTTTAAAGTATTTCATAAGAATATAAAAATTATTCTTAGTCAGCAGGCCAGATTTGGCCTACAGACCAAATTTACCAGCTCCTCCTGATTTAAAAAAATCCAAGAAAATTGAAGCCAAAGCCATTTCAGCACAAAATCCCAGAAAAACTGAAGCTCAGCAATTGATGGCTGGGTTCACCTGGAAATGCCTGTTGAATAAGAAAACAAGAGGATTGGATCAAACTGTTTTTGACCCTCATAGCCCTTCTTAACCCTTCACAGCCAGATGCACATCTCCCTGGCAGATTTGATTGAAGGTTTATTTTCTAACAAGTATAAACCATGCTGTCTGTACTGACATACCACAAGAATAGTTGGAAGTAAGGATTAAACGTCAGCTTATTAAGACCTCAGTCAAGCAGAATGGTGACAGTAAGGCGTGAATTGAGAGATTTCTCCATAGAAAAGTGAACTAGCCAAGAGGGGCTCCCATGAAGTGGCCCAGGCATATCACATTAGCCCGAAGTCCATCTATCAGCAAGTCCTACCTAGGCCTGGAAAACTTACAGTAAGTCTTTTAGTTTCTTAGTCTTAAATGTGGACAGCCATTGATCCCCTGACCTTTGAGAAAGGTCTCTGATATGGAAGGTAAAGATCAGAACAGGCAAATGGAAAAATAGGAACTTAGAGGATACAGACCAAGAGAAACTTCAAAAAAAAAACTCATTACCTTCCCCAAAGAGATGAGAGTTTCTTGTAGCCATGAAACAAAAACTGAAGGTTTGCTAAATAAGGAAATTAGCAAATTACAAAAAAAATAAGCTCTTAGAAATTAATAAAATGATAACAGGATGAAAAATAGAGTATTGAAGGTTAAACATAAAGTTGAGAAAACCTCCCAGAAACCAGGAAACAAAAAGACAAAGATCGAGGACGGGAAATGAGAAAAAATAAGATTAATTCAGGAGATCCAGTGTCTTAAAGAGTTCTTAGAAGACAGAATAGTGAAAACACAGGACTTTATCAGATAAATAAAAGCAGGAATTTTCTCAGAACTGATTGAAAGGGCAATTGAATGCTCAGCATGAATGTTAAAAAGACTGAGATAAAAATTCATCATCCTGGGATTTTGGAACCATAGAGGCAAAGGACGTCCTCTAGCTTACAGAGAGAAAAAGCAAATTCTGTGTAAAGGTAAAAAATCAGAATGGTGTCAGACTTTTCAATAACAGCACTAGAAGCTAAAAGATAATGCTCATGCCTTTGAAATTGGAGGGAAAACTATTTTATGTCCAAAGTAAGTATTACTCAAGTGAGGATAGAGTAAAGGTATTTCCTGACATGTAGGAAAAAAATTTCAGATTATTTAACCATTTCTCAAGAATCTCCTGGAGGTAGTATTTCAACAAAATGAGGGAGTAAACCAACAAAGAAGATACGACCTAAAGAATGCAACACAAAACTGAGGAAAGGATGTTTCTAGGATGATAGGATGAAGGAAGATGACAGATGAGGAGCAAATCTAGACAGCAGTGAGTCCATTTTAAAGTAAGTGAGAAGGCTTTGAGAAGGGCTTTAACAGAAACAGTGGTTCTGTGTGGAACTGAAGGGATCTGTGCTTGTAGCAGAATGGGGGATGAGTTAAAGATAAGTATGTAGAACACTGAGCAAATGAAAAATGAAGATAGTTAACTCTGGGATAAAATAACTTGTGTAAGAATGGAAATTTAGTCATGGTATGCTACTTGGTTCAACATTTATATTAGTCATAATACACACAAAATAATATGACTGTCTTGGAAAGTTAGGAGGAGGGGGAATGGTTGTGTATAGGAGTACAGGAGTGGAGTTGGTAAACGAGAGCTGAGTCCCTGTCTTCCATTGTAAGACAGTAGACAACACCTAAAACTGAAAAATACAGAAGGAGCATGCTAGGTGTGATGTGATACTTAAGCATTCGGAGATAAATATCAGGGACAATTGTTTTTCACTAGCACCCTTGGAAAGCTATTTGATCTTATTAAAAAACATGTAATTTGATGAAAATTAATAAATAGGAAAATTAAACATTAACAATTGACATGAGTTATTTGTTTTCTTTTTGTATTCTTAACATTTCAAGTGTTCTGTTTTGATGGTTTATTCTTTCATAGCCTAGAAGCAATTTTTCATTTTTATTTCCCTGTGAATCATTGTTACTCTTAAATACTTTCATTTGTTAGAAATTCCTAATTTGTAGCATCTTGTTTAATGTTGTTTTTTGAGAAAGATGTGATATACCAGAAAACATCATAGTTGTATATTGAGAATACAAAGACAAAGGTTTCGCATAAAGTTTATAGTCTAGGATAAGGGCAGAAACGTGTTAATAAATTATAGTACAGATTTACCTGTGACAGAACACACTCATGTCACTGGAAATAACAGCTCAAAGCAAAAGAGATGTCTATGAAGCAGAATTAATAATACTTCCCACCTGTCCGACGAGGAATATGAGTGAAAAGAACTTCGCTGGTGGCGCTAGTGGTAAAGAATCCTCCTGCCAATGCAGGAGATGCAGGTTCAATCCCTTCGTCAGAAAGATCCCCTGGAGAAGGGACTAGCAACCCACTCCAGTATTCTTGCCTGAATAATCCTATGGACAGAGGAACCTGGTGGGTTACAGTCTGTGGGATCACAAAAATGAAGGACACAAATTAGTGACTAAACAGCAACAATGAATGAAAAACAAGAATCAGTGATGACTCCCATCTTTCTGGCTTCAGTGACTGGGTGTATTTTGGTGCTAGTAACTAAGAATAGAAAAGATAAAAGATAAGGGTGCAAGTTTAATGAGCTCTGGGACCAATTGGTTTCAACATTTGTATTAAAATACAATATATTGAAAGAACACTTGGATATTTGGTTCTGAAGCTGAAGAAGAGGGCTAAGAAAGAATGAGCATGAGAATGAAAATAGATGGATGGATTGCATAATTGTCATCTCATTCGGAGTGGGTGGTGAGCGCTCCAGGGAGATGATGTAGAACAGAGCATCAATCAAGTGAATCAAGGACAGAGCCCTAGGGAAATCACCTGTGGCTTAGATATTCACAGATTTTAGAAGACTCCTTTCACTGGACTGATGGCAACATAATTGTAGGTGGAAGGGTAAAGGGCCAGTAAGAAAGGAGTAGTCAAGGCTGCAAGGATAAACACTGTCCAGGAGCTTGACTGTTAAGGAAAGAAGAGAGGTTTAGGTGGAGGAGAAGAGTATAGGCTTAAACAGTTTCTTTTTTTAAAAGTCTGTTTCTTTATTCCCATTATTGTCTTAAGGCAAAAGAGAAATGAACTGGAAAGATTGGTTTCTAGAAAGGAGTCAAGCAAGAAAGAGGTTTTAATATAGAAAAGAAGTGGAATAGGAAGAAAGAAAGAAACCAAAAAAATGACTAACCAGGCACATTTTGGTTTGTGGAGCCCAAAGCTTATGTAATTTGTGGGGACAAAGTTCTTTAAGAAACAAATGAAAAGCTAGATACAGGGCCATGTAAGGGGACCGGGAATGTCAGAGGCCTTGCATTTTAAGCTTCATTAGTTTTAAGTAAACTCATATCAGTTAGTGATAGTTTACATCCCAGGGAGATGGAGAAAAGAAGATAATTAAAGAGCCTTGGTGTAGGGCTGGTTGCCTTAAACAGGGGAAATACTTCTTTTGAGAATTCCTGTAGCCTGTACACTGCAAGAGGCCAGGGAGCTTGTTACTCTTGTTCATTGATTTATCTGCAGAACTTGATGCAGTCCTTGTTAATAGGTACTCAGTAAATATTTGTCAAATGTTTGATGAAACAGGAAGAAAAATTATGAGATTCAGTGCTAAGACAGCCCAACTTCAATTTTAAGGAGAAAGGGGGGGGGGGGGGGAGGAGCAACTGTCTTTGTAGTAGATGTGATCTGAAGGGGGATGGCAGTGAAAATGGAACTTGAGAGTAATTATGATTTAGAATAGACACTGGGGAAGGAGGCAGAGTAGACGGAGCTGGAGGAGACTATGCGTGTAATCGGGAGAATGGTTGAGATAATGCAGTCTACGAAAGGACTGAGTCTTCCTACTGTTCAATGTTGCAGATTGTGAAACTGCTGCTTCGTCATGGTGGAAATCCTTTTCAAGCTAATAAACATGGGGAGCGTCCAGTGGATGTGGCAGAAACAGAGGAGCTGGAGTTGCTGCTGAAAAGAGAGGTGCCTTTGTCTGATGATGATGAGAGTTACACAGGTTTGTTCTACATGGTCTCCGTTCACGTGTTTACATGCTATTTTAGTAGAATGTCATACTTCTGCTTTGTAACAGAAAAAGCTGTTCAGAATGGTGAGTTCGGTAACCTCAGTCGAGGTCCTGTCTCCACGTCCTCCGTGTAAATGGAGTCCCGATGCTCTTGCCCTATTTCTGTGATTTCTTTTCCCCACAAATTGCTGATGTCAGATTTGAGCCTGTTGTAGACTCTCTCCCCATTAATAGGTACCAGCACTGCTACACACTGCCACTGCTAGCTGTACCACGTCTGAATTCTTTAAATCCTTTTATCAATTAGAGCACTGCTCACCAGACCCTTCCTGGCATTGATGAGTACCTTTGCATTTTTATTTTTGTGTTTAGGTGGTTGAATTCTGGTCATTGTTGTAAAATTGGGGCACAATTTTACAATCACAGTTTTAAAAAAGGGAAGATCTGAGAAGAGTATTTCAGAAAACTTTTGGCATACTCAGAGTTTTTTAAAAAACCGATAAGTAAAAAACATACCTGCTCCAGGACTGGTTTCTGTCGTGGAAGGGGGAAGTAGTTATAAAAGATATTATTAGATCATTTAGCAAGGAATATGGACAGTAGATTAGTGTTGTTTCAGTGTAAATTCATGAAGTTGGCAACTGTGCTGTAACAAAATAATATCTTTATGTCTTGCAAAATACCCTCTGAAGTATATAGGGTAAAGAACCATTATATATGTAAATTACCCTCATATAGTTAAGGAAGAATATGTATTTATACACATATGTTATATATAGAGAGAAAGTATCATGCAAGAAGAGTAAAGCATTAACAATAGGAAAACCTAGGTAAAGTATTTATAATGTTTATTATTTTTTATTTTCTAACTTTTTGTGAGTTGAATTTATTTCCAAATTAAAACTAAAATATAAATTTAGATCTGTTGAAAAGATCTAAAGCTGACAAAGACAGTAGCAGTAGTCATTCCTGGTACCCAGATTATAATTGGGAAATATTTTCTACTAAAAGAAAGCCAAACTTTCTTGGAAAACAATGGATGATGCTAAACTAAGTCTAGGGCAGGAAATATAGAACATCTTGTTATTTCAGATTTCAGATTTTGTCAGAAGGCCTTAGATGGCTTGGAACAGTTCCCCACTGGCCAAAAATGGGAAAGTTTGAGCTTCAATAAGGGTGTTAATTGCAAAGATTGGAAACCCATCGAACATGTTTAAATTCATGAACCTCTCATGGTGAATTTTTAAATTAATTCATGGTCACCAAAGAACCAGTTTGTTATCTTAAAAAATAGGCAAAAAAGGGGGAAAAGTCAATCATTTATTTTGCCTCCATGTTCCTGTATGAACTCTATCACTGGGTAACCTCATTATGATGAGAAGAAATGTTTTCTTATAAGATTAATCCAGCTAAAAGAATGATAAGAGAAACTGACCACTTTGCAACCCCCTGTTGGTTGATGTCCAGGAGCATTGAGGATCAGTAGTTGCCAACATTAAATTAGAAAGAGAATGAAACCCTTGCCTGCCCTCCTGCTAGAGGGACAGTCTGCTCCCCTCCTCAGTCCTCCGGGTCGGATCCTGCTGCCATTGGCAGGAGGGGCCCAGACAGAGAAATGTGCTGAGCTGCACCCAGCATCTTCTCCCAGCTGGATTGTTCGAAAAGAGGGAGGACCTGTAGAAAAAAATAAAAATGACTTAAAACACCATATCAGACTTTAAAAAATGGACAAGACTAAAATTTTAAGTGTGTACTTAATGGGTACTTCTCCAGGGGAATTTTGTACAAAACTCAGTTAAGGTGAATAGCACATAAAAGGTTCAGGATATTGGGTTTTTTAAATACTAAGAAATTCTCAAGATGATAATGTTAGGGGAAACGTCTGGTATGTTTTCAGTAGTTCTGAAAGGGGCCAGCGTAATGATTGTTCCTATATTCCACTTAGGAAAAGATAAAGGCTTCCACTTAACTATCACCCATCCAAAAGGGGGGCTGATTATAAGGAGAATAGACATGGGGGAGGGAGGAATAGAGAGAGACAAACATGTTATTTAAAGGGTTGACAGCAGTGTTTAGTAATGGGAATCGTAGTGATGGGAACTAAAACTATAGGAGGAATTGTAAAGGTGGCAACATTCCTTTTTGTGTATATTTTCTCTCCTTCACCCTCCAATAAATGTAGACTGAAGTGTTTGGTACATAGACATTGCTTAACAAATATTTAATTGGAGGAAGGGGTAATTGGGCCTTAGGGATTATGCCAGAAGCTTCCATTACCCACAAATCTAGAGTCGCTGAACCTGTAGACTGAGTTTATCCATTAAGGAGACTGGTGAGTCTGGGAACACCTGGTCCGGCAACAGCAAGGTCTCCTCGGTGCTTCAGCACGGAGGGGCCATCCATGAGCTCAGAGGACATAGCTGGTGAAGGAAATGGAGATACTAACATGATTATCCCCTAACCCTGTCACTTCTTTAATTTCAAAGTATTTGTGAATCTATCTGCCAGGTGCAAACTGAAAGTCAGTTGAACATCTTTGTGCTGTGTGAAATAAGGATTATAATAACTGAATTACATAGCTTCCATAGGAAAGTAAGAGAATAAGATTTGAAGAAGAGAAACATTTTATATGTTAATTCTCCCACTTATTATGCCTATGGACTTTGTAATCCTCGTCTCTTCAGAAAACAATAGCAGTGAAAAGCAGCTTTGGTTAAAAATCTTTCTGTGAAAAAAAAGTGCTGCAATAAATTTTTCCATGGAAGAAGTTAAGTATTTTATTTGAACTTACATGTTTCATTTGAGTAAAGCACGTCTTTTAGAACGGTTTTTTATTTTTACTGATACTGTTTCATGTGTTCATCAGCTATGTATTGATTTTTCAGCATACTTATTTTCCACATGGTGAATGTGCCTGAATTATTGCTTGATCAAAATCCCTCAAGGAATGATTTAAAAATCATCAGTAAAAATCATCCGTAAGTATCATACAAAGATTTTGAAGTTGCTGAAAAAGACTGATGAAAATACCCAAATTTATTGTTTAATTTACATGAGGTCCTTGTCAGACTAAACATCATCTAATCTAAATTC
Source organism: Cervus elaphus (assembly GCF_910594005.1). Classification (NCBI taxonomy): domain Eukaryota; kingdom Metazoa; phylum Chordata; class Mammalia; order Artiodactyla; family Cervidae; genus Cervus; species Cervus elaphus. The sequence continues at coordinate 44,498,105 of NC_057841.1, forward strand.
AGAATGTATTAATATTTAATCGAGTATTAATCTGACTGCCCATAGACATTTGTACATGTAAAGCCTGACAGCATTGTTACTCATTTTGTATGTTATGTCATCCATGTGACAGATACACTTTAAGTGTTGCAAAGTTAGAGAGTATAACTGGCTGTGGATTTCAGAACTTAAATTTGGAGTAGATAAAAAGGCATTCTGTAGGAAACATTTTAGAGTTTGGCTTATCCCATTAGATGTTGTGCTTGGTGACAGCGCTGCTCAGAGGCACTGTTCTACAGTGTCAGGTCCTCAGGACACAGAGCTTGTGCCAGAATATACGCCAGTGCACAGCTTCTTTCATGAGAGAGGAGAATGCTCTGACAAGAGGTGCCTGTCCTGTGAACTCAGAGTGTACTTGTGATGTCACTGATTTTCTCTGATAGAAGCCTGTTGCTTCATCATTTCATCACACATTAGTAATAAACAATGTGCAGGATGGCCCAAGTTCATGAACCTCCCTGAGTAGTCATTTTATGTCATGCACATCAGATATTCATGATATTGTTGCAGGAATTCATGTCCTAGTCAGTACAACTGATTTGCATACAAGTGTATGACACTTAAATCTGCGTAATTCTGTGGTTTTTTTCCCCCTAACCTCTGCCCTTTTTCCACAGTCTTATTCCATATTACCTTCCTGACAGAAATTCTATCTGATAATAGGATTTGCTACAGATATTTGCTTCTTGCTAACCTGCTGAAAGCTGAGTCATATTCAGAGAACCAGACCACGCTCCTGAACCAGAATTACGGTAACGGAGAAGTGGGTGACTCTGTGTCGCATTGCATCCCTCCCCATGCTTTCTGACACTCATTAATTGCCAAAATAGAGATTCTGCTGCAGATTTGCAGACCCTGTTTTATTGCGTAAACAAAGTGCCCAGTGGGTAAAGTTGAAAATGCCAGGCATTGTTAGAAATAATTGTTCACCCTTTCCTTACATTGCTTTGACTGCCAGTAATTTGGCCATATTTATTAAGCCACTGCTGTAAGCTTTGCTCACTTGCATGCTTCAGATTAAGCAAGGAAATACTCCATCATAAGTAGGCAGTCTGTGTTTAGAGTCTACCGTGAGATAGATTAAGAAACTTCCAAAAAGACAGTGATATGTTGTTTCCCTCTGGTGTTCGCTGAGTGCATTTCTGTGTCATAAAATACACAAAATGACCAGTAATTTGAAGCCTTATTTTCTTAATGTTAAAAGATTGTAACTATTCTAAATATATTGTCATATTTGTTAAACTCATATCCTCAGTTTTATATTTCAGGAACTATGAAAATATGACTATTGATTCATGCAAATATGGAATTATAACAGTTAATAAATCAAGAGATACAAAAAACAATTACTTAAGTCAAAATAGACCAGAAATTTTTATTAAATGGATTATGTGATGTTAACAATTTAACTGTAAGTAGGAAGAAGACTCACCTGAGGAAGTTTTAAAACAAGCTTCTTTTAACCTTGGAAGCATAAAGACTACAGGTAGAGGTCACATAGAGTAAGCACTGTACTTGGTGTTCAACGACTTTAATTCTTCACCCATCACTGTGGTATAGGTGCTTACAAGAAATGGAAAGGCATGTGATGTGCAGAGGGCTGAGCATACAGCATAATAGGCAATAAGATATTCTTTAGTGATCAATTAAAAGAAATTCCGTCACCATGTTTTGCATACTCTGCTTTTTCTCCTCTGTTTTGTGATATATATGGTACACTTTATACACAGAGTTCTGATTTTAATTCTTCACACGTTTCTCTAAATATCACCAACTACTTCTACCTGAATCTTAAACAATCAAAAACCTCTATAGTTCTCTTATTTGAAAGCCAATACTTTAAAATCAGTACAGGTTTTATCATGTGTTTTATGTAGATTCATTATATCAACCTAACTCTAAAGCTTAAGAGTTTTAAATTCAAGGTTGAATGTCTTTTTAAAATTTTATATGTCAAATTTTGTTAAGTGTAGAAAAAGGGAAAGAAATTACTATACCTAAATTACCATATTATAAGCATTTGCTCTTTAGTAGTGTCTATAAAAATTGCATAGTTCTATATTTTTTTACTTGCTCATATATCAGGAAAATAAATGGGAAATTGTAACTGCAGCTGGTATGTTGTTTGGATGTCTGCAAATTTATGTTACATAAAATAATAATATCTCTCTTTGAAGTTTATGTAAATATAATCAAGAAATTTTAAGTGTATTTGCCCAACATATATCAAATGGCTTATTGCAAATTCAAAATGAATCGATTTTTTTGTTAAAAATATATTAGCTTGATGGTTTCTCTTATAAACCGCATTTCTACCAGTGCCTAGCAACTTAAAGTGAGTCTGTCACATTATTTTAGTCCTTGAGATATTGCTGAATATTTAAGACTAAAACTCTGAAGGGTACATTTGGGCAGAACTCTTAAAAAAAAGACCTTTGACTTAAAATATTACATATATATATACAAATAAATGAGTTTAGCCTTAGCTATCCTGTTTTACCTACTCATGGTTTAAAGGACCTCCATGTAAAATATATATATATATATATGCGCATATATATATATATATATATACACACACACACGTATTGATGGAATAGCCGAGACTGGGTGATTTTTGTCAGTTTCCTTTAGTGACATCAAATTTTTTGTAGTGATACCAGTCATATTTTCAGAGGGGGACAGTCTTGATTAATTTATACTTTATAGACTTCATTTTTGTGTGACTGATACGTTGGTAGAAAGGAATGTATAATTAAGAGAGTGTACAGAGTGGTGTGGTACTTGGTTTTACTTTTTATGTCAATTTCGCTTTTAGACAGTGTTTTCACCTATTGATTATCCTCTCTTCTCTCCCCAGCTCACCCCTAAATTCTTTGCTGTAACTCCTTTACCTGCACCTGTTACTGTAGAAATACAGTGAAAATATATTCCCATATGGCATACTTACTTCCAAATAAATGTACTAAATAAACATGACTACTTTTTTCCTATACAGTAAAATTAAAATAACTAACCTTTACTTAGGAAAATTGAGGTTTATTTCATTTTAAATTGAGATTTAGAAATGGAGATTTAAAATAAGCTGTATAAAATTACCCAATATTTTATTTTCCTGTCTCTAGACTGCATTTTACAATCAATTTAGGGATATGGAAGCTATAAAGATATGTTTCCTAAAATGCAGGTGTTTTTTTCCTAATGTTACTTTCTTGATTAGAACGTAAGTTATATTTATGTAATCAGGTTCAGTATACTGGTTGTGGTTAGTAGAGTATTGCAGAGCAAAGCAACAACTCAAATATCCCTCCCATTGGAGCCCAGGGGCTCTGAAGTTCAGAGCCAGCTTGTTGCAGGCGCATTCTCAGCAACAGACTGCGGTTAGAGGGACCATGGCGCACACATGCAGGGGACGCCTGCTGTAGAGGTCCTTCATTAAACTGCTGAAGAAACCAGTTTTTCCCTTTATCAGTATGAAAAGAAATCCAGAGAGTTGAGGAAAATCAACTGAAAGACAAACAAGAAGGGCCAAAATGAACAAGCACAACAGTTGATCTGGAGAATGAAAATTACATAGGAAGCAGAAGGGTAAGTTCTCAGTGTGCTTGGAGACGCTGGGATGATGGTGGGGGCAGTCAATCCAATAACTCTAACAGAAAGCCACCTTGAAAAAGTTGGCCAGGAAAGTCCTTGAAATTCAAAGTGTTTATCATTACTGAAAGTAAGCATTCCCTATGGCGTCAAAGAATAAACTGGACATCGCTGAAGATCTAATTTGAAGTCTAAGAGAAGGGCAACACATAAAACATTGAAAAGTGCAGTGGGAATATGAGAAAAATGATTAAAAAAAAAAAAACCATACCCAGCATATCCAGTATTCTTTTTACAAAAAATAATAATTGTTGGGAAGAAAATAATTTTTTTAGTTGAAGATGTCTCTTAACTGAAGAAAGATATTTATAGATGAAAGGGGAATATACAAAGCAAAAAGCATGGAAAGGGAGAACCCCACATCAGGTTATGTCACGACTTCAAGGATAAAGATTGTTTAAAAGTTTACAGACTCCCAGAATCAGTCAGAGTGACTCTGATTTCTTGTTCTTAAAAGCTGTTGTGAGAAGATGGGTGCAGCTTCAGGCTCGACGTTGTATGAAAACTGTTTTGAACCTAGAATTTCATTCGCAACTAAAGTGCAAGGTTAAAAAAGTCTAAGAGGAAAATACAAAGATTCAGATTTTGATGAAAAATTCCCAAGTGACAGCAACGAGCAATTGTCATATTTTAGAACAAAGAGTCAGAGAGGTTTGTGAAGAATTTATCAAGAAAGGAGTAGATTATAGTACACATAGTGTGTGAATTAGATTTTGAAAATTCACCATGTCATGTAAATATCCCCTTCCGTTCTTTTGTTCTTGTAATTTTTTGTTGTTGAAAAAATCACTTGCCTGGTAATTTTTCTCAGAATCTGGATTTTGCTTATTGTATCTCCATGATTTCAATTTCAGGAAAACTATTTTCCAAATAATGCCTTGAGATGTACAAGTGCAACTTTCAAATGTATTGCATTTTTAATCAATTAAGTTTTGTTTTGTTATTTAGCAGTTTTTCACAGATAACAAAATACTTTAATGAAAAATTTAATGCTTTAATGATTGCTTATTTCTTACTCGTCTTCCTCATTTCCCAAAGAAAATTGTTGAAATGATTAAACATAATATTTTTTAAAGGAGCTTTTTTATCAGAAATAATTCAGTAAACTTTTAAATACAAATTCAAATCTAGTAACTAAATAGATAGTAAAGACAAAAAAAGTTGGAACCAAATTGAAAACTGTGTCACATCACGATGACCGTGGCCATTTTCAGTACAGGGGCTTGCGGGTTTGAATTCTTAGGTGAATTTCTCCCTATCCTGAGAGGTGGAGCAAACATGTTTGTTTTTACTACTGCGCCAGAATTCCAAGACCAGCTTTATCCATAATCCTGGGTAAAGTAAATCAGAAAGGTTTAGGACTCCTTAGGGAAAAAAAGGGATTTGAACCTGGTCTGCCAGTGGAATGGCATCACATATGTAGAGTCATCACTGGGGTCCCAGACTTGCCAGCTTTAGGAGAGCATGCAGGGTCCTGATTGGCAGTACTGAGAGCCCACATGCAGAGGAACGAGCCTGGTGGGCAGGTGTAACTCAGTGGCCAGAGCCAGGCTGCCGTCCTCCTCCCGGGGTAACTCCACACTGTCATCACGGTATATCGTGATTACATATTAACTCCATGTAGCATGCAGCCCTTAAAAACAGTAATAAAGAAAATGCAACTTTAAAAGAAAATGTCTGCAACTATTGAATGAAAAAAAGCTGTATATGAAATGGGACATGCTGTGTTTGCGCTGCCTTTTGTTACATTAGTTGTTTTCACACCCTGAAGTCTGCCTGAAGTTCCTAATATCCTTCCCACCCCTTTCAGTGCTGTTGCTGTCGGAAGCCTGCTCCCCTTTCCCACGTACTGACTGGAGAAGGGTACCTGCACCCTTTAGACTAGGTGCCAACAGCCATCTGAGCCATCATCAGGCTGAGTCACTGTTACTCTGCAGAGCTGTGTTCTTTTCATCACATCACACCTCCTGCTGAGCACTCTGTGCCTAGAGAAGCATACTAAATGTTTACTTAAGATTGATTCTAGTGTCTACTTGAGGTGTTAAGGAATATAGAAGGGAAAAAATCATTCCCAGTTTCCAGTTAAACTTACCTAATGAGAAAGAATAGAATAGTTATATACAAACCATAAAACATCCACTCCTTAAAAACTGCAAGGGGAGAAAAGTCCTTAAGAACAAATTGTAAATAAGGTGCCAACAAGGAAAATAACACCTGTCATATAAGTACATATTCTTGTATTTATTTAGTCGAGGAGCAGAACAAATACTACTTCCAAAACAGCTGTTCCCTTTTTTGCACCATAAAGTTCTGCAGTTTGATGCTCTATATTGCAGTATTAAGAACCGGGAATGGAGTCACCTTTACAAGCAGTTGTCATTCTAAAAATGTTCTTTTTTTAAATTCCACATGTCAATAAAACTGTCACTCATTTGGCAGCTAATAGCATTAGAATATTAATACATCTTCTCCACATCTCTCCAGAGCTCTTGTCCAGTGCTCAGAACTTTACAGACACTCTAAAATGCTTCTGCAATTTGAGTTTCCATGTAAAGAATATTTGAGAGCTAGATCACTTTTAGGGGAAACTTGATGTATTCAAATAAATTGATTACCTTTATATTGTTATATATTTAGCCAAAAAAGTGAAGTTTGATGTTCTCTTTTGGTCAGAGTCTTCAGTTTTCTTTTAATTTTACAGGCCTGGGTTTTCTTTGCAGTTGGAGGCTCCATGCATACAACGTACATTTCAGCTAAGAAAAGATGCCCAACTAGGAAGGAAAAAAATCTATAAAAGAGCTAAAGGATAAAGTAGCTTTTTTCAAATTATATATCAGTCTATCTGTTACAATCTTGATGTTGTAATTGGGGGATATATTTCTTTTTTTTTTTTTTTAAACAGGTGGTAAAGCTGACAATCATGTTTCTTGTATAGTTACAACCGTTCACCTTTATTCAAGTTCTGTCCTTATGGGAATCATTTGATCATTTATGCTTTTACTAGTAAAAAAAAAATTCTGAAGCATATAAAATAATCTAATTTTTATTTAATTATAGTTTTTAAGTTAGTGATTGTTAATCTTTTCTGCATCAAAGAATTTTACTTAAATATTCTCTCTCCAGGAAAAAAGAAAATGTACATATATATAAAATTTTACAGAGGACTTCCCTGGTGGTCCATCCTTCCATCCTTCCATCTCAGGGCACTAGTTTGATCCTTGGTTGGGGAACTAAGATCCCACATGCCACATGATGTGGCCACAAAATGGTTTTTTTTATTTTTTACATTAGTAGCCAATGTTTCCCTGAATCCAGCCCTTTGGAGTTTTGAACCTCTTAATTATATTGTTCATACATTTTAATATTAGTTTATATATATATATATAGGATATTCAGTGTATTGTGTGCTTTTACAGGTGTCATGAGGTCTCATTCTGAAGCAGCCTCTGAAGCTTTTCCAGAAAACTGTAGCAGAGCTCTTACTATTTTTTCATTGTATTATTTACATATAAATATGAAATTTTTTCAGAATTGAAGTATTTGCTATATATACTATGTTTTTCTCTCAGTCTTATCTTCCTGACAGTTGTCTCTTGACTAACAGGAGATTTTCTTTTTCATATTCTAGATTCTGAAGAGGCTCAGTCAGTAAATCCTTCCAGCGTTGATGAAAATATTGACTCTGAGACAGAGAAAGACTCTCTCATCTGTGAAAGTAAACAGATAGTTCCCAGTAAAGCACCTCTTCCATCTGCCCTTGATGAGTATGAGTTCAAAGATGATGATGAAGAGGAAATAAATAAAATGATCGATGACAGGCATATTCTTAGGAAAGAACTGCGAAAAGAGAACGAATCTGAAGTAGAAAAGAATAGTTTATTTGCAAAACAGGAAAAAGCTTTCTATCCTAAATCATTTAAAAGTAAAAAACAAAAGCCATCTAGGGTTTTATATTCAAGTTCTGAAAGTTCAGATGAAGAAATTCTTCAGAACAAAAAGTGTTCTGCTCCATGTTCTGTCCCTGAAACATCAAATTCTGATATTCAAACCAAAAAGGAATATGGAGTTTCAAATGAACACAAACAGAAAGGCAAAGTTAAAAGAAAATTAAAGAACCAGAACAAAAATAAAGAGAACCAAGAGCTGAAGCAAGAAAAAGAGGGGAAAGAAAATACCAGAGTAACAAACTTGACAGTTAATACTACACTAGATTGTTCAGATAAGACCAGAGACGAGGGGAATTTTAGGAAATCTTTTAGCCCGAAAGATGATACTTCATTACATTTATTTCATATTTCCAGTGGTAAATCTCCCAAACATTCTTGTGGACTCAGTGAAAAGCAGACAACACCACTAAAACAAGAACATTCTAAAACCTGTTTATCACCAGGAAGTTCTGAAATGTCATTACAGCCTGATCTTGTTCGGTATGATAATATAGAATCTGAATTCTTGCCAGAAAGTTCAAGTGTAAAATCTTTTAAACATAAGGAAAAAAACAAACATCATAAAGATTTCCACTTAGAATTTGGTGAAAAGTCAAATGCCAAAATAAAAGATGATGATCACAGTCCAACATTTGAAAATTCAGATTGCACACTGAAAAAAATGGATAAAGAGGGTAAAACATTAAAAAAACATAAGTTAAAACATAAAGAAAGAGAAAAAGAAAAGCATAAAAAAGAAATTGAAGGTGAAAAGGAAAAATACAAAAGTAGGGATGGTACTAAAGAGCTGCAACGTAGTGTGGAATTTGATAGAGAGTTTTGGAAAGAGAATTTTTTTAAAAGTGATGAAACCGAAGATCTATTTTTAAGTATGGAACATGAGTCCCTAACATTAGAAAAAAAGTCAAAGTTGGAGAAAAACATTAAAGATGATAAATCAACCAAGGAAAAGCATATCTCCAAAGAGAGAAACTTTAAAGAAGAACGGGAAAAGATTAAAAAGGAAAGTGAGAAATCTTTTAGGGAGGAAAAAATAAAAGATTTAAAAGATGAGAGAGAGAATGTACTTACAGATAAAGAAACAGAATTCAGCTCTTTAGGTGTAAGTGCCACTGAAGAGACTATAGGGTTACATTCAGTGGAAAAGGAAATAGAAATTGAAAAGCATATGAAAGAAAGTAAGGAAAAATCTGAGAAACGATTTCAGACCAAAGATAAGGACATTGAGAGGGCTGACAGAAAAAATTCTGAAAAAGAGAAGAAGATAAAACATGAGCATAAGTCAGAGAAAGACAGATTAGATCCTAGTGAATGTGTCGACAGAATAAAAGAAAAGGACAAGCTATATTCACACCACACAGAAAAATGCCATAGAGAAGGTGAGAAGCTAAAAAACATTACTACTGTTAAAAAAAACGATGACCGAGATAAAAGTAGAGAAAAGATGGATAGGAAACATGACAAAGAAAAACCTGAGAAGGAGAGACATCCAGCAGACAGCAAAGAGAAGCACTTGATGGAAAAAAAAAACAAGCCATCAGATAATAGTGACTATACTAAATCAGAAAAAAGCAAAAATAAAGAAAAAGATAGGGAGGTAGATAAAAAGGACAAATCTAGAGACAGTGTAAATATAAGTAATTCCAAACACTTCCAGGAAGAGAGAAAGTCAAGTATAACAGACAGTAGTAAAGCACAACATGAAAAAACTTTCTCTCTCAAAGAAAAAACAAAAGATGAACCTTTGAGAACTCCTGATGGAAAAGAAAAAGATAAAAAAGATAAAGATATAGATAGATACAAAGAACGAGACAAACATAAGGATAAAATTCAACTGAGTAGTTCACTCAAACTAAAATCCGAAGGAGATAAGCCTAAACCTAAGTCATCACCAGCATCAAAAGATACTCGGCCCAAAGAAAAGAGGCTCGTGAATGACGACTTAATGCAGACCAGCTTTGAACGGATGCTAAGCCTTAAAGACCTGGAAATAGAGCAGTGGCACAGAAAACACAAGGAAAAGATTAAACAAAAAGAAAAGGAACGGTTGAGAAATCGCAATTGTTTAGAACTTAAAGTAAAAGATAAAGAAAAAACAAAGCATGCACTAGCTGAGTCCAAAAATAAAGAACTTACTAGGTCAAAGAGTTCTGAGTTGACTGATACTTACACTAAGGAGAAACACTGTAAAGATGCTGTAAGTAACAGATCCCAATCTGTGGACACAAAAAATACGACGAGTTTAGGCAAGTCATCCTTTGTTTCAGATAATAGCTTGAACAGGTCTCCTAGATCAGAAAGTGAAAAGCCAGGTCTCAGCTCCAGGTCTGTCTCCATGATTTCAGTGGCTAGCTCAGAAGATTCCTGCCTTACTACTATGACAACCCCAAGGCCTCCAATTGAGTATGACTCAGACTTTATGTTAGAGGGTTCGGATTCCCAAATGTCTTTTTCCCAGTCACCGTTTTTGCCAGTTGCCAAATCTCCTGCCCTTCATGACAGGGAGCTGGATAGCCTGACTGACCTATCAGAACGGATTAAAGCATCGTATGCTAGCAGGCTTCTGACCTCCCATCTCCGGGCATCTTCTGTTGAAGATGCTAAACTAGTTACAAATGAAGGGAGATCAGCTGCAGAAGCCCGAAGATGTAGCATGCCCTCTGTCATTTGTGAGCATACAAAGCAATTTCAAACAATATCAGAAGAGAGCAGTCAAGATGGCTCAGCTGTGCCAAGAGAGATTTGTCCTTCTCCCAAATCTGAGGTTTCCTCCAATGTGCCTGAAAGAGAACTTTTGAGCATTAATGTACATTCCAGTTTTGCAGCCTCTCCAACTAGATCTGTAAACAGCAAATATAATTCTACTGATACAAATGTCATCAAGGGCACTGCTCCCATGGGCACGCTGATGGGCAGTCCTGTGCACTTAGAGCCGTCTAATCAGGTTGGTGTGATCCAAACTAAGTCATGGGAGATGGAGTCGTTAAACACCGGAGACTTTAGCTGCCCAAATTCTGCTGCACCTGATCAAGATTCTTCTGTTCAGGGTTTTTGTAATCCTGAAAACAAAGTATTGAGAGAACAGAATATTGACTTTGTGTCCGTGCACCAGACTGAATTGCCAGGAAACACTTGTGCTCAGGATCCAGCATCCTTTCTCCCTTCACAGCAACCTTGCTCTTCTCACAGCCAGTCACTTTCAGATGGTGAATCTATTTCCAGACATACTTCTTTGTCCTATGTCACCACTCAAGAACCAGGTATTCTGCAGCAGAAGAATGCAATTCAAATGATCAGTTCTGTTTTGGATACTGATACTGAACCTACAAAAGATACAGAAAATACTTTTGTCCTAACAGACGTTCAGAAGACAGATGCCTTTGTCCCAGTGTACTCTGAAAGCATTGTTGAAGAAGCAGCACCAAATTTTGAGAAAGCTAGTGCTTTGCCAGTATTGCCATCAGAAAAGGACTTTAATGGAAGTGACGCGTCTTCCCAGCCAAATCCTCATTACACATTTAGCAAGCTAATGTTTAAGTCTTCCAGTGGCCATGAGGCTGAAAAAAGCACTTCTGATATTCAGGATACTTCACATGAAAAAGAAAACAAACTGGAGAGTTTGGTTTTGACTCATTTGAACGATAAGTGTGATTCTGATTTATGTGAAATGAATGCAGGGGTGCCAAAAGGAAACCTGAGTGAACCAGATAATCCAAAACATTGTCCTGAAAGTGAGAAATGTTTGCTTTCCATCGAGGATGAGGAGTCACAACAGAGTACTTTATCGAGTCTAGAGAACCATCCACAGCCGTCGGCTCCACCAGAAATGCATAAATACGGACACTTAGTTAAAGTAGAACTAGAGGAAAGTGCTGAAGACGATAAACCTGAAAACCAGATCCCTCAAAGGATGACCAGAAACAAAGGAAACACAGGAGCCAGTCAAAGCAAGCAGCTTCTGGCCAGCTGTGCACTGTTACCAGACAAAGACAGTGAATCTGCATCCCCTCGAGGAAGAATAAGATTAACTGAGGAGGACGACCCTCAGATTCACCACCCGCGGAAAAGGAAAGTGTCCCGGGTACCTCAGCCCGTGCAAGTGAGTCCCTCGCTGCTGCAAGCAAAAGAGAAAACCCAGCAGTCCCTGGCCGCCATTGTGGACTCACTGAAGCTCGATGAGATCCAGCCATACAGCTCAGAGCGCGCAAATCCCTATTTTGAATACTTGCACATAAGAAAAAAGATTGAAGAAAAGCGCAAGTTGTTATGTAGTGTGATCCCTCAGGCACCTCAGTATTATGATGAATATGTGACGTTTAATGGGTCGTATCTCCTGGATGGAAACCCCTTAAGCAAGATCTGCATACCCACAGTAAGTAGCCTCACTTGACATACACTTGCAGCCCCATTGGTAGGAATGTGATGGAGGTCACATGTGTAGTCTTCAGTTTTCTAGTAACCACATTTTAATGGGGGCTTCCCTGATAGCTCGGTTGTTAAAGAATCCACCTGCAATGCAGGAGATCCCAGTTTGATTCCTGGGTTGGGAAGATCCGCTGGAGAAGGGATAGGCTACCCACGCCAGTATTCTTGGGCTTCCCTGGTGGCTCAGCTGGTAAAGAATCCACCTGAATTGCGGGAGACCAGGGTTCAGTCCCTGGGTTGGGAAGATCCCCTGGAGAAGGGAAAGGCTATCCACTCCAGTATTCTGGCCTGGAGAATTCCATGGACTGTATAGTCCATGGGGTTGCAAAGAGCCAGAGACGACTGAGTGATTTGATTTTTGACATTTTAAAGAGTAAAAGGAGATGGGTGAAATTAATATTTCACTCAATATATCCACAATTCTATGTGAAAATACAATCAGTATAGAAAAGCTTTTGAGATAGTCTACATAGGTATTTTTTTTGGTGCTGAGTATTTGAAACCAGGCTGGCTTGTAGTACGTCTGAGTTCAGACCAGCCACGAATCAGTCAGTGCTCAGGAGTCATGTGTGGTCTGTGCTGCCTTACTGAACAGCACTGCTCCTTGGTATTTTGTTTCTTACCTGCTGCTGCTTTCAACCCTAAGGAGTTAATGCTTTTATTTCTCTGAAGGGTAACTCCTTTCCTTGTCCTTTTGATTCCATTCCCTCCAGCCTTCTTTGGAACCTTCCTCTATGAGAACACTTCTTACTACTGTATTTTTACAGTTTCTCTTTTCACTGGCCATTACCCATCCACTGAACATATTTAGGTCTCCTTCATCCTGGGGAGAAAAAAGTTACCCTTGCTTGTGGCACTTGGTCATGCCTAGTGAGCGATCTCACACCGCACCTTGGAGAGTGGTCTGTGCCCAACATCCCCTCTGTGTCACTTCCTGTTCATCCAGTCACTGTGTGTGCACTGGCAGAGATCCCCTATGAGCTCCAAATTGACTCACTGACCTCTCCCTTTTTCTTTCTACTTGCTCTCTCTCACATTCAACTTCATGACCATCTGGTTCTTCATAAACTCCTCCCCTCCCTGGTTTTTCATGATGGTGTGCTCTTCTGGTTCTCTTGCCTCACTTATCTTTTTCTGTCTTCTTATGGCTCTTATACCAACCCTTTAAACATCAGAGTTCTCCAGGAGTTAATTCTTCAGTCAGCAAGGTCCTGTCTCTTTCTGTGATTTCAGCAGCCTTCGATGTGCAGTTAGTCCCAAAACATCCTGTTGAGCCACATCATCTCCAGAATCAGATGGGAGGTGCCTCCTGGGCACAGTCAGTTAAATGACCTCAGGCACATGTCCCAGGCTTGGTTCCCCAGTATGCTGACCCTGAGGCTTTTCCAGGAGGGTTGTAGGTGGGAGTTGCCTGTGTGTGTGAGGGAAGTGGAATTGAGGAGAGCAGGCAGGTGCCCTGAGGTGAGTGCAGTGACTGCATGCACCTGTGGGAGCCTCTGGCGGGGAGCCTGCCCTGGGTGGGGAAGGTTAACTTGAGCTGCTGCGGAGCCTTGGCCACCAACTCTCTGTTTCCAGAAAGCAGGTCTAATGGCACCCACCCCGACCTCAGACCTTGGAACAGGACCCCCCACCCACTCCCTGACAAACACGTTATTTATTGGTGATGACACCATAGTAGAAACCCATCAGTTTACCAGGTTCTATCCCTTAGATCTGAGGACTCATTCCAGAATCGACATTCTCTGCTGCTTGTTCCAGGGCCCTCGTCAGTATCTCTCACTTCAGCATTGCAGCAATTTTTCCACTTCTTTTTTCTCCTAGTTTCTTTTGGCACTTTCTGTTTGTTGTTAAATTTATGTCCCTTTAAAAACAATAAAAAGCTGTTTCCCTGTTGAAGTATCTCAGCTGTGATTAGCTGGCTCCCCATTGGCCACACATAATAACCTACATCTGAGCACAGCAGCCTGACCCATCTCCCCACCCCTGCTTCATCTCACCACTCGTCCAAGTCACCCAGCCTTTCAGCCACACTGAGCCCCCCTCTTCTGTGGAGTCTCTGCTTGCTGCCTGGGTCCTTTGGCAGTGCTGTTCCCTCTATGTGGAATGCTGTCTTCACCAGGGCCATTTTTCTCGCCTGTCATCATGTGAGCTGTGATGTCACTGGGCAGGATCTTGTCGGAACAGAATTGCTTGTGTCTTCCTTAAACCTCCCCAGGATGTTACAGTTAACTGTTTACAGGCCTGCTTTTCCCTTTGAGCTGTAATCTTATGAAGGGCTGGGACACTGCAGGTCTCTTGGAGAATGATGCCTGCCTCTGTCTTCAACCCTGAATACACTACTGACTTCCGTAACTGTTCTACGTGCTTCTGGACGTCTTCTGAATGTCCTACAACATGGGACAAGATGAGGAGAAAGCAGAGGGAAAGTGTCCTCAAAAAGTCTCCACATACTCCTTCTCTACAGATGGATGTATTTTGAGAATTCCCAGATTTATATATTCTGCACAAACCTCCCTCCTTGGCTTCTTTTATACTAGCTGGTCTGCTCAACGTTTCAGCACTGAACTTGCCCCAACCTGCTTCTCTCTCCTTGGGTCCCCTCTTGTGGTCTCTGTTAGCAGCCATCCAGTCCTAGTGCTGAAGGACCTGCGAGTCCTCAGCTGCTCCCTCTTTTTTATCCTCAGTCAGTCACCAACATTTTAGACCACATCCCTTTCACTGCCTCCCCGTCTCACACCAGTGCAGCAGTGACCTGCTTCCTTCGTTCCTTGCTTACAGTCACGTCCTCCTAATAGCTGTTCTCCAGTACAGCTGTGAGCTGTTAAGACCTTTCCCTGGTTCCCTATTACATACAAAATTTACCCCAATGTGTTACACATAATATGTGTTCCACAGCATGTTAATTAAATACCTTCTTCAGTGGGGAAAGAGGGGTGTTTTTCATGACCAAATAAGTTTGGGAAACATCATTAATCAAAAAATAGATTTCTTCACTGTAGGATTTCTAAAACTATTAAAATTTAATTTGTTAATTATGAGATATGTAAATAAGTATATTTGTGTGTGTGTGTGTATAGATACACACACACAGTATTTCCCAACCTCACTTGTTCGGGGCCATTTCCTGTAAACCACGTTTGTGGCCCCAGCGTTGTGAGTCATGCCTGGAGAAGCACTGTGTGCAGGGTAGACTACAGCCTGTAGCGCTGGGCCCTGCTGCTCTCCCCATCCTGCCCTCTCTGCTGTCACACTCGATGCTCCAGAGCTCAGGCCTGCCTGCAGGTGCCTCCTGACACCAGACTGCTTGTCTCAGCAGGTGATCATACTGTTCTCTCCTGTGCGAATTAGCTCCCTCCCTGCTTTCTCTTTCTTTTCCCCCACAACTTACTTCTCTGAACTCTTTACTCTGGCTCTTCCTTTAAGGTGGAGCTCGGGCATGACCCTCGTAGAGAAGCCTTCTCTGACACTCCAGTCTTAAAGGAGGAGGTGTTTTCCCTGTGCCACTTGAAGGATGCCTGTGTGATTTTTCAAAACTGAAATAATAGCACCAAACTGTACTCTTGCCTCTTACTAAATTTAAAGAAGTTTTAAGACACAAATCAAATGTATAATTAGAGACCTGAAAAATCAGCCCCAATAAGTTGTTTTATAGAATATTCTGCATTGACTCAACTGATTGAATCCTAGTGGTGTTAAACTGTCTACTGTTTATAAATAGAGTCTTGATTAGGTCCAGTTCTGCATCTTTGGCAAGTGTTTCAGGTATAGTGCTACACTGTCCCTGCAGCTGCACGTCAGTATCTCCTTGTGCCCCTGCCAGAAGAGTCCCCCAAAGTTACTGCTTTGTGCCAGGATGTTCTGAGAAAACTTTGTTTCTTCACTCTAGTATGTTGACAGTTATTAAAAGCTGGGGGCAGAGGAAGAATATGCATGGGTCACAGACAGTTACTGCCATACTTGGATGTCTCTCTGTATTAACGCTTGAGAGTGAGTCAGCTTTCTTAAGCTCCAGCATCTATCAAAAAGCACAGTTCATGATAATCAAATCAGAGGTGAACTAACTGTAAGCTCTTTGGAGAATGGATAGACAAAGTGAGGTATCACATTTGTAATGAAGTTTGAAAACCACAACTCTGTTAGAAGACAGTTTCATCTATTTTTATAAAAGTTAACTCACTAAATACAAGACTCTGCAGTTTTGTGTTTGGATTTTATCATGTCTGCAGAGAGAGTTTACTTACTTGTACACTCAGACTGCCATCCTCTTTTGGACTGTTTGTTCAGTGTTTTTGTGTGTTTGTTACTCCTTCTTCCCTGTCTGTGAGCTGTCACATACGGACACTCTAAAACGTGTCTCTGCGGTAAACAGCTCCCTCCATCCTGATTTGCTGTTTGGGATTTGCTGTGGCCTCAAAAGTAAAATGTGTACGTTTTCTGAAATGTTTTGCTTTCTTTCAAAGAGTTGAAAAGTAACAACCAGTTGTGAAATTGTTACTTACTGTATTATTTAATTCAAAGAACATAAGAATTTATGTTTGCATTACGTTCTGCACTAAAAAGGTTTAATTTTATAGGATTAGCTGATTATTGTAAATGAAATCTAATATTTTCAACTCTTTATTTTTTTAATTAGATTACACCCCCACCTTCACTGTCAGATCCACTTAAAGAGCTTTTTCGACAACAGGAAGTTGTCAGGATGAAACTACGTTTGCAGCACAGTATTGAAAGGGTAAGAAATGTTTAAATTCACTTATGCAAAAAATAACTTTTAACAGTAGATTATGATGGCCTACAGTTTTTTATTAGTGAATCTTCCTTATTTAGAACCATTTTGGGAAATGGCTTGATTTTATCTTCGTTCTTCTGCAATAAGATGGAGAATTTTTAAGCCTGTTTTTGGGTAGCTGTTCCTATGTTACAATTTATGTTCAGGATTTATTTGATATACAGAAACCTCTTAAAATTTCTGTGTCATTTGCCAGATCTACAGGCCGGTAGCAGTGAATTCCTGTATAGACATACAGATTTCCAGGTTCTGAGATTGTTGCTTGGTACCAGCTGCCATGGTGCAGAATCATACTAAGGCTGCGCTCCTTGGTCCCTTTAGGTCTGCTTTAGTATTCCAGTTTCTGGTGGTTAGTTTTGTCATGAAATGACAAGAGAACAAACCTATCTAATTATTTATAGAAATCGTCAAAGTAACTTAGATTGATAAAAATAAAAAATTACCTTCTATATCTCTTCTTGGACAGTCAGGGACTTTCTGAAAATGTGATATAAGCTATGACCCTTCTTTACAGACATACACGTAGATTCTTATACAAGCAAAACATTGTATGTAATTTCTTCATTCATGATTGATTCCCTAAGGTAGAGGTTCTTAACCTTTTTTGTGCCATGGATTCCTATATAAAACCTTTGCTCAGAATAATGTTTGTAAATGAACGAAATAAAGTTATAGTATTACAAAGAGAAAAGCAAATAAAGACTCACTCAAACAACTTACAACACTGTGCATGACCCACATCAGTGAACAGTTTGTTAGCAGAAAGGAGTTAGGTCATATAACCCACATCAGTAGCTGTTTCAGCCACAAGCTTGTGGTATATTTCATCTATGCATGTAGCCATGTTACAAACGCCTTGCTGTTACAGAAGAGAAGCCTCCACCATGCCACCACGATGGGGTACCACTTCAGAACACTTAGAATGCATATAATAAAAAGACAGATAATAACAAATGTTGGCAAGGGTTTGAAAAACTGGAATCTTCTACCTTGCTGGCAAGAACATAAAATGACACAACTGCTGTTGAATCAGTTCAGTCGCTCAGTCGTGTCCAACTCTTTGTGACCCTGTGGACTGTAGCACGCCAGGCCTCCCTGTCCATCACCAACTCCCGGAGTTTGCTGTTGAATACATTTTGGCAGTTTGTCAACAAATTAAACATAAACCTACCATATGACCCAGCAATCCCACTCGTAGTTATTTACCCAAGAGAAATAAAAAGACACATTCAAACAAAGAATTGAGCATGAATGTTCATAGCAGCCTTATTCACTATGTCCCAAAGGAGCCATCAACTGATGAATAGATAAATAAAATGTAAAAATGAATGGAAGTGATGTGTGCTACAACACAGATGAACCTGGAAAACATGTGACACGAAAGAAGCCAGTCACAAAAGACCACACAGTTTGATTCCACCTGTATGAACTGTTCATAACAAGTAAACTCATAGAGACCAGAAGTAGAGTTAAGGTTGCCAGGGGCAGAAGGGGAATGCAGAGTGACCGCTGGTGGGCCCAGGTATTTCTTCCTGGGGTGACAAAAATATCCTGGAGTTAAGTGGTGACAATTGAACATCTTGGTAAATACAGTCAGCCTGCCATATCCACAGGTTCCATATTCATGGAGTCAACCAACTGTGGATCAAAATACTCAAGAAAAAAATTCCAGAAAGTTTTAAAAAGCAAAACTTGATTTTGCCACATATTGGCAAATTTACCTAGCATTTACATTGTCTTAGGTATTGTAAAGTAATCTAGAGATGATTTTAAGTATATGGGAGTATGTGTGTAGGTTATATGCAAATATGATGCCGTTTTATATAAGGGACTTGCACATCCATGAATTTTGGTATCCACAAGGGTCCTGGAACCCATCCCCCACAGATACCAGTAGATGACTATATATCATTAATGAAAGCCATCATTGTACACTTTCAAAAGATCATTTTTAAAAAGAGACTGCCAATTCTGGAAAGAAACTTTACTTTTAGAATTCTGAGTTCTCAAATTTATCAGCCTTACTATGAAGGAGAAACTGCTCTGAGATTCAAGTTCTTTTAACATTTTAAGTTGATTTTTTTTTTTTGAAAAACAAGTGGTTGAAGAGGTTTTTTTTTTAATTCTTCGTTCAACTAGGAAAAACTCATTGTATCCAATGAACAGGAGGTTCTTCGGGTTCATTACAGAGCTGCAAGGACACTGGCAAATCAGACACTGCCATTCAGTGCATGCACGGTTCTCCTGGATGCGGAAGTGTACAGCGTGCCCCTGGATGCCCAGGTAAGGTCTCCCTGCTGCCTCAGTGCCCCCAGGACAGCAGCGCCTCTGGTAGTTGCTATCTTCAGGACAAACTTGAGTTCAGCAGTCAGTAAAGCACAACAAAGGCGAAAATGAGTGAAGCACTTCCAGATCACCTGGCCCTCTGAACGTCATTAAATCAAGACAATTACAGAACAGATACGTGTGTGTTTAAGATAGCGTCATTTTATAGATAACTTGTGAGTTGTGTCTGTCATGGATTTTATACCCCGACCCTGACCTTCGAGCAACTGGGAAGCTTAAAGCTGAAAGCTAAAAAAAATTGTCAGGTGGAACCCGGGTTGAGTCAGTGCTGAGAGAGGGCCAGGCTTTATTTGGATCTTGGGTGTTGTTGGGATAAATTAAAAGAACTATGGGAAACTGTAGCTGTAGTTTGAAAACATGAACTGCCACATATAAATTTCAGGAATCCAGAACCAGACATCAGTCAGAATTTTTTTGTGGTTCATAAACCAGAATGAAATTCACCCGTCATAAGAGAATATAAAAGTATAAACACAAGACAATGAAGGATTATCACCAAAAAAGACTAGGAAATGCTGGGTTTTTTAAAAAAGTCAGTTATTTATTTGGCTGCACTGGGTCTTCATTGCTATGTACAGGCTTTCTGTAGTGAGGAGAGTGGGGGCTACTCTCTAGTTGCAGTGCACAGGCTTCTCATGGCAGGAGCTTCTCTTGTTGAAGAGCATGGGCTCTAGGCAAATGGACTTCAGTAGTTGCGGTTCAAGGGCTAAGTTGCTCTGCAGCCTGTGGGATCTTCCTGGACCAGGGATCAAACCTATGTACCTTGAATTGGCAGGCAGATTCTTATCCACTGTACCACCAGGGAAGTCCCGGGAAATGCTGTATTAAATCAGGCCAACCATAGAGAAACAAAGTATATGCGGTATACTATAGAGAAAATTACTTAGTTCTTTCTGGGCTTTATTTTTCTCATCTTTTTAAAAAGAAAAAAAGGAGTCCCAGACAGGTCATAAAGAGAATTTCTGAAAAGTGAATTTTCCTAGTAAACCCAGACTGATCAGAGGCTAAAAAGGATCATGCCACAGTCAACAGAACGTAGTCATCGTCTTGAGAACGACTGTGGGCCTGTTGTCCTTGTATGGCTGGCCTTACAGTTGATACACAGTCTCTCTCGACTGAGGAGCAGGCTTGTCCAGAGCTGCAGAGGGTCTAAGGAACAAGTCCACTTCCTTGGGTAGGCTGTTCTCTTATCAGACCTCTTCATTTTCCAGATAAACTTGTAATATTAAGAAGGATTGAATGATAAAATTTAAAATAGTCAACACATCTTTCCTGAAGACCAGGGCAAAAGTGGTCACAGCTCAGAATGTGGGCAGTGTGGTAGTGGGGCTGCGTGAGGCCTGGATACCCCTGTGGCGGTGCTGGTGGTCAAGCTGGGCAGGGCAGTCATGGAGGCAGCTGCCTGTTGCCAGGGCATTAGAACAAGGCCTTCACAAGTCAATTCTCAAACAAGATATAAAGAGATGCTCTTAACCCCATTTACAGAATAGAAAATTGAAGGAGTATAGAATCAGTTTGAGATTACACAATAGGATACAAAGCTGACATTTGAATATTGCCTATCTTAACGAAATACCAAAACTGGTATTATTAAGAGTCGGTGTAGGATTTCCTTATAAACTCTCCAGAGAATAGGTCCTACAAAAGGACTGGGTCCTGGGAGAAATGTCTGCCCCAAAGCCCTGTCTGCCACCTCATTGTTTACTCCCAACATGTGGTAAGTAACAGTGTTAGTAGCTCACTTGTGTCCAACTCTTTGCGACCCCATGGATTGCAGCACTCCAGACTCCTCTGGCCATTCTTCCCAAGCAAGAATACTGGAGTGGGTTGACATTACCTTCTCCAGTGGTCTTCCCCACCCAGGGATCAAACCCAAGTCTCCTGAGTTGCAGGCAGATTCTTTACCAGGTCTGAGCCAACTGTCATGTTAAAATGAGTTTCATGATCAGTTATATGTTAATAAGGTCACAGGCATGTAATACATCATATGACATGCCTTTTTGAGACGTTTTTGACTCACAGAGCAGTAGGGTTCTCTTTAATTACTAAACCCAACATCCTAATAATTCTAATAACTAACTAATCAGCTCAGTATGGAAATATTTTATCAGCCTTTTTAAATACTCAGGTTAGATGTTATCTTTCTTTGAAATATACTTTCATCATTCCTTTAAAAGTAGAATATACTATAAAAAGATAAAATGGCATATAGATTTTTTAAAGTAGGTTATTTTATTTTGTAATATCCAACTATTTTAATACTCTGTTTCAGTCTGATGACAGTAAAACTTCTGTGAGGGATCGCTTTAATGCAAGACAGTTCATGTCTTGGTTACAAGATGTGGATGATAAATTCGACAAATTAAAGGTATGTATGTTTAGAAGTTTACTTTAACTGGATGCTTCCCCTTCATCAACAGAAACTGTTGCTGTGTGATAGAGGAGTGGTTAGGTGACGAAAGATGGTAAGCTGTGAATCCTCACGCTGGTCATACTTTGGAAGATAAATGAAGAAAAGGACCCCCCCCTGCCATTTTTTGAATTCAATTCAGTATCAAAGGTGCAGCTGCCACAGAAAAAGCTGTTTCTAAAGTGGGTCTTCGTGCTTGTTATCCTTTGTACAAGAGGAGGGGGAGAACAGGAAGACAAGAAATATTATTTTGCCAATAGTCTATAAAGAAAATTGTTTGGCTTCAATTATTTTAAAAAATCACTCTTCCTTAGATTTTCATAATTCTTCTGATAACTTGAAATTTTATTGCTCAAAAGAACAGTTTCAAATTGAAGTCTGTTAGATGAGTGTGAAATCACAGGCCCAGAAGGATTTGGTGTATGGATATCGATACAGACAGAGTGTAAACCATAAATGGACGTAACTCAGAAACTTCACATACCCTAGTATATCCATCTTGCTCCCTAAAGAAACAATGCATGAGATTAATTTTTAAACAAAGCAGTTTTTAATAAATAATTAATTCTTCTCTTCTCTTAAATAGACCTGTCTTTTAATGAGGCAACAGCATGAAGCTGCAGCTTTAAATGCCGTCCAGAGGTTAGAATGGCAGCTCAAACTCCAGGAACTTGATCCTGCCACCTATAAATCTATCAGCATCTATGAAATTCAGGAGTTTTACGTTCCCCTGGTTGATGTTAACGATGACTTTGAATTGACTCCTATATAGCAGCCGTTACTTCCTGGTGGTATCTTAAACAAATGAGGCTCAAGAGTGTTGTGCTGTGGAATGCTGCCTTTTGACAAAAATACAATATTATGCCTTCACAATTATTAGTAAAGTTCAACTAAAGTTGGTGATGTAGTAAACACTGTCATTTTATTAAAAATGAAAAGAATTATTTTGGATCTTAGATCCAAGCAGTTTCTAACTGAAAACTACTATTTATATTGGTGGAATGTGACTCACATTGGAGCCCGTTGGCAGATGTCATAGTTGAGTAGGGAGCAGAGGGGGCTGCTAATGGCGCTGGAAGCTGTTAGCGCTCTGTACGAGGTGACTGCGGGTGTTCAGGTTCTGTCACGGTCTGCTGAAATAGATCAACAAACTAAAAGGCGCAGTTCCTACCAAATAGTTTCTAATGTGGAAGGAAAACTTGGCACAAAATTTCTTCAGTTTATTTTATCTGTAAGTTAATTGTATAGCTTTCTTTTCGAAAGTTTTAATATTGTCTTCCTTTTTAATAACTTATTTTATACATATTGTGCAGATGTAAATCTTGTAATTAATGGTCAAAATGTATACAAAGGGATTGGTAGTCAAAACATATACAAAGAGATAATTGTAAAACTGTTTTGTCTAATGTTTTATTGGACCAAAGTTGTAGTTTGTATGGTATGGAGTGTAGTGATAGTGTGTTGAGGTAGCAGGACCTTTAAATAAGGCATGCGTGTCTGCGTTAGCTTGTTACCATCACAGAATTGTAGAGACTGTGACTTAGCTGCATGCTTCCTATAATTTAACCCTCTCCACAGTGATGCCTGGCGGTAGTGTAAGGTGTTTCATACCAGTCTCCCAGGGTAGGACCTTTGACTTACTATGTTGGACATTTTATTTAGAATTAGTCATGCAAAGAAACAGCTCTTTCTTCATCTCACGATAGAGCCTATTCTCCTCCCTCCCCCAAAAAAATGCCTTTGAATGAAAATTCTGAAATTGTAAATGTCTATTTTAATACTCAAGTATGAAAGAATCTGTGAATATATGTAAATATGTTTAATAAATTTTATTGGTCATGTTAAATCATTGTAAACTTTTTTACATTGCTCAAATATAATGTTTTAAGCTTAATAACCTTTGCACTTTTAAATAAAAACTGAATACTCAAGAAAGAAATCCTTGGTAGTCACAATAAGTAAAAGCAATGGACATATTCCTATTGACCTCTGCAATGTTTATGAAAAATTAATATGTTGTATTTTTTCCTTGTATCAAGAAGCAAAACATACTTTTCAGAATTTTATAATTAAAGTAAGATTTGGTATGCTGTTTTTTAGTAAAATAATTAGCAATATACATAGAAAAAGTCCAGTTTCTGCTATAACATGATGTCAAATGTTCAGGAATATTTCAGATTTGAAACCTGCTGCTAAACTTATTAAACATTTTCGGAAAGAAAATTAGGTTATATGTAAAATTGATCATAAGTACATGAAATAAAATTTACAGAACTTTCCGTCATACCTTCTTGAATTATAAAATAATAATGGATGTTTTTTATTCCAATAGAAGTAAAGAAAATATATAAGGAATAAAGTGATTTAAATTCAGCTAACAAGTTGGAAGTCCCAGCTAATGGGAAAGAATGTAAATTGAAGTTTTTGAGTGCAAAGGTATATATTAAGCTTAGGGGTTTTGAATTTTTACTTCAGTTTATATTTTAATTCATACTGTACTTGGCATGCGCAATAAAGCAGCACATGTGAAAAATACACAGTGCAAGGACTTTATTATAAAGATTGGATGTAGTAGTCTTTAGAAATTTAGATGAAAGATTTTGGCCTTTTTTATTGGATAAATGAGGCCAAGAAAGGCAGGGTAGATTTTAAAGCACTGGTTTTGTTGAAGTTAAGTTTATTAAGGCTGGGAACATTAAAAGCTAATTTATAAAAGCAATACTTTTTAATATGAAAAAATTAATGCAAATTTTGTTTATACTTTTGCCTAAAAGTAAAAAAACCAGATTACTGAGCATTGAAGTCACAGAAAACACGAGAAGGGGAAGTTCATACAGCATTTTGTTCTGATGGTTCAACCAGAGATGGGGGACGCGGAAAAAAAAAAAAAAAATCACTGTTTGGCCAAACAGAACAAGCTGCAGAAGAGAAAAACCAAGCAAGCAGAAATCTGGCGTTTTTTAGTCACCCCAGCGTCTTAGTACTAACCACAGTTCTCTCCCTCTTCAACGGTACCTCAAGTTGCTGGAGCCTGTCTGCCATGATTCTGCTTCTGCAGATTTCCTCTGTAAAGTGACTCAAAGCTAATTGGAATAGCTTAGGAAAAAAAAAGTGAATGCCTTCTCTGGAGGAATTTATACTTAAGTAAGTAGTTAAGGGCTCTTGATATTAAAGATATTCTGAAGCTCTGAAATGCTAGAAAAAAACTTGGAATGAAGTCTATGCCTAAAATGATATAGGATTCTAAAAGAAATAAATGATGGTTAGTTTAATCAGTGATTTTTTTTTTAACTATTCAAATATCATGAACAAGATACTAAATTGTACCTAAGGATTTGTATTTCTTTAAATCTTGTTCTAAATCATATCTGTTTAATAAATGACTAGTTGATATTTGTGCATGTTATTTAATAAAGAGTTATATTTTTATAGAAAAAATAAGAGTGAAATGTGTGATAAGTGATTTATTTTTTTTTACTTTTCCACTCCCACATGACTCCAAGCCCAACACCAGTGTTTACTTGAGCAGGTGGCAAAATGGTAAAATACTCATTTGTTGGGAAACAACCTTTTTCTAAGGCAAAAATTAGCCTTGTCTACTCAGTAATGAGGTGAGGTCTCAAAAATGAATTTTACATGTTAGACATGCTGCAGACTTAACTTTAAAAATCTCAAGCAAAGACCCCTTGAAGCTCATTTTAGCAGACTGAAGAATAAGACAGTTACTCTAGAAATTGAGCAATGCTAAGTATATATTTAGCTATCCAAAAAGTTAATATTTTTTATCCTATCTTTGACACATAAAAGCCCAAAATTTTATGTAGGGGAAATTGACTTTTTAAAATTCATGAGGTAGTCTTTTCTTCTTGTATTTTTGGAAAAAAAGCATTTTCACAACTTCTTAAAAAATCCTTTTCAATTGCTACTATAAAAAAAAAAAATCCTTTTCAAACCTTAAAATTTAAATAATTCCTAATTAGATGGCTAAAAAGGTTAGAGTTTAAGCATTAGCATTTAAACAGTGAAAAAGTACATTTGGAAAGACTGACTTGTCAGTCTTCAGTTTTAGCAGTTTTGAGGGATATGTAGTGGTATCTTCCTGTTCTTTCAATTTGCATTTCTCTGATGATTAGGGAGTTTGAACATTACTAATATGTTTAGTGGCCATTTGTATGTTTTATTGTGTGAAAAGTCCTCAAGTGTTCATTGTATTGTCTTTTTATTACTGATTGATTTATAGGAAGTTTTTATTCTGCACACAAATCCTTTGTCAGGTCTTTATTAATGTCCATAAGAATTTAAGGAATGTGTGAATATCCATGCATTTAGGTTTTAGTGATAGGGATTTAAGGCACAATGTTGTATCATTGCGAACATTCTTATGTAAGCAGTTTTGCTAAAATAAATTATAGTAGTATATTTTTAACTATCTCAAAATGCTTTAATTAAACTACTGTGTAACCATCCCAACTGGAATATTTGGAGAATACAAAAATTCTGTTTTCCTAAAAGGGAAAGATAATCACAGCAACATGCTTTGTGAGATGGGAATGATATTTAAAAACAAAAGGGATGAATATGACATCTGTATTTTAAAGAGCTTGAAGGAAAGAAAGAAAAACCTCAGAACCTGAAAAGTTTGACAGGCTTGAAGGCAAAAAGCTGAAGCCATTGTTGAAGGGCAGAGAGCAGAAAATCTTGAACGGTACAGTCTAATCGGAGATACTTCAGATGGAAGCCCTGTTAAAGCCATCTGGTTCCCTGAACAAGTGACACCACAGGCTGGATATGGTGGAAGGAGCAGTTTGTCCTCCAGAAAGCACCAAGAAGCTCTGGCTCTTAGAAGTAAGTTAGGTGGTGGAAGTTTCATGAAGAAACATCTTAATTAAAAGTGTACTCCCTGGAGAAGGAAATGGCAACCCACTCTAGTATTCTTGCCTGGAAAAGTCCATGGACAGAGGAGTCTGGCGGGCTGAAGTCCATGGGATTACATGACTGAGCATGTGTGCACGAGGGTGGAGGGAGATGGGCTGGTAGCAATAAAGGGGTAGAACTGAAAAAATAAAAGTGTACTCCCAACATGTAACCATAAGTGGGGCCCAGCTGCTCCCTGCTCAGAAGGTAATAAAGAGGCAAAAGCTTGCTTTATTTTGGGTGCTGACAACTTGAGGGGAGGATAGACTTCTGTCCAAAGGCCCACTCTTTCCTCTGACCATCAGTGGGCTAGAGCGTGTATAGGCTGAGGGTGGGGGCTATGTGCAGAAACAGCACAACTCTGATAGTCACCTTGAAATTGGTCATCAGTGATAGCTAGTCTTCAATTCCATGGTCAGTTTGTTCCCATTTCCTTGAGGCCAGTTCTAGGAATTGTGGCAGCTATGTCATGGTTATGGTCAGTCAGGTCGTCATACAGTTTAACTTCTACCTGGTGGGGGTTTCAGTACCTATAAGACAGCTCGCAGGATATAGCTCAGAATATTATCTGTAGCCCTGGAGGAGGAACCAAAGGTCCTTGACTGCTTAATGACTAAACTATTATTATTTGGTTTCTCTTAACTGTTTTCCTTGTTTCTGCATATTCTCATTTCTCTGATTAACTTATTTCTTGGCTAGTTTTTCCACAGACAGAAGGCAGGCAGAGGACATGGGGGACAAGGACCATAGGGTCGTGCTCCATTTCAGACAGAGAAGTAGACAAAAGTCCAAAAACAACACTAATTGCAAGGGAGTGAACAAGCAGATGCTGGCAAGCAGGTAAAAGTAGGAAACCAACTGCCTTCCTGTGGGTTTTTTGGCGTGGGTTGGTTTTATTGTTATTTTAATTATTTTGTTGTGTTTAGCCCTCCCCAGCTCAGTCTCGAAAGAACTCTTGTCTCAGAATTGCTGTGTCTCCCCATGGGATAAAACATCAGCACAGCTGTGATACAGTCTTAGGTCCCCTCTTACCTGCCCCGGAACCATTCGCCTCTCACTTCATACCCATGAGTTTCAGAGTGGAAGCAAGGTTTCCAGACAATGAAGACTGCTCATACTAAGTAAAGTAAGAAAGAGAAAGACAAATACCATATCATTTATATGTGGAATCTAACATACGACACAAGTGAACTTAGCTACAGACTCACAGGTGTAGAGAACACACTTGTGGTTGCCAAGGGGGAGAGGGTTCGGGAGGGATGGACTAAGTTTGGGATTAGCAGGTACAAACTATTATATATAGAATGAATAAACAACAGAGACCTACTGTAGCATACAGGAAGCTAGAGCCAATATCCTGTAATAGCCTATAGTAGAGAAGTCTGAAAAATGTGGATATTAATAATATGTATAACTGAATCACTTTGTTGTACACCTGAAACACAACTTTGTAAATCAACTATGCTCCAATAAAATAAACTTAGAAAAAAAGTGGATAGGGTTTATGCAACAAGGAAAAAAATCCTGTCCAAAGCCAAAGGAAAAATGTGCAGGATACAGGAGTGGAAAAGAATGAAGAATGCAAATAGACCACCTTGGCTTTATGGAGAGTATTTGTATAACCTCTAAAAAAGATCTACATTTAGTAGCATGAAAAGATGTTCTAGATATGCCAGGTGGGAAAAAGCATGTTGCAGTGAAGTATTCTTAGCATCATTTCATTTTTCACAAGCATGTCACTACATGTGACTTAAAAAAGAAGGAATATACATAAAACAAGGTGCAATCTCCAGAGGCTAAAATGGCCAGGGGTGAGCATGAGGTTCCATAATTTTTAAATTTTCTGTAATCAGAAAAAAAGGAAACAGTTGAAAAAAGTATTTTAAAGAAGCTACAGAGTTTGGACCTCATCTGGTAGGCAAGAGTGAGCCATGAGTAGTGTTTACTCATGATTTGAGAGGCCTTAGGAGCTTTCCAGAATGATTTGTAAATCTCTCAATAGCCCTTGATAGTGCTGTACAAACATCTTCTGCCAAAACAGCATTTTCTCCCTGCAGGTGGGCCAGCAGCTTCCCCAGAGGTTTGCTGGGTCCTGAGCCTTGGAAGAGCTCCCTTGGGCGTCCTGCCTGGTGGATTCACAGCCGTACATCACAGAGGGAATTAGGAGGATCTTAAGAACTTGAAACAAAATAGAACTGATTCAAATGAATTCTTTTAATGGCTGAGTAATATTTCATGGTGTATATGTACCATAGCTTCCTTATCCATTCATCTGCTGATGGGCATCTAGGTTGCTTCCATGTCCTGGCTGTTATAAACAGTGCTGCGATGAACATTGGGGTGCACGTGTCTCTTTCAGATCTGGTTTCCTCAGTGTGTATGCCCAGGAGTGGGATTGCTGGGTCATGTGGCAGTTCTATTTCCAGTTTTTTAAGAAATCTCCACACTGTTCTCCATAGTGGCTGTACTAGTTTGCAATTCCCACCAACAGTGTAAGAGGGTTCCCTTTTCTCCACACCCTCTCCAGCATTTATTGCTTGTAGACTTTTGTATAGCAGCCATCCTGACTGGCATGTAATGGTACCTCATTGTGGTTTTGATTTGCATTTCTCTGATGATGAGTGATGTTGAGCATCTTTTCATGTGTTTGTTAGCCATCTGTATGTCGTCTTTGGAGAAATGTCTGTTTAGTTCTTTGGCCCATTTTTTGATTGGGTCATTTATTTTTCTGGAATTGAGCTGCAGGTGTTGCTTGTATATTTTTGAGATTAATCCTTTGTCTGTTGCTTCGTTTGCTATTATTTTCTCCCAATCTGAGGGCTGTCTTCTCACCTTGCTTATAGTTTCCTTTGTAGTGCAGAAGCTTTCAAGTTTCATTAGGTCCCATTTGTTTACTTTTGCTTTTATTTCCAATATTCTGGGAGGTGGGTCATAGAGGATCCTGCTGTGATTTATGTTGGAGAGTGTTTTGCCTATGTTCTCCTCTAAGAGTTTTATAGTTTCTGGTCTTACATTTAGATCTTTAATCCATTTTGAGTTTATATATATAGCCTCAAGATTTTCTACATTTCTTTATGTTTAAAACAGGAAGAGTTGAGAGGCCTTTGGAACTCAGTGTTTTCTTCTGAAAGCTTTGTGGTAATTCCCACCACAAAGCAGGGAGGGAAGAGCAGGGCGAGGATGGGGGAAGGAGGCTTCTCCCCAAAGGGCCTTCCATCCCTAAATCTTACCCCCACAGGGCAGCTGAGAAGCTGGTAGACTGGCTCCCTTTAGATCTGTAAATCAAATACGCAAATTCAGCTGAGTCTCTTGGGTGCAAAGCATGAAGAGGGGAGTGGTGGATTCCAAACTGGAGTACCCAGCCTGGGGCACTTGGCCAGTTCCAGGACACAGAGTGGTTTTCCTGTCTCCACTGGGCTGTGTGGTGCACAGGCTGGATGCCTCCTCCAGGCAAGCCCAGCTTCCTCCTCCCATGGGCTGGACTGGGTGATCTGCCCACGCTCCTGTAAGGAAGCTCCAAAGTGGAGACTCCAGACTAACTGGAGTGCTTACCCGGGGCACCCAGCACTGTGCCTTGGTGACCCTTTTGCTCTCTGTCTCCTGGGGTGTATTGGCTGGAGTGAGGAGAGACCCAGAGGTAAGAAGCTACAGTTGTCCTTGTTATCCTTCTATACTGGGCAAGACAACTTCCCCCTCCCCTAGCTTCACTGCCTCCACCCACCCCACCCACGAAGATGCCCACATCCTAATCCCTAAGAGCTGTGCATGTCAATTTACATGGGAAGAGGAACTTTGGAAACATCATAAAGTTACGAATCTTGCGACGGAGAGAGAGTCTGAGAAAGAGACGTGTAGAGGAGCTGAGAAACAGGGAGGAAGAGAGAAGGGGGGCCATTGAGGGAGAGCGAGGGTGGAAGGGAAGTTGGTTTATTGACCTGAAGATGCTGTACTGCTGGCCTCGCAGATGGTGAAAGGGACACAAGACAGGGAATGCAGGTAGCTTCTAGAAGCTAGAAGGGCACAGAGTCTCCCCGAGAGCCTCTGGAAGGAGTACAGCTCTTCTGATCTAACCTGAGTTTAGGACTTCCAGAACTGTAAGAAAACATGGATTGTTGCTTTAAGGCAGTGATTTGTTAACAGCAATAGGAAACCTCTTCACTGTGGTGGTTTGACAGTCAACTGATGCATCTACATCAGATGATTGAATCACCTTAGGTGAATTGGTGACATCTGACCCCATCATTGAACCCTGTGCTGCACCAAGTTGCTTCAGTTGTGTCCGACTCTTTGTGACCCCAAGGAGTGTAGCCTGCCAGGCTCGTCTGTCCATGGGATTCTCCAAGCAAGAATACTTGAGTGGGTTACCACACCCTCCTCTAGGGCATCTTCCCAATACAGGGATCAAACCTGAGTCTCTTAATGTCTCCTACATTGGCAGGTGGGTTCTTTACCACTAGCACCACCTGGGAAGCCTATCAAACCCTACGAAGAGGCTATTGCATTGGTCATTGGTGAAATAAAATAGCCACCTGGAGGCTCAACCGACATTTGCTCTTCTAGAGCATATCAAAGAGGATCTTCAAATTAAAATAACTATCTTTTTCTTATTATCCAAGTAATGCTAGCAAAGACATGAGAGAATGCAGACAAGCACAAAGAAAAAACACAAATTGCTCATAATCTCACCAACAGACAACCACTTCTTACACCACAGTTTTCTTTCCAGGCCTTTTGAAATAATTGTATGCAGTTTTAAATACTAGTCATTTTAAATACATGCACTGCTGTAAAACGTTGACATGTCGTGAATATCTTTCCGGGCCAATGATATTCATCTGCAGTGTTAGTTCTCCAAGTGTAAGCTGGAGTTCCAAGACTTGGAGTCCCAAGACAGGTAGTTCCTGAGCTCAAAACCATCCTTACTTTAATTCTAATACCTTATTTGCCTTTTCATCCTCCTCTCACATATTTTTTTTTTTTAGAGTACATAATATGTGAAATAATGAATATTTCTGAAGTTTCTTAGTTTTAATTTCAAAAGTTTTGATAGCTGTAGCACACATAAGCAAAGTATCTTTGGAGCACTCAATAATTTTCAAGAGTGTAAAAGGGTCCTGAGAATACAAAGTTTGTAAACCTCTGATCTATAATACTATTTTTCATAGCTGGTTTAGCACTTTGCACTGGAGTATCATAATCATTTAACCAGTAAGTAATGCCAAGAATAAGATCCTTAAATTTGTGTACACTTAATTATTGCTTTCAGATAATTTTCAGGGATGGTTTTTTAAAAGTATACTTATTTACTGTATAAAAATGGACTAATATCAATAATTAATCCACCCCATTAGCTAGTCTGATAGGGACGGAGTAGGTGGTTAAATAGGTAATCCTACTGTGCTTAGTTGCTCAGTCATGTCTGACTCTTTGCGACCCTGTGGACTGTACCCCGCCAGGCTCCTCTGTCCATGGGGATTCTCCAGGAAAGAATACTGGAGTGGGTTGCCATGCCCTCCTCCAGGGGATCTTCCCAACCCAAGGATTGAACTCAGATCTCCCGCATAGCAGGCACATTCTTTACCATCTGAGCACCAGGGAAGCCCAGTTAATCCCACTCAATTCAGTTGTTCAGTTGTGTCTGCCTCTTTGCGACCCCATGGACTGCAGCACACCAGGCCTCCCTGTCCATCACCAACTCTTGGTGCTTACTCAAACACATATCCATTGAGTCGGTGATGCCAGCCAACCATCTCATCCTCTGTCATCCCCTTCTCCCACCTTCAATCTTTCCCAGCATCAGGGTCTTTTCCAATGAGTCAGTTCTTCGAATCAGGTGGCCAGAGTATTGGAGTTTCAGCTTCAGCATCAGTCCTTCCAATGAATATTCAGGACTGATTTCCTTTAGGATGAACTGGTTGGATCTCCTTGCAGTCCAAGGGACTCTCAAGAGTCTTCTCCAACACCACAGTTCAAAAGCATCAATTCTTCAGCACTTAACTTGCTTTATAGTCCAACTCTCATCCTTACATGACTACTGCAAAAACCATAGCCTTGACTAGACGGACCTTTGTTGGCAAAGTAATGTCTCTGCTTTTTAATATGCTAAGTGGGTCATAACTTTTCTTCCCAGGAGCAAGTGTCTTTTAATTTCATGGCTGCAGTCACCATCTGCAGTGATTTTTGAGCCCAAGAAAATAAAGTCTGTCACTATTTCCATTGTTTCCCCACTTACTAGCCGTGAAGTGATGGAACCAGATGTCATGATCTTGGTTTTCTGAATGTTGTGTTTTAAGCCAATGTTTTCACTCTCTTCTTTCACTTTCATCAAGAGGCTCTTTAGTTGTTCCTCACTTTCTGCCATACGGGTGATGTCATCTGCATATCTGAGGTTATTGATATTTCTCCCAGCAGTCTTGATTCCAGCTTGTGCTTCATCCAGACCTGCTTTTCAAATGATGTACTCTGCATGTAAGTTAAATAAGCAGGGTGACAATATACAGCCTTGATGTACTCCTTTCCCAATTTGGAGCCAGTCTGTCGTTCCATGTCCAGTTCTAACTGTTGCTTCTTGACCCACATACAGATTTCTCAGGAGGCAAGTAAGGTGGTCTGGTTTCCCCATCTGTTGAAGAATTTTCCACAGTTTGTTGTGATCCACACAGTCAAAAGCTTTGGTGTAGTCTATCCTACTAGGGGATTGTAAATAGAAAAATATGGGAGACCCCTGTAATTTAATGGTTACTCAGGAAAGCAGGTTTGCTTAACCACAAAACCAAGCAGTCCTGCTTAGCAACAAAACCATGCAACAAAAGCATGGGACATGACCCCCAAGCAATAAAACACTGGTGGAATGAGCCCCACATCCTGCCCAATGAGCTCAGAAAGTTAATGACCCCTCGGATATGCTCTCTGCACACATTAAAAAACAGTAATTTATGGACCTAGCTTGACAAAACTCCCCTGCCCAACCTGAAGGAGGAACTGATGATGGAAGCATGGCGTCTACTCAAGAAAGACAAAGAAGTTCTCCCTCTCCCCACTTTGATTAAAAAACTATGGCCTAGGGATGTGACACCCCTTTGCCCACTCTTTTGTAAGCCTTACAAGCGTCCTAGTCTAGTAAAACACTTCTTATTTATCACTTTGCCTCTTTGCTGAATGCCTTCTGCGAAGAAACATAAAGGATTGTGTACCGGAGCCCTTTGGAGCCCCAGAACGACAGCAAACGGTTTCACTCTTCCTTGGCCAACCACCCTCTGGACCAGCACCACGGGCCCCCCTGCCCTCTTCCAGCGCTGAGCACAGGGTCAGGGGCCCCCCAAGCGTGCAGCATCCAGTGCACTGAAGACTGAAGGCTCTACTCTTGGAGACCCTTATTCAGTAGGTGAGGGCAGACCCCAGAAGCCTGCGTTTTTTATAAATCCTCCCTCTGACATCAACTTTTAGCTCAGGTGTCAGCCGCACCGGGTACCGGCGAGTTACCTCTATCAGTTGGGCATCCCCATAACCAGGCGGAGACCAGCTCCCTCCCAGGATGGCCGTGAGGACTCGGAGCTCGTGCACGTCACGTCCCAGCTCTGGGACCAGGGCAAGTCGAGCCTGGGGCAAGAGCCGGACCGCAGGGTCTGTGGGAACAAGAAGCTGCCGGAGATGCTGACGGGGAAGAGGGAGAAAGGACAGAGCGCGTGGGCCAGGCGAGAGTACCCGGCCGGGGGTGTGGCCTCCGGTGGGCGGAGCCCTAGCGGGGTGGGACCCCAGGCCCGCTGGGCCCGCGGGCGGGGGCGGGGCCTAGTTGGGGGGCGGAGCCGGGCCGCGCGCTGACAGGAGCGCGGGGGGGAGTGAGAGACGCCGCCTGGCGGGAGCTGGCGGCGGCCCAGGCGGGAGCCGGAGGGGCGGAGGGAAACGGGGTGCAGGGGCGAGGCGGCGACAGGCAGGTCTCTGCCTCTTTCGGTGCGGAGGAGGTTTGCGGGCGCCGTGCGGAGGACGGCGTGGAGGCGCGGCCTGCCTCCCTCCACAGCCAGCGGCGCGCCCGCTCGGCCGACCCGCGGGGAACTGGGGCCCGGCGAGCTCGCTGCGCACGGTGAGCGGCGTGGGGCGGGCGGGGGCGCTGCTCTGGGTCTGGAGGCCGCGGCTGGGCGGGCACGGCTGGAGGAGACGCGGCCCGCGAGGCCTGGGCGGCCTGCGGGGGACAAGACGGGCCGGGCGCGGGGCGTCGCTCCTCGCGGCCTCCGGGGCCGCTGTCAGCGCCGCCCGCCGGGCCGCGGCGCTTTGTTCCCGAGGCCCCGGAGGCAGCCGCTCCGGGCTGAGGAGCCGGCTACCTGCGTCTCGGCGCCTCGTTCACCTGGACGCCCGCTCGGGGAGGGTCTTGGGGACAGCCGTGAGGTGGGGAAATACCCCCTGTTCAGTGGTTGTGGCTGATAACTAGTTCAGGAAGCTTCCATTTTCCGACGCCTTCTTGGGCCGCCACGAGTACGGGCCGGCGGCTCCGGGTTCAGTGCAGCGGGCTGTAGGTCCGACGGTCCGGGAGGGGCCCCGCCTTGGCCCCGTCCCCGGGCTTTCCTTGTCCAGAACCGAGCCGCCCGGGTACAGAGCCCCGATTCTCTCTCCACCTTCTGTGGTTTTGCTTTATTGTTATTCCTCACACTTAGGATAAAGGTTTACAGCGATCCGAAAGGCCCATAAACGTACCTTTTATCCGTCTCACCTCACCTATTTATTTCATTGATTCCATTTTGAGTGTGTGTTTTAAACCCTAGGAAGTTTTATCTTCCCCTTTTTGAAAATTTAATGACAGTGTTGGTTGTTTTTACCACCGTCAGAATTTGTGCTGGTCTTTTTCTCATTTTGGACTGTAACATCTTTTTCAGTAACTTTGAATCTTTGGTAGCTAAGGTAGAGAAGTAAAAGAATATCGTCACATTTTGATAAATCAGAGTTCTTAATGCAATCAATAATTTACTCTTCCCTTTGTTAATCGCTAAAGTATTTCAGGAACAACTGCCCACTCTTTCCGTTGAGCTGCTTCATTCTAGCTAATTACGTTAAGAGACAAAATGTAATAAGTAATAAGTAACCACTAGAATAGTTGGCATTTTTAAATTTTATTTTAATTGTGGGAATTAAAATATCATTAAATGTTTTTAAATTTTTATAATGCAATATTAATAGTTTTGGGGGTTTTTTGACTGGCTGAAAGTTGAATAGTAGACCTGAAACTAAAGCTGAATAGTAACAGTGTAGTATTGAAACTACTTATTTACTTTAACTTTCACAGTCACCATTTCTGGGTAGTCTGAGGAATTTCAGAATTCTATACCTTTGAAGATGGCTAACAAGATGTTGCTAGATAAAATTGTAACTTTTTTTTTTAGTGTATAAGTAATCTTTTGTTGAGAATAATATTTATAAACGATCACTCATAAGTCCTAACACAGACAATGAGTCTTGGTTTATTTATTTGTTTTTCATTTTTGTATTTGTTTTTACCTTAGCACTTGCCTTTGAGTTAAAGTTTTTTGTTTGTTTTTTTGTTTGTTTAGCTTCCTGGGAGTTACTGATTATCTTTGAAGAATCATGAAGTCACCCTCTGTTGTTATGCTTACTCTCACCATCCTGGTGTTCCTGACATGGGTCCCTATGTCACTGAGTTGTAACAAAGCGCTCTGTGCCAGTGATGTGAGCAAATGCCTCATTCAGGTAGGACTAAGAATGCTGTTTTTACTAATATTAAAATTTATTGTATAGCAGATACAGAATGCAAATACACAGAGTGTCTATGTAATACAGTGTAAGAACCGTAACACTAGTCTGGGGTTTTGCCCCCATACTTCAGAAGCAAACTCAGACTCAAGGAGTTCAGTACAGGAAATAATATCCAGCTTTGTAAACAGGCCGTTACAGGTGATGAGCTATCTATTCAGGTGGATTAAAGGGTTCTGTTGTACAATCTAGTTTACATAGCAAAGAGGCTCACTTACTATATTTAGGAAAAAAAAATTTAGATAGTCAAATCATAGACAGACTGTTCTCTAAATATAATGTACCCCAAACAGAGTAACTTAATGCAGTAAACATTTGTTATTTACACAGTTCCTGAGGGTTGGAAACCTAGGAGCAGCTGAGCTGGGTGTTTTGGGGTCAGGGTTTCTCAAGGTCTCAGGCATTGGGAGAATCTGCTTTCAAGATCCTTGATGGTGATCTCTCTCAGCCATCAAGGCAAGCCTTTCTGAAGAAAAAAGTGGGGTTAAGCGATTGGCTTAGTTCATAGAGCTAATAAGTGGCTGTGGAACGTGGCCTGTGTCTGAACACGTAGGCTATGGCCTTTCCATAGGCATACTGATTATTATTGCCCATAAAGTTGGCTTAATTAGTGGTGAACTTCATGTCTTATACAGCTGTTCTCCCTTTTCCCATCCTGTTAAACCATCAGTCTTGGGTCTGTATTAATTAGCCTCCATTCTAGCTGTTGGCTAAGAAATTCAGTGCACTATTAAAACTACATATATTTGAATTCTGTATGAAGTATGACTCAGCCAGCTCTTGCCTGTACTCCAGATATGAGAGCGCTTGTACATATGTACTAGAAGTGATAATGAGTTATGTAGATGAGAGGTATTCTGTGCTGGTTTGTGACGTTTTGGTGCTCATTAATAGTTAACATTCTGGGAAGCCTGGCCTTTCTGTGACTGTGGCTGCCACCATCTCATACTCCTACCACTGTCTCATACTCCAAGTACCCTCACTTTGCATTTTAAACCAAAACTTTTAACTAGAGAGGCTGGTTGGTTGGTTGTTAATTTTTTTTTTTTTAACTCTGGATGTTTTTAAATAGAAGAGAGAAGAGTATAATGAACAATAGTAACCATCAGCAGTTACAGCAGTCACTAACCCAGGGCTTCCCTTGCCTCATCTCTGTTCCCCAGCACTGTTAGGGTCCCCATCTCTGTTAGTGTCAAGCAGACCCCTGACATTATTTTATCAAATTCTGATGTCTATCTCTGAAAGATAAGAACTCTTGAACACAGCTATCAGGAATTTAAAAATTAACAATAATTATTTAACATCATGTAGTTTTATACCTGGAAGTTTTGATTTGACACGCCTGCTTAATGGTGGCTGAAAATTTTGTAGTCTTCTCGTGAAATCCAGCTTTGTGCTGTGGTCATAGGGGAATCCGTGCCATTTCCCACATTGTTTCAATGTATCTTCATTATTCACTATTAGAAATAGTCTCATAACAATTGCTATATTCATGTTTAGGTGGAAATCTACTTAAGTCTCAAATTATTTTTGACTCTCCAAGACTATGATTTCCATTATTCAGCTAATTAAAAATTGGATTTTATTTGAAGACCTTGCTTGGTAAGGCAGTATTTAAAGAAGAAAGCTTTTGGTTACTGTCGATAAACACTCTTAAAAGTTTTTGTTTTGCTATTTAATTTAAAAAATCTGTAATACAAAATGCTTCCAAAAGTAGGTTAAAAAAATGTGTAGAAACTGGAAAATCAGGTGCAGCTTCTCCTATTAAATGGTGATTCTGGTAAACTCATTGGAAGATCGTAGGACTCTTTTTTAAAAAAAAAAAAAACCACGGTTTCAGTAATGTGAGCATTCTAATTCCTGTTCCTTCAGAGCCAAGAATCATCTGTTCCTTTTCTGGAGTAGTGGAGATAGTCCTTGGTAGTGTGTAGTGGCAGTGTATAAGGTTAAAATGATAGAGGCCTTGAGTATTGAGGATTTTCTTAAAACCCTTTCTATTGAATTTTAAAATTTTAGCAATAACTTATTTTCTGCTTGTTAACTTTTCATATTAACACTTTTACTTGTATCGAATATGCTGTTTTCTCAGATATCTCTAAGAATTACTAGAAGTTTTATTAATGGAGATGGAGCTTTGTCTCTCCCCTCCCCCCCACACCCCTTTCTGTTACTTAGGTTTCTCTTTCTTCCAAGATAATTTCTTTCTTTCAGTGTATATTTATTTCATGCAGGAGGCTTTCCTCAAATGTACAATATTCTTTTGATGTCTTTTATAGTTAAGAATGAAGCGTAAAAGCCTGGTTGGCCAGACTGTTTGTGGCAGGGTTGGCACACACAGACTGGAGGGTATCGCTGAGGGTCAGCGAACTCCTCGATGCTGGAGTGTGTTCTCTGCTCTGAGGCTGATCATTTTCCTGAAGTGAAGTTTTTGTTTGTTTGTTTTGAATGGCCGGTGTTTGTGCTGTGTTTGGGGTGGTAGTTGGTTGGTAGATACCTGGTTCTTGTCTTTTTTGCCTTTGTGTGGAGGGTAGTCTGACTAGTCAGGTAGAAACTTGAACTTTAATGCCCTCTTTTATTCCTGTTCTCTTCACTTGAGAAATAGGTTGGCTGTTGACCTTTCACTTGTTAAGAATTGTCAGCTGGGGTCTTTGGGCCTCCTAAGTGCTTCTTTTAAAGGGGATCTCCAGAATTATATTCAAATTTGCATATGTACAGTTTTCTAGGAAAAGAGTCCCTAGTGTTCAGGAGATTCTTAGAGTGGTTGACAGCCCTGAGAAAGTGAGGAATTGCTGGGGCT
Source organism: Cervus elaphus (assembly GCF_910594005.1). Lineage (NCBI taxonomy): Eukaryota > Metazoa > Chordata > Mammalia > Artiodactyla > Cervidae > Cervus > Cervus elaphus. The sequence goes on from NC_057841.1 coordinate 44,537,182, forward strand.
TTGTTTGCCATCACACATACTGAGTTATTAAAATTCCACATTTCCACTCAACATAGATCAAGGCACACTGACATTTTAGATGGCAATGATAGCTTTTCTCCTTAAACTTGCAGAAAAACATGCACAGAAACAGAGATGGGAGATAAGAACTTTAAGGAAGCCCATGCTGTAGAAGAAACTTCCCTCCTAAGAGGGCATTTAGCTTTGCTTTTTGTTCTTTTGGTTTGGTTTGAACAACATCTGTAGTGTTGAAATGATGTACTGTGAGGATAAGTTAGAACATTTGTTTATGTTTGAGTCCTCGGCAACTCATGAAATAACTAAATATAAAACATTTTCCCTGGAAGCTCAGAGTTGTGTAAATGTGTTTTACCAACACAGTATTCCTACCCCTCCTACAAATTGCTGTGTAGAAGGGTGGTCCCTGTGTAAGTATTTATTTTGTGCTGACAGGAAAGAAATCTAATTTTAACATCAGGAAAGCAATATTGTCATCTTGGTGTATTCCTTTGCTCATATAACGAGTGGTTGAGCTGTCCTCTTTTAGGGGAAAAATGGTAATACAAGATTTTGCTTTTTTTTTTTTTTTTTTAAGATTTTGCTTTTAACAAAATCTTTCCTGTTTTTTTCCTTCTGCCTCTTCGAAAAGAATACTTAAAATTTGGATCAATATTATGCTTCTACTGCTGAAATCTTCAGACCCCTTTTGTATTAAGAACTGAAAAATCCCTTATTGACTTGTATTTTTAGCTAATATTTATGGTCATGTTTAGGATGATATAAACATTATATTTCATGAAGCTATTCAAACTTGGGTTCAGAGACCACTGATGCATTCTTTTAGCACTTTGCCAGTTGTCTGAATATATATTTTGCACTTTTATGAACTAAATCAACAGTCTGGTTTTTTTAATTGTAAAAAGTGATTTAACTACTCAATAAATCTTAGATTTTCTGAAATAAGTTGAAATTTCAAAGTAGTTTCTCACTAATAATTCTAGTTTTTTTTTAATGTATTTCAAGTTAAAATTGTAAATAGTTCAGGTAACATCAGGGTTTTCTTAATCACAGTAAACTAAACAATTAACTTACTCTCCCTTGTTCCTTAATCAGTGCTAATTAAATTCCACGTTAGTTTTTTGCTACAGTTATCTTTTTTTGTTACTAGACTAGTAATATTTTGGTGTATAATATGCGATGTTTCTTCTTTCCTTTTATGAACATTACTATGTTTTCCCTCTTTTTTTTCTACTTCCCTGTCTTTAAAAGTTGTGACTCTGACTTATTTTTGTCCTGTTTTGCTTCAGGGAATGCCTCCTGAAAATCTTTGAAATTAATATCCAGAAGTAATAAGTCAAACCTGATGTAATTTAAGGGTAGAATAAGTCATTGTTTCCCTTCAGTGCAAAGTTGCGGGGGACTTCCCTGGCAGTCCACTGGTTAAGACTTCATGCTTCCCTACATGCTGCGTGTTGGGGCCAAAAAAAAAAAAAAAAACACCCCAAAGATGAGGATTTTATCAGAACACTTGGAAGTTTTTAAATGTAATGTTCATAGGGAGAATAGTAAAATAACTCCCCATTCACCCATCACTCAGCTTCAGCCTTGGTCAGCATATGGCCAGTCCAGTCTCTTCTCCACCTCCTCCCACTTCACCTCATCTGGATGATTTTAAAGAAATGCTTTAGGGTACTTTTGAAGTAGGATTAAAGTTTTGTTATGAGGTTTATGTAAGAAATGGGTGTAATTTAATATATTTTGGTAGTTCATGTATTGTATGCTGATCTATTTAACCAAAAGGATAAATTCTGTTTTCATAATGTTAGTAGTATTTCACTTAAGTTTATATTATTTTCAAGGCAAAAGTTGGCCAATTAGAATTTGAACATGTTGATAAGATTTGGGTTAGATATTTCTTTCCCAAGTTTGAAAGTCTGTCTGATGTCCTCCTTAAAGAATATTCATATGTCAAAACAGATTTGTTGTAACTAACATAATTATGTTTATTCTTTTGAATAAAGGTTAATTATTGGAAGATGTGTTGTTTATATTTGGTTTTTAAACACTCATTTGACCTAAGTAAGGGTTGTGAAAATTGTGTCACTGCAGGTACAGGCTGATGGTTTGTTGATTACTGATGTTCCCACAGTGTTCATTTTCGTAATTACCTTTGTTCTTACATTCCTGGGGGTTTTAGGTCATGATATTATAAATAGTATCAGTTTGTTTAGTTTAATATGTAAGGACCTCAGCTTATGTTTTTGAGTGTCTTATTTTTTTTATTGTACTGTACACAATTAAACTGGATCTTAAGAAGTCTACTACCACCTAAATTTAAATTTATTTGCCTTGATAAAAATATTGTGTTCTCAAAGGGACGCCACAAAACACATAGAAGAAGAAAAAGGAAAGGAAGCAATTTATAGTCCTGTTTAGAATCTAAATACTGACTACTCTTAATATTTGATACAGTCCTTTTTATTCTATGTCTAGGTGATTTTTAACACTTAAATATAGAATAAAGGTTGTTGTATATCAGTACAACTTTAACATTCTGCATTTTTCACCAGCATTGTTTTATGTTTCTTTGTTTTTTTTTAAAATATATTTTAGAGAAATTTAGTTTGAAATTAAAATAGAGAAATATATTTTCAGAACTATCTTCTGCATTACTTTTTTAAATACCAGTTTATGTTTATGTAATACTTTATACTTTTGAGGTCAGATTTGTTAAAATAATAAATTTATGGACCTCAGTGTACTATACTGGTCCTTCAAAGATGAGATTAGGTATTCCTTAGTCTCCCAAAGCTTTTTGGGGGTAAGATTGGTCATATATGCTCATGTAACCACTACAGCAGTTGAGATAGGGAATATTTTCATCACCCTTAAAAGTCCCTTCGTGCCCAGGGAGTCAAGACTAACCTCTTCCCCAGCCTCAGTACCTTTCCACCACTGGTTGATTTTTGTTCCTGTAATTTCACCTTTTCCGGAATGTCTGCTAACAGGATCGTACAGTGCATTCCCTTTTGTGCCTACTGGCTTCTTTCAGTGAGCAGAATGCTTTTGAGATTGACAGTGCAGCTGTGTGTTTCAGGGAGTCCTTTCTTGGTCTTGCTGAGTGATGTTCTGTCGTGTGTATTTCTTCATCTGTTCACTCGCTGATGGACATGAATTGTTTCTAGTTTGGGTTGATGATGAATGAAGTTATTTACTTTCATGTGTAGGTCTTTGTGTGGATGTGTGTTTTCATTTCTCTTGTGTAAATACCTAGGAGTGGGACTGCTGGATCACACAGCATCTGAGAAACAGACTTGGTGTGACATGCTGCCATTTGCGGGCTAGGACTTGAATCCAGACCCTGTAAATCCAAGTTGTCTGCTGTCCACTAGACTCTAATGCTGTTTCTGGTGATGATATTTCCAAAATCTCTCAGATTTTGGCAACAGTTAAAGAGTGGAGATATTTACCAGTGATTTTACATCAGAATATAAATAAAAATTCCCCTCAAGTGAGCAGTTTCCATCTCTGACCTGGAAGTATGGAAGTTCATAAAATGAACTCTTTCATAAAGAGTTTATAAAATGAAACTCTTTCATAAAGAGTTTATAAAATGAAGCTATAAGTCTTGGCTTACTCTTAGATGAATAATGCCCCCAATTTATTTTGCATAGAGGATTAAGATCTCACCAACACCTTAGTCATACAGAGAATAAGATTTTCCACTAAAGATTGAATAATCATATGAAATCTGTCTTTTGGCATGAAAAAATTGAAATTCTTTGTAATATTCAAGATTCTCACTGATACTAACATAGTAAAAATACATTTTAAATGATTAGACTCTTCCCACAACTTTTCATCCTGCCATGCTTTCATTTCATAGAGGCTTTTGAAGCAGATTGCCAAATTATCTGTAAATACTCATGCTGTTCAATGTAGGATAGCTCAAACGTATAAATTTCTGTTTTCTATTTAGTATAAGATTTCAGTTTTTTCCACTATAAATGTATTGAACGGTGTGATCACCATGCCTTAAGAACACCTAGCGTGGTACTTTGCGCAGAGGTGGAGATGAATGTCCCCCTAGCTCTGGCTCGCGGAGGCGTTGAGGCTGGAGCAGCCCTGAGGCAGGAGGACACTGGAGCCCAGTTGGGTTGGGTTGCTGGTCCGCCCCCTCCAGCCTTTCATCTGGACCAGGAGCAACACCCACACTTTCCCTGAGACTTGCAGACCATGGAGGCAGTGATGTAATCGTTAACTGGCTGAGGCAAAAACAGAATTAGGTATTAAATCCCAACTCACTGGTTTTGCAGCTCATGCCAATGATACTTATTTTACCTTTACAAACAATGATTAAACTTGGGCAGTAGCACTTGTCATTGTATTCAAGTACTGAGAGTGAAAGATATAATAGTGCCTTTGATTAGGCAACCTGAAGGGTTAGCTAAGTTTAATTATGGGCTTGTTCTAAGAAAGTAATAACTATAATTACTGAAACGATAAATTAATGAGAAGCTTTATATTATTATTTATATTAATAAGCTTTATGTTTTAAAAGCAGGAATAGTGATCCAGAACCGGGGTCAGATCTCAGCCACTTACTAATTGAATGATGTACAAATTCATAACATTATAGGAAAATAGAGATAATTATAACTTGATAAGGGCTTTATGAGCTTCAACATAATGCATATAAAACTCTTAGCACAATGCCTGTTAATGTTACATAAAACCCACTTAGGAATTCTGGGGGAGGTGGTGGCAGGACAAAAGTGGAGGCACTGGGTCAGGCTTTTTTCCTGGCTCTGTGAACATCCAGTTTGGTTGGGATCCTACATTCAGCCTACAGAGTGGTGCTCAGGGTTGGTCACAGGGAGTTTAGTGAACTAGTAAATAGCCAGTCCACACAGAAATCCCACATCTCAGCACAACTAGCTCTCTAGTTATGATGGAGACTTTGAAGTAAAAGTGATATAGAAGATAATCATCTTTCTGAAGCTGGTGCTGGAACATGGACAGGCTGTGAAAGAGGTGAAGAATTTCAGAAGAAAAGGGAACTTTGTGCATTGTTGATGGGAATGTAAATCGGTGTAGCCACTGTTGAGAACATTTTGGAGGTTCCTCAAAAAATTAAAAATAGAACCACCACACATCACATGATCTAGCAATTCCACATCTGGGGATATATTCAAAGGAAGCAAAAACCCAACTCCAAGAGGTCTCTGCACCCCCATGTTCATAGCAGCATAACATACAGCTGCCAAGATAGGGAAACAACCTGTTTCCACTGATGAATAAATGGATAAAGAAGTTGTGGGAGGGGGGTGTGTATTTGCATATATTTGTATACATATATATACATACACACACACACACACACACACACACACACGCATACAGGGTGTGGAATATTATTCAGCCATAAAAAATGAGGAGATCCTACCATTTGCAACAACATGGATGGATCTTAAAGGCATTGTGTTAAATGAAATACGTGCAAAAAACCCCAACAAACTCATAGAAAAGGAGGTCATATTTGTGGTTACCAGAAGTGGGATCACTGGGAGGGGAAATTGGAAGAAGATCAAAAAGTACCAACTTGCAGTTATAAGTAAATCTTAGGGCTGTAATGTCCCACAAGGTGACTGTAGTTTACTGCTGCTATGTGACATATAGGAAAGCTGTTAAGAGAGTAGATCCTGAGAGTTTTCATCATAAGGAGAAATCTTTTTTTTTTTTTTCATTTTATCTATATGAGATGATGGATGTTAGCTAAACCTATTGCAGGGATCATTTCACAGTAAACGTAAATGAAACCATCATGCTGTACACCTTAAACATGAAAGTTTAATGTATGTCAGTGTTACAGTGAGTGATATATGTCAGTTACCTCTCACTAAAACTGGAAATATCATCTTGCAAAAAATTGTGTCATATAAGAGTGATGGATTGACTCTAATGGTATAGAAACATAGTAAGATTAATAGGGATGAATATTGTGCTATGTTTTTATATATGTGTATATATATAATGTAACCAACTGGAGAAAGCCAAGCAAGCCATGTGTTCACGGAGTTTCCCTCAGGTTGGGTTTGTTTCGCAGTGGCTCTGGTGGCCAGAGGAGGGGTAGGGGAGAGGCTAAAGGAATTACCTTGAAGCTTCATGTACAAAGCAAGCCACGTTAATTAGTTTTGTGCAGTAGCAAACCATCCCAAAGCTTTGTGACTTAAAACAATAACCATTTATTTTGCTTTTCTTTCTGAGGGTCAGCAGCTTGGGCCTTTATCTGCTGAGTGGGTTTTCTGGGCTCATTCTTGTGGCTGTTGTCAGCTGCTGGTTGATTGGAGGATGGCTGAGCTGGGGTGGCTTCAGATGGACTGACTTGTCCATGTGGCCCTCTCCGGGGCTTCACATGGCAGCTGGGCAAAATTCTAAGAGAAGGAGTGAAAACACTGGCACCATCTTCAGGCCCATACTCAGAACTGACACTAAATCACTTCCACCAGATTCTGTTGATCAGAGCAAGTTTCAGGATGACTTCCATTCAAGAGGTCTGGAAATAGATCCTTGTCTCTTGATCAGAGGAGCTGCAAAGAAGGTGACGTGGGGAGGGGAAGGATCGCTGCCCATTTTGTAAACAGGCAGCCACGCCAGGCACGCTTAGATCAATGAAACTAGTTGTTAAAAGACGCTGTTATTTACACTTTACATATTGAGGAACCACAGCTCCCACTACAAGTCAACTGGCCGTGCATTTTACAATGAACCTAATAGCTGGAAAGTGGATTCTGTTCTTGTCCTGAGTGTGTTGCGTTCATATGGGAGATGAAGTTACGGATTATGAAGTAAAATCTCTTTATTTTGTTTCAAAATAAGATAAAAGGATCCAAAATGCATTCATTGAATGTGTCCAAAAGAAATTCTAAATCTCCTGAGAGCTAAGTAGTACTTGAATGCAATTCCAAGTCTAAATATCTACATTGTAGATATTTATGTTCCTACAAATAGTTAATGATGTTAAATTTAAAAAAATAATGTGCCAAGAGTAAATTACTATAAATGTAGATATTATAGAGTGCTTTTTTGCTGCAAAAAAGTAGAGATTTTAAATGTAGTTATTTGGAATTTTAAGTCTGAGCATCTGCTTCATTTCTAGGAGCTCTGCCAGTGCCGCCCTGGAGAAGGAAACTGCTCCTGCTGTAAGGAGTGCATGCTGTGTCTTGGGACCCTCTGGGATGAGTGCTGTGACTGTGTTGGTAAGTTGATATTAAGTTTCTTAATATTTCCTATCATAGAATCCTTGACTTTAAGAGACTTTAAATAGTATAAATGTATTTTATGTGCATAGACTAGGGTGTGTATAAGATATTGTAGGTGTTTAGAACATCGTTGCATTTGCTTATATCGAATAGTATTTACATATATATGTGTGTGTTTGTATTTTTATAGAAAAGGTGTGGGAAGAAATTCTTGTGAAATAAGAGTGGAGGAACAAGCAGAAGATTTTTTTTTACCTTTTATTTTTAATTTTTGTACTATTTATACATATATATATATTTTAAAGTCATGCAAATTTTATTTTACTTTTAAATTTTATTTTTTATTTTAAATGAAAGAGGTCAGGAATAGGTGCATGGGGGCCAGGGGTGGGGGTGGGTCAGTCTTGGCAGACAGCAGAGTTGTTTGTTCGTTTTTCTTTTGGCTGCACTGTGCAGCATGCAGGATCTTACTTCCCCGACCAGGGATCGAACGTGTGGCCCCTGCAGTGGAAGTGGAGTGTCCTACCACTGAACCGCCAGGGAATTCCATTGGCTTTCACTTTTAATTTCCAAGAGCCCTCTTCTGATTGTCCTTGTAAGGGGGCATGCAGTTCTTGTTTTATAGATAAAATAGGTCTTCTGCTCCTGAATCTTCCCAGAGTTCCACGGTGACATGGGCCTGAGGGAGACTGTAGCGGTGACATTCAGCTCTTGGACTCTCCCAAAGAGGAGAAATATTTCAGTGTCTTGTTCTCTTTTGCCCTGTACTGAGTTCTGAGACAGCTGCAGTCCATGTGCCTTCTCCTACCCCTATATCTCGGTATCTAAGATAGTACCGGGTACAGTGTCTGGCACACAGAAGGCATGTCAGTGTTTTGTGACTGTCAAATAAATGAGTTCTTACTGCATCGTCCTCCCCAAATGGACAGTTTATTCTCTGCCCTTGATGGGTGTAGTTTTGTGTGTGTGTGTGATGTTAACTGAAATAAAAGAAGCTTGAATTATTTTAGAGCATTAAATATAAGTTAATTTAGCATGTATAATGAAAGCAAAAATGAGACAATGGTATTGACCCCTGATAAACATGTAAAAGCATTTATCGTAAACATGGAAGCCAAATACACGAATGTACTTTTATCATTACCTAAAATACTATGTGAGTGAGAGAGAGAGTGTGTATGTGTGTGTGAGAGTGTGTGTATATGAGAGAGAGGTTTGTGTGTGTGTGTGTGTGTGTGTGAGAGAGAGAGAATGTGTGTGAGTGTGAGAGAGAGTGTGTGTCTTTTAACCATCACACAATAGTGCCATTTGGCTTTTTCTAGGAAGAGTTCTTCCACTGAGAAAGATTAATTGTATGTGTTCATATCTCTACAATTTTAGAAGTAACTGGTGTGCTTCTTAGCTTGCCCCCTCCAAAATATTATTTACCTTTAAGGATTTAATGACCAGTTTTCAACTTTGAGTTAATTCATTACATAACTTCATCTCTCATTTTAGCTTCAGCTGCTGTTTCTGGCGTAAAGTTTAGATACTCCAGTTCTTTTTATGTGGCGGTGCTCTCCTCCTTGGGGACAGTTCTCCTCCAGGTTGGGCTCCCTTGGTGTCCTTTGCAGACCTGTGGCCGCACCTCCCTTCTAAGTGGAAACACCTCCCATACTTTCTGTGGGTGGGGTCCAGACTTCTGAAGGGACCCAGATTAGAGGGCAGGCAGGCTTCCTGTCCCGTCTCCTACTGTGGACTTGAACCATGCACTTTGTCCAGCAAGCTTCCTCCTCCAGCACCCTTGTGTAAGAGCATCTGTTCCTGTCTTCTGATCTTCTCTTAAGAGGAACTGATTATCTAGCTTATTTCATCATTGCTGTTCAGCAGACTCCTCAGATGCGGGTGGTGTTTAGATGCTGGATCTCTACCCGCAGGCTTTGTTTTGGGTATGCGTGTGTGTTTTGTTTTTACTTTTCCAAATGTACACAGAGGGCACAGTGAGCTGCTGTTAATGGCCCCCAGTGCCAACAGCCATGCCTGCTCCATCCATCATCTGTCTGTGTGTCTGTCCCCGCCTTGTTTGTTTGGGCTGTTAGAAAGTAAATACGTAGTTTTACTGTACCTCCAAACTGCTTTAGTTATTCATCTCAAGAAAGAGTGAGTTTCCTTACATAACATAATATCAGTGCCACAGCTCACATGTTTAACAGTACTTCTTCATATCTAACACCCAGTCCTATTCAGATTGCCCTAGTTGCCTAAGGGCTGTTTATTGTTGTTTTAGTCAAAGCAAGATCCAGCAGAGTCCACTTAGTATATTTGCTTGTTAGGTTTCTTTAGTTTCTTTTATTCTAAAAAAGTTCCACCTCCCCTCATCACCTTTTAAAATTCCATTGACTTGATGAAGGAACTAGAGAGTTCTGGTGGAAAATATGCCACCTTCTGGATCTGACTGAGAGCTTCTTGTGATTATGTAACTTTTTGCTCTGTCCTCTTATGTTTCCTGTGACTAGAAGACCAAAAGGAAGAGCTTTCCCTTCTCCATTTTTAAATTCATTTATTTATAATATAAAGACTCATAAATCCCTATTTTATTTATAGAGTGGTAGTCCATTATTGTCAGTATTTATTTTAACGTTAAAATTGTCAGTTTGGCCAATGGGAGCCTTTTCAGGTTGCCTCCCATGTCTTTTGGCATGTCCCATCATTCATTAATTACTTTCTTACTTTCTGGCACAGAAGGGTGTCCCAGGGTCATTTTGGACATTCCCTAACCCACCCCTGGAGTCACTCTTTTCCCCAAGGAGCTTTGTTCCTCTTAGTCAAGTATAGGTATTTAGAAAACCAGATCTGGGCCCTTGGTGTACTCTATGTTACTAGGGTGTCATTGCCTCTAGGCCTCTTAGCCAAAAAGCTAGGAAAGTGTCTGTGTACATGTTAGAAGGCACCTGACTTGACTATTTTGGAGCTTGGGTTTCAAGGCACTACCTAATAGTATCTCATGACATTTCAATCAGTGAGAAAAAGAAATTTTATTCTCTTTGCCTTCCTTCCCATCCCCCCGCCCCAACCGCCAGGCATGTGTAATCCTCGAAACTATAGCGACACGCCACCAACCTCGAAGAGCACAGTGGAGGAGCTTCACGAGCCCATCCCTTCCCTTTTCCGCGCACTCACGGAAGGAGACACCCAGCTGAACTGGAACATCGTCTCCTTCCCTGTTGCAGAAGAGCTCTCACATCATGAGAACCTGGTTTCATTTTTGGAAACCGTGAACCAACCCCACCACCAAAACGTGTCTGTTCCCAGTAACAACGTTCATGCTCCGTATTCTAGTGACAAAGGTAACTGCCAAAGGCGACTTTTTCTCTCTTGTCCCCCTTGCTTTCTGTGTGGTCTGTGAAGCCTGTTTTAACATCTTTTAGAGCAGCTTTTTGGTTTTGAGTGTGTATAGTCTTAAGTATTTTCTGGACTTTAATAACCCCATCCCTGAGTAAACAAGGAGTTGTTCTCACAACTCCTTCAGACTCTTGATGATAAAGACTACACTGAAAAATAGATAACCTGGTTCTAATTTTATTTGCATTAGGCTTTCATTGTTATTTTCATGAGACAACAACAGGGTTGCTTACCTTATGCAGAGCTGTTCATCATCAGGTAACATCTGGAGCATCCTAGGAGCCCAGGTTTCTGTAATAGCATTGATGTCACGAATGATGCCAGGCCATCAGCTCAGTTTTGTAATGAGCCAGCTGGTATTACAGACACCTGACTTCCAGGTGTAGCCTGACCCCAGCCAGTGCTCTGCTAGTGAGCATTGTTGGTCAGAAGGGAAACTGAATGAGTGACGTGTAAGACTTGGAGAAGCATGTTTAGGAACATGTAATAGTGAGCAAAGTCATACCTGAACTTTGGAATGTAAGAGGGATGTAACTTTCATAAAGTCTGTGATGTTTCCAAATAAAACTCTCCACACAGGTCCACTGTGGAAGGATAAGACAGGTTTGAGTATTAGAGTTATTTCTTAAAATCTGAGACGTATCGCACAAGCAGTATAATTTGTGCTTTTTTGTTTGCCTTTCTTGTTGTGCCCTCCATTACAAGCCTACCTATCTGAACTAGTATGAACTTCAGCCCTCAACAGTAAAAGCAGATCAGTTTTTGTTAATAGTAAGACTCCGTAACTCCCCTCAGGTTAAAGTGCTTTATAAGACAAATTCTGGGTCTTGGGAAACTTCAGAAATGTACAAATATGTCTTACTGCCACTTTCCCATTATTGAAATATAGATAATCAACATGCTACTGCTAACTGCTAAGTCACTTCAGTCATGTCCAACTCTGTGCGACCCCATCCCTGGGATTCTCCAGGCAAGAACACTGGAGTGGGTTGCCATTTCCTTCTCCAGTGCATAAAAGTGAAAAGTGAAAGTGAAGTCGCCTAGTCATGTCTGACCCTTCGTGACCCCACGGACTGCCGCCTACCAGGCTCCTCCGTCCATGGGATTTTCCAGGCAAGAGTACTGGAGTGGGGTGCCATTGCCTTCTCCGAGATAATCAACATGCTAGATGTTAAATAATTCATAAGTTTTTCTCAAAGATTATTCAAATTCATGAACTAATAAGCACGAAGCTCATTACTAGAGACACCAGCCAGGGTAATTTCTAATAACCAATGCCAAATTGTGCCACATTGCTAACCACACTGCATCCTTTGAATTTCTTAAGTTTATTTTATTGTAAATTCTCAGTATAAGTTTAGAACAGTATCTCCCAAACTTGTTTTAGCTGGAGGATCCTCTCCTTATTGGAGGTGCCCAATGATCTCCTTCCAGGTCAGAGTGAAATTTGAGGAAGCGGTGAAGGAAGCCCTCTGTGTCTGAGCTGGAGCGGGAGACTCCCTTCTTGATGTGATTAACAGATGTGTTCTTTTCCCCACACCTCACCCACCGGCCTGGGCAGGCTCACAGCAAGAGAGCTTAGATAAATAACTTGCTAGTAGTGTTCAGCTAGGTGTTAAAGCATTTCCTGCTTTTCCTATTCATTGCTCTGAAACCTTACTTAATCTTTGGTTTTTCAGAACACATGTGTACTGTGGTTTACTTTGATGACTGCATGTCCATACATCAGTGTAAAATATCCTGCGAGTCCATGGGTGCTTCCAAGTATCGCTGGTTCCATAATGCCTGCTGCGAGTGCATCGGTCCAGAGTGTATCGACTATGGTAGCAAAACTGTCAAATGTATGAACTGCATGTTTTAAGGAAGGAGAAGATGTATAGACAGAAGCAGTTTCGTCAGAGGTATGATATGGAAAGCTATTCAGCAATGTCTACTGGTTGCATCCAAATGCAGCAGGTTGAGAAGATGTAAAGAGTTTGGACTGAGTTACTTTTAAAGTCTGACAAATCGAGGATTGTGCTGACTTCCAATTCTAATTGCTCTTCCTGCCTGCTGCTGGTGGGAGCCCTTTCTTCTAAACACCTGCAGCCTTGGTCATGTGAGGAGCAAGTGCACAGAGAATGCCTGCAGAGAGGAGAGGCTTCTAACCCAAAGCCTCCTGTCATCTTCTGCCACATTCCAGAAGCCTCTTGTGTCAAAGGTTTAGAGCATTTTAATGAGTTATGATTTCTTCACTGTACTACTCCTGGGACACTGAGTTTTTAGAGTTGTTTGCCATTTTCCACTGTGCCTGGTATTATTTATCCATTCTGTGCGTATGATAGATATTCATATAGATCATTCTGAGATCTCACCAAAAGATCACCATAAAAGTTTAATTTGAAACCTCTTTACAGCGGTTTTTGAAGATAAACGCTTACTGTATTTTACAATGTAGAACTCTCTGGAGCACTCAGTCCTGCACTCCACATACGACAAAGCTCTAGGGAGAGCCTCTCCTCCTCTAGCCCAGGCCCAGAGTGCTGGTGTGGGTCGTATGAAGCATCTTTACAAGAATTGCCTGGCACACCTGAGGCTTTGTGAAGAGCACGGCTCGGTAAGAGGAAGGGAGAGCTTTTTCTGACGTAAGGGGCCAGCGTAAAGAGCTCCAGGAGTGGGAAACCGCTGCCACCTGGACTCCAGGGACACGGCGCCCCTTGTATGGAGATGGCAGCGCTGTGCTCGCTGGACGGGGGAGTGAGCCCGCTCAGGCTTAGCGCCACGTCCTCCAGTGGACGGGTGGTCAGAGGGGACAGGGCAGAGAATCCAGGTATGAAAGGGGAGGGTTGAAAATGGGGATTCTAATAGAAAAACTTAAAACTATTTACATTCATTATTTTGTTATTTTGTAACCTTTCCTTTAGGTTTGTATCTGAATCAAGTGTTCTCCTTAAACAAAGGAAATCACACAGTAGGAGGTTAAGATTATGAACTGCTTCCTGCTCCCCCTACCCCCAGATAATTCTGTTCAAGATGACATTAACTCTAAATACACTACAGAACATTGTGTCAATGAAGATAAGCTTAAATAGTATGTGCCCTTCTTGGTAGTAAAATCTTGGTCTTCAAGGGTGAAACTGAAACATACATGTTTATGTCCAGAGACTCTTAGCTTTACAAAATTATTAATTTCTCAAATAGTATATATTTGAATTATAAATAACTTTCTAGGAATACCTCTTTGTATATCTAAATATTTTAGTATATAAAAATAGATAATGCTTTTTGTATTCATTATCTGAACAGTAGTTACAAGATCACATGTGATATTATGATTAACTTTCATAAAATATTAAGACTTGATACCTTTTCTCTCAGATAACTCTAATGAACACTCAAGGTACTTTAGCCTTTTAAAAAGTTGGAATTTAGCTCATGGATGTATTTTTCAGATGAGAAAACATTGGGATGTCTTCTTACTTTTACCTAGAATGCCTCTGTTTACAAGTGCCTTGAAAACAAACATTAGCTCCCTTTCTTCACTAATAACTATAAAACCGAAGGTTTTCTTGAACTTAAGAGAGAAAATTTTAAAGATATCTGCAGCCAGCTGCTTCATTTCCACTTTACTGTTTTTCAGAGTCATTTATACCTAGGAATAGAGGAATGTTTTTGTGTTTATTGACAACATGCTTAATTTTCCATAAATATGTCAGCAAGCTTTTTTTTTTAACTGCATTTATCTTCCTTTTTTGGTGTTCATTATTAAACTCTAAAATATAATATCACTTATTGGAAGAATAATTTCTTGAACCATGTTGTGTTTTAACTGATTTTTCTTATCACTGTTTCTCCCAATAGAAATTATCCCTAAATATAATGGTAAGTTTTACATTCAAATTTACTTAACTTTTTGACTTATGAAGGAGTTAAAGCATTCACCTAAACAATTCCATTTCCAGTTCTATAATGTATTTCAGGTTTTGAATAATAGTTTTCCAAATTAAAAGTATAGCATTTGGGAAACTGATAGCTCTACTATAATTTATACCATCTATTATCATTCTAAGCACAATTCACTTCTATATTAAAGCTCTGGTTTAAAAAAAAAATCAAAAGTCATTTTGTGACCTTTTTTATAACTAGATCCAAAAAAATTAAATCTTAAACCAGTAGGTGTTCTAAAAGTCATATATAAAAGTTTCTGTCCTTTAGTAAGACATGTCTGTGCTTTTCTGCCCCCCCATAACATCTAATTATTACTAAGACTGTGCTCACAACAGTAGTACCAAATCAAATGATAATCCAAGTGCAGTAAGATACATAGATGCTATAAAAGAGAGTCATTCATTTAGAAATATGATTTCTAAAGTTTCAGAAAGCAAACTCGATAAAATGTTAGGATATTTGAATAACTTTATTAATAGAATAGCATCACAATAGAGAAAAGAAGCCAAGACTTCTGGAAAATGAGGTAAATATAAAAAGCCACATATTTAAAGTTTGTTTTTAATGAAATCTTCATTGAAGATTTTTAAAATCTATTCTGCTTTCCCAAGAGTTTATGTTTATTGTATTTTACATGATCTATGACATATAAAATTATGTATTTTTTCCTTTGGTTGTCCCTATGAACAAAAAAGTATTTTAATAAAAAATTGAAATGAGTGTGCAATGTTCTTTGTTAATGTCAACGTAGCAAAGTAGAATAAGTTTGCCATTTCTGGCTGGTACAGTTATTGTTTAAGGGCATGTCGCCCTCTCTCTGGATGTCCCTACAGATCTATTGAAACAAAGGCTCTTTCACAAGTTTGCTTTCTGCTTTTTCATGGGCTTTACTCCAACATGGGGAAACCTTGGAAATGAAATACATACATTCTCCTTGCCCTGCAGGCCTTGTGAAGCCACACAGCCTCCTGTGAACTTCCAAGGGTTGGTTGATTGGTCGGTTGGTCAGCAGGAGCACTGAGAACGCCATGGGTAGAGGCATATCGGCCCCACCCTGACTCGACAGGCAGGGCTGCTGGAGCTGAGCACCCTAGGCTTCTCGTGCAGTGAGGTCAGGGCTGTTCCCAGACTGCTGCGTTGTGACGGCATGGTGGAGAGGGGAAGGTCCAGGGGGGACAGGCTGCTCTTGCCCGCCTGCTTGACGTCAGGGGTGACAGACCTGAGGGGTAGAATCAGTTTCAGGAAAGGTTATTCATTTGATCCAGAAAGCTGTTCTTTTGCTGACGGTGTCCAGGGCCGGCGGTTGTGAGGAGCTGACGTAGGGAGGGTTGGAGTCAGGAGGGGGACCTCTGAATTTGAGAAGTTGGTGGGGCTGTTAGGGGAAGCACACTGAAACCTTCCACCCTGGCCAGGCACCATAGTAACCATTTGCATAAGTTGTTTTATGACAGGAGGTCCTGGTAAGGAACACGGAACTAATAAGCCTCCACCAACCGGAAGAGTTCAGGAAAGGTCAAAAGGAGACACACAGGTCCAACCACCTCCCAGAATCCTTCTCTCTAGCATCCATCTTGGCTGAACAATGCGTGTACCACCAGAAAGGACTCTGAGCCAGAATGATTGGCTAAAGACAACCCTGAAACTAATCCCATCACCATAAAACCTGAGACTGCAGCCAGGAGGCAGAGCAGTTCTCCTGGGTTCCCTTACCCCCCTGCTCTCCACCTGCGTGCCCCTTCCCAATAAAATCTCTTGCTTTGTCAGCACAAGTGTCTCCTCAGACAATTCATTTCGGAGTGTTAGACAAGAGCCCTTTTTGGGCCCTGGAAGGGGTCCCCCTTCCTGCAACAGGGCGGACTGCAGGCAGCAGGCTGCTGTCGAAGGTGCATCAGCTCCAGGCCACAGTGCCCACAGACAAGCCTGCAGCTGCTGGTTAGGAGTTGTGGCTCTTGAGTTCTTAGAGGTTTTTCCTAACCTACAAAAAATAAATTTACATCTTTTTATTTTGAAGTCGTGCTGGCAGGATGGAGGCAGCTACAACTCTGCCATCTGACTTCTGAAATGAGAGCTTGAAGAGCAGAGATGAGGAGAGAAGGACCCCCCCACCCCTGTCCTCCTGGTGCTGCTGGGACTGATGGAGGAAGCTGGAGAGTGCAGAGACGCCCCTCTGCCTGAAGATAGCCTCCCTCCCCCACCCCACCCCCCATTCAGACACAGTCACCCCTGCAGTATCTTGATGGTTCCTGCCCCTGGAGCTCACTGCTTCACACTGAAGCCAGGGCAAGCCTCTGAGACTGCCTGTATGGTCATCACCACCTAACCCTAGCTCCAGTTCCAGGCAGAGAGCCAGGCCTGGTTGCTCCTGTGCCCCAGAGGGTTGAGGTGCCCAGGAGGAATCAGGCAGGCAGACTTCCTGCTTTTGTTTTCCAGAAGCCTCACCTGCCCCTGGGGATGCTGCTGGGAGGAGGGGAGAGAGCACAGAGGAGGCTGCAGAAGGGGTCTGGGCCTCCCCAACCTCGGGGCGCCCCGGCCTCCGCAGGGGCAGAGGCCCTCTGAGAGGGCTGGCAGCTCATGCAGAGGGCCAGGCTCCTGACCCTGCAGATGCCTCTTTATGGAGGTTTCAGCCCTCATTGTTCAGGGCCCCACACACTGGCCCCAGGGCTCTGTGTGACACAGGGCACATGACAGCCTCTCGGGCTGACACATTGGTTGCCACAGAACTCAGGATCAGACTTGATTTAAAGAAGTAAGGAAATGAGACACGAGGCATCCCTGGGTCTATGGTCGTGACTCCGCAGCCCCTCAGCCTGCAGTCTCAGCAACCTCATTGCTCAGACCATCTCTCTCCTCTGCCCACACCTGCTGGCTCTGCCCCCCAGCAGCTTCACGCCACCCTTGGGTTTTGCAGGAGTTGTTTCCTCGGCAGCTTCTGTTTGTGCAGATTTTGGTTACTTGTTCTGACTCAGACCTCAGCTGAGGCCTCTCCGCCTCTGTTTCTGAAGCAGCAACCCCTCCCCGTTACCCCCGCCTCCGGTTCCATTGTTTTAATAGGCAGTGACAGTGCCCCGCCTCCCCAAAAGTATCTACCAGTCAGTCTCTTGTTAATCATCTCTTTTCACCCAGCATTCAAAGCCCATGAAGAAGGGGCCTTGTTTTTCTGTTCTGTGGTTGCCTTAAGCACAGTACCCTGCACCCTGGAGGTTGGCCCCGACTGGGTTATGGATGAATGAACTCAGCAGATCCTATCAGATGTCCGCTTAAAGCGGTGGCTCCACAATGGACTCAGATAAAGACCCGGCTCCTCAGCAGGCCTCTCAGGCCCCCAGTCTGATCCCACTCACCCTGCCACTCTCATCTCACCATCAAACAACAGAAAATGTGCATTAAAATGTTCTCACACCTGCAGTTTTTCATTTGAGGTCTGACAATTAATATTTTTTATTTGCCTGACATAATAAAAATTCTTACTAATATAATTTAGTAAATCAGTCAAGAAATAGTACTTTAGCCAAAGTACGAAAAGAACTTGTCTGAAAGCCAGTTTGACTCTCAAGCACGATACATTTTCTGAGGATAAAAAAAAAGTACTTTGAGTTTCAATAAAGGACATTCTAAACATTCATCTGCAGCCACGAAATTAAAAGACACTTACTCCTTGGAAGGAAAGTTATGACCAACCTAGATAGCATATTAAAAAGCAGAGACATTACTTTGCCAACAAAGGTCCGTCTGGTCAAGGCTATGGTTTATCCAGTGGTCATGTATGGATGTGAGAGTTGGGCTGTGAAGAAAGCCGAGTGCCGAAAAATTGATGCTTTTGAACTATGGTGTTGGAGAAGACTCTTGAGAGTCCCTTGGACTGCAAGGAGATCCAACCAGTCCATCCTGAAGGAGATAAGTCCTGGGTGTTCATTGGAAGGACTGATGCTGAAGCTGAAACTTGAATACTTTGGCCACCTCATGCAAAGAGTTGACTCGTTGGAAAAGACCCTGATGCTAGGAGGGATTGGGGGCAGGAGGAGAAGGGGACGACAGAGGATGAGATGGCTGGATGGCATCACCAACTCGATGCGCATGAGTTTGAGTAAACTCGGGGAGTTTGTGATGGACAGGGAGGCCTGGCATGCTGCGATTCATGGGGTCACAAAGAGTCGGACACAACTGAGAGACTGAACTGAACTGAACTGAAACATTCATCAGCAAGGACTTACTCTTCCACTGCTACATCTGTTATTTTAAGCTTATTCATAATTCACAAGAGGATAATGCAGTAATAATTTGTTATAATCTTTAATTTTATAATTTAGTAGGTGCTAATTCTGGGTCTTTCCTGGTGGCTTAGATGGTAAAAAAACCTGCCTGCAATACAGGAGACCTGGGTTCAATCCCTGGGTCAGGAAGATCCCCTGGAGAAGGAAATGGCAACCCACTCTTGTATTCCTGCTGAGAAATTCCATGGACAGAGGAGCCTGGCAAGCTATAGTCCATGGAGTCACAAAGAGCTGGACTTGACTTAGCAACTAAACACCCACCACAACCAGGTGGCTAACTTTTGGCAGCCAAAATATTTAAAAACTTACTTAGAGCCTATACTTGGGCCGCAGGGAACTCAGGAAATATTTAATATTTCTACACTCTCCGTGTTGAGTACAAACACCTGTGTTGAGTATTCCTTCCATCTGCCAAGTCTGATCCTGCATTCCCTGCCTTTGGACAGAGTCTGGGGTCACGTTCTATAGTTTTGTAATGCTTTTGGCTTTGCCGCTTGTTTAAGTGACTTTTCCCCCTGGATTGTTGTTGAGATTTTCTTCCAGGTACTGCTAGCAGGTTCCTCAGGTTTGGGGGTTTTTTTTAAGAAAATAAATTGAAGTATTGATAATTAAACTTTTGAAACTTATGCCTGTGGGCATTTGGGGAATAAAGCAGGTACTGGTGGAATTGATGTCTGTACTGGTCTGGGGCACAGACCTCGCTAACAGGAAGTGGTGGCATTTCTGAGTGTCTTTGCCAAGGACTTTCCTCTCAGGGCCCCTCAGCAGGTGTATGAGTTGGACAGACAAGGGGGGCGGCCAGTCAGTGAGGCGGCAGGCATACCACAGGTGTTTGTAGTAGGTTTTGCCTAAAGGAGCATTCTGATGCATTTGATTCCAGCGGTTACATCTAGTCTCATTTCCACTCACATTATTCTTTCAGATAAACAGGCTTAGGTCCGTTCCCAGGAGACCTGGCTTGCTGGGAATATTTTTTGTTTGCTTCTGTAGCTGCTGCATGGGGCTTCCATCTGAGGAACCCTAAAACGTATGATATTCTACAATGTTCACATTCGCTTGTACACTTGAAATACCTGGAAGGATTCACGAGATGAAAACCTTGGCTGCCTTTGAGTGGGCAAACATGAGGCTGAAGGACAGGATGGGAAGGGACCAACCCTTTTATCCCTGAATTGTGAGCCATGAGCATGTTTTACCTTTTCAGAAATACATACCTAAAACTAAAATTTTCAAAAAGACATGAGCAGAATTTTCCTTTAAAATATTTTTCCTTAAAAAATCTGTTCTGTCACCCAGCAAAAACTGAGTCCCTCTCAATGACTAGCTATCTGATCTCTAATAAACATGCTAACAACATATGACAAGGACAAAATTCTTTGTCAGTGGGAGTCTTGATAGTAACTGAAAACCCCCCAAATGGTTGATCTAGTCACATTTTTGACAGACCAGTGACATATATTCATTTCTCAAATTCTAATAAATAGTTTCCAAATGGGATCTAAGATTTGAGCGATAAGATTTTAGGACAGATAGTCCTATGGTCTGTGTTTTCTCTTACCTGGGATTTACTTCATTATCCTTATAAAGGACTTTAAGAATATAAAGTCAGGCCACAGTATTCATTTAAACAGCCACATCTCAACTTCCTTAAACTAATCAGATTAAACAAAAACCTCAGCAAGAAACTCCAAACCTTGCTTTTTAAAATCCCGCGAGAATGATCTTTAAGAAGAATGTCCTTTGGTCAAGTAAAGCACACTGACCTAGGGCCCGCCTCTGCTGCTGCATCGACCGACCAGCTGTGGAACTGCTGCCTTCAAGGCTGTGCTACATCCCCCTTCCCTCCCACCCAGCAGTGGGGCCTCCGTGACATTTTTGAGCTGGAGTGTCCTTTGTCCATGCCTGTTTTCTAAAGCGCCCAGCAACTTTGGCAGTTCCTAGTGCCCTGTGGGGAGGAGGAAGTGGAGCCGTGTCATTGTTCCAAGGTGATTGCTAGTTTATTAAAACAAACCTTGCCTCCCAGAGTGTTTACAACCCTCCTTGTATGCATCCTCTGAGTTGACCTACCAGGTCTCCTCCCAGGGACCTTCTGACATGAGCACAGACACAAAGAGCCTTCCTTCCACAAGGGCCCAGAGCACAGACTGAAGGAATCCCCGGGCTGTGGCAGGGCGCCAGGCAGGCTCCTCTCCAGGCTCCAAAAGTGGACCTGACCCCTTGAAAGAACACATTCTCACTGATCAGGCATCCTGAATGATGTTCAGAAGGTGCAGGTGTTCAGTGACTCTGGAGACGGTCTTCAAACAGCAAGGCCCCAGCCTTCCCACTGTCCAGAGGTGTGGGCTTTTGTGGCCCATCCTCCTGCATTCAGGTCTCCTAACAGCCATGTCTTTGTGTTCAAGACTCTCCCATTCTTTTTTTCTCTTTGATTTCTAGATAAAAAGAAAAACAAACATCCACTGAACATAGAGCAAAGGAGAAAACTATTCATTTACTGCTTGATTCTCCTGATAGTAATGGATTCACAGAATGGATTTGGGGGGGGTGGGGGGTGTGGAATGATTAAATTATTTCTCGAATTCAGATGTTTCTCCTGAGAAATGGGGACAGACAGGGCTGGGGCTCTTCCGGATGCTTCCAAGCCACACTGAGCGCAGAGCAAGACAGTGGCGGGAAGCTAGCCTTGTTCCACACTCTGCAGGACAAGGGGTGCGTGAGGGGCGTCCACCTGCCTGTCTGGAGACTGCGGGTGACAACCGCCCTCTAGGGGGCACCGTGGCACCATGCAGAACTGCGTCCTAGCCCATATCCATGGTTAGGTCAACATGTGTGTGCATGATCTGAGCACACCTGGGGTTGCCCCGCTGGTCAGGTAACCCCGGAACCCGGGTCCCGTGCTGGCTGGACCAGGGAGCAGAGGTGTCCCACCTAAAGCAGCCTGCCTCCCAGCCGCGGTCTGGAGGCAGGAGGACCAGTGCAGCCCGCAGGTCCTGTGCGCGCCAGAATCGTGGAGGAACAGAAAGGGGTGTCACAGGCTGGCCAGTCACAAGGCAGAGCGAAGCCCCCGTGGCACGAGCTCAGGCCTGCCTGAACCCAGAATGATCTCAGCCCCATGTTTTCTGCTTTTGCTGTATCCTCGTGTGGGTGTTTTCTTACAACAAGCCAGTTTTCTTGAGAAATTTCAGTGAGTCTGTTCTTTAAAGCCCCAAATCCCAAGTAACCCAATGTTCTAGTGTTTTTTCTCTACCCACATGTACCTGTGTACTTTTTCTTACAGAACTGGGCCAGTGAAATGCAGTCTTTTTTTTTTTTTAACTTGACAATATACTGTGAGAATTCTCATAAATATGGCTAAGGCTTTATTGAATTTCCTTGACAGGCACCCAGACTTCTGAACAGCCATCATGACAGCCAAGTCCAGTTTGCTGCCCATCTACTGAAAATCATCTGCCACAGAAACCCACCACCCAATTGGGTGAAGTTGTCCCCCCCAGAGTCTGTCCAGCCCCAGTGCTGGCCACCACCCTCACCCTCCCCTGGCCCGCCCAAGACATCTAGCCACAGTTCACACTGTCTCAGGCCAAAACCAGTTTTTCAAGAGCAGAAACATATTGGAACTATCAAAAGAACATGAAATGAGCCACGGAGAAGCATAAGCATAACTTCCAGTTCTACTTGTTCTGTGACATTTTTAAAAGAACAAATCTGTCATCAAGACAAGCTGAAACAGAAGCCGAGTCTTTTGGCATCAAGTGCTGTCTGTGGTGAGGATGGGCCTGGCAGTGACCTAGGCCGAGGGCCGTCCTGACCCCTGCGTTTGTGGGACTGCCAGCATCACTAAACACCAGGCTCCTGTCACCCCCAGCTGTGGTGCACATCCATGTTTGCTTCTGCCCTCCAGCCCTCTGCAATCTCTCTAGCATCATCCAGATTGCAGGAAAAAACTGCGAGGCTGTGGTGCTGGCTTTGTTCTCCCCCGCGTGTCTTTGGGACACGGCAGGAGAAAGGGAAGGAAAATGGTGCTCACTCCCCCACGTGAATGCACCTGAAGTCACCTGCCAGCCACCATCCTTCTGCCCACATGGCTCACACAGCTGTCAGAACAGACCTGGCTGAACACCGAATGCCTGTCGTTTGGCTGTGTTCATTATATCTTAAATTTTTTCCAATAAAAACATGAAACCAGGGAATAGTGCCACATATTATTCTGCCTAATAACAATAGCATGTGTGTGTGCTAAGTTACTTCAGTTGTGTTCAAATCTTTGCTGCCCCATGGACTGTAGCCCATCAGGCTCCTCTGTCCATGGGATTCTCTAGGCAAGAATACTGGAGTGGGTTGCCATTTCCTCCTCCAGGGGATCTTCCCAACCCAGAGATTGAATCCACGTCTCTTAGTCTCCTGCATTGGCAGGCGTGTTCTTTACCACTAGCACCACCTGAGAAGCCCAATATCATTAGGATGCAAATGAGTCAGCATTTCCCATGGGCTCCCTGAGTTGGCCATGGGGTCTCATGTCCCATCCTGCCCCCCACCACCCCCTTGCAGCTCTCACTTGGCCCAAGTGCAGCCACACACAGGCTGTTCTTTCTGACTCTGGTCCTGGCACCTTCAACCCATGCTCCTCATAGTCACCGCATGACCTTTGTAAAGTGCAAATGTTTCCAAACTTCTGGCTTTAAATATGCAGTCACTTTTCGCCTGCTCCCTAGAGGATTAACAGCTGAGCTCCTAACAGTGCACAGTCCACCTCCGAGAGTGACTCCTGCCCACCTCCCTAGTCTTTGCTGTCACCCCTGCTTGGCTCCAGAAGCTCAAATACTTGTAATCCCGCACATGTCCTGCTTGCCTCCTGCTGGCTATGGCCTTTCCTGAATCACCAAATTAGAACTGGTGCCAGGAGAAACACATACTGTGCTCATGGGCTTCCAAAACCATGGACAAGTTTTCTATTTTCACCTTAAATCGGGACACGTGCCCAGCTTCATCTGTGAGCCAGACAAGATGTGAAGATGGTGCGCTGGGCGGGGCTTCAGGCTGTGGTTTAAGCCCCAGCATTGCCTGGATGTCCTGGGCAGGTCACAGAGCGAGTCTGAATCTCATTCTCTTTTATGTAAAATCAGGGTTACAAGCACCCACCCGAAAGGGGGAGGAATCTGTGAACTGTTGGATATAGAGAAACCTACGATCTTTTCAGTGCTACAAAAATGTATTGTGAGCTTAAGGTGACCTGCCTGCTGTGAGCCAGGGGCAGAAGCAGAACCCATGTGGTTGGGGTGAGGGGGGGCTTGGTGATGTTTCATCAGATGGGTTCTGTCAGAGAACGTCTTGAATCCTGGGAAGAGTTGTCTGTGGCCGACTCTGGCACTTGAAACACACTATTGGCCGTTCCATCAAACAGCAGATGCTTAGGATTAAAGTGAAATGGGATTGGCCATGTATGGAGAACTGTTGGCTGGGTGATAGCTACATTGAAAGTGAAAGTGTTGGTCACTCACTTTGTGACCCCATGGACTAGAGCCCACCAGGCTCCTCTGTCCTTGGGATTTCCCAGGCAAGAATACTGGAGTGGGTTACCATTTCTTTCTTCAGGGGATCTTCCAGACCCAAGGATCGATCTTGAGTCTCCTGCATTGCAGGCAGATTCTTTACTGTCTGAGCCAATGGTTTTTAAAAATATTTTCAATACTTGTTTATTTTATGTATTTGGCTGTGTGGGATCTTCAGTCTTCATTGTGGCATGTGGGATCTAGTTCCCTGACCAGGGATCGAACCCAGGCCCCCTGCTTTGGGAGTACAGAGTCCCAGCCACTGGACCACCAGCCAAGTCCCTGGAATACATTTGAAATGTCCTGTTTTATTCACAAGGAGGTGTTGTGTAGTCTGCATTTATTTCACAAAGTTATAAAATGCAAGCTCAGTATTTACTTTCTAAGTTCATACTTCTTATGTAATATTTTTTATTTTTTTATTCAAACGTTGCCATATTGTTAGAGAGTAAGGACTCACTGCCCGGTTGCATGGGAGTTAATACTGTGACACCCGCCTTGAGAAGAGAAAGGTTTACTGCCAGGGGGACCGGCATGGAGACAGAAGGCTCTCCAATCTGTCTCCTTGCTGGCTGACCCCACAATAAAGTTCTTTCTTTTCTCAAAAGCTGATGCCATAACATTGGCTTCAGTGTGTCCCAGGCAGCAAGCTGTTACCCAGGAACAATTTTGGCAACCACAAAGGGAGCAAAGTCTTGTGACCACCTGCCCAAGGCACTGTAGCCCCCGACGGGTGTGGGCCCTCACCACTGATCCTGACCAGCCAACTCAGACCGAATTTGCCTGGACGGTGGGTGGTTGGGTTCCTGTGTCCCCATCGTGGTGCTCCAGGCTTCTCAGAGCTACTTCACATGTGAAAAGAATAGCTTTTGGGTCAGCCTCAGCCATCTTTGGGGGTAACTGTGTTGAAATGTACCTCTGCCTAAATTGTCTAATAACCTCGTTGGGCTTGCAGGTTAGAGTCCCACCCTGGAGAGACAATATGATAGGTTCTGGGTGCTGAGGTTCTGGTTAGAGTTCTGGTTAGAGTTCCGCATCCCAGGTCACGGTCCCAGCCTTTAGGTTTGTCCATTTGTCTGTGTTTGTCTGTGTCTGACTTTTCTTTGTTATGACTGGCCAATAGGCGTTGTTTTTTGAATGACTTTAGCAAACCTGACGGAGAAGGCAATGGCACCCCACTCCAGTACTCTTGCCTGGAGAATCCCAGGGACGGGGGAGCCTGGTGGGCTGCCGTCTATGGGGTCGCACAGAGTCAGACACGACTGAAGTGACTTAGCAGCAGCAGTAGCAAACCTGATATTAATGAGAGTCTGCTGAGTAGAAACCTTGCCTTATGGAGGTGTTGGGCTTTCACCTAACCTAATATGATCACCTGGCTGTATTGATACAGGTGAGTATTCTTTTTTTTAATAGCTTGTTTTGAATTTTTATTGTATATTATTTATTTAGTTAGTTTTCTATGCAGCTTGCAGGATCTTAGTTCCCCTACCAGGGACTGAACCCAGGTTCTGACAGTGAAAGCATGGAGTCCTAACCACTGGACTGTCAGGGAATTTCCAGTACAGGTATGTGTTCTTAATGGAACCAGACCTGACTATCTTCTTGTGGTGAGAGGGTAGAGGAGCAACGAGAGCTAGGAGAAATCATCTATTTCGGAATGGGCGGTCAGTCACCATGGATTATAAAGCACAGCTGCGCGTCTTTAGTGACTTAATGAAAGGTAGAGATTAAACAGAAATGAAACAGGTGGGGCCATGTTATTAGATGAATAGGTATATAAGGAAGGTTGAGATTGTTAAGGCAGTAACAGAACAAACAGGGACTTTATATAATTACTTTCAGTTGAAATAAAAAATACAGTTGTCAAACTTGGCCTACATTTAGCCAAGGGTAAAACAAAAAAAATCTTCCAAACATAAGCAAACCTTGTTAAGAAAAATTTTAGTGGGGTTGTTGAAAATAACTTCTAAATGTTAAATACGTCTAGGGAGGGCCCTGAGGAGGTCTGAGCGTTTTGAAGACGGCGGTGATGCGCCTGATGCAGGTCGTAGCTAAGACCTGTGGCCATGGCGCCCCACCACCAGGTGGGTGCTGTGCTGTTTGTGCCTTTCCTGCTCCGTTTGTGTCTTTTCTGATCACAATATGGTTCTTTTCACCGCGTGCTTTTCTTCTGCAAGTTTTAACACTACGTTCCTGTTCTCTATGACTTCCTACTATAAATGGCATACTGGAGTTATGGAAAAGAGAATGATTTTCTTTTGAAGTATTGCCTGGTCCCAGCATTAGCTGGAGTCAGGGGGGGAGAATGGCCCAAGAATGGGTCTTTGAATTATAATACTGTTTTACAATTACACTTGTGTTTGCAAAAGAGAGGAGAAATCAGATGAAATCAGCTTTGTCCCCATTTCCTGCTGGGGAAGAGGGTTCATACGACGGGACAAATTTTGGGTTTTCCTCACTGACAATTTTTTAAAAAGTGTATTGAAGTATCATTGATTTACAATCTTGTATTAATTTCTGCAGTATAGCAAAATGACTCAGATATACACACACATACGTGTGTATATATATAGATATATTTTATATTCTTTTCCATGATGGTTTATCACAGGACATTAAATATACTTCCCCGTACTATACGGGAGGACCCTGTTGCTTATCTTCACCGACAATTTTAACCCTTTTGTATGAGCCACACTAGTAGGTAGTTAACATTGAACTGCTCGTGTACTTGTGTGTATATACATATAAATATATACACCTGTGTATATGGGCTTCCCTCATAGCTCAGTCAGTAAAGAATCTGCCTGAAATGCACTAAACTTGGGTTTGATCCCTGGGTCAGGAAGATCCTCTAGAGAAGGAAATGGCAACCCATTCCAGTATTCTTGCCTGGAGAATCTCATAGACAGAGGAGCCTGGCAGGCTACAGTCCGTGGGTTTGCAAGAATTGGACATGATTTAGCAACTAAGCCACTACCACCTGTGTATGTATGTACCTGTATGTATGGATGGATATATGCTAAGTTGCTTTGGTCATGACTCTGTGCGATGCTATGGATGTAGCCCACCAGCCTCCTCTGTCCATGGGATTATCTAGGCAAGAATACTGGAATGGGCTGCCATGCCTTCCTCCAAGGGATTTTCCCAACCCAGGAATCGAACCAGCGTCTTTTAAGGCTCCTTCATTGGCAGGCAGGTTCTTTACCACTAGTGCCACCTGGGAAAACCGCCCCCCCCCCCACACACACACATTAAAAAAGAAAGCTTGCTAGGAGGAAGAAACATTGGTGATGGTGCTAACAGCCATGGCCTCTATGGAGACCTTGGGCTGAGTGTACTCTACCTGGAAATTGCCCAGATGTCTAGGTCACCTTGTCTGTGACTCTGCTGAGGAGGTGAAATGTTTTGTCATCTCCCAGGAACAGTATACCCGTACACCCTCAGAGAGTAGGTGGGGGTTGAGTATCTCAGCCCTTGTCCTCCTGAATTCCTCTCTTGGATTCAGCTCCGAGTCTAAGGCAGCCCCTCATCTGACTTTCTCTCAGGTGACACAGTCCCCTCTTCCACCCTCCTCGCCATCTGAGGTGCTGAGTGAGACCGAGCCTGGACTCCCTGCCTGTGACAGGCCGCCCCGCCCTCAGCACACGGGGACTGTCAGGAGAGGTGACCCGCTGGCTGCAGTCTCGGAGCTGCCAGGACAGACTGGCGGCCAGGTGGCACGCGTGACCTTCAAGCCACAGCTGTAGACAGTCTCCTGTGGGGAAGCTCTCAGGGTCCCCTCCGCGAGCTCACAGCCACGCTGCTCCTCGTCCTCTGTTGTCCTCACGGCCAAGCTGTGGACAGTCACCCCTGCATCTGCTTGCTTCTTTCCAGAAACCACACTAGCAGACGGAATTGGTTGCTAAACCCTAAGGTTCTTGCTTTGCCTCTGCTTCTGGTGGGGAGTGAGAGAAGGCCATTTTCCAGAGATCTGCAGTCCACAGACTGTTTGGAACCCGGGCTACTGACTCAGTCTTGACTTGAGGGCTGCTTGCTTGCGCGCTCCCTAGTCGGCCGTTTTCGGAGGGGCGGCTCAGCCCTCAGAAGCAGCGCTGGAGGCGGCGGCGTGCTAGAGGGGCAGACCCGCTGTGCCCCGCTGCTCCCCACAGGAGCAAGGCGCGCCCTGAGCCTCGGATGAGTGCATCTGACGCTTCCCTCCACCCCCACCCTGAACACTTCCCAGGTGCAGCCGACACCGCAGCACAAGCCTCGAGTTTCTGATGAGACACTGACTGACCTCGGCCCGATCCACAGAGGCCGGCAGAAGGGGCAGGTGTCCACTGGAGACAGTTGTTCTGGGCCATTCCGTGCTTTTTGCCGCCAAGAAGTGAACTGTCTTGAGTACCACGATGGGGGAACGCCGGTTGGCCTTCAGAGGATGGACTCTGGCTGGAGACCGCGGGCTGTCCTACCGTCAGCCGACCCCCCAGGACCAAGTGTCACAGGTACAAGTTCTGGGCTCACAAGGCTTGACCTTGGCTGGTTCTTCCAGGTTGTTTTGTACGTTTTTCAGCAGCAGGTAGGGGGAAGACCCTCAGAAAGCACCCTTCCTGCCTGAGCCAGGGCCTAATGACCTTGACTTAACGAAATCTGCTCCTCCTTCCAGTCCTCCCGAGATCCCCCGTCCCTACCATGTGAAGGGGGAGCCCTGACCCTAGAGCCCAGGCTTCCACCAAAAGCCCTCCCAGGGCCCCAAGTCCTGCCCCAGCCCTGTACCTTCTTTACCAGATAGTCAGGGGGAATTCTCCCCTCCATGAACCTGCCAGGGCGCTCAGGTCAGTCCAGGGGTCCTCTGCCCCAGGCAGGCCAATATCCCTAGAGACAAGCTTCAGCAGGTCCAGACAGCCAAGGTCACCTCTCCTTCTTTTAAAAATGAATTTCTAAGTCAAAGCTAACATTGACTTTCTCTGTGACTTGCTTTTTGCACTGAGGGTATTCCACGTCAGCATATATGGAGCCATCACACTCTTTTAACAACCATACTTTCTTTTTTAAACAACCATACTTTCAAAATTAGGAAGTGGCTGTTGTGTTCTTTCTGCTGCTGTTTTTGCTGCTGTTGATGATCTTTTTTTTAATGCTTTTTAAAAATGTATTAATTTATTTATGGTTGTGCTGGGTCTTCGTTGCTGCATGGGCTTTTCTCTAGTTTTGGCGAGCCCAGGCTACTCTCTCGTTGCGGCTTGCAAGGTTCTCATCGCGGTGGCTTCTCTTGTTGTGGAGCACAGCGCAGGCTTCAGCAGTGGCGGCCACTGGGCTCAGTAGTTACGGCTCCCAGGCTCTAGAGCACAGGGTCAGTTGTGGCGGGACACGGGCTTTGTTGTTCTGCAGCATGTGGGATCCTCCCAGATCAGAGATGGAACCCATGTCTCCTGCACTGGCAGGCGGATTCTGAACCACTGTGCCACCAGGGAAGCCCTATTGACGATTTAGAATTAGGAGGCAGGTGATGTGATCGGGAGAGAGACTGGCGGGGCCTCCTACCTGCACAGGATGTGTGCTGACCTGTCCAGCAGGAGCATTCCTATAACCAGGCTATGTCTTGGGGGTGCAGGGATCCCCTAATGTAGATTTGGCTTCTACATCTCTGCAGAGGAGGGTGAGGAAACTTGTGGTCCTCCATTTCATTCTAGGTTTTCATGGCACTAGCCTATCACACCTTCAAAGATGTTTTTAATGATGTTAAATGGCCCTCCCTTCCCTTTCATTTCTCTTTCTCTTTCCTGAATCAAAGACAAACTTCAAATGTTTAGAGTGGCAGTTTCACCCAGTTTAATGCTTTTATAAGTGTTGGCAAGAAAGAAATTCCCCAAGCAAAACATGTCAAAGTGATCTTTGTGAAACAGGCATGGTGGAGAGTGTTTTCCGAATGCTGGCGATCAGCAGGATTCTTGAAATAGAATTACAGCCTTTGAAATCACATCTTATAATTAATTGTCCCAAGAACACAGCTGGGCTTTTCTCTCACAGAACTTTCAAACAGCCACAAGAGTAATGCTACCTGGTGCTTTGTTTTTCGTAAGACCAGCACAGAATCTCCTTCCTAGTTAGCTCATGTACGTTTATTTTTTTTTTTATTTTATTTTTTTTCATGTACTTTATTAACTGGACACACCATGGTTGAGTGTGGGGCTCAGGGCAGGGCCAATGTTCATCTGAGGTCCTGGCTCCCGCTTGGAGCTTCTCCAGGGCTGTGCTGCTCCCCAGCCTCAGATTCCACTTGTTCTAACAACTGCTGAGCTGTCAGGGAGACCCCTGAGCCAGAGACTGACACTCAAGGTCTGAATCTTCCTCAGGTTAGAAAGGGGATTTCACAGACTGTAATTCTTTTGGCAAATATGCCGATATCATTTTTAAAATAATTTTATTTATTTATTTTTGGCTGTGTTGGGTCTTTGTGGCTGCATGGGTTTTTCTCTAATTGCAGTGTACCGGCTTCTCATTTCAGTGGCTTCTCCCGTTGCAGAGCACAGGCTCAATAGTTGTGACACATGGGCTTTGTTGCTCTGTGGCACTTGGGATCTTCCCGGACCAGGGATCGAACCCATGTCTCCCGAATTGGCAGTTGGGTTCTTTACCTCTGAGCCACCAGAGAAGCCCTGATGTCATCTTCAAATTCTAAAATTGTATTTCCAAGTTCTCACCCATGTGGAGGTGACAGAGGACTCCTGTGAATGGCTCAGCTCACAGAGTCTGAGAGGGAGGAACTGATGGGGGAACAAGTGAAGCCTGAAAATTCTACAGCATCTCCCACTCTGAGGAGGGCACCTAGCGAGTCCTGGATTATGTCAAAGCAAAGACATCATAAATCAGATTCGTTGTAGTAGGCAGTGCTTCCCAACTGAGAGTTCAGAAGATTTACTCTGTTAGAAGATAGAATGGCCACTGTTTCTATTTCAATTTTAAAAAATAGCTCAGTATCTGCTTTTTTAAAATTTCAGCCTTAAAACAGGTTTGAGAGCCATCAAATGCTTAGGCGGTGCACTGACTGGCTGAGCTCGCTCTGTACCAGCTTCTAAGAGGACTCTTTGAGAGGACTATTAAGTCCTCAGGCTTTTATCCTTACTTCTGTGTCATTTACCTTCTGGAAATGAATCCCTTATCAGATGTGTGATTTGCAAATATTCTCTCCCATTCAGTAGGTTTGCTGTTTTGTACAGGGCAACAGAGGATGAGATGGTTGGATGGCATCACTAATGCAACGGCCATGAACTTAGGCAAACTCCAGATGGTGATGGACAGGAGAGCCTGGCGTGCTGCAGTCCATGGGGTCATGAAGAGTCAGACACTACTTGGTGACTGAATAACAACAAAACAGGAAACCCACTGAATGGGAGCCCCCCAGAACCTATAGAGAATTCCTAAAACTTAATAACAAAAATGAAAAACCTGGTTAAAAATGGGCAAAGTCCTTAAATGTACATTTCTCTGAAGAAAATATACAAACATTTTCGCCTAGATCTATGACGTATTTATCTGACCACAATTCTTATGCAGCAAATCAAACTATCTCTAATTCTTCAAAAATCAGTGTTAAAAGAGAAAACACAGTTTAAAAAAATCCAACTTGGCTTTTCATTTATGGAGGAAAAAAGTCTTCTATTTACAATATATGATTTCTGAAAGAATAAGAACATAATTTGAAACTAAACAGAAAAGTCATAAAAATAAACCTACTGATGTTTTCTAACCAAAAACTGCAAAAATTTAAGACAGCTGCTTTGGCTTATTTTTTTTAATTTTATCTTATGGAAGTACAGTTGGCCTTGATTTGAACTGTGGTGTTGGAGAAGACTCTTGAGAGTCCCTTGGACTGCAAAAAGATGAAACCAGTCAATCGAAAGGAAATCAGTCCTGAATATTCATTGGAAGGACTGATGCTGAAGCTGAAGCTCCAATACTTTGAGGCCACGAGAGACAAGCAACGAAGATGCTATTACTATACAGCAGGCCCTATGTCAAAGTCCTCTCCATCTAGTACAATTTAATTCTACATACAGCTAAGTGCCAACAAAGGTCTATATAGTCAAAGGTATGGTTTTCCTAATAGTCATGTATGGATGTGAGAGTTGGACCACAAAAAAGGCTGAAGAATTGATCCTTTTGAACTGTGGTGCTGGAGAAAACTCTTGAGTGTTCCTTGGACAGCACAGAGATCAAACCAAGGGACAAGGGAGAAAACACATGTTAAGCAACTTTAGGAAAATAATAAATATTAAAACAGCATAAAATGAATTTTAAAAATTTATATTGACATTGCATATCCTGATTTTTTGTTGAGATCTGCTTCTTGAGGGAGAGAAGGCAATGGCACCCCATTCCAGTACTCTTGCCTGGAAAATCCCTGGTAGGCTGCAGTCCATGGGGTCACACTGAGTCGGGACACGACTGAATGACTTCACTTTCACTTTTCACTGTCATGCATTGGAGAAGGAAATGGCAACCCACTCCAGTGTTCTTGCTGGAGAATCCCAGGGATGAGGGAGCCTGGTGGCCTGCCGTCTATGGGGTCGCACAGAGTCGGACACGACCGAAGCGACTTAGCAGCAGCAGCAATTGCTTCTTGAGAGCCACCTTAATTGTTTGTATGCTTGATATTAGAGATTTTAAATATTAGCCTACTAAAACATGATTTCCAGGTATTTCCCTGCTAGGCTTTCAAAAGTACATGTTTTTAACATCTAATAATTTTTCAAAAGTTTTTCATAATTTTACTTTATTTTTGTTTACCAATAAACAAATTCTTTAGAAATGCTGCTTTAGGTTGGAGAGTCAAATATGTGTTATAATTAGATAAGTGTCAATAGTGTAATGACTACTTGTTCCTTAATTTTTTTCATTCATACTCTTTCTAGAGCTTGACTAATCAGGCCACTTTAATCAGTCTAATCAGACTAATCAGAATATCCTATTCTAGAGAATCATACCTAATGACATCACATTGACAGGTTGTTGTCATACATATTTCGTCCAGATAACTAAGTTTGCTGTTTGTTGAATGTCATGGACATCTTTCATGCCAAAATATAAAGATACATAGACTTTTAAAAAATACGTAATATTCTACTGAAATGAATGTCATAATTGAATTAAACAATCCATTGTTGATGGGTCTTTAGTTTTTCCAGTGTTATTAAAAATAGTAACATGTATGCATGCCACACTTGTCATCTTACAACCTTGGAATAAGTTTCCGGATCACAGTTTATGTACACTTTACATTTTGTTAGATGTTCTCAATTTCTCTCTCAGAAGACTGCCTCATTTACAGTCCCACCAAGAGGATGAGAGTTTTTTTTAGCTACTGCTTCAGCTTCTAGAAACCTGCAAAGTAAAATATTTAACAAAGGAACTCTTAAATATTCACTAGAGGGACATTTCTCATTCTTTATTTAGCAGAAAGACCCCCCACCCCCGCCATTTCATTCAGATTCTATAGAGATTGTTTCAACTGATGCTTCTTTGTTGTAATTAGACCCACACATTACCTTCCCAGGGAAATGGTAACCCACCTTACTTTTAAAAGCCTGTGTAGCTCTAAAAGCTTTTCAACAACCACAAGAAGAACGTCCTTTTGATGGCAAACTTCAAAGCTTTGTTTTGGTCAAGGATCTTTCCTTTTCTGTTGCAACCTCAGTGAAAAAATGGAATTCCTTTACTTGAAAACTCGATTTTCTGTCCTTAAAGGCATGCCTCCATCAGCATCCCTGAATTCAACAGTATTGAGATGCTGCATTTATGAATAAGCCTGAGCTCTCTCCTCCTGTTTGGGAAGCTCTGCTGGAAGGAAGGAAGAGAGGGAAGAAGAGAAAGAGTGGGAGGAAGAGGGGGAAGGAGGGACCGCAACCTGAAAGCTAAGCTACTAAGAGCTTCCAAAGGACTAGGAGCTGAAGTGAAGGTGTTTGGTTGAGTCACAAATGGCATATCTGTGTGGCTGGAACAAAAGCCAGAACCCCAGATGGATCAGTGAACCAGAAAGTCTAATGCACCATGAAACTACCTTGTGCAGTTTCAGCTATTCCAGGCTCTGTCCAGTCAGCCAGAGCAAAGAGCAAGGAGAGGTTCAGCAACTTGCCCAAGGTCACCTGTAAGTAGGTGGTGACAGATCCCTGCTCCGGCCAGATTCTCTATCTTTTGGGCCCACTGCGGTGCCTGGCGCCTGCTATTTTAGACAAGTGCCAGAACAACCTTGTAGTTAGCATCAGGAGTGTTTATGCAAATGATCTAATTGTGATCAACTAGTTCACAGAGCAGAGGTCAGCAGAGCATGGCCCAGGGGCCAAATCCAGTCCTTCATTTGTTTTTTTTTAAATAAAGGTTTTGGGGGGAAGAGGAGCAGCCACACTCCGTTGCTGAGATGGTGTCTCTGCATGACCACAGGGCAGCAGGGTTGGGTAGCTCTGACAAACATGTAACATCGCCCCTTCCCCCCCACCGGAAAACTGACAACCTTCAAACTCAGTTTTATCAAATTAAAAAAAAATACTGTGTCCCATTAAATCATCTCATTATACCCACTCCTTGTGTAACAGAATCCTGCAGTTTGAGATTGTATTTCGTGTATCCTTGTGGACAAGTTAGAGTCATGGACAACAGTACAATTAGTCACTAATTCAGAGTCTGTGGGGAAAGGTCACCCCCCTCAGTCACATGGAGGTCATACATATGCCATGGTCTTGGAGTTGAGAGGTTGCTTAGGTAACTGGAGAAAACTCGACGGGAGTTCTTTTTTTAAATACATATATATACACATATATTTTAATTTTATCAAAGTATAGTTGATTTACAATGTTGTATTTCTTTTGCACAACAAAGTGACTCAGTTTTATATATTATAGCCTTTTTCATCTTCTTTTCCATTATGGTTTGCCACAGGATATTGAATATAGTTCCTGTGCCATACAGTACGACCTTGTTGTTTATCTATCCTATATGTACTAGTTTGCATCTGCTAATCCCAAACTTCAAAACCTTCCCTCCCCTAGCCTCTTCCTCCTTGGCAACCACAATCTGTTCTCTGTCTGTGAGTCTGTTTTTGTTTTGTAGGTAAGTTGATTTGTGTCGTATTTTAGATTCCACATGTAAGTAACGTCATGTGGTATTTGACTTTTTCTTTGATTTACTTCACTTAGTATGATAATCTCTAGTTGCATTCATGTTGCTACAAGTGGCATTACTTTGTGTTTTTATGGCTGAATAATATTCCATCGTATATGTGTACCACATCTTCTTTATCCATTCCTCTGTTGGTGGATATTTAGATTGCTTCCACATCTGGGCTATTGTGAATAAAGCTTCTGTGAACATAGGGGTGCATGTATCTTTTTTAATTATAGTTTTGTCCAGATATATATCCAGGAGTGGGGTTTCTGGGTCTATGGCAACTCTATTTTTAGTTTTTTGAGGAACCTCCATGCTGTTCTCCGTAGTAGCTGTATCAATTTAATTCCCACCAACAGTATAAGAAGGTTCTCCTCTACACACCGTCTCCAGCAGTGTTTGTAGATTTTTTGATGATGGCCATTCTGACTGGTGTGAGGTGATACCTCATTGTAGCTTAGTTCTACACTTTGAAAAGTACTTGGACAGCCAAGAATCACTGAGCATTTGAGAAAAACCTCTCATATGAAAGTCAGAGACCAAAACAAACACAAACAACAGCCACAAAACTAAAAAATCACAATCTGAAGAATAGCCATAGATTATGCAAGGAACATACATACTTTCCCTAGCCTCTGGAAGATAAGACAGGCTATTGCATAAGAATAGAATAGGATGCCATATAAATAATTAAGAGAAAAACAATAACAGAAAAGGCAAAACAAAAAAGAGCCCTTGGAAATTAAAAGTATGAAACCAGAAATGAAAAGCTCAATAAATAGGTTGAAAACATAGTTGGAGAGGTTTCCCAGAATTTAAGTATAAAGACAAAGAGATAACAAATAGGAAGTAAGACCATAAAAGCAGAGAAGTATGAAGACTTGATAGAAATGACAGGAGTTACAAAAATAAAGAATAGAACAGCGCGGGAGGAAAATCATGAAATAAATACAGAAAATGCTGCACAACTGAAGTGCACAAGTCCTCAGGTTGAAAGGGCCCATTAGGCACCTCACCCACACAAAGAATAAAGCTAATCCTAGCTCGATTTTATAAAAACAGGGACAAAATGGAGAATTTTAAAACATTTTTTCCTTAAAGAAGGGGGAAGTTAAAGTATTTTTTTTTAAACAAGGATCTGAGATTTAAAAAGCATTGAGTTTTTTCATAGTAACACTAGACAGTGGGAAGACAGCAGCTAACTTGTCAATATCTGAGGTAGACCTGTTCCAACCAAGTCAGTTAATTGTCAGCACAGAAAAAAGATACTTTAAGATATGCAAGGTCTCCAAAAAGTGAATCTCCACACATCCATTCTCTAAAGGCTACTGGAGGGTGTGCTCTGTGGAAAGCAAAGAGTAAACTAAGAAAGAGTAAGACCAGGAAAGAAGGGTTGGTTATGGGCTGAATTCAGATGTTGACCTCCTAATCCCCAGGAGCTCAGAATATGATTGTATCTGGAAGTAGGGCCTTTAAGGAGGTAATCAAAGGAAAATGAGGTCACATGGGTGGGACCTAATCCAGCATGATTGGTGTCCTGATTAGAAGAGGGGACAGACACGTACAGAGGGACAATCACGTGAGGACACAGGGAGGAGATGGCTGTTACACGCCTCAGGAGAACCAACCCTGCCCACACCCTGATCTCTGACTTCTAGCCTTCACGACTGTGAGAAACTAATGTGCTGCTGTTCACGCCACCCAGTCTGTGGTGCTTGGTCATAGCAGCCCTAGAAACTAATGAAGGATCCAATATAGCAAGACAAAGGGGAAGCCTGGGATGCCGGTGAAGGAATGCCTGAAGAGGAACGGCAGAGGCCTATAGAGAGCAAGTCACGGAGATGAGCAGCTCACAAGTTCCTGGAGAGACATCTCAAGAAGTAACAAACATCCGGGGTGTTTACATACACAGAACACACAACTCGGAAGAAATTACTTGTAAGTACATTGAAAACTAAATAATCAAAAAAGTAAAAAAGCAATCACCAATTTTTCAGAAAATAGAAGGTACAGGAAAGGCAAGGCAGTTCTGGCTCATTACATGGCACACCTGTGAATAGCCCTGGCCTAGGCTCAGTCATATAGTGGATCAGACCTAAATGATCACATTAACTCTTAGATAAATCTCAGCATCTAAAAGTATGTGATAACCTTCTATGACATTTTCTAAAATTTCATTTTTACTTTTATCCATTATCCATACACAGAAGATATATACAGTTATAGGGTAGATACTATCCAAGAATATAAACTTAGTGGTGTGTCTGCTATCACATGGAGAGAGGCTGTCAGAAAATGAATCCAACATAAAGGAGAACCAAAAGATGGTAAGGGACAGTCCTCAAGATGCATTTGAAGCCCTAAAGCCAGCTGTGTGGGGAGTCAGTATCTTGGACTTCTTGCTTATGTGTGTGAATAAATTCTTTTTTGTTTAAGCAAATTTGAATTGAATTTCTATCACTTGCTACTGAAAGAATTTAACAGACTCATTGCACAAAAATTTATTAAGCATCTATTATGTGCCAGGCACTCTACCAGTCATGAGTAGAATGGTGAACATGCTTAATTTTTGCTCCTGTACTTACTTCCACAGTGTTAGCCAAACCTGAGAGGCAGCTGGTTTAGCAAAGGTGTCAATCACACTGACTTATCACAGATTCTTGGAGGATATAAAATCATTCCTTAGGAGCCAAGAAGATTCGAGAGTTCTTGTCATAGTTTGCAAATAAATGGCACAAATTCTTTCCATTGTCTCCCATCTGGGGGCGGAATCTATTCTCCATCCCTTGAGTCTGGGACTTGGCATGTGACTTGCTTTGGCCAGTATCCCATTAATAGACAATATGCAAACATTTGAAAAGTGCTCGTGCCCTGAGAATGCAGCCTCCGTGGGAAGCCAAGAGCCTGTAAGAGAGGCTTAGCCATTGCAGCTGCTCCAAGTGAGCCCACCTCCACTTAACACATCAGCTGACTACAGTCGCAAGAGCTGAAAACTTTAAAGCCATTAAGTTGTGGGGCAAATTGCTGCAAAGAGCAAAACTGAACTCATACAGTTCTGATGCTTATTTTGTTCAGTTCAGTTCAGTCACTCAGTTGTGTTCAACTCTTTGCAACCCCATGGACTGCAGCACTCCAGGCTTCCTTATCTATAACCATCTCCCGGAGTTCAAACTCATATCCATTGAGTCAGTGATGCCATCCAACCATCTCATCCTCTGTCTTCCCCTTCTCCTCCCACCTTCAATCTTTCCCAGCATCAGGGTCTTTTCCAATCAGTCAGCTCTTCGCATCAGGTGGCCAAAGTATTGGAGTTTCAGCTTCAACATCAGTCCTTCCAATGAACACTCAGAACTGATCTCCTTTAGGATGGACTGGTTGGATCTCCTTGCAGTCCAAGGGACTCTCGAGAGTCTTCTCCAACACCACAGTTCAAAAGCATCAATTCTTTGGTGCTCAGCTTTCTTTATAGTCTGACTCTCACATCCATACGTGACTACTGGAAAAACCATAGCTTTTATTAGACGGACCTTTATTGGCAAAGTAATGTCTCTGCTTTACCATACATTTTAAATATATACAAGTAGACCATTTCAATCATGTAACAGTGCTATGACCCAGTGAACTGTTTAGGAATCAAGACCTTAGTGCCACTCCTGAGGATACAGACAATAGGCACTGGATTCTTCCACTCTGTTCATTGAAAGGTAGGGTTTTTCTTTAGGATATTTCATTGAACTCTCATATCTTAAAAAAATATAATGGCATTATTGAGATGCAGTTCACATACCATAAAATCAACCCTTTTAAGATGTATAATTCATGAAGGATTTCAGTCTGTACTTCTGTATTTTCTTAGGATGTTCTTGGTTTTGGTACCAGGGTGATTTGGCCTCCTAAAATAAATTGGGAAATGTTCCTTAATTCTCTATTTTCTATAAAGTTATTATTAGGTTGAGGGTTCCTCCCCTCTTAAAATATTGATAGAATTCATCTGTGAAGACATTTGGACCTGGCTTTTCTTTGTAGTAGGCTTCCCTGGTGGCTCAGCAGTAAAGAACCCACCTGGGATGCAGGAGATGTGGGTTAGATCCCTGGTTGGGAAGATCCCCTGGAGAAGGGCATGGCAACCCACTCCAGTATTTTTGTCTGGGAAATCCCTTGGACAGAGGTGCCTGGCAGGATACAGTCCATGCGGTCACAAAGAGTCAGACATGACTGAGTGACTAACACTTTTGCTTTTTTTTCTTTGTGGTGATATTTGTATTTAGTGATTCAATTTTTTTTTTACCTTGATATATAGATATATAGTTGTTCAGATTTTCAAATTTTTTTTTTTTTTGGTTTGGTAATTAGTTCTCTGTAGGAATGCCTCCATTTTCATCTACTTTAAAAATTATTGGAGTTATAGCAGCAAATAAAGATATTAAAAACAGTAGAGATATCAAATGAAGCATTTTGAGCTTGAGAAGAGAATTTTGTAGTGTAATGAATATCTGAAAAGAGTTGCTTATAGTTTTTTGTAGTTAAGCAACAGAATTAATACAGCTATTAGTCTTCCATACACTATATGACTAGTAGAAAAAAATATATACAAAATAAACTTTGTAAGTTTTGTTCGAGGCCAAAAATGAGTAGAAGAGTAAAATATCATTGATAAAAAAAATTATTGGAGTTATGATGCTCATAATACTTTATAATCCTTATTTTCATTTCTATAATTTGTGTCTGTATTATCTTTTTTTCCATCAGTGCAGCTAATGGTTTATCAATTTGATCTTTCA
Organism: Cervus elaphus; assembly: GCF_910594005.1. NCBI lineage: Eukaryota > Metazoa > Chordata > Mammalia > Artiodactyla > Cervidae > Cervus > Cervus elaphus. The sequence goes on from NC_057841.1 coordinate 44,577,495, forward strand.
AAGAATCAGCATTTGGGTCCTTTTCTCTATTTTCTTACTTTTTTAATTCATTGATTTCTATTCTGATCTTCACTATTTCCTTGCTTCTATTTAATTTAGGCTTGATTCACTCCTTTTTTGCTACTTTCTTGAGGGGGAGCTTAGTAGGAATATAAGCTGGTAACTTAAGTCTTCCTTCTAATGTAAGTTTTTAAAAGGCTATTAATTTCCCTCTAAGCACACTTTAGCATGCCATGTCACTTCAGTTGTATCCAACTCTTTGTGACCCTATGGACTGTAGCACTCCAAACTCCTCTGCCCATGGGATTCTCCAAACAAGAATACTGGAGTGGGGTTGCCATGCCCTCCTTCAGAGGATCTTCCCGACCCAGGGATTGAACCCCATGTCTCCTGTGACTCCTGGATTGCAGGCGGAGTCTTTACCGCTCAGCCACCAGGGAAGCCCAAACACATTTTTAGAGGCAATTAAATCTGATTCCTTTATATTTGATGTTTTTAATTCAATTAATTAGATATTTTCTAACTAAATTAAAATTAGATATTTTCTAATTTTCCCTGTGATTTCTTCTTTGGCCCATATCTTATTTAGAAATAGATTAATTTCTAACTATTTGGAAATCTCTCAGCTTTCTTTCTGTGGCTAATTTAATTTCTCCTTGTAGAAGGAGAACATATTCTGTATGTTCTTAATCCTTTTCAATTTGTTGACATGCGTTTAGTGACCACCATATGGTCTATTCTGGAGTGTCATTTGCACTTGAAAAGAATGTGTATTCTGATGCTGTTGGATGGTTTTCTATAGTTGTGAAGTATTACAAGTTGGTTGATGTTTGATGGTGTAAGTCAGATTTTCTATACCCTTGTTGACTTTATCTTGTGTGATCAATGGCCAAGATTAAATCTTCAACTGCAAATGGTCAATTTCTCCTTTCAGCTCTCATGATTTTTGTTTTACATTTGTTAAGAATTTCCTTCCTTTTAATTCTTACTATCCATTTCCAACTAATACCACTAAGTAATATAGTGCTTATCTCATAACACTGTTGCTAGAGTGAATAAAATAGAAGTATAAATTTTTAAAAAAAGAATTTACTTCCTTTTAAAGGCTATATAGTGGTTCACTTTATGTATGCAGCATATTTTGTTTACCCATTCATCCCTTAATGGACACTTGAGTTGCTTCCACCTTTGAGTGAAGTCGCTCAGTTGTGTCTCTTTGCAATCCCATGGACTGTTGCCTACCAGGCTTCTCCGTCAATGGGATTTGCCCAAGAGTACTGGAGTGGGTTGCCATTTCCTTCTCCAGAGGATCTTCCTGACTCAGGGATTGAACCCGGGTCTCCCACATTGCAGGCAGATGCTTTACCCTCTGAGCCACCAGGGAAGCCCCCTACCTTTCAGCTATTGCAAATAATACCTCAAATATGGATTTACAAATCTCTCTCTCTCTCTGGTTTCATTTCTTTGGGGTATGTACTCAGAAGTGGAATTGCTGGATCAAGTGGTAGTTCTATGTTTAGTATTTTGAGGAACCACCATGCTATCTTCCATAACAGATGCACTATTATATATTCCCTTCAGCCATCAAAGCCATGGGTTTTGACCTCCCACGGCAAATCGAGTCCATCCCCTCTGGGAGCAAAGCTGCTAGTTTTCTTGGCTAGCCCCACCTACACAAGTAAAATTTCAGTTCTGGGGCAACATGGCAGCCTTGGGCAAGGTTACAGATATCTACTCTTCCTACTAGAATCTTTTAGCAGTTTTTCAAGAATAGCTGATTCTCAAATTGTCTGTGTTTGATTTCCAATGCCCTGAAATGGTTGTGTTTCACAATATTGTCCAAGTTATACTTGCTTTGTGTGCAGAGGAATTGTTGACTGTAACATATAACCATAGCTGAAAGTCTATTCCACAGTTTCTCTTGTGTTAGTCAGGGCCTTTCAACATTATGTATAAGAAATCCAACAGAACCAGTTAGGACTTTTAGAATTTTGAGTTACAGAAAACTCCCCAATGTAAACTTGTTGAATCAACACAGTAAATTCTAAACAGTCTATAGGACTGTCCATGAGACAGGTCAAAGAGGTGAGGTTTGACAGTGCAGATCTGATGATGCAACAGGGCGGGCACATTTGACAGTACTGACCTCATCTTCAGGCCCGATTGTTGCCTTTTCACCTAAACCTTTTCCCTCCAGATTTTCTTTTTTGTAGGAGCAAAATAGCTGCCACCTGTCCAGACTTCACAAATGTACACCCTGCCAGAAGAGCAAGGATGCCGCAGTTTACTAGAAGCCCCAACCCACATCCCATTGGGTCTTGTCAGGTTCTGATTGGGTTACCACCTCTGAAAGGCTCAGCCACCAAAGGGAATGATTATGCTGCATGGCTTAAATGGAAGGAATGACTCTCAAGAGGCAATCAACAAATGTGTTCCATAACCACAGAGTAATTGCATTGGCTCACCCAGCTAGGTTCACATACGCAAAGCACTTCAAAAGAGCTATACAAACCATGGCTTCTGAAGCTGAAGCCAGTCTGCGTAGCGCCAGCTCCTGGTTTCTCTCCCTCTGTTCCCCAACCCCCCACTTGTTTTAGCCTCCTTCATTGCTGCTGCAAAAATGCCTCTTTAAAAAAAAAAAAAATTATTTACTTATGGCCGTGCTGGGTCTTTGTTGCTATGTGTGTGCTTCCTCTAGTTGCAGCAAGTGGAGACTAGTCTTCCGTGAGGTCCACAGGCTTCTCATTGCATTGTTTTCTCTTGTTGCTGTGAAGCACAGGCTCTAGGCATAGGGGTATAGTTCTGGTGCATGGGGTTGCCGACTCATGTGGGATCTTTCCCAACCAGGGATTTAAAATGTGTCCCCTGCATTAGCAGGTAGGTTCTTAACCACTGGACTACCAGTGAAGTTGAGAAAGGCCTCTTTGTGAATAACATGACCATCAATAAGATGCTATCTTTCCTCCCTTTTGTGTGTCCATATAGCAACTTCCAACAAGGGTTCAATAGCCAACGTGGTCAGTGCCCATTCCGTGACCCAATCAAAGTTGCCAGAGTACTGTAATTGGCAAGATAACATGCCCATCCCAGTGGACAGAGGACACCGTTCTGTTGCCAGACGGGCAATAAGAAAGCTTTTCAAAAAGTCAGAATACAATGGCTACAGCAGACCGTCTTGGTCTGTTGTGGGCCAGTTGTGGGCCCTTCCTGGGTATCAAGCCAAAAGGGCTCAACTTTCGAGTGGGAAATGCAAGGTACAAGGGAGAGCTCTACCATCAGACTTGAGGCGGGCTGATTTGGAACAGGGTAGGGTGGATCACAGAGGTCAGTCTAAACATGTAATGAAGTTGTAGGAAGAGGAGCACAGGCAGTAATGGAGGTGACTGGGAAAGGCCATCTATCCCCAATCTAGGGGCTTCCCCGGTGGCACAGATGGTAAAGAATCTGCCTGCAATGCGGGAGACCGGGGTCGGATCCCCGGGTCGGGAATATCCCCTGGAAAGGAATGACAACCCACTCCAACATTCTTCCTTGGAGAATTCGATGGACAGGAGACATCTCCCAAGTCAACTGTCAAACTTTATAAGACAAGAACATTTGCAGGACAATTCCTGAAGCCTTTGTGAAGGGTTTCTGGAGGAAATGCAGTTACTTCCATCTTCCTTCAGATCCAGTTCTGTGTGCACGCCTGCCGAGCGAAGGGCAGCTCTGACTCAAGAGCTCCTCGGTACAAGGTGCAAGGATCGAGGGAGGCGCTCGTCGGCCCCCGTTTAAGGAACGCTGAAGCAAAGGCCGACACGAAATCCTAGGAGGTTCCTCTTTGGAAGCCCGGGGCGCTTCCTTTGTCCAAATCCCCAGCAAAAGTCCCCACCCCAAGCCAGACTCCCCACCCAGCCCGGGATGAGCCCCACCCCGTGGCTGCTGGGCCGGCCTCCGGGCCGGTTTAACTGGTTGGGGCTGAAGCCCGCGGTGAAGACGGTCTGCGCCTCGGGAGTTAGGGAACAGGCTGTGCGGAGCGTGGGCAGGACAACTCCTGCCCTTCTCCGGAGTTCGGCCGGCTCTGCCCGCAGCAGTCCTCGCGGAGCCCTCGCTGGATAGGTACGCGACCACCAGGTGCCTCACCACCTGGAACTGCGCAGGCGCCGGCGGCTCTCTGGCGCGTCGCGTTCTCTCGCGCGCTCCCGGGTCTCCCCCGCGGGCCCCTGGGCCGGGCAGGCGTGATGCTTCCTGGATGTTGTAGTGCGCCTCCCGCGGCGGGCCGCCTGAGGACTGGGCACTGGGTTTCCGAAGACTGCTATTCCCAGCGTGCCTCGCGCGGGGGTCACGGGGCGCCTGCCCTCACGGCCCCGGACGTCAGCGCTGGGAGGAGGAGCCGGGAAGCTGGTGGCGGCGGGAGGAAGGAGTGCGCGTGCGCGGTGGGCCGGCTCACCCGGTTCTGTCCCAATCATTGTAAACAGGCGGAGGCTGGGGCGGGGTGGGAATGGGGCGCCCGAGGCCGGCCGGGGGCGCAGCGCAGGAGGCGGCCGCGGCGGCAGCAGCGTGAGAGCAAGGAGGCGGCGGCTGCGGCGGCTGGCGGTCGCGCGGCGGCGGCGGCGGCGCAGGTCAGTGGCGGGCGGCGGTCGCGGCGGGGCCCGGTGCCTGCAGCCGTCCTCACGCCTCCCCGCGGCGTCTGTCAGGCAGCGGGCCGGGCTCTCGCGGCCGGGTGGCGGGGCGGGGGCGTGGCTGCCGGGGCGGCGGGGCCGGGCGCTGGTCCGCGGCTCCGGCCCGCGCAGCCCATTCCTCCGCTCGCCGGTCGAGGCTCTTGGGTCTGGGCAGGGAGGGTGGAAGCCCGGCCCTTCCCCGGGGCCCGGGCCTCGGATGGCGGAGAGGGGCTTAGGCTTTTACGTAACCGCGGCCGGGATGCTAGAGGGTCCCCGGTGCGCGCCCGGCGCGGAGGGAGGCTGGTGGGCGCGGGGGTGCTCTGGTGCGCCGGCAGGTCCGAGCTGGGAATTCTCAGAACTCCTCGTCAGGTGGGCTTGTGCCCACAGGCTCTTGTGGAGGTCAGCTGTGGGGTGGCTTTCGGTTTTTTTTGTTTGTTTATTTCTTGTCTTAACCGTCGTGAGAGTGAAACAGTTTTCCCCGCATAGCCCACACCCGAGCCTCCCTCAAGTCCTCACGCCCCTCGGGTTTGTGAGTCGTGATTCCAGAGCCTCCGCCCTGAGCAAGCAGAGCATCTTCCCCTAAGGCCTGGTTGAGTGCTCGAAGGTGATCAAGTATTATCTCGAGCGGTTTTGACCGTGCGGGTGAAAGTGCTGCGATTTGGACGCCGCGTTCACGTGGACGCGCCGGGTCAGGAGCCGGTCACCGCGGGTTGTGCGGCTGGAGCGGGCGGGTCCCAGCCCTGCGGCCCCGGTGGCGGTGCAGGTGCTCGGCGGAGAGGCGCTCAGGTTCTCCGGAAGGCGCCGGCCACGGGCGGTTCGCTGGTCACGGAGTCTTGTTGTGTGGAAATGAGAAAGGTAATCCATTTTCCGCCTTCCGAACTTGCTTGGCCGCTTGGTAACTCCTTTCTGAGTGTCTTCCTGAGGACGAGTTAATTGCTGTCAGCTGTTTCAGCAGATGGTGCTGGCAGGAAGGAAGTTAGCAGAGGGGCTTACACCTTTCAGAGTGACCCGTAAAAGGAAGTGAGGTGGGCTAGCTTAACAGGAGCCGCTGGGAAGTAATTCTTTAAACAGTATCTCAAAGCTGCGAGAGATAATTTATTATGTTTTTAAAATAGTATTTATCTTTTCAGGTCTTCCAGGGATCATTTCTCCCTTGATTTAGAAAAATAGAAGTGGTATCAGAAAGTGCATATTAACTTTAATTACGGTTTTTTTACAAGGAGGGATTGGGCCCAAAATGTAACCCAGAAGTATGTTCTTTCTTTTCTGGAAGAAAATCTCTAATAGAAGTTTTTGTTAGTGTATGTAGAGAAAATAAGTAAAAGTGCAGGTCATTTAGTTTAATTTCTGTGTAGCAGGTGCTGTGAAGACTTACAGATGGATAAGGCAGTGCCCCTGCCTTCAGGATGCTAAGACTTTATCTCTTACGTGAACTTCCATGAAGACAGTGTGTTTTTGAGGTTGCTTTGACTGGAGGAAGGCCAGGGGCACAGAGGGTATAGAAGGGAGGTAGTGGTCAGAGTTTTAAGGGACGGGGAGGAGAGTGTGGAAGGGGGCAGTGGTAGGGAAAAGTGTATGGGAAGGGCTGAGAACAGTGAGGAGACAGGATCAGACAGGATGGGCATTTCGTTAGGAGGATCTGTTTGAGAAAAGCCAGGAGTCCAAACTTACAGAGTGAGTGTGGGATCTGCAGGTATGGCCCACAAGGGTGGAGGGTGGTGGCAAGCTGTGAAACCCAGGAGGTAGGCAGAGGCCAAATTAGGAAGAGTCTTGTAGACAGGTGAAGTAATTTCAGCTTTACCTCGAAGCAGATGGGAGTCACTGAGACAGAATGAAGAGGCCTAAGCCTCTCTCCCCATTGTAACTCCTCCCTATGTGTCAGGCATTGTATTAGGTGTTTTAGACTTTATGTCCTTAAACTTGAAGAAGGCTTTGGCATGACCGAGGCAAAAATTGCAGGAAAAGAGGTTCAGGCCAAGGGAACGTTGAACCAGAGGATTGCGAGGATGGAAAGTCATTCTCTGCAGCTGTAGCATGGGCTTATGGGGTCAGTAGCAGAAGTTCAGGCTGCACAGATTGGTCCCCATGCCATCCTAAGGGTTCTCGAGGGCTTTTTCGCTTGGTAATAATACAGCATATGAATTTTAACCAGGCAAGAGTCATGATAAGGTTTTCATTTTAGGAAGATCACTCTGGTCTCATATAGATGTCAGAAGGGATGGAGGGAAGACAAGGCAGGGTGTAGGAGGACAGTGAACAGTTTTTGCAATATTTGAGGTGACAGATAACGGCCTAAACTAAGGTAGGGTCAGTGGAGATGCAGAGGAGTAAGTTAATAGCACAAATATTAACAAGGTAGAATTAACTGGATTCAGTGAAAATTGGATTTGGGAAGTGAGAGAGAAATAGTAGGACAAGATAACTGTGGGTTTTAATTTGGGTGATTGAATAGACAGCGGGAAAGTACACTGAGGGAATTCAGGAAGATCAGCAGATCTGGGGAGGAGTAGTATTTTGGCTTTTGGATAAATTGAGTAGGAGTTACCTATAGAACATGCAGGTGGAAATGCTTGCTGCAGGGTCAGGTGTGTGGTTTCGGAGCACACAGGAGAGGGCTTGATAGGAGAGGCATCAGGATCTATTATAGGTGGTACCTGAAGCCTTTCATTGGGTAACATGACATAAGAAGAGTTTCCGGATGGAGAATAGTCCTGAAATAGGCCGTGGAGAATAATAGCATTTGAAGCCAAACTGAAGAAGAACTGAAAAGGGAAATTCCCATGTGTTTAGAAATCAGGAAATCATGAGACAATGATGTAGAAGCCCAAGATGGATCATTTCAGAAGGAAGCTGTACTTCACAACTGCCTCTCCAGAAAAAAAATAAATAAAAAATAAAGGAAGCGATATGCTTCCTTTGAGAACTTGAGGAAAACTGGGTTGTTCGGAGTTTGTTGAATTTGATAACTGAGAGCACTTTCATAGCATCCTGCTTAGTGCTGTCAACTGGGGAGGGAACTGTTCGATTGAATTGAGGTGTAAGTGGAAAGTCAGAGTGGAGAAAGCCAATGTAGATTATTTCAAGAATAAACAAATCTTCAGCTGTGAAGAGAAGAACAGGAAGAAGTGTTACCAGAGGTTACTAAAGGGATAGGAAGGAACTTTTAATTTGGCAAAGACCTGAGCCTGCTTTTTCCTTGTTGTTGTTCAGTCGCTAAGTCGTGTCTGACTCTCTGTGACCCCATGGACTGCGACACGCCAGGCTTCCCTGTCCTTCACTGTTTCCCACAGTTTGCTCAGATTCATGTCTGTTGAATCAGTGATGCTAAGTATCTCTTCCTCTGCTGCCCTCTTCTTTTGCCTTGCATCTTTCTGAGCATCAGGGTTTTTTTGAATGAATTGGCTCTTCTCTTCAGGTGGCCAAAGTATTGGAGCTTTAGCATCAGTTCTTCCAATGAATATTCAGGATTAATTTCCTTTAGGATTGACTAGTTTGATCTCCTTGCAGTCTAAGGGACTCTCAAGAGTCTTCTCCAGAATTGAAAGCATTGCTTCTTCACCACTCAGTCGTCTTGGTGGTTTCTCACTTTCGTACATGACTACTGGAAAAACTATGGCTTTGTCATATGTGTCAAAATATGGACATTTGTCGGCAAAATGTGTATTTGCATTTTAATCCTCTGTCTAGGTTTGCCATAGCTGTTCTTTCAAGGAGCAAGCATTTTTAATTTTATGGCTGCAGTCACCATCTGCAGTGATTTAGGAGCCCAGGAAGATAAAATCTATCACTGCTTCTACTTTTTCCCTTTCTATTTGCCATGAAATGATGGGACCGAATGCCATGATTTTAACTTTTCATTCCAGCCCCAAAGAAGGGCAGTGCCAAAGTGTTCAAATTACTATAAAAGTGTGCTCATTTCTCATGCTAGTAAGGTTATGTTCAAAATCCTTCAAGCTAGGCAGGCTTCGGTAGGACATGAATGGAGAGCTTCCAGATACACAAGCTGGGTTTAGAAAAGGCACAGGAACCAGAGATCAAATTGCCAACATTGGTTGGATCATAGAGATAGCAAGGGAATTCCAGAAAAACATCTGCTTCCTCGACTACGTGAAAGCCTTTGGTTGTGTAGATTACAAGATACTGTGGAAAATTCTTAGAGAGTTGGAAATACCAGACCACCTTCCCTGTCTCCTAAGAAACCTGTATGTGGGTCAAGAAGCAATAATTAGAACCTTACATGGAACAACTGACTAGTTTAAAATTGGGAAGGGACTATGCAAGACTGTATATTGTCATCCTGCTTATTTAACTTACATGTAGAGTACATCATGCGAAATGTCAGGCTAGATGAATCACAAGCTGGAATCACAATTGCCAGGAGAAATATCAGCAACCTCAGATATGCAGATGCTTCCACTTTAATGGCAGAAAGCAAAGAGGAACTAAAGAGTCTCTTGATGAGGGTGAAAGAGGAGAGTGAAATTGCTGGCATTTTCCTTATGCTACCTTTTTTAAGATATTCATATAACATAAAATTGATCCTTTTAAAGTGTACAATTCAATTTAAAGTGTTTTTAGTATGTGTAGGGGTGCAGTCACACCTGCAATCAATTTTAGAATCTTTTCATTACTGCTCTTCGTTATCAGCCACTCACCTTTCCCTCTGCTCCCACTCACTAGCAACCACTAATCTACTTCCTGTCTCTGTGGGTTTGCCTCTTTCGGACATTTCATGTACATGGAATCATATATGTGGTCATCTGTGACCGACTTTTACTCAGCATCATGTTTTCAAGACCTGTCCATTTTGTAGCAGGTGTCAGGACTCCATTCCTCTTCATTGCTGAGAATATTCCACTGGTTGGTTATACCACATTTTGTTTATTCATAAGTTGTTGAACATTTAAGTTCTTTCTACATTATGACTATTTTTAGTGCTGGTGTGAATAATCATGTGCAGCGTTTTTTGTAGATACTTGTTTTCATTGTTTTTCATGAGAGAAGTGGCTCATTGCATACAAGGGATCCTCAGTGTCATCATCAGCTGACTTCTCATCAGAAACCACAGGAGCCAGAAAGCAGTGGGATGACACAGTCACACTACTGCAAGGAAGAACTATCATACCTAAGAGTAGAATTGGCTGGATCATGTAGTGACTTTTATGTTTGGAACAGTTTGAGGAACTTCTAAACTCTTTCCTAAAGCAGCTGCACCACTTCACTCTCCAGTGTAAAGATTCTCATTTCTCCATATCCTCACCAACACTTGTTATTTTCTGGTTTTTGAAAATTTAAACTATCCTGGTAGATGTGAATTGGTAACTTATTGTGGGTTTGGTTTGCATTCATTTTCCTGGTGGCTGATGATGTTGAACATCTTTTCATGTGCTTATTGGCCATTTGTATATCTTCTTTGGAGAGAGATTTATTCAGGTCCTTTTCCTAGCTTAGCATTGGGTTGTTTGTCTTTTTGTTGTTGAGTTGTGAGAGTTCCTTTGTATATTCTGGATGGTAGACCCTTATCAGTATATGCTCAGTTGTTTACTACTGTTTTGCGACCCCATGGCCCAGCAAACTCCTCTGTCTATGGAATTTTCCAGGCAAGAACACTGGAGTGGGTTGCCATTTCCTCTTATAGGGGATCTTCCTAACCCAGTGATTGAACCCGCATCTCCTGTGCCTCCTGGATTCCAGGAGCTGAGCCATCTGGGAAGCCCCTTATCAGTATATGTGATCTGCAAATACTTTCTTCTGCTCTCTGGGTAGTCTTTTTTACTTTCTTGATAATGCCCTCTGATCTATAGAAGTTTTCATTTTGATGAAGTAGAATTTATTGGTTTTTTTCTTTTGTTACTTGTGATTTTGGTGTCGTATCTGTGAATCCATTGCCAAATCCACAGGCATGAAGATTTACACTGTGCTTTCCTCTAGGAGTTTTATAGTTTTATTTCTTATATGTAGGTGTTGGTTCATTTTGAGTGAATTTTTGTATATGGTCCGAGATAGGGCCTGTTTTTTGTACATGGAAATCTAATTATCCCATTCCTATCTGTTGAAGAGACCATTTCTTTCCCATGGAATAGTCTTGACACATTTGTTGAAATCAGTTGACCATAGATGTTTGGGTTTATTCTGGACTCTTCAGATCGATTCTATAGGTCTGTATGCTTATCCCGATGCCAATACCACATTGTTTTGGTTACTCTAGTTCTGTAATTGCTTCTGAAATTACGAAGTGTGAGTCTTCCCCCTTTGTTCTTCTTCATTATTTTCGTGTGGGTATTTGAGGCCCATTTCGATTCCGTACTGGGGATCAGATTTCCATTTCTGCAATAAGGCTTGTTGAAGTTTTGCCTTGCGTCTATAGATCATTTTGAATTACAGCAGTACTTTGTCATCTTAACAGTACTGAATTGTCCCATTAAAAAGGAGTTTATTTAGGTCTACTCTAGTTTCTCTCAGCAGTGTTTTGTAGTTATCAGTGTATAAGTCTTTCACCTCCTTGGTTATGTTTATTCCTGTTTTATTCTCTTGGCTGCTAATGCTTAATCATTAGCAGAGCAGTAAGTTACCAGAACAGCTGTGTGTCTCTTGGATGTAGCTTCAGCACTCAGCCACTTGACAACTTTGGTCTTAGCCTTTGTTTCTGTCTGTGCAGATGTCAATATCATCCAGAGGTGAGTCGGGTGGGCTTTCTCGGGTGGGATGAGCTCAATGAGATCCACCTAAGACACTTCTTAATCGACTGGTTTAAAGACAAAGACAAGGAGAGAATCTTGAAAGTAACGAGAGAAGTGGCTCGTCACATACAAGGGATCCTCAGTGTCATCATCAGCTGACTTCTCATCAGAAACCACAGGAACCAGAAGGCAGTGGGATGACACAGTCACACTACTGCAAGGAAAAATTATCAGCCAGGAATTCTGTGTCCTGAGCATGTGCGTGGCGCTGGGCATCCATGTTTCTCCTGATTTCCAGGAATTTGTTGCAGCAGTTCAGGGTCTTCCCCAGAACATCTCTCGGCTTAGCCTTTCTTCTCATGATTTGGAGGGAGTGTTGACTCCAGCTGTTGCCTGTTGCTTCGGGGGCAACGGCTAACACCTCTCTCTGCCTGCACCCTAGTGGGCTTAGCCCTGGACGTGGGGAAAGTTCTGAGGTAACTGCATTTAGGTGAGACAAGGCAGGCCTCTTCTGCAGGTAGGTCTTCCAGAGAGCCTGGAATAATAATTTCAGTTTGTTTGTGAATGAGGTTTGTTCTGCTGTGCCAGTGCTGGGAATGTGGGCTGTTATTTTCAAGGCTGCCACTGATCTGGGAAGCCCAGGATAGGATCAGAGTGAGTTAAATATCACAAAATCCTACGTTCTCACTAAGATTCAGCTGTTTTTCTTGAATAAATGCTCCCTGAATTGCTGCAAGCTTCTGGTTAGTTTCCAGGGTTGTGAAAAAGTGGATTTTGACTGGTTTTAGTTGGCTTTTCTGGAGGGTGAACTTTTGGAGTTCCTTAAGCTATCATTTTTGGAGAAGGAGATGGCAATGCACTTCAGTATTCTTGCCTGGGAAATCCCATGGAAGAGGAGCCTGGTGAGCTACAGTCCATGGAGTTGCAAAGAGTTGGACACGATTTAGCAGCTGAGCACTCAGGCGCTCATTTTACCAAGGTTACTCCATCTGTTTATTTAGCACTCCATGCATTATCAGGCTGCCTCTGTTACTATAGTTCACATGAGTCTTTTGTAGACAGCATATAGTTGGGTTAGTGTTTTTCTCTGTTCTTTGCTTTTTTCATAAAGAATTTGCGGTGCTTGTAGAGATGCAACATAATAAAGGATTTTGGCCATCAAAATCAGGACTTTGCTTACTTTTGTCTATTGGGGGACAAGGTTTAACAGTGAATTTGCTAGGTCAGAATGATAATTTTTGGTAGATACTGCTGAATTGCCTTCTAAATATGAGTCAGTTTACACTTTTACCAGTAGCATGTGACAGTCTCTTTCATCACACCCTCCCAATGTTGGGTTATCAAACTTGTTCCTCTTTAGAAAATTGGTGGGTGAAAAAGAGAATCTTAAATTCCCTGTTTTTTCATTTTAAGAGTATTTGCTTCAGATTCAAATCCTCAGTCGCTTTTTGTTTTTGTTTATTAATTTGCAAAGTAATTGTCATGTTTAGTGTCAGTACTTTTCCTCCAGGTTTCTTCTTGGCTTCTTACATTTGTTTATGATTTTTTTTCTTAACAGTGCACTTATAATTTTCTGAACGTTATTTAAAATGGGAGTCAAGGAAAGAAAAAGCAGTAAAACTCTTCCTTTTTCACACTTTCATGGGTGGAGAATATAGTTTATAAAATCTCAAGTTTTGTCCAGGAGTTTTATATTGTTGCTTTTGTATAGTTGTTATTGTTGCTGCTTACTGAGTACCTGCTGTAGACCACGAATACTGTTTTGTTTAATTCTGGCAGTGCTGTGGCAGGTCAGTGTCAATATTAACAGATAAGGAAACCCCGTCTGTGAAGGGTGATAGTACTTAGACCCGCAGCTGTGCCATATTCTCTCTCCCCATCAGGGTCTCTCCCAATTTCTTTACTGAGAACTGGGGGCCTGGGTGAGCCATTAAGGATAACACTGAAGAGATCACAACTTAATCTTTTCTGGTATATTCCTCCAGAGGCGTTTTATACACATATGAGCAAAGAATGTGTAAACATGTATACTTTCTGTTCTAAACTATCGTAGTGTAAATCGTGGAATGAGGCTTTTATTTGTTGAGTGCTAACTCTACACCAGGTGCTAGGTCTGTTTCTTTGCAGTTGATCAGTTTGAATGAAGTCCATCAAACTGATCACCTGGAAAGGTTGTATAGATATTTAAATATGAAGCTTTTGTCTTAAAAGTAATTAAAAACAAAAATACTAGCTGAACAACAAAAATACTAGCAGAACTTGTTTGGAGTTGCTTTCAGAGTGATACCTTGATAAAATGAAGCATGATCATAATCATTTGGAGGCTAAATTAAATCAGAAGCACTGCAAATTGAGAGCCAGATTTGATATTTGTATGTATTATGAAATGATCATCACAGTAAATCTAGTTAGCATTCATCACCACACAGTTACAAAAAATTTTTTAAGAAAAAAATTTTTAAAATCTAGAATTATTTTTGTCACATTTATTGCTGTTTTAATGTGTAATTCCCCAATGATATATGATATGGAACATCTTTTCATATGCTTATTTGACATTTGTATGTTTTTTGGTGATGTTTCTCTTCTGGTCTTTTGCCCATTTTTAAATTGTTTTGTTTTCTTATTGTTGAGTTTTAAGAGTTCTTTGTATATTTTGGATAATGGTCCTGTATCAGGTATGTCTTATACAAATATTTTCTTCTAGTCTGTGGCTTGTCTTCTCATTCTCCGTCTTCAGTTCAGTTCAGTCGCTCAGTCGTGTCCGACTCTTTGCGACCCCATGAACCGCAGCACGCCAGGCCTCCCTGTCCATCACCAACTCCTGGAGTTCACCCAAACTCATGTCCATTGAGTTGGTGATGCCATCCAACCATCTCATCCTCTGTTGCCCCCTACTTCTCTCGGTCTTAAGTCTCTTAATTTTTATGTTCATTCTCCCACTCTTCCTCCTTCCCCTCTCTTTTTCTTTAGTATTAGCTAAATAAACTAAATTGTATGTCCCTGTATTTTGAGACTTAATCAGAATAAGGTTTTATCAGTTTAGTTTTTCCAGGCCGGTGTCTTTTTTTTGTCTGTGATCTTAACAGCCATTGATCGTTGCCAGTGTCTGTTTTTAAATTGCTTATTAAGTGGTGATAGTCTTTTATTTCTTTGTTTATTACATGGAAGATTTTGATAAAAGGAAACTTGGCTGAACTATACTTTGTATAGGAGGTTCAGAATAAATGCTCCCCCCTCCTTTATTTGCCAGTTATTCCAAACAATTACATGGTTCTCTAGTTCCCATATCCTCCAAAGTGATCAGTGAATTTTATTTTTAAATATCCATATGAACTCATGGATTTAAATATACTTGATACTTTAGTTCCTGGCAGTTATTAATTTTATTCATTCTCTTTGGCATCCTTGGCATCTTCTAGTTGACTTCTGAGTCCTTTTGTCTTGATTCCAAGCATCTTTCATTTCTTTTATGACTTGATATTTCAGTCTCATACATATCTTATGTATTAGACCTGGCGTCAGCCTAATGGAAATGTTTAATAGTATGTTAAATTATATTGTTAGACTCACACAACTAAATACGTATTTATGTCTTAGCAACTTTCAGTTCAGTTCAGTCACGTCCGACTCTTTGAGACCCCATGGACTGTAGCACACCAGGCTTCCCTGTCCATTACCAACTCCCAGAGCTTGCTCAAACTCATGTCCATCAAGTCGGTGATGCTATCCAACCATCTCATCCTCTGTCATCCCCTTCTCCTCCTGCCTTCGATCTTTCCCAGCATCAGCATCTTTTCCAATGAGTCAGTTCTTCGCATCAGGTAGCCAAAGTATTGGAGCTTCAGCTTCAGCAGCAGTCCTTCCAGTAAATATTCAGGGTTGATTTCCTTTAGGATTGACTGGTTTGATCTCCTTGCAGTTCAAGGGACTCTCGAGAGTCTTCTCCAGTACCACAGTTCTTCGGCACTCAGCTTTCTTTATAATCCAACTCTCACAGCCATACGTAACTACTGGAAAACCATAGCTTTGACTTGATGGACCTTTGCCTTTTCTAAATTCAGATTGAACATCTGGAAGGTCACGGTTCATGTACTGTTGAAGCCTGGCTTGGAGAATTTTGAGCATTACTTTGCGAGTGTGTGAGATGAGTGCAGTTGTGTGGTAATTTGAACATTTCTTTGGTATTGCCTTTCTTTGGGATTAGAATGAAAACTGACCTTTTCCAGGCCTGTGGCCACTGCTGAGTTTCCCAAATTTGCTGGCATATTGAGTGCAGCACTTTAACAGCATTGCCTTTTAGGATTTGAAATAGCTCAGCTGGGATTGCATCATCTCCACTAGCTTTGTTCCTTGTGATGCTTCCTAAGGCCCACTTGACAGGCAGCTTAGTAGCCATTTGAAAAAAATCATACACATAAGCAGAAAGAGAAAATAATTTTTATCCTAATCTTAAGTAACTAAAATTAGTGGTCTGTGTGTGTCCATTGAACACTGTGCAGCTTATGATACTTTGCAATCAGATTAAACATCACCACCCTTATTTCTTGTTTCATGTTGATTTTTTAAAAACCTCTAGAAAACCCTGCTTTATGGAGGTGTGCTGTGGAAGGGAACGTGCACAGTCGAGTGTTGAAAGCCTCCTTCTTTTCTGGTAGTTGTGCAGTGTCTGACAGGTGTCGAGGAGCACTGTGCTTCCCTCAGTTTGAGCTACCCCAGACCCGTGGAGTTTGCTCGCAGTGCCCTGGGTCCCTCTGCACACTGTTGGGGAACAATGGACTAGATGCTTTTACCCACTTTCTATTGTAACCGATGGTGTGTGTTTTAAAAATTATTAAATGAGGTTTATTGGGCTCCCCTGTTTCCATGCTAAGTTCTGAGTTAAGATTTACTTGAGACTAGATCATGTGAGTATGAGATATGGCAGGAAAGATACCACCTGTCCCCCAGCCAAAGGGTATACTGTTACTTTAAAAAAGTGCTGTTTTACTGTTAAGTTCCAAATGATATTTATTAAGTTTTTTAAAATTCAGTTTTTACTGGAGTATAGTTCCTGTACAGTGTTGTGTTTCTGCAGTACAGCAAAGTGAATTGGCTGTATGTGTTCACATAACCCCTCGTTTTGGATTTCCTTCTCACTTAGGTCACAAGGTTTTTTTTATAAGAAAACTTTTTTTTGGTCCTCGGTGTTTGTGACTGCTGATGATATAGCACTTTTGGTTTTGTGTAAAGGCAGTGGACTTTTCTCTCCATACTTACTATACATATATGCCCTTTGATTTGGACAGCTGTATGCAGAACTGAACTGTGTCCTCCCCAGCCTTTCAGCCCAGGCAGAGGTGGAATTATTTCTGGCTGCTAGATACTGTATGTTCCGGCTGCTCATTTCCTGACACCTGGAGTTCTGAACCTCAGAGTTTTTATGTTCACCTAACTAATGGACATAGTCTGTGCTTTGCAGATTTGTGTTTCATCCAGAGGTTGATTTTATATTGCATTATATCAGTTTCCTAAAATGTGAATTTTTCTGTTTTATTGTTAATAGTCATGTAATAGTTATTGTCAACCTTAAAAAGACATTCATACGTTCATATTCATGAACTTTGGAATTTCACATCTTTTAGACTGATTTGATAACCTGTATCTTAGAGATGTTTTATTATTTACTGATTTACTTTAGGCTGTGCTGGTCCTCATTGCTGCACTTGGACTTTCTGTGGTTGCAGCAAACGGGGGCTCCCTGCCAGTGGTGCCCGGGCTTCTCATTGCGGAGCACAGGTCGCGGCTCCCGGGCTCCGGAGCACAGGCTCGGGAGTTATGGCACACAGGCTTAGCTGCTCCGCAGCGTGTTGAATCTTTCCGGTCAGGGATCAAACCCATGTCCCCTGCATTGGACAGTGGACTACCAGGGAAGACCTCTTAGGCATATTTTAATCAACGACACTGAGAATGTTGAGAACCTGAGTAGAAAACATAAATCACTGTGTCATTCAGTGAATTTCTCTATGGCATATGGGACACTAATTACAAGTTTTTTGGCTAAGCTCCTAGGGGTGGGGGGGAAATTAAAATAAAGATTAAGTTTGATGATATATAAGAAGACTACAGAAAAGGAACAGTAACTCAGGAGTAAAATGTCTATTAAAGTACTTGTTGTTTAGTCGCTCAGTCGTGCCCAATTGTTTGTGACCCCATGGGCTGTAGCCCGCCAGGCTCATCTGTCCTCATAGACCTGAACAAAAGTTGGAAGTTTTGAAGGACCAATTACGTAACAACCCAGAGGGATGAGAGTTGGTCTGTGGGGGTATGTGTGGTTCTGCACTGTGGATACTGCTGTGCGTTATGGGCACAGGCTGTGAACCTCGCGCGTGATAGTGCGACAGGGACTTCGCTGTGGACGATAGGAAACCCTCTAAGCCCACTTCATCTGAAGGATTACTTGCCTCATCTCAGCTTGTAAACTTGGTTTTGTTTTTTTTTTCTTGAATAGTAATATTCATGTCTTAAGAGAAATCCCTTGAGGAGTAGAGTTCCTTACGGCCTATAAAATTTTGTGTAAGTGAGAAGTGTGGTTATTGGGCCTCAGCAGTTTGTAAAATAGCCTGATTTATGCAGAGTTCCTGCCTTCTTTCTGGGAGTCTGGGACTTCAGTACCTGCTCCACAGAGAACATTGCTGTGACCGGTCTCCTTGGGGACCTTGGGCTGACTGAGGAGCAGTCAGAAACCCCTGGTGCTTCATGTGTCCCCATGTCTCCCCTGCCAGGGGGCCTTGGGAGCATACGCCTGGTTCCTCTGGACTCAGCCCCTTGTCCTTTGCTTTTTTTTGCTTTGTATCCTTTCTCTGTAATAAGTCTTAGCCTGAGCTTGACTGTGTGCTTACTGATCTGAGTCCTCCTAGTGAATCGATGACCCCAGGGTGGCCTTGGGGGCCCCATCCCAGTGTCAAGACTCATAGGCAAAATGCTATGTTCCCCACCCCCCAAGTTTTATAGCTGAAGGTTGCCTTTCAGCTATTTGTTTTGGTGTTTATTTCCTTTACCTAAGTAATATCCTTAAACTGCTGTTTTTGAAGATGGCAGTTTTGGATGTCCTCTGTTACCGGGGCGTTAGGTGGATGAGGATTTGGGTCTCTGAGGTGCTTCCCCGGGTCCCCTGCCCCCAGCCCTCCAGCATAGTCATGCCCTGCAGAGCGTTTGGTTCCATCAGTCAGCATCCATCGTTTTCATTGTGATTATTACCGAAGCATTGTGTAATCCTGAGCCAGGCAGAGAACTACAGTTTCATTTTCCCATCTACCTTTTTTCTTAAAGTTAACGGTTGTCTCTTACTGTTATTTGTTTTTTACTCTTGTTTTATGGCAGATTTGTTCCCAAAGCTCCAGTCTTCTTATTCTTTTCCACACAGGCAGATGTCTTGGAACCCTTCTTCCCCTGGGTCACGGGGACTGTGTCACCAGCTGGCCACAGGCCTGCTTTTCCTGGATTCTTTGCTGCCCATCAGGTCACATCTCAGGTCGTCAAGTCTCTTGGGCAAGTGTGCAGGGAATACAGTCCTTGCCCCTGTGTGTCTGAAGTGTCTTTATTCTACCTGTACACTTGGGTGGTGGTTGAAACTGGTTTTCTTATCAGAATTTTGAATATGTTTGTTTATTGTCTGTAAATTTCCAGTGTCCTGTTGGCAAGCTGATCATGATCTTTTGTGATTTGCTTGTCCTGTTCCTGCCTGGTAATCGTCTCTGTCCCTTGTTCCCTGAGGCCTCATGGTGTGCTCCGAGGGGTCTCTGCACGTATGGTGTTGGTGCTTAGTGGTCCCTTGTGATCTGGATGCTCTTTAATTCTGAGAAAATCTGAAGAACAAGAATGTATTTTGTATGCACACATGCTTATGAAGTTGGACACCCCCAGATAGTAGGTTAATGGGAGTCAGTGCTCAGTATATACTAACGAGCCAGTGTCTGGATTCCTTGGTAGAGATTTAGGTTAGAGACTTTCCATTTACAGATTATTATTTATTTTTTTTTTTTTTGCAGATGATACTTTTATTTTTTATTTTTTCATTTATTTTTATTAGTTGGAGGCTAATTACTTTTCAGTATTGTAGTGGTTTTTGCCATACATTGACATGAATCAGCTGTGGATTTACATGTGTTCCCCTTCCCGATTCCCCCCCCCCCCAGATTATTTTTAAAAACCATAAAAACTAAGGAAAAGCTGCTTCCAGTGACTTTTAGGCTATATTTAATAAAAATTGTTTATAAATATTGGATTTGTTTAACTTGTGAACTGCCGGAGCCTGCCGGCAAACGAACTGGTCAAGAACGCAATCACCAGAGTACCTAGGAAAAATAAGACTCAGAAAGAAGACTCAGAAAGAGAAAGATGGGGTTGAGAGGGACGGAGTCCGCTTGCGTCTGACTCCGCCAACTTTATTGAAGAAGACCACGCCTATATATACGCTAACAGGAGTTACTAAGAATAGATTGAGGGTTTGCATACGTGCAGAGCTACAGATGTTTTAAATTCCCACACTCAAGATCAGCAAAGTGTTAATTACCCTAGCGCCCAACACGATTAAGATCATTAGAACATTAGATAGAAAACAGGCTTCATCAATAGAACATTAGATGGAAAACAGGTTTCAGGCATGATGAGCTTATCAGCACCAGAAAAACAGGCAAAAAGGTCACCAGTGTGTTTTTTCCCTGAAGGAGACAAATGCCAGTCTATACTTTAACAAGAAGGGGTGGCAGGACAAAGAGAGACCTTTTGATCTCTCTTAGAGCCGTAAGGGGCCTGTACATTCAGGCCGGCTCCCTGCAGTGAACTAGTTAAGCTGTTGGTGTTTTGGAAGAGGCCCTTGTCTGTGTAGATATTATCAGATTTAATGAGTCATTAGAGTTATTTTCAAAACCTCGTTTCAGGAGACTTCAGTTTAGCAGTCTGTCTTTCCTGCTGATACTGCTCTGTCCTTTGGCATGGGTGAGTGGTTCCTCTTACGTGTGCTGATTAATACTGGTACATGAGGGGAAGAGACTGTTGGGAACAGTGTATATCCTGGTTCTTTAGAGGACCGAAGTTTTTTAAGTCTTTATTAAGTTTGAGTCTGATTTTGTGAAACTTATTTTTGGCTTTACCCCAGTTAAAACTGTCATAACTATTCTTTTTACATGAAATATTTAATTTCAAAGGTATAATTTGGGGGATTCTAAAGTAAAATTCTAGATGTATTGTTTTTGCTATATACTTTTAATGGTTTTTGTTAGTTATTATAGAAGTCACATTTTTTTCCCTTAAATTCTCTCTGGAGAGAGATTTTTCCCCAAGTAGCCATAGGCTTTCATTTGGGAAAGACTGGAAATAGACATTCCTATTGCAGTGATTTTGGGTATGGGGGGCTGGGAGGGGATGTCAACCATTAGGGTAAGAGTGGCAACATTTGAGGAGAGTTCATATTTTTAATGGCTTATGATCATCTCTGCATAGCATCCGTGGCTTTTCCCCTAATCTGTGAGATTTTATTGAGGGCTAATTTATATTCAGTGATAGGCACAGTTTAATTTTGTGTGTGTGTGTGTGACCCCATGGGTAGATCTAGAGGGCATTTTGCTAAGTGAGATAAGTCGGACAGAGAAAACAGATATGATCTCAGTTATGTGTAGAATCTGAAAAATAAGACAAAATGAAAATAGACTTATAGATGCAGAGAACAAATGTGTGGTTGCCAGAAGGGAAGGAGGTGGAGGGTTGAATAGATGAAGGGGATCAGGAGGTGCAAACCCCTGGTTATTAAAAGAAAAGCCTCAGGATGTAACGTGCAGCATAAGGAATGTGGAATAATGTTGAAATAACTTTGTGTGGAGACAGGTGGTTACTAGGCTCACCACTGGTCATCATTTCAAAATGGATGGAAATGTCAAAGCACTAGTACACCTGAAACTAACACAACAGTGTGTGTGTCAGCGGTGTTTCATTAAGACGTGTTTCAGCAAATGTGTATGTGTGTGTAGCCCACATGCCTGTCAGGACATAGAACACAGCCATCACCCTGGAGAGTTCTCTCTAGCTGCTCTGTACTCCGTCCCTGCCTCTTCCCCAAACGCCAGGACCACAGTTCTAGATTCTTGTGATGGAGATGTTTGCCTCTTCCAGAACTTCATGTAAATAGTCATACACTATGTAATCTTGGGTGTCTGCAGTGCTGTCTTGAAGTTCATCTGTTTTGTTGTATGAATGACTTATTTCAAAAAATGCTAATATTCCATTATGTGAATATATTACCGCTTGTATTACTGCTTGTTTATCCAGTCTTGTTAATGGCAATGTGATTCTGTTTTTTATCTGTTATGAATACAGTTACTCTGATCATGCCTTTGTGTGAACATGTTTCCATTTCTCTGGGGTAAATACTCAGGAGTGGAATTGCTGGGTCATAAGGTAAGGATTTAACTAGAAGATACTGCCAAATAGTAATACTTTTCCAAAGTGGTTAAATGTTACATTCCCACCAGCAATGTATTAAATTTCTAGTGCCCCACATCCTCACCAACATTAGGAATTACAGCTGTGTTTGCACTTCAGCCATTTGGGATGGTGTCTGTTGATAGCTTGTTGTGGTTTTAATTTCCATTTCTTTGATGTTTAGTGATGTGAGGGTTTTTCCATGGGCTTATTGACCAGTCATAGACTTTCTTTTGTAAATTGTTTGCTTGATTTTGCCTATTTTTGTTTTGGATTGTTTATTGTTGAATTGTAGAGGTTCTGTATATATCCTGGATTTAAGTCTTTTGTGAGACACAAACACACACACACACACACTGTAAGTGTGTTCTCCACATCTTGGCCTTGACTCTTAATTTTCTTCCTAATGTCTTTTGATGAGCAAAAGTTTTTGCTTTTGATAAAAAGTCTAGTTTGTGGACTTTTAATTCTGTAGTTAATTGCTTTCTGTTCCTGTCTGGGAAATTCTACCCCTAAGGGCTCACAAATGTGTTTTATTTAGAAGTTTTAAGTTGTTAGCAGTGAACTGTTGTGTCTAGTTGGTCACGCACACTTTATGGTGACGCGATGGAGGGCTGACCTCTCTTCCCCACATGGTTATTCTGCGCCACTTGCTGAAGACTTTCCTTGCCCCATGAATTCCTTTGGAGCCTTTGTTGACAGGCAGTTGACTGTGTATATGCGTGCCTCTGCGAAGATTCTATTTTGTTCAGTAACCTGTCCGCCCTTGCTGGAGTACCATCTGTCATGGTTACGTCTCTCTGGTGGGGTAGCCCACAGAGTAGACTCTGCGTCTGTCTACTGGACGGAGTAGACTGCGTCTTCTGAAGTTTTCTGTCTGGAAGGACCGCCCACTTCTGGTCCTTCAGCTGAGAGGGCTGGCTTTTGTCATCGCTGGTGTTTCTGGCATCTTTTGCTGCAAGTCTGCGATGCAAAGGCAAAAAGAACCCTCCAGGAACAGTGTTGGTCCTCGTGTTCGAGGCCCGGTCCTGTCTGCCTTCTTTGCCTGTCAGTGTGCGGTCTGTTTCTTAACTCTGCTGACATCTTTCTTAAATGTTGACAAGTTTTACATCACTTCTCCTCAGGCCTCAGAAGTAGGAATTTCTTTTTTTTTTCTCCTCGCCTTCGGCTGTTTATGCTGAAAGTCACCGTGGACCCTTCGAGGCCTGTCTCTTCTGCCCACTCACTCAGGATGCTGAGGTGTGCTCTGGCTCCCTGAGCTCGGGACCATCCCTGCACCTCCGTGCCCGCCTCGCTCCGTCCTGTGCGCCGGTGGCCGCTCCTCCCAGCCGTGCGTGGCTGAGTCAGGGCAGCAGCTGTTCCTCCGGAGTGGTTTTTGCAAGATCGTCTCTTCAGTATGTCAGAAAGAGGACTCTTCCTTGTCAGCCCAGCGTGCAGACCACAGACTGGGGGGTGGGCCAGACCCGCCTGCATTCTGTGGTTCGTGGTCCTGCCCTCATGCCTCTCAGCCCCAGCCTGTCACTTCTGGACTTGAACTTGGTGATGACCTCCTCAGCTCGGCACCTGCTGGCTTTCAGTTCAGACCCATCTTGTCTTTCCATGTCTTTTCTGTTGCTTCTTCATGAATCTGCTCCCATCAGACCTGTCTTCTTGCTGTTCTCATAGCAAGCCCCACGTTTCTGCTTGTGTCATTAATATGCTGCTCCTCCGGGCATAAGTGTGCTCGTGTGTGTGTGTGTGCACGTGTGTACACAGAGGGCACTTCAGTGGAGAGAACGTGTGTTTCCGTCAAGCTCATCCCAGTTTTACCTCTCGCTGTGTGGCATAGGATAAGTTACTTCACTTCTCTGAGCCTTAGTTCTACTGTTTGTAAACCTGGGAAGACACTTTTCTCACAGGGCATGTTAGGTTGATGTGAAAGTTCCTGATACCACAGAATTCAAATAAAATATGGGTTTCCTTTCTTTGTTTCTGTAATTAAAAGTTGAGGCTGAGGGCCAGGTCATTTCTCCTCGTCTTTGTGTCATCCGCGGGATACAGTGTGTTGAGAACGTGGAAGAGACTTGTTAGTGGGTTTAGTTAGTTAAGGAAACGTCTGACCACTTCCCGTGCAGCCTGTGCTGTGTTAAATGTTGGGCTTGTGAATTACTGGGAGAGATGGCCCCATGCACAGGTCCTTAAGGCCCAGTGTGGCGTCCAGGTGTGCGCCTTGATTCTGTAGCTCGGGAGGCGGACACGGCTTAGCCTGGGCCGCGTGAGGCATGAGCAGGGATTCCTGGAGAAAGGGGTGCTGGTACTTGATCCTTTTTTTAACAGCTTTATTTAGGTGTAATTTGTATACCATAAGATTTCACCCACTTAAAACGTCAATTTACAGTTTGTAACCATCACCACAATCCAGATCTGGACTGTTCCCATCACTCCAGAAAGATTCCTTGTGCCCATCTGTGGGCCTAATGTGGAAAGACGAGTATGAGCTGGCTGAGCAGGAATCCTGGAAGGAAGGCTGGGTCCCGGGGTGCGGAGGAGACAGAGTGCAGGGAGGTGTGTGACCCGGGGCTGTGTCAAGCTGTGCTCCTTCCCACACCTGTGTTTTGGTTCTCTGGTCTTCAGACCTCAGTTGCCTCACCTGTGGTGTATAACCAATAGGCTGGTGGCATCTTCAGTTCAGTCGCCCATTCGTGTCTGACTCTTTGCGACCCCATGAATCGCAGCACACCGGGCCTCCCTGTCCATCACCAACTCCCGGAGTTTACTCAAACTCATGCCCATCAAGTCGGTGATGCCATCCAGCCATCTCATCCTCTGTCGTCCCCTTCTCCTGCCCCCAGTCCCTCCCAGCATCAGGGTCTTTTCCATTGAGTCAACTCTTTGCATGAGGTGGCCAAAGTATTGGAGTTTCAGCTTCAGCAGGTGGCATCTTAGCTCTGTTTAAACTCTCATCCCTTCAGTTAAGGGAAGAAAAGAATGTACTTTAAAAAAAAAAAAAGCCAACATCAGGACCCATGAGGTAAAACCAGAGAATTAGAGTGACAGCGATGCTTACAGTTCCTTTGATGAAATTTCTCGTTTAATGTTTTTCCTGCTTAGGCAAGTAGTAGTGTATACTGTACTGATAGAAAACTGATGAAATGCAAAAAAGTGAAAAGATCACTTATAACCTTATAATTCAGAGATAATTATCACTAAAGTTCCCTTGTTCTTACATTTTTCGTGTGCTTATGTATTTAAAAGTTGATACTGTGCTGTAAATTGCTTTCCTCAGACTATTAAATATCGTCAAAAACAATTTTTATGAGACTAAAAAAACATGGCCTGTTCATTTGAAAAATGTGCTAATAGCAGTACAAGTGATAGATGGGCATGGTAAGGCTCAAAATAAAATCTTTCTCTCCCTCTTTTACAACTTAGGAGACTTAACAATGGTTAATTATGTCAGAGATGGCTTGTGTGTGACTTTACATTGCATTATTTGGATCAAGCCTAATTTAATGTGTCTTTTATTGATAGCCATTTAGATTTTGCTGTCTTTGCTTTCACAATGCTAAAATGATTATTTTCACGTGCACGTCTTTGAATGCTTGTAAAAGGATGTCTGAAGGATAAGTTCCTAAAAAGAGGAGTTCTTAGATCAAAGAGAGCACATTTAAAATTTTGATCGATTTTGCCAAATTGCTTTTCAGAAAAGACTGAGCTGGTTCATACTTAAGCTGTTAGTGGATATTCTCCTTTAGTGGATATTCACATCCTTACCAGCACTTGGTATGCTGGTATATTATAGACCTTTTTTGTTCTTTGCCAGTCTGATGTTATAAAAATTCTAACTTACTGTCTTATGTTCTTAAAATTGCAGTTGTACTTGAATAGTTATTTTCATGTGGATATTAGTCATTTTCCTGTGAACTGCTTCACATTCTTGCTATGTTGAAATTTTCATTGATATGTGAGAACTCTGCTTTTTAGAAAAGTTTGCTATCATAATTTACACATTTTTTTTCATATTTGTTTGTCTTTTGACTTTGTTTTTATCAGTGATCACTTGTGTTTGTGTGTTTTTAAAATTTCAAAATCACCCTAAGTCAGTGCAAAGAGAAACAAGTGATTCTGGTAGTATTTCAAATGAGTATTAGAAAAACATTAAAGAGGATTAAGAACTAACACAATTTACTTTTGAACATGGTACTTTAAACTGTGTACCATTGTCTAAAGAAGAAAAATGTGAACAGATCTTGAACTTTTCTTACATTTGTACTTTTTTATTATTTCTTTCAAAAATTTTATTATTGAGATATAGCTGGATTACAGTGTTGTGTTAATAATTGCTGTGTGGCACTGTGACTCAGTTATACATAGATATACACACATATGTGTTCTTTTTCATATTTTCCATTCTGGTTTCTCACATGATATTGAGTACAGTTCCCTGTACTGTACAGTAGAACCTTGTTATTTACCCACATTTGTCCTTTGTAGTGTCCATTCTAGCAAAACTGTGTATAGTTTAGGAATGAGCAAATGAGGTTCTTCCTTTGTTAGCTGTATCAACACATGGATTGTCTAATGTAGTATGTAACTGCAGCTAATGATCTATAACTGTGTTAATCACTACTTCTGTCACTTTAACTGTTTTGTAAATTTTACTTATACTGAACTGTTCATGTATAGTTTATAAGAGTCTTCTTGTTATTCATGGTTATTTGGTCATAACTTAAGAAAAATTAAGGTTTTCTGTTGGATACCAATCAAAATGAAACCCCTTACAGTGGGCTCTTTTTAGGAGAAACTCTGTGTCCTGCCTTGCTGTCCTTATGTCCTTTCATTTGGTTAATTTTCCTCACACTTGAAGATCCAGTGCTTTCAGCTTTTTGAGAACCAACGTGCATGTGTGATGCATGAATGCAACTCAAGGTGACAAAACCAGCAGCGGTTCTTAAGGGGGAGTGTGCCGAGCTGTGCGTCTGTCTGCTGCCCCGGGTGGTGGTCACAGGTGACCGTGATGCTCTGTCTCCCGCAGGTGTGATGGATAGGTGACCGAGAAGCCCTCCTCGCTGTCGTCAGGGAGGCAGCATGACCGAGTGCTTCCTGCCCCCCACCAGCAGCCCCAGTGAGCACCGCAGGGTGGAGCATGGCAGCGGGCTCACCCGCACCCCCAGCTCTGAGGAGATCAGCCCCACCAAGTTTCCCGGGCTGTACCGCACAGGCGAGCCCTCACCCCCCCACGACAGCCTCCACGAGCCTCCCGACGTAGTGTCTGACGATGAGAAGGACCATGGGAAGAAGAAGGGAAAGTTCAAGAAGAAGGAAAAGAGGAGTAAGTGCCGTTCCCTCTGTGCTGTGGCTTTAGTCCTGATACATTTCTGCTCTGGTCACGTGTCCCTGCCATCCCATATCCAGGGACTCCTGTTTTATATTTTCTTTTCAGGGTCTCAGTTTTTGTATTTTAGGGTCTTATTATCGCAAGTAAAAGTACTGAATTTCCAGAAGTGGTAAAGTTTTCTGGTGGAGGTTTCTTAAGTTGGTTTTTAAAAATAATGTATGAAAAGTAAATGTTGAAATTTTGTGCTTATGGAGTCTTACTGTCTTGGTGAGGTTGTATAGGCCAGTTGGAGTACATGGTAAAGAAAGTGTATTTGTTTTCTTTTTTCCTTTTTGTATTTGTTTTCTTAAGCAGATGCCACCACACACCTATATGGGATTCCTGTTCTGTAAGGAGGATGATAGCTTTCTATTATTGGGTTGGCCAGAAAGTTTGGGTTTTCCTGTAAGATGTAACAGAAAAACTCAAATGAACTTTTTGGCCATCTAATATCATGCTCTTCTTTTTTTTTTTTTTTTTTTTTATCATGCTCTTCTTTTGCCATTCTGGTTGGTGTGGAGTTCGTGGTATTTTAACTAGAGGGAAATTTATGCAAAACCTTTAATCTCTATTATAAAATCTCTATTATTAATCTCTATTTTAGCTTGTAAGATATTTGGCTAAAGAAAAGAACAGGAGAGTTTTAGATGTTTAAAAAAAAAAACAAAAAACAAGGAAGCCAAATTAGGACAGCTCTGATACTGAGTAGCTGTCAGTGTGAAACCCAGGCTTCTGACTCAGGGGCGGGGCCGACGCTCCAGGTTAGGGGTTTCCTGGTCGGTTCTCCCCAGAGGAGGCTCAGTCCCTGCTGCTGGCCCCAGAGGGGACTTACCAGCCAGAGACCCGGGAGCCAGATGCGGTGGGGAGGAAAAGCACCTACACAGTCCTGCGTCTCCAGTTGTGACTGCAGACGGCTTCAGATTACAGGAACCAAATAGGAGAAGCTAAGCTAAGAGGAGTGTAGGTTAGAGGAGGTTCTTCTGACTGTGAAGGAACGTTGTGTCTGATGGTGTGATTTTTTCCAAATAAGTTGAAATAATAAATGATCATTTACAGTAATGTGGTTTGTAAAAGTTCCTCTTGCACACATGTATAAAATAAAACCACTTGCAAGGGTAACTATCTCTGGGCACATTGCCCTCTTGTGGTTGAGAGATGTCACAACAACACCTTTCAGCTGAGATGAGTGGCTGGGAGAACAGGAGGGCTGGGCCACAGGTGGAAAGCTAGGTCACCAAGGCCAGGTGACTCTCCTTTGGTCCTGTTTTAAACATAGAAAATGGACAGTGTGACATTCAGCAGACTGTGACTCACGCTCCCTGCGTTTCTTTGGCAGCTGAAGGCTATGCTGCCTTTCAGGAAGATAGTTCGGGGGATGAAGCCGAAAGTCCTTCCAAAATGAAGAGGTCCAAGGGGATCCACGTCTTCAAGAAGCCCAGCTTTTCTAAAAAGAAAGAGAAGGATTTTAAAATAAAAGAGAAACCCAAAGAGGAAAAACATAAAGAAGAAAAGCACAAA
Organism: Cervus elaphus; assembly: GCF_910594005.1. Classification (NCBI taxonomy): domain Eukaryota; kingdom Metazoa; phylum Chordata; class Mammalia; order Artiodactyla; family Cervidae; genus Cervus; species Cervus elaphus. The sequence continues at coordinate 44,606,147 of NC_057841.1, forward strand.
GAGGAGAAGCATAAAGAGAAGAAGTCAAAAGACTTGACAGCAGCCGACGTGGTTAAACAGTGGAAGGAGAAGAAGAAGAAGAAGAAGCCGATTCAGGAGCCAGAGGTGCCTCAGCTGGACGTCCCGAGCCTCAGGCCCATCTTCGGGATCCCACTGGCCGATGCGGTGGAGAGGACCATGATGTACGATGGTGTGCGGCTGCCCGCGGTCTTCCGGGAGTGCGTGGACTACGTGGAGAAGCACGGCATGAAGTGCGAGGGCATCTACAGGGTGTCAGGTGAGGGCTGCACCAGTCGCTACCAGTCGGCTTGCTTCTGTGTTTCAAAGGAAGGAGCAGGATACTTGTGAGCAAGATTGTGACATGGGTCCCAAGCCTCATTCATGTCCTTGGTCCTTCCAGTTGAACAAAGGCCCCCACACTGTGTCCGTGTGTGTATGTGCATGTGTATGCACGTGCTGCCTTTTTTACTCGATCCCCACGCCCCCATTAGGAGGATTCACAGTGGGTTCATTGTGCAGCGACTGGCGCATGTGGGCAGCACCCCTCACCTGGGTGCCCCCGAGAGTCTGGGTGCTGGGAGGAGGTCAGCGGGGAGGAAGGAGTCTGGCGTCTCGGTTCAGGATGTGTCTTGGCCACGAGACACAGTGACTGACGATGTCGTGTAAGTATTTCCTCAGTTTATCTGAGGGATGGACTGTTCTTGCTAAGTGTTTAGACCCCAGGGGTGGATTCCTTTAGGTCAGGTGTGGCTCTGACATGATGTTAGTGAAGTCTTGGTTCCATTTTCCTACATTCCATGTATGTGAAAACTTACATCTCATACTTGGCAGGAGTGTGATTCCTATTGGGTGTCTAAAGTCAGGCAAGACACGTGTGGTCCAAAATTGAGACTCTGTTCTTACAAAGCAGTGTGGCTTTGTTGTTGGTGCAGGATGCAAGTCCTACCTGTGCGACATCCGTGCTGTCGCTTATCACCTTCCCATGACTGAGGCTGTAACATGCATCATTGCTCATGCACATTCATGATGAGTTAGATCATACACGTTTAGAATAAAAAGACTAGATTTAGTTTTTCCATCTAATTGGTTCATGCACATTTCTTGAAGGTAGATTTGATATGCTCTTTCTTTGTTAAGAAAGGGCAGGCATGTTTGATAACTGGGGAGACCTTTACATAGCCTGCAGATAACATGCAATTTAAGAGTGTTTTGGCTAATAAGCTGCTATTTTATAGAAAATAAGAAAATGAATTAGGTACTGAATTTTAACTTATGACTTCTTAGTTACATAAAATAAACACATTTAACTGAATGTAAAACTTGCCTTTTAAGAAAAATTAATGATGGATTTTTAAAGATCTACATGATACTAACATAGCTGCTTCTCGCTTGTGATTTTGATAGGCATGAGGAAATTTCATTTTAGGTGAAAGCTTCTCTGAAGGTTCCTACAGCGTTGTTCAGAGGATTCTTTGGACTTTGTCCTGATTTTTTATGTTTGTATTCTTTTGGAGATGGAGGTGTAGAATGTCTTCTCTATTCAACACTAAACTGCTCCCCTGGTCCTTGGCTCCTTGAGAATGAGCACCCTCTTTGATCAGTTTTGTATTTATTTGTGAGGCTCTGGCAGAACACTGCATTTAGCATTCTGGACTGCAGAACTGTGCATGTGACTTTTGCTTTTTGAATACTAGTAGTATCGCTTTCTCATGGAGAACCTTGATTCGCACTTATTCATGTCCAAGTTCTAGTTTTAAAACTAATCTATTTTCATCTGCTCTTTCTGTACCTGGGACTTTGAAATGTTCAGTTTTTAAAAGGAAAGCATTTTGATAACAATTTCCGAGTAACAGACCAAACACATATGCTAATTGTTCACTTGTGCCATTTTCTGGGCAGGCACTGCTGGGGCAAAATTACATATCTACAAGGTGTTCATGAGAGAGAGAGGAGGTCATGAGGAATTTCAGTTGAAGTTAGCACTCACCATGTTCTATTCAGAAAAGTAAGAAAATAGGAATTATTTTCTAACTTTTCCACTCAAAATGAAGATTGTAGCAAAATAAAATCTATATTATTATTTTCCTATTTGGAATTGCTGGTTTTATTTTGTCAGTGCTGGATTAAGTTACTGATTTATTGTGATGCCATTAGAAGGTTTTATAATGTTTACCATTACAGTGTCAGCCTCAGTTAATGGCTTGTTTTTAATAACTGGCCTAAAGTTTTTTTTTTAATTGAAGTATAGTTGATGTACAATATTCTATAAGTTTCAGAGCTATAACACAGTGATTCACTATTTTTAAAGATTATACTCCACTTATAGTTATTGTGAAATATTGGCTGTATTCCCTGTGCTGTACTGTGGAGTGTATTTATTTTGTGCATGGTAGTTTGTACCTCTTAGTACCCTCCCTCTAGCTTAGCCCTCACTCTTCCTCTCTCCTCTGGTAACCACTGACTTGTTCTCTGTGTCTGAGTCTGCTTCTTTTCTGGTACATTCACTGCTTTATTTGTTTAGATTCCATAAAAGAAGTACTGGTCTTTCTCTGACTTATTTCATGTAGCAGCGCCCTCCAGGTGGAGCCATGCTGTTGCCAGTGGCAGGATTTCATGCTTTTTTTATAGCTGAGTGGTGTTCTGTTGTGTGTAGCGTCACACGTTAGCCTGAAGTTTCAAGCATTGAAGACAGCGGAAGCTACCTTGTGCTCTCGTGAGCGCGCAGTCAGTGTCAGTGAATTCTGTCTTAAATGCAGATTGGAGTCAAGACTTACATACTTAGTGTCTGAGAAACATTTATGTGTGTTTCTTTCTGACCAGTAAGAAAAGCAAAACAATTTGATTTTAGTAACCCAGATTTCACTTTTTTTTTTTGGTTCTAGCCCTGTTTCAGATTAAGAAAACATGTAAAGAATTTAAACTTAGAAATTAGATGCGTATTATTTATTGGGGAATGATTTTGAAACAGTTTGTTTAGATGGTGAGCTCACCTTTTCCATTTGATACAATTTTTGTTTATAAAAAAGTACTTACCAAAAAAAAAAAAAAAAAGTACTTACCCATTGCAGCGTGCTTTTGTGTACTGAGTTGTATTTTATATGGTTAGTCTTGTGACTGGTTAGAAAAAGCAGTTGGCCACTCATATAGAGGAAGGCTTATGCTTGAATTGTAGTTTAACTTTTGCCTACTTAATCTTTAAAAACATTTTCCCTGAATCGATTGGCGTATTTGCTTAGTGTTTCTGTGTTTGCTGTGATATTTGTTCTGAATATTGTTTTTCCATTATCATTTAGCGTTTGGCTAAATTCGTTTTCCGAGTATAGTCTTCTATCTTATTTACGGAGGAATTGTGTGAACAATATGCAGACAAACAGTTAACATGCCAGGTTGGCTCTTTTCCCATCTCCCTCAGGGGTGATGGTGGGCATGCTGGGGAAGAAAGCTGTGTGTTTGATTTTTTTTTTCTTGATACTTTTTTTTGTTTTGAATTTGAATGTTCTCAGGAATTAAATCCAAGGTGGACGAGCTGAAAGCAGCCTACGACAGAGAGGAGTCTCCAAACTTGGAAGAGTATGAGCCGAACACGGTGGCCAGTTTGCTGAAGCAGTACCTGCGGGACCTGCCTGAGAACCTGCTGACCAAGGAGCTCCTGCCTCGCTTCGAGGAGGCGTGTGGCCGGAGCTCGGAGGCCGAGAAGGTGCAGGAGTTCCAGCGCCTGCTGGAAGAGCTGCCCGAGTGCAGCCGCCTTCTCATCTCCTGGCTCATTGTGCACATGGACCATGTTATTGCCAAGGAACTGGAAACGAAAATGAACATCCAGAACATTTCCATAGTGCTCAGCCCCACTGTGCAGGTACATGGCCTTCCTGGCACATGTGTGGGCCCTTGGGGTTGGGGCGAGGGCGCTTCCTATTGCTGAGTCACACACCAAGCAGTGGACCAGGGACAGCGGGCAAGGGCTTGCCCTGAGTGTTGCTGTTTTCTTTCACAGTGTGGACGGTGTTGACGTGGAAGGTGGTGAGCATGTTGTGCCTGTGAAATCTGAGTATTGTCCAGGTTTGGGTGTAGGTCTGTAAGCAGCTCCTAATGACAGTGACCTGTCCTTAGTGCAGGAGGAGCCCCGGGGTACCTGCAGTGCCAGTTCATCTGCAGAGTTTTAAAGATTTCAGTTATTCCATCAAATAGCATTACTGCTCAATCATGTCACACAGACATACAGACTCAGGCCCAAGGGGGCCTAACATTATTCATTTGGTCAGGGACTTAACTTGAGGGTTTCAGTCATGAAGGTTATATAAAGTATTTTATAGAATCTTAACCTGGGGAGGCATTTCAAGGAGGTGGGTGGTGATTCTTTATAACGTAAATTCCTGGTCTTCGTTTCCTGCTGCTCACTTGGTGCTGGCATAGAGTGTGTGAGTTCCTATATTGAAGTTACTGATATTTCACTCAGGCCAGAAACAGAGGGCAGAATGATGAGAGGGGTTATAGTTTTTGTTTTAAGCCCTCTTGGCGAATACACCAGGTTATTATTGGTCACTGTCACATATAACAGTGTATTTTCTTTCACTGAAGATTCCTTCATTGCTTACAGCTTGGAAACAAGATGTTTCTTAAATTTCCTGTCAAGTTTTCAGAATTTGGTAAATATTACATTATTACTTAGTATTTCTATAATAGGGATTATGGTGTCACAGAAAATGCAGGTGTGTTGTCAGAGTAAGTTTTAGGTAGGAAACAGTTTCTTTTACTAGCTATTTAGCCACCTGACATCCTGCTGTCTTAGCGTCTGAGCTTTGGAGCTTCCCGGAAGGTCTTTGTCCCTGGAGTGGGGGCTCCCGTGTTCAGCCCAGCTCTGTAGCCACAGGCTTCCCTGTTCTGCAGTTGATCCAGTCGTGTGTGCTAGAATGCCTCATAGTAACTGGAAAATAAAGAACATAGGATTTAAAAAATCAGTTAATTCTCTAGTGCTAAAGCAGAATAAATCATGATAATCAGCCTCTGTGTCCCTTTCTTGGCTTTTCCCCCAGTCGCTTATAGTGCTGAGTCTACCACTTAACCCGTACTTCCTCATTTTCTTCTTTAAATTGGCCATTAAGTAGCAAAGCATGTCCTGTGACTCCCGAGGATTAAAGGAGGTACTTAGGCAATAGACATAAATGAAATGAATTTAATGTTTTTCTTGCAAATCCTTTTTTCTTTTTTTAGATTAGCAATCGTGTTCTCTACGTATTTTTCACACACGTGCAAGAGCTCTTTGGAAATGTGACACTGAAGCAAGTGACAAAGCCCCTGCGATGGTCTAACATGGCCACGATGCCCATACTGCCCGAGACCCAGGAGAGCATCAAGGAGGAGATCCGGAGACAGGTGTGTGCGCCCGCCCTCTGGCCTCCGAGCTGCCCTCGCCCTGACCCTGCGGGAGACTGGGGTGCTGATGGCCCATGAGTCCCTGGTCCTTGAGTACTTCCTGTGTTTATGTAGCTTTCGGGCACAGTCTTCATGGCACACCAAGGCCAGAACTTCCCATGGTGCTGATTCATGCTCATTAAGTCAGGATATCATGGTACACAGCACAGGTTTGGAAGTCAAAAGACCTGGCTTGAAATTCTTGCTCTGCTCCTGACTGACCGAATTAGGCACATTGCTTAACCTCCTTAAGGCTTTGGGATTGCATTTTTAAAAGTGAGTGCTCTCCTAGATTTGATCTGAAGATGACCTTAAATGAAGTAATGTGTTAAAAATGTTCAGCAAGGTGCCAGGTATGTTGCAAGCAGTCCAAAAATGTTGCCTTATCTGGACAAGGCTGCTTTTATCGGCTTTATTTTACAGATGAGAATAATGAAAGTTGGCAGAGGTAAATAACTTACTGTGTGTCACCTGGTTATTACCAAGTTGTACAACCAGGATTTGACCCCAGATCTGTGCTTTCCCACTGTCCTTCTCAAATAGCGCTGGTCAGTTGTGTGTGCTTGGCAAGCCCAGTAAGAAACTCAAGACTAAGACATTTACTTGCATTTGATTATTATTACATCTTTTGTTTGCATGTAACACATCAGATCCCTGCTCACTTTTCTTCCCTGTCATCTCCAAGTTCCTGTTTCTTAATAGTTGACATGTTGGGGGAAGGGAATGTGAATTGACTACTGGGAACCAATGTGTGCTGGTGGTTTAGAACTTAGTGCTCAGGCAAAAAAGCTAAGGAGGATTTTTCAGTCATAGCCTTGAAAACACAATCTGTGCCATTATGTCATTTCTTTAATGATGACTGAAAAGTAGTCGATTTTGCATCTTTAGAAATGGCATGTGGCTTTAAGATGATAAGACGTGAAATCCTATTCAGTGTGTGGTGTATTACTTCCTAGGAGTTTCTTTTGAATTGTTTACATCGAGATCTACAGGGCGGGATAAAGGATTTATCAAAAGAGGAGAGATTATGGGAAGTACAAAGAATTCTGACAGCCCTCAAGAGAAAACTGAGAGAAGCTAAAAGACAAGTGAGTAAATGTATTCTTTTAGTATATCATGTTTATAATGAAATGTAAAAAGACTGTGCTAAAATCTTTTATATACCATTCTAAGTTATTTTTTTAAAGTATGACAACAAATCCCTTTTGAAGGGAAGTTTCCTGGTGGGAGATTTGGTCACACGTTTCCGGTTCTGGATTATTGATCCTTCAGCTTGGTATCAGGGAAGTGCTTCCTTTAATTTAGGAAGTTGAGTTTTTTAATTAAACTGTTTGACTAAAAGATATCAGTTTTGTTGTTTCTGGCTTGGTTGGACCTGTAAACAGGTTTCCAGAGTGAGAAGCAGTCCAGTGGTGATACATTTCAAAGGCTGCAGGGGAATTGGAGGCCTTACACATGGAGGTACCGAAGGTCAGGAGGGGTTTTCTTTTCCTGGAAACAGGCAGGTGACACATTCTGCCTGATGAGCTTGGGGTTTGCAAGCCAGACTGTTGGTCTCCCTCTGGCTCAGTGTGTTGCTGGGCGCTGGGACTCTGTGAGTGTCCCAGCCAGTCTGAGGTTGAGGTCCCACATCTCTGGCCCCTCCTACACCCACGTGCAGATTCAATACCAGGGTCCAAAAGCACTTTCAAGGGACACAAGTTGGCATTTGTCAGACTGGGACCATGTGGTCTGTGGTGGTCGCAGTTGTGGTTCTGCTGAGAGACCAGACATGGCAGTCCTCTATGGCTTGAGGGCTGGCGGTTTGCATGGACATGGCGGTGTCTTTGTCAGAGAGGAGGCAGCGACGAGCTGTCTGCCCTGCACTCTAGGACTGGCAGACGCCCTCTGTGCATTTTTCTTTCTCCTTTTTCCCCTGCTTACCAGATTGTCTATCTTTTGCTTACAATGCCTGTTTTTAATTACTTCCTTCATGATTTGGCCTGGAATAAGGTTTTAGTGACAGACCCACCAGGCCTCGTGTGGTCATTGTCCACCGTACGGTGTCACCCATCAGCCTTTAACACGGCGTCTTGACCCATGTGGGTGCGGTTTCCTTTCTCTCGCTTCTGCATCCCTCTTGGATTAAGGAACTGTGACGTAACAAACCAGAGCCAGGACAGAATGGAATGGCTTAACCTCTGCTTTGCTAGTTTCTTGAAGCTGTCTTCATGTCTGCTTATTAATTCACAGAATGCAGCAAAGGTTCTATCAAGTTGATTTCAACTTTGAGGAATATATGACTTTTAAAGATTCATTATATTAACAGACTAAAAATAAGAAAAATGATAAGATCATATCAGTAGATGCAGAAAAAGTGTGTGGCAGAATTTTTCTTGATAAAAACTCTTATCTTTTCAGCCTGATAAACAGCATTTACAGGAAAAAACCTGTGATTTACATTGTACTTCATGGCAAAAGTCTGAATATTTTCTTCTGGGATTGATGGGGTATAGGAGCAAGGATTTCTGCTTTTACTGCTTCTGTTCAACATTGTACTGGAGGGTGTTTTAGCCAGTGCAGCAAAACAAGAAAAAAAGGCATATGGATTGGAGAGAAATTAGTCTTTATACACAGATCATGTGATCATCTCTGTATAAAATCTTAAGGAATCTATACAATATTGAATATGTGAGTTTAGCAATGCTCTAACATACAAGATCAGATATACGTGTCTGTTGTATTTCTGTATGTTTGCAATGAACTATTGGATAGTGCACCTAAAAAAACAAGACATAAATGATTTAGAAATATGTTTATATCATAATATTGTTAAGATGTTAGGTTTTCCCAAGTTGATCTGTGGATTCAATTCCAATCAAAATTTAAACAGGTGATTTTGTTAGAAATTAATAAGCTTTTCTAAAATCTCTGTGGAGAAAAAAATCTGTGTGGAAATATAAATGATCTAGAATAGTCTAAACCATTTTGAAAAAGGACTACATTGGAAGACTCACACCACCTGATGAAGATTTTCTGTAAAGCTACAGTGATCAAGAGAGTCAGTATTCAATAAGGATGGGCATACAGAATAGAAAGTCCAGAAACAGACCAACACATGTATGGGCAGGTAATTTTCAACAAAGATACTAAGACAATTGACTAGGGAAGTTTTTTCTTTTCAACAAATGGTGCTGTAACAATTGGATATCTATATGCCAAAAAAGAGAACTTTTTTCCCCCTTTCCACACAACATATATAGAAATTAGTGCTTAATGAATCGTAGACTAAGACTTAATAAAACAGAGAAGATCTTACTGACTTTGTCTTAATTGAAGTATAGCTGATTTACAGTGTTGTTTTAATTACAGCAAAGTGAATCAGCCATGCACACGCAGATACACATTCTTTTTCATATTCTTCTACATTATGGCTTTTCAAAGGATACTGAAGAGAGTTCCCTGAGCTGTACAGTAGGACCTTGTTGTTCGTCCGTCCTGCATGTAATAGCTGGCATCTGCTAACCCCAGCCTCGCAGTCTATTCCTCCCTCACGCTCCCATTCCCTTGGCAACCACAGGTCTGTTCTCTGTATCTGTGGGTCTTTTGCTGTTTCATAAATAAGTTCGAGTCATTTTAGATTCCACGTGTAAGGGGACTGACTTTGCTTAGTATGATCATTTCTAGTTGCATCTATGTTGGTGCAAATGGCGTTACTGCTTTTAAATGGGTGAATAGTGTTCCATTGTATATGTGTTTATATATAGGTATGTGGATATATATCTTCTTTATTCACCTGTCAGTGGCCATTTAGGTGGTTTCCATGTCTTGGCTGTTGTGAGTAGTGTTGCTGTGAACATTAGGTGTGCATGTATCTTTGTGAATTATAGTTTTATCTGGATATAGGCCCAGGATATAGGCCCAGGAGTGGGCTTACTGGATTGTATGACAACTCTCTTTTTTGGTATTTTGAGGAACCTCCATACTATTTTCCATTGTGACTGTACCAACTTAAATTCCCACCAACAGTGTGAGAAGGTTCCCTTTTCTCCACACCCTCTCCAGCATTTATTATTTGTAGACTTTTTAATGATGGCCATGCTAACCAGTATGAGGTGACACCTCATTGTAGTTTTGATTTGCATTTCTCTAATAATTAGCAATGATGATTTCATCTTTTCATTTGCTTGTTGGCCATCTGTATGTCTTCTTTGGAGAAATGTCTATTTGGGTCTTTTGCCCATTTTTCAATTGGATTTTTGGTTTTTTTGTTATTGAGTTGTATGAGCTGTTTGAGTGATTCTTAAATAGGATACAAAGATTGATGAACTATAAAAGAAAAATGTGGTAAACTGTATTTTATCAAAACATACTATTCAAAAGACATTGTTAAAAAGATGAACATGCAGGCCAGAGGCTGTGACATATTTGCAAAAAAAAAACAGACACTTGATAAAGTTCTTGAACTAGAATATATTAAAAACTCTTTAGACTTAATAAGACAAGCCAATTTTTTTTTTTAAGCCAATTTTTTAAGTTTTATTTTTTTAGGGCAGTTTAGTTATGACCTGCTTTTCAGGTCATATCTAAACAGCCAAACTGAGGGAAAGGTACAGAGAATTCATACTCCTTTACCCCATATGCTTAGCCTCCCTCATTATTAATATCCTCCACAGGAGTGTATGATTATTACAATCAAAATTCAATTTTAAAAAGGCAAAAAAAAAAAAGGCAAAAGTTTGAACAGCACTTTACTGAAGATCTTTACCAGAGAATATATTTAGATGATAAAGAAGCACATGTGAAGATCGTTTGTCATTGAGGAAGAACAGACCACAGTCACAGTGAGAAACCACTGCACACCAGCCATAATGACCAGTATTAAAAATACCAAGTGTGGACAGGAACGTAGAGCAGCTGGAGCACTGCTTTACTGATCTTGACTATTTCAGTCATTTTGGAAAATAGTTTGGCAGTTTCTTTCAGAGTTAAACATCAGGTTATCACTGGACCAGCAATCCCACTCCTAGGTATTTATCTAACAGAAGAAGGCATGTTCCCTCACAGAGCAGATACTTAGTGTTTTTTACAGGTCTGATTAGTAGCTCAAAAGTAGAAAGGACTGAAATGTCCACCAGCTGGTGAACGGATAAACAGACTGGGGTACATTCATATCCTTGCATATTACTCAGCAAACTACTGATACAACATAGATGAGTTGTGAAATTTAACGCGCCAGGAGAAAGACTGCTTACTGATTAATTAAGTTTTTATGAAACATAAAAGGTGAGACCAGAGGAATGGAAAGCAGGTTAGTGGTTTCCAGGGGCAACTGGTGGCGGAGGAGCCCAAGGGTACTTTGTGGTGTTGAAGACGTTCAGTGTTGTGATAGACAGTGGCTACTTGACTGTGTACCATCGGCAAAACTGGCTAACTGTAGGCTTAAAGTAGACCCGCCTCCAAAAAGGAAGGATCACGGAAGGCAGTTTATATGGGAGGGTTTCAGAAATGCTGAGCACGTTAGCTGAAACTGAACATTTTCCTCCAGTGCATCCACAGTGTGAGATCCACACGTTACTGTCAAAGCCCAGTTAGCATTTGCCCCCCTGTCTGGAGATTCTGCTGGCTGTGTCACTCTTAGTTTTTTAGTTCTAGAAGCTGAGGAGGAAATTTTGGGAATGGGGACAATGTAAGTTTGTTGACTGTGTTACAGTGGGCTGACCAGTGCTTTCATTTCTCTTGTTGGACAGGAATGTGAAACCAAGATTGCACAAGAAATAGCCAGTCTTTCAAAAGAGGATGTTTCCAAAGAAGAAATGAATGAAAACGAGGAAGTCATAAATATTCTTCTTGCCCAGGTAAGTGTAACTCCTTTCACAAGATCTTTAAAAAAATATATATATATATATTTAAGGTATAAACATGATTTGATGCATCTCCACCTAGTGAAATGATTGCTACAGTCAGTTACCCTCTCACAGTTACCTTCTGTGATGAGAGCACCTGAAAGATACTCTCGTGGCATAATGCAGCATTTAGTACAGTGTCGTCATCAGCATTGCCTCTCTAGACAGTCCTTCAACACAAGTGCAGCTGTGGTTTTTTTTTTTGCCAGTACTTCCCTATTTTACTCACCCTCCAAGGCCTGGTAACCATGGTTGTATTCTCTGCTTCTATGAGTTCAACTTTTTCTTTGATGCCACAAATAATCAGTGAAATCATATGGTATTTGTCTTTTTCTGACTGGCTTATTTCACTTACCACCATGTCCTCCAGGTTCATCTGTGCTATTAAATGCCAGGATTTCCTTATGTCAGAATAATATTCGTTACATATATATATGTATGTTTATGTTTTCTATGTTTTTATATTTATGTGGGCATATGTATACTTAGGTATTATGAATATATGCATATCACATTATTATCCATTCATCCATCAACCATTGGGCTGTTTCCATATATTGACTGATATGAATAATGCTTCAGTGAACATACCCCTTCAGTATCCTGTTTACATTTATATATTCAGAAGCTGGATTGCTAGAACTGTGATAGCTCTATTTTGTATTTTTGGAGGAACCTCCAAAATGTTGTTTTCCACAGTCACTGTACCAGTTTATATTCCCACTAACAGTGCACAAGGGTTCCTTTTCTCCTCATCCTCACCAACACTTGTTACCTCTTGTTTTTTTGATAAAAGCCATTCTGACAGGTATGAGGTGATATTGTGGTTTTCATTTGCATTTCCCTGATGATGAGTGACAGTGATCTGTTGGCCATTTCAATGTCTTCTTTTGAGAAATGTCAATTTAAGTCCTTTGCCCATTTTTTAATTGGGTTGTTTTCTTGCTATAGAGTTGTTTAACTTCTTCCTATATGTACGAATCCCTCATCTGATGTAAGGTCTGCAGTATTTTCTCTCATTCCGTAGGCTGTCTCTTCACTCCATTTTCTTTGCTGTGTGGAAGCTTTTTAGTTTGATGGAATCCCATTTGTCTATTGTATATTTGTGCTTTTCAGGTCATATCTAAAAAAATTCTTGCTCAGACCAGTGTTAAGAAACTCTTACTGTGTTTTCTTCTAATCATTTTATTATTTCAGGTCTTATATTTGTCTTTAGTCCATTTTGAGGTGATTGATGTGTGTGTAGTGAGAGAAGGTAAGGGTTGTTTCACTTTTTTGCCTGTGGAAAACCAGTTTCTCAACATCGTTTATTAAAGAGACTGTTCTTTCTCCATTGTTTATTAGTGTCCTTGTCAAAGATCAGTTGACTGTGAATGTGTGGATTTGTTTCTGGACTCTGTTCTGCTCCACTGGTCTGTATGTATGTGTTTATGCCAGTACTGCACTGTTTTGGGTGTGGGGTGATGCCTTCAGCTTTGTTCTTTTGTTTAAGATTGCTTTGGCTGAAAAAAAAAATGTTTGCTTTGGTTCTTACAGTCTTTTGTGGTTCTGAATGAATCTGAGGATTATTTTTTCTGTTTCTGTGGGAAACCTCAAAACCCCATTGAAATTTTGATAAGAGATTCCAGTGAATGTGTAGATCACTTTGGTAGTATGAAAATTTTATCAATATTATTTCTTCTAATCTATGAACATGAGGTACCTTTCATTTTATATTTAGTGTCTTCAATTTCTTTCATCAGTATTTTATAATTTTCAGTATATAGATATTTCACCTCTTTGTTTAAATTCATTCTAAAGTCTTTTTTTTTTTTTTTTAAGTGCTATTGTAAATTTGTAAATGGATTTGTTTTCTGAATTTCTTTTTTGGATAGTAGTTAGTGTAGAAATGCAACTGGTTTTTGAATGTTGACTTTGTGTCCTGCAACTTTCCTAAACTTATTACTTCTAACAGTTATTTGATGGAATCTGGTTTTCTGTGTATAAGATCATGTTGTCTGTAAACAGACAATTTTACTTCTTTACAGTTTGGACACCTTTGTTTCCTGTTCAGTTACTCTGGCTGGTACTTCAGTACGGCATAACCAGAAGTGGTGAGACTGGGCCTATTGTCCTCTCTCTGATCTTAGAAGAAATACTTTCAGCCTTTCACTGGTATACCATGTTATCTGTAGTAGGCCTGTCATATCAGCATATCCATGTCAACCTATTCCTTTTATATTCACTTTGTTGAGTTTTTATTGTGAAAGGATATTGAATGTTTTCAAGTGCTTCTTTGAATCTTTTGAGATATGATTTTTATCCTTCATTTTGTTAATGTGGTGTATCACATTCATTGATTTGTGTTGAACCATCCTTGTATCGCAGAGATAACTAAAGTCCTACAAGTTTTAGTCCTTTTCTGTCATGCCTACCAGGGACATGTAACTCTTCTCCCCTGAAGAGAGAGGGAGGTCCCAGATGCATCTTTATTTCAGAGTTTTCAGCTTGGTTTTTCTTGTAACATTAGCTTTCATAAAAAGGATGAGCACCTGTGTTCAGAAACGCTGGGGACTGTGAGGAGCACAGCTCTGAGAGAGGTTTCTTATACACACTGGAGACTTATGTGGGTTTCTTATGCACACTGGAGACTTCAGGCCGTTGACTTTAAAGTGAACTTGACCGCAGCGCCTTTCATGTTTGATCACAGGTTCTTATCCTCCCGCTACTAGTTTGGAAAGAAATATAGGCCTTGGCTGCTTCCAGCTCATTTCTATAGCTTTCCATCTCTGTTCTCTCCTAAGTTTTGTCTGCTGTGGTTCTTTTCTCTGGGTTGGAGGGGCTAGCTAGATCCTGGACAGATGTCAGTTTTAGAAATGCATATTCTGTTAAGGGAGAATATTTACTGATTAAGTATTATCCCTGGGGACATGGGTTGAGAGGACAGTGGCTTGTATTGAGGAGGAAAGATTTCTTCTGTGAACACTTTTCCATCACCAGCTCTGCTTTCAGGTGATACTGACAACAGCTGCACATCACTGGGGCCTTTCTTCCCTGGTGACACTGTTGAAGGCCCCTGTGGCCCTCAGACAGACTCTCTGTGAGAAGGTGTTCGGAAAGGCTGGGGGTAAAAACAGTCACTTGTACTCTGCTGTGTGCCTGCTGGCTGGCCTCTTGTGGATCCTTTGCATAACAAGGATTCCTAAGTAGCGTTTTATGTCGAGGAAAATCTAGTCATTCCTCCCAAACACGTTAGTCTACCTTTTCTCAAAGCTTTTCTTGAAATTAGGGAAACTGGGTATTTTAGGGGTGTGTAGTACAAGCTTTCCTGTAACGTGTGTGTTAACGTGTATGAAGGGTGAAGTGTTAGTCACTCAGTCCTGTCCAACTCCCAACTCTTTGTAACTCCAAAGCCTGCCTGTAGCCTGCCAGGCTCCTCTGTCCATGGGATTTCTCAGGCAAGAATACTGGAGTGGGTTGCCAGTTCCTTTTCCAGGGGATCTTTCCCACCCAGGGATGGAACCCAGGTCTCCTGCATTGCAGGCATATTCTTTACTACCAAAGAAGCCCCAGTGTTGTGTGTATGGGTGTAAACAGTTCAGGGCGACAGAGGAGACCCCAGAAGAGCGACCTTTCCTAGACTTTTAGAGGTGCTCACCAGTGTCACTGCTTTAGGAGAATGAGATCCTGACTGAGCAGGAGGAGCTCCTAGCCATGGAGCAGTTCCTGCGCCGACAGATTGCCTCGGAGAAGGAAGAAATCGAGCGCCTCCGGGCAGAGATCGCCGAGATCCAGAGGTGAGGGCAGGGGTCGGGGCTCCGCTTGGACCCTGGGGAGAGCAGGGTTGTCCAGCCTCAGCCCTTCCTGTGACGGGGCCAAGCAGAGCGACCCCTTCCATACCTTCTGTATTACGTCTGAGGTTGGCCTTGTCCCGAGTGGACCCGCTAGAAAGCTGGGCAGTCTGGAAGCTGACCACCAGCCTGTATGTGCGGGTGAGTCACGCGCCCCCCGCCTTCTGTCCCCGCACAGCCGCCAGCAGCACGGCCGCAGTGAGACCGAGGAGTACTCGTCGGACAGTGAGAGCGAGAGCGAGGACGAGGACGAGCTGCAGCTCATCCTGCAGGATCTGCAGCGGCAGAACGAGGAGCTGGAGGTGCGCGTGCGCGGGCCTGCCACCCTTGGGAGTGTGCGGGGTCCGCATCGTGCTTATCGGACTCACACGGGCCTGTCTCTCACGTCTCACACTTGCCTGTGGGCCTGGGCTGCTGTCTCTCTCTCTGGCAGGGGCTGGGACACAACAGAGAACCCCACCCAGGACCCCCCACCCTGGGTTGCTGGCCCCAGAGCCATTTGGGGGGCCGGGTGACAGGCCCCGGACAGCAGCTCGCTCTGCCCGTTTACAGATCGTGTTAGTGCTGAGCAGGAAAACAACCCCAGGAAGGAGGGAGCCCCCCAGGTCCACAGAGGGACAGTGGCTCAGCCTGACCGTTTCCGGGGTCTCGACCCCTCGCTGACGGGCCACTGCGTCTGTCCCTGCAGATCAAGAACAACCACCTGAACCAGGCCATTCACGAGGAGCGCGAGGCCATCATCGAGCTGCGGGTGCAGCTTCGTCTGCTCCAGCTGCAGCGCGCGCGCCCCGAGCCCCTGCCTGAGCCCGAGCCCAGCGCCCGGGAGCCGCCCCCGCCCCCGGCCGCCAAGGAGCAGGCGAGGCCGTCGCCCGGCAGGGAGCGGAAGGAGACGCCCATCTGAGAACCAGCCGGGACGCGCGGGCCTCCGGAGACGGAGACTGCTGGTTGGCACACCGGTGTCCCAGACAGTCGGCTTCTTGGAAGAGTCATTTCCTTTGTTAACTTAAATAACTATTTTAACCCTTGAGTGGCTTCTTTTTAAACCAAAAATCGTCTTTCTTTGCTTTTTTATTACGGCAGAATCAGGATTTTTCTCTCGTTCATGGGGGAGCCACATGGGGCCGCCCCGCCCGCCACGTCCCCAGGATCTCGCTGCCGCCACTCGCCTGTGCCTTCACACCTCCGCGGTGCGGGTCCTGGGGGCCTCCTTCCTGAACGGCCGGCCCCACCACCCTCCCCCTCTCAGCCCCGCCCGAGTCACCGCGGTGGCCTGGGTCGTGGGAGGACCCGGGGCGTCCACACAGCATGTTTCTTCGACCTTCCATTAGGACAGAGCGCCGTGGGTGGCTTGCTCGGGCCCGAATGTAAGCGTGTCTGCCTGCGTAAGCCATATTGATGGGTAACCACGCGCTCACACAGGATTGCAGTGTGTTCACACAGGCTCGGCGAAGTGCTGCTGGACGCCCGGTGGGCCAGGCTGAGTACTAGGAATCGGACTTCCTCGGGAGTCAGCCGTGGTCCTGACCCTCCCCCTCCCCCCACGACCTTGGTTACCCGAGGCGTTCGGCTCACAGGCACCGGGGTCCAGTGCCGCTGGGTCCGAGTAAGTGGCTCCAAGAGGCTCTGGACTGTGAAGACAAACCCACACGTCCTGGTGATGGAAACACCCCATGAGGGCGCATCCTCTTCTCCTGGTTAGTATTTATTTCAGCACCTGGTTAATGCGGTTTTTTATTCTCTACCTATTGCACTGTTGTGACTTGTTGGCCATTATTTGATTTTTGTACGGAAAAAAAAAGCTTTGTTATAGAAATCAGCATACTATTTTTTTAAACCTGGAGAGAAGATATTATGGTGACTGAAAATATGGTCAGGTGTCAAATATAAATGTATAAAAGCCTTCTTGCTGTCCTGTCGGTCATATTACATTTATTTTATATTTGCTGGCAATACTGAAGGTTTCTTTTTTGTTTGTGTAAACTCTAATTTCTATCACGGTGTCATGAATTTTTAAAATCAGTATTTCATTACAGTTGTCTCAGCGTTGGTTAACTAATTTTTGCCAGGACCATTATTGATAAAGCAAATAAATTCAACAGCCATTTGAGGGAGAAAAAAAGCTTCTTGTTTTCTGTACCCGTTCGTTCTTTGAAATACCTGAGTGCACTGTAGCTGGTCGGATGTGCCTTCAAGGTCCACGAGTGAGCAGGATGTTTTGTGTTAACTCGCTTTGTGTCCCCTTCCCCACCCGGCTGGTGCTGAGTGGGTGTCTGGCTGCCTGGACTGAATCTGCAGTGGCTTCTGTGAGTGATGCCCCGTCAGCCGGCCCGGTTGGGCAGGAAGGTGGGTTGTGACCAGGTTACTGTCTTGTAGGTGATGGTAGGGGTCTGTCTGTCCAATGGGTCACCTTTTTGGTGCAGGTCACATGATTCCAGACTGATGGCTTCAGGCTCGGGTTCTGGGGGAGCCAACACTGATGGTCTCAAGTTTGGTGAAGGCGGGGCTTCCTTTAGGTGACTCTGCTTTGGGCCTGCTAACTTATCTTTCAATCAGACTCTCAGCCTGAGAATCATGATTGAGATTTAAGGCACTGGAGCTCCTCTCAGCTGCACCAGTTGTGCTGAATCTGTGGCATTCACAGGTCCTGACCTTGGTTGACAGTCTAAGTTGGTGGTTCTTTCTGCTCCTGTTCTCTTGTTGCTCCAGTCTGAGGGAGAGCTTGGTCGGCTTGGTGGTGAGTGCTGCAGACACACATTAAGGCTTTCCCAGCAGGATCACCACCAGTGAGTGTCTGGGGCCGTGAGACCTACACCAAAGTCACATAAGTCAGGAAAGAGCCTGCTGAAGACAATACTTTCTGCAGCCCAGCGGCTTGTTCAGTGACCTCAGGGAGCTGAGTTTCCACTTCCCCAGGGCTGTTAATCCAGACGCAGCAAGCAGTGTTGGCCAGAACAGACACCTCAGTGCTCAGCTAAAGGTAATTGCTCACTGTGCTGGAGTCAAGAACAACTCTGGCCAGCCTGGGGATTTTGTTGGGCAGCTCTTGCTTTAGCAGCAGCGTCTGCAGTGTCTTGAAGAGTTTAGGAGCAGTCCCTGACCACAGCCTCATCTTGCACCTTCTCCTAGCCAGGGCAGTGGAGAGCTGCCAAGGGAAGGGATTTTTGAATCACGAATGCCTTCTGCTAACTGTGGCTTAGTCTGAGGCTCAGGAGGGGAAATGCCACGATCTGCAGGCTTCCCAGTTGTTTTTGTGCTGGTGTCCCTTTCTCCACCCAATGCCTAGATGCAGTAGTCCCTGGCTTGGGGGTTGTCAACCAGAGATGGAGAGATAGACCCACGGTCTTGATATGATAGAGAGAAGGCCGAGTTTGCTCCAGAGAAACTGTTGCTCTGGGCATCAGGGTGGAGTTTGTGGTGGACAGAACTATAGGATCTTCAGACGCGTGTCAGACCCTGCGACAACAGCATTCTCTTTCCAGGCCGGAGAATCGCTCACAGAATGTGAGTAGAAGGCCCAGAGAGGGAAGGAGTGGAGAGAAATGTTCTCAGCCCTCTTAGGAGGGAGTATCCTACCATGATGGCAGCCGCTTCTCTTCCTGGTTGGTTTGATTCGTGGTCTCCAACATTTGCACACAACCAGATGTCTGGGGGGGGCCTTCAGCTGTGAAATCCACAGCCGAGGTTCCACACTTTGTAACTTGGCAGTGGTGTTAGTGGTCAAGAGTCTCCTGTAGGGTGCTTTCCGTAAATCTGCCCTTTCCAAAAGCATACCCGTAAAGCTAACTGTAAAGGACAAAAGACTGAGAAATGCCCGTGATTAAAGAGCTGACGAGGTTTCATTTGATAAGGAAATGCAGTTATTTCTGTGGCATACATACTCTCACTATCCAATGATTATCCTAAAGTATTGATACATTTCTAGAAACTTCAGGCAATTTCTGGAATACATACTAGGAACATATGTTGATACAAAAACCTTCATATCATTATCATTTCTTATTTGACAATTCTTCCCACATATTATATCAACTAAACCCAAGTATTTAACATCTCATTTACAAGATGAGAGGCAAATCTTTTGACTTCCCAGAGGGCTCCTGGAAAACATGAGTTTACTTTGAGGTCAAAAGAATCTCAGTAATTTTTTTCTTTTTTTTTTAATTTCTTGGCTACAGCATGAGGGATCTTAGTTCCCCAACCAGGGATGGAACCTGTGCCTCTTGGAGTAGAAGCGTGGAGTCTTAACCACTGGACTGCCAGGGAAGTCCATCTATTTAGTAATTTGATGAGAAAATGTCAAAAGGATTGAACATTTAATTCAGTAGGATCACAGATCATTGAATCAATGGTACTTGTCTATTTAAGCAAGGTGACAGCAGATATTAAAGGGAAATACAAAAGTTTACGTTAAAAGTTAGTGCTCTTAATGTTTAGAAGACTGGGTGTTGTTAAGTGAAGATCTGATAAAAACAATATGAAACAGTCAGTTATTCTGGTAACATACAAAATTTTTGCTGTCCACATAGATTACTTAAAAGGTAAAACAAACACAAACTCTTTCTTTACAGTATCTTATAAACAGCAGAACAATAATCAAAGAGGACTTTTTATCCTTTTAACAGAGGGAAAAGTCAAATTCTAATTTTGCACCAGTATATTTTGCTAGTAAAACTTAATTTTTTAAGAAAAACTTTAATCCATTTCAGTCTTAGCCTGCTTGACCACATATACACTTCCTTTTCCACAGACATTGTGCTTCCAGGCTCTGTCCCAGATTTTCTCCTCTTTCTCATCCTGAGACTGTCATTTTATTTTCCTTATCTACTTTTCATACAGTTTCCTTTCACCCTTACTATCTGTAGTTTTAATGACTTAGTGATTAGAGTTTTCAATCCTTAGAATCCTTACTTCTTAGTGAACACTACCTTAGCACTAGCATTCTGTGGACTGGCAAGTTAATAATAATTTTATAATTTCTAGAAGCACATTTATCCTTGTTAAATTTTCCAGTGTGGCACAAAACTTGTTTACAGAGAGACCCAAATATCTTTAGTTCCTCCATAAAAGCCAAAAGTGGATAAAAATTTGTTCAGTAATTAATATGTCAGAATTTTTATCTTATTAGGAAATGATCTAGATATTCAGTGATACCTAATGAATGTCCATCACTTAACTTCTCTCAGTATAACTTTAAGGTTTCAAGTTACCAAAAAGATTTTGGAAACTATTTTTAAGTAGACATACCGGTAAAGTATAACTGTTGTTGGAAAGTTTATAAATAAACTTTTATCTTACCTCTATTTAATTCACTTGTTCTCAACAATTATGTTCAGTCATGAAAATCTCACAAGATGTTAAACAGCTAAGCATCTTAAGTTATCCCTCTTGCCGACAAATTCTGTAACAGAGATGACAGCTTATTTTTTAGTAAACCTAGGTAGAATAAAAATATATTTTATGCCAATAACTTTAATGACATGCCTGTTTTCCTTAAACCAACAGACTTAAACTAGCTTTTATTTACTGAATATTATCCTAGGTCATATGAACCTGAAAAACACTTAGGTTAGTTTCAATATTTCTGAGAATATATGATTTATGTAACATCTGTCTATAAAACCTAATTAAATAGGGCTCTTTACAAATTAACTCTGGCAATACCATTTGGAGGTAGACATACATACAGACAGACATAAGGAGATACCTTGTAGTGTTTGTTTTAAAATTTTAGCCATGATTAAAGACATTGTAAAATTTCTAGAAGAGAACAGAGATAAAACATTCTCTGACATAAATTATACCAATGTTTTCTTAGGTCAGTCTTTCAAGGCAATAGAAATAAAAATAAAATGGGACTTAATCATAAGCTTCGGCACAGCAAAGGAAACCATAAACAAAATAAAAAGACAACCTACAAAATGGGAGAAAATATTTGCAAATGATGTGATCAACAAGGGCTTAACTTCCAAAAGTGTATAAACAGCTCACACAACTCAACAACAACAACAAAAACACAAATAATCCTATCCAACAATGGGCAGAAGATCTAAAACAACATCTCTCCAGAGAAGAAACACAGTTGGCCACTAGGCACATGAGATAGCTAGCTCATCACTGCTAACTATTAGAGGAATGGAAATCAAAACTACAATGAGGTACCACCTCACAGCTGTCAGAATGGCCATCATTAACAAGTCTCAAAATGCTGGGGAAGGTGTGGCGAGAAGGGAACCCTCCTACACTGTTGGTAGGAATATAAACTGGTACAGGTTCCTTAAAAAACTAAAAAATATAATTACTATATGATCTAGCAGTCGACTCTTGGGCATATATCCAGACAAAACAATGATTCAAAAAGATACATACACCTCTATGTTCATAGCAGCATTATTTACAATCGCCAAGACATGGTAACAAGCTAAATGTCCATCAACAGAAGAATGGATAAAGATGTGGTACATATATACAACAGAAGATTATTCAGCCATGAAAAGTGAAAGGCGCTCAGTCTTGTCTGACTCTGCAACCCCATGGACTATAGAGTCCATGGAATTCTCCACCAGAATACTGGAGTGAGTAACCTCTCCCTTCTCCAGGGGATCTTCCCAACCCAGGTATCAAACCCAGGTCTCCCTCATTGCAGGTGGATTCTTTACCACTTGAGCCACAAGGGAAGCCCAAGAATACTGGAGTGGATAGAGTATCCCTTCTCCAGCAGATCTTCTTGAACTGGGGTCTCCTGCATTGCAGGCAGATTCTTTACTGAGCTATGAGGGAAGCCCATAAAAAAAGCACAAAATAATGCAATTTGCAGCAACATGGATGCAATTAGAGATTATTATGCTAAGTAAGAAAAAGATAAAATATGTTACCACTTATACATATAATCTAAAATATGACACAAATGAATTTATCCATGAAACAAACAAACTCAGAGAACAGACTTGTGGTTTCCAAGGGGGAAGGAGGGACTGGGTGGTTGGGATTAGCAGATGCAAACTATTACATATACGATGGATAAACAAGTTCCTATTGTATACAGCACAGGGAACTGTATTAACCACAGTGGAAAAGAATATTTTTTTTTAAAAGATGTATATATATGTATAACTGAATCACTCTGCTACACAGTGGAATATAACACAGCCCTAGTCTTCAGAAGCCTCTCCTCTGATGAGAACTGCTTAGAGAAACTAGGGAGAGTACTTACACCCCCAGAGGCACAGAGGAAGAATGCAAGCCCCACTGTGGAAGGACTGTTGCTCCCTAAAATCCCCATCTTTTTGATGTCTGCAAGCCTTCTGAGGTGAACAGGGAGGTTTGAGGACTGGTGAAAAAATACAGGTGGAAGTTTGGTTTGTCTCTAGAGCCGCATTACTGTTCTTCGGAAGACTTGGTTTGTAAGACAAGTGCAGTTGTTAAATTCTTCCAAGAGGTGGGTGGGAACCTGAATGGTACCAAGGTGCTGCCCACCCTCCCAACTACATCATGTCCTGTTTGCTTCTTCATATCAGCGAGAAGGTCAGTCAAGTTGAAAATCAAAAGCTCCCATGTTCTAGGTTTAGAGCTGTATATCTTTGCAGAAGGACTTACTAAAACATTCCAAAGGCTTCAGAATGTTTTTCTTTCCCTGTGGGTATACAGTTTCATTCCAGCTTTGGAGAGAAGGCTTAAAAAAAGTTCACATTAGGCTCTGAATATTAGCTTCTAATTTGGCCAACTTCTGACCATAGAGCTACTTAGAAAAAAAAAAAAAAAACTTTCAAATATCTTGTCCAGGTTCAGTAAATATTCCTGGCAGTGAGCAACCCCATGAATTACAAGGGGTGTCCTCAAAGAGGGTGCAACAGATGCCCCCAAAATCCAGAGCCACCCCTAAAGGGCTCAAAGGAGGAGCTCTTTAGATGATTCCCCTGACAGCTGGCCAGTCACTAGGACCCTAGCAGCAAATGGGGTGCAGCCCTCACTTCTGCCTGATCTCCAACCTGATGGCAACTAAGCCAAGTTCTCAGGACACAAAATGAGACCAGTAAGAAGGTAACATCTGTCCCTGGGAGAAAAAAGGTCAACCACTACTGGGTACCTGAAAGCACAATCACATATCACAGGTACCACTTAATTCTCACGAGTATTCTCTGCCCGCTAGTCTGGATCTGGAAAGCAGGTGACAACAGAACACTTTACCTTCCTCCCCACCGGGCACCGTGGTGGATCTTGGCAGAGCTGGATTTGGCAGAATTCTCACACTTTGCCGGCTTCTCCAGTTTCCCCAGGGTTTCCTCTGCAGGCTATGGGATGAGTTGTGTCCGGAGGTGTCTTCCTGGTCAACAGATGCTGTAGAGGAGGAGACAGAAACTCCTCTAAGTTAAAAGCTCTCTTCCATAGATGCTGATTCAGGATCACCTTCAGTACCATTAACCTGCTTCTTCATCCTTAGACCATTACTCACCTGAGGCCTCATGGACCCAGCTGAGCCGCAGTCAGACCCGGTTTAACCCCAGATGTGGCTGGCTCACAAGTCAGACCCAGTCGAAACTGGACTCAGTCCTGTTTCTCAGTTTGACCTAGTCTGACACCAGCCGATTTCCAGGACCCCAACCAGAAGAAGAGATGTTCAGATAGAGTCTGATAGCTCAGGATGCCAAAGCTGTGGGGCCCAGTGAGTACCTGCGCCTGGGTGTCTGCTGCTCCCAGGACCATCGGGGGCTCCTCTGGGCCCCACTTCTGATGCCACAACTGTTACAGGAACTGGGGCCTAGAAAAACATTAAAACTTGATTTGAATAAAAGTGACTTGAATCAGGCAGCATGCGCTCTAGCAGCTAAAAGGAGTTCCAAGGAGCAGGAACAGGAAGTCACCTTAGGCTGAAGGTGGGTGGGTTATCATGAGGTCATCACAGCAGACCTGGAGACGTGGTGGCTTTGGTTGAGGCCACCCCAGTAAGGAGAATATTGCAATAAAACAAGTCACAGGAAGGCTTTGGTTTGCCAGTGCTTATAAAAGTTAGGTTTACATTACACTGTTAAGTGTGCAATAAATAGCATTTTGCATAAAACAACGTACATGCCTTAATTTTTTTAAGTTGCTATTGGATAGACCTGTTTGACTCAAGGCTGCCACAAACCTTCAGTTTATTAAAAGAAAGAAAAAAGCAATATCTGTCGAGCACAATGAAATGAGGTGTGCCTGTACTTGCCTTTAGGAGATGTTGGGGGTCGTCAGGTGCTTCCTGGCTTAAGATTCATTTCTGGGAGAGCTGGAGCTGTGGTTAATTCAGGCCAGGGCTGTGCATAAACCTCTCTCCATCTGGGGCCCGAGTAGAGACCGAGGCTCAGAGCCCCTGGGTGTAGCTGCCAGCACCGCGCATCCCCTGAGAGCGAGAGGGCACGAGGTGGCGCTGGCTGGCAACCTGGGCCCCAACCTCCGATGGGATCGGAAGAGCTGGGCGTGGGGGACAGGGACAAGCGTGGTGCTCATCTGTGTCCCAGGCCTCACAGCTGCAGGCCCCGCTGCACATCCCGGCTGCAACTGGAGAAAGCAAGGGCTGCGCTCTGGGGGTCAAAGGGTGGGGGTGAGGTGTTGGCAGCCTTCTTAAGGAAGGCGCACCCCGAACTCCAGCGCTTCTCACTTCTCACGTGGGGATAAAGAAGTGTATCCTTGACTGCTGTAAGGTTAACTCGACGCTGTGGGCTTCAGACCAGGGGCGGCAGTGAGGAAGGGTCTGTGCGTCCTCTGGGTGAAACAGCTTGGCTGGTGGCGGGGCACCCATGGCACACGTGGTCCACCCCTCTGGCGACAGAGGCCCTGAGCAGAGGAGTGGCTCCCAGTTGTCTGTTGACATCGGTTGGCCTTACCAAGAGGCAGCCGTGTACACAGACGCCCTGTTAGAGTGGAATTTCAGGTCAGCCGTGACTAGTGTTTGAATGTAAGATTGTGCCACACTTCATTGGGTGTCCTGGTTTGTTTTTTTTTCCTCCTGAGCCTTTTTGCCTAAAGCAGTGATCTCAAAAGCTGTCTTTACTGGCTTTTCTCTCCTCTTTTGTATGTTTATTTTCAGTCTGGCATGCCCTGCCTTAAGGGCCCAGGTGGCACTGATGGTGAAGAACCCGCCTGCCAATGCAGGAGACATTAAGAGACAGGTTCGATCCCTGGGTTGGGAAGATGCCCTGGAGAAGGGAATGGCAACCCACCCCAGTATTCTTGCCTAGAGAATTCCATGCACAGGGGAGCCTGGCAGGCTATGGTCGCAGAGTAGGACAAGACTAAAGCGACTTAGGTCAGCTCA
Source organism: Cervus elaphus (assembly GCF_910594005.1). Classification (NCBI taxonomy): domain Eukaryota; kingdom Metazoa; phylum Chordata; class Mammalia; order Artiodactyla; family Cervidae; genus Cervus; species Cervus elaphus. The sequence continues at coordinate 44,631,556 of NC_057841.1, forward strand.
GTGCTGTCTTAGCATCTCAAGTAGCGACTGGGCTGATGACCCTGATACAAAAGGCTAAAGAGGTCCCTAGCGGTGTGCAGGTCAGAGCTGACGACACTTGGGGGAGATAGGTTGGGGGACCCAGTGTAGTGAGTGCAGGAGAACACGCACAGCCTGCTGACGGCTCGAGCAGGTGGGCCTGGGGGAGCGGAACGGATTACAACTGCCCGGGTTTGGCTCTTGGCCTTGCACGTAAAAGCGTGGGGACACCCACTGAATGGGTGCCCCAGGGCTGACGCTGCCACCTGGAGGCTGTACTGAGGCACCAGAGAAGCCGCTTTAATAGGAGACGTCGTGTGCCTCTGCGCTCAGCCTGTGCCCACCGGGCCTGCTGCCTCCTGGGCTGCAGGAGGGTGGCCCTGGGAACCCGGGCTCTGGGCTCACCCACCCGCAGCTCAGCTCTGCACTGCCATCGCAGCTGCTGTGGCTGTGACCCCCTGTCACCTATGGGTGTGACACCCAGCATCGCAAAGCACCGACTCGCAACTGAGGAAACCAAATGCAAATGCTGAGTGCGCAACAGTCGTTCTGATGCTGTGCTGTTGGGGGTTAAAAAGAAAGTTATGGGAAGAGTGTTAATCTGGGTAAGGCAAGATCCCACAGCCACGGGGTCCCCCTGCTCTGGTAGGAGCGCTGGCTTTCAGGCCCCACCCAGACCTGCTGGGTTACTGGCTTCATTTTCATGGGCTCCAGGGTGACTGAACGCATAGCGATGTTTGAGCAGCACTGTCCTAAATCACCTACTCAAGATACTTGAAAGCCAAAACACACTAAGAGTCCAGAAAAATCTCCAAATGAAGGACCAATGAAGGACACACACACACACGGGTAGGCACGTACTCTCCACTGTCTTTTCCTGTTCTGTCTGAGCCACAGGGAACGTCCTCCGGGCCTGGCACCGCCTGCTGTGAGGCCGTCCTCCCCTGGGCGTCTGCCTGGGGACCAGTCCCCACATTGCGCTTTGCCCGCCCACTCTCGCTGGGACACCTCGGGATGGGTGGTCGCCCAGGGCAGGAGCGGCTGATGGCCTCTGCCGTGGAGCATCTGAAGACACCACGCCCCCCAGGAGACGTCTGCAGCCAATCAAACACCAGTGCTGACTCCTGAACACAAAACACAGCTGACGAGGGTGAAAGAGTCACGTGGTTAGGCTAAAACTCCAATTTTGCTGAATTTAAACCAGCAAAATGTGCCCTCAAAAAGATTCAGCAGAAATCAAGCTATAATAGTGCTGTAAAATGTCCCAGGGACTAAAAACTGATCACTTAAGTTTTCTAGGAAAAAAATTTTAAAAGAAAATAACTTTTTTATAAGATCGGACTAAAACTAGTCAGTTAGTAACCTATGTAAACAGTGCAGAATTTAACAACTTAGTAGGGTTCACAGCAGAAGAGGCCTTCAACTAAAATGGGTCACAGTAGGAACTCTGTTTATAAATAGTCAAAATGTCCTCAAGGTCAAATCACCACTGGGTCAAAACCCTTACTTTCAAGCAGCCACAAAAGCTGCAGTTTGGAGTTGCTGGTGGAGGGCGAGAGCTGGGCCTCCCTCCCCATGGTCACCTACCCCACGCCGGCTCCAACCCCGGCAGGTCATCGATCCACAGGGCTCGACGCGTTCACAAAGGCGAAGGTGGGGAGCCTCAAATGCCTGCTGTCCCACATCTGCTCCCAGGCTCACCTTCTGCTCTGGGCTGGGCCTTTTCCTCCCGCCACCCACTGCTTCCATCTCCTGGAACCTCAGAAAGGGCGGTGCTGGCAGCTAGTGCCTGGGACACAGCGCTCTTCCTGTTGAGGTAGTTTAGCATCGGCTGCTCCCATATCCCTGACACACGGCCCCCCGACCCCAGGCTCCTGGCGCCGCACAGGGGTGGGAGGGACCATGTGGGCTGCGTTACCAAGCCAGCTCTGTGACTCAGCCCTTGCCAATTCAGGGTTCCAGAAAGGCTGCAGGGGTCTGGAATCACAAGGGTCTCGGGGGCTTCACGTGGAAGCTCACAGGCACAAAGGTGACCCCCAGGCCTCTAGGAGTCACGGGGCCGGAGGGCTGGTGGCCTTGGGTGGTGGGTTTCGTTAGGGAAGGACACTCAGGCACTCGGGAGAGGCTCAAGGGCGACTCCCTGCTGGGGACACGGGGACCTGGGAGCAGGCCCGGCCAGAGGGAGGCAGGTGACCAAGGGGCTGCAGGAGGGGCAACAGTCCCAAGGACACTGGCCAAGCAGCAGGCTCCAATTTGGAAAAACAGTTTCCTGTTCACTCGGGTCACTCAGAGCCCCACAGCATCACGGGATTACTCCTGCGAGGAGCTGCCTGACACTAAATGCCACCAGCACAGATCCCATTCGTTTCTCTGCTGTGGAATTAACAGTTCGGGTACTTACCAGATTGTGGTCCTGGGATTGTGGTCCCTTTTAGCCTCTGGAGGACCTGGAAGAAGTGTGGAGGCATGTCTGAGTCCACTGGGTTTCCCTGCCCCTGGGGGCCGGTGTCCACATCCTCAGAGGGCCCACCTGCCGCTCCATTCACCCCTAAGGGGGATGAGGGGCCGCACTATCACCACTAGAGAGCCGCGATCAGGAGCTGACGGGCCAACCTCGTCTTCCCTTGAGCGCTGTCCGAGGTGGTCCACGCTGGGGAGGCCTCGACCATTCCTCAGTGCTGGTGTCCTTCCCTGCCTGCCGTGTGGAGGCACCTGGAATCCAGCTCAGGACCCAACGGTGAGGATGTGGCTCGGTGCCAAGGGAGAAGCTGGCTGATGGTCCAGCTGACCCTAAATCCAGGTTCTTTACCCCAAAACGGACTGTTATTCTTGCCACTGCTTAAAAAAAAATGCAGCTACTAATATAGTTGTTGTTCAGTCGCTCAGTCATGTCTGATTCTTTGCCATCACATGGACTGCAGCACGTCAGGCTTCCCTGTCCTTCACCATCTCCCAGAGCTTGCTCAAACTCATGTCCATTGAGTCGGTGATGCCATCCAACCATCTCATCCTGTTATCCCCTTCTCCTCCCGCCTTCAATCTTTCCCAGCATCAGGGTCTTTTCTAATCCAGTTCTTCACATCAGGTGGCCAAAGTATTGGAGCTTCAGTTTCAGCATCAGTCCTTCCAATGAATAGTCAGGGTTGATTTCCTTTAGGACTGACTGGTTTGATCTAGTGTAGAATTCTAATTAATTTACTGAGTTGAAATTTGGGGGGAGGGATAAAGTATCTTTATAGCCTAATAGTAAAGAACATGCATCTCAGAACCTAGGCTGACATCAGGAGGCCTCATCTCCTTCCGTCTCTGCTCTGACACTGACTCAGACGCGTTCCCCTAACGTCCGCCCACCACCCCCATCCCTTTTCACTCTGCGGCTCTGCCCTTATTACCTGCATCACACGTTACCTGTGTGTTTATTTTGTTCGTCTCCATGAATCTGTCCACACGCGTTCCCAGAGCACAAACATCCGGTTATAACGAAGGAGGAGGAACCAGAGGCTCATCTGTAATGACAAGCGCAGGAAGCAGCCTGTGGATCCCCGAGGTCTGAGGTCACAGTGGGCTCACGACACGCCTGGGGGAGTCCCCACCAGCTGAGAAGACAGAACTGAAACCACGGGAGCGCCACGGCCACTTGAGCGAGCATCTCTCACAGTCTTCATGAAGCTTGTCCACGCGGCGTCTCACTTGCCAGACACGGGGCAGGCAGGCTTCACCCTCCCCTCGCACGCACAGACCCAGGATCAGAGGCCTTTCCTGGGAGTGAAGACCCCCGGGCAGCAGGGGGGTGGGAATCGGGGTGCACACTTGCCCTCAGTTGGTGGGGGGATGCCCAGGAGGCCCATTGCCAGCCTAGGATGTGCACAAGTTTCAAAGAAGTTACCAAACTAGTTAAAAGACAAATATTTTAATCCAGTTTTCCCATTTTATACTAAAATCATTAATACAGGTCACAAATTGCATTTATTCTAGAAAGCAGTCAGAAGTGTGTCCATCTCTGTATAGATCTTAGTAATAAATTTTATTTGGACAAGAGAACTTGTGCACAACAGTCCAAGAGCATGATTACAGACTGCGGCCCTCCCCGGGGGCACGGGGGTATACAGTATGTGAGACAAGTTGCACCTCAGAGCCGATCATGATCAAGTTAAAAACACCTGACATACAGAATACGTGCTAATAAATTTCCTCCGGGTCATGACCAGCATGAAGAAACCAGGACACAGACGCTCGGCAGACTCTGTGAGTATGCACAGCAATATGCTGCATTTAAGAGTCACAATCAGCTCCACGTAGTGTTAGCATTGAGCCCTCAGGAGAAATCCAAAAAATATCTCCTCCCTGTTTATGCACGGCTAAACTAGTCACACTTCGGGCTGGACAGGGCGGCGGCCACAGCCTCCGCAGGGCCCTGCCCTCGTGGACATGGCGAGGCCTGGTGCTGGCAGTCTCGGCCCAGCCCGGCTGGCGGTCTCCGCCTTCTGGCTGCACTTCCGTCTCCGCGGTCTTGCGGTGGTGAGATCAACCAGCGGGAAGCAAAGGGGCCTCGGCGTCGCATCCCTTCCGAGGAGAACGCTGGGCGATTCAAGTTTCATTCAGTCAGGAAGACGGAAGGATTTAAGGCTTCGGTGATGATTATAATCCTCTGAGAAAAGTGTTTTCCCTTCAAGTCAAGACGAGACAACCGCGTTGACTATACTTTCTCTTGACTCTGAGAATCCCTGGAATCGGTGTAGGCAACTTGCACCTGCAGCCGAGTGTCGCGGGAGGACGGGCCCCAAGGCTGTCCCCGGCCACACGTGGGCACCAGCGGGACCTCGGCTCCCCGGGAGTGGGAGGCCCCCGGGACCACGCCAACTAGTAGGTGGAGGAGGCTGTGCTCAGGGCGTCTTCGGAGATCCTGGTGCTGGCCGGGTGGGTGCTGGCGAAGTACTTGACGTCACTGTCGCGGTCCATCTGCAGAGCCATGATGGTCTGCTCTACGGCCTCCTGGTGGCAGCTCGCGGAGGTCAGGAAGTGCTCTGGAAACAGGAAATGCAGACAATTGGAGTTAGCTTTGCTGGATGACAGTGATCCAGACTGACTCACGTTCTACGGAAAAAACCCGAATATAAGAGAATAAAAAATTTACCTTGTTTTCGTAACAGACTAAATCTTGTGCTATCTAATGGCAGCAATGCTAACAAACATATTAAAACTGGTGCTTGTTACAGCCACTACTTGCCTTAGATAGAGGAAAAACTTTTCCAAATACAAACCATCCACACAAAAAGAACCAGAGTCTTGTGTGACCATTCACAGTGATGAATTTCAAAGGAGGAATGGGGAGCAATGTACAGGCCCCTGCATTCTATTACAAAGTTTGTCTACGCAAACCTCTACCTGTCCCTGCTCACGAATCCACAGGTTCAAGGGACATTTATCAGGCGTTTGGGGTGGGGGGGTGTGGTTACAATAAACCCAATGGCCTTAGTCTCGAGGGAGGAGCTTATCATCTGCAGCAAAGCAGACACTAAGGAAGTGCACATCCCCTGCCTCACACACACGCTTCCCGCCCCGACGGCAAGATGGACAGCAGGTGGGTGCCGAAGGCATGGTCCTCGCTGGATACCCAACTGGCCACACTACTGAGTTCAAAGTATGAAGACAGGGTCATGTGGAACAGGAGGGTGAAAATTCAGTGTCCCTCTCCTCGCCCCTGACGCTGTGTCACTTTCCCACGACCCCAGGCCTCCCGCTCAGGCCGCCGGCCCACCTTTCTCCAGCAGAGTCTGTCTCAGCGTCTTCGCGAGCAGCACGCGCACGTTGGGAACCCTGTCGTTCGCCAAGGTGAGCAGGTGGGGCATCAGGTGCACGGCGAACTGGTCCATGGGTAGGCAGTCGTCCTCGATGACGGTCTGGGGACAGAGACCTGCGTCAACTGCTGGCTCCATCAACCAGGCTGGAATGCCGGCTGGAGAAGCCCTTCAGAAACCTCTGAAGTGCCTCAGAGTCCCGCGACTACCTTTACACCAATATCCCGGGCACTCAGGAACGTGACGTGATGCACTAAGGCCCTGGGAGATGCAGAGTGGAGACCTGGCCGCAGAGGCCTGGAAACACGTTCACCTTCAGAGACCCGGGACTCCAGGCACCAACGGCCGCTACTGGGAGCTCGGGGGACGGGTGGGGGGCGGGGTGCCCAGATAGCAAAGCCCTGCCCTCGGGGACAGGGCAGGAGTGAAGGGGGCCCTCACCTGGCAGACGAAGACGAAGGCCTGCCGCCCAGACCACCGCGGGCAGCGGCCGAAGCTCTCCACCAGCTCCTGGATGAGGTCCGCCCCGAAGGTGGGCGGCGCCGCCTGATGCAGCTTGCGCACCATCTCGCTGACCTGGGGGGGACACGCGGGTGAGCCACACCGCTGCCCGACCTCACTGACGCCGCTGCTCCAGGGCCCTAAGGACGTGACCACCTACCAGCTTGTAGGAGATCCAGCGCACGGAGGACACCTTGTCTGCACAGAGGTTCAGGGCGATGGGGCGCAGGTAGTCGTACACATCCCGGGGGCTGTACAGCTCCAGGAGCAAGATGAGCTGTCTGCAGAGTGATGAGAGAGACAGAAACGCAGTCACAACCCCTCAGCCAGCACGACAGCTGGAGACGGCTGCTCGCCGGCAGCATGCGCTGTCCTGGTCGAGCCTGAGAGTGGAATGCACGGTGGGTCAGGTGCAGAGTCAGGTGAACAATAAAGTGACAAGATGCCCCATCCAAAGGCACGCAGACCCCGGGAGAGCTGCCCTGCAGACCCCGTCCCAGCCTGGCAAAGTAGAGGAGTCTCTGCCCTCAGGAGCATAAGCCTCAAGCTCCCACTCCATGGAAAGGCAGCAAAGCCTGTCAGCGCCCCCGCCTGGAAGCTGGCCCAGAAGGCCAGGCGGAGTTTCCTGAGCCGAGACGCCTTGCTGATGCCAAGCAAGAGTCCTGTCCTGCTGGAAAGGGGTGGGAAGCACTGCCCGGACAGAGCACAGATCCAGGCAGAGACACGGCCCCAGGGAGGGTGGGGACTCCGGGGGGCCCAACACACAGGTCTCCCCAGGGGGCAGAGGGCCTCCCTTTGCGCCGCACTGGGCAGCCTCCATCATGTAGGTGGCAACCCCAGCCCAGGGCTGGGAGGGCTCTGGGCAGAGGAGGCCCCCAGCCCCTACCCTCAGCAAAAGGCAACGGCAGCCCACGCTGTGTCAGAGTGCCGTGGGCACGAAGGTTACATGGCGACACTGCCTGACGCGGCGCCCGCAGCCTGGACAGACACCCCCCGTCCACACCAGCGCCAGAGGAGGAGGCCAGGCAGGACAGCGCCCGGGGCAGTGACCCTGAGATGTGTGGAAATAAATACCTCAACCCCACACCCAGGCAAAGGTGTCTTCTGAAAATGCAGGTGATGCCCAGCATCCAGAATATTTAATAAAGGCCTCTGACAATTCAACTGCCCAACTGGAAAACAGGCAATGGACTTGAACAAACGTCTCTCCAGAGAACAGGTACAAGCGGCCAACAGCACATGAGAAGGTGACCATCACTGATCACTGAGGAAACGCACACCAGGACCAACGGTACTACTCTACACCAGCTGTGATACCGGCTATGGCTGAAAAAAGGGGGCGGCATGGGGAAACGCCCCCCTAACCCGGGCACACCCATCGCTGGCGGGGATGCATGAGCCGGCAGCCATTGTGGAAACAGCCATGCAGTTCCTCGATCACATGAACACATAATCACTGGATGATCCAGCGCGTCCTCAAAAAACTGAAACCACCACCTGTCCACGGGTTTTCACTGCAGCACCGCTCACGCCAGCTAAAAGGCAGAACCCACCCAGGGGAATGGACTGAAAGGTGGTGTGTTCACGAGAGCGGTGCACACTCGTCACAAGGAACGTCGTTCCAACAGTTGCCCCGCGATGAGCGTGACGGCACGCTGTGTGAAGGGGCCACACATGTGCCTGCGGCTCACGTGGCACCCCCAGGAGGAGACGCTCACAAACGCACGGACACAGCGGGCGACGGGCCACGGGCGGGTGGCCGGGGCGTCCTTCTCAGATGAGGAGATGCTCTAAATGGGACGGTGGGGACACTGCGCCAGCGGCAAAGGTGCTTGTGAGTATTTTACCACAATTTTAAAAAACGAAGGTGACATAGTCTTAAAAAAAAAAAATCTGTGAGAACTCACTGCCAGCTAGACCCACATCACAAGCCGCGTGAAAGGAGCTGGACGCCAGACAGAAACGAGGATTCACGTGGTAACCCAGGACAGGCAGAGGGGAAGCAACACCCCCCACCCCCCCAAACACCCGGAAGGTTGCTCCGTCGTGAGGACTCACTCAGCCAGCTCGGCTCGGAAGCGCCAGTTTCTACTGTTGTCAGTCACCAAGAACTCCTGAAGCTGATACAGATACTCTCTTCTTTTGTCAATGTGCAGAAGCTGAAGAAACAAAATAAGAACATTCACGAGGACAAGGCAAAGACATGGTTTCCTTCACCCGCTGCTGAACGACTGTAAACCACACGTCAGTCCTTCTGGAGGAGGACAGATGTTGTCTGAAGTGTAGGCTTAAGTCCACTTCCCCTGATAACCCCACCCACCTTCAGGAGTCCTCCTCTTCCTCAGTCTTTGCTTCCTGGGTCAGGGCATGACCTCCTTTGACCTCTGCTGCGCCCTCCCCCCCACCCCCCCAACCCCAGGCAAAGTGTTACAGGAACACCCCAGGGCCACCCCTGAGGCGGCAACCATGCTCCTGCTTACACATCTGTGCCCAGTGGATAGCACTGTAATGGCACACAGTAGGTGCTCATAAATACTTCAGTGAAAAAAATTAATTGATCCCAATAACTGTTCTGTAAATATTTGAAAATAGCTTTATAGTCAATGAGGGTGCAACCTCTAAAAGTTGACGTGTCTATTAGTCACTCAGTTGTGTCCGACTCTTTGTGAACCCATGGACTGTAGCCCGCCAGGCTCCCCTGTTCATGGGATTCTCCAGGCAAGAATATTGGAGTGGGTTGTCATGCCCTCCTCCAGGGGATCTTCCTGACCCAGGGATCAAACCTGGGTCTCCTGCATTGCAGGCAGATTCTTTACCATCTGAGCCACTAAGGAAGCCCCCAAAGTTGATATAAACAGAAGCAAATAAACTTAGCTGTACATCAAACAGACATGAGTCACAAAGAAAGAGTCTAAGTTTAAACTCAGTATTCTGACTCTCTAGCTTCATGGAATACATTCTAACGACAATGTGCTGAACAAGTCCTGACCATTATGTGGCTGGTTTCATGTTGGACTTATTATTGGAGCAATTCTGAAGCTTTTTCATTTGCTCAATTAAATTAGCAAATGACTAAATATGGTAATGATGCTAAAAAACAGAGCTTTTACCACAAGAAAAGAAAAAAGTGTGAAGAAAGCAGAGGAAATGGTATTGGATTGGAGGTGAAGACACCATATGAACTAAATGTCTTTTCAAACCACCTCCCCAAGCTCTTATCCCCTGAGAACTGAGCTCCAGACGCCCAGGCTCCCCAGAAAGGACCAGGGCTGCCGGGGAGATGGGAGAAGCCGGGCCTGAAAGTGAGACGTGCCTGGAAATGAGGGCAGAAAGGACACAGGAGGTGGCTTCAAGGGCTCTCAGTTGCCAAATTTACACTTAAAACAAACAACAGAAATGGATTACTTTACACAGAATAAAAAGGTAATTCTGGAGTCCATACTATTAATTTAAAAAAAACCAACTTCCAAAAAGGCAGAGGAAGAGAAGGAAAAGGTTATTTTTACAGGAGATACTAGTAAGTACAGAGTCACAAAAATAGAAAATCAGTATTTTACAATTCACACAGTCACAAGTGATTCAGGGGGGAGCTGGGTACAGACGCACGAGTGCAGAAGCAGCGGGGAGAGATGCTCAGAGCTCTGAACGCACTGCCCACCGAGGCGGCGCCGACCCATGACCAGGAGCCTGGACTCAGCACCACCGGGGCCCCAGGAGCTCACACCGTGTTACCCCTGAGAGGAGACCTGGGACCCATGCAGAGAGGCTGTGCCCCTGCACGCACCACCTGTGGAACTGAATCTGACTAGGTGACAGTGCTCAGACATTTCAAACTGGGGACATTCGGCAAGACCACCGGCCTGGCCTCTTCAAACAGGCCCAGGCCACTGAAGGTGGGAGCCAGTGAGGCTGGTCTAGATCTAAGGGACTGAAAAGGCACTTCAATTCAACGTGCGATTCCCCACTGGGTTCTGAGTCGAGGGGACAATTCAGGACAGTCTGAGAAACTATGATTACAATTCTCTTGCACCTCAGACTTACAACTACGGTAGCTGCCTAGGACTAAACCATTTATGGTCAGCGCTGCTCCTACTGGAGACCAGGGTCCACGTCAGAGGGTGAGGACAAGGGGACCTCTCAGAGTTCCCATACACCACAGAAGGCTGAACATCTATGGGATTTTCTGTGTTCAGTTCAGTAATGTTTGAGAAAAAAATGTACTAACGTTTGTAACCATGATCTAACAGCATTTCCAAATGAAATTCAGTGTGATCGTTAAATTAAAACACTAAAGTGACAGCAGCAAAACTGATCAGAGTGGGACTGTTTTCTAAGTCACCTTTTGCCATCAAACTCATGGCTACATTTCTCACGGAACACATGGGAACCCATCATGTGTGGCAGTGTGGAGTCAAAACTCTAAATCGACAGTGGAAGTCTAGTATTTTAATGTAAAAGAACTTAAAAGTTACCTTCAGAAAGTCGTGCAAGTGCTTCAGGACACCTATCCTGACTTCATCGAGGTCTTTTAAAAATCCATTAAAAATTGGGACCAGGTCTGCAGCTGTGAGCTGGTCTCCCAGGATGACTGCAAGCTCGTGGATGGAGAAAGCTAACGTTCTTCGAACCTTCCACTGCAGGAGTGAAGACAACGGCGCCAGTGAGAGGAATACAAAGTCCTGGCGCTTTAACGTCTGGACAGTACACGGAGGCTAACGTATATCTGAACAATGTTATTTACCTCAAGTGAAATCAAAATAAAACAGTAATAATAGATACCCAGTTTAAAATGCTATCAAAAACTGGCAGAATAATGTCAAGTCCCTCAGAGTTGGTATCATTCCCCCCTTCACTCAGGAAGGAAAACAGTGCTTGGCGAGCATGGTGGAGCCGCCTGCGTGCCTTCGGAGCACTGGGGGCCCGACTTCCTGGTGTCCCCCTCCTGACTCCACACGGTCTACCCTGGATTAAAAACAACCTCAAAACGTATTCTTAAAGAACTGGCTATTAGAGAAATACAAGATTGGGGAAATATCTTGAAGGCAGCCCTGGAAAAGAACTACTCAACAGGAATGCCCTGCTTTTGTAGGAAACTTTATGTCAAAACCTTCTTCATGTGGCCTTAATTTAAAAATTCACTTTGTTATTTAGCTTGAAACTTTACTTGCTGAGAAGCCGTTTAGGACAAGGGATTAATCCCCATTCCCAAACACCAGGATCTCTTCCTGAGACAGAATGCTGTGCCCAGTGACTGACGTGTGCCCCACGGAGGAGGACGGGGTGCTCGGAGGAGCCCCTCCCCACCTTGGTCAGAGCTGTCCCGTCACTGTCACCACAGCCACAAGAGGCCGGGGAACAAAGGTGGAGAACTGCTCAGACAGGGTCACCGGCGGTGTGGAGGAAGCATTTCTGATACTGTTTCTGGGGGAAAGGAGGCCCCACTTTCTCAAGAACTGATCTGCACATACATTTCAGACAACAGCACCAGCACCTCTGTGAGTTAGGGGCATCGGCAGTTCAAATGGGAGGCAGATTCTAGCAGTTTGGTCCAAAAGAAGGCATGATGTGCGAGTGGAGGGAGGAGCCTGGCCCGCAGGGAGACCCTCTGCGCACCGCCCCCGCCCCGGCCCCCAGGTCTGCCCGGCGGCCCCGCACCTGCATGTCCGAGGCCAGCGTCTCATAGGTCTCGCGCAGGCAGTGCCAGTTCTGGCGGCCGAGCGTCAGCGCCACGCCCGGCAGGCTGTAGGCACAGTGCTTGGCGATCTCGGTGTCCACGGTCTGTGCCCGTGAGGGGTCGGTCATGGACAGGTACTGGTCAAGCAGGGCCTGGGGCACCACGTCCTAAACGAGACAGGTTGAGACTCTGTAGGTTAGGCACGCTTATGTTAAATATCTGGATTTAACGCAGCATCTCATACAGTAGCAAAAAACCTGTCTCCACGTCTCTAATAACTGAAAGAGGTAAGAAAACACGCGAAGGGAAATACATGTATCAGTGAATAAAAGTACCTCTAAGAGAAAGACGACAAACAAGACCTTAAAACAGAAAACGGCTTAGACGATGATAAGAACTGTTCACTACATTTACAAGACATCAGAAACAAGAGCAGGTGGTTCAGTGCTGGCAGAGATTACAGACTCTGGAGTGACCCAGAGACCCAGGTGAAATGGGTCTGCTCCCGCGCCATCATCAGCCAGGATCTTAAAACTACCACCACCTCCTCCAGAGGGGAATTTTAGCAATTATCTATGGAAACTTGAAGTGTGCATACCTCTAACAACTTGTATGAATGATCTTGGGTGGTACAGCTTTGCAAGGAGCTACAAGATAAAGGCACAACTGCTGCCTTGGGTGAAAAACCAAGTGGGTGCTGGAGGAGAAAGCTGTGAAGGAAGCTCAATTCTGTACTTTGTAAACCTATTCTCTATTTTTAGAAAATAAAGTGGAAACTCATGGAAGCAATGAGACAGACTTTATGTACTGGCTTGGAAAAAGCATGCTTTAAAACACTGTGAATATGGACTCCATTCTTAATCAACAGAACAAACAAAAATCAAGGATGTGCCCCCTTTGGCCCAGGCACCATCATGATGCATGGGCTTCACCTGTAATGTCATAGCACACCTGCACACCCACCACAGCCCTGCCCACATGGGTGGGGCGGGGGGGTTGCTGGGCTGGGGTGGGAGCGGAGGTGGATCTGCGTTCCCGTGCAAAGAGCTCCAAGACACGACGTTTTAAAAAGTAAAGAAAAGAAAGGTACCACCACACCCCAGTGGTCCCACTTGAAGCCTCTGCCTCAGGTCACCCTGCGGCTGACGGCACCTCATGGCGGCTCTGGCCCTGTGTCCACGTTCTCCTCTCTGAAACCCAGCTCCACCTGACAAGCCACACAACCCAGGCATGAAGACCAGGCATGACAGCCTGGCTGTCTCTGAAAGACAAAGGTGCGCATACATGTGCTCACGTGCCCACAGACACGCTCTGAGGAAACATGGAGGGCGGCTGTGGTCACCCTGGGGGGCAGGGATCATGGTGTGAGAAAGAAAAGGTCTCTGCTTGTCTTCCACTGCTTGAATCTTCTCATCAAAAATATGACACACAAGCACTCCTTTCCAAAACATCATCAGAAGGGCCAAATTTGGGGAGAAATGGGTTGAAAAGTGGAGTGAAAGTAACATGTTTGGGGTCACTGACCTGGACTTTAGCTCTCCTTTCCTCATCAGGGCTGAAACCACTGCTGGTGCCTGAGTCTGAGTCATTGTGAATGTAGTGGAGGGCAGAGTCCATGGTCTGTTGGGAGAAAAGTCACTTAGACAGCCGTCCCTGTCGGGCAGCTCCCTGCTCTTACACCATTTAAGCTGCTCACCTTTCACGACCTCCAAAAGACAGGAATGCATATAAAGTCTTCATGCTTTTCAACATTTATAAACAGATGTAAGACCTCCTAAAAGTTCCCCTGCCTCAAATCAAAGTTGCAGAATAGGCTGCTTAAGGTTTAAAAATAAATTCCAGAAGAAATGTAATTGAAAAGCAAATTTAGAAGTAATTTTGAAAAGGCCGAAATATCTAAAATTAGCGATCAATAAAAACAGTACTTAGAGGGTACTACAGTCAACTCTTCTACGGTATGTCGTATGCAGTTTTTCTTCTACTGTTTCTATTCCTGGCTATTTCTAATTTCACAAATACACCTTGTTTTCTTGTCACAGATGACACTGTAGCATGGGCAAAGCCAGTGCAGGACACAGGCCGGGGGGCCAGCACAGCCCGCACCCACTTCTGGCCTCAAGTCCCGATCTTCGCTCAACACCGTGCTCGCTGCAGGGAGAGGCTGGGCAGAGACCCAGCGCCTCGCCAGAAAGACACGGGAGGAGTTCGTCACCCCGACAGAGGGCTCTGCCCCCCGCGGTGAGGGACACCCACACCTGGGCTGCGGTGGGCAGGACGGAGCAACTGCTAACTCCAGGCACCAGCCGTGAGCCCTGGGTGTCACAGAGATGGCACGCAGTGACTTTATGCAGAAGGGGGGGGCACCAGGTGGCCGTGATGAGTGCCACGGCCACCCGAGAACATGTGCCTGCCCCATGGCACCCTCACCTCCTCACTGATCAAAGGCCCAGCGGTGTCATGGTCAAGCCGGCAGCTGGGGAGCTCGTCCTGGGGGGTCCTCCGGGCGGCCTCGCCAGCCTCGTCGCCGGCATCCAGGCTGGAGGCGCGCAGGGCAGCAGCCAAGACGTCCACCTGCGCTGTGGGCCGAAGGACAGGCTGTGAGTGGGGCCGCCACGCGGGACTCCCCCTGCGCGGACGCGGTTACGGGCTCAACGAGGCGCAGTGTTCTGGGGACACCACCCTCGAGAAGCTGGAAGAGACTGCTATTGTGGTCAATCATTAGTTTTCCAAGGGAAGAAGTAGAAAACTAATACGTTTTCATAAGATTAAAGTGTTTACCCACTACTGTGCATTATTCTGCGTTAGTATGAGAAGAGGCGCTATCTAGTCAATTTCAGGGTCAGTGAACTATGTTTCAGGGACCATGAGCGGGACTGGCTTACTTACTAAGCCACCTTAGCAGGAGAGCAGTCACACAGACCCTGCCAACATAAAACACGGGAATTACAAAGACGTCTGTGGCAGTCACATTTAAACATCTCACATCTTACTCTGGTTTATTTATATTTTCCTCTTTTTTTTTTTTAAGTGAAATCAGTGACTTGCCCCAAACACAGGAATCCCAAACAAGCACTATCTTGCTCTCAGGAAAGCAAAACAACAGACTGCCAAGCAGCAGTGCTGAAGTCTGGCAACAGCACTGTCTACGACTTTGAGTTACACCATCTGTATAAAAGTCGTTCAAAGCGAAGATAAGCATTCTTCCTCCTCTGCCCAAACAAATGAGGAATTTAGCCAAAAAAAAAAAAACAACAAACCATTTTGTTTAGTATTATTCAAATAACAATCCACCTGGATGCTCAAAACATAGGAATTTATAAAGTTTAACTGCAAATTTATTTAGTATAAAGATGAGAAAGTGGGCTCCCGCTCTACTTAAACATGATTAAAAAGCAATCAGCATTTTATTAAGATAGCCTATTACCATGCTACAGCATTTATAAAATTTACTATAAAGTTTCCTATGAGGCACTGGCAGCAGAGACAAAGGAAATGTACAGGATGACGAGCTGACTGAACACATTACACTGAGGTGTCTCATCGTGAAAGCTTACTCGTGGAATGTATCCCCACTCTTCCGGGGATCTCAGCGGCTATCTGTACTAATCCTTTAGTCACTTCTGCTCCCCTTTTAGAGTCCTCTGAGTTCCCACAAGGAAATCATCGCAGAATTAAAGGAGGCCAACTGTCCGGTCCATGCTCTGGACTGGGCAAGTGCTCTGCCCACCCCCCCCCACCCCCCCCCCCCCACCCGGCAGACACAGCAGGGGGGTCTGCGTCCCTGACCCCTGGTGACCCCGTCCCGGGAAGCCTTTCACAGAGCACGCCCCACACAGGCAGCCTGCTCCGGGGGTGCTCTGCGCATGCCTGCTGATCAGTCAGTTCTCTAACACCTAATAAACATTAATGGGAATATTGAATATGCTACTTTTAACGCTTTTTAAACAAATAAGCTAGAAATAATCTGTGTAGTTTGCTTTTTGCAAAGAGCTACATGGACATATGAGTTTCAGGATATAACTGTGTGTTTCCCATCATGAAACAGGGACTAACACTGTTTGACTTAAAATTTACAGCCTGCAGTTGAGATTTTAGTAGCAATGCTATATTATGATTTAATTATTTCTCTAATTCAGCTCTTAAACCTGCTACAATTTAAATATGTCATGCCATTCTTTCTGTCCGCAATGCTGATGTTTGATAACACATTTATCGACTGAATCAACCAGCATCACTTACCGAGCACCCTGTATGTGCCAGGTGCTCTTCCAGGCAGAGACCATAAAGTGACAACAGACGCTAAAGCCCAACAAAGACAACAGCTGACTTCACCTCCACTGATGAAATTTCTCAAGTTTAAATGTAGCTAGATTTTGTGTTTAGAAGGACACTGAAGGTATGGCTCTGCCTGCTTTAAAAGCAGGGATCTGCTAACATTGAGCAAACTGACAGTTTACAAAGTTTAGCTTCTGCCACAAACAAGGAGAGAGAAGGCCACAGAAGCTCCAGAGACTTGCAGTTTGGGGATTTCTCAAAACTGCTTTCTGCTTTAAGGTAACATTCCAGATTGCCCTGATGGTTAGTGCGGTCAGGATCCCTGATGATGCTCTGATGTCACCGGTGTCAGGTGCCCACGCTCAGACCATACACCACCCCAGGCACCCACCCTGGAGTGGGGCGGCCTAAGTCCTCTCCCCACACCCGTTTCACCATGTCAGAGCAGCCTGCTATTTTTACACGTCACACACAGCGACCTGCAAGGCTGCCGTTAACAAAGGCAGAACCCAGGTGACGCATGTGTAACCCACTGGAACAAGGGCCGAACTGACACATGAAGATGCCAGTGGGACCCTCGCCAGTGAGCACCACATCCTGCTCCATATAAGAAGACGGGCATCTCATCCCCACTAGCAGGTCAGTCCTTCCTACACAGTCCTCCTTCCATAAAACAAAGCACTGTCTGCTTATAGGAAGGTACTGAGACCCAGGGCAGACGAGCGGAGGCAGGACTCAAGGTTTAAACTGTAGACCAGTGAGTGCGTGTGAACACATCAGAGTGATCCGTGAACCAGCACACTGGAACCTGCTACACTCAGAACAGTGACAAACTCATCTAAAATTTACTCCCTAAAATGCAGACCAATCATACTCAAGATAAGAATGCATGATGACAATGGTTGATAGCGATTTTTAAAAGGTAATCTTTCTGGCAGAAAGAAAATCAGAAAGCAACATTTCATCAGAACAAAGAACCAACTCCCTCCCATACCTTTCACGTCGGGGTCGTCAATGTGAGGCTCCAGGTTTTCTATCATCTCCTCCAGCTCCTTCCTGGTAGCCATGGTGATGCTGGTAGAGCTGGAGGCGGGCACTTCGGGCTCCACGTCCAGCCTCTGTGGGCCGGGCTCGCTCGCGGAGCCCTGCTCCAGCTCCACATCCAGGTCTATCTCGGGGAGAGGAGTCCTCCAGAAGTGGAAGGAGTTGTACAGCTCCTGGTCCAGGGGAGCTGAGTCCTGTGCACCGGTGCCCGCTTCTGGCCGGGACGCTAACCTGCAGGCGCAGGGCTCCTGCTCCTCTTTGCTGCCAGCCGCGTCTGGGGGAGGCTCCGGGGACAACGGGGGAGGCTCCGGGGACGACCGGAGAGGTGAGGAGCTCTCCGCGGGAGCGCCCAGTTCACCGGGCGGCTGCCTCGGGCTCTCCGCGCCGTCTGCCAGCGTGTCTTCCAGGCGGACACTGCAATCACCCACAGTGGGCCTGGTCTCTACGTCCTCTGCAGCGTCTTCACCCCTGGTCCTTTCATTGCTTCGTTTGGGAAAGAGAGTGAAAGTATCAAGATAATTCCTGAAGAAAACCAATAAAAGATACTACTTAAAGCATTTAGAGTTAAAATTAAAAATTTTTATTTAAAAAATATTAACTTTAAATATTAAACATTAAAGATTACAAATTATCCATACAAATTCAGTAGTTTGTGTATATCACTGATGATGCTTCTTTTTCCATCAGTTGTTCTGTGTTCAGAGACGCAAACATCAATTAAGTCTAGATATTAAACTACTAGGTATTAGTTGGAGGAGATAATATTTAAGAACTCTGTGATGATACAATACCATGCTAATTTCAATAAGAAAGAAACTAAAAAGAAACAGTAGGAAAATAAATTCCCACAGGGCATTTCAAGCTAAATACATGTTTTAAATTATCTGATTTTTAGGATTATGGTATTGTCACCACGTTCCAGCGACATACTGACAAGCCGAGAATTAAAACCGCCTTGCCCACACTGAAAAGAAACAAGCCCCTCCATGCAGCATTAGAAAAGATCCTCATTTACTACCTTACAAAATACATTCAAGTCCACTTAAGTGCAAGTGCAGTTAATTCTATTTCTTCTGCACTTTCAGCTCTACTCCCAGATGTTTCCCCCAAATGGAGTCATGACCTAATTGGTAGAGAGACAGCACAAGCCACTAAACCTAAAGCTCACTAGTCACTCCATCCATCACCTAGGCTAAGTTTATCCTCTAAAGTTTATCTGACTCAATCACATTTAACAAATGTGTACTGAGCACCCACCAGGAGCCAGGAGGTGACACTGTATTGAGGATCTGTGTGTGAATGAGACAAAGGTCCTGCTCCGAGGTTGTAATTAGAGGCAAAGAGCAACAGAGCAGGTGACCACCGGCAAAGCAGCGCATACAGAAGCCAGCCCGTGATCACGGGAGGCGGGGCTGGGAGGAAAGGCTTCCGACGGAACAGCAGGAGTCGTGTGTGAAGAACCAGTCAGCGTCTGCGAGGCTTGAGGGGAAGTGAGCTCAGACAGACGTTCGAAGGCAGAAGCGACACAAGAGGGGCAGCACTTTCAGAAAACAGAAGCGCGAGTGTGAGGGCTCAGAGAGGAGACGCTGCGGTCTGCATGGGCCGAGCTGGGACCTACATGCAATTCCAGGTGGTGACACCCCGGGAGAGTGGTCAGACCCTGAGCCAGACCAGAGGGGACTCCGGAGGATGAGTGTGGGCTGGGCCTGCGTGTCCGCACGCTGGGCTTGCAGAGTAACCAAGAGTGCGGCATTCCTCTCATACAAAAGGGTGCGTGAGGCGCAGGGAGAAGTCAGAAGAGATGAAGAACTGGAGATGCAGGAGGCTGATGGAATAGCTGACAAAGCCACGTCTTTCTCGGGAGGACAAACAGGGGCCGAGAACACAGGCGGGCAGATGAGACAGGTGACGAGACATCTCTTTCTAAGAAACATGACAGGGAGGTGAGGATGGATCCAGGCCAGATGAGAGCGGGGGAAAAGTTAAAGATGCTCCCCTGAAACACAGGCCCTTGAATATACAGAATAAAAGACATCACACAAGAGGCCCTCCGGCCTGCGTCCTGGCAGGTGACGGCACCACCTACGTGATACCCTGGCCACCGTGCGTGGTCTCGGGAGGTCACCCACTTCCCGGATTAGGTTTTGTCTCATAGGAATGTTTACACTTTTCAGAAACGATTTTCTGGAAACACAGAATGATTATTTTACAAAGTGGTTTTAGATACAAACATTTTAGAAAGTCATCTGAAAACAGACCACACAGTGATAGCATTTAAAATTCTGGTATTTCTCCTCCGTTCGTATAAACCATAAACTAGGCCGCATGCACACGTAAACTGTGCGAGAGCCGATTCTCACCCTGCATCCGCGCTGCAGGCTCCACGTTCATGCCCTGCTCATCAAGCGAGGGGCTGGCTGCGGTGCCCGCAGCACCCTGGAGGTCCCCATCAGTCCTCCAAACCAGTGCTCCCATGTGCAATGAACATCCTCCCTGTGCGTGTGAATTACATGACGTTTTTCCAACCATCTTCTTTATTAAAGATATTTTTTCTTTTGTTTTAAAAAAATGATTGGGATAATTGGTAATATCTGAATGAAATCTCTAGATGACAGTATCGTATCTATTTTAAGTTTTCAATTTTGGTAATGAGACTGTGCTTATGTGTTCATGTCTGTGTGTTTCGAGGAAATACACAGTGAAATATTTAAGAAAGATATCATGTCATCAAAAAATCATGTCTAAAACTTATCTCAAAGAACTCAGAAAATAATAACAACTTTGGTAAAATCTTAACATTTGAAGAAATCTAGAAGGGTTTATGGGATTCTCTGTGCTATTTTTACAGCTTTTTTGATAGCAATTTGATAAAATTTAGCAAACTAAATTTTAAAAATCAAAGCAACAGGATGTTGCTTGGTGGGGGTGGGGAGCAAATGACTGAAACTTCAGAGGTTTCAGTTATCTGGAGTTATCTGTTATCTGAAAAACTTAATAAATTTCCATTTAAAATTCACAAACAGAACTCAATTCAAAGCCAATTAGTTTGGAAAATGATTCCAAGGGCCTGAAGCTCCTTTATCACTACCTCATCTCAGCATTAAAATTTAACATTCTCAGCAGGAAAAGCAAGGAGTCACCAGCCAAGTCACTCTATCTGCTAATGAAAAATTACCAATCTGTCCTGACTTCAAACTCCTGCTACAGTTTTCAAAAGAGAAAAAACATCTTCCCTCACATGAAATTCTGCAAAGTATTAAATTCTGTATGAATACCAGTTGCTTCAAACTGTCAAAAATATAAATTCTCTAAACATGCTTTTTCCTGAAGCTGAGTAATAACCAGTGCACCATCAAGCTGTTGAAGATGGTCAGGATTCTGACCTTTCTAACAGTCAGTCTTGCAAACACTGCCATACATACAAACGTCGTTCGGAGAAGGGAGGAGAGGGGTTGGCACAGCAAGCAGAGCGCCCAGCTCCGCGGAGGTGCCAGAGGTTCAGCCAGGAACGCGTCTTCACCAGCACCCACGTCCGCTCGGCATCTACACTGGCTGACAGTTAACATCCTTAGGGTCCAGGTGAGCTAAGACCCTGGCCTAGGAAAGTGACTGGGGAACTGCTGGTCCCTCAAGTGCATGGGCGTGCTGGGTGACAGCAGACACGGACTCCACGTGCTCACTTAATGGAGACTCATTATCAGTGAAATACTTCCAGATTTAAACCAATAACAATCAATTTTACTTACACAAAGTTAGCTTTACGCTAAACTGACAAAGACTAGCAAAAATGATTCAGTTAGTCAAGGCTTCTGGGATAAAATCCATTACTTTCTTATATTAACTCATTTGAGATTTATCACGTGCCGAGAGCATGCCAGGCCCGGTGATGGTGTGACAACACAAGATAAACCCACGCTGCCGCGCAGGAGACCCGCAGTCTGTGGATGTCATGTGCAAACAGGAGGAGGAGACAGGCCCACATTGGCGCTTGCTCTCCAGTGCTCAAGACAAACAGGATGCAAATACTCTGGGTTTCCTCCAAGACACTGAGGTCATCCGTCCAGACAGCTCTCTGTTAAATGAGGTGTGGCCAGAACAGGATGGTGTCCCAGACAGGAAGAAGGAGACCCAAAAGAAGGCAGCATGTGCAGAGAGCAATGTGATATTAATAGCTGGTTTAGCTAAATGGAAGACGGGGTGTTCATTTCAGATAACAGTGCAAATCTCAACACTTAATCACTCTGGAAGCACCTTTCTCAACACCTTCAAAGCAGCCTGATCCAGGGTGAGTGAGAGAGAAACCTGGCATTTTATAAAGTCAGAGGTTTATAATCAATACATGCGTCAAATAGTGAAAGTGAAAGTGAAGTCACTCAGTTGTGTCCGACTCTTTGCGACCCCATGGACTGTAGCCTACCAGGCTCCTCAGTCTATGGGATTTTCCAGGCAAGAACACTGGAGTGGGTTGCCATTTCCTTCTCCAGGGGATCTTCTGGACCAGAGATCGAACCTGGGTCTCCCACAATGTAGGCAGACACTTTACCGTCTGAGCTATCAGGGAAACCAAAGAGTAGTGATATTAAGTATCTCCAGGATCAGATAAAACAATACAAATGAAATAAACAGCAGTGGAAATATATTGCCAAAAACTTGCTTTGTAAGACATCTGCTTGAGAAATCTGAATTCTAGGAAACTGAGAGGACCCTGAGAACAAGAACCAAATCCTGTGTATCTGGCTACAGTCACTGGTTCATAGTAGGTGCTCAATTAAGTTTTGCAAAATCAACCAATCAACCAACCTTAAAAAGCAAAACTAGATTTAAGGCAGCTCAACAGGTATTTAAGAGTGGGCCATCCAGGTAATGGCTCTGAGATGAATAATACATGGAACTACATGATGGCTTTTACAATATCTAACAGAACTCTTTCTGCAGCCAGGAACTGCCTCCTCCCCCTACCAACGTCATTAATACAAGTCAACAAAGTGTAAAAATACAGTTAAAGTCCAATGCTACAAAAGCACTGACCTGACACTAAGACAGACCTCATTACAATGGAAGAGGAGTTAAGGTTTGTAGCCAAAAGATAACTAACAGTCTTTAAACAGCTCTTCCAACAAGATCCTATAGAGGCAGTCCAGCAAAATCACCAGCCATGTTTGGCCACACCAGTGTTTTTGTCAATAAAGTTTTATTGGAACACAGTTAAGCCCACACACCACGGACTGTCTGCAAAGGCAGAGTGAGTAGTTCTGACAGAGGCTTAAAGTATTTACTGCAGGTATCTTACGGGAAGTCTACTCACCCCTGTCCTATACGATTCTCTGTAAATTTACATTATCACTTCCTAGACTCTTTCCAGATTCATAAATAAATAAAAGCTATGCAACAGTCTTTATACAATTAGTGCCACTAGCCAAAAGGTCGCTGATGTTAACAGCATAGAGAACCCCCACCGCCCATCATCACTGAAAAACGTCCTGCAGCAATGGTTTTCAAAAGAAGTGACCAACTTTCCTCACTAGGAAGACAGCTTTAGGATGGTTTTTCTTCCTTCACAGAGAACAGTACCTTGGGTTTGTTCGACTATTCAGCAGGACAGGAGGAGAACGGGCAAAAAGGTAAAAGAAGGCAGCAGAGAAGAAAGCAAGGAGTGCCAAGTCACAACATCAACAGAGGCAATAGCACAGAACCAAGCCCTACAGAAGAAAATGTCCATTAGCATCGTGACAAGGGGGACGGGTGCCCAGCGAACTCAGCCCAGGGGCACACCTGTCAGAGTCTGTGTGTGTTTCCCGTGCACTAAGTTAGGTCTGGGCTGTTTTCCCCCAAGGATATACTAAAGTAAATCGTAAAAACTAAAACTCAATTTAAAATTAAATGCAAAAAAAAAAAAATTTAAAGTAAAAAGGAGAGGTGTCCTCTTTAAGCTTTAAAATTTGGTTGCCTTATTGTTGTCATTCAATCTCTAAGTCATGTCTGACTCTTTTCAACCCCATGGACTGCAGCACGCCAGGCTCTTCCCTGTCCTTCACCAACTCCTGGAGTTTGTTCAAACTCATGTTCATTGAGTTGGTGATGCCATCCAACCATCTCATCCTGTGTTGTCCCCTTTTTCTCCAGCCTTCAGTCTTTCCCAGCATCAGGGTCTTTTCCAATAAGTCAGCTGTTTGCATCAGGTGGCCTAAGTACTGGAGTTTCAGCTTCAGCATCAGTTGTTTCAATGAATAGTCAGGGTTGATTTCCTTTAATATTGACTGGTTTGATCTCCTTGCTGTCCAAGGGACTCTCAAGAGTCTTCTTCAGCACCACAACTTGAAAGCATCAGTTCTTTGATGCTCAGCCTTCTTTAGGGTTCAACTCTCACATCCATACATGACTACTGGAAAAACCACAGCTCTGATTATATGGACCTTTGTCAGCAAAATGGTGGTCTCTGCTTTTTAATATGCTGTCTAGGTTTATCATAACTTTTCTTCCAAGGAGCAAGCGTCTTTAAATTTCATGGCTGCAGTCACTGTTTGCAGTGATTTTGGAGCCCAATAAAATAAAATCTGCCACTGTTTCCACTTTTTTCCCTTTTATTTGCCATGAAGTGATGAGACCAGATGCCATGATCTTAGTTTTTTGTCTTATTAAATGCTCTTAAAAGTTGATATTCCAGTTAATAAGTACACTGGTGGTGGGTGGTTCAGTTGCTAAGTCATGTCCAACTCTTGTGATCCCATGGATTGTAACCTACCAGACTCCTGTCTATGGGATTCTCCAGGTGAGAATACTGGAGTGGGTTGCCATTTCCTTCTCCAGAGAATCTTCCTGACCGAGGAATCGAACCCAGGTCTCCTGCATTGCAGGCAGATTCTTTACGGACTGAGCTATAAGGGAAGCCCCAATAAGTACACCAACTTGGGGCTAATCATTAATATATTTCCCCCTCAATTGACAAATAATTATTATTATGACTACTGACATAATCATTATTCTGCAGACAGAGAATCGAAGATCCAAAAGAAAATTAGTTGACTAAAGAGGAAAATAGTGGTAAGAAACTGACTTTAGAGTAACACATACTCCTAAGTTAGGTTTTACTCCTTGAAAAACCAAGCCCTTTAAATTGTATAACCATTACTTTGTATATTCTTTGTGTTAACAGATGGTTTACTAGGGAAATTAATTATTAAATAAACTTACTCAAAAACTATCGAATCTATCACGACAGCTTTCTATGTGCCTAGCACCAAGCTAGTTGTGTTACATGCATCTTCATCTTTTCATTTCAATACACAATTAACCAAAGAGATGTTTAACAAATGTGTTTAAAATAAGATTCTATAAAAAATATTTACCAATTTTTATAATCAAGAGAAATAATAAACTCTCCAAAAAGAACATAATAAAAGTAGTGAAAATGAAAAAATTGCTCACAAGCAGTAAAACTTGAAAGAAAAGTTTTTAAAGATCTTACCTATTTTTGTCTTCTACTGATATATCTTCTGAGCTTTTGTTTTCTTCTTTAAAATACTGGCCCGAGCTAGATGGATTAGCAAATGTAGATATGAAAGGTCCCAGAGACTGGAAAGCTGCTTGCCGAACCTATGGAGGGAAGAAAGGACAAGAGTAGACCCTGAGTCCGTCCTCAGCTAGGAGATACAATTCTCCCTCAATCATTTTCTCCTTTTTACTTTTAAGCTTTTTAATCTTGGCTTGAATATCCAAACCGTGAGGATGTGAATATAAGACCTTACAAAATATTTGCATGGAATAGAAGTTTTGTCCTGTTTAAAGAAAAAAAGTTAATATAATAGTCCATTGTCTACTCCCAGAAGTATCAGCAGTAACATACCTTAAATGAGAAATTATTTAATTATGGGATTAAAATCATATTTTCTGTAAAATGCACTGTTTTACAAAAATGATAATTAAACAAAGCCCTACCCAACGTGAAGGATCACTGATCAAATTAATAAAGAGTGCTGACAGTTTAGTCCGTCGAATCTCTTGACACGTGGCACATGAAACAGCCATGAAGCACTCCGCGCAGGCCTTGCGGACGCCCCACACATTGTCCGAGCAGAGCTGGAAAAACCTGGGCAGCTGGGCGAGAGAGGCCCCGATCGTTAGACAGACACACGCGGGTTTCAGTTGTTACTTTTACTTCATTTCTCTTTCCCGGCATTTAAAACATTAGCTTAACAAAATTTAGAAGACCCATTTAATATTAGCAATTAGTATCTTTAAATAATGGAGAAGGCAATGGCACCCCACTCCAGTACTCTTGCCTGGAAAATCCCATGGGCAGAGGAGCCTGGTGGGCTGCAGTCCATGGGGTCGCTAAGAGTCAGACACGACTGAGCGACTTTACTTTCACTTTTCACTTTCATGCATCAAAGAAGGAAATGGTAACCCACTCCAGTGTTCTTGCCTGGAGAATCCCAGGGACGGCAGAGCCTGGTGGGCTGCCGTCTATGGGGTTGCACAGAGTCGGACACGACTGAAGCGACTTAGCAGTAGCAGGAGCAACAGCTTAAATAAATCACACCCAATTCTTTCCACTACTGACTGTGGAAAAGCAAAGACACTCCTGACAAGTACAGCTCAAGAGTTTGTACTTAATTTTAATGACTCTGCATAATAGGTGGTTTCCAAAACTCTTTGAGCACATTAACTTGTACATTAAGCCCTTACATCCCATGAACTAACCATTTAAAAATCACCTGCTATAAATCTAACTGGTCACTAAAATACTCTAGGGTTGCTAAAATGAAAGATTCATATGAATAAATAAGAACTGATTTTATAGAAATGGGAGTTAAAAAGGGATTGATGGTTCTTAACACATCTGCATTTTAAACAAACCGTCCTTAAACACAACACAATACAAACACCCAGATTACAGAAACTTTAACTGTCTAAGTCACACTATCTTTCTGGAACTATATTAATATAATTCGGGGGCCACTGTTGTGTATTTCAAACTTCAGGTGCTGCTCTGTGACGCACTGCTTTCCCCTCGGTTCCTGTCTGCAGGCCTTACCAACATCTCCTCAGTAGCTTGCTGGCCGACGACGCTGCAAATATCTCCAAAATTGGCGGCACAGACCTGACAATGAAAGCATCATTGACATTTCAAAATATTATAGTGGTCTTAAAAAAAATCTTTTAAATTCCACAGATCAATACAGTAACCACGAGAAGAATCATGCATCTTAAACACCACCACTACAATACCTTTCGGACATGAAACATTCTGCAGTCACAGCACATCTCACAAAACCGAGGGAGGATCAAACGTTCCGTGATGTCCTTGCCAACCATGGGGGCCATCTTGCACATTATCTAAAATAAATGAGAACACACACATACCGAATGCACCTTCAAACTAGGACTTCTGCCAATTTATTAAAAGCATGTAACTTAAGGAAGTATAAAATATAACATGACATCCTTACACATCACAAAAAATTCATCTTATTTGTCCAAGTTGAAGACAGAAAAACATATTCATTACTACCAACAGTAGTAGTTACCATACAGCGGTACCAACAGTCCATATTAACTACCACCAACAGAATCAACCCACTGATTATTAAAGGTACAATAAACCCAGAGAAAATCCTAAAAATTGCATTTTTACCTACAGTTTCAACCGTATTAATCATTTTGCCTAATAAAAATAAACAAAGAAAAAAACTCCTACATTTCCCTGATAAGAGAATAAATGGTGACTACTCAAAGGAAAGACTATCCACAAGAAGGGTCTGGATGCCGTGCACCTGCACTGCTAAGAAAGACTGTACACAGCCAGTCCTCACCGTGCAAAGTACCACTGTCTCTGAAACTCGCAAACGGGAAGACCACGTGCTTATTACTCTGCAAAGCCAGGGCTCCAGGAAGGCACAGACAGAGGTCTGAGATGCACAGGATTTGGATAACACCATTCCAGGCAAAGTGAGGACAGACTATTTGAAAACCAGCTCAACGCATTTGAATACCTTCCCCCCAGAGTTAGAAATACAAGGAAATCTGATGGTCTGTCATCATTATATATTACGTCCACCCCCAGCCCAGGCAAATACTAGGAGGAGAGGCAACTGACTGGAAAGAAAGGGGACTCTACCATATGTGCATGACCGTGTACAGACCACATCACAAGGAACCGGTACCAAGAAGCCACTGCAACAAACAAGTGAGCTTAGGACGTTTGCAGGACATAGGACAGAATGAAAAAAAAAAATGTATTTCTATAAATTAGCAATGAACAACTGAAAATGTATACAAATATTCACAATAATGAAAAACAAACATGAAATTTAACACAATACATACATGATATATTGAAAACTACCAAACACTGAGGAGATGAGGGAAAGGCTTAAACAAATGGCGAGATCTCTGTGCCCACAGACTGTGAGGTCGGCCCATCCCTATCAGACCCACGACCCTCAGAGTGGCAGGGGGTGGGGGGGACACTGACACTCCCCATCCCCTAAAGCAGTGAGGTTTCTTGACTCCAGACTGTTTCCAGGCACCTCCAAGCCCAAGCTAACGATCCAAAGATACATAGCATCACCGATCTGGCATAATTAAATTCTTAGGATGAATTATTCCCAAAACAGAACTACTGGGAAGACAGGGAATGCAAA
This sequence comes from Cervus elaphus, assembly GCF_910594005.1. Taxonomy (NCBI): domain Eukaryota; kingdom Metazoa; phylum Chordata; class Mammalia; order Artiodactyla; family Cervidae; genus Cervus; species Cervus elaphus. The sequence goes on from NC_057841.1 coordinate 44,659,509, forward strand.
ACATAACAGAATAAACACAAACCATTTGTAATAGAATCACACCTTTCTCACTAGCACTAGCCTTTTGTTATAATTACAATGTTTTACTATTCCTAAATCACATCAAAAATTGTAACACAGCAAGTTAAACTCTGCTCAATATAAACGAACAATTACGCCAAAATTGATTCCCTTTTTCTTGAGAAGTTTGTGAAATTAAAAAAAAAAATTTATGATTTGGAACTTGACAGAGGTGATACAACACTATGAATGTACTAAATGCTTCTCAATTGTGAATTTTAACATGATTGATTTTATATTATGTGAACTTCACTTCAATAAAAATGTAATTACTGAAAACTATCTAAATTTATTATTAACTGGTACCGAGGAAATGGCAACCCACTCCAGTATTCTTGCCTGGAGAATCCCATGGATGGAGAAGCCTGGTAGGCTGCAATCCACGGGGTCGCAAAGAATCGGACACGACTGAGAGACTTCACTTCAAGGCTATGAGAGTTGGACTGTGAAGAAAGCTGAGCGCCAAAAAATTGATGCTTTTGAACTGTGGTGTTGGAGAAGACTCTTGAGAGTCACTTGGACTGCAAGGAGATCCAACCAGTCCATCCTAAAGGAGATCAGTCCTGGGTGTTCATTGGAAGGACTGATGCTGAGGCAGAAACTCCAATACTTTGGCCACCTCATGCGAAGAGTTGACTCATTGGAAAAGACCCTGATGCTGGGAGGGATTGACGGCAGGAGGAGAAGGGGACGACAAGAGGATGAGATGGCTGGATGGCATCACCGACTCGATGGACATGAGTCTGAGTAAACTCCAAGAGTTGGTGATGGACAGGGAGGCCTGGCGTGCTGCAATTCATGGGGTCGCAAAGAGTCGGACACAACTGAGTGACTGAACTGACTGAAGTATCTAAAAATAAAATAATGGAACTTCCAATGAAAGGCACTAGAGAGAAAATAGAAGCACTATTAAATTATTTCTAGAGTAATTTTTTTTTCCTATCAACACAAATGCCATTGTATTAGGTTTAAATAGCAAATCCTCACTACCTGAATAATTTAATTTCCAGATGGATTGATCACTTTTCTATTATAAGAATTCTTATTTTCTGAACTGAGGAACCACAGATGTGAATGATAACATACATGTAATTCAAGCCCAACTTGCAATGGCTCTCAAGTAATCAAACTATTTGCTAACCATGTCCAAAAACCAGAAAACTCACCATATATGACTTTATTATGTGCAAGATGACTTAATCTGTGTATTTTTCTAGTAATCATAACTTATATCACACATTCCTCCCTGCAAAGACCATGCCGTCAAGGACGGGAGCGACAGGCAGCATCCCTTTTTTCTTACTGCGCTCTCACAGTGCCTAGAAAAGCGTGCAACAGCACTCAAGGAGCTCAAATGCGTCTTCATTCAATGCAGGTTTTTTAAAAGGATCCTAGCTATCTTTGCCATCTTACTTTTTCCTCTTGATGAGATGAATTCACAGCTGATTCAATATTTTCTTGCCATGCATCCTGGCCTCTCCGAGCCCAGCAAGGACCGTCATCCCAGGAGCTCCACATGGCACAAGCCCCCCCAGGAAAGACACCTCTGCCCTTGGAAGCCTGTGTCTGCTCCAAGCCCAGCATTATGTTTCACATTTCATGACCTGCGGCTACTCTGATACCCAGCACGTACCCACCCTACCCCATGTAACGTGGCGTCGTGTCTAAGTCACCTCCTACGATCACACACCAGCTCATCCCCCTGAACTGAAAAAGTGAGCTCCGCTTACGGCCACGGCCTCCGTCTTCACGTCGTCGTTGCTGTCGGGGGCTGTCAGCTCCACGAGGACGGGGCACACCTTGGTCTCCACATCGAAGCGCTCAATCAGCTCCTGCTCCAGCAGGGCCAGCAAAGCTGCCTGGCTCGTTTTTCTTACCTGGGAAAAAACAAACACGTAAACAAGGCCCGTGCACAGTACACGAAACCCTAAGGCATGAAGTTCACAAATCTGCAGACTCCTCATCCAACCAAAGGTTCCCAACCGGCACAGCCTTGCAGACAAAAACTGGTGGCTGCTCTGCAAAGACAGAACTCGGCAGACTGTGTCATAACAGGTCAAGGGGAATAGAAAAGCCACTCCTGGCAAAGAGGTCTCCCAGTGACAAACTTCTGGGGGCCGCCTGGAAGGCTGGCAGGGGAGCAGCAGCCGTTGGCGCTGTCTGTTGCGGCACTAAGGCGATCTCCTAGACCCTGCCCCATCTTCTTTAAGATGTCATTTTGTCATTCTGAGAAACGGAATGACCAGGTCTAAGTGGAAGGAACATTCTAAGGAGACCACCAGACGGCACACATTTCTGCAGGAATGTGGACAGGGTCCTCCTACCTGGTTATTCTGATCTGCGAGATATCGAACCACAATGGGCAGCAAATACTTTGAAAAGGCATATGGGATTGCTGGCCGGTTTTCTTGGCAGAACAAGGCAATGTGAGGCACCTGCTCCATCAGCTCTGCCCTCACGGTCGGCTCTGTGAAAACAACAGGAAGGTGAGTGGATGCTTCTTCCCTGCACGGGGTTCTCGCCAGGTGGGCAGTCAGGAGAGCCCCCGACGCTCTTCCCGGCATCCTGAGTGCTCAGGGAACGTACTCCGCTCCACGATGCCCGTCACAGTCACGGCAAGGTCACCCCCTCCCGGCTTCTGTCTTCAGAGCCTGCCTGGAGCCTGTGGTCACTCCCTGTGAGGACTGGACCTGTCCACCTGAATTCAGGTCAATTGTACACGGCATCACCCACAAACTGCTCTTGGGACAGGCTATAAGGCCTAGCTCCTAACCTGAATGCAGCTAATGAGTGCAGGATTTATAGTCAGACTTAACTATGACGACAGAGGGTCAGCAAATGCTAAAGGAGACCGACAGATTGAAAATAACAACAACAACAAAAAATCTGAAAAGACCGAAGTGCATATGGCAAATTTAAATGCGACAGCATTTCAAAAGGACCAACTGTCCCCTGAGTAATGGTAAGAAAGCAAGCTGGTTATATGAGGAAAAAAGGTGAGATTCCTACACTGCTCTCTATACATAAATTCTAGGTGAATCAGAGATCCAAATTTTTTTTAAAAGATCAAAAGCACTAAAGGATAACATTTTAAGGGATTTTCCTGGTTGTCCAGTAGTTAGGGCTACATGGTTCCACTGCAGGGGGGGCATGGGTTCAATCCCTGATTGGGGAACTAAGATCCTGTAAGCTGTAGGGCAAGGTCAAAAAAAACAGTTGAATCTTGAGGTGGGAAGCCCTTCAAGGCAAATAAACCCCCCAAAGTAGACCAGCTAAATTCACTTTACAGAGACTTCATTATAGACAACAGATGTATCTAACAGGAGTTCTGTATTTTGAACCATGTATAAAATGTATAAAACATTTTAATGACAAAGGTTCATAGAGTCAAGGCTATGGTTTTTCCAGTGGTCATGTATGGATGTGAGAATTGGACTATAAGGAAAGCTGTGCGCCCAAGAATTGATGTTTCTGAACTGTGGTGTTGGAGAAGACTCTTGAGAGTCCCTTGGACTGCAAGGAGATCCAACCAGTCCATCCTAAAGGAAGTCAGTCCTGAATATTCATTGGAAGGACTGATGCTGAAGCTTCAATACTTTGGCCAACTGATGCGAAGAACTGAGTCATTAGAAAAGACCCTGATGCTGGGAAAGATTGAGGGCAGGAGAAGGGGACGACAGAGGATGAGATGGTTGGATGGCGTCACCAACTCAACAGACATGAGTTTGAGCAAACTCTGGGAGATGGTGATGGACAGGGAGGCCCGGCATGCTGCAGTCCATGGGGTCACAAAGAGCCAGACACGACCGAGCAACTGAACAACAACAACAACAAAACATCTACTTAGACAAAAGAAAACTTAAAAAAAAACAGGAGTCTGAGGTGGAGGAAACGTAACATTACAAATATTAAGACCAAAACTTCCTGACATCTGAAAGGGAGACTAGACCCCTCAAACTCAAGGAGGCTGCGATCACATGGCTCTGACAACCCTCCGGCCCTGACACTGCTCCCAGACGACTCCTAACAGTCAGAGGAGCTGCCCAGCAGGCCTTCTTGCCAACCCAGCTTCTCAAGTCAACACTCTTTGCATTACTGTTTCAAATCACAAGCGGTGTGAACTCTCAGGCCCAGCACAGTATAAATCTTTACAATCTAGCCCTCAGGCCCCTCACTTAAGCCTAGTTTTTCTAAACTGCAGGACTAAAACCCACTGTTGACCAAATGGGCCAGTGTCCTAAGCTCCCCAGACCCCTGCACCTCTCCTTTCCTCTCCCTCTGTGTCATCAAACCCAGCTCAGACGCCACCAGCTGCCTGAAGCCAGCCCCAGGTCCTCCCTGTTATGGCTTATTGTTAGTATGTCGGCTGTATTCACTCAACTGTTAATTTGATGACAGGAATTCTTATTCATCTTGGTAATGGCTCTAACATTCAATCTAGAACCTGGCATAGAGTATGTACTGTTTACACGTATCCAAAGTATAAATGTCAACAGAGATATTTATCAGGAACTCAACAATTTGAGATACATTTTAGAACACATACAGGAGAAGGGAATGGCTATCCACTCCAGTATTCTTGCCTGTGAAATCCCACAAACAGAGGAGCCTGGTGGGCTCCAGTCCTTGGGGTTGCAAAGGGTCGGATATGACTGAGCAACTAACATTTTCACTTTCACGTGTTAAAAAATAGCAGTGCAGTTGGTAAACAGGCAGAAGAAATACAAATTCTGCCTTAAAAAATATCTAGGTCTCTACTAAGAAAGGAATAAATACAATGGAATGCAACAGTGCCAAAATTTTAAGTTGTTTATCTTTGCCAAATCAAAAATAAACAAGTAAAAATAATAATTGATGACACTCTCCTAAAACCACTTTGGAACAAGCATATACATGAGCAATTACACAGAACATCGTATGAAATAGTAACAATATTAGTGAGCTTACTTTTTTTTTCTACATGAAAATAAATCTAAGGCTGATGTGAATAGTAAACACATTCCCAAAAAAAGAGACGCTCACCAAAAAATGATCTCATTTAAAATTAAAGGATGAGAATGCTGACATGCCAGAAAGTTTGACAGAAATGGAAAAATAACACATTTCAATAAAGAGATCATGGATTTAAGAAAAAATTTTATTTCTAAATTGTTTCTAAAATCAAATATAGAAATATGCTCAAAGCAATATTAGGTTAAAATGGTAAATTTTATGTATGTTTTGCCTCAATGAAAAGTATTTTTTTAAAAACGTAATAAATTTTATTCTAAGTCTCAAAACAAGTTTACCTCTTTCTTAAGCAGACTCTCCTCCTATCTGCACTTTAGAGACAAACAGCTTTAGTTTTACATGTGATTAACATTTTTTAAGTAAGAATGCATTTTTTGTCAAAAAAGTTTTACAGCTCACTCCATCCCTTTTTACTTATTCAAAAAAGTTTAAAGTTTTTATTACAGTAATAGTTATTATGAATGTACATGATGCAAAACAATGTTCTTAGATTCTTCTTCTGAAAAATTTCCAAAGTCAAACTAAATGGGCCTGGTATATAAAATGTCTGGATCTTTGTAACAGGTTTTTTATTTTTTTACTCATGGGTTAGATAAATTACTTAGGAAATACTTCCAAGAAACCTCATGTTACACTTAAGTTTTTCATTAGTTTTTAAAAACTTAAATTTGATAAAAGAAACCTTCCTCTGCATAAACACACACCTGAATCATCAGCTAATCTGCTGATTCTTTCCAGAACAGCAATGCACTCTCTCTCATCATCGCACACTTCCCTCAGCGTGTCCAGCAGACTCCGGGCCACCATCTGTCTGCACAGAAGATTATACCATGGTCAGCGGCATCCAACAGTTAGTATTCAGAACTTTAAAAGTCAGAATCCATATGGATTTTAAAAGTTTTTCTTAACACATTTTATAAGTGACAATTTTCTAAGTGACAAATGCTGGTATGGATTTTATTTTAGTTAAGATGAGAGTGACCATTTACCAGAATGTTTCACCATTATCTGACAAATTTCTAAGGTCACTGAAAATTTGTCTTAAGTAGCTATTAATACCTTCAATTATCATAAATAGGGGAAAAATATAATTACTTTTCATTATATAAAACGTTATCTTTACATATTTGATTAAACGAGTTTCATACATCTATACTCGGAAGATGCTAGAAAGATTTTTCCATTTCCCAGCGAAGTCTGATCCAGGTGGTCTGGGGGCTGCAAGTGGAGAAACAGTGCAAATGGGGAGAGTGAGCACTGGTCCCTGCCGTGTCCCGCGTCCCGCGCCCCTGACGGCCAGTCACCTGGTCCCCGGCAGGGACACACCGCCCCCTGCTGGAGCACTAGCAGATTCCTCAGTAGCCACTTCCCATGACTCAAAACGATGCTCAATAGCAAAAAAGTAGTGGGGTTTTTTGGTTGCTTTTTGCCAAAAAGCCAAGAAAGAGTGCATTCTCTTACAGGACGGAGGAGTAACGAGTGTAAAGGCGGCCACAGCTGTGACCAGCAGTGAAGCTGGGTGACTCTCACTGTCGCGGGCACCTGCTTTAAACTGGGTACTTCTGTTAACTGAAATTCGTGCAATAAAAGACACCCTCCCGCCTCCCCCAGTGGACAGCACATGCACATACCTGTTAAATACGTTCTCACTCGCAGCATACTTGTCCAGTCTCCCCAGCGGCGTCAGCATGTCATCTTGTGAGACAAAGTCCAGGGCTGAAGGTACAACAATCACATCAGACTCTGAGCTGCAGTCATCCACACCAACTATCAGAGACATGAGAACACTCCTCATACACTGCGCACGGAGAGGCGCCCGGGCCGCCCAGGCAGCACAGGTCAGCCCGCCCTTCGCTGCGTCTAGAGGACAGCGAGCCACAGGAGAAGCCGGGTCGGAGGCCACGGATGACGAGGGGCTTCCTCTCCTCCTTTGCTGGGTGCGTGCTACCTGCCCCGAGACGCACGGGGTCAGAGGCCGCAGATGCTCAGGCATGTGACCAACGAACAGAGTGACCAGAAAAGAGTGATCCCCAGACCTGAGAACCCACACGTTCAACCAGGACACTGACGACATGTAAGTAAGTGAAGTGTCAGACCCCGACAGAGTTAATTCTGCCAGGCAGTCAGGGAACTCACACTACATAGAAAAAAGACGAGAATTACAGCAGCCTTCTCATCAGGAAGAACACAAGCCAGAGACAGCAGAGCAGCGTCTTTAAGAGATTGAAAGAGAAGAAGCCAGCCCACACCTCTAGACCGAGTAAGCAGAAATCATTCAGATATCTTTGAAATTCATGTCTCTTGAAGATAAAGGTGAAATAAACTTTTTCTGACATACAAAAGCTGACAGGCATCACTAGCAGCAAACTTTCAAGAAATACTCGAAGTCCTTCAAGCAAAAAGAAAATTACACCAGATGGAAATCTGAACCTACACAAAGGAATGAAGACGATCAGAAACGGTAAATATGTGGGCAAACACAAATGCCTCTTCTTATTGGGGGAAAAAAACAACAACAACACTTTTTAAAGATAATTGTTTAAGGCAAAACTATGCACTATAAAATAGAGAAAAAATACACTGTGAAGTTTATAATATGAGTAGAAGTAAAATATGACTGTGCGTACTCAGTTGCTAGGTTGTGTCCAACTCTTTTGTGACCCCATGGACTGTAGCCCACCAGGTTCCTCTGTCCACAGAATTTTCCAGGCAAGAATACTGGAGTGGGTTGCCATTTCCTCCTCCAGGGGATCGTCCCGACCCAGGGGCTGAATCCATGTCTCCTGCATCTGCAGCACTGGCAGGCAGATTCTTTACCACTGAGCCACCTGGGAAGTCCAAAACGTAAGATTACAACAGCACAAAGGCAGGAAAAGAGTGAGATATATTGTATACATATACATGAAGACTGATGGTAATGAGTCACAGGATCACACTAATTATAAACTTTGTGGCAGCTATTAACACCAAAAATACCCACCTGAAACATACAGTAAGTAAGCCAATAAAGGCCATTAAATGGAATCATAGAAAATACTCAGACCAAAAGAAGGCAGAAAAAGAGGATGAAAGGAAGAAAAAAATACATGGGACAAACAGCAAATAGCAATATGAGAGGAAAATCGAACCATATCAGTAATCACAGTGAGTGCACACACTCTAAACACCCCCAATTATAGGGCAGAGATTGTCAAGCTGGACTAAAAATAATACCAAACATGAAAAGAATTTCTTACATACAGAAAGATTTTACCAGGTTATTCTGATCTACGAGTTACAGCAAAGTACCTCCTGCGCTATGAATCAGTTGTCAAACCACCCAGACACTATCATTTGGCCTGTTTCCTTCTCTAGGATCGTTGGCTGTCATGACCTGGAAGGTGCCTTTATGCAGGCTCTAGAATTCTATGACTATGACCAAATTGTTTCATCAGTTGCACACTTGTCAATCTTAAAGATAAACATGAACAATGTGGGTTCTGGTCCCTATAAAGGCAGGGGCTGACGGGAAGAGTGCCAAAACAGTGAGAGTGGGTCACGCATGGCTGTGTTTAGGACAAGCCTGGAGCACTCACCCTAAAAGGCAGACCCTCCACGTCTCATATTCAGACCCTGATTGTGCAGGTGTGGAGTGAGGCCCAGGAGCGATCATTTTTAATAAATACCCCCAACAGGCTTAAACACAGATTGTTGAACAGCTAAATTTGAGAAACGCCTAGAGGGTAACAAACCATATTCTGCCTCCACTTGTGTTTCTGTCTATCTTCACATCGTGGCTGGGCAGACGTACACTCCCCAGCGCTGCAGCCTCCTGTCCGCACTGCTGGACGCCCCCTGCATGAACATCCTCTCCAGGGTCAGGGCTTCCTCATCAACTCCTGACTGGACTAAGTGGCTCTGCATCTCCTCTTTATGGAGGCAGCAAGGATCTAATTACTGTGGCTACAGACTGCATACTTAAGTCTTTACCTAGCCATCCTGCAAATGCCTGCCACAGGTGATGAGTAGGAGAAACACACAAATAATCAATAAAGCTTTCACCACTAAAAAAGAAAAATCCTACAGCATAAATGATGGTACAGTCAATAACATCCTCAGATAAAAAAGACAACGCAGAGCGTGAACAAAGTTATACTGCTACAAGGACTGTGTATAGCTTATGCAAAGCACTACATTAATTTTAAATAGATAATGTTGGATTAAAGATGCAAATTACAATCCTTAGGAGCCCTGGCTCAGACAGTAAAGAGTGCCTTCAATGCAGGAAACCTGGGTTCGATCCCTAGGTCAGGAAGATCCCCTGGAGAAAGGAATGGCTACCCACTCCCATATTCTTGCCTGAAGAATTCCAGGGACACAGGAACTTAGTGGGCTACAGTCTACGGGGTCGCAAATAGTCAGACATAACGGCACGACTGATACTTCCAATTCCAATGTGAGACATGCAAGAAAGGATGGCCAAAAAGCCAACTGGGAACTAAAATAGAATGCTAAAAAATACTCAGTTAATAACCCCAAAGAAACTCACAAAAGGAGCAACAGAGAAAAAAAGAGATGAAGAGAAATATGCAATCAGATCAATAATTACATTACTTATAAACTGACTAAACATTATAAGTCAAAAGGTAGAGAATCACAAACTAGTAACAAGGTAACAACTACAGGTGTTACTCAACTATAGTCTATCGGAAATGTATTTTTAAAGTCCAGATTTCAACCCATGGGTTGAAAAGAAAAGGACTGAGAAAAAAAGACATAAAACATGACAGCACAAGAAAGGCAGAGTGGCTATTTTATCATCAGACAAGACAGACAAGGAGCGTCTCAGGAGAGGAGGAGGACCTTTCATCACCTGACCTGTGTGCTCCAAGGCTGCCCCTCCTTTCTGGATCACTTACTTGATTCTGGATTCTTGGACATTACACAGTAATAGCCCCTTATAGTGCTCACTGCTTTAAACATCCAACTTCCTCCACTGATGAAGTGAAAAAATCATGTTGGCTTTTAATGTCATTTGAAATTTTGAAATGACTGAAAAGCAATGAAAACAATGATCACTCTGAAATGTTTTTTCAAATTGTATCTATACTCCCCAGGTCCCAAGGCTCCTCTTCCCCTGTAAACCCATCCTGGGTAGCTGAAAGGGGACCAACATGGAAAGCAAAAGTGAAGATGCCCTGAATGATCAACACGAGACAGAACTCCTACACTTGGGCAGCAAACCTTCATTTCTCAAAATTTAATATTTAATTATAAAACAAAAGCTTCCATGAAGAAGCTACACCATACAAGTGTCAACAAAAACTTATGTTTCTTAGTGAATTCTAACAGAATTCCTTGCGGGAAAAGGAACCTATCCTTAAGGGTTAGTGCATCTTATCTCAAGTCAGAGTCAACAGATCCTTCTAGCTCAAATCAGACCAGAATCAAATGTGTTACAGTGTAAATAAAGAGAACATCCAGAAAACGGGGACAAGAGAAAGAAGCACTAAGACAAGGGAGTTCATCTTGTTACGTATAAGTGAACCCCTCCCCGTGTGTGAAACTACGGGGCCCCACAGCAGACGTGGACCGTCCACACGCCTGGGGGTCAGGAAGGCTCCGTCTGCTCTGGCCCCGCTCGGGCACCGGCAGAAACCCAGAACCACAGGAACCAACACCCCAACTTCCAGCTGTTTCAAATTCAAGGAAAACGACATCTCAAAACGTAAAAATTTAAAAGCTGGACCCATTTGAAATGTTAAAGATGATCAGTCCCTACATGTTTACGGTGACAGTAACGTGACAAGGACAAAAGCCCTTTAAAGTTAAGACAAATCTGAGTCCAAATCTCAGGTCCTGCTCCTCGTGAACTCTGCATGTGAACTTGTGCAGGTCATTCATTAACTTGGCTGCGTTTCCTCACACAAACGCGTGTTTGTTGTCAAGATTTTCAGACACACAAAGATAACATCACGCATCTAACACAGTATCAAGTTAGGACATCAATATTCCCTCAAACCTACAATTCACATGTTTCTGAGACAACCTCAGCATGGTTTCCCTGAGTTTTAAATGTCTTCCCCCCTCTCATTCAACCAGTAAGCAGGACGCTGTCTCCTGTTTACTGTGAGTGTCAGGCACTCAACAGAGAACAGACACAAAACCTAGACAGTGTGTACACACAGAAGTGTCTGTGCACACAGGTGTATATACGGGCATGAACAAAAACATGCTACTAAGAGTACACACACGTGTTCTTCACCTTACACTGCCAGGTGTGCCCGGAGAGCAAGAGAAGGCCTCACAGTCCAGACAGTCCTGGGGGGACATGGGGTGCCCCACAGGACAGAGGGTGGGAGAATGTGCTGAGCTGAGAAGCCTGGGGACAGGGAGTCAAGGAAAACCAAGTCACATCCAGACAGAGGAGGGCTTCAGGGCACAGGGCTCACACAGATGTGAGCTGGGAGGAAGAGGAGGGCCCAGACCATCCTGGCCTTCTGCATTTCAAAGGGTCACATTATTACCTTTTGCAAAATCTTCCTACGTGGCTGGAAAACCCGCCTTTGAGATTTTCTAAGCAACAGCACAGTTAAATTCAACCATTACCTCCTTTGAGCAGTCGACATACTTATTCAACTATATGAATAAGTGGTTTAAATGTGATTTTAAATGATCAATTGTTAATTAAGACCATATTCTTCATTAGGAAAGCAGCAGAGCCCGTCATGTCTCTCCTAAGTGCAGGGTGCTCGGAGAGCACCAGAGCCTAAAGACAAAGCAAAGGCCTGCTGGAAGGCTGGCGCCAGATGACTGGTTGGGGCACCATCGGCTGTTCACTGGAGTGGGCATCTTTGCCTAGCTGGGAGTCAGGAAGCTTGCTGGGGATCATCGGGGCTTTTGGCAACAGTTACAAAGGGGCTCAGCCAGCTTGAAGGTGACCTTGCTTCTGGGCTCCAATCCTGTGGCCTTGGTGCGAGGCCTCCCACCTGCGGCCTGGGGGCAGGACTCAACATCCCTCATCCAGACAGCCTCTCTAGTTCTTGGATTCTCTGGGAGTATGTACTCCATCTTGAGTGTTTCCCACCTTTCTAGACCATCCCTGCTTGCTTCTTTTACAACCTGTTGTGTAGGTGGTTTCTCTCCCTCGACTCTGTCCTCATATGGACGCTATTCACACACACGCCTCTCCTCCCCTGGATAACCTGCAGCTTCAACCGCACTCGCAATGCAGAGGACCCCAACGTTCTCCTGCTCTGATCCCCACGTCCAGGGCTGCAGGTCCTTCAGGGTCTCCACCTCCATGTCATGTGTTTTCTGAAAACCTAACTGTCCAAATTAGTCTTATAAAAAATCAGCTGCTCCTCCAGACTCTCTAATGACCGTCACTTCCCCAGTAACCTGAGTTCTCAGGCATGAGGCCTGCAGGTACTTTACAAAGCACTTTTCTTGCCCCCATTATCTAATCAGTCGCTAAGAACTATGAATTTGACTTCTAAAAAGTCTTCTGTATTCCCATACCTCTCAGTTTCCAATACCCTAACCCAGAGGCTCTGATACCGTCTGCTTAGGTATCTGAACCCCGTAAGGCATGAGAGGGCTTCCCAGGTGGCAGTAGTGGTGAAGAACCTGCCTGCCAATGCAGCAGACTTAAGAGACACGGGTTCGATCCCTGGGTCGGGAAGATTCCCTGGAGAAGGGAATGGCAACCCGCTCCAGTATTCTTGCCTGGAGAATCCCAGGACAGAGAAGCCTGGCGGGCTACAGTCCGTGTGGTCACAGAGAGCAGGACATGACTGAAACACCTGAGCACACAGACATGGAAGGTCTCCCGAGCAGTAAGTCAAGCGGGGAACTTTAAGGGCCATTCCAGACCTGTTTCCAGGAATGCTCCATCACAGACACGCACCGAGGGTGTGGACCCAAGGTGTTCCCATCTACAATCTCCCACCTCCCTGAGCTCAAGACTGCATGGCCCCCAAGTAAAATCCCTCCACTCCATAGCACAGGGACCCTCTGACACACGGACGAAGCCAGCTCTCTGAAGACTGTAATACCTACTTTCACAAGTCAGGTACTCGTTCCACAATCCTTTACTTTAAAAATAACTGAATGACTGATAGCTCATTAAAAATAATTTTCATATTTTTGACATATAAGTTGGAAGAAATTCAAGAAAATTAGTGGCATTACTAGTAAAACTCTTTCCATCCACTTATCTACATCAACAAAATTTCTCTGTGCTTACAGCTCTGAAAATAAAAAGTAAAACTTATGCTAAATACAGTCTCATTCGAGCAATAAATTATATTCACCCATGAATACATGCTATTTTTTAAAAGCTCCACCTTATTGAGACGCTTATTCAATAAAATTGTGTTCACCAAGTGTTTATTATAATTTGTGATCCACCAGAGGTGGATCAACTGAGTATTAATAATAATAACAAAGTTTTAAAGATTTTTATGCCCACAGGAAATTAAAAGTTTCAATTTTTCCTTATATCTTCGGTGCCAAAAAAATGTGACAGGGTAATCAATAAAACTTTCAAGCATAAAAATATATTAAGATAAAATTTTGTTAGGGAAATAGATCAAATAACAATGGAAATTCCTCAATTTAAAGAGTTTATTCTTGGATTTTTGAAAATGGCTAATAGTGTATATAAGTGCTATATTATTTAGATTCCATTTTTAACAGTGATATGACAGTTTCATTTTGAAAATACCTTTAAACTTAAAACATCTGAGTTTTCTAAATTATTTTAGAAGATATCCAGTAGTTAAGTGTGAAGACCACTGCCCTCCACCATCACAATGGTCAACTGTCTACTCGTCTCCTCATTCTAACCAGGCTACCTGGCCTCCCCCTCCCTCCCCAGCCCACGCTGGGGGCTCTTCTCCGCAGGTGCGGCGAGCTCTCTCCACCTGCTCCTCGTCTGCCCTCTTCACCCTCATCGCAGCTGAAACTCCACCTGCTCCTCCTCTGCCCTCTTCACCCTCATCGCAGCTGAAACTCACCTACTCACAAGTACCACCCAGGAAGCACTTCCTGCTCCTTCGGAGAACGATCTCTCCCCCCATGAACCGCCCCCAGTCTGGGGGTGCCGGCGCTTTTCTCCACCAGCAGCTGCAGTGCTTCATTTTCTTCTTTTTTCCTTTTTCCCTCCAAACCAAATACGGATAAAGTCCCAGAAGGCAAAGCCTGTTTGCTAATCTTTTTATTAACAAACAAACCCAGATAATGGAGTCTCATGCTCCTGAAGAATGCCTATTCACTGATAACTGTTCATGAGGAGGTGGTCCAGACACCCGTGAGGGGACGAGGGTCCTTTAAGAGCACTTTACCCGCCCCACACACACTCCCAACACCATTAGCATATCAGCACCTCTGAGAAGCGCAGGACCTGAGAGAACTGCATGTGTATACACCCTAACTTTCTCCAAGCTTGATCAAAAACATCCTTTTATCCCCACACAGCCTCTAGGAAGAGCTGCTAAAACAGGAAAAAGCCAATGGTCTGTTCCCCTTCCATCTTCCCCTTGATAATGCTAAGGCCACAAGAAACTTGCCCAATTTTGTTGTTTCCCAAGTCCTTTATATCAGAAAATGGAAGATAACAAGACAAACCAGATTTAATCATTTTTATAAGAGCTACCTTAACATCTGGGGCTTTACATATTTTAACAAATAAACCAACAGACAGAGAGGAAGGGCAAAATCTTCTGAAAAGCAGAAAGCCAGCGAGGAAACTTAACTGATTCAGGTGAGAGTCATCAACACACACTAATGCCAAGAGGTGCGTAAAGCTTGCCTGGGAATGGAAAATCCCCTGGAGTCAAATCACTGCCCTTACTAACAACAGAAGGAAAAAGAAAGAATCTTCAAGTAGCGAAAGCTGGCAGGCATCACACCTTAACCGAGAGCAGAGAACTGACATCAGGTGCCTTCTGAGACAGGCACTGGGAAAACCAGGGAATTGCTTACACAGCATCCCTGGAAAGGGAGGGAGGGAGGAAGCAGCAAGCAAAACCTGAATTAAATCATGAGGAAACATAAAACCAAGTTGACGCCTCAAAACTCTCTATAATGAATGATAAAGGCTGAGAACTTCTTCTGAATTAAAGAGACAAGACAACTAAATGAAGCAGCAGGGGCCTGGAAGGCAAGACAGTTGCTATAACTGATATTATTGGATGACTGGTGAGATCTGACAATGAACTACATATTACATAACTGATCTGTGTCAAAGTTACTCTTTCTGAACTTGCTGTCAGAGGAGCCTGGCCTTGCTCTCAGGAGGTACAGCCTAATGATCAGGTCGGGACAACTTCATCTTAAAAGGCTCAGCAAAGATGATTAAGTATATATTACAGTTGTGTGTCTAATTACAACTGTAGAGAGAAAAAGAGGAAATTGACAAAATGCTAACAAAGCTGAATGGAGGTGAAGAGTTTGAAGAATTAACTATGACACCTGTGCAAGTTTTGTGTAAATCTGAAAGTTCTCAAAGTAACAAGTAATTGATTTAAAAATAAATCATTTCATTATTTTACTGTAAGTTAGGTTTACGGCCTTATTCGGCTTGACAGAAACATCATGATTTATCTCAGCAAGTGTATACTGAAGTCCTACAGTGCGTGGTGGGCGCTCTGCAATGGGTGAAGAATAAAAGGCTCCAGATGTAGATCCTTGAGCACCTGGTATATCCAGTTTCAATTTGTGACAATATAATGCTTATCAGAAATCTTTTCTTCGAATATTAAAGTTCTTAGAAATGATCTTTACTCCTAAGAATAAATCTGTCCTAGAGCATATTTAATTTAACAATTGAATTTAAGCTGGAATAATGTGCTAAAATCAACCCTGAATATTAACTGGAAGGAATGATGCTGAAACTCCAATATTTTGGCCACATGATGTGAAGAGCTGACTCTCTGGAAAAGACCCTGTGGTGGGAAAGACTGAAGGCAGGAGAAGGGGACAACAGAGGATGAAATGGTTGGATGGTTATCACTGACTCAATGGACATGAGTTTGCGCAAGCTCCGGGAGAAGGTGACAGACAGGCGAGCCTGGGGTGCTGCAGTCCGTGGGGTCGCAAAGAGTCGGACATGACTCAACAACACTACTGAGCTAAAGTTCAATCTATGAATATTTCAAAAATATTTCCCTAAAGTATGCACAGCTTCCCTGGTGGCTCAGAGGGTAAAGCATCTGCCTGCAATGCAGGAGACCCGGGTTTGATCCCTGGGTTAGGAAGATTCGCTGGAGAAGGAAATGGCAATCCAGTACTCTTGCCAGGAAAATCCCATGGATGGAGAAGCCTGATAGGCTACAGTCCATGGTGTCGCAAAGAGTCGGACACGACTGAGCAAACTATGCACATAAAAGAGGCAGGGACGCGTCTACCTGGTCTCCGATTAGGTACCAAGACTTCACTGTCTGTGCCGCATCTGCGGGTCAGAGATGTGGCACTCGGAGCGGTCGCAGGTGTGGACTTGCATACACTACAGATGGGGTGTTTGTTCCTCCACGAGCAAACATGTCCCCTGCAGTCGTGCTAACCCAATTGCTCGATTAGTGATACTTTTGTTCTGTACGTAATCCAAATGCAAAAGTCGAGCTAATTCAGGGCCAGACTGCCACCAATCCCCAGAAAGGAAGTGCTGAATCTACCTGGCGTCTTGAAGTTTATTTCCACCAAAAACTAACTTGATAGATGTAAATGTAAAAATAATTTATATCAAATCTGACTCTGAATACAACTTCCAAGCTGTGTATAAATTTCAATATAAATCCAGCCACAAGAGTTTGGACTGACCGCTTTGATAACCAGACACATCGGATCACACAGCACTCTTCCCACCTCTGCTCCAATGAATGACTGGCTCCCTCACACACGAGTGGGTTAAAATACAAAGATAAAGGGTATACTGAGCCTCCAACATTCCCATGACAGGCAGGTGCTACTCGGAAAATGATTTTACCCACCAAATACTTGGAACGTGCTGTGACCTTCACATCCTCCAGAACCTTCAGGAGGGCAGATGATCTAAATCAGTGATAAATGAAGGGAAGTCACAGCTGGCAGGCAGGAAGGGCACAGTAATAAGCAGTAACACAATAATAAAGACTGTCGGGGGTATAGGAAGATGGGGGGGTGAATGGAGAGTAGCATGGAAACATATACGCGAACACATGTAAAACAGATAGCCAGTGGGAACTTGCTATATGACTCAGGCAACTCAAACTGGTGCTCTGTGACAAGTTAGAGGGGTGGGATGGGGCAGGGGGTGTGAGGGAGGTTCAAGAAGGAGGGGACATATGTATACCCATGCCTGATCCACGCTGATGTATAGGAGAAACCAACACAATATTTTTTTAATTATCCTTCCACTGAAAATAAAGAAAGAAAAAAAAAAAAAGAAAAAAGGCATTTGGTGATTGAAAGCAAGATACAATTGCCCTGCGACAAAGAAAAAAAAAAAAAGACTGTCGGCCAGCTCTAGATGGGACTTAACACTGTTAAGACAGGTGACTGAACAAATCACTTAACTGTTCAGATGAGCCTCATCAGGTGCCACTTCCATGGTTAATAATTTGCGGGGCTACACACCTCACAGGTGGAGTGTCAGCAAGGTTACAGCACAATGCCCAACACACAATATGACAATACGTGGTGATTTTAAAAAAGAACAAAATGCAGAAATTTCTCCCACTTCCCTTCCGCAGCAAGTTACAGAGCTATGTCAGTGTTATGAGGCAGCTTAGATGGGAGGGCAGTTTGGGGGAGAATGGACACGTGTATGGCTGAGTCCCTTTGCTATGCACCTGAAACTATCACAACACTGTTCATAAGCTCTACTTAAAAAAAAAACACACACACACAAAAATTAAAGAGCTATGTTAGATGATATTTAGGAAAAGAACCTACAAGGTCTGAATTGTAGCTGAAGCTCCAATACTCTGGCCACCTGACTGAAGAGCTGACTCATTAGAAAAGACCCTGATGCTGGGAAAGATTGTGGGTAGGAGGAGAAGGGGGTGACAGAGGATGAGATGGTTAGATGGCATCATGGACTCAATGGACCTGAATCTGAGCAAACTCCAGGAGACAGTGAAGGACAGGGGAGCCTGGCGCGCTGCAGTCCATGGGGTCGCACAGTGGGACATGACTTATTGACTGAACGACAACGAAGTCTGCCTCCACACCATCTCCATCTGCAAGAGCTTGGGTCTATACTTTTTCATGCTTGACATGAAAAGAATGAACATATAACCTGCCCTCTAGCTCCTGGTTTCTATAACCCTGGAACCACTGGCTCAGGAGACACACAGCACAACTCACATCTATGTGATCCTTTGAATGATACAGCAAACCAATTTAAAACATAAAGTTTTACAATATTCTTGTTACCATTGAGGCTGACTCCAAACGGCAAAATGTGCTTATTAGCAAGATGAAAACATGCAAACAAGCAAGATGTTGCTTCTTTTAATCTGGCAGTCAGTATTTAGATGAAAGTGAATTTAATAGTTATATAGATGAGCTTTATTACAGTAAAACATGCACAGAAAATGTCTCAAGAATTTAACCACTTAAACTTTCAAAAATTATCACACCTCACTACAACCTTAGATGTTATTCTGTCCGAAAATTAGAACATCAGACTTGTAAAAGATTTACAATCAAAATAAATGACACCTGGGATGGCCTTAAAGCACTCTACTGCCTCCCCCACAAAAGTTCAGGTGTTAGAGGGTGGATAAGTGAAAGCTGAGTGGTAGGTTTATGATGGTTCAGTTGCTTTTGTGTATTTTTTAAATATCCCGTTAAAAATATTAACAGTACTTACTTTTAAAAAATCAATGCAATCCATCATATTAAAAGAATAGAGAAAAAATCATAAATGCAGAACAAGCATTTGAAAAAATACAACATTCAATTCTAATTTCAAAAAAGGTCTCAGGAGACTCAGGGGACTTTCTCAACCTGATAAAGGGCATTTGTGAAAAAATAATACATTGAACATCAAGATTTAAAACTTCCGTTCTTCAAAACACACTATTAGGACAATGAAAGGAAAGTCAAAGAATGAGAAATGGCATTTGCAAATCGCATATCTGATAAAGGATCTGTGTCTGGAATACACAAAGAACTCTCAAATAACAAATAACCCAATAAATAAATGAGCAAAAGATCTGAACAGACCCTTCACCAAAAAGGACAGATGCTGAAAGAGCCATGAAAAAAATGAGCATTATCAGACTTGATGGAGATGCAAATTCAAACTACAGAGAAGTGTCAGCAAGGGTGCAGGGCACCTGGGTTCTCCCACATGCTGGGGCTGGGGGGAGGGGGAGACCGCACAGTCACTCTGGAAAATGGGCTGGCAGCTTCTTATAAAGTTCAGCAGCCAGACCACCCCCAGGTACATACCCGAGAGAAGGAACGGGTATGTCCACCCAGAGACTTGCTCCTGGGCGCTCAGAGCAGCGTGGCGGAGCCAGCCCCAAAGCCCAGCAACACTGTAAAGACAGAAAACAGTTGAGGAAAGTAGGTACTCACTCAAGATGGTATGGGTAGTGATACACGGGTAAAGGTCCACGGCTGGAGCCTGGAGTCAGCTCTGAGCTTTATGATGCTGGCTGCTTCTTACCCTACATTCAACTGTAAGCGCAGCATGATAAATGCTCACATACTACCTACACTGGTACCAATCAGGCAGGAAAACGAGTCTGCCCCTAGGTCTGGGGAGAAGGGGGCTAAAAAGACCAACTCAGGAGGGGAGGACTGTGGGGAGGTGGCTCGGGGGCCTGTGCTCAAGTCCCTTCTTGGCTCCAGGGAGCACAGGCCTTTCCACTGCCTTCCCCAAGGTGCAGAGATGTGTAAACTGCTCTTCTCTCAAAACATTAAAGCAGCTATATTTTCAGATCCAAGTTCAAAGCCCAACGACTTCCCAATTCAAGGGTAGGAACTGACCACCCTATCATGTAGCTGACAGCAAACATTCTCCGTCATCAGGACGGAGAAATCCAAAATTCCAAAATATAAGGCAGATGTCGTGAAGCAACAACAGTTCAATAAACAAATACAACACCTTTGTTTGGATGAGAGGAGGAAACAGGGCACAGGCAGAAGAACAAACAGAAATCCCCGAGGTCAGCTGTCTGGGTTCCCCAATCCTGCAGCTACCAGCCCAAGCAGCCGACACGACATGTGTAGTTACAGAGAACAAAGATGACTCTCCCAAGAGGATTCTTTCTTCGAGAAATTCCAGAAGGGGGATCATGATCCAAGGCATCATTAACTGATTCCATACACATGTGGGTGCCACTAAACCCATGTTTAAGCCCCTTTTCTAGGACACCAACTACATTATCTCCAAATAGAGACTTCTCCTGTCCAGTCCAGTTGGTAGCAGTCGAAACATGCTACAAGTCTCATGACTCACTCTCCCAAACCCCCATTTAACAACTCTTCTAAACATTATGGTTTTCAAGGACGCCTTCCTCGGGGTTTGTGGCCCACTGACCCGCCGCCCGGGGACACACACTCTGAACTTCCCCAGGCAGTGTGACTCCCAGGAAGCTTATCAATCCCAGTCTCCCTAAGTAGCCTTGAGCACAGAGGCTCTGAAAGGAGTGAGGCAGGGTAGTTACATCCCATCAGCCCTGGTTCTATCACCAACTGCTTCAAACCGGAAAAACAGCATTGGGCAACAGGATTCCAAAACTTCAACAGGATAAAGTCATGCTATGGCATATTCCAGGACACAGCTCCAAGGCCCGTCCACAGCACGCTAGTCACAGCTGAGAGAAATTAACATGAAGACTAGATTAGCTGCATTACGCATGAGCCTCATTCGAATCACCCCTCCCCACCAGGTTAAATTAAACCTTAGGCAGCATGCTACATGCATCTTCAAGGGTATTATTCTAAGTACAGGTTCAGACAAACTGCCTACACTAACTGGGGCCACTCGATGGTGCAAACTCAGGAATCTAAAGGAAAAATGGTCTTTAATATAAAAATACTCTAACTATTAGAATCAGGAGGTTTGGCTTAAATTCTGGCAGGTACTTAGAGGAGTTTTGTCCCCTGAGAGAATCATTTAGCCTCTATGCGTTATCAGTTAACTTATTCATTAATATCAGAACACCAGAGTCTACAGGTCCTATCAATTCTAGGAAGAACAACTCACATATGAGAGCAACTGGAAACCACTAACCTGACGTCATCTTTCTTTTAGAATAATATTCTTCAACATATTACTTGAACCAAAATTTAAATTTTAATCAAACTCCTTCAGTGAAATTATTTTTACAAACACTAACTCATCAAATCCTACTAAAGTCCCATCTCACCTATCCTAGAAATCCAGCAACTTAACTGTATACCAGAACTCCGTCTATGAAGAACTGATGACAGAAATTTAAAATCTCCTCCTCCGAGAGTCTATCTGTAACTTCACACTGGAACCCATCATCCCAGGAACGTGAAGGGTTCACCCAGCTTGGAAGTCGCTCTGCTTTCTCTCTGAAATTCAAAGTGTGCCTCATCAGATGGTTAAGTATTGGAAGTATCACTTTTAAGCAAACTGAGGTTTTCAGTGGGCTATTCTCCTAAACTTAATAGTTCCGTACAAAGATGTTATTTATTTACCGCTGCTAAGGAGTCTGCCTGCAATGCAGGAGACCCGGGTTCGATCCCTGGATTGGGAAGATCCCCTGGAGAAAGAACTGGCAACCCACTCCAGTCTTCTTGCCTGGAAAATACCATGGACAGAGGAGCCTGGCCAGCCAGAGTTCATGGGGCTGCAAAGAGTTAGACACAACTAAGAGACTTCACTTCTCCTTCTATAGGACCCTTTGAGGTGTACATACAAGGCACCATTTTTCACACATTAGGGTTTTTTTTTCCTCCAAGAGTATCAGTCAAGTCCATCTCTGACCAACCCTTTCCTGTTCTACTCACATTTCTCCTGATTCTACATAGAGACTTGGAGGCTTAAAATGAAACAAATCAATGAATGACCTGAGACTCTCATCTCAGGATCCGGTGATGGCCCCCTTTCAAGATCTGGACCTCACCTGTGGCCTCCCCGGGGCTCCCCAGCTGCTCATTACTTGTACAACAGCACTGACTCTCTTCTGTCTTAGTCTAGGATCTGCATTTAGGAAAGGCCACCAAGAATCTGGAGCTCAAGCAGCTGACGGGGCAAGCCCCCAGACAGCCTCCATCAGCACTGCCCGGGGCAGAAGACCTGGCTTGGAGACACAGTCCAGCCATGCAGGCAGCCCAACCCCACCTCTCCTCCACCCCAACATCTCTGGTCCACTCCCTGTCCAGGACATGCCGAGCCTCTCCATTTCCTCCCCACCCATCTCACCCTGGACCAAGGCCTCATGGCTAGGTTCCCCTCTCACCACCCTCCTCCCTTCACAACAGACCCTGAGGGGTCCTTTAACTGGCCGTAGGTAGGTTCCAAGATGGCTTGTTCCTGAATATTCTGGATAAAGGCATCACCTGTAGAACCTGCAGCCACTAAGAAAAATAAGCAATTATTCCAACAAAGAGTTCCACCAAACTAGATGCAAATAAGCTACTTCTAAGGTCGAACATTTTATCCTAAATTAAGACACACTCGACAGCACTGTAAATCAACGTACTTCAATAAAACACACACACACAGGGAACAAACAGAATCTTAAAAAAGTTAATTGTGAGCACTAGCAGCACCTGTAAATATGTAAATTATGTGGCGTAATGTTCAACATCAGTATCCCCTCCCTGCACTTTCTTTCTGGTTTCCCTTATAACACCACCACGACATAGTAGTCACTATTTACCAGGTATTGTTCTAAGTGTTTTATGTGAATTAATTAATGAAAGGCTCTGAACAGCTCTCTAGGGCAGCTAATATTAATTACGCCTATTTACAAATGACCACATTTGGCACTGAGAAGTTCAAGTGAGTGGCAGAGTCTGCTCAAACGGAGGACGCCAAGACTAGAACTAAGCAGTCCTGCTCCTAAGCCCGGTGTGTCCACGACTGTACTGGGATGCCCGGACACCTCACTGTCACACTTACGTCATCAAAGCTGCTTGGGAACCGCTAGAGGGGCACGGAGGGTGACTGCCCCTGGCGGCTCTACCCTCAGCCGTCTAGAGGGTCCTGAAGAAATCAGGCCGAGTTCCACACTGGTGGGCTGCCCCTTCCAGACTGTGCTCCTTAAGGGTGAAGCAGAAAACTGCAGTTCATCTCTTAGACTCTGATTGCCCAGGGCACCCAAGTGACAGTAAATGAATGAGACAGTCCTCGACACCTGCTGCAGAGGGGCGTCTTCCACCAAGAAAAAGCCTTGGACCTAAACACACGCCTGAGAAGGCCCTGCATGGGGACAGTCCTTAGTCAACTCTTCAAACCTCTCCAAAGCTAACCCTGCAGGAGCCCCAGAGCTGCAGTAACCGACACCTGAAACTTATCAGCAGGTGCGCGCGTCCTAGCGGACAGCACGAAAGGAGATGGGAGAGCCGGCCTTCACTACATGAGCACTGCTGCCTTCATAAAGCCTTTTACTGAAAAAAGAAAAAGAAAAACAAAGCTAAAACGTAAACCCAGACTGCACCAAACACGAGTTTACGTATGGTTCATTCACTTTAGAAATATTTTTTTCTAAAAGCTCCTTATAAAGAGTCAATTTCCCTCACGTCACTCAGAACACCCAGTAATTTAAAAAATGAGCTTAATTTGGGCAAGGAAACCACATGAGACAACGCTAGGGATCAGCTCCCGGCACCTAGAGGAGCGACGCCCAGGTACAACCCCCGGGGGACCCCCGACGCAGTCCAGACCACCGCACCGTTTCCGGAGCCCTCACGTCCCCGTACGCCGCCCCAGCCGGAGCCGCCTCCCAGCTCCCTTCCGACCCCAGAGCAGAGCACGCGAGCGGGACGCCTCCTTTCCGACGCTCCTCCGGGAACAATGTCAAACTTTTTGTTTTTCCTGAAGCACAAGACTCCTCCGCTCGGAAACTTCACGGTCCCCAGGAAGCCAGGCGTGGAGGCGCGGGAAGGCCCGGCCGAGCCGCCAGCCTTTGCGCCGAAGAAAGGCGGTCGATGCTTGCGGGGCCGTCCCGCCCGGGCCGCCCCTTCCGCCTCCGCAGACCCGGGCCCCCCGGACCCCGCAGCCCGGACCCCGGACCCGGGCCGGCGGCATCGGCGGGGCTCCGGGAGGCGGGCGGAGCCCCGACCCCTGCCTGCCGCGGCCCCGGCCCCGCCGACCAGCCGCCGCGCTCCCGCTTCCGCCGCCGCGGCTCCGCCCGAACGGCCGCCCCGAGCCGCCGAGGCCTGGGCTCCCCGCCGCCCGCGCCCTGCCTCCCGCCCGCCCGGCCCGCACTCACATCCGTCCGCGTCCTCCGGCAGGTCCTCCTGCAGCAGCGACAGGTCTGCGCCGAGGGAGACAAGAAAGGCCGTGAGCCCGCCGCCCGCCGCCCCGCGCCCTCGCGTCCCCGCCCGCCGCCCGCCGCGGGGCCCGTACCCGCCATCTTGCGGCGCCCCCTCCTCCGCCGTCGCCCGGGGACCCGGGGCTCCAGGGGCGGCGCGCGCGGCGGCCGGTGGACGCGCGCGGGGGGCGGCGCCGCGGGGACGCGCGGGGCGGGCCGAGGGCGGCGGGCCGGGGGCGGCTCCGGACGCCGGGCGGACCCGGCCCGCCCCGCCCGCCTGAGCGCCGCTCCGCCTCCCGCTTCGCTCGCTCCGCCCGCCGGCGCGCTCTCGGCTCGGCTGGCCCCTCGGTGAGCCGAGTCCGAGGCGCGGCTGCTGCTGCTGCCGCCGCCGCCGCCGCCGCCGCCGCCGCCGCCGGGGCCCCGCGCCGTGTGCCGGGCTCGGCCGGGCGGGGCCTCCCGTGCGCTTTGTTGGGTCACTGGCGCCGCCCGTCGGCCCGCGGGCCCCTGTCCCGGCACCTGCCCGCCCGTCTGCTCGGCCGCGCGCCTGGGCCACCGCCGGGCTTGAAGCGCCGCCTCCGCGCCGGCCGCCGGGCGCGACGAACAAAGCCGCTGGGACGCCCCGGCTCCCGCGCTGGCCCCGGCCCGGCGGTGGGCGTGCGGCCCGGTTGCAGGAGGACCGACGAACCTCGCCCCCGGGCTCGTTGGGACTAAGGAAGAACGACAGGAACCGAGCACCGAGTTCTGGGCGTCCCGCAGGTGCTGGGGAACGGCGCCTCGCCTTAGCTTTTGTCTGTAAATAATTTAAATAATTGTGGTAGCACTCGAGGCGCTCGGCTGAAATTTGCAGCACGCGTTCTGTTACTTCTGTCTTTCCACAAGTGCTCAGGGATACACGCAACCGCCCAGTATGGTGTGGGGGCCCAGCCCAGTTCCCTGGCCCACTGCCCACTGACCTCTGTCCAGGACTCAAGCCCACCTCCCGGTCCCCCAAGGCCTCCAGGATGGTCCTGCCCTGAATGACCGTTACACAGGGACGTGTGTAAGTGATGCCACGTTGGGGGTCTGGCCTCCGGGGAGGAGACGGAATTCCAAATGGTCTGCACGATGATCTTAACCGAGGACATTGTATTACATTTAATGCCGTGAAAGAATCAGAGCCTCTGAAATACATAATTATGGATAATAAAATGGGTCCCATGTAGCTATTCAAAATAACCTCTCTCAGATGTTATAGGTTGCAATATGGATTTCATCAAGTGAAGTCAAAGTCGCTCAGTCCTGACTGGACTCTTTGTAACCCTATGGACTGTAGCCTGCCAGGGTCCTCTGTCCATGGAAATCTCCAGGTCAGAATCCTGGGGTGGGTTGCTCCTTCCCTTCTCCAGGGGATCTTCCCAACCCAGGGATCAAACCCAGGTCTCCTGCATTGCAAGTGGATTCTTTACCGTCTGAGCCACTGGGGAAGCATGTATTCCATAGTATGTGTTATTAATATTTTCTGAGAGAGAAAAACTGGAATACCTTCTCTAACTCTAGGTGTGTGTCTAGTGTAACAAAATAATTAAAACTAAAAGCCAAATGGCCACCATCTAGTTCTCTCCTTCCTTGCGGAACACTTGTATGTGAATTCAGCTGATACTCTCAATGTGACAAGGAGTTAGAAATTCACAACTGTCACTTGACTCAGTCCATGAGAGCTTTGCCCTGCTAATGGTACCTCAGTAATCCTGGGTCGAAAGAGGAGGGCAGGGCATTGGGGTCTTTCCACTAGCTGGGGGTCTCCTTGCAGCAGCACAGAATCTACAGTGCCAGCTAGGCTTTGGCCCCCAGACACACATGGAGGTGAAGGGGACCATCTAGGCGATCCACCCAGTAGAGTAAGACTTAGTGATGGTGATAAAACAGATGTTATGTTACAAATACTTTGGCCACGTGATGTGAAGAGCGGACTCATTGGAAGATACCCTGATGCTGAGAAAGATTGAGGGCAGGAGAAGGGGGTGACAGAGGATGAGATGGTTGGATGGCATCACCGACTCAATGGACATGAGTTTGAGCAAACTCCAAGAGAGAGAGTGAAGGACAGAGGAACTGGCGTGCTGCAGTCTATGTCCACAAAGAGTCGGACACGCCTGAGCAAGTGAACACCAAATGCTAGCCTGGCCTATATAGGTCGACTAAAACTCTGCCTTGGGTAAGCAAGGCTGCACAGTGAGTTTTATCTTACTTTCTCTGGGAAGGCAGCCAAGGAGGAGGGGCTGTGTAATTGTATCCATATTGTTCAGGAGCTGTGCATTTGATTATTGTCTTACCTGTATCCCACATTACAGCAGGTCCCTGGAGGCAGCTCAGTGTTTAGACATTTCAGTGAGGACGTTCTTATTCATGGGTCAGCACAAGCACGTTTCTTACATGTGATTTTTCTCTCATTCTCTAGTCCTTGCTCAAAGATACAGTAAATGGTTTTTACACCAGTATTTGTAAAGGGTGCTCTGCTTCCTCCTCATAGTAAATGACATTTAAAGAACAGTCATTGTTGTACTATGGCCTTACCCCAACTGCACTTACAGTGTAGACGGTGGATGCCGAGCTGTGTGCCTGGAGATCAGAGCACAACCCAGAGTCTGCGTCCTTCACCTGCTCTGCCCCTAAAATTCTGCAAAACAGGGGGAATTCACATGTCACTGCTTTCAAAAGTGTTATCCAACCATGGCTACTAAGGCCTGGATTTTTGAGAAGTCCTCCTCCAAATGATAGTGAAGACTTTTATGAGTAGCCAAGGAGCCTTGGAAATTTATAAACTTGGCTGTTGAAACAATAAGTATGTTTACTATTGCAAACATAAGTATCATGGGAAAATATTGCTAATAAAAAACCTACCTGACATTGCTTGCTATGTCATTTATTAATTTTTGAATTGGTAATTGAGCGGTTTATTTTTTCTTCAGGATGGTCCTTCCTAAAGTGAAAAGTATGTAAAAGGCAGATCTTTTATTGTTTTGAATAGTGATAAATGAATCAATCTGATAATGGAGACATGCTTTTACAATAAAAATGGTTTTTAAATTTTTTAACCTTTATTTTCATTCATCTCTGGTTTTTTTTTTTTTTAAGCCAGGTTTATTTGTTCTTCAAGAACTATTTGAAGAACAAATATTTTCCTTTTTTTTTGATTAATTTCCAATCTCTTACCCAAAGCCTCCTGTACATATTTTGGCAAATTGTATAAAGATAAGTATTTGTGTGAAGTTTCTGTTATCTTTCTTTTCTATGCTTCTTTTAAGTCCCATTTAAGCTCTGTGTCAAGATGAAATTCCCAATTGTGAGTTCTTAGTTTTTCCTAGAGCTTTCATAGTTTGGTTTTGTTTTTCAAAGACACTGGACTCTTTTTATTCACATTTTCTCACACCACCTTAGGAAAAGAAAGAATAAAGAAGAGAGGGAGGAAACAGCCACAAAACTGAGCCAGAGTTCTCCCTACTCAGGCTGTCCTTTCTCCGTTTATAGGGGTCCGAGGCTGCCCTGAGATGTACAGAACTTCAGCTCTGTCCACCGTCACCAGGCTGCAGGTTCCCCAGCCTAGGCTTGTTCTGAGCAGAACAGTGCAACCTGGAACCACCACTGTAACCAAGTAGAAAGGAAAGTAAACCCTGTTTCTCATCCACCATGTTAAGGACTCCATTTCTTTCACCACGCTCCAGATGAATAGAACCAAAAGGATTCTGCATCAAGGAATTCTGTAGTTATTCCAGCTGAGGAACGGCACCCGTCCAGTTTGTTCCACACATTTTAATTTCATTAGGAAAGCTAAGATGTGAAATAGCAAGCATTGATGGCAGTATTGGTTTTCTTTATGCCTTTCTCTCAAAATGCGCAAGGCACCAGTGGCAATCAAGCTCAAAGCAATGTGGAAGAGCCTGTCCTTGGTGTCTGGTGGAGTACGTGCTTGAGGAAATGTTTATTATTCTGAATCTGGATGGATGAGTCACGTTGAACCAGGAAAAAATTATAAGCAAACTACATACTCAAACCCAGATAAGCTCAGTGATTAAACTATGTCTTGATTCTAAAGTCTTTCTCATACTATGGCTGCCCTCTGGTTCTGTGATTCAGAGGAAAGAGTTTCCATTCCAATTTCACTTCTGTGTAACTCTCTGTAACAAAATTCCTCTGTTCCTGGTCGTTGGTTCCTTTATTTGATTGAAAAATAAATATACATATATTGGTACCATACAGAGAGAGAAGTGAAGTTCCTCAGTTGTGTCCCACTCTGCGACCCCATGAGCTGTAGCCTGTAAGGTTCCTCTGTCAATGGGACTTACCAGGCAAGAATGCTGGAGTAGGTTACCATTTCCTTCTCCAGAGGATCTTCCCCACCCAGGGATTGAACCCAGGTCTCCTGCATTGCAGGCAGACTCCTTACTGGCTGAGCCAGGAGGGAAGTCCGCTGGGGCCATAACACAATGAAATTCATACAAAAGATAGCTACTCCATTTTTTAACTTTTTATTTTGAAATAATTACAGATTCATAGGAAGTTGCAAAAAATGTACAGGATGGTCCTGTGTACCCTTCACCCAGCTTCCCCCAATGGTAGTAAGTACATCTTAAAACATTCTTGAGATGTATGTATTAGATATTATGCTAAGTGCTTTTCAGATTTAATCCTTAAAACAACTCTAAGAAGTAGGTATTGATATTTACCTATTTTATGTTTTAAAAATAAAAGCTCAGAGAGGTTAAAATTTTATGAAAGTCAGAAAATATCAGAGTTGGAATTCAAATGTTGGAATACTAATTCTAAATGATGCTAATAGGATCTGTATGTCATCATGTTCATGACTTTTCCATCAAATTTGTCTCTCAGCCAGACAAGCTGGCCGAGAAAGAGAAGGAAAAGGAAAGCCTCAGGAAAGCCTCTGTCATTTCACATGTACAGTCTTGGGATCATCTTAACTCCAGTTGGGTCGTCTCTCTGTACCCTGCTGATTTTGACCACTGAAACATTTTAGGAGTCACTCTTTTCCTTTGTTCTCACCTAACACCCTAAGGGATAAGCTGCTTAAAAACCATACTAGCAACTTCCTAACTAGCCTTTTATGATTTCTTCTGGCCAAGGATGCAAAAAATTATCTTTCTTATGTAATATTTTGCTTGTATCAGTTCTGGGCCTTAGTAGTGACCCTTCACCAGATGTCCCATGTTTCATTAGAGACTGTTTGGGCTTCTCTGGTGGTTCAGCTGGTAAAGAATCTGCCTGCAATGCAGGAGACCTGGGTTTGATCCCTGGGTTGGGAAGATCCCATGGAGAAGGCACCAGCTACCCACTCCAGTATTCTGGCCTGGAGAATTCTGGGTTGCAAGGAGTCGGACACAACTGAGTGGCTTTCACTCACCATCTTTTCACTTTTTTTTGGCCCTGCCCTTCACCTTGAAGGATCTTAGTTTCCCCATCAGGGATGGAACCTGGGCCCTGTGCAGTGGTCCACATGTGTGGATGCCTGATAACAGTGGCGATCTAAGGTGGTAAGAGAAAGACAAAAGCAGAACAGCAGAGCTGGGAGCAGAGTTTCCAGGTATTGGTAACATTCCATTTCTTAGACTGCATGGAGTTTGCCCGTGCATGAATGCTTTGTGATCATTTTTCATGCTATGTCTTATGATTTGGGCCGTTTTTTTCTGTATGCATGTTTTACTTTTAAAAGCTTACTAAGCACAGTGTGTGCTTAGTAAATACACTGAACTCTTCAGAATCGTATACTTAAAAATGGTGTAAGATGGTAAATTTAACGTTATATATCTTCCCCTTGCACACAATTTTTAAAAATGTTATTAAAGAATTTGCCTCTTCCTGAAAAATTTGGGTCACAAAATCTAACCCAGCACCTAAAATTTTTAAATATGCTCAGTTTAAGCCGCTCCGTCGTGTCCGACTCTTTGCGACCCCAAGGACCTACCAGGCTCCTCAGTCCTTGGGATTTTCCAGGCAAGAACACTGGAGTGGATTGCCATTTCCTTCTCCGGGGCATCTTCCCGACCCAGGGATCAAACCCGGGTCTCCCGCATTGTAGGCAGACGCTTTTTACATCTGAACTACCACGGAAGCCCGTACCGTCTTTAGGCAAAAATAAATAAAGAAGTGGAGGGGAGGGAGAGAAAGGAAGGAAACGGGGAGGAGGTGGGGAAGGGGCGGGGAGGAGAGGAAAACGAGGAAGAAGTGGGGGGTGGGGCGAGGGCGGGGAAAGTGAAAGAGGAAGCTTTTACCTGATGTAATTTGATTATTCGTGCTACTTTTGATTTTGAAGCCGTGTTTCCCAGGCAGGTGAGAGGCACCGCGCGCCCCTAGTTTCTCCCCTCCCCTCCGGACCCTCGGCCGCCCGTTAGGATGCAGAGCCCGCCGCCCGCCCCGCTCCTCCCCCACAAGCCCTTCGGGTGAGAGTCCGCGAGCCTTGAACTGGAGAGAGAAAGAGGCGCGCGGCTCTACTCAGAGGCCGGGGCTCCGCGTCCTGGGTCGGTGGATGTGGATCGGTCGCTTCACCCCCTTCCGAAGTGGCTCCCAGGTTTGCAAAGTGCAAGTGGTAACCTGCAAGTGCCTTTCCCGCGGGCTACTGTGAGGGTCTCAGCAGTGAATCCCTGTAAAGTGCAGAGACCTTGTCTACACGTGGTGGGACGCACAGAGAGCCCCCGGGTCCCCTTCCGCTGCGCGCACCTGCGCGTCCCCGTCGCCGCCGTCGGGGGCACCGAGGGTACCCAGGGGAGCGCCAGGGCTTCCTTTCTGCAGATGTCAGTGCGCGTACGCAATCGGAAAGGACGCCTATCCCCCCAGTTTAACGCAGCTCGGGACGGCACAGCTCTCACTTCCATGTTTCTGCCGGTTTAGACATAAATGAAGCGTATCTTGGGGAGGTCACGGCGTTTGACTCTAGCCTTGGTGCTGTTTAACTTCAGCGGGCTTGCAGCATGGGGGTGGGGGGGGGCGTGGGCAACCCTCGCTGCTCCTACGTCATTTCCGGCATCCCCGAGCCTGCGCTGCTCAGCGACCACATGTGCACCTCCAATCGGGTGTGGCGTTGTCAATAATGGGAATAACGGTGACCTGGTTTTGTTACTATTATCAGAAGATGCCGTTTCAAATATAATTAAGCAATCTAAACATGGAGGAAAATCTCCTTATATGCTTCCTCTGTTGAAATTCTGTCAAAGAGCTCTTAATGCACAATACATTTATAACTGCCAGAGTCATGCTGCAACGTTAATGAATATCGTGAAAGCTGTTATTTTACAAAGACTGTTTTAGATAGTTAATTTGAGAAAGAACATCATATACTTTTGAAGCCAACACATTTTTATAAACATTTGATTACTAATACAGGGTAGTAGTGATGATACAGCGATTCCAAACTTGTCAGTTTTGTTGGTGTCGGACTCTTTGCAACCCCATGGATCCCTGCAGGCCAGGCTTCCCTTTCTATCATCCAGAAGATTTCTAAGCTCCAGAAGCTTGCTCAAACTCATGTCCATCAAGTCGGTGATGCCATCCAACCATATTATCCTCTGTCATCCCCTTCTCCTGCCTTCAATCTTCCCTGGCATCAGGGGTCTTTTCCAATGAGTCAGTTCTTTGCATCAGGTGGCCAAAGTATTGGAGTTTCAGCTTCAGCATCAGTCCTTCCAGTGAGTATTCAGGTCTGATTTCCTTTAGGAGTGACTGGTTGGATCTCCTTGCAGTCCAAGGGACTCTCAAGAGTCTTCTCCAACACCACAGTTCAAAAGCATCAATTCTTCAGCGCTCAGCTTTCTTTATAGACCAACTCTCACATCCATACATGACTACTGGGAGTAGCTTTGATTAGACGGACCTTTGTTGGCAAAGTAATGTCTCTGCTTTTTAATATGCTGTCTAGGTTTGTAATAGCTTTTATTTCAAGGAGCAAGTGTCTTTTCATTCTTCATGAAATTGTTTCTTGTAATAAACTTAAAAATAGATGCTAAAAAAAAAAAAATAGATGCTACAAGAATACTTCCAAGAATTCTTGGAAGTATTCCAACAATTCCTTATAGATTTAAGCCTATAGAAACTACACATCAAAACAAAAAGCCTATCAAAATATTTGCTATGGTGTGCCAGCCATTTTTTTTTGTAATTGAAGATATAAGATAGTTTTAAGATTTTCCTAGGTAGTCAATACCTTGAAGCAAATATGTATTGAAAATCATTTTCCTGAAGTAATTATGTTATGCACAAAGGTTGTATTTCCTACATGGCGCAGTGGTAAAGAATCTGCCTGCCAGTGCAGAAGACGCAGGTTCAATCCCTGGATGGGGAAGATTCCTTGGAGTGGGAAATGGCAACCCATTCCAGTGTTCTTGCCTGGAGAATCCCACGACTGAGCGACTGAGTACAGGCACGCGTGCACGAGGAGTAGGGCTGTCACCACTGCACTGGTGACGATTTAGTCTCAAATGTGCAGCAGAGTGACTGTGAAAGTGACTTTGCAGATGACGACATTGACAAGTTTTGTTTCTACACTGAAATGTCAAACTTTATAGGTTACTAAAATATTTAAGGATAAAATTATAATCCTAATTAAATTTTTTATAACATGCCATTTATTTTTGTATTTCAGAAACTCAATCTGTGATGGTGATATTCATCTTCTGGCTTCTCTGTTGGCTCAGACATAAAGAATCTGCCTGCAATGCAAGAGACCTGGGTTCAGTCCCTGGGTTGGGAAGATCCTCTGGAGAAGGGAATGGCCACCCACTCCAGTATTATTCTTGCCTGGAGAATTCCATGGACAGAGGAGCCTGGTGGGCTGTAGTCCATGGGATTGCAAATAGTTGGACATGACTGAACAATTAACACTGGCGTGAAGTGGGAGTTCTCCTACCTTTGGTTAAATGTTGTTTTTAAGATTTGGTCATTAGGTGTTTGACCGTGATATATATTCAGGAGATTGCTCAAATGTGCATCATGAATAAACGTGGTGTGTGTGTGCCTGTTGACATGTGTCATGTGATTGTCTACAGTTTCTTAATATTTTTCAACATCTCCCAAATCAATGTGGGTTGATAAGAGACAGTAGCCTCTGATAAGATGAAAATATATGGTCTATATATTAAAGAGCTATAAGAAATGAGTTCTCTTGTTGTTCTTTGTGACCCAATGGACTGCAGCACATCAGGCTTCCCTGTCCTTCACTATCTTCCAGGGTTTGTTCAAACTCATGTCCATTGAATTGATAATGCTCTCTAGCCTGAAGGGCTCATCTTCTGGTGTCATATCTTTTTGCCTTCTCATACTGTTCATGTGGTTCTCACGGCAAGAATATTGGAATGGTTTGTCAGAACTCTTCCTTTGAATTACAGTAAATAAAACGTATTTTACATGTTTAGTGGGCAACAGACGTAGAAGATACATGAATGACCAATATGCACATGAAAAGATGCTCAATATCACTAATTACTAGGGGAATGCAAATCAAAGCCACAGAAAGTGAGATACTACTTCACACTTACTAAGATGACTATTATTAGGAGGGAAGGGAAGGAGGAAGGAGACTGTGAGCACTGACAAGAGCATGGCAAAACTGGTGGGACCCTGATGCATTGCTGGCGAAAATGTACAATGATGCAGCTGCTGTGGGAAACAGTGTGGCGGTGTCACAAGAAAAATTGAACATAGAGTCCCCAGATAATCCAGTAATTCCGCTCCTGGGTATATACCCCCAAGGAACTGAAAGCATGGACTCAGATATTTGCACACTCACATTCATAGCTGCATCATTCATAAAAAGCCAAGTCCTTCTGGGCTTCACAAACCCAACCCTTCCAAGTCAGTCAAAAGTTTTCAAAAGTAGGTGTACAGACGATGTGGAAGCAAGAAGGAACTTCTTAATTTTGAATTCTAAATAGTGGTCATCATTTCTGACTTACTTCCAATCTGTGCTTAATGTCTTTGGACTGACTGGCACACATTTTTGGCGTGATTCTTTTGCCTTTTATTTTACATAAACATCTCTATGGGAGCTGATTTAAGGAGAGTGAAATTCACTGAGGGCCTGGTTCTCTGTCCATTTATAGGTTTGCCTCCAGGGAAAGCTAGTTTGGCAGGATGAAGAGATTCCTTATCAGCATATTTTGGTTAATCCGTGATCATTGGCCAAAGTCAAAACCTGTTGTGAGAAACGTATTCAAACGGCACATCTGACATTTATCTGCAGGTCTGGCCATGCAGTGAAAAAAAGGGTTCCTGGGCTGTGTTTCCATGTCCAGTCCTCTCGTCTGCCGGCCACGCTGCTGCATTTGTCTCGTACCAGAGGACCAGCACCAGGAGGTGTGAGCGATTTCTGTATCGTAGTTATTTAATTGTTTTGTTGACTAAGTTTAGTTCAGTCGCTCAGTCATGTCCAACTCTTTGTGACCCCATGGACTGCAGCAGGCCAGGCTTCCCTCTCCATCACCAATTCCAGAAGCTTGCTCAAACTCACGTGCATGGAGTCAGTGATGCCATCCAAACATCTCATCCTCTGTTGTCCCCTTCTCCTGCCTTCAATCTTTTCCAGCATCAGGAGTCTTTTGCAATGAGTCAGTTCTTTGAATCAGGTGGCCAAGTATTGGAGTTACAGCTTCAGCATCGGTCCTTCAGCCCCATTTAGTCCCTCTTTGTTGACTAAAGAGATGATTATTTAAGGACATTAGCTATTTTGACAAGTATCATATTGAGAAGAGTACACAACTGACATGCTTGGGTTTACAGGAATTTTCTCTCAGGTTAGGGAGCCCTGCTGCCTGCTGAGTGCCTTTCGTGGTTCTTTCATCAGTGGTCTTGCACTGTAACTTTCTAAGAATTCCCCGGAGGGCTGGTCAAAGCTCAGAGCGCCCGGCCCCACCCCAGAGTTTCTGAGTCAGTAGGTCTGTGGTGGGGCCTGAGGCCGTGCATTTCTGACACCTGCCAACGCTGCTGGTCTAGAGGCCACACTTAGAGGACCCATGACACACAGAAAGCTTGTGGTGAAAGCGTGGACTCATCTCACAAGTTTGCATTAAAAGCCATGGCTTCTTTACAGATTTTCAAACTTCCTCTTCTGAACACATACTACTGTGCAATGAAAAAGTTTAAAAATAGGAGGGGCACCTTGAGATTTTCACAACTTCATGTCATTAGAATATATGCTTGTTTCCACAGGAGACACCTTTGAATTCAAGAAAAGGGGGAACAACAAATCGAAAGGCCCATGAACCCTTTCAGACCTAGCTCTGCAGCCCTGGGATGTGAAAGGCTGGGAGAGGCTGCAGGTCTAGATCAGAACCGAGGGTCTAAGTTCTTCTTCCCTATCTCACAGCAGGGTTTATAGCCTTATGTTAAGAACAGAAAAGTATAAACAACAAGGACCTACTGTATTGCACGGGGGGCTATACTCAATGTTCTATGATACACCATAATCAAAGAATATGAAAAAGAATATATATATATATATATATATATTTACAACGGAAGCACTTTGCTACAGTAGAAACTCACACAACATTGTAACTCGACCATACTTCAATAAAATAAAATTTTAAAAAAGAATTCAGATGAAAAATACAGCAAATCAAAGATGCTGAATTAATCCTTCTCAAAAAGCATCTTCAAAAAATAAAAAATATAAAAATAAAAAGCATCTGTACCTGTGGGAATGCTGAAGTGACATCTAGAATCTGGCCTTTCTCACCTCCCCTGCAAGGCAGGGGAGGAGCAGACAAATCTGCTTTCGCAAATTAAAGAACAATGCTATTGCTCTTTCTGGTAAGATTCATATGTGAGACATAGTGTCTGAATTGAATCAGTCAGTCATGGGGCATATTCTTAAGTCAAAGGAGAAGAAAATTCCCTGGAATATCCCCAACGTTGCTGGTCTCGTCCTGGATTAAAAGCCTTCCTTTGAGTCCTACACATCAAGGAACGGGGCTGAGCTACTTGCTGCTTAAATACCACAAGCAAGCTGCTATGGTCATATATAATCAACACAGAACATGCGAAACTTGGGCTTGAAAGAATAGCGGGGCCCTAACCCTATCTGCCACCTGTCAGCTTTGTTGTTGTTTAGTCGCCCAGTCGTGTCTGACTCTGAGACCCCATGGACTGCAGCACGCCAGGCCTCTCTGTCCCACACCATCTCCCGAAGTTTGCCCAAGTTTATGCCCATTGCATCTGTGATGCCATCCAGCCATCTCATCCTCTGACCCCCTCTTCTCCTTCTGCCCTCAATCTTTCCCAGCATCAGGGACTTGTCAGCTGTGTGACCTTAATTCACCTGTTGGTTAACTGAGAAAACATGTCATTATTAAGGACTTGTATCTGCCAGGCACATCGTTTACAAAAGGGACTTAACAAGCTTTCTTTGTGAAATAGGGATCGTGGTGCCCCTCCTATCGGGGACTACGTTCTGGAAACCTCCAGGGTCTCTGGATCCATGTGCTCTTCTCCCTCTGCCCCCTGAAGAGCCACCCCATGACTGTGACCTCCCGCAGAATGGCCCTCTGAACTTTAGGTGTTTGGGGAGCCCAACGAGATGCAAAGCTGTGAAAGCATCTGGGAATGGCTTCCCCGGGTACCAGACATCAACTCACAAAGCCACTTGAAAGAACTTCCTGCATGAAACACACCCCAGCAGTGTTGGGCAGGGCATCCTGTCCTCTGAGGTTGGTCGCAGGCATGATTACAAACGGAGGGCCTTCCTGCAGTCCCCACAAAGCCCCTGATGAACTACTTCACACTTTGGGGGCACTCCACTGTTTACTGACTCAAACTCAGCACCCTCAGATCTAACACTTTCAGGCAGCTATTGTCCAAAGGAATTTGCAAGTGTTTTTAAAGAAGGTACATATTAGTTTTCTCTCCTGTGGCCTAGTTTCCCCCAATATTTGAAACAAGCAAAAATGTCTCTTGAGTTAAGCATGGAATGAACATTTTCCATCTCATGCTGACTCGGTCTTTAGAAGTGAAATTACAATTTATTTCCATAGAAAAGAAAATATTGGTAGAGGTACAATTAAGGAGGTGCTTCCCAGGTAGTGCTAGTGGTAAAGAACCTGCCTACCAATGCAGGAGACATAAGAGACACAGGTTTCATCCCTGAGTTGGGAAGATCCCCTGGAGGAGTGTATGGCAACCCACTCTAATATTCTTGAGTTTTTGCCTGGAGAATCCCATGGACAGAGGAGCCTGGTGGCTACAGTCCTTAGGGTTGCACAGAGTCAGACACAACTGAAGTGACTTAACACACACATACAATTAAGGAGAAAGATGTGAAAGGTAAAGTCCTTAAACTCCAGAAATCCTATCTTTTTAGTAAATTCCTTTGCAAATAGTGGTCAATTCAGCTGATTGGAGGGGCTTATAATAGAGCCAGACCACAAGTATATCCCTACCTAGGGTCTGTGGATTCGAATCTGCAGCCACAAGAGCTCCTTCTTCCCAGGCAGCTAGCTGTCTGTCACTGCTTCCTCTGGGAATGTCTGGGAAAAGTCTGGCTAGCAGACTAGTAGCACTTACTTTGTATTCTCATAAGCGGAGCCTCATTCATGTACTATACAAAGTGATTAGGATCTGAGTGGTCTTCAGTCAGTAGGTGACCCAGCAGGAGGTAGAAACCCTTCTGATGTGAACCTGCGTGAGCACTGGACGTGCCAGAGTCACCCAACGCCTTCACTAAGAATGTATTTCCTGGTTTCTTCACTTCCCTAAACAGAAAAGTCACTGACAAAGCTAAATGTCTCATTAGTGTGGGTAACACCTTTCTGTAGAAAAATCAGGGTTACATAATAGAACAAGAAGGTGTTTAATCTGAATATAATCAAATGTTAACATCTAACTTCCAGATTACTGGAAATACAGGGAATGAAGGAGCAGGTACCCAGCCTCTGGAGAAAGCAGAATTCTAGAAAGCCGAAGATTAAATGGGGCAGCAGTTCATACCAACAGGTAAATGTCATGGTTAAGAGCAGGGAGAGGAATACTGTTCTAGATTAAAAGGGGAATTTAAAAAGTTTTTTGAGCAACCAAATGTAAGGTATGACCTCAATTGGAGTTTGGTTTGAATAAATCAGCTGTCAAAGACAATTTGGTGCAATTGTAGAAATTTGATTATAGAAATTTGATTAAATTTGAGTATTAGTGGGTCAGAGGAGAATTATTGCTAATTAAGTTTGGTGTAATAATGCTGCTACAGTCAAGTAAGAAGAAGTTCTTTAAAAAAAAAATCTTTTGGCTGCACTTCATGGCATATGGAATCTTAGTTCCCCAACCAGGGATTGAACCCATGTCCCCTGCATTGAAAGTATGGAGTCTTAACCACTGGGCTGCTGGGGAAGTCCCCCAAAGTCCTTATTTTTCAGAAGTACATTCTAGGTATCTGAAAGTGAAATTATACGTCTATAAAAAAAGAAAACTTTCCAACAAAAGAAAAGAAAAAGATGCAGCAAGCGCATTGAGTTGCTGTTTTCAGTCACCCAGTCGTGTCCGACTGTGACCCCATGGACTGCAGCATGGACCCCATAGACTGGCTTCCCTGTCCCTCACCATCTTCCAAGGCTTGCCCAAGTTCACTTCCATTGCGTCAGTGATGCCATCCAGCCATCTCATCTTCTGACGCCCTCTTCTTCTTCTGCCCTCAATCTTTCCCAGCATCAGGGACTTTTCCAATGATTCAGCTGTTCACATCATGTGACCAAAACATATGGAATGTTAATTGTTAAATCTAAGTAATGAGTAGATCGCATTATATTCTTCTCTGCACTTTTCTGATGTTTGAAAATTTCTCCAAAAGTTAAAAACATACTAGATTTCATATTTTGTTTAGTTTCCTAGCTTTCTGATGTGTTAGCCATATGAGCCTATACAAGTTGTTTAAATTCTCTGAGGCTCTGGTCCCTCATTAGAAAATTGGTGATAAAGAGAAATTCAAAGTTGCATGAAGATTTAATCATACGTGTGTAAAAATGCTCCGTAAATGGGCAAAGCTCACAAATTGTGCTCTTTCTTTTTTATGCACTTGGCTTTTTAAAGTCTTGAAATGAACTCCAGATTGCATAGGACTCAGCATCTCTCAAAGTGATGCAGGTTCTTGCATTAACCAGGGTTCTCTAGAGAAAGAGAACCAATAGGATATATTTATATATCTATAATTCATCGATTGATCAATCTACCTATCTAGTCCTCCTCTATCTATTTACCCATCCATCCATCCATCTATCTATCCTTCTACCTATCTATAGAGACCAAGAGAGACCAAAAGAGAAACAAATAGAGAGACAGAGGGAGAGAGATTTTACGGAATTGGCTGCTATGAAGGCCAGCAAGCTCACACCTGCAGGGCTAGCAGGCTAGCGACCTGAGGAGGAGATGGTCCTGCAGATGGAAGGCCATGACTTGCAGGATCCCCTCGTCTCTGCAAGACCTCAGGTTTTGTTCTGAAAAGGCCTTTGACTAGTTGGATGAGCCCCAACCACATTTTGGAGAGTCATTTATGCTATTCCATCTACTGATTTAAACATCAACCTTGTCTAAAAAATACGTCCACAGCAACATCTACAGTAATATTTGAGTAAATATCTGGGTACCGGGGCCTAACTAGGTTGACACATAAAATTAACCACTGCTATGTTTCAAAAACAATTGATTAAAGAGATAGCTAGTGTTTTGCTCTGTACAATTCTGTGCTGCTGCTGCTGCTAAATCACTTCAGTAGTGTCTGACTCTGTGCAACCCCATAGACGGCAGCCCACCAGGCTCCCCCGTCCCTGGGATTCTCCAGGCAAGAATACTGGAGTGGGTTGCCATTTCCTTCTCCAATGCATGAAAGTGAAAAGTGAAAGAGAAGTCGCTCAGTCGTGTCTGACTCTTAGCGACCCCATGGACTGCAGCCTACCAGGCTCCTCCATCCATGGGATTTTCCAGGCAAGAGTACTGGAGTGGGGTGCCATTGCCTTCTCCCAGCAGTTGCCTAAAATTGGCCTACTGTTGTATCATTCTGAGTCATTCAATGTCGTACCTTTCCAACTGGCAAGAAATATTTAGGGGTTAAAAAAATACACCTAAATTTAGTTGACATTTTTCCTGTAGCTTCCCTTGTGGCTCAGCTGGTAAAGAATCTGCCTGCAATGTGGGACACCTGGGTTCGATCCCTGGGTTGGAAAGATCCGCTGGAGAAGGGAAAGGCTACCTACTCCAGTATTCTGGCCTGGAGAATTCCATGGACTGTATAGTCGATGGGGTCGCAAAAAGTTGGACATGACTGAGCAACTTTCACTTTCACTTCCTGTAACTTCTTATCTAAAATTTATCCTTAAACAGAATATAGTAAATTCCTTGTTTTCCAGGATGAGAATGTAAGACCCATGAGAACAAGGGTCCTTCTGTCCCCACACTGTTGTAACCATGGTTACTGTAGCCTTGGTAACAAGGGCTGTGCCTGACAGAGGAAGTGCTCTCCACAGACTATATTGAAGGAATCCATGATGAGAGGACCAAGCAGGTATCAGAAGGGCAGTTAGTAAAGTGTGATCAGGATATTACATGGATAACTTCTAGGATCAAATTTGGCTGCAGTCCACATGCATAGAAGAAATTCCATTTCAGTTTAACCTGAAACATTTTACTGCTTGCCCAGACATTTGGAGACCAGGGTTACTAAAGTAGCAATTGTTAAGTAAAATATGAAGATCCTGTTCAAGTATGTTCTGCGTGGAATCTTTCACATGGATGGAATGACATGCCAATTATTTACATAATCTAATTATCTTCAGTGAGAATTCTCAGAGCCAGCCCTTGAACTTTCTAGTGGGCAACTGTAGAGGGTGTGGAGCTGACTTTCCCAAAATAGCTCCCTGTCATCTCAGGGCATAGAATTCCTGAAGGGCCACCATTTGGGGCATATTCCTTAAATCTTGAGAGGATTTAACTTTCTAGCATGCTCAATCAAGATGCAAATGCTTCACTAGGATAATATGTGAAAACTGTCAGGTTAGTCCTTCAGCCAGGGATCCACTCAGTCTATTAATTGACTCAGCAATTAGTAGATGTCTCATATTTTTTTCCTTAGTGACGATTTTCTCAGTTTTGACAATTCAGAAATATCCATAATCAATTCTGCCCTTGTAGCTGTTGAGTTGTGTTGTTCTTCTCTTAGTTGTGTCCGACTCTTTGTGACCCCATGGACTCTAGCCCACCAGGCTCCTCTGTCCATGGGAGTTGCCAGGCAAGAATACTGGAATGGGTTGCCACTTCCTTCTCCAGGGGATCTTCTTGAGCCAGGGATCAAACCCACGCCTCCTGTGTCTCCTGGGTTGGCAAGTTGATTCCTTACCATCTGAGCCACCAGGGAAGCCTCTTGTAACCGTAGAGGAATCAAATTCCATGGAAGCCACAGAGTTTGTGTTTAGTGTCTCTCTTTCCCCTTACACGATTAGTTAGATGCACATTAGAAATAGTCTAATTGTTTCCACCTTCATGAAGAGGAAGGGCAGTGTTCCGGGCTCTCGCTCAGGGAGGGGTCAGGCCTGTGGAATGCCGTCGGATGACTCTCCGCTGACGTGTCTGTGGTGGTTGCCAGGGTGTCGCCCATATGTTTATACACTTATATAAAAATGACCTAAGGGATGAAGAATGAGCAGCAGCACTTCAGCATTTGGAATCATTTCTATAAACCTATTAGATTTCTTTCATCAATCCTTCCAAAGTAAAAAACCATACATTGTACAGAAAACAAGACCAAGAAACGTTTCTATAAATTCACAGTTGTACTGTTGGCCTCTCATAGAATGTTATCATGTGAGCAGATATGACACTAGGAAGTATCATTTCAAATATAAGTGTCATTTTAAAAATAAATAAGCCCCAAACCTGTAGGAAAAATTTAATGTTTCCCAATTGGATATGAAGGTCTATTATTAATGTCTCCGTCTCATAATATTCATCATTTAAGTTACAACCTCAAGCTGATATACAAGTTGCATTTGACTACAGAAACTCCTCTTTGGCTCCCTTTCATGGACAAAACTTTACCATATTACACTAGTTTTCAAAATTACACAAGATATAAATGGTTTACCAGTCATATTCTCTGAGAAGAGAATTTCATGCTCTATTTCTATATTTTGGTAACAGAGACATTAGGAGTTGATAGAAAGAGCATCTTATCTCTGCTGCAACCAGCAGCAGCACAACGTCACGTTTTCTAGGATGGCCCCTGATCGCACAGCTCCTGGAATCATGATGAAAATTAAGTGGAACAAAGTGTCCAAGTTCTCAGCCAAAGGTCTGGCATATTTCACTCTCCACATCTCTGTTTCTCTTGCTTATCCTTAAGGGATCTGAAATTCGTATATGGAAGACCTGAAAATGCTTTTATAGACGGGGATCTCGCTGAAGCAGGCAAAATTCTGCTACTACAGGTCATGTACTTTTCATGTGTTTGTATTTTATATTAAATCTATCAAAACATTTTCTATGAAGAGACTGAAACCCTTTCCAAGAAGGCCAATCTCTTCCAAGAAAGTATCCCCCCAGTATTGTCACATTAATGTCACATATGTATGCATTGCTGCCCTTTTGTCAAGGTAAAGAACACATCACATGCAACAAGTTCAAAGGTGCATCTGCAAAGCAAATGTGTCTGTAATCAGTATGACCAACATTATTTGTAGGCAGAAACACAACCATCTTGTCCCCTACGCTGATACTCAGTTGTTTGGGGGAAATGATGACTTTTAGACATCTAATAAATCACTCGCAGAATTATGTATCCATAACGACAAGTCAGCACACTTCTCTTTAAAAATTTTAAACCATCTTCGAGTAGTAGGACAGACTTCCCTGTTAATTACTACTAATACTCACACAAAGCCACATGAATTGAAGGAAAATCTCCCACCTTTTGCAGCCTCCTCCTCCTTCCTTTTATACTAAATGTTTGCTGTGGCTCTGTTCTGATGGATGTATGTGTGTGTGCGCTCAGTCAGTTAGTCATGTCCAACTCTTTGTGACCCCATGGACTTGTAGCCCATGAGGCTCCTCTGTCCATGGAATTTTCTAGGCAAGAATACTGGAGCAGGTTGCCATTTCTTACTCCAGGGGATCTTCCTGACCCAAGGATTGAACCCTAGTCTCTTGCATCTCCTGCATTGGCAGGCAGATTCTTTATCATTGGTCCACTTGGGAAGTCCATCTGACGGATGTATAATCTCTTAAAAATGTATTCTGTGCTTTCTAACCGTTCATTTCATGGAATAAAGGTTTGAAACCTTACTGGATGACATGGTGTTACCTCTCGTTATAAAGATTCTGAGTTTTCAGCTTCCTTTCTCCACAAATGACCGCTGTCCCCTACTGACCAGCCCTCAACCCCTGCTTTCAGAATTCAGGCCCAACAGTGTCAAAACTGTACTTGTTGGTAGTCACCTGGGTAACTTCAAAATGTCCATCTTTTAGAATGCCCCCAAAATGGAAGGTCCCAATATGAGAGTCTCTTAAATAACAGAT
Source organism: Cervus elaphus (assembly GCF_910594005.1). Taxonomy (NCBI): domain Eukaryota; kingdom Metazoa; phylum Chordata; class Mammalia; order Artiodactyla; family Cervidae; genus Cervus; species Cervus elaphus. The sequence continues at coordinate 44,703,533 of NC_057841.1, forward strand.
AAAAAAAAAAATTAGGCAAGATACCACCATCTCAATTTCTGTAAAATAAAACCCAGACACTAAAAAACGATAGACTGGCACCAAAACCAAATCATTCGTGTCAAAAGGAGAGAATACTGACTCTGGCCCCTTTAGAAGAGGTGCTGCTATGCGACATTCACAGTTGTCTTTCTTGGTTTGTCCTCTGTTATATTTTTCCTTTGACCTTATGCCTCTTCATCTTGTTTAAAGTCTGCTTGATCATAGTTCTCTGCACAACTGTATCCGTGTTTGCTGAAGACTTTGCAGAAGTTCACTGGGCGTGGGCACCAAGGACAAGTGAGTTGCTGAGTATCTCTCATTTATTCCCTCCGGCCAGGAGAACACAAATGCTTGGTAGCAAGTGTGCTCCAGGGAAGTCCAGGCAGTGCAGAAGGCCATGAGATGGCCATGTGTAGCTGTCCCGTGAAATCTCAAAGTGTAGGGCAGTAATAGGGATGAGTGACATGGTTGCTCTCCTGTCTCTCATCAGAAAGTCAAATGTAAATTGACTCAGAATTGGCAGTGAGCAGAAAGTGGGCTGGAGAAGCTGAGGGGGCTGCTGGAAATGAGGGGGACGGACATCCCCACAGTCCCTCAGCCCCCTCCTAGCTCCCACAAAAGGTGACTTGCATGAATGCAAAGGAAAGAAATGTACTTGGGGCTGCCCACCACTTATTGATACCCTGGAGCCAGCCAAGCTCCTTCCAGGCTACACTCAGTAAAGAAATACCCAAGGCTGGGTGTCATAGGATGTGCAATCCCACTGTGGACTGTGGATAAGAGTGAAGAGAAAATAATTTACTGAGCATCTTCTGTGATCCAGACCCAGTGCTCAATGCGTGGTGTTCACAATAATACTATGTGGAAATGCCAGCTCCAAAAGATGAGAAAGTTGAACCTTAGAGAGAGAGTAAGTAGCCTGCCCAATTTTGTAGCATTGATAAGAGTCAGCAGGAAGGGTCCCACCCAGATCTGTCTGATTATGAAGCCTTTACCACCTGTAATCTTGAGGAGCATGGCTGGGGTAACGGAAAAGGCAGAAGACCTCAAAGGCACAGAGTCTAGGTGGAGCTCCAGTTCCCTCACCCACCATCCCTCCATCCCCATCTCCTTTCTCCCTCCCCAGCAGGTCCAGTGTTGAATCAAGACCTCCAGCTGCCTGCCATGTCGCCTGGGCCTGACTTTCCTTCTCTATAAACAGGCGACTGGACAGTGGCACTGACCCAAGAGTAGGCCTGTCGGGGCGGCGCCCACACTCAGCCTGCTTTGCTCCGGACCCGCTGAGCACTTGGTTCTCTCTGCACACGGACCTGGTGTTTCCTGTCCTGATTTGACTTTACAGAGACCCTCCCATGGGTCACCAGTTGTGGTTCTGGTGATACTGTTCAATACAGTCTGAACTGGGTAGTCGTTTTTCTAGCTGTTGTTCTTAACAACGTATGGAATGTCTCTCTTCTTCAACAAGTGCCATTTCATTTCAGACCACTTTGAGAGCGAATGTGCTGGCAGCGGCTTATAGACACAGTGGTGCAGCCCCGTGATGGTGAGGCCTGTGGGGCTGTATCTCGGCTTTATGACTATTCCTGAACACACCTGTCCTTGTGCAAACTGTACTAGGAGGGGCCTCAGGCCAGAACACCCTGTGATGTCTAAGGTTATTAACAAGGCAGGGAAAGGAAGTTAATTCCACCAACTCCCCACCAGGCCTGTGGGGCTAAAAACTCCAGGGATCCACCCACTGCAAGAAGTACAATTGGTACTAAAGTACTGCTTCCCTATAAGAAAAGTTTCTGATCTAAGACCAGGGCATAGAACAGCATAAGTGCTCTTTTGCTTTTCAGTTTCCTGATATTTGATTTTATTTGATTTTTTCACCCTTGATTTTGTTTTGAAAGTTAAAGAAGTTACTCTTTTAATGCTACTCAGCCATAAAAAAGAACAAAATAATGCCATTTACAGCAACATGGATACAATTAGAGAAGATCAAACTAAGTGAAGTAAGTTAGAAAGTGAAAGACAAATACCACATGATATCACTTATGTATGGAATCTAAAATTTGTGTCAACAAATGAACTTATCCATGGAACAGAAAGAGACTCACAGACATAGAGAACAGACTGGTGGTGGCCAAGTGGGGAAGGGAGGGTGGGGGAGGGATGGATTGGGAGTTTGGGATTAGCAGATGCAAACTATTACATACAGGATGGATGAACAACAAGGTCCTATTGTGTAGCACAGGGAACTGTATTCAGTATCTAAGATAAATCATAATGGAAAAAGAATATGAAAAAGAATATATATATATGTAAAAATGAATCATTTTGCTATACAGCAGAAATTAAGACAACATTGTATATCATTTATATTTCAATTTTAAAAAATTTACTAGAACCACGCACAGAAAAAAAGAAAAAAAAATTACTTCTTTATTTTCAGCAGTTCAACGTGTCTCAGGGCAACCTTGCTCCTGATGGTGAAGATGTTTAAGAGAATGGGGACGTTCTCGGTCCTGCCGGAGAGTCTCAAATCTCTGGCAGCTCATTTTTCCTGCCAGAGATTGGATGACCATTTCATCAAGGCACCTTAGAGTAGGTGCAATTCCACAGACTCTAAGGTACCTCTGCCTGAAGCGTAATCATTCAGACAACCGATATTCACTAAGCCCTTGTTCTGCACAGGCCCCAGTATTCAACACTGTGGAGGATGCAAAAAGCCAGGGTCAAGATCCCTTTCTAAATAAGCTTAGGGATTTCACTGGTTATTGAGTGGCTAAGACTCTGTGCTCCCAATGCAGGGGGCCCAGGTTCGATCCCTGGTCAGAGCATCAGATCCCACACGAAGCAACTAAGATGCAGCATGGCCAAATTAATTAATTTATATATACATATACATATATATATATATATATATAAAAGAAGCTTAACTTCTTTCGGGGAGAGGAAGTAAACAAAACAAAAGCCTTCATAGGGCATATGTGTGCTTAGTCACTCAGTCCTGTCCAACTCTTTGAGACCCCCATGGACTGCAGCCCACCACGCTCCTCTGTCCATGGGGATTCTCCAGGCAAGAATGTTGGAGTCGGTTGCCATGCCCTCCTCCAGGGGATCTTCCCAACCCAAGGATCAAACCCAGGTCTCCCACATTGCAGGTGGATTCTTTACTAACTGAGCCACCAGGGAAGCCCAAGAATACTGGAGTGTATCCTATCCCTTCTCCAGGGGATCTTCCTGACCCAGGAATTGAATTGGGGTCTCCTGCATTGCAGGAGGATTCTTTACCAGCTGAGCCATCAAGGAAGCCCCTTCATAGGACATATATCATATAATTAACTCCTAGAGAGAAAAGTGGTTAGAAGTTCAGAAGAGAGATGGACCCCTGACAAATTTCATTCACTAGATCACAAATTCATTCAGTCACTCTGCCAACGAGGATTTATGGACTTGTGTTTAGGCGCTGAGGGAATTTCAAGATGAATAAGAAAAGGCCCTTCCCACTGGACTTGCAGTGAAGTAGGCAAGCTGAGTCATGTTCCCAAATAACTATAATTCAAATGAGAAGGTATTATAGTAAGTGCCACAGGAGACGTAGAGATAAACGTGTTGGAATTTCAGATCGCAAGGGGACGGGAGCTTGGAGCCAGTCCAGGGAGCCTCACAAAGCAGATACTCAGGCTGAGCCCTGCAGCAGGGGAGGGTCTGCCCACGTGCAGGTGGTTACAATCACTTCCGGCAGTGGTGCCCAGATAGCATCATCTTACGTTGGCCATTGGTATTTGGAACATATTTTGTATGGGAACGATATTCTGTCTGGTTTCCTCGGCCTGTCCTCAAAGCTCATTTAATTCACAGTGTACGTGAGGAATATTGTCAACATATTCTTTCAACTACACATAAATACTATGTCAGGATTCCTATGGGAAAATTCCAGCTATGCAAATATCTGAAGCCAGGCACACACTTCCTGCTCTCCCACTGTGGGGTCCCCTTTCAACATCGCCCCCAGACCCCTCAGGCCTCCAGCCGACAAAGGAAGACCACAAAGGTGTCTGGGAACAGGGAGGTTTGCAAGGAAGTTTCCTAGTCATGGGGCCTGGAGCTTACATAACTCCCAATGTTTCTGTTTAAGAAAAATAACTTAGAAATCACTGACTTTTGCCAATTTTATGAAAACATAAGTCTGTGTGGACATTTCAAAAGGGCCCCTCCCGGGACCTGGGGAGTCCTGGCAATGAGAGCCCATGAATTCAAAGCTTCATTAACTTTCTGCAAAATTGAACCCTGAGATTTGAAAAGCTTAGAGGTGAGGACTCTGTTTACTCTCTATGCATCACCGAATTGTGGTGAAGTGCTCTGTACTGGGGGGAAAGGGACCGAGGTTCCAGCAGCCACCCCCCTTGCTGGCCATGAAGTAGAGGGCAAAGGTGGTGAGGGAAGGAAGGTTGGGGGAGGCCTGGGGTCATGCATCAGAGCATGGGTGTGGGAGCCAGACCTACCAGGGCTGGTATTCCAGGGTGTTCTAGAGTCAACCCTGGCAAGTGGCTCTACCTTTTTGATCCTGAGGTTGCTCATTTGTAAAATGGGGGAATTGTCATTGTCATGTGTAATGGTGCCAACTTCAGAGGAAGGTTTCAGTGAAACGTTTAAAGTACCTAGCTCAGGTGGTCCAGCAGCTAGGACTCGGCGCTTTCTATCAGCCTTACTAGGGCTGATAGTAAGGGTTCAATACCTGGTCGGGAAACTAAGATACCAGAAGCCACGTGGCATAGCCAAAAAAAAAAGTATTAAAAATAAATGAAATACCTAATCAATGCCTGGCTCTCCACAAGTGTTTAACCACATGGAGGGACAAGTGGTCTGGAAATTATGATGCTATCTATTTCAAATAACTTTGCAAAAACCCACTTTCCTGCCGGTAGCTTGAGTTCACTTGCTTCTACCCTGGAATGAAGAAGGGACTGCAAGAGATGTGGCCAGACCTGGCTGGACTCCAGAACCTCCTGGAGACGAGGGACACACTCACGAGTCCTTTGTGAATGGTAAGACCAGGACACCTGGCAATCTGTGTTGATCGGAGCCTGGCTGTCAGAGGTGCTCCCCAGATGTCCCAGCCGATGGCCGATTACAGTGCTTCCAAAGTGAAGGAAAGCCAGACAGCTGAGAGGGACTGGAGAAGCAGGCTGGGTGAGGGGGCTGAAACACAGGCGCTAAGGTATTTTTATTTAAAACTGGTCAGGTAGAGCCCTCACCTTTTACAGACAACACTGAAACATTTAGAGATGGAGTGATAGGTCCTCTGCGACTTGCTTCCCCGGGGGGGAAATAGTTGAGGGTGCAGATAAATGGGCCATGTCTCTTCTTTTGTATAGGTCTGACATGTGTCATAGTAAAAAGATTAGAAGTGACCAGATAAATAAAATCACTTATGCTATAACTGGGCAAACGTCCGCATGTGTCCTGCACTGTACCCTCCCCTCTCCCCCGTCCTGCCAGCGAGGTTCACCTGATTAATATCCTCCTGCGTGTCTTGTCCAGCCTAGCCTCTGTGTCCCCGGAATGGAACAGGCTCTTCCCCACTGTGGGGGGTGGGGGCTGGGTTTGTGTGAGAGGCATTGTGGTGGAGGTGGGTGGTCCCCACTGGGTGCTGCGAGTCTGCTGTCTTCATTTTCCTCCTCGCCTGACCCAGCCTCGAGTTCAGGACCCCTGTGTGCTCTGCTTCCTGGGCCCAACACCTGCTCGGCCAGCGCCCTCCGTGAGATCTCCAGGAACCACGCATGTCGACCATCCTGACTTCTCTCTTGTATTTGGAACCTGGTGCTTGAGCTCAACCCAGTTTCATTCCTGCGGCTTCTTTCCCCATTTTTCTCTCAGTTTGGGCCCCTCACCCTGTCTCTGTGATCAGCTGGTGCTCTCAACTCAGAGTGACAACAAAAGATGGAATAATTGCCTTTATTCAACCCAATAGAATGTACATTTCATTTCCCAGGATTTTTATTAAGGAATTTTAAATTGACTATTTATGTTGCTTTAGATGGATCAATTTCAGCCACCCTAATGAAATCACTATAGCAAACCTCTGAAGCATTAGAATACATGCCATCTACTCATTTCCTACTACTGCTGATACAAGTTGCCACATGAATGGCTTCAAAAACATGCATTTCTTCTCTCACAGTTCTGGAGGCCAGAAGCCTGAGGTGGGTCTTCCTGAGTCAGAATTGAGGTAGCAGCAGGGGCGTGCTGGTCCAGAGGCTCTGGGGGAATCTGTTTCCTGACCTGCCCAGCTCTTAGGGCCTCCTGCGCTTGCTGGCTCTTGGCCCCTTCCTCCATGGTCAAAGCTGGCAGGGCAGCACCTTATCTGACTCTGACCCTTTTACCTTCCTCTTCCCCTCCAAATGACTCCTGGGCTTACATTGGGCCCAGCTGCAAAATCCAGAATACCCTCTTTAAGGCCAGCTGATTAGTCATCTTAGTTCCACCTGTAACATTCATTCTCCCCTTGCCTCAAAACCCAACATAGACACAGCTTCCAAGGATTACTGTGTGGAAGTCTTTGGAGGGAGGGTGCTTTATTCGGCCTACCACACACTACTGTTGTTATTTAGTTGCTAAGTTGTGTCCGACTTTTTGAAATCCCATGGACTAGAGCCCACCAGGCTTCTCTGTCCATGGGATTTCCCAGGCAAGAATACTGGAGCCTGTTGCTATTTCCTTCTCCAGGGGATCTTGCTGATCCAGGAATCGAACTCGTCTCCCGTGCTGCAGGCTGGAAGCCCAATAAAAACTGTACAGATGACCAAGGTACTGTTCAGTTACATTTGTCCAAACAAACCAGTGATTGGATTTTCCTGGTGGTCCAGTGATTAAGAATCTGCCTTCCAATGTAGGGGACATGGGTTCAATCCCTGGTCCAGGAACATCCTAGGTACCTCGAGGCAACAAAGCCAATGTACCACAGCTACTGAGTCTACACACCCTAGAGCCCCATGCTCTACAAAAAGAGGAGCTACCTGCAATAAGGAGTAGCCCCTGCTCACCGAAACTAGAGAGAATGCAAATACAGCGACGAAGACCCAAAACAGCCAAAAACAAGTACATAAATATATACTTTATATACATATATATATAAATGGTGATTGAATGTCTCACGTCCCACACCATCTATCTCCACCTCAGCCTTTCCAGGTTTCCAGAAAGGGCACCCGGTGATTTTGTGTGAACTCCTGATCTTACAAAACGGCCTCTTGGGTGACAGTACCTGGCCTACACCCGTCATCTATTGCTGTCTCAGCACCATCCTGCTCTCCTTACAGCCCCAGGGCCCCAGAGAAGCTGCACTAGGGCACAACGTCAGAATCCAACAGTCCTGCGCCGGGCTGGGTGCAGGAGACCCTCTGGCAGAGAAGAGAATCCTGAAGCTGGAGCAGAACCAGCTTCTATTTTTCCAGCTTGTTTCACAGATGAGGAAAACAAGGTCTCAGGATGCTAGGTGACTTCAGAAAGACATATAGAAAGTGGTGTTGGGGTTCAGAACCAGAAGTAGATCTTGAGGGGTAAACAGAGCCTACCTCAGTTTCTTCCCAAATCACCACTCATCACATCCGTAATTCTTTTAGAGGAATACTTGCTTCAGATTCAGACATACAGAGCAGATCTGTGGTTGCCAAGGGGCAGGTGAAGGGTGGGGAGGGATGGATTGGGAGGTTGGGATTAGCTGATGCAAGCTCTTACATATAGGATGGGTAAACAACAAGGTCCTACTGTATAGCACAGGGAACTGTATTCAATGTGATAAACCACAGTGGAAAAGAATATATTTTTTTAAAAAGATGTATATATACGTATAACTGAATCACTGTATATACATATAGGAGAAATTAACACACAACATGGCAAATCAACTGTACTTCAATTTAAGAAAAGAGAACACTTGTTTTTTAACAGGAAGGTCAATGTCACTTACAAGTTATGAGACTAGAGCCCCATGATAGTAGAAGAATGAAAGTCCTTTGTTCCAAAAGAGATAAGATGTGGAAACACACTGAAGAAAAGTAACAGTGAAGAGAACAGTTAAGCCTGAATTCAGAATAAGCTCCTTTTACACGCTCAGGCCAAGCCTAGGGAGGTGGAACCTTCTCTTAGGAGTTGTCCCAGATGTGAGAGTGGGTCCAAAAGGGGTGTAGCCCTCCCCCCAAGGCAGTGGAAGCATGAGGCCGACTGCACCCAGCCCTGGTAGTCCAGCCTGCTGGCCCACGGGAGCAGGAACACAGGCTGCTCGCATCCTGCCCACGCCCTTGCTTGTATGTCTATACTCTCTGATTCATTCACTCATCCATTGGTTCTCAGTAGAGGTGCCTGCGCTGAGAGCCAGCGCAGCAGGGATATGAGAGAAAGAAAAGGTGAAGAGTTTCCCAGAGCCCAGCGTCCAGGTATGTCGTTCACAGAATTAAACTTTCATACCCGTGAGCTCTGCCACACCCCACAGAGGTAACACGGCCTCGGAAATACCGCAGTTGGAGGTGTCTAAGCACTCAGAAGGTCCTCCCATGGGAAAAGTGCAGAAACAGGGCAGCGCTTGGCCAGGAGCCCGAGAGAGGCCAGGGGTATAGCCTGGTCAGAGGTAGGCACCGTGGTCAGGTCTTCAGAGCAAAGCGAGCATCCGTCATGCTGCCCGGGGCCAGCTCCTTTACCTCGAAAACAATTGTCATTGCTCAATGGACCACATGCAGTCAGTTCATGTCTGTCTTTCTAGAGAGTGGATTCTCTCACTTCTCAGGGGAGCAATCAGTGCATACATATTGATGCCTGGGAGGAGTGTGGAGGCTGCCTGTGTGTGTGCTAAGCTGCTTCAGTTGTGTCCGACTCTGCGTGACCCTATGGACTGTAGCCCACCAGATTCCCCTGTCCACGGATTCTCCAGGCAAGAATACTGGAGTGAGTGGCCTTGCCCTCCCCCAGGGGATCTTCCAGGCCCAGGAATTGAACTTGTGTCTCTTACATCTCCTGCATTAGCAGGTGGGTTCTTTACCACTATCACCACCTGGGAAACCCCCAGTGGAGGGTGGTTCCTTATTTAATAATTCCATTTGTAAATAAACCCAGATCTTAACAAAAGGAAAACAGTGATATACCTTCTCTGTGTCGCTATTGAAGGGACAGTTGATATTACAACTCTTCTCTCTACCTTGTGTATTTTTAACTGTGAGGCATTCTCCTCATTGGGGGCTGGCAGTTTAATTCAACAGTCTCCTGTCAGTTGGTTCCCCATAATCAGACATCTGAGTAAGTCTATAAAGAGAAATGTCTCCTGCATGGAGGATATTGAAATGATTTCTTTGTCTTAAGTGTGTAGAAGTGATGTTTAGTCAAACAGTGAACCGTTTTGTGTGTTAAATAATGCAAAATGAATTCTGACAAATACGTGTCAGATTTAAAAAAGATGTAGGTGATTTAATTCAATTTTGCATCATTTAACTTTGCTATTCTAATTCATTGCCACATAGAATGAGCTTTCATGAGAGGGGCTGATTTATCACCATTGCTTTTCTTCCTATTTTCTTTCCTTTTTTATAATACTCCTGAAATAGGACTGGAGAGTTATTTTTAAAAATGGCTCTTTGTGCTTGCCAGATCAATAGCAAAATCATTTAGAATTTTAAATAAAATACATTTGAGGGTCCTTAAAAACCTCACCATGGAGACCAGAGAGTGAACGGTTACCATGGAGATGTGTGTGAGTCCACAGTGCCACAGAGTTATGATCGCCCACAGTCAGACATGACTGTGAATCGGAAATCGCATGTAAAGCATTTTCAGTTCCTCACTGCAAGCCTGGTGACAAATGAAATGAATATGAAGCAGACTTTAGTACCCTAGAAGTGTGCTCACCCCTGGGATAGGAAGAGGGAATCTTGGCACCCCGACTTCACCCAAATTCCTGACTCAGTTTGGAGAGGAGGCTGAGCAATCATGTCGTAAACAAGCTTCTCCGGAGACTTTGAGAACCAGCCCAGCATGAGAATCTCACAAACCAGAGTTTCTGGGCAGTTAGTCATCAGGTACGGGTTGGCTGTGGTTAAATAGAGTTTTTGCTGATCTTTCAGGGATTTACTTTGATGTTAAGAGTTAATTGCAGCGAATTAAAATTTGTAAAAACCTAGTTCTTTCTTAAGCATTGACATCCAATTCACATACGGTACTGTCTTTACTAATTTGACACATTTTAGCCATCATTTTCAGAGGAGCTTTTACAATTTAAATTCCCTTTGTTATGATTGTAGTAAACTTGATTTTTAAAAATATACCTAAAACTTTAATGCAACAAAACTGTCTCAAGTTCTTAAATAGCTAATTAAAATGTTAAACTAAACAGATAATCTCTTCAGTATTCTAATAGTGTAAAAGCACAGTGAGATTTGAGCCAAATTATCACAAAGAAAAGTTATATATTTGAAATCTGAATCACTATGCTAACTTCTCTGACTCTAATAACCCAATTATTAAACACTTTGAAAATGTATGAAATGCAAATCCTCAGATTCTGTAACACAAAAATACATTTATTAGACTCTCTGGGTTTAATCTTCTTAAACATTTTTAGACTTAATGAAGGGCAGGGCCACCCACTCCAGTATTCTTGCCTGGAGAATTCCAGGGACAGAGAAGCCTGGTGGGCTAGAGTCTATAGGGTCCATAGAGTCGGACACGACTGAGCCAATAACACTTTCACTTTCTAAATCTTCGCAGGGAGAACATTTCCTCCTTGCTTACGAAGGAGAGGTTCTGGAAGGGACGTTGATGGAAAGGTTGTGCTAAATGTGAGTTTTCAGCACCACGTACATGCTGGGGTTCAGGGTTTTCACCTGGAGCTCTCAGACGGCAGGTGTGACGATCACCACTGCTGGAGATGGTGACACGCTGTGGGTCACCACCTACTAGTGCGGCTGCATGTCTCAGCTGCTGACCTGGGCATCAGAGGGTAGGATGGGGGATTGTGACACGGTCTGTAACGTGGTCTTCCTGCTGAATCCTGCCTGGGGACTGAGATGGGGGAAGTATGAAAAGGGGAGGAAGGGAACTGGACACTAGAGGTCTCACCCGGTCAGTGGATCTTCTAGGAGCAGATAATCCATGGGGTTTCCCTGTAGGGACAATGGCAGATAGTTTTCAAATAACGGGGGTCTGAGAAGTAGGTCACCACCTGGATTTGGTGGAAGAGGCTCATAGTCTACATGTCCACCTAGTAGTAATCTGTACTAGTTAGTACGAAGACTAGGCTGCTGTAACAAAGAGCCCTCTATTGGCTGGTTCACTGAACAGCCCTGTGGAAAATGCGCCAGACTGATGGGGAAGCTGTGCTCCTCACAATGGTTCTGTGACCTAGGTACCTACATGCTGTTGCTTCATTGTCCCCCAGGGCTTCCTAACCTGGGGTTCTCAGATCCCCAAAGAGTCCATGGATAGAGTTCAGAGGCTCCATAAACTTGGCTTGGGAAAAAAATTGCATCTCTATATTAACATTTCCTTCAATTATGAACATAGGAAACAAACCTTGGTACTATTAGCCATACTACTTGTGAATTCATCTCCTATATGAATAATAGATATTTTATATAGGTTTCAGTTGTCTTGATAATTTATATTCATCATTACCTTGAAATTATGGACATGAATTTGAGCAAACTCCAGGAGATGGTGAAGGACAGAGGAGCCTGGACTGCTGCAGTCCCCGGGGCTGCAGAGACGGACACGACCTATCGAATGAACCACAACAACACTGGTAATGATTAAAACTGCTGCTACTTATTATTAGATAGCTCACTAAAGCATATATATTACTATATCACAGATTAGTCTTTAAAACATAGATAACATTTTAAGTATATTTCAAAGCAATTTATTTATATTTCAATAATTTTATTTTCTACTTACATGTGAAATCTACTTTTTCACTGAGTTACAACATATACACAGTGTCTTAAATACACACAAGTGCGAAGCGTCTGGCTAGCTGAAATTATACATTTTAATGATATCAAAGTGTAGAACTTCATCACCAAAGAACGCTTCCCTTTGGTTTTTCCCAGTTTTCTTTTGGTGACGCTCTTGCAGAAGTAACTATTATTCAGACTACTGTTACCACTAATTAGTGTTATTTGTTCTTGACATTTAAATGAAATCATATAGTATGTGCACTTTTTTTTAAAGGACAATTTTTTAGAACAGTTTTAGGTTTACAAGAAAACTGAGAGAAAGGCACAGAGAACCACAGACCCCTGTTCCCGCATGCATAGCCTCCACCTTTATCACCACCGCTCTCCAGAAAGCTCCTTCTTTTTTAAACCAACATGGGGGTTTTCCAGGTGGCTCAGCAGTAAAGGCTTTACCTCCCAGTGCAGGAAACACAGGAGACATGGGTTCAATCCCTGGATCAGGAAGATTCCCTGGAGTAGGAAATGGCAATCCATTCCAGTATCTTTGTCTGAAGAATTCTATGGACAGAGGAGCCCAGTGGGCTTCAGTCCATGGGTTGGCAAATAGTCAGACATGATTGAGCACACACACACGCAGGAACCTACATGGACATGTCATAATCACCCTAAGTGCATAGTTTACCTTAGAGTTCACTCTTGGTGGTGTACATTCTGTGAATTTGGGCGAATGTATAAGGATATATCTACCATTATAGTATTGACTGCCCTAAGAATCCTCTGTGCTCTGCCTTTTTCTCTCTCCCTCTGTCATCTGAATATTTTTTTATTAAGATATAACTGACATATCATATTAGCTTCAGGTGTACAAGGTAATGATTTTATATTTATTTGTGTTGTGAAATAATCACCACGATACATATAATTAACATCTGGACACTTTAGTGTTGTCTTCCTTCACACAACATAATGTCTGTGGGGTTCATCCATGCTTTTGTCTATGTCAGCAATCCACTCCCTCTTCTGCTGTGTAGTATTTCATTTTATGAATAGAAACAATTTCTCTGTTCTCCTGTTGGTGGACATATGAGTTTTTTCTTGTTTTTGACTGTTAGACGTAGAGCTATATCTAAAAGTTTTTTAGACTATTGGACATAAAGCTATGTCTAATAGTCAAAAACATTCTTATATATATCTTTGCCAACATATGGACTAGTTTCTCTTGGGTGGGATTGCTGGGTCGCAAGGTGATCACATGTGTGGTTGTTGTAGATTCTGCTGAACTATTTTTCAAACTGGTTGAATGAGATTATGTTCTCATTAGGAAGTAATGTTTAAGTGTTCTAGTTGCTCCACATTCTCACAGATATTAGGGATTATCAGTGTTTCAAACTTCAGTCACTCTGCCTGCCTGATAAGTCGCGTCTGTTGTGGCCTGCTCTTTACAACTCCATGGACTGTTGCCCACGAGGCTCTTCTGTCCATGGGATTCTCCAGGTAAGAATACTGGAGTGGGTTGCCATTCCCTTCTCCAGGGGATCTTCCTAACCCAAGGATCGAACCTGGGTCTCCTGAATTGCAGACAGATTCTTTACTGTCTGAGCCACCAGGGAAGCCCATTCAGTCAATGTTTTATGGTGTATTTTATTTCATGCACTTAAACCTGTCTTTCTGAGAAGGGATCCACAGGTATGATCAGACTCTCAGATGGTTTCATGGCATGAAGGGTTTCAAATGCGTGGTGAAAGCTAGGCGATTTGATTTTCTAACTCGAGGGAAGGGCAAGAAGCAGAAGTTCAGGATAAGCAACTTCCTTTCAACAACGAGGAGGAAGTTGCTCATGACTTTGTCACTTAGTCACTTGGTCACTCCCAGCCTCAGCAGTGTCTGGGAAACATAGTCTCTGGTGGAGCAACCCAATGCTGGGGCTAAGCTCTACTAATATGGAGGACGGGTGTGTGGCAAAGGTAGCAATGTGTGTTCAGTCATGTCCATCTCTAAGACTTCCTGGACTGTAGCCCACCAGGCTTCTCTGTCCAAGGAATTCTCCAGGCAAGAATACTGGAGTGGGTTGCCATTTCCTACTCCAGGGGATCGTCCTGATCCAGGGATTGAACCTGAGTCTCCTGCACTGGCAGGCGGATACTTTACCACTGAGCCAAATATGGAAGAAGAGATGATTAATTATTGGCAGTCTCCCCCAGGATTGACAGTCCTGGTGATTTTTCTGTGGAGTGGACTTTCAGCATAAATGGACCGGCACCTGGGGTGGGGACACCTAGCTGCCCTATCCTACTTTTCAGGGACATATTGGGGCTTGGGGCACTGGTTTCAGGCCCTCATGCTGAGCTTGCCCCCAGGCAAACAGGTAGGGGGATGAGGTCCATGAGGCCCTCCAGTGGTGGATATATAAGACATGCTATTTTAGATGTGTCAGTAACAGCATGATCCAAGGGGGAGTGAAGCAACTTCTTTGGAGAGAACGCTGAGGGTGTTGGTGTGATGGTGGCTTGAATCACGCCTTCCTCAAGTATAGGACCTACCTGACACTTCACTCTTCAATAGGATTGCCAAAAATATGCTGAAACTTTCCCAGGAAGTTGTCACAGTGTTTCAACCAAGGTCTCTTGGGTCATCCCTGAGGGTGGCTTTTACCCACTATCCGACTGATTACAGCAGCCACTGAAGGACATCTGTGGGCCTTGGGGTTGGCTACCCTGTTTATTCACCCTACACAGGACAGCAGCTACGGAGGAGAACAGAGAATGAGGCGGGGACAAGTGCCAACGTGTCCATCGAGGAGATGCACAGACAGCATCCAAATGAGGTGGCTGGATGACTCAGGAGTTGGGCAAGGGTACTCCGGCCCGGCTCCTCCCAGGGCCAAAGTGGTGGATGGGCCTCTGCCATGTAACTTGAGGTCAGAGCAGAACCAACCGTCTTTCTACATAGTGAACTCACACACGTCAGCGCTGGTTGACATGGAGATTTGAGTCCATATGGAAACCAAAGAGGACAATGATAGGATGAATTCTTGCAGTGATATGTGTGTGTGTGTTGTGTATGTATAGTGTGTGTACCAGGAAACAAGCAAAGAAAAGCAAAAAGTCAAACTATCCGGGATGTGGAGAGCCATGCCAAATCCCTTACACCCCTTCCCTATCTCGTCTTGGGCTCCTGTGTGTGTGTGTGTGTGTGTGTATGTGTGTATGTGTGTGTGTGAGTCACTCAGTCATGTCCACACTTTGTGACCCCATGGACTGTAGCCCGCCAGGCTTCTCTGTCCATGGAATTCTCCAGATAAAAATATTGGAGTATCGGGTTGCCATTCCCTCCTCCAGGGTATCTTCCCGACCCAGGGATCCAACCTGGGTCTCTTGAATTGCAGGCAGGTTATTTACCAAATGAGCCAACAAAGAATATCTTCCCCCTATTTGGCTGACAGCAGACTCAGGTAGAGATGAGAAGAGTTTTGATTTACAACTCCAGGAGGGGGCTGGGAAAATTTATAAGATGCCAGAGAAGGTTTGGGATCTGCTAACATCTGGTGTGGGTAGACGGTGCTGCTAAGAAACGGAGAAGGCAGGAATTTTGAGAGAAGGAAAGGAATTAAAAAGATGAATGGCATTGAGGGAGGAAAAAGTGGTGCTTGGGAAACAGAGTGTGTTTACCTGATGAACATCTATTAGAGGAGTCTGGACAGAGAGCCTGGGTTTCCAGCAAGACACAAAGGGACACATTAATGAGGACAGGCCTCCAAATGCTGCACTGTGGGGGTTTGCGTGTGGCTAGAGTTGTGTGTGATGTGTGTGAAGGCACTGGACGTCCATCCACCCGCTGCCCCAGCCTGGGAACACCGGCGATGTGGTCTGTAGGCCACACAGGTGTGCACAGTTTTTAAGGGTGCTTTGTGGAGAGCCATACTCTGACTATTATGGCTCCTCAGGGGTGTTTAGATGGCACCTAAGCTTTGAACCTGTGAATTCCATCCAGACCTGTCCAGAAATTCTACTTTGGGGAAATTTATAAATAGCATTCTCATGAACTCTTATGATGAAAAAACACACAAGTGAAAACATACCCACAGGCTAAGGCTGAGCAGACAGACCTGAATAAAAAGTTCTTAGTTGGCATGAAATACACTGGGATCTTTTGAACCAAAGCTCACGCCTGCTTGGCAGAACATGAATGCTGAGTGTGTACCAAATAGGCATATTATCCACACTTGGCAGCAGACAAACCAAGTGCGCTTCCTGGACAACACAGTTCTGATCTTAACACTCTTCTTTCCTCGTTTATAATATCTGGTTTAATGAAGAAGGGTAATGGGGAATATTTTCTTGGTAATTTGACAATAAACATAGACATCTGTATTGAATATAAAGTTCCACTTGTTGGAACTCTGCTTAACGTTATGTGCCAGCCTGGATGGGAGGGGGATTTGCGGGAGAATGGATACGTATATGTATGGCTGAGTCCCTTCACTGTTCTCCTGAAACTATCACAACACTGTTAATCGGCCATACCCCAATACAAAATGTTTTTGGTGTTAAAAAAAATTAAATTAAAAAATGCCCCCAAGTATAAAAAAAATAAAATAAAATTCCATTTTGTGTTTGGGGGTGGAGTGACTAGTTCATTAACGTGTGGGTGAAGTTTCTTGTGGGTGAAGCTCAGGGTTGAGGACCAACCTTTTTCTTAAATGTAGTCATGCTCTGCGCTGTGCTGAGCAGGGGCAGAAGGGGGAGGCTTGCCAAAACTCTTCATGGACTAGGCTTGAAAACTCAGGCACAGGGAGGAAATTGTTGATAGCATCGGAAATCCTTCTCGAGGGTATTTTCATCAGCAGGCTCCTTACAGCTGCAGAATATGGTGAGACACAGCCTCCATTTAAAACATAACAGAGGGGAGTGTGGGGTTTTTGACCATGAGCCGCCTGTTCTCCTTACTCAGCCTTGCAATAAACCTTTCTCTGCTCAAATATATATATATATATATATATATATATACACATACATATATGTATGTATATGTGTATGTGTATAATATATATATGCATAGGACTTCCCAGGTGGCGCTAGTGGAAAAGAATCTGATTGTCAATGCAAGAGATGCAAGAGATGCAGTTTTGATCCCTGGGTTGGGAAAATCCCCTGAAGTAGGAAATGGCAACCCATTCCAGTACTCTTGCATGGAAAATTCCATGGACAGAGGAGCCTGGTGGGCTACATTCCAAGGAGTCGCAAAGAGTCGGACATGACTGAGCATCTGAGGACATACATGTATGTGTGTGTGTGTGTGTGTGTGTGTGTGTAAATCAGAGGCTTGAGACTTCCCTGGTGGTCCACTGGCTAAGACTCCAAGCTAGCGATGCAGGGGCCAAGGTTTGACCTCTGGTCAGGGAACTAGATCCAACGTACCACACCTAAGAGTTCACCTGCATGCTGCAACAAAGATTGAGGATTCTGCATGTGGCAACTAAAACCTGGTGAAGCCAAATAAATAAATATTACAAAAAAGTTAAGTTGGGACATAAATGGAAAGGCATTTTTCCTGCCTCCCTGATGGGTTGTGTCTCAAAATAAATAATAGTTGATGGAGAACGATCAGAGTTAATGATCGTGGGGGAAAAACAGAATAGAAAGTCACTATACATCTCTTCTAATAAAGCAATAATACATGTAGGCAAAGAAGAATGGCCTCTAAAGCCAGCAGGTGCACCACAGATGGGGAACATTCCACTGGATGATCTGGCTGGCCACACCTGAACCACTGATCAATCTTGATGTGACTAAAAGTGAGACAACCAGACCTGAGTGCTCTTCTTCTTGAGACACAGTAGGAAATGCACAGCCCCACCTTTCATGTATTATTGCTCCCAACCAAACTGAACCTGAATATCAACAAACTTTTGAATCTAAGCACCCATTTACAGGAAATATTGGACTATAAAGAAAGCTGAGCGCCAAAGAATTGATGCTTTTGAACTGTGGTGTTGGATAAGACTCTTGAGAGTTCCTTTGACTGCAAGGAGATCCAACCAGTCCACCCTAAAGGAAATCAGTCCTGAATATTCATTGGAAGGACTGATGCTAAAGCTGAAACTCCAATACTTTGGCCACTGATGCGAAGAGCTGACTCATTTGAAAAGATCCTGATGCTGGTAAAGATTGCAGGCAGGAGGAGAAGGGGATGATAGAGGATGAGATGGTTGGATGGCATCACCAACTCAATGGACATGAGTTTGGGTAGGCTCTGGGAGTTGGTGTTGGACAGGGAGGCCTGGCATGCTGCAGCTCATGGGGTCACAAAGAGTCAGACATGACTGAGCAACTGAACTGAACTGAATGGGGTGTAGTAAATGAACAACAAGGATTCAATCAACCAAAATTAGATTGTGAGAAATTCTATAAGAAAACTGTCCCAATATCTTCAACAAATAAATGGCACCAGTAAAAAGGAGAATAAAGGAAATTGTTAAAGACTAAAGGAGGCTTGAGACTTGTCAATCAAATGCACTGTCTGGACCTAGTCTGAATCCTGATTTGAACAAACTGTGACAAGACATTTGTAAGACAATTGGGGAAATTTAAATGTGGACTCTGTATTTGATAATATTAAAGAAACTTCTTTTAAAAAAATGAAAAGATAATAAAACATATTATGGTTCCTATGCAATATTGTTCTTTATAGCATTGGACTTGACTTCCATCACCAGTCGCATCCACAACTGGGCATTGTTTTTGCTTTGGCTCTGTCTCTTCATTCTTTCTGCTGTTATTTCTCCACTCCTCTCCAGTAGCATATTGGGCACCTACCAACCTGGGGAGTTCATCAATCAGTGTCATATATTTTTGCCTTTTCATACTCTTCATGGGGTTCTCAAGGCAAAAATACAGAAGTGATTTGCCATTCCCTTCTCCAGTGGATCAAGTTTTGTCAGAATTCTCCACCATGACCCATCCATCTTGGGTGGCCCTACACAGCATGGCTCATAGCTTCATTGAGTTAAACAAGGCTGTGGTCCATGTGATCAGTTTGATTAGTTTTCTGTGCTTGTGGTTTTCATTCTCTCTGTCCTCTGACTGATAAGGATAAGAGGCTTATGGAAGCTTCCTGATGGGAGAGACTGACTGTGGGGGAAACTGGGTCTTGTTCTGATGGGCGAGGCCATGCTCAGTAAATCTGTAATCCAATTTTCTGTTGATGGATGGGACTGTGTTCCCTCCCTGTTCTTAGGTCCATGAATCTGGTCCTAGGTCCCAGAATCGGTCCTAGGTTCTAGGACCTCCCTGTTGTTAGGTCCATGTATCTGGTCCATGCTGTTAGGTCCATGAACCTGGAATGTTAGGTCCATAAATCAAGGTAAACTGGAAGTGGTCAAACAGGAGATGGCAAGAGTGAACATTGACATTTTAGGAATCAGTGAATTAAAATGGAGTGGAATGGGTGAATTTAATTCAGATGACCATTATAGCTACTACTGTGGGCAAGAATCCCTTAGAAGAAATGGAGTAGCCTTCATAGTCAACGAAAGAGTCTGAAATACAGTACTTGGGTGCAATCTCAAAAACAAGAGAATGATCTCTGTTTGCTTCCAAGGCAAACCATTCAATATCACAGTAATCCAAGTCTATGCTCCAAAGAGTAATGTTGAAGAAGCTGAAGTTGAACAATTCTATGAAGACCTACAAGACCTTCTAGAACTGACACCCAAAAATGATATCCTTTTCATTATAAGGGACTGGAATGCAAAAGTAGGAAGTCAAGAGATACCTGGAATAACAGGCAAATTTGGCCTAGGAGTACAGAATGAAGCAGGGCAAAGGCTAATAGAGTTTTGCCAAGAGAGCTCACTGGTCATAGCAAACACCCTCTTCCAACAACTCAAGAGAAGACTCTACACATGGACATCACCAGATGGTCAACACCGAAATCAGATTGATTGTATTCTTTGAGCCAAAGATGGAGAAGCTCTATACAGTCAGCAAAAACAAGACTGGGAGCTGACTGTGGCTCAGATCATGAACTCCTTACTGCAAATTCAGATTTAAATTGAAGCAAGTAGGGAAAATCACTAGACCATTCAGGTATGACCTAAGTCAAATCCTTTACCATTATACAGTGGAAGTGACAAATAGATTCAAGGGATTAGATCTGATGGACAGAGTACCTGAAGAACTATGGATGGAGATTTGTGACATTGTACAGGAGACAGTGATTGAGATCATCCCCAAGAAAAAGAAATGCAAAAAGGGAAAATGGTTGTCTGAGGAGGCCTTACAAATAGCTGAGAAAAGAAGAGAAGATTAAGGCAAAGGAGAAAAGAAAAGATATAACCATTTGAATGCAGTGTTCCAAAGAACAGCAAGGAGAGATGAGAAAGGCTTCCTCAGTGATCAATGCAAAGAAATAGAAGAAAACATTCAAATGGGAAAGACCAGAGATCTCTTCAAGAAAATTAATGATACCAAGGGAACATTTCAAGCAAAAATGGGCAAAAAAAAAGGACAGAAATGGTATGGACCTAACAGAAACAGAAGATATTAAAAAGAGGTGGCAAGAATACGCAAAAGAACTATACAAAAAAGATCTTCATGATCCAGATAACCACGATGGTGTGATCACTCACATTGAACCAGACATCCTGGAATGCAAAGTCAAGTGGGCCTTAGGAAGCATCAGTACGAACAAAGCTAGTGGAGGTGATGGAATTCCAGTTGAGCTATTTCAAATCCTAAAAGATGATGCTATGAAAGGGCTGCACTCAATATGCCAGAAAATTTAGAAAACTCAGCAGTGGCCATATGGTTGGAAAAGGTCAGTTTTCATCCCAACTCCAAAGAAAGGCAATGCCAAAGGATGTTCAAACTACCGCACGACTGCACTCATCTCACATGCTAGCAAAATGATGCTCAAAATTCTCCAAGCCAGGCTTCAACAATACATGAACTGTGAGCTTCCAGATGTTCAAGCTTGTTTTAGAAAAGGCAGAGGGACCAGAGATTAAATTGCCAACATCCACTGGATCATCAAAAAAGCAAGAGAGTTCCAGAAAAACATCTACTTCTGCTTTACTGACTATGCCAAAGCCTTTGACTGTGCGGATCACAACAAATTGTGGAAAATTCTTCAAGAGATGGGAATACCAGACCACCTAACCTGCCTCCTGAGAAATTTGTATGCAGGTCAAGAAGCAACAGTTAGAACTGGACATGGAAGAACAGACTGGTTCCAAATAGGGAAGGGAGTACTTCAAGGTTGTATATTGTCACCCAGCTTATTTAACTTATATGCAGAGTATATCATATGAAATGCTGGGCTGGATGAAGCACAAGCTGGAATCAAGATTGCTGGGAAAAATATCAATAACTTCAGATATGCAGATGACACCACCTTATGGCAGAAAGTGAAGAAGAACTAAAAGGCCTCTTGATGAAAGTAAAAGAGGAGAGTGAAAAATTTGGCTTAAAACTCAACATTCAGAAAACTAATATCATGGCATCTGGTTCCATCACTTCATGGCAAATAGATGGGGAAACAATGGAAACAGTGGCAGACTTTATTTTCTTGGGTTCCAAAATCACTGCAGATGGTGACTGCAGTCATGGAATTAAAAGATGCTTGCTCCTTGGAAGAAAAGCTATGACCAACCTAGACAGCATATTAAAAAGCAGAGACATTACTTTGCCAACAAAGGTCCATCTAGTCAAAGCTATGGTTTTTCCGGTAGTCATGTATGGATGTGAGAATTGGAGTATAAAGAAAGCTGAGCACCGAAGAATTGATGCTTTTGAACTGTGGTGTTGGAGAAGACTCTTGAGTGTCCCTTGGACTGCAAGGAGATGAAACAAGTCCATCCTGAAGGAAATCAGTCCTGAATATTCATTGGAAGAACTGATGCTGGAGCTGAAACTCCAATACTTGGGCCACCTGATGTGAAGAACTGAGTTGTTAGAAAAGACGCTGATGCTGCTAAAGATTGCAGGCAGGAGGAGAAGGGGACGACAGAGGATGAGATGGTTGGATGGCATCACTGACTCAATGGACATGAGTTTGAGTAAACTCTGGGAGTTGGTGAAGGACAGGGAAGCCTGACACGCTGCAGTCCATGGGGTCGCAAAGAGTTAGACACGACTGAGTGACTGAACTGAACTGAACTGATATTATGGTTATGTTGAGAAGCAAGAAGATGAAGAAGAAGAATTTTTATCTCTTAAGAATATGTCCAAATTATTTCTGGTGCATTGTTATGTTTTCTGGAGTGACTATAAAATAGTTGAGTTGGGGAAGATGCACGGGAGGCATGTAGATTAAATAAGACTGTTCAGGGACGGGGGCACAGGTTTGATCCCTGGTTCGGATCCACAAATTAAGATTCACAAGTCACATGTCATGGCCAAAAAGTTGTTCAATTATTTATAATTATTAAAGCCGGGTGATAGGAAGTCATTTTATTCTGGATATAAAATCAACTTTTGTGGACGTTCAAATATTTTCAGGATAAAAATGACATTGGGAAAACTGAGTAATATACCTCACACCCTATACTCAGATAAATAAGCCTCAATTATAAAAACTGAAACAAAAAGTACTGAAAAAAGTCATGGAAGGATTGTTTTCATGGTCTCAACATGTGTCAGGGTTTTCTAAGAATGATCAGCTTTCTGTTGGAGTTTTCCTGTGACTGTGTTCCTTTTGTCCATGTTTTATTAATGCTTTGGCCCTGTTACAAATGACATCTGATGGTTTACTTTTCTGTGCTGTTTTGTCAGGTTTTCATATTAGGGTCAGGATACCTTCCTACAACAAATTGTGATGTTTTCCATCTTTTCCAGGGCTTGGGATTAAAGTTATTTTTTTAGAGATAGTTTTCCAAAAACTTGTTTATTTTTTCCCCAGTGGTATCCAGTGATCTGTTGAGTGTTTTTTCCCCTTTCTCTTTTAGCATCAAGGTTAACTAACGAGTTTTTATATATTCGTGTTTCAATCTTTTCTTCTAATTGGTTCTTGTGTCCTGAGACATTAACCTTGAGGTCTCTGATGTCATCCTTGCTTTCTAAAATAAGATCTTTGAGGCGCATCTTGTATTTTTACTGCCCTGGACCTGTAAATAGCCATTTTTCTGTGAAACCCTGGTTCTTTTTAGTGGGAAATGGGTTTTAGAGACCACGCAGTGGATGCCAGGTACACTCATGTTACTGTGTTGTCGTTGCTTCAGGCCTTTTTAGCTTAGAACTAGGAAAAGAATATTAATTTTTTAAAAAGAAAAATACATCACAAGTTCATATTTATCTTTCTATTTAAATTAAATACCTCAAGGACTTAACTTTTTGATTTTATATTTATATCTTTTCCCTCTCATGTTGAATAGTTTGGATCCTAATAAAATTAGCACAATTACTTTATATAGATATATACATATGCATATTGTGTGTGTATGTATAGTGGTTGCTTAGTAATACATCACTCTTATTGCTGAAAGTGAACTAAGAGCCTATTGATGAAAGTGAAAGAGGAGAGTGAAAAAGTTGGCTTAACACTCAACATTCAGAAAACTAAGATCATGGCATCCCGACCCATCTCTTCATGGCAAATAGACAGGGAAACAGTGGAAACAGTGGCTGACTTTATTTTTTTTGGGGTTCCAAAATCTCTGCAGATGGTGATTGCAGCCATGAAATTAAAAGACGCTTATTCTTCGGAAGGAAAGTTATGACCAACCTAGACAGCATATTAAAAAGCAGAGACATTACTTTGCCAACAAAGGTCTGTCTAGTCAAGGCTATGGTTATTCCAGTGGTCATGTATGGATGTGAGAATTGGACTATAAAGAAAGCTGAGCACTGAAGAATTGATGCTTTTTTGAACTGTGGTGTTGGAGAAGACTCTTGAGAGTCCCTTGGACTGCAAGGAGATCCAACCAGTCCATCCTAAAGGAGATCAGTCCTGGGTGTTCACTGGTAGGCCTGATGCTGAAGCTAAAACTCCAATACTTTGGCCACCTGATGCGAAGAAGTGAGTAATTATAAAAGACCCTGATGCTGGGAAAGATTGAAGGCGGGAGGAGAAGGGGACGACAGAGGATGAGATGGTTGGATGGCATCACCGACTCAATGGACATGGGTTTGGGTAAACTCTGGTGAGTTTGTGATGGACAGGGAGGCCTGGTGTGCTGCAGTTCATGGGGTTACAAAGAGTCGGACACAACTGAGCGACTGAACTGAACTGAACTGACTAATACATCAACTTGGCTAAACAGAGCTATGTTTTCCAGAATTCTCTTCATAAGAGATTTCTGCTTGGGGTCAGCATGAGAGAACTTTGTGAGAGTTTCTGAAGCAGCTGTGCTCACCCGGAAAGCCAGTGTAGGCTGTCGGAGCTCCAGGACATCTTGTGGGTCTGCCAGTCATCTGTTGAGGTGGGTAGCATCTCAGTGCAGAGTCCTCCTCTCCTGGAGGATCCTGTTTTTTGGCTTCTCCAAAGTCTGGGCCAGATGTGAGAAGAGAGTAGGGGGAAGATGGGTCCCATCTCAAATGCTTCTTTCCTTCTGTCTGTGGCCCTATGACTTCAAGCTTAATGAAGGTGCAGAATCAGGAGCCAGATGAGACTGGTTGGCCAGATTCCCAGCTGTGCAAGTTCAGAGCTTTGTATAGAGTCTTTCATTCTATGTCATTTCTAGGGGTTCTTGTTCTTCCATTGATTTCTGACTGGTACATATATGTACACACATCATATATATGTATGTATACATGACTCTCTCTCTCTCTACACACACACATGCATATGTGTATTTATGCATATAGATAACAATATAGTTTAATCTTTCTTTGTGATTGTTTCTGTAGCAAATATTATGTATTGGATAAAACATCTCTGCTCCATGACTTGAAATACCACTTGTTTCTTACACTAAATTTTCACATTTCTTTGAGTCTGGTCTGGACATCATGATATTCCAGCCCACTGAGGTCTCTATTCATGTGTCAGTTCTACACAGTTTTAATTGCTGTAGGTTTCTTTATATATATATATACACACACACACACACATATATATTCTGTTTCTTTATTATTATATTTATTTATTTTAAATTTTTATTTTTTTTGGCCATGCTTTGGGTGTGTGGAATCCTAGTTAGCTGACCAGAGATTGAACCCAGGCCCCGTGCAGTGGAATTGCAGAATCTTAACCAGTGGACCACCAGGGAAGTCCCTGCTGTAGGTTTCTAATATTTTTTAATATCTAACATGTCCCCTCCTCTTATATTATTTTTTTAAATTTCACATTTCTCCTAGTCATTATTGCTTATCCTTCCTATGAAATTTAGAATCAGTTAGTTAACTTTTAAATAATCCTGCTAATATTTTAATTGGTTATATCTGTTTTGATTATTTTTGTTTTCTTAGAAAATTATTCCACACACATTAAAACTGTTTTTCACACAAATCTCCCGTGTTAACTGTGGTTAGAGTTCCTTATTCTTTCCTAATGAAATGATGTTGAATCACTGCTTCTTTTTTTGTGTACATCTGTCCACAAATTCTTTCTTTCAAAGTTTTGGATTTGTCTATCAAATGTATCATCTTACATTTTAATTTGCTCCTTTTTGCTTTGACTTTATGATTTTTTCCCTTTGCCTTCCTTAGAGAAAAAGAAATTAGAAGGAAAAGTGATTGTGTATGAAAAATATCTGTTTTCAGTATAAAGGGGAAGTGTTTCTTCCATTCCTTCACTGAATAACATTTAACGCTTGCTATGTTCCAAGTTAGATACTAGACAAGAAGAAAACAAAAGTACCCTTTTTCTAGGAAATAGAAATCACTTCAGCATATAAATACTATCAGATTCACAGGAAGGCTTTTCTGGAAATTCTAAACCTGAACCGGCAGGCCCTGCCTCTTCTCTGGCTCTGTTTATCATCACCTGGATGGCTTCCCCAGGTAGCTCCTCTCTATCTTTAATGGAATAACAGAGTACTTAGAAATGAAGTTACTAATTTACATACATTGGCCTGAAAGGCCTGGGTCATTGCTCTTGCTCTCTCAGTGGCTTCTTCAGATTTGCACCACCTCTGAGGCCATGCCCTTATGCGCTAAGAGGCCTTACAGTCAAGAGGCCATTAGTTTTCTAGCAACCAAGATAAGGCGAGCGGACACTAACAATAGGAACATCTCAGCCAAATGGCACACTCTGGCCTCTATGTACACACTGTTTTGGCATATACTTCCTCAAACAATTCAACCATTTCTCTTATGTGTAGCAAATGGATATCAACCAGAAATAAAACTCCCTACCCGAGAAGTTCTTAAGGCAGTAAAAGATGTTCCTTTCATCTCTCAGTTTCCATAGCGCAGGAGGCACCTTTTCACAGCTCCACGGTGGACGTACAAGGGCCTGTTCATTTAGAGTCACCACCAACAAAGGTTAGAGGTTAGAAACCGCCTAGAGGTTGGTCCAAGCCCTTTGCAAACGCAGAGCCAGTGGACCGTCTGAGGACACGGCGAGCTCAGGGAAGAGGTCCAGTCCCAGGTCCCTCGGCCGCTACTCTTCCCATAGTCTCTCATTTCCTCCTCTGAAAGACCAGGGCTATCAGAGCGCCTGTAGACATATTATGTGAGTACTAAGGGTTAACACACACAAAACGCTTAGTACAGTAACTGGTGTAGCACAGTTAGTAAGTGTAGGCTCAAATTTTGAAAACATAACAGATACCTGCATACCTGGAATCTTCAGCACTCCAAAGGTCATGGTGTCCCCAGGTTCCTAGGATTAGATGGGAAAGAAAATAGAGCAGTCTTGGATTACAGAATTTTAGGTACTTTTTATTTCAAAGAACAATAAATATATCATTTGTTCTTTTCCTTTTTTAAAATTTATTTTTAATTGGAGGATAATTGTTTTATAATATTGTGTTGATTTCTGCCATACATCAGCATGAATCAGTCATAGGGATGCACATGTCCCCTCCTTCTTGAACCTCCCTCCCACCTCCCACCCCATCTCATCTCTCTAGGTAGTCACAGAACACTGGATTTGAGCTCTCTATGTCATGCAGTAAATTTCCACTATCTAATTTTACATATGGTAGTTTATATGTTTCAAACTTCTGAAACCAGTGAGTGGCTGCAGCATTTCCACCTAAGCAATGTTTACAGGTAGCAGTTGGCTGAAATCAGAGAGTATCTCGTAGTTAACCCACAGTTGTTACTTAGCTATCATATCTCTTAGCACATCATGAAAATGGCATGGGTTTAATTTTTATAGTATTTTATAGTAATTATATTTCAATATAATATTGAGAAAAGATTCAATTTTTCCATGCAAAAAATATCATGCTATGGATTCGCCACTGGGAAGATGCTGTGAAGATGACAGGGCACTGTGAGCCCACCTCAGCTCCCGTCTGTTTCCTCCACTGATCTTAGTTCCCAGACCAGGGATTGAACTCAGGCCTTTAGCAGTAATGAGACAGAGCAGGACCATATGGTCCTTGCCCTGCCACCACCCCCCATGTCCTCTGCCTGCCTTTTGCCTGTGGAAAACTTTAGTCAAAGAATAAGTTTAATCAGAGAAATGAGAAATGCTGAAACAAAGGAAAACAGCCTAAGGAGACTAATCATAATGTAGTCATTAAGCATAGTCAAGGACCTTTAGTCCTTTCTCAAGGGCTAAAGATGATATTCTGAGCCATATTCTGTGAGCTATCTTATAGATACCAAAGCACCAGGTGGAGAAGTTAAATACATGATGACCAGACTGTACCCAGGACTTGAGCTGCCACAATTCTGAGAATTGGCCACAAAGAAATGGGAATAAGTGCACCCCGGAACTGAAGATTAACTGTACCTAAAACAACCAAGATAATGCTAGTCAGACCACTGATGACCAATTTGAAGATGACTGTTCGAGATGACTTCTGTTTCTGCATGTAACCACCCCTATTTTGTCTATAAAGACTCTTACCCCCTGTTTGTCAGGGGGGAGTCAGCCTTGGGACAGATGTCTGCCATCTTCCCCCGCCAGTTGCCCGCATCTGAAATAAAGCAAACTTTCCTTTCCACCAACCTGACCTGTTTACTGGCTTTTGAGTGGCAAGCAGCTGGACTAGCCCACACATACCTTTCGGTAACAGTAAGAGTGCCAAATTCTAACCATTGGACTGCCAGGGGATCCCCTGTGCTTTCTCTTAAAACAATTCGATGCAGCAAACTTATTCTAAACCAAAGCTTTAAGTAAATTACTCCCTGGTCCATTATTTTTTCTTCTCACAACATTTGGTCAATGAGAGAATTTCAGTGTCAAAGTGATAGGTTTTTTACCTGAGGGACCTACAGTGACCTTTCAGTATCCATCTGGCAGAGAGCACCTGAACGCCCCCGATTGGACCACGGATCAGCGGCATTTCTTCTTTAATGGTAACAGATAAGGCCAAAGTGTAATGAAAATACCTGGGGGAAATGGGTTCCATCTGAAAACAGGACTGTTGGATGCCAGAAAAGGAGGGAGGTCCTCTCCTGATGCGATGGGAAGTGGAAGACTGGCCTGGGGGGACTGGAAGTCATTTTCAGCTCCCAATTTCTGCTCTTTGAACTGCCTACCCAGCGTGCTGCTGCTTGAAAAGCCTCTTTTTCCACTTGAATGGAACTCCGAAAGAGATTTCAATCGATGCATAGCCTGATCGGACATGGCCTGTGCCTCTATGTTTGCATTGGATGAATAACTCAACTCAGTAGTTCATATCTGGGTGGGAGGGGGTGGAGTGGGCAGCAGATTTGGCATATACACCCCCAAATAGGAAATCATCTGCTGTGTCTCCCAGGAATTCTACGCACGTAATACTTCTGTGCTGTCCACACTGCTTCGATTCAGACACCCTGATCACCAAATGTGTGGGGTGTTCTTCCCATACCAAGAAATTCCCTGGCACCCCTGAAACTCCAATACTTTGGGCCCCTGATGTGAAGAACCGACTTATTGGAAAAGACCCTGATACTGGGAAAGATTAAAGTCAGGAGGAGAAGGGGACACCAGAGGATGAGATGGTTGGATGGCATCACCGACTCAATAGACACGAGTTTGAGCAAACTCCAGGAGATGGTGAAGGACAGGGAAGCCTGGCGTGCTGCAGTCCACGGGGTCTCAAAGAGTCAGACACGACTGAGCGACTGAACAACAATAGCAACAAACTGATGTCCTGCAGTTTACTCAACTCTGATGCTTATTCACCAGTAGAGAGCACTAGATTCCGGAGGTGAAGGGTTCACAAGGCTGCCTCCATGTCTGATGACAATCTCAAGTCCAGGAGGTTGCCTGTGCTTCCAACCGACTGGCTACAAATCAGAGGTTCCACCTCCCCTCCTCAGGTTCTGTTCTCTCCTTAGGAAGCTCTCCCTTGCCTGGTGCTCGGTCCCATGAGCTCCCCACCCTGTTCTCCATAAGCCAGGGAGCCCACCAGGCTTTGCTTGTGTTCCCTGCTCTGCACCACATCCTGGAAGCTCTCGGTTTCTATGGGATGGGGCAATCATAGCGCTCACCTCACTTCTTT
The DNA here is from genome assembly GCF_910594005.1 of Cervus elaphus. Taxonomy (NCBI): domain Eukaryota; kingdom Metazoa; phylum Chordata; class Mammalia; order Artiodactyla; family Cervidae; genus Cervus; species Cervus elaphus. Next base: position 44,733,029 of record NC_057841.1, read on the forward strand.
CTTATCTCTCAAAGGCTCACTGTCCTTTGTTGCCTATATCCAGGGTCTTAAAATATTTTTTAAAAACCAGTTTCATTTTCTGGGGAGGTGGTGTTTCAGGCAGGTACATAAATCTGGTCCCTGTTACTTTATCTTGGCCAGGAGCAGAAATCTACAACTCCCTTGTTAATTTCTATATTCCTTTCTGAATCCAGCAAGTGAAACCCTATTAGATCTACATGCTACTAAGAAAATAAAAAAGCATACAGAATAAGGTTCTTTTATGTATAAACAAAAAAAGCATCTGGACACACACATTTTTAAAGACATTAAAAATTAAATGCAGTGACTTCACTGATGGTCCAGTGGCTAAAACTCCACGCTCCTAATGCAATAGCCCTGCGTTCGATCCCTGATAAGGGAACTAGATCTCATATACTGCAAGTAAAGATCCCACATATTGTAACTAAGACCTGACACAACCAAGGAAACAAAGTTTTTAAAAAAATTCCTATAAAAAATATCAAATGCAAATAGCTTCTCTGGATAAATTCTAACCTCTAGTATAGGTTGTTCTTTGTGGAAATATCTCCAAAGCCAATGACAGAAAAAGGATATAGTGATCACTTAGAACATTCAAGAAAAACATGCAAAACTGCCTCAGATTTCCTCTTCATTTGTGGTGTGATCTTTCTCTCTGGTTCTCCTTCCTTTCCTCTGTCTAAAATTGCAGTATCTGAAACTGGCTTTGGAGTAAAAAGGAAGACTCATTGAATTGTTTATGTTAGTAGCTGAAAATTTGGTTTTACTTTAAAAGGAACTCTTTACATAAAATAATAATATGAAAAAATAACATAATCAGTATTTCAAAATGTTCCTATTTGAAAACCCAAACAAACGCCTTTGAAAACTCTACTTTCCTAGTTCTGTTTTTTACCAGACATGGAAAACATTGAAACCAAACCAATCCCTCAGAAATGTGTTCCTAACCACAACTCCATGTAGGCAGACAAACAGAATTGATGTCAGTTCCTGGAAAAGTCAGACTCGGGAGCCACATTAACTATTTCACCTCCTCTGCTCCTCATTCCTGGTCTGCTCCTATTCAGAGAGAGTGACGGCCAGACAGACGTATTCCTTCTCTTCCTGCCTCTGTTCTGGTTGTGCTTCTGGGTTCTGGAACATCTGCCCTGGATTTCTAGGATGCCTTTTGCTGGCCCCTGGCTCCTTTGTAAGAAACCACCACACTCTCTTCCAAAGTGTGCATGCTCCCTAATTAGATTTAGTAGTGTCTGACTGTTTGCCACCCCATGGGCTGTAACCTTCCAGGCTTCTCCGTGCATGGAATTCTCCAGGCAAGAATACTGGAGTGGGTTGCCGTTCCCTTCTCCAGGCAATCTTCCTGACCCAGAAATCAATCTGACATCTCTTCTGTCTCCTGCACTGACAGGCAGGTTTTTTATCCCTAGCACCACCTGGGAAGCCCCTTCCAAAGTGTACCATTTTGCATTCCCACCAGCAGTGAAGGAGGGTTCCTGTTGTCCTACATCCTCACCAGCATTTGTTTAGATATTGTTTTGAATTTTAGCTGTTCTGATAGGTGTGCAGTGGTATCTTGTTTTAATTTGCAATTTCCCAGTAATATACAACATTGAGAATCTTTTCATATGTCTGTTTGTCATCTGTGTATCTTATTTGGTGAGGTGTCTGTTCAGGTCTTTTACTCATTTTTAAATTGGGTTGTTCATTTTTTTTTTTTTTTTACTCTTGAGTGTTAAGAATTCTTTGTACATTCCATACTTGTTTTTGTTCGTGTACTAGTGCCTACTGAGTGATTGAAGAAGTGAAAGCAAAATGACAGATAATTCAATCTGTGGCTAAAGATTAGTTATTGAAATAAAAAGTGTAAGAGTGAGTTGAGAAGAGAATATTAGGACCAAGACTGTGAGGATTTCTCTCATTTAAATGCTGGATAGAAGAAACTCTCCAAATGGATGTTTGGAACATAAAGCAACTCGACCTCATTAACCATTAGAAATGCAGATTATAACCACGCTGAAATAGTACGACACACCCACCAGAATGGTTGCAATTCTTGGAAAGGATGGAATTACCAAGTCTGAGCATCTGGAATGCTCATACTCTGAGGGAACTGTAAATTCATACAAACAACTTGGAAAACCAGTGGCATCAATTAAAGCTGAATGTAGGGGGGTGGGAGGAGGTTCAAGAGGGAGGGAATATATGTGTACTTACAACTGATTCATGTTGTTGTACATTGGAAACTAACACAACATTGTAAAGCAATTATACTCCAATTAAAAGTAAATTAAAATTGTATTTAAGTATTTAAAATATATGATTAAAAATAACAAATATTTAATACTGGGTAGAAAAAAAGCTGAATGTATTTACATTTTATCACCTAGCAATTCCATGATTAGTTATATAGCCAACTTACTGATATATAGAACTTCATGATTCTACTTACAAAACATTCAAAACCAGGCAAAATTAATTTCTTGCATTAAAAGCCAGGATAGTCATTATTTCTAGAGAAAGGTACTAACTTGCAGGGGGACGGTCAAGGTGAGGATGAGTCTAGCTTCTGGCATTTCCTGATCTGGGAGTTGGTTATGTGAGTGTGCTCAGTTCATGATGATTCATCAAGCTATTCACTTTATGGTTTGTGAGCTTATGTTTATACATTAATTAAAAATGTATTTAAAAAGAAAAAGAAAAATTTGGAATCCTCCAAAAGGAAGTCACAATGCTTTTTTCCATCCCCTCAATGCCTGAAAAACTGTGAATCTATGAGCCATTATAAGAGCAAAGGAATTTGTTTGTAAAAACTTGTCAACCGTTTTTAGTCTTGATGCTTCAACTTAGAACCTAATACTATTGTCAAGAAGAGACTTACTTGATTGTCATGGAATGATAAAAATATTTGGGAAGTTGTCTAGGATGTTTTGGAGTAGGAAATGACACCCCACTCCAGTATTCTTGCCTGCAGAATTCCATGGACAGAGGAGCCTGGCGGGTTATATATAGTCCATGGGGTCACAAAGAGTCAGACACGACTGAATGACTATCACTAGGATATTTAATGGGTCAGGAGAGAAAACACGTGGGCCTCCAAATTGCATTCTGCTATCGGTTCTTATCAACATAAACTTCTTTAGCCAAGACAGTTGTAACGCATAAATGAAATGATTTATTGCCGGGATGCTTGCTCTTGGTGTTTGTAAATCCACTGTTGATGAATAGCAGAGTCACGAGGAGCTCTCAGCTGAGCTTTAGGAAATTGCTGAGAAATGCTGCGACAGTTTCCACCTCTGAAACGGGTTGAGCATGGAAGATTGTCCACAGGGCAGGGTGGATTCCCAGCTCTTCCGCTTCCTGGAGAGAGGTGATTATTAGTGCCTTGAATTGAGGTGACTGGGGTGAAACAATCAAATTCTAGCAAAACAAAAGTATGCCAGAATTCTGACCAGAAGAAATGGTTTGTGCCCTCATCCTGACACTGGCTATGTGACTGTGGGTCCTCTCTGCACCCTGGGGTCCTCATCTATAACCCGGGAGTGATTCTCCAGCTCCCTGGGTGGGATGATGGCCTCATCGATGTGAAAGCATTTAGCATGTGGTGTTCAATAAACATCCTCCTTGTTCCTTTCATAACTGAGAAATGAGGGGGAAAAACACGTGTTGTACAGACATAGAGAAGAGACTTGTGGTTGCCAAGAGGGAGGGGATGTGGGAGTGAAGGACGGGGAGTTTGGGATAGCAGATGCAAACTGGTATATATAGAATGAATAAATAACAAGGTTCTACTGTATAGCATGGGGAACTATAGTCAATATCCTGTGGTTAAACCGTAATGGAAAGAATATTTTAAAAAGAATATATATATGTGTATAGCTGTGAAAAGAGAAGCAAAAAGCAATGGAGAAAAGGAAAGATATACCCATCTGAATGCAGAGTTCCAAAGAAGAGCAAGGAGAGAAAAAAAAGCCTTCCTCGGAGATCACCGCAAAGAAATAGAGGAAAACAATAGAATGGGAAAGACTAGAGATCTCTTCAAATAAGTAGAGATACCAAGGGAACATTTTAGGCAAAGATGGGCACAATAAAAGACAGAAATGGTATGAACCTAACAGAAGCAGAAGATATTAAGATGAGGTGGCAAGAATACACAGAAGAACTATACAAAAAAGATCTTAGTGACCCAGATAATCATGATGGTGTGATCACTCACCTAGAGCCAGACATCCTGGAGTGTAAAGTCAAGTGGGCCTTAGGAAGCCTCACTACAAACGATTGAGCGGTTTCAAATCCTAAAAGATGATGTTATGAAAGGGCTGCACTCAATATGCCAGAAAATTTGGAAAACTCAGCAGTGGCCACAGGACTGGAAAAGGTCAGTTTTCATTCCAACTCCAAAGAAAGGCAATGCCAAAGGATGTTCAAACTACTGCACAATTGCACTCATCTCACATGCTAGCAAAGTAATGCTCAAAATTCTCCAAGCCATGCTTCAACAGTACACGAACCATGAACTTCCAGATGTTCAAGCTGGATTTAGAAAAAGCAGAGGAACCAGAGATCAAATTGCCACCATCCGTTGGATCATTGAAAAAGCAAGAGAGTTCCAGAAAAACATCTACTTCTGCTTTATTGACTATGGCAAAACCTTTTATTGTGTGGATCACAACAAATTTTGGAAAATTCTTCAAGAGATGGGAATACCAGACCACCTGACCTGCCTCCTGAGAAATTTGTATGCAGGTCAGGAAGCAACAGTTAGAACTGGACATGGAACAACAGACTGGTTCCAAATCAGGAAAGGAGTACATCAAGTCTGTATATTATTACTGTGTTTATTTAACTTATATGCAGAGTACCTCATGAGAAATGCTGGACTGGATGAAGCGCAAGCTGGAATCAAGATTTCTGGGTGAGATATCAATAACCTTAGATACGCAGATGACACTTACCCTTATGGCAGAAAGTAAAGAAGAACTAAAGAGCCTCTTGATGAAAGTAAAAGAGGAGAGTGAAAACGTTGGCTTAAAACTCAACTTCAGAAAACTAATATCATGGCATCTGGTCCCATCACTTCATGGCAAATAGATGGGGAAACAGTGGAAACAGTGGCTGACTTTATTTTTTGGGGCTCCAAAATCAGTGCAGATGGTGACTGAAGCCATGAAATTAAAAGGTGCTTGCTCCTTGGAAGAAAAGCTATGACCAACCTAGACAGCATATTAAAGAGCAGACTCATTACTTTGCCAACAAAGGTCCGTCTAGTCAAAGCTATGGTTTTTCCATTAGTCATGTATGGATGTGAGAATTGGAGTATAAAGAAAGCTGAGGGCTGAAGAATTGATGCTTTTGAGCTGTGGTGTTGCAGGAGACTCTTGAGAGTCCCTTGGACAGCAAGGAGATCCAGTCAGTTCATCCTAAAGGAAATCAGTCCTGAATGTTCATTGGAAGGACTGATGTTGAAGCTGAAACTCCAATACTTTGGCTACCTGATGCAAAGAACTGACTCACTGGAAAAGACCCTGATGCTGGGAAAGATTGAAGGTGGGAGGAGAAGGGGACAACAGAGGATGAGATGGTTAGATGGCATCATCGACTCAATGGACATGAGTTTGAGTAAACTTGGGGAGTTGGTGACGGACAGGGAGGCCTGGTGTGCTGCAGTCCATAGTGTCTCAAAGAGTCAGATGCAACTGAGTGACTTAACTGAACCAATATGTGTATAACTGAGTCACTTTGCTCTACAACAGAGATTGGCACAACTTTGTAAGTCAAATATACTTCATAAAAAAAAAAAACACATGTTGTAATCTATATATTTTTCAGTAACATACACTTTTTATTAGTAGAATTGTTGCATATATAACTTATCCAAAGGCGTAATCTCCTGAAAAGTGCTTCATCCTCAGAAGACCTTGGTTCAAGTCCTTCTTGCCATTTGTTAAATATATGACCTTAAATAAGATACTTCCAGGGCTTCCCAGGTGGCGCTAGTGGTAAAGAACCCACCTGCCAGTGCAAGAGATGCAGGAGACACAGGTTCAATCCCTGCTGAATTTGATCTCTGGGTCGGGAAGATCACCTGGAGAACGGAACAGCAACCCACTCCAGTATTCTTGCCTGGTGAAGTCTGTGGACAGTGGAGCCTGTTGGGCTGTTTTGCAGTCCTTTGGGTTGCAAAAGAGTCAGATACAACTGAGCATCTGAGCGCAAAAGTTACTTATGGTATGTGTTAAATTTAGTTTTTTCCCTTACAAAACAGCAAAATGTAACTAGTTTCCCTACAGGCTATTGTGAGGGTGAAGAGTGATGTGCAGATTAGTCAGGGGTATTTGTTTGCAAGTGAAGCCCCCTCCCCTCACCTCAACCACAACAGGGGGTGTACTGGCTCTTGCTGCCAAATTCAGGCCAAGGCAGAGGTGACCTGGTCATGCTGTAACTGCTACTGTGGACCCATGTTGGCACTTCTATTTTTCTGCAACAGACACCAAGAAAGAGGTCCAAGCTAGGCTCTCCAGGCGTAAAACCAACATTATCAATGCTGGGACATCCCTGGTGGTCCAGTGGCTGAGACTCCACGCTCCCAGGGCAGAGGGGCCAGGTTCCTTTCCTGGTCAGGGAGCTAGAGCCCAGGTATTGCAGCTAAGAGTTCTCAGGCCACAGTTAAGACATGGCACAGCCAAATAACTATTAATGACTGAATAATTAAATATTAAAAAAATAATAAATGCTGTCTCCTTTGAGAGTTTCCTAGGCACCTACCCATGCTCCCTCACGGTAAAGTCTGTGACCCTTGGCCATTTCCCTTTCTTCCCTGTGGATGTTGGTGGGGTCATCACAGCTCTTCCCCTCCTCTCTGAAATGGGGGGAATTGAAGCAATCTTGAGCTTTCTTGGACTGACTTGGACATGTCAATTCTTTGTCTCGTAAGGGTGAGTTTTTTTCCAGCAGACACATTGCTGGCAGACTAAAATAAGGGGTGCCTTTAGAGGGGTCTTGGTGTTGGGGATTGACTTTAACCCCAGTGCACTTCAGTCATGCTCTCCTCCTTATGCATATAAATGCAAATCAACCTGTTCATTTTTCTTTATGTATATGAGAAATAGTATCATATATTTGTATTTTACATATTTATGTTTTATATTGTTTATAAATATATAGTGAATAGTTTTTCTACAGGCTCACTGAAATCCTTATTAACTGTTACTATTCCTTGAAGTACAGCACAGTATTTAAAAGTACATGCTTTGATCTAGGAGAAAAATGTGACTTTCAATCATGGTTTCATCACTGACTGCTGGTCTTGAATATTTTAGGTTAACCTCTGTTTCAGGCTTGGTTTTCCTACGAAATTATCTCATATGTGGCATAACCAGTGACTCAGAGGTTAAAGCATCTGCCTGCAATGCGGGAGGCCTGGGTTCGACCCCTGGGTTGGGAAGATCCCCTGGAGAAGGAAATGGCAACCCACTCCAGTGTTCTTGCCTGGAGAATCCCATGGACAGAGGAGCCTGGTGGGCTACAGTCCACAGGGTCACAAAGAGTCAGACAGGACTGAGCGACTTCACTTTCACTATGCTGAGACATCTGGTCCATATATGCTTGCCTATTATTTTTATTATTTATTTGTATGTTCAGTCAGGCCAGGACCGTAGTCTTCTAAAGAAATGGATGCCTCAGATTCCTATAAGAAACTAACAATATATAAAAGAATAAAGCAAAATGTATCACTCAACTCAGATTGTCACAGCAAAGTACAAGAGGTGGGGGACTTAAACAACAGAAATTAATTTTCTCCCAGTTCTGGAAGTTAGGATCAGATTGGGGTTCAGCCAACTCCGATTTTGGTGAGGGCTCCCTTCCTGCCTTGCAGATGTCGCCTTCTCGCTGCCTTTCCTCCGTGTGTTTACAGAGAGAGTGAGCAGAAACCAACCTGATATCTCTTCTTATAAGGACACTAATCCTAACAGATCAGCGCCCCATCCTATGACTTCATTTGATCTTAATTACCTCCAAAAAAAAAAATTACCCTTCCCTGCTGGCTCAGTGGTAAAGAATCTGCCTCCAGTGCAGGAGACCAGGGTTTGATCTCTGGGTTGGGAAAATCCTCTAGAGAAGAGAATTGCAACCTACTCCAGTATTCTTGCCTGGAGAATCCCATGGACAGAGGAGACTGGCGGGCTACAGTCCATGGGGTCACAAAGAGTCAGACATGACTGAGGGACTAACACTTTCACTTTTCACCTCCAGGAAAGCCCCATTTCCAAATACAGTTACACTGGGGATGGGGCTTCAACATATGAATTTGGGAAGGGGACAGAATTTAGTCCATAGTATTAATACAAAAATAACAAAATTAATCTAAAATTGAATAAACTAGAAACAAACAAAAATTAACTGTACATTAAATAATTACATAGCCACATAGAAGAAATAATTAATTGAATTAACTTTTGAATCAAGCACTCTGATTGTGTACCCTTAGTAGACAGAAGAAAGAAAAAAAAAGAACTGCACAGAAATTGTGAATTTCCTTAGTAGTTTTGTCATTGAAAAGGTATTGATTTAGTGATATTGGAACTATTTTGTGTGTATTGAAGGATACATGTGTTATGTGTTGTTGGGAATCATGGGAAAGGGAAATATAATTAAGTCATGAGAAAGAAGAGCTGTGGTTGTATTAGTTATTCACAGGTTTATCTAGCAAGAATACTGGAGTGGGGTGCCATTTCCTTCTCCAAGGGATCTTTTCGGCCTCGGGGTTGAACCAGGGCCTCCTATGTCTCCTGTATTGGCAGGTGGATTCTTTACCACTGAGCCACCTGGGAAGCCCTGGTGTCTAAGTACTATTCCCTATTAAAAGGAATCAGGGCTGCTTAGAGAAGTAGTTGACTGCAGGTCTGGGGCAGGAAGTATTATAAAAGTGAATCTGAAACCTTTATTGGGTCAGATAACTTATTAAATATAAAGGGAAAAGATATCTTAAATGGAGAAGTCTGGTGGACACCACCTGCACTGAGTTAGCGTCACTGATAATGGGATAAATTGACATCTGTGTCTCATGCCAGGACGCAGTGGGAAGGACAGAGCATTACCTTTGTAGTTTTCCTGCCAAAACATTTAACCTGAATCTAATTAGGAGGAAAGAAGGATTCATAGCCAGATTGCGGAAGATATTCTACAGGATAACAAGCTCTTCAAAAATGCCAAAAATCTGAAAGATAGAAGGAGATAGGAAACTGTAGATTATGTAATAGAGGTCAATTAATATAAAGATAGTTATCATAATTGTTGTCACCTGATATGAAGAGCCAACTCATTGGAAAAAGACTCTGATGCTGGGGAAGATTGAGGGCAGGGGGAGAAGGGTATGACAGAGGATGAGATGGTTGGATGGCATCACTGACTCAATAGACACGAATTTGAGCAAACTCGTGAGATAGGGAAGGACAGGGAAGCCTGGCGTGCTTTAATCCATGGGGTTGCAAAGAGAAGGACATGACTTAGTGACTGAACAGTAACAACATGTTAACTACCTCTGGAACAATAATATTACTGTAATTTTATATAAGAATGTTTTGTTCTTGGGAGATACAGGCTGAAGTACTTAAAGGATGGTTAATTTACTTTAGTTAAATTTATATATATATTTCAGTACTTCCAGACTTCTGGATTTCCTGGGCCAAAATAAATTTAAAGATAACAATATACACACACATATAAAACAAAATAAACAGGGGAACTGATACAAAGCTGATGTAAACAATTTAAAAAACTCATCTATTATTCCATCTGTTATGTCATTTAAAATGTCATTTTAATGAAATAATGACCTCAAAGAAAAAGGCATTCTATTATCTCAGAGTGAAAAATTTTTAAGCAGGCTGCCTTGGTCCATGTGAACACACACATTGTTCGTGTGCACTGTGGACAAATGAAAATGGTGGCGGCTGGCGTGGCCCCTGGACAGGTGATGGGGGCCTCCTGGCGAGGAATCGCATCACCAACATTCTGGCCGGGCAGCTCTGCTTCCAGCCTCCAGGAGAGAGAGGAGGAAGTGACATTCTTCCTCCGGAACCTACCCCACTGGACAACTTGGAGAGTATGGGTCTTGTGTAGGGGAGCCGAAAGAGGCTGCTCAGGGCTCCCGCCCTGCTCCTGTTCTTCCGAATGCAGCACATCAGAATTTAGCCAGTTCAGTTTTCCCCCTTGGATGAGGTAAGATATGAATCCAGAAAGCAGTAAGCTGGGAACCTGTCTTTCCCTCACTTTTATGAATATGCTTGTGACATCTGAAGGCTGTCATGTTTTCCTCAGTCATGTCTAGATCTAACACGCCCATCTTTCAAACATCCTCCTTAAGTTGTGGGTTGGTTACTTGATTTTTTTTTTCACTTTTAAGTTTTCTTTATATAGCACTGAGAAGGTATTCACTCCATCTGTAATTTCTCAAAGTCTAGACTCTGAGATCACTCGAACTGTTTATACAGCTCTAGTTAGCGCTTGTTTGTGTGTGTTGTGTGAGTGTTTCTGTGGTTGTGCACATATGTGCTAGTCACTTCAGTTGTGTCCGACTCTTTATGACCCCAGAGACTGTAGCCCGCCAGGCTTCTCTGTCCATGGGGATTCTCCAGGCAAGAATACTGCAGTGGGTTGTCATGCCCTCCTCCGGGGGGTCTTCCCAAACCAGCGATTGAACCCGCATCTCTTACGTCTCCTACATTGGCAGGGGGGCTCTTTACCACTTATGTTACCTGCGAAGCCCACATGTATGTTAAAATCACGAGGCTGAAAGGCAGGTTTGCTTTCCTTGAAAATGCTTTACATCACGCGTGTTGGAGACCCTCATCTGCTGAGCAGTGGGATTTCCCTATTTTCCATCTTTCTCTTTCCTAGCTGAGCTCTCTAATCTCTGGCTCCTGAACTATGCAGAAATCAGGTCCTCCTGGCTGTCCCAGAGTGATGCTACCAAACGCCCTTCTGGCAGAGCTTCTCCTGACCCCAGTGTCTTTATAGGCCAAAGGTTCCCAGACAGAGCAGTTAAACGAGGATATCTTATATCTGATGATAGACTTATAAACAACAAGGAAAACAAAAACTAAAAAATCCAAACATCTCCAGTATTACTACTGTCATTCATAAAAGAAAGTATATTTTAATATCCACTGAGTACAGAAATCATAGTCTTGGGATAACTTAAGAGCCATGCTTTCAGCTGTGACATTGATTGAGGCCACAAGAAAATGCCACACCTGCATTTGGGAGCTCATGCCCAGAACCTCAGCCAGAGACAACCTTCAGTGTCTCCCTGGACAACGTACTTCTTGGGGTTTAGATGAGATACATTACTCAGGTGATGTCTAGTAATGGAAGCACAGCTATGACACAGTGTAAAAAGTGGGAAATTCTCTCAAAAAGGAAGGATGATGTCCAATGGGAGATGAGAGGACAGAAAAAGTAGAAAGGCTCAGGGTGCAGCCTAAGAAAGAGACTTTAAGAAGTAATGCAGTTGAGACCAAAGATTCTCAAATTTCAGTGTATATCAGCATCACTCACAGGGCTTGTTGAAACACAGAATCTGGGCTCTGATTCAGTGATTTGGGAAGGGGCCTGAGAACTTGCATTTAGGATGATTTCCCAGGTGATTCTGCTGCTGGTCTGGGGACCAGAGCATTAGAGATGCAGAGATTGGGGCTTAGGCAGAGGTGCAGAAGTAAGAAAGCAGAGTGGGTTGGTGCAGGTAAGACAGGCAGCAGGATTCTGCAGAAGAGTGAATGCCATGTGAAGGAGCTTGAACTTCTCCCAGACAGGCAATGTGGAGCCATGCAAGGTTTCTGAGCCAAAGAGTAGAATTTAAAACAGAAGCGCATGAACAGAAATGAAGTGCTGACACAGGCTACAGCAGGGACAGACTTTGAAAACATTATGCTCAGTGAGAGAAGCCAGTCGCCAAAGACCACATATCCTATGATTCCATTTATGTGAAATATCCAGAGTCAGCAAGTCCATGGAGACAGAAAGCAGATTAGTGGGTACTAGGGGCTGGGGAGAGGAGGCGGTGAGGAACGACTGCTTAATGGGAATGAGGTTTCCCTTTTGAGGTGATGAAAATGTTCTGGCATTAGATCCTGGTGACAGTCATAACACTGTGAATGCGCTAAATGTCACCAATGGTAAGTTTTATGTTACGTGCACATTTATCATCATTTAAAAAAAAAAACCCAGTGTCATATTTCTTAGAAAATTAGGTTATATCACAATGAAATACTCTAAATATAATTTTAACAGTTAAAATATGTAAATTTGTATATATAGAATAGTTATAAGCATTTCTTTTCTCAGCTATTTGTAAGGCCTCCTCAGACAACCATTTTCCCTTTTTGCATTTCTTTTTCTTGGGGATGGTCTTGATCACTGCCTCCTGTACAAGGTCACGAACCTCTGTCCTTAGATCTTCAGGCACTCTGTCTATCAGATTTAATCCCTTTAGAATTTATTTGCTTTGAATCTATTTGTTACTTCCATTGTATAATCGCAAAGGATTTGACTTACGTCATACCTGAATGGTCTAGTGGTTTTCCCTACTTTCTTCAGTTTAAGTCTGAATTTGGCAATAAGGAGTACATGATCTGAGCCACGGTCAGCTCCCAGTCTTGTTTTTGCTGACTGTATAGAGTTTCTCCATCTTTGGCTGCAAAGAATATAATCAATTTGATTTTGGTATTGACCATCTGGTGATGTCCATGTGTAGAGTCTTCTCTTGTGTTGTTGAAAGAGGGTGTTTGCTATGACCAGTGCGTTCTCTTGGTGAAACTCTATTAGCTTTTGCCCTGCTTAATTTTGTACTCCAAGGCCAAACTTGCCTGTTACTCCAGGAATCTCTTGACTTCCTACTTTTGCATTCCAGTCCCCTATAATGAAAAGGGCATCCTTTTTTTGGGTATCAGTTCTAGAAGTTCTTGTAGGTCTTCGTAGAACAGTTCAACTTCAGCTTCTTCAGCATTACTTGTAGGGGCATAGACTTGGATTACCGTAATATTGAATGTTTTGCCATGGAAACGAACAGAGATCATTCTGTCATTTTTGAGGCTGCACCCAAGTACTGCATTTCTGACTCTTTTGTTGACTATGAGGGGTACTCCATTTCTTCTAAGGATTCTTGCCCACAGTAGTAGATACAATGGTCATCTGAGTTAAATTCACCCATTCTAGTCCATTTTAATTCACTGATTCCTAAAATGTCAATGTTCACTCTTGCCATCTCCTGTTTCACCACTTCCAATTTACCTTGATTCATGGGTCTAATATTCCAGGTTCCTATGAAATATTGTTCTTTACAGCATCAGGCTTTATTTCCATCATCAGTCACATCCACAACTGGGAGTGTTTTTGCTTTGGGTCCGTCTCTTCATTCACTCTGGAGTTATTTCTCCACTCTTCTCCAGTAACATATTGGGCACCTATCAACCTGGGGAGTCCATCTTTCAGTGTCATATCTTTTTACCTTTTCATACTGTTCATGGGGTTCTCAAGGCAAGAATACAGAAGTGGCTTGCCATTCCCTTCTCCAGTGGACCACATTTTGTCAGAACTCTCCACCATGACCTGTCTGTCTTGGGCATGGCTCATAGTTTCATTGAGTTAGACAAGGCGGTGGTCCATGTGATCAGTTTGTTTAGTTTTCTGTGCCTGTGGTTTTCATTCTGTCTTCCCTCTGACTGATAAGGATAAGAAGCTTATGGAAACTTCCTGATGGGAGGGACTGACTGGTGGGGGAGGGGGGACTGGGTCATGTTCTGATGGGCTGGGGCCATGCTCAATGAATCTTTAACCCAATTTTCTGTTGAGGTGTGGGGCTGTATTCCCTCTCTGTTGTTTGACCTGAGACCAAACTATGGTGGAGGTACTGAAGAAAATGGTGACTTCCTTCAAAAGGAAAACTAAAGAGCCTCTTGATGAAAGTGAAGGAGGAGAGTGAAAAAGTTGGCTTAAAACTCAACATTCAAAAAACTAAGATCATGGCATCTGGTTCCATCACTTCATGGCAAAAAATGGGGAAACAATGGAAATAATGAGAGACTTTATTTTGGGGGGCTTCAAAATTACTGCAGATAGTGACTACAGTCATGAAATTAAAAGACCCTTGCTCCTTGGAAGAAAAGCTATGACCAACCTAGACAGCATATTAAAAAACAGAGACATTACTTTGCCAACAAAGGTCTGTCTAGTCAAAGCTATGGTTTTTCTGGTAGTCATGTATGGATGTGAGAGTTGGACCATAAAGAAAGCTGAGCACTGAAGAACTGAGGCTTTTGAATTGTGGTGTTGGAGAAAACTTTTGAGAGTCCCTTGGACTGCAAGGAGATCCAGTCAGTTAATCCTCAAGGAAATCAGTCCTGAATATTCATTGAAAGAACTGATCCTGAAGCTGAAACTCCAATACTTTGACCACCTGATGCGAAGAACTGACTCATTGGAAAAGACCCTGATGCTGGGAAAGATCGAAGGCAGGAGGAGAAGGGGATCACAGTGGATGAGATGTTTGGATGGCATCACCGACTCGATGGACAAGAGTTTGAGCAAGCTCCGGGAGTTGGTGATGGAGAGGGAAGCCTGTCATGCTGCAGTCCATGGGGTCACAAAGAGTCAGACATGACTGAGTGACTGAACTGAACTGATAAGCATTTCAGGATTACAACTTTATATATAGAAAAAAGATCAGAAATAACTATGTGAGCATGTGTGTGTATTTTGGATGATGAATGTAATGTGATTTCCCTTGTGTTAAAGTTTAAAATTTTTTTCAATAAATATGCAGATGTGTGTGTGTGTACACACTCAGTCCTGTTTAATTCTTTACTACCCCATGGACTGAAGCACACCAGGGTCCGCTGTCCATGGGATTCTCCAGGCAAGAATACTAGATTGGGGTGCCATTTCTTCCTCCAGCGGATCTTCCTGACCCAGAGATGGAACCTGAGTCTCTTTTGTCTCTTGCATTGACAGGCAGATTCTTTACCACTGAGTCACCTGGGAAGCCCTAATATGCAGATCAGTTTAGTTCAGTCACTCAGTCGTGTCCAACTCTTTGCGACCCCAAGGACTGCAGTGTGCCAGGCTTCCCTTTGTTGGCAAAGTAATGTCTTTACTTTTTAATATGCTATCTAGGTTGGTCATAGCTTTTCTTACAAGGAGCAAGCATCTTTTAATTTCATGGCTGCAGTCATCATCTGCAGTGATTTGGAGCCCAAGAAAATTAAGTCTGCCACTGTTTCTGTTGTTTCCATCTATTTGCCATGAAGTGATGGCACTGGTTGCCATGACATTAGTTTTCTGAATGTTGAGTTTTAAGTCAGCTTTTTCACTCTCCTCTTTCACTTTCATTGAGAGCCTCTTTAATTGCTCTTAACTTTCTGCCATAAGGGTGGTGTCATCTGCGTATTGAAGGTTATTAATATTTCTCCTGGCAATCTTGATTTCGGCTTGTGCTTCATTCAGTCTGGCATATTGCATGATGTGCTCTGCATATAAGATAAACAAGCAAGGTGACAGTATACAGCCTTGATGTGCTCCTTTCCCAATTTGAAACCAGCCCATTGTTCCATGTCTGGTTCTAACTGTTGCTTCTTGACCTGCATACAGATTTCTCAGGAGGCAGGTAAGATGGTCTGGTATTACTATCTCCTGAAGAATTTTCCACAGTTTATTGTGATCCATACACTTAAAGGCTTTAGTGTAGTCAGTGAAGCAGAAGTCGATGTTCTTCTGGAATTCTCTTGCTTTTTCTATGACCCAAAGGATGTTGGCAATTTGATCTCTGGTTCCGCTGCCTTTTCTAAATCCACCTTGAATATCTGAAAGTTCTCCATTCACGTACTGTTGAAACCTAGCTTAGAGAATTTTGAGCATTATTTTGCTAGTGTGTGAGATGAGTGCAATTGTTCATTAGTTTGAACATTCTTTGGCATTGCCTTACTTTGGGATTGGAATGAAAATTGATCTTTTCCAGTCCTGTGGCCACTGCTGAGTTTTCCAAATTTGCTGGCATATTGAGTGCAGCACTTTCACAATGTCATCTTTTAGGATTTGAAATAGCTTAGCTGGAATTTCATCACCTCCTCCAGTTTTGTTCATAACGATGCTTTCTAAGGCCCACTTGACTTCACACTCCAGGATGTCTGGCTCTAGACGAGTGATCACACCATCATGGTTATCTGGATCATGAAGAACTTTTTGTATGGTTCTTCTGTGTATTCTTGCCACCTCTTTTTAATATTGTCTGCTTCTTTTAGGTCCATATCATTTCTGTCCTATATTGTGCCCATTTTTGCATGAAATGTTCCCTTGGTATCTCTAATTTTCTTGAAGAGATCTCTGGTCTTTCCCCTTCTATTGTTTTCTTCTATTTCTTTGCACTGATCACTTAAGAAGGCTTTCTTATCTCTGCTTGCTATTCTTTGGAACTCTGCATTCAGATGGGTATATCTTTCCTTTTCTCCTTTGCCTTTGGCTTCTATTCTTTTCTCAGCTATTTTGAAGGCCTCCTCAGAGAACCATTTTTCTTGGGGATAGTATTACTTATATAATTGAAACATATTTTAAAGAAGGAGAAACAGGAGAGTAACAACTCCGGTGTAATCTCACCAAGAATAACTCAGAGGCAGGGAAAAGGGGTTGAGCCTGAGCTTTGGGCCGTGGCTGAGTCTCAGATATGAGACTCTGGAGGGCACAGGAGTGAGGAAACGAGCCATCTTGAGCAGAAGTGATGATCATCCACCACCAACCCTCAAGAGGACACACCACAATTTCCCCAGATTCCTCCTCCAGGATATCCAGCCTTCCTCTGGTACTTCTCTTTGGGTGTTTTCCTCACTGAGGTGTCAACATGTCCTAGGATTTCATTCATTCATCCATTCATTCAGTTCAGTTCAGTTGCTCAGTCGTGTCCAACTCTTTGCGACCCCATGAATCACAGCACGCCAGGCCTCCCTGTCCATCACTAACTCCCGGAGTTTACTCAAACTCATGTCCATCGAGTCGGTGATGCCATCCAGCCATCTCATCCTCTGTCGTCCCCTTCTCCTCCTGCCCCCAATCCCTCCCAGCATCAGGGTCTTTTCCAATGAGTCAACTCTTCACATGAGGTGGCCAAAGTATTGGAGTTTCAGCTTCAGCATCAGGCCTTCCAATGAACACCCAGGACTGACCTCCTTTAGGATGGACTGGTTGGATCTCCTTGCAGTCCAAGGGACGCTCAAGAGTCTTCTCCAACACCACAGTTCAAAAGCATCAATTCTTCAGTGCTCAGCTTTCTTCACAGTCCAACTCTCACATCCATACATGACCACTGGAAAAACCATAGCCTTGACTAGACGGACCTTTGTTGGCAAAGTAATCCATTCATTACTCAGCCAGTATTTACTGAGCACCTACTGTGTGCCCCAGTGCTTCATCCACGGAGTCAACGTGCAAGCATGCAGCTGTGTGAATCCAGCCATCAGGGCTGGGTCAGCACAGCAGAGTTTTTCAGGGTTTCTCTCTTTGATTTTCTAAAAACAGATTTTTCTCTCTTCCTGGTCTGTGCTGCAGCTCCCTCTCTCAGTTCCCTTGGGTGGGGAGGAAGTATTTTTGCCTTTTTTTGTTTTCACTTCTCTGGATGATACCCCGAGTCAGGCTGGACACTGCAGGCAGGACAGGTTCTGGAGTGATGGTTTTCTATGAAGTGGTGTCGTCTATGAAGTCTCCCTAAGCGATGACTTCTCCTCCTGGATCCATACCCTACACGGGAGCCTGGTTGGTTTACTCTGAGTGACTCTTCAGCGCTGATCCACCTCTGCACCAGCCCTTTCTCTCCAGTTAGGACACTTCCTGGTCTGTGGCTTCAACCTCACAGACCATGTCTTTTTTGCTCTGGGCCTAGATCTGTTATCTCCCACTTAGTTTTTCTGTCATTATTGCCCACTCCTTACAACACTGATGTGGCCCAAATGGACATGCATATTCATGGGTTCTGACACTCTGGTATGGCCTTAGAGGTTCAGGAAACAGTCTATTTCTTCAAAGGGTCAAAACAGAGGTAAGTCTGGACTGTGGCCTCCTGATTCCAGGGCCTCTTTGGTGACCTTCTGCATCTCTAGCTCCTGGCCTCGCGTCTGGCACACCGTGGGTGCCTGGTTTACACCTGGGGAAACAGAGTCAAGACCAGTATGTATGTACACTGGGTGGCAGTCTCAGGGCAAAGAAAAAAATCAATTAAGTGTTGTATTAATTGTTGCTGTTCAGTCTCTCAGTTGTGTCCGACCCCATGGACTGCAGCACACCAGGCCTCCCTATCCTTCACTATCTTCCAGAGTTTCCTCAAACTCATGTCCGTTGAATCGATGATGCCATCCAACCATTTCGTCCTCTGTTCCCACCTTCTCCTTCTGCCCTCAATCTTTCCCAGCATCAGGGTCCTTTCCAATGAGTTGGCTCTTTGCATCAGGTGGCCAAGTATTGGAGCTTCAGCATCAGTCCTTCCAATGAATGTTCAGGGTTGATTTCCTTTAGGATTGACTGGTTTGATCTCCTTGCTGTCTGAGGAGAAACAGAATCAATAAGATGTATAAATACAGAGAGATTTACTTTAAGGAATCTGTAGGGTTGGCCAGCAGGCTGGAGACTTGGGGTGGAGTTACAGTTCAAGTCTGAAGATTGTCTGCTGGCAGAATTTCCTCTTCCTTGAGGAGATCAGTCTTTCTCTATTAAGCTCTTCAGCTGACTGGATGAGTTCTGCTCCCATAATGGAGGGTTATCTGCTTCACGCACAGCCTACTAATTGAAATCTTCATCTCATCTAAAAATACCTTCACAGAAACATTGAGAATAATTTTTAAATTTATTTTTATTAAGGTAACATTGATTTATAGCATTATATAAGTTTAATGTGTACAACATTTTATTTTATACTTCTGTGTACAACTGTAGCATGCTCACCGCTAGAATGACGTTTGACCAAACACCTGGGTACCATGGCCTTGCCAAGTTGACACATATAATTAACCATCTTGAATATTATTGTTGGGTTTGCTGTTTGCTCTTTAGGTAAGAGCGCCAGGGCGGTAAGAATAACATGTGAAGTGGAAAATGTTGTGTTTCATAGACATGATCTCATTTGTTCTCCTTGGGAGGGACTTCCCAGCCTTGCAGAGAATTCTAAGACATTCCATGTGCCGTCCTAGTCCCCTTGGTGCTTCCAGTCAACACTCAATGACAGCGAGTATGTAAGCATGCTGACAGCACTGCCTCTCTCATCTTTGAAGCTAATTCTTTTTATTTATTTATTTTGGCAGCATTTCACAGCGTGTGGGATCCTAGTTCCCCAACCAGGGATCGAACTGTGCCCACATGCAGTGCCCATCTAAGGTGGAGTCTTAACCAGCAGATAGCCAGGGAAGTGCCTGTAGCTAATTCTTGATTCTCTATATCAGCCCTGCTATTTTCCTTCCTGCTTTGCTCATCATGTTTACCCACACACTCCTGTCAAAGGCTCAAACTAAAAACCAAGTACACCTAAATGCAAGATGTGGTAGTTAAGTCACTAAGTCGTGTCCGACTCTTTGCAACCCCATGGACTGTAGCCCACCAGGCTCCTCTCTCCATGGAATTCTCCAGGCAAGAATACTGGAGTGGGTTACCATTTCTTTCTCCAGAGATCTTCCCAAGCCAAAGACTGAACCTGGGTCTCCTGTATTACAGGCAAATTCTTTACCATCTGAGCCACCAGGGAAGTCTGCAGTAGTTAAAGTGCTCACTGAATAGCCTGTCTGGGCTGGAATCCTAAGCTGGCCGCATGGGCACAGCTTCACAGAGACCATCTGGCTCCTTTGTAAGGTCAATAGCACCTTCTAGGCAGGAGGAAGTGAGATACTGGGCAGGGTTGCACCTGGTACCTAGCTGGCTGTTGACACTCAGTAAGTGTTCGTGCTCATTGTTAAGGGTTATTCTCCCTTCCAGACTTCCAAGTTCAAAGGGGAGAATCTCACCAGAGACCTTGACCTAATCTTTCAGGTCCCGTTTCCTCCTCTCCTATCCTCTATATAAAAATGTCATACTTTTAGCAGAGAGCTTTCAGATTTTTTATCCTTCTCCCCTACCAGAATCTGAAAATAAGCTTGATGAGAGTATAAATTTGCTTATGGAGAGTAACAGAGAAAATAAACAAATTTTGCTTCAGAGAAACAATGTGTGACACCCCTGTGGCAGAATGACTGTGAGGATACAGGCATGTGTATGTGCCAAATCACTGTCATGTCTGACTCTTTGCGACCCTGTGGACTGTAACCTGCCAGGCTCCTCTGTCCATGGGATTCTCCAGGCAAGAATACTGGAGTGGGTTACCATGCCCTCCTCCAGGGGATCTTCCCTACCCAGGGATTGAACCCGCATCTCCTGCACCTTCTGCATGGCAGGCGGGTTCTTTACTGCTGAGCTACCAGGGAAGCCCGGTGAAGATATATAAACATATATAAAGAAAAACTATGTAAAGACACGCACACACACATAAAGAAAGAATGTGTGACTCCAAAGGTCAAACAGTGGAATCCAGCCACTGTGAATGGGCACTGCTCCTTCTGCCCCACTCACTGCAGCATGGAGTTCTAGGTTTTATGATTTGCTGGTTTGATAAGTGGAAAATGATTTCTTGATGCTTTAATCTGTATTTTTCCTCACTTTCAAAGTTGAATACTTTCTTCATATATTCATTTCCAACTTGTGAATTGTCTGATCATGCCTGTTCATTTTTTTAAAAGACTTTTTTTTTTTAAGAGCAGTTTTTGGTTCATAGTAGAGTTGAGAGGAAAATACAGAGATTTCCCATATGCCCTCTACACTGACACATGCACAGCTTCCCCCTTATAGACATCCCTCAGCAGAGAGTATGCTTGTTACAACTGATAGACTACATTGACACATGATAATCATTCAAAGTCTGTCATTTACATTTTACTCTTTGTGCTGTTCATTCTATGGGTTTGGATAAATGTATGACATGTATCCATCATTATAGTTTCATGCAGAGTATTTTCACTGTCCTAAAACTCCTCTGTGCTCTGCCTGTTCATCCCTTCCCCTCAACCCCCAGTGACCTTTTACTGTCTCCATAGCTTTGCCTTTTCTTGAATGTCATAATCATACAAATATACAGTCTTTTCAGATTGGCTTCTTTCACTTAGTAATATGCACTGAAACTAGCTCCATGTCTTTCATAGTTTGATAGCTCATCCCATTTTAGTTTTGAATAATATTCCATTGCCTGGATGGATCACAGTTTATTTTATCCATTTGCCTACTGAAGGACATCTTGGTTGCTTACAAGTTTTGGCAATTACGAACAAAGCTGCTATAAATAGCTGTGTACAGATTTTTTTGTGTGGATATGTTTTCAACTCCTTTGGGTAAATACCAACAAGCATGACTGTGAATTGAATGCTAAGAGTGTTTAACTTTATAAGAAACTGTCAAAATGCCTTCCAAAGTGGCTGCACCATTATGCATTCAGCGATGCAATGACATTCTAGTTGCTCCACACCCTTGTCAGCATTCAGCGTTGTCACTGTCCCGATTTTGGCTATGCTGACAGGTATGCAGTAGCAGTACCGCACAATCCAGCAGTCACGTTCCTTAGTGTGAGTTGTAACAAACCGGTGTGACTTAACTGTTTAACATGCAGAGCCGATTCTTACATCATCTTATACTCATGGAAACTTATTTACTGTAAACGTCTTTCTAAATCAACCTCACGTATACATTTTATATATTACCTAAGTGACATATACCACTGCACGTTGTTAAAGATAACTGAGTAAAGATATCCGTTTGCTTAATCATTCCCAAATGTGAAGAGATTTCAGTTGTTTCACCCCTTTAATATCATGGTGTATGCAGCTGTCCTCTTCCATCTCAGCAGAGATGGCTTTTTGTTTTTCAAAAGTATCTGTTTCTTTGTGTGCATGTCTGTTTGTGCACAGTCAGGCTTCTATTTGCTCACTTTTCTGTGTGTTTTTCTATGTTGTTGTCTGAAGGAGGATTTGCTGGATCAAGCAACACGGTCAGTTTTATGACTGTTACTAACTAGATTTAAAAAAAAAGAATGGGGCAATTTTTCCTGTCCCTTGGTAGACTTTTATTAAATCATATTTGTTGGTGAATTACTAATTTCTTTTAGAAGAAATCCCCACCCAGAACCTTCTGAGGTGAAGTCCAGGGTGAGTATTCAGGTCAGCCTTCCTGTTATGTGGACACACCGGTCCTAGGGTCTCCCAGATCTCCAGACCCACCAAAGAGAAGTCTCATTTGAATTACAAGAGAGGCCAGAGACCCTGCAGGAAAAAGTCCTACATAGACTGAGGTGAAAAGATTAATTTCTAATCACCTTTCTTTTCTGAGGCACAGCACCATTCCCCCCCCACCCGCCCCCAATCTAGTCATTTTCACATCCTGGTGACACAGAGGTGACCCCAGCTTCATCTATAGGCACCTCTCATACAGATAGATAATTCCATTATAAGTTTAGACCCTGACCAGTTGTAAAAGGGATTTAGTGGCTAATTATGTTTGTCACCAGCAAAGTCCATTAACAATAACCGGGAAATAAAAATAGAATCTGGGTGATGAAATAAAGCCTAACCTTGTTTCTGTGCTGAGTCTAGTCCCCTGGCTCCCAGGGCACTGTGTGCAGAAGCCTGGAGCCCGGCACCTCAGACCCGGGTTCCTGGTGCAAAACGGTGGCGACGCCTCAGCTCAGGGACCTGTGCAGAAGCTCCACCCCCAGCTCTGAGTTGCCGATGGTGGGCGGGCTGTGTGCAAAGATGCTGCACAGGGCACTGCCATCTGGAACGAGGGCAGCAGCTGGGCCTGGGTGCCCGAGAGAACCCCGCTCCCTCCCCCCAAAGCAGCCCAGCCCTGCTGTCGGCAGAGCGGGTGTTCTGGAGCATGACCTCCCATCTCTCCATGTTTTGATTGAAGAGTCAAACTTTCCTTTGCTGCTGAACTGAACCTGGCTTCAGCTCTACTGGCTCCAAGGACACTGGGACAGCAGGGCAAGTGAGCTGCTGAATCAATGCTAGAGAGCCGTGAGTAGAGCACGTGCAAGCCCAGGCAGAGACCTACCTTGAAGGTGCACCTGAGCACGTCTCTGGAGGTTGATGGGTTCTACCAGCAGGCAGAGAAGAGGCTGGTTTTGGCGCAGCGTTATCACAAGATGTACTTAAGAGTTCAATTGCATCTTGTAGGTGCCACCGAGGACTTCACAGCAGCAGAAAAGCATAAATTCAAATTAGCCCAATGACCTTTTGGTTTGCAAAGATTTCATGGGACACTTCTGCCTATTCCATCTTTTAAAAATTTGATAAGCCCTCAGTTACATACCATTGGATTTTTATTTCTGTTTAAGTTACATCAGAACCTCTTCGCATTTGCAGAGAATTCCAGAGGAGTCAGGCTGGGCCCTTCCAACAGTCATCCTACAGTATGATAAAAACATTCCTAGGGAACATTATACCTTTATCAAGTGGAGACCTACCCTGGACAGACACTCCCCAAATGCGTCTGGGAGCAGCTACTGTCTCTCCTGCCCGGGAGAGCCTGGTGCATCACTTTGGGGTGGTCCGTGGGACCAGGGTTTCCTCAGGGCCAGTTCTTAAGCCCCCAAGGATGACTTGGCCTAGGAGAGGGTATAAATCCATGATGGTGGTCCACAAAGTGTTGGCACTTTGTGAAGTGCTTGCCTGGTCAGAATGAGACATGAGTGAGGAGATTTTAATGGGGTGAGTGTGGGGAGAATAAAACATGTAGGTGATTCTCAGGGGGAAAGCCTGGATCAGTGACTACTAGGGAGGAACCCAGAAACCACACAAGCATGGCAGACACCGAGGCCAGTGCAGAAGCGAGAGGAATGCGAGGAATGAAGGAAGAACAGGGGATCAGATGAGAAATTCTGCCAGCCCACTTGTCTGGGGTGGTCCTGCCCTTAAGGACCTAATGCAGCGTTAATGGAAAAGCCTCCCACCCTGGTTTGGCTAACTTTCAGGAAGTGAGAACTGGTTTGGTTGACTTTGGGGAAGTGAGAAGCAAGACCAAAGGGAAGCACTAGGACGTGGAGATTCAAGTTGTTCTGCCGGGGATGTGAGGTGGCCTTGCCAGAGCTGCTTGACCACGGCTGCTCTGTGGCTGTGTGGTGCTTATCCTCTGCTCAGCGGATCTGAAGACAGGAGGCCCAGTGCCCAGTGCTGGGAGACTCTGGGCAGGCCTCTTTTCATCCTGTCCTTGCTTTAGATACTAAACCAAGGACAGGTATCGATACAACGATCTCCACGCTGAATAAGACCTGTATTTCATCCATGGCTACTTTTTGAACAATTTAGTCCTGATTTATGTGAGTGGGTAATCCTCCAAGCCTGCCCAAGCCAGGGGAAGCTACTACCCTGGGGGATTCACTGCCAACTGTCAGGGCTTTTCTTTGAGAGAAGGGCACTATTTGACTCTGGCTTTTTAGAATTTCTCTCTGGAGGTCGTGATTGGATGTTCCCACAGCATGGGGTCACCTGGGTGGTGGGTAGCTTCAAGGGGGCCTCACTAGGAGCAAAACCCAGATAATCAAGGTGGGAGGGTGGTTCACTGGAGAACTGCAAGGTCAGGACAGAGGCCTGAGAGTGTGGTTAGGGGATAAAGTTTAAAGAAAGTTGTTTCCAATCTGAAATGCCACACCTAACTCAAGTACCTATGTCCAAAAAGCTGGCATTTCTGTAGTGGACGGGCCACTGTGGAGACAAGCCGCAGACCCCCCAAGCCTGCTTTGGAAGGATACAAAAGGTCCGCCAAGCCGCCTGTTTCTAGCCGGGGGGTCTGAGGCCGGGGGTCTGACCCCAAGTTGCAGCATTTTCTGTGCCCTGCACATCAGCTTCCTGCCTACAATGCGCTTCCCCTTTCAGGGGCGGACCAGCCTGCTCTGGGGGAAGGAATAGGCCTTTGCTTCTAGAATCACTTCCGATGACATATGGAAAAGCTAACATGGGGCTGAGGCTGGCAAGCGACCTGGGGGTACACTGAAGCCCCCTCCCCACAACACGAGGAGCTGCGGGAGAGGCGGGCTGCATGGTCAGACCCTCCTTCCGTCCGACTGCCTCTGTCCAGTGCGCTTAGGCCTCAGAGTGCTCCCCGCAGATCCCGGGTGGACAACATCCCCTTTACCGCGGGGGACGCAGTGTCCAGTCGTGGGCCGCCGCCTCCGCGGGCCGGACTGGTCCTCCCTCCACCCCGTGGCCTGGGAGCCGGGGGCCGGGGGTCGTGTGAGCTCTGCTGAGCCGGGTCCGAGGCCGGGCTGGCCGGAAGGAGGAGGCCCGGTGCCAGGACGCCAGGGGCACGCGGGTGGGGGCCCGGGGGCTGACGCCGTCAGGGGCGGTCCTGGGAGCCGGCGGGCGAAGTTCCCCGCACCCCCCGGAGGAGCCGGCGGCGGCCACGTGACCCTCGGCGCGGCCAGAGGCCCAGAAATAGCAGCTGCCGTGGATCCGCCCGCGGGCGGCGCGAGGGAAGGCGGGGACCGCAGGAGCCGGCTGGCGGGGCGCGGAGCGTGTCGGCCCCGGAGGATGCGGAGCCCCTGCCCGGCCCGGCCCCGAGCTCATGATGGCCATCCGAGAGCTCAAAGTGTGTCTTCTTGGGGTGAGTCCTGCGCCCCTGGGGCCGCGCGCCCCCCTACCCCCAGCGTCCTCTTAGTCACCCTCCTCCCCGCGCCCTCCTCGTCCCCGCTTCCCCGCGCCCCCTTGTCTTCAACTTCCCCCGCCCCGCCCCCCAACCAGCACCCCCCCCCCCCCACGTCCGTGCGCCCCGGTGTCCCCTGCGCGCACCCCGCTTCGCCGGCCCGTTCCCTGTCCCTGCCCCGCCGGGTCAGGTCCGAGCCTCTCTCGGGCGCTTCCTGGCTCGTCCCCTCGCCGCGCCCGCGTTCCCGGAGCCCTAGTCCTCTCGGCCCGCGCCGGGCCGGGGACCCCTCCGCGATGACACCAGGCCAGGACCCCGCCTCCGTGGGCTTTCTCCTTCGCCTTTGATAATTTCCTTCCGGCGGAAACTTTAAGTTACTTAGCCAAGGCGCGGAATCCTTTTGCCTCCTGGGGGCAATTAGTTTATTTACTTTAAAAAAAAAAGAAAGAAAACAACAAAGCTCAACTTGGGGTGAAAAAATGCGCGAGGGGACGACCTGGCGGGAACGTAGAGGGAGAACCACCGTAGAAAACTTTTCGTGCTGCGGATCAGGGCAGGACGACAGAGTCCTCCCCTGTCCCCACTTCCCCTCCCGAAGTGGGTCCTTCTGAGCCCAGAGAAACGTGGAAGAAGCCGGAAACAAAGACAGACACAAACTCCCCAGCGGTGCGGACCTGCCCCCAGGGAGTGCTCAGGGAATTCAGCTGGCGTTTTGGATCGCTCCCTTTTGGGTACCCACACCGCATTCCGGAATTGCTTCCTTGGGAAGAGCTGGTTTTCAGTCCTGGTTTTAGCAGCTTTTGGCACGGACGCCTAGTGTTCAGCCCTTGGCAGTTCTGGTCTCCCAAGAAAACAGTTTCCGAAAAAAGCAGTAAAGGTTGGACCGGTTCTGTTTATATCAAAAGCAGTGCTAACCGGTCTGTCAAGAGGGCTGTGCAGAAGCAGATAAAGAAGGAATGGTTCTAGGTTAGGGCCGGATTGCCCCGGACCGTGATGCTGGGAAAGACTGAGGGCAGGAGGAGAAGGGGGCAACAGACGATGAGATGGTTGGATGGCATCACTGACTCAATGGATATGAGTTTGAGCAAATTCCAGGAGATGGTGAAGGACAGGGAAGCCTGGCGTACTGCAGTCCTTGGGGTCACAAAGAGTGAGTGACTGAACAGCAACAACAAGGGGCTGTCTGGACTCCCTGGAGGCCATTCTGGAACCTGGGGAGGTCTGCCCTCACTGTCCTTTGCTAAAGTCCCATTTACACTAGGTTGTCCTGTTGGCCTTGGTCTCCTGATTCATCCAGGGGCATCAGGCAGAGGCCCTCTCTTCTCTGTGCCTGCCCCCATGTTGGGCCATGGCCTGGATCTGGTGGATGCTGTCCCGGCCTCCCTCTGTTGACCTTTGTCAGAGTTGCAGGGGTAGGTGTCACCAACTGCCAGGCTCTCTAACATAAGCCAGACACAAATTCCAGGAATCGCGTGTTTTCCTCCTGAGGAGTCATTTCAGCCTCCAGGAAGCGCTTCGAAGACTCAGAAGGTCGGGTCCCCAGGAACCAAGAGGCAACTTTGACGTGTGTTATGTGTGTCAGGATTGGCCTTGGGAATAAAAAAAAGTCAGAAATGATATGCTTGTCCCAGCACATTAATTATGTTCAATTTTTCTGCTTGTAGATAAGTCTGTTTCCTTCTACAATCAGGTAGGAAGAGCCCTGATCCAAAGCAGCAAGCCTGGGTTTTTATGCTCTCCTGCTCACTGCTGTGCACTTCTGGAAAAGTATCTTGAACACTGCGTCCATGAAATGGACGTGATAACATCCTCCCGTTTAAGGCAGAGGACTAGAGCAGACGATCTTCTAAGATACACAGTGCCATTTCCTCCTACCCAGGATGATAATTAGCAAGCCTGGGAGATGAGAAAGCTGGGGGAAGCCCCTGCACTTCTTTTTGCCTTATCTCTAAGGATGGAATGCACTCCTTCAGTGACTTCCTGAAGACAATGCCTCTCCTTGTGTGCTGGTCCTTTGCAGAGGCCCAGAGGTAGGAGGCTGGGCTTGAAAGAAAAGAACAGCCCCACAGCAGTTTAGGAAGATAAATCTGAGCAGATGAAGACTTTGAAGTTTCAGTCCCATCACCGTGTGGCTGTGGTCTTCTTTTTTTGAGAGGCTCTAGGTTTTATTCTTGTTCAGATCAGAAGCCATTTATTTGAAATCTGAGAAAGGGCCATTGCTCTTGTTATCACACTGAGTAATGTGTCTTAAGTCCCCCAGTTTGGCTGGTCCCATCCTGTGTGTGTGACAGCTAGGGCGATGCTCTGGGTGAGATACGCTGGTGGTGATGGTGGTTTAGTCGCTAAGTCATGTGTGGCTCTTTTGCGACCCCATGGACTGTAGCCCGCCAGGCTCCTCTGTCTATGGGATTTCTCAGGCAAGAATACTGGAGTGGGTTGCCATTTCCTCCTCCAGGGGATCTTCCCTACCCAGGGATTGAACCCAAGTCTCCTGCATTGCAGGCAGATTCTTTTATCGCTGAGCCACTAGGGAAGCCCTGAGATCGCACTGGGTGCGGCCAAAGCCAGTCTGACTGCTGGTTTGCTCTCTTGGCAGATCCACATGAGAGAGAATCCTGTGGATCAGCCCCAGGAAAAGAGATTCGGTGCCAAGCTCATGGTCCTCTCAGAATTTTAACTGGAGCCCTGGTTCCTCTGTTCTTTGTATGGGCGGCCTGTCTTTTGTGGATGAAGTCTTGCATGCAGTCAACACTCAGCTTCCTGTTTTCAGCCACTGCCACACCTTCCTGAAATCTCAGGCCCTTGCAGCCACGCCTGCTGCCAGCATCACTGTCTGTCAGCCCAATTGAGCAGGTGATGGGAGCAGGACCATTTAGCTGCTGCCTTGCTGGCTCACCCGAGAGGCTGAGGGGCTGGTCCTTTAATCACCGAGTGATTATCCCTGTCACTCGGTGATCGCTGGGGGACCTGTTTCCCATTTAAGGCCATGGTTGTGTTAGGCTTGGGTGGTGCAGGCATACCCCACTCTGAGCTAAAGGTCCTCACGTGGGTGAAGATTCCTGACCCGAGGGTCACTTGCAGCAGGTGACAGCGGGGTGTGCCAGGCGGTATGCACCTGCGCCTTTCAGAACCCTGCTGTTAGGCCCTGGGGTTCAGAACCCTGATCTCACTTCTCCTGGTGCGTGCTCCCACATGGAACCACAGCCATCTATGGAGCATTCCCCGAATGCTTTGTGCTCTTGGAAAAATGAAGGACTGAGAGCATGGGGTTTATTTAGGCTACCTGTTAGAAATTCTTGGCTCTTGTTGTTTCCATGGGAGGACTTGGTCATATTTCTCCCGTGCCTTCATGAGTTCCCTTCCCTGGGATAAGCCTGGCTGTCTTGGGATTGAGCTGGGCAGCAGACTGTCTGAGTTGGACTCTTAGGACCCATGAGTCTCACTCTTGCCAATTAAAGTGCCAGTCTTCCCGCTTTGTGAATCTCAGTTAGTATTATGAAACACGTAGTTAAAAAACAACTCCATTAAAAACAGCAAAGTATGTTTAAAAAAAAAAAACTAACAAAAACAATATTGAGGCAGCAGCTGTTCCAACCCCAAAAGTGGAAAGCGTCCCAGTTTGCGTTTTTAACACACATCACCACGTGGCAAAAAGCAGGAGGGGGGAGAGAGAGAGAGAGAAAGAGGAGGGGAAGGAGGGGTAGGGCCAGGGGATGGGGAGAGGCGCTTTCTTTTCTTTTATTATTTCCTCTGGGTGTGTGCACTTAAAAACTGCTTCCGAATGGAATCCCAAAGAGATTTATATTTGGACTTAGGTTGTCTTGACGACAGTTTAGAGATTTCTGCCACTTCCTCTGCAGCCATCAGGGGCCTGGTGAGGCATCTCCTCTGGACTCTGTTCGAAGAGCAGGCAAGTCCCTCGGATTTGCTGTGACATCTGGGTGGTGAGAACTTCACCAAAGAGGGCTGAGGGGTCCCCGGGGGCACCAGGACCCACGAGGCTGCTCACAAGAAGCAGATCAGCCTGACCTGTGGACCCTGGCCTGGCTGCTCTGGGTGAGGGTGAGCACCCATTACTGACAGTATTCTGTAAGGTGGTGTGAACGTGTGGGGTCCTTGAGGAAGGAACACATGCATAGCATGGGGAGGAACCGCCCAGGCCACCATCAGCATTGTCTAAGTCTGAGGTTCTGTTGGTGGTGCTGGTGCTAAGCTGTTCAGTCCTATCCGACTTTTTGTGACCCCCGTGGACTGTAGCCTGCCAGGCTCCTCTGTCCATGGAATTCTCCAGGCAAGAATACTGGAGTGGGTTGCCATTCCCTTCTTCAGGGAATCTTCCAGACCAGGGATCAAACCCGGGTCTCCTGCATTACAGGCAGATTCTTTACCATCTGAGTCACCAGGGAAACCTACTCCTTAAGGTACCAGGATGTGAGGAGATTTGAGCTCAGGCATTAGAAAAGGTCTTCAAGTTCAGTTGTGTCTGACAGGTTAGACTAATGTCTAACTAACTCCACTTCCTTTTGTCTGAGTTTGTATAATTTGTCACATGTGTTAGAAATTGGAGTAGGCTTTCCTTCCCTCGGGGTTCCCGGTGGCTCAGCTGGTTAAGAATCCACCTGCAATGCGGGAGACCTGGGTTTGATCCCCTGGTTGGGAAGATACCCTGGAGAAGGGAATAGCTACCCACTCCAGTATTCTGGCCTGGAGAATTCCATGGACTATATAGTCCATGGGGTCTCAAAGAGTCGGACACGACTGAGCGACTTTCACTCATTTTCCTTCCCTCAGTTATCCACTGATTATCGGCAGCTTCTTTCGTGCCGGGAGCTGAGGGTGGCGGCAGGTGGACAGGACAGCCTCGAAAGTCGCTCAGTCGTGTCCGACTCTGAGATCCCATGGACTATATAGTCAGGGATTGCGTGTTACATTTGCTTCTCACCTCTTTCTTCTGAGGCAGTCCCTCTCTTTTTTTTCCCACCATGACACTGGCACCTCTGAAGCATCCAGGCCAGTTGTCTTGTACAAAGACCTGGGATCTCAATGTTTCTGTTTTGTTTCCTCGTTGCTTCTTCTGGGTTCAGGTGGGAAGACCATGTAGGTGATGTTGAACAGCCTTTTTTTTTTCTGTGCTCATGTATAATGTGGAAACATCTTTCTCGTTTAGCTCTATGGCTCTCAGTGAACACTCCTGGCCTCTCTGACTGTGCAATGGTGTGTCTGAACAGCACAAAGGGCCTTGACCTTGTGGGTCTGGCGCTTTAGCAGGGACTGAAGGTGCAGACTGAAATCTGCCGGGGGTGAGTGAGATGCCGAGCCCGCCCAGTTCTCCCCTCGGGGCTCTGGGCCTGGTCTTTTTCCGTGAGCACTGACCACCTCCTAACAGACCAGATGATTTATTTTCCCCACTTGAGTGCTAAGCTGCTGAGAGTCGCAGGTGTCCTGAGGAGTTTGTTGGCAGAAATACAGAAAAGTGGGATTTAACATTAGAGTCCCCTGGAGAGCTTCTCCCCGCGGAACCTTCAGACCCCAGGAGTCTTTTCTGATCAGTTTCCTTGCTCCTGAGGCCCAGCCTTCTCCCAGTTCTCTGGAGGTCACCGCTGTGCCTTCTGCTTACCCTAGATCTAAGCTAGAATGCAGCCTGGGCCACTTTCAATCTCCTTGGAGGCATCTGGATGACTCGGGCTGGTAGAACCTAGGGGAGGTCATGTCCCTCCTACTTTCTTTCCTTTGAGCAAGATCTGGGGAGCTGGATCCCTTTGTATCAACAGTCTGTTTTTCTAGAAGAAACAGACACCTGAGTTTTCCAGAATAACTTCCTTTCTGCTCTCATGGAGTTGCTAGCCTAATGAGGACATGCAAATGAGATGCCTGGTCCTGAAAAGTGCCTCTTCACCAGCCAGCACTGGAAGGGGAGAAGGAAGGAGGGAAGGAGGGTGGGGGAGGGGATGGAGAGGAGAAGATAAGAGGAAAGACATATGAGTGAGGGAGTAAGAGGATGAAGACCTAGGCTTACACACACAGACATACACACAGTGTCACATAACACTTGCCCTCTGCTGGCAAGAGAAGAGAGCAAAGCATTTCTTGTTCTCCCTCCCTTTCTTATCAAACAGTTGGCCAGGGCATTTACATTTATAGCAAGCTTAATTAAGAAAGTCTCTTTGTGTGTTTTTGAAGAACATCTCATAGCATCAAAGTTAAATATTTCACAGACCCCTTTCATTTTAGGAGCTAAGATAGTTTCTAAACTTTTTCATAACAAACTTCTGAAAAGCTACTTTTTTTTTCCCATTGTCTGAGTTCTTCATTGAATTTTGAATCTAGTGATGAGGTTGGGGAGGGATTGGGGTGAGATGGCAGAGACGGGGTCCTCACCAGGATGACGCCTTGAACTTCGTCTCTTTGTTAGGACATGGGACTGTACTGCCTTGCCCGGGTCTTGTTGCCTCAGGTACGATGGAAGTCCCGCAGACAGCTGCCCTCCTTCATCTCACGGCCACCTCCTGATGGTTCTTCTTTCCCTGTCTTTTATGTTCAGATGACTCCTTCACTCTATGATCAGCATCCAGCCCACCGTCCTGCTCCCTGGTTTTCTCTGTGCTTTTCAGCCCCACAGTCTTCCATCATTGTGTTTCCTTATTCTCTCCACTTCTCATGGGTGAATCATCAGTCTGTCCTTTAAAGAAACATCAGGGCTGGGCTCTAAGAGGGAAATGTTTCTGACTCTGCTTTCCAACCCTCTGAGCAGGGGGTGTGCTGAGTCCCAGTGAGTGACCTTTTCTTCTGCTGCCAGTATAGACCAGAAACCCGGCCAGCTCACCCTGTGGGGAGTAACGCAGGCATTTCCCGAGGCTGCTTGTTTTAGTTTTTAAAAAGGGATCTGTATAAAGTAAGTGGGGAGTTCACTAATGGGAAGAGTGCTGTGGGGTTGAACAGAGACCCTTACAGCTGTGTGCGTGTAGGCAGGTATGAGGACTTACCACAGAGCTGGGGTGCTGAGGGAGGCTCTGTCCCTGGGTTTCCAGCCCAGCAGGGTCCTTGGGCTGATAGAACTGGAAGGGGGAGGTGAAGTAACAGCACCAGGCGACCCCTGGGATGTCACATGACATCATGTCACATGATGCTCAATTGCCAGGTAAGGGAGTGGAGCTTGTAGAGCCTTAAAAGGGCCCCAGAAGCACAGTCCAGAGAATATTTTTTTAAAGAAAGACATTGCTTTAAAAAGATGGAGTGTATTATTTCTAGATCTCCACCTCAGGTTAGGTTAATCTTAGTAAGATAACTAGTAGAATCTTTTCTCAATAAGGATAGAAATATTTTTGAAAGTCTTGCTAAAGTTATAATCGATATAATTTATGATGTGAACATGTTGCTGTATTGATGTGAATTGCATGATTGTGCATTTTACTCCTGTCAGCCCTGTGCTTGCAATTTGTTAATGGTGATTATTGTGTCACAACTAACCACGTGCACACCCTTAGTCTTGCTCGAGAGCACTGTAGTTACAGATGCTCTGCTGGTGTCTTCTCTGTACGTCCTCGACTCCTTTCTTATTAAAATTATCCATGGGTAGAAGAAAAACAGTAATTATAAACTTACAAGCACCATAATAATTTGCAGTTGCCCTCAGCCCTGATCACAACAACAGCGACATCAGTAACAGTTGAGGAAGATTGAACACAGGCCTGGAATTGAAGCCAAAACTTACTCTGTTCTTTCTCAGGCAAGAAAGTGCTTTGAGAGAGTAGCATTGAAATAAACACATTACCCTGTGTAAAGTAGCTAGCTAATGGGACGTTGCGTATAACACAGGGAACTCAGCCTGGTGCTCTGTGACAAACCTAGAGGGGTGGGATGGGGTGGGAGGTAGGAGGGAGGTTCAAGAGGGAGGGGACACATGTAACCCTGTGGCTGATTCATGTTGTTGTATGGCAGAAATGAACACAACATTGTAAAGCAATTATCCTCCAATTCAAAATAAACTTAAAAATTAAAAAGAAAAAAAAAAAAAAAGGAAAGCACTTCAGAATGCCTTGGATGAATCGGGATGTCTTGAAAGTACTCTAGTTTATGAGTATTTCTGTAATCAGGACAGCTGACATGTACCGAGGGTGACTCACATGCTAGACACCGTGCTGAGTGTTTTGGCTTTCCGTTGCTTTGCACCCCAAGTTGCTTTCCTTAAGCACCCCAAACTTAGTGCTTAAAACAACAGTTTATTGTTCCTCCTCACCGACTGCTCTGGGGGCTGACTGGGCTCAGATGGGCAGTCCTTGCTCAGATGGTGCCCGGGGCTGGAGCCGAAGTTGTGGTCGCTGGGGCTGGGCTGGCTGCACCCAGTGGATGACCAGACATCTGTCTTCACGTGGCTTCTCCATGCCGTCACGTGGACTTCCTCACAGTGTGGAGTCTCAGGGCAGTCAGACTCCCTCCATTGTGGCTGGCCATCTCCAGGTCAGGAGTTGTGTTGTGAACTCAGGTTTTCATACATGACACACAGTGAGGCCAAACAAACTGAAATGTCACAGTTTGCAGCAGAGAAAGGGGTATTGCAGGACTGAGCAAGGAGAACAAACAGCTCACACTCAAAAAAGTCTGCACTCCTCAATGGTTTGGGGGGAAGAGTTTTATAGGAAAATTTGGGGTAAGGGCAGGAAGCAGGTTGTGCTCCAGGAATCTTGTGCTCAGCCTGAAGTTAGCATCCTCCACCTGGGTGAGAGGATTTTGAGCATGACCTTGCTAGCATGTGAGATGAGCGGTAGTTTGAACATTCTCTGGCAATACTTTGGCCACCTGATGCGAAGAGCCAACTCATTGGAAAAGACCCTGATGCTGGGAAGAGGAGAAGGAGGCGACAGAGGATGAGATGGTTGGATAACATCACCAACTCGGTGAACGTGAGTTTCAGCAAGCTCCAGGTGATGGTGAAGGACAAAGAAGCCTGGTTGTGGTGTGGTCCATGGGGTTTCAAAGAGTGGGACACAACTGAGCAACTGAACAGCAACAACAACCTGGGTGGGGCCTTAGTTCCCGCAAAAGAGCTCAGAGATATTTTCTGGGCATCCCTTGAGGAGGAACCAGGACCCTGCCCCAAGGCTGGACTGCTATTTCCTGTGTGCTTTTCCTTTGTTTCTGCATCTCCTCCCTCCCACAATTAGAAACTGCTTGAGTCTGCCCTTTGGAACGCGGGGAAGGTCTAGGAGGCCGAAGCCTTTTTCCTACAAACAAGAAACGGGGGACAAAGAAAGGCTTTTGTGCCCACGAGGGCCCCACAGGGTCCTGCTCGCCTTCTGTTCCATGAGCTTTGGGTGGATGCTAACAGGCTCCTTGCTCATAGATCACAGAATGTCCTTTCTGTCACGTTTCACTGATCGAGTCGGACGGCCAGCCCAGGAGCAAAGGGAGGATTAGACTCCATCTCTTTTTCAGTCTGTTGCACTGGACGAGCGTTTCACCCGCATCATGCATTAAAGGAAACTGAAGCTTGGGGCCAGGTAACAGCACAAAGACTCCCAGCTGATGATAATAATAATAATAATAATAATAAGTGAGCTTTCGAGGATTACAACCAGCTCCGCATGACCCTGGAACCAGCGCACGCAGACTCTTTGCTGGGCTGCAGACTTTCTCAGACACAAATTACTTGTTCAGACTGGCATGTGGCACAGTAGAATGGGATCACAAAAATAAAGAAATAAAATAATTCATCAAATTGAACCAGGTTTGAAGTATTTCCCTGGATAAGAAAGTGAAAGTGTAAGTCGTTCAGTTGGGTCCGACTCTGGGCAACCCTATGGAGTGAGTATCCTCCCTGAAAGCAAAGGTAAATACCCTCAGCGTCAGGGTTCTGGCCAGGGTGGGGGAGGTGAGATGACTGGCCTGAATGAGCCGTGAAGATGTGAAGTGGTTCTGCAGGGAGGCCGGGACGCGTGCCGGACACCCCATGCTTGCGACAGTGGCGCCGGCCCGCCCTGGGTCCCCCTAGCACCTCACAGGGGCAAGTGTGTGGTCTGGCCCCTGAGTTGCATTCGGTCCTCGGTCAGCCCTGCGTGGCAGCCCCTTGCCCTGGTGTGAGATGAGCTTTGTTAAGTCCCAGGCATCCCGGACATCACAGGACTGTGTGTGCAGGGGGACCTTGGGCTCAGCTTTATCCATTGCCCCTTTTCCAGCTCGTGTTCAGGAAGCCCTGGATGCCAGGCCTTTTTCCCTTCACTCCCTCAGGGGATATGTGTTAAGTGCTATAATTGTTTCAGAAAGTGTTGGTTCGCAAACTGTGATCAACCTGCTGGAAGGTTGAGTTGAAGACATTAGGAGTTTCTAGGGCTGCAGTTCAACTGTCTTCACAGCTAGATGGGCCTCCTGCCAGCTGAGCACAGTGGACGCTGGGTCACCCTCGGGTCGGCAGACGTGGCTTGCTCTGGCTTTGTCACGTCCTAGCTCGATTCCCCTGGGAGATCACATAGCTACTGGCGTCCAGATTCCCGCTTTGTAAGATGCTGGCAGTTTTCACAGACAACCCCTCTGACCCGGCCTGGCGTGTCATGTTGAAAATTCCTCTTCTGAAAACTATTTTACACCTGATAATCTTGAGGCTTAAGAGAGTCTAAGTAGATTCTTTGCACAAAACAATCTCCAATTAAGTTTTATTTAATCTGCTTAGCCATGGGATCTGGCAAGGCATAGGTGATAAGTAATAGCTTTTGATTTACTGTGTGATGTTGTAGAACTTCATCCTTTTCATGAATTTGACCTGATTTGTAACATACTCTTTAATTTAAAAAATAAATAAATCTGACATTAACACTGGGTAAGTTTAAGGTACGAGCTCAGTCGCTCTGTTGAGTCCGACCCTTTGAAACCCCATGGACTGTAGCCCACCAGGCTCGTCTGTCCATGGGATTTTCCAGGCAAGAATACTGGAGTGGGTTGCTAGTTCCTCTTCCAGGGGATCTTTCTGACCCAGGGACTGAACCCGAGTCTTCTGCGTGTCCTGCCTTGGCAGGCAAATTGCCACTGAGTTTAAGATTAGGTGTGTATACACTTACGTGTTGTAATACGATTGCTGATGTAGTCATGTATGTCACATTGCATAATTATAGTACAGTTTTTGTCTATTCATCATACTGTGCCTTAAATCTCAATGGCTTATTCACTACTTGTTACAACTTTGTGCCCTTAACAATAGCAGTCTTCCCCCGCCAACCCTGCTGAACCCCCATCCCCTGGTTACCACCATTTTACTGTTTTTTACGGGTTTAATATATAAGTGGTAGCACCCAGTACTGGTCTTTCTCTGACTTATGTCACATAGCATCGTGTGCTCAAGGTCCATCCATGTGGTCACAGATGAGAGGATGTCTTCCTTCTTCATGGCTGAATAATACTCTCTTGTCTGTATGTACCACATCCTTTTTAATTCATTCATTCATTGATGAGCATTTGGATTGTTTCCATATCTGGGCTCTTGTGAATAATATTGTGGTTAATATGGGGTACAGATATTTCATTGAAATCCTGTGTTCATTTCCTTTGGGTATAAGCCCAGAAATGGAATTACTAGATCATATGTTAGATCTGTTTTTAATTTTTTGAGGAACCTCAATATTATTTTCCATAGTGTTAGACCAATTTACATTCCCACCACAGAGCACAAGAGTTCCCTTTTCACTACAACCTGTTGACTCTTGTCTTTTTGGTGATGACCATTCTAACAGGTGTAAGGTGATATCTCATGGTGATGTAACATATTCTTTACATTTTTGTACTGAAATGTCATGTTCTTGCAAAAAAGCTCACAGATCTTATAGTATGCATGGATTTTTACAAATTAAACTGACCTATGTAAATGTCCAGATCTCAGAGCAGAATATTCCTGGGAATTCCCTGGAGGCCTTACGGCTAAGACTCTTTGCTTCCACTGCCAGAACCGAGGTTCAATCCATGATCAGGGAATCTTAAGATCTCACAAGCTATAAGGCATAGCCCCCAAAAATTAAAAACCAGAATATTCCCAGTAAGTGTTTATGAATGATTTTCTGCACCTTTACCAACACTGAATATCATGAAAACTTTTTATCTTTGCTGATGTTATAGATAAAAGATGATAACCTGTTCTGGTTTGATTTCTTTAATTATGGATGATTCTGAGAATCTTTTGATGTTTATTGACTGGCTATATTTCTTGTTACCTACACATTCACATCATTTACCTAATTTTTATTGGGTTATTTTTCTTATTGACTTGTGAGAACTCTTTGTATATTAAGAAACCAAACCCTTTGTCATTTGTATTGCACAAGCCTTTCTTCAATTTGTTGCTCTCTAGTTTACTTTATTTTTACTGAATTAAAAATCATATTAATATTTAAAAATCTTTATTTAGTCAAATATGTCAATATTTTCCTTTATGGTTTTGGTGTTTATGTCTTGCTTAGAAAGTACTTCCATATTCTAATGTTGTAAAATTTTAACTTGTATTTTAATTTTTCTCTTGTTCATTCATAGTGTCTTCAATTTTTTTTAATTAAAAAATATTTTTTTATCATGTGAAATTTATTTTGGTACAAAGAGTCAGGTTGGGATTCAGATTTTTTTTCTTTACTCCAAATGTCTAGGTAGTTGTTTTAATGCTGTTTATTGATTAGTTCATCATTATTCACTGGTCTGATATGTTATTTTTTTTTTTTATCATAAATGAAGTCCCCGTATGTATTTGGGTCTGTTTATGGACTCTGTATTGTTCTATTAAAAAAATGCACTGATTTCTGAATCTGTCAGATTCAGGAAAACTTAGAAATTGTGTGAAGGAAGCTGCTTTTGGGGACTGAATGGTGCACGGGTCTTGGGCATCCAGGGCTGCAAGTACGATCTAGTTGATTGGTTTGCTCATGGAACAAATATTAATATTAATGAGCACAAGCTTTACTAGGTGCTGAGTGTATTGCGAGTTTTGTTCATCTGTGCCAATGTTCATCTTACCAAGAATGATAATCTGGAACATTGTATATATAGAATTCATTCAGTGGTTAGTGGAAGATGCTTTAATGAGTGAAAGATTTGAGAGGAGCTAAAGGGAAAGAGTGATGTTGTGAGCTGAGCCTTAGTGGGGTGGTACCCATCTCTGAAGTGTGGTGGCTTCTGTGTTTGGACCAGTTTTAGAAAAATAAGTAGGCGAAATGATGAGTTAACAGTTTCCACCATCTACAGCACTGGGGTATTTTCCAAGCTGTGTTTCTTTATTTTTCACCCTTCAGTATGAGTGGGATTACTTCTACTGGAGTTAGTCCAGAAAGTGCTATGTCAGTGGGAAAGTTAGTGATACAGTGAGCTTAACGTGTAACACAGTCCGTTTAAAATGATCCTGGATCCTGGATCCTTCATCTCCCACAAATAGAGCAGGGCTGGAGTCCTTCTTGTGACAGGATGAATCTTTCTGATGCCCGTGGTGATGGACTGTAGGGCATTCTCTGCAGTCAGTGAAGCGATGACCCCGCATCACAGTGGGTCCAGCACTGCTTGTTGCCTCTCAGGAGGGGCAGAGGCTACTTTGAGAAGGACACTCTTCAGTATCAAGTGTGAATCCAGAGGCACAGGTTCTTCTTCTTTCTAGAAGTCTGATTCCTCCTCTCTGCCAGGAGTCCCAACCTGAACCCGAAGTGTCATCCCATTCTCCTGGGCTCCCATCACTTCCTGGAGTCGCCCAAGAGGGGTATGGACAGAGTTCCTGGGGCCATGGGCTGCCACCTGCCTCCCAGCTGGCAACCTCTGCTCCTGCTCTGGGGGCGGATCCACATGTCCTGGGTGCTGTGTCCCAGCCTCTCTGCCGCCGGCCCCTCCTCTGTCTTTAGACTCACCTTCCCTCCCATGAGCCCTCATACATGAATCCACGCACATGACTGGTGAAATCTCATGGGTGTGAAATGGGCTTATTGCTCTCTGATGGACAGAACTCCCTTTGACTGGAATGTTAACACTTCTGTTGCCCATAATCCTCAAGTATCATGGGATGGAAGACTTCCTTGGGGTAGTTTCCAGGTCACATGTAGGGTGGGCAGGATTCTCAGAGCCCTTGCAGAGTGCCCGAGGAAAGAGCTGCCTCTACCTGAGAACTAAACTGAGTTTCGTCTGGAGTTGGGTGTGGCGCCCAGTCTGAGTTGTAGAAGCCACTGAATTAGCCGGAACGAATGTGGTCGGTGTTTGTGTGTTATTTTAGGAAATTCCTTAAAGTCTTAATTTTGGAGGGAAGCAGATCATGCCTCTGAATAAACTCAAAGAGGCCGAGTACCTCTCGGGCAGCTTGGCTGTGGGCAGGTGACCTAGTTTGAACAGCCTGAGGCCTGAGCCCCAGACCTGGCCTGGGAGCCAGGCGACAGTGGGGAGCTGTGCCCACAGACTCATTGTTGGCCTGGGGTTGAGGCGTGATTTCAGCCATGACCACGGCTCTCCAGTTTCCTGAGAATCCCGTGAGTAATCCGTGCGGCTCACCGCGCCCCGCAGTGATGCTCTTCTGGTCCTGAGGTCTTAACAGAGCTCATGCCTCATGGTGCCAGGTGATGGAACTGGTGGTCTCACATCAGCAGCATGTGCTGGGCATCTTGTGTGTGATCTTATTCTCACAAAATCTATTTCTTCTTTTGAAAAGGGGCACTTTCCCTCACTCTTTGCCATCTCGATGTAGAGAGTAAACAGCATCTTCTTTACCATTAAGATGTTTAATTTTGAGTCTGGACTTTGGATCTTGCACCCAGAGCTGAAGCTGTGGAAGCTGGCTGCCTACTGTCGTCACTGCTGTCTCCCTGTCGGGTCTGCAGGGGGACCGAGCTGGCCCAGGGCCTCCCCATAGGTGGTGCCCTGTGATGCTGGAGGCAGCGGAGCCTTTTCTGTGACTTGAGAGGGAGTTCCTGCTTGCTCATTCATAGTCAGAACTGAAGTTTGTTCATTTATAAATTTCTTGACAACTCAGAATAAGAAAATAGTGGCATTCAACCTGGGAGTTCTTGGTAAATATTTACTGATTGTGTTAACATGATATCGGGTGTCCAAAGGCAATTCGGCAAATGTTAATAATTAATTAGACTTACTGAAGGCAAAAGAAGTCTCCAGTGGGTCACGCTTTCAGTTTCTAAAAAGCCTTCAGACTCCAGTGGTGATAAATTTGCTTGAAATATATAATCTGTGTTATAATACACAGATATATTAAAAGCAGAGTACTGTTTTATGTGAATTTCCAAGCTTTCCCCTAAGACTAAAAGGTAGTGCTTTGAAATATTGGATGAGAAGAACCAGAGGTCATTATTTTTGTTTTTAAATCTGTGTGGTCTTCACTTTACTCTTTCAAGTGTCTATTAAAATGTATCACCTATTTGCACTTATGAATGTTTTATATGCCAGTTGTAAAAATGGATCAATGGATTTATGTGTCTAGCAGAAGATCAGTTAATTGGTTTTGAATGGTGTGCCAAGGTGACACAGTCAGTTTTATGATTTCCACAGATGATGGATTTTGCTCCCGTGACAAGGTCAAGCACATAAAAAATCCAATCAAATGCCATAAAAAGCATAGTTCCGTATGCCAGTCTGATTCTGTAGGAGTCTTTTTGTGGCAGGGCTGGCAATTCCATCTCTCCCAGCTTAAGGTCAGCCCCAGACCTGTCTCTGTAGCAGGTGATCACACACACAGCTTCCTGATACATATAATATAGTGAAAATACATGGATAGTATGGATTTACATTATAGGTTACCTAAATCTGAGAGCATCTTTATTTCGATTGTAGTCGAGGCCGAGTGGGAGGTGAAGTGGAGTGTAGCTGCCGTAATTCAGGAGGGCAAGGGCGGTGTTGGTCTCTCTTGGTGATAGTCTATTTTCCCTCTCCTGCTTGGTATCCCGGGGGGGTAAATGCTGCTGTTAATTACGTGCTGCTCCTAATGGGCAGATGTCTGTCATCCCCGACTGCAACTCTTGATCAAAAATGGAGTAGCCAATGCGAATAGCTTGTGTTTATTATTCTGGTCATGGAAGACAGCAGGTGTCACAGCAGATCAATCTCAGATTGGTAATAGGTCGTTGAGAAGGCAGAAAATGGCAGGCTAGGACAAATTGACCCGTACCTGTCATATAATCTCAGGGAATGACAGTTGGTTGATTATGTGTGCTGCAGCTGAAATATATAGCTCAAGGCATCTAAGTCAGGGTCAGGGGGTTCCAGCAGATACCCCACCCCCTTCTGCTTCTTTCAAGGGCCCTTGTTAACGAATGGTCTTAGAAAGAGTTTTGTCTGCCCTAATGGTAACCAACAAGACAGGATTACCAACGACTTGG
This sequence comes from Cervus elaphus, assembly GCF_910594005.1. Lineage (NCBI taxonomy): Eukaryota > Metazoa > Chordata > Mammalia > Artiodactyla > Cervidae > Cervus > Cervus elaphus. Next base: position 44,775,106 of record NC_057841.1, read on the forward strand.
TCTTGGCAGGCAGCCAGCGTATAAAGGATGCTTGCTGCCGTGGCAACCCTGCTGGGCCTTATGCGTGGAAGTGGATGCAACTGCTGAAAAAGGGCCAGAGCTGCCCTGTAAGGCAGAGAGTGCAACCCGGGTCAGATGATGTCCTGCCAGCCCCTGGTGATGGGAAACTGGGTCTGGGCAGATAGAGCATCTGCCCAATAACTAAATGTGGGTAAGTGGCATTTTCCAAAGAAGGCATAGTCTAGAAAGAATATGGGTTTAAAGAAATGGTATACTGTCATACTTTTACATAGCTATACAAGTAAAGCTTATACATTTAGATTTGGAAATTGTGAGATTTTAGACACAGGGCCAGAATGAATCTACCTTATGAATGAATAAGGAATAAGCAGATGATGAGGTCTAACAAGCTGTAAGGATAATTCTCAGCCTGTTTAGAGGGATGTGTGGGTTTTTAAATTCTTTAGATACACTGTGTTGATGAGGATACAGGCTGAGATCCCAAAGTCCAGGGACTTAGGCAGGAGAGAAATCATTTCTTCTTCTTGGTCAGCTCTGGTAGCTGATTCAGGACTGCTCTGATGGATTTGGGGGTCAATTTATTGCCTCTACTTCTATCCCGTTTGCTGGAACCTAGTCTCCTGACCACCTCGACAAGCAGGGGTGACCTGCTAAATCTCAGGGCTCTTTTTCCAATGGATGAACGGCAGCAATGATCCTCTCCCATATGCCCCTTTCATGTCTTAACAAGGTCACTACTGGCATATGAAATTTGAAGGCAGCGGGTTTATTACTTGACCGGATCTTTGACATGAGCCATCTCTCAGACCCTGGATTCTAAGGAGAGAGAAGCAAGTGGTAAGCTGCTTTGTGGAGCCTCTTAGACTCAGATCCCTCACTTGTATGATGTTGGTTACAGTGTCTATCCCAGCGAGTAATAATCACGCAGCACAGGTAACATGAGACCACAGGAGCCCCTGCCTGTCATGTGATAACTTCTCAGTAGAAGGAAGTTCTTCCTCTCCAGGAGGACTGGTAAAGGTCATCTACTTCCCCGATGCTTCTGGAAAAACAAGTTGATTTGCTCAAAAGTTACCTTAGTTTGCCTTATTGCACCAGGATTACACCATGTTACTGTAAAAGTGTTTTTACTTCTCCAAATGCAAATTTAAAAATTCTGTGATGAGTGAACATTCACCCAGAGGCAACTCATACCATCCAGACACATCTTCTGGCCCCATTGCACCAGTGCTAGAAAGAAGGGACAGTAGAGCAGGTGTCTGGGGCGTGAGGCATGCCCTGTGAGCTACAGTCCCCGAGGCAGAGTGGATATTCTCCACCTGGCCTGTAGCCCGGGTCCCTAGCTCTCGAGCCCAGACCCTATCAGGCGAGCTGCTGGTCCTGGGCAGGCCCCTGGCAGGTGCTGCTTTGGGGCAGGTGTGATTCCTGCTGGGGAATCTTGTGCTGAAAATGTGAGATGGCCAGTGGCACCCTGGGACATGGCAGCTCCAGATTTAGGGAGACATCGCTAAGTGATAAATCACAGGGACTGAAGTCCTGAGGTCGGAATGGATGAGGCTTTAGTGGGAGGACCCGCCGTTTGGGAAGCCACGTTCTTTCCCATTACTGCCCCTCCCCAGCCAAGGTCCCAAGTGTGGGCTACCAAAGCAGCTCCCCCAGTGCTTTGCTGGCTTCCCTGGGCTGTGCGAGGGGGTGTTGCGGAGCATGGCCTTTAGGCGTGGGCTTCAGTAATTGCAGCCCCTGGGCTCTGGAGTACAGACTCAGCAGTTGTGGTACATGGGCTTAGTTGCCCCACCGTTTGTGGGATCTCCCCAGATCAAGAAGGGAACCCGTGTCTCCCATGTTGGCAGGCAGATTCTTTACCACTGAGCCACCAGGGAAGCCCCTGAATTGTTCACTTTAAAATGATTAATTTTGTGCTACGAAAATTGCACCTCAACAAAAACAACGAGTGTAGACAACTTCCACATGTGATATGGTTTAAACATGAGTAGTTAGGAGGCAGAGGGTTTAGATCACAGTATTAACATTTTGCTATCAGAGACATGTGACACACAGGATGTCAGCGATGGAGTTGGTTTCCAGCAATGTTCCTATAATCCCACCTTTGTTTTGCTAACTCTGATGAACACAGTCACACGAAGCCACCCCATAGAGGCCAGAATCTGTGACTTGGGTGATGGCTGTTTAAAATTTGGATAATACAAAGGAGTGTGGGGAGAACATGTTAGTGGAAAAAGTTACATTTATACAGAGAAGCTTAAAGAAGAAAACAGAATGTGTATGCTGATTCCTCTACGTAGGAGCACATCTGTTCCTACTTAAAAATAGATCCAAGGAATCCTTTGTGTAGAATTACAAAGTTCAAAGGCTACAAAAAGGCACAGCCTTCCCAATCTTTGCTGTTGTTCAGTCGCTCAGTCTTGTCTGACTCTTGGCGACCCCATGGACTGCAGCACACCAGGCTTCCCTGTCCTTCTCTATCTCTTGGAATTTGCTTCCAATCATGGATGGCCACTGTTAAGGTATCTGTGTGATATATTTTTTTTAAGGATGTGTTTCAGGCTTGTGCTCACACACCTAGATATTTTTTTAAAATAAAGAAGTCATCACAGATCTGTAAACGGATTTTTTCAATCTATAGATCTTGGAGCGCTTTCCATACATAGCAGCTCCTGCAGGTGGACTTCATTCTTTTGAATGGCTGCATGATCACCACGATGACAGTTGGCCAGCTCTGTTCTCAGTGCTGTGGGTGTATTACCTTATTTAATCTTTGCCACAGTCCTACTTGGTGGGCCCTGCTACTGATCCTGTTTCACAGAGGAAGGAACAGAAGCACAGAGAACTAGTAAGAACGTTAAATCTCGTGTGTCAGACCCCAAACACACTCTCTGACCACCCCCAAATTCTGCTCCCCTGCACAGTTAGTTTGTGGGTGGGCGGGGGGCTATCATGAGTTCCGGTTTCCCTACAGGCCACCTCCTGACAGCTATTTTCCATTCTTCCTTTGTCACAACATCTCCTAGGATGTACGCCCCATGTGTCTCACATGCTGGGTTGTGATCTCTTGGGGTCTCTGTTTCCTTGGAGTTCTCTTCATGTTTTCCTCCAGTTAAAAGAGACAGGGAACAACTCAGAAGAGCAAAACAATTATGATTAAGGTTTACAAAATTATTCCTGAATAGCTATCGGATTTGGATCTTTTAGCCCGGAAAAGAGAGCATGCATAATTCCTATGGCTTGATGTGCACACAGGAAGAAATCTTGGAGACTCATCTCCTGTAGGGGAGGCAGGTCCTGGGTGTCCCCCTGGGATGCCGTCTGGTTGAGAACCACTCTGAGATTTTCTGGGTGCCCCTGTCTGCCCTGCCACGTGGTGAGTGGACTCCAGGGTATACAGCGGGGCTGAGGAAGCCCCCACCCCGGGTGCCAGGGCCCTTGCTGTTTATTTCTTCCTTTTCTTGGCACTGGGTTGTTGTCTGCCATGCTGAGCTCCAGACTGAACAGTAGCTGGTAACCCAGCCCATGGACCAGAGGGTAGGACGTCGGGTACTTGGTGACTTCATGGCATTATCAGATGCGGGATGTTGCAGAGAACAGATGTGTGCTGGGCATTGGTGTTTCACCTTTTTTAGAGAAGCTAATAGACACCTGGGACTTCCCAGGTGGTGCAGTGGTCATGAATCTGCCTGCCAATGCAGAAGACTCAGGAGATGTGGTTTGATCCCTGGGTCTGGAAGGTTCCGTGGAGGAGGGCATGGAAACTCATTCCAGTATTCTTGCCTGGAGAATCCCATGGACAGAGGAGCCTGGCGGGCTATAGTCCATGGGGTCACAAAGAGTCAGCCATGACTGAGCAACTGATCACGCAGGCAAATGGACAGTACAGTGATGCTGGCCAGCCTTGTGGCTACTGTTTTGAGGAAGCATGAACATCGAGCTGGTTTGGATCTAGAGTCCAGATCCAACGTCATGAGAAAACTCAAGTTCCAGAATGTTTTCATTCAGTCAGCAGAACGGCAGAATGCTGCCGCTGTCTGCTTGTCCTGGCTGACTCTGTGTTCCTGGTCGCCAGATACAGTTTGCTGTTTAGAACCATTTAGCAGAAAAGGATTCCGTCTTGTGAAAACACAAGCTTGACGTGCGCCGGCACTCAGGAAGCTCAGCTAAATATTTGAATCCTTTTCTGGGATAGAGGCAGACACACAAACGGGATCGTGTCACAGATTTACCCGTGTGTTTCTATATGCACCAGATCTTGGGCAAATCTCTTTTGTGCTAGATTGGGTAAGGCACCAGATTCGTGGGTAGGAAAGCAAAGTTTGAAATGAGATGCTTGGGTCATGTGGTCAGGTCACAGTGGAACAGAAGTTTGTGCGCTCAGGTCAGAGAAGGTCTTTAGTCCCATCCATGACCCCTCAAGCTGTCCAAACCACAGAGTGAAGAAACACACTTCCTTTGGTTCGTCTGACCAAATTATTATCTGGCAACTTCTGGCCTGGTTGCCGCAATCAAACTGCAATCTTCCTGCCTGCTTGAGAGAAAGTCCAGTGGGGGAGGCGGGGGCAACGTGGATGGGTCCCCAGAGTCAGAGCCTGAGTGGGCTGAAGGGTCCAAGTTGAAACCTCAATGGTGAGCTCACCCCAGGAACAAGTCATCATCTTTCCCAGACCATTGCTTTTGCTTCCTTATTTTGTTTTTTAAAAAAGTCAATCAGTTGTGTTTTTGTAAAGCTAGAATGTAGAAACGGACATCCTCGTCCTGTCACTTGGGATTCTGAGTGCATGTGTAGCAATGCCTTTAAGCCATGACCATGACCTGAGATGCAGATGAAATATGCCCGAGGTTCGTGAGTGGCTGAGGGGGTGCTCCGGCTGGAGGCAGCCAAACTTTGCTGCTGATCAGGCCCAGACATCAGGAGACATTTTTCCAGCCTCCTGTTTAATGGGAGAGCAGTACTTGAAGTTACAGTTTGGTTGTAACTGCCTGCAAAAAACAGTGGGTGTGATGATGTGATGGCCTAGTCCAGGGGCGGGAGGAGTGGGCCTGGAGGTGGTGGGAAGTGACCGGGGTCAGCCATAAAATCCTTGCAGATGCTTCCTCCTGGGGGTCCAGCTTCGGAAGGGCAGCCTTCTGCTGTGCTTCCCGTGGCCGGTGGGGGAGGTTCCAGTGTGCCCCGTGCTAAGTCACTTCAGTCACATCCTATTCTTTGTGACCCCATGAACTATAGCCCGCCAGGCTCCTCTGTCCATGGGATTTCCCAAGCAAGAGTATTGGAGTGGATTGCCATTCCCTTCTCCAGGGGATCTTCCCAAGCCAGGGATCGAACCTGAGTCTCTTGGGTCTCAGGCAGATTCTTTGCCAGGCGGGTTCTTTGCCACGAGTACCACCTGTAGCCTCCTGCTGCTTCCCGTGGCCCTCGGGGAGGTTCCACATGCCCTGAGACCCAGTTAAAAAAGAAGAAAGACACAGAGCGTCCCACAGAACCCAGAGTAGGAATGCAGCTGGGCCTCAGGAAGGTACCAGAACCGGCTTTGGGCCGCTTGGCTTAACTTCTCTCCACATAGCTGGTTCCGCTTTCCAACCCAGAGAGTTGAAAGGTGACCGCCTCCAGCCTCCCATCCACACGATGTGGTTCTAGCCTCCAGGGGCTTCGTCCCTGTGTTTCCCGGTCTCTATGTGTCAGGGAGGTGGGAGGGGACACTGAGATCGAGTCCTTCCCCCCAGTGCTGGACTGTATTGATGGTAAATCTGTCTGTGACCGACAAGGCTATTTGGTTGAACAAAGACGTGAAATCTGGGAGCTGGGGCAGTAGCAGCTTACGCCAGCCTCGGCGTCCAGGGATTTCTGTATTTGGTGGCACAGTATTGAGAAGATCCTAATAGGTCATTCTTTTAAAAATTTCTACTCCTGGTTATGTCTTACAGGTTGTCTAATATCTTAGTACAATGTTGCATGTGTGTACTTTGTAAATAGATACACACCTATCAGAGGATTCTCACCTCGTTTTCTGCAGTCGGGGATATGCAGTCAAAGCGGCCTGAGACTCATCCTTTATGAGATGTTCACAGTGCATGAAAGGTGTTTACCCCCAACGTCTCTGGGAATATTCTCTTCTGGGAATATTCAGTGATTCATACAAGGGACAGTTCCTATCTTGGGAAGCATAAACTACGTATTTTCTTTCTTGACCCTAAAATAAACTTCTTAAAGAGTTGTATGTCCACAAATCTTGATTTATCCACAAGGATGACTTCACGTTTTTTGTAGGTGAAGTTCAAACACGTTGATCCCTTCCTGTCAGCGTGAAGAGGTGGGGGTTCTCCTGGTAGCCGTGATGCGGGCAGCCTTGTGTTTCCTGGTCGAATTTCTGAAACCGAGTGTGCTAGTTTAGCATTTATTCCCAAAGAGCATAGATGGAAAGTGAGGGGGGGCAGTATTAATTAGCTTCCCTCCCAGTGGGAAATTCACTGCTGCCTTTCCTGTGTGTTTTGTAAAGTCTCTGAAATGCTCGCAGAGGTGCTGGATGACCGAGGGACCGAGCTGTGAGAAAGTCAAGCCAGCGTGATGGCTACTGGAAAAGGCTCTCCTTGTGCTCTGCAGGCTCAGCCCCCACCTTCTGATGCCCACCCCCCCTCTAGTACATCTCCTCCCTTCTGTGACCTCCCCTCCTGAATCTAGCAGGGGCATCAAGTCTGGGCGGAATCCAGTTGACCCTCAGACGTATGGGATGATTCCTCACCTGTCATGGGTCAAAAGCTATCCCTGTTGATGGGGAACAGTGACAGTCAGGAAGGTGGGTGAGTTGCGAGCAGAGGCTGGTGTCTCGGCTCATCAGTACCTCACAGGTGTGCTGACTGTTGGCGCCTGTCCAACGAGGGAGCGTGGGTAAGCGCTGCAATCCAGTGTCATGACTAAGGATCACAGCAGCTAGCTTTCTGCATCCTATAGGAGCTCGGCTTGGGGTCAGCAAAGTGTTGAGTGTTAACTCAGGCCAGTGAGTGCTCTGAGGACAGCAGCTGTCAGGCTTGTCAGGGTTGGGATATAGGAAGGATTCCATCTGCCCTCCCTGCAGAGCTGAGCGTGAGTGCCTGTCGAGTCTCTGTGGAGTCTTACCTCTGACATGATAGACTGGCCACCATCATCTGTGAAAACACCTGGCACGTAGTAGGTGCTCAGTAAAAATGCAGCAGATGTGTGCAGTCTCCTGAACGCCTCTGTTTCCTGGTTTGGTTTCCTTCTGGTCCTCTTAAAGTTCCGCCTGGGCCGGGTCTCCTTGGTTCCACTGCCCTCGGGACGAAGCCCAGGCTCCAGGGGCTGGAGGGGAGGAGGGCCATGCCTCCTCACCCAAGTCCGAGAGCCCTTGGGGTCCACGGCTGCGCTTCCCACTTGAAGGACAAATTCACGGTGTGGCGGTACTGGCTGATCCTAAGGGTAGCGGAGCGCCCTTGATGGTCACCGAGTGCTGTGGCTCCGACGTTTCTGTTTCCAGAGGCCTAGGCTGGGGGCGGGCAACCTGGTGAGAAAGGGGGACCAAGTCTCAGTGTTCTAAAACCTAACATGGGGGCTGACATCTGTCACTGTCACCATTTTTCTACTTTTTAGAGCAAGTTGTTAGGTCCAGGCCACATGTCTGTGGTAAGTCGCTTCAGTTGTGTCAGACTCTTTGCAACCCCATGGACTGTAACCCACCAGGCTCCTCTGTCCATGGGATTCTCCAGGCAAGAATACTGAAATGGGTTGCCATGCCCTCCTCCAGGGGATCTTCCTGACCCAGGGATCGAACCAGCGTCTCTTACGACTCCCGCAATGGCAGGCAGGGTCTTTATCACTGTGCTACGTGGGAAACCCCCTAGCCTACACACAGGGGACCAAATACCAGGTGTCAGGAGTCACTGAGAACCACATTAGAAGCTGTAATTATGATCATTCTGTGTCCTTATTTGCTAGACCTGCAACTTGGGAGGAGTGAATATTGAGTGTTTTATAAGAACGTTACAGAACAATAAAATCCCGCGTTGGTGCAGGAAGCCTGTGCAGGCTGGTGGGTTCCCCACTGGGTACAGGGGGCTCATGTCTCTGCCATTTGTCTGGAGAACCTGGCTTGCCCAGTTGCCACCCGACACGTGCACTGCTTGAGCGGAAAGAAGGGTGACAGAAGAGCAGGTGGTTCCTCTGGCAGGAAGTGAGATTAAGTAAAACACCAGATTAGAAAAATTTTTAAACAGTTAAGGTCACACTTTGTAAGACTCAGACACACAGAAATGTCTGCTTGGCTGCACAGAGTCTGTGCATTGGGATGAAGGGCTCTCTGAAAAAGCCGAGAAGCACTGGGGCTGCTATGTCGGAAGTGGAGGGTGATGGGACTTGCCCTTCTTCCCCTTTTAAGAAGCATCTTCCTTGTTCTTTTCCTTCTTTAACTTGTCTGAGGAGTGAGGCAGAGGGAGGACTTCTTTAGGAGCCGGGCTGGTAGAGGGATGGAGCCCCTGGTGCTCACCTTTTCCCACGCCAAATACTCGACTTCAGTTTCCCTAGAACTCTTAGGACATGCCTCTGCCACCTGCAGGATCGAGAGGCCGCCACCCGCTCTGGGGCCAGAGCACTCGATGATTGATGGAATGCTCGGCTCTGGAATCCACTAGATCCGCCAGTGTTGGAACAACAAGAGGCAGATAAATGTAACGGCAGTAGAACGGGACGGGATTTAAAAATAGCATAAATATTTTACTAGGAACAGTTTTTTGGGGGGTGGATGACATCCCAGAATTGATGCCACCTGTTCTTTTTAAACACCATCCCAGAGTCAGAGAAGACCTGGGGGGCATCTTGTGCTCAGAGACCCATATCCCTGAACAGGCTGCTCTAATTCCCTGTCCTTGGGTGATGCTTCCAGGACTTAAACTTGACCAGTGATAGGAGGAGACAGGGCAATTCGACTGAAAACTTTTCCACAAACAATAGAAACCAAACTAGAATCTAGATAATGTACTTTAAACTAGAAGATCCTCAGTGATGCCACGAAGATCCATCATGCTGCAGCTGAGTCCCAGCACAGCCAAATACATAAATAAAAATAAATATTAAAAAATAAAATAATAATATATGCATGTTTATTATGTTCAAGGAAACAAAAATCATGATTTCAGACTTTGGCATGCCATCAAAAACGGTACTGTGAAAATTTTATGGTGGAAAAAATGCAATAACTGATATCAGAAAATCAATAAATGGGTTTATCATCATGTTCAATACATCTTTAAAAAGAACTGGAAGATAGGTCAGAATAATTCCAAACTGAAACTCAGATGAAAAAAAGATGGAAAATAAAAGAAGATAAAGACATACATGGTATGGTGAATAAGTATAGTATAGACACAGCTGGAGTCCCAGGAGGAGAGGAAACAAAGCTTCAGAAAATGATAGTGGACATTTCTCCATAGAAAATGCCCATCTGGGTGCCGGGAGCTTTTATGAGCTCAGCTTTTATCATCATTGCTGTGAATGTTTAGTCTGTTCCTGCTCCGAAGAAGGGTTGGGATTATTGGCAATATGCCTGGAGTCCAAATGCAGGAGTCCCCCAGGGTGGGGGGGCGACAAAGGATGAGATGGTTGGATAACATCACCAACTCAACGGACTTGAATTTGAGCAAACTCTGGGAGATGGTGAAGGACAGGGAAGCGTGGTGTGCTGCAGTCCATGGGATCGCAAAGAGCTGGACATGACTTAGCAATGGAACATCAAATGTTCCCCAAAGTTCTCTTCATTCCTGGGGTGTTCTGCTTGGACTGCAGGCCTGAGAGTCTGGTTGGCACTAGCTGAAATCCCCAGTTTGAAAGTAGAATAAAGCTTCCTAAGGAAATAATATTATAAATGGATGTCGTGATCTTCATTGTAGAGAGCTATAGTGCAGGGGCAAGCTTGGGGAAGAATCATGGTTTATCTAGAGCATTATGTCAACAGAAAGATGCACGCCTGAGTTTCAAAAGTTTGGAACCCAGCCATCAGCCGTCCTGTTGACGTGTTGGGGTGGCCTGTGCAGTCTTGGTCACCCTGACTCTTGATACCCAGTCTGATTCCTTTGAAAGCTTAGGTCTGAATGTGTAAGTGACCTGGGAGCTTCCCAGGTGGTGCTAGTTATAAAGAACCTGCCTGCCAATGCAGGAGATGTAAGAGACCCTGGTTGGATCCCCGGGTCGGGAAAATCCCTGGGAGGAGGGCATGGCAACACACTCCAGTATTCTTGCCTGGAGAATCCCATGGACGGAGGAGCCTGGCAGGCTGCAGTCCACGGGGTCTCACACAGTCAGACATGACTGAAGCAGGTTAGCACACAACCCAGCACAACCTATTAGGGAAAAGACTCTGATCAAGAATAGATACAGATAGAGATGTGTGTGTGTGTGTGGCTGAGTCTCTGTGCTGTACATCTGAGACTAACGATGAATGGCATTTTAAATCAACTATACTTCAATAATAAGGGAAGAATCTATGCTGACACTTCCTTGGTAGTTGGCACTATGTCCCCCTCTCATTCGGGCAAGACCTAGCCGATATGTCTTTAGGACGGATGACTCTCTTATGGGTGGTGAACCTGGAAAGCGATAGTAAAGGCCCGCCTCATGGGTCCGAGAAGTGGACTTCTTTTAAGAAGAAGTCTTAAAATGTCTTTTAAGAAGAAATTTACATCTGTCGGGGAGTTGATTTACCTGGTGGGAGCCTTTAGGGGTTTCACGGGACTCGGAAAATTGTGCTCTGACCCTCCAGCCCGCTGTGTGACCTCAGGGAAGCCACGCAGCCTCCTTTCCTGCAGACTCAGGGCTGGATGGGCTGTGACAATGTCCTGTCATCTCAGGAAGCAGAGCCAGCTTCCTTCCAAGGGCATCAAGTCCCCCGGAAGTCACAGGGCCGAGGAGAAGGGGTGAGCAGCCTGTGCCTCCTGGCCCTCTTCTTGTTCCTCTGATGCCTTTATCCACCCAGGAGTTGCTGCATCAGAGCTTTGCAATTTCCTGTGGGACAGGCATGATCCGGGGTGTTTCCCTCCTGCGTGTGTGTGTGTTTGTGTGTGTGTGTGTGTGTGTGACCATCTGAAAGAGGTCCTGCAGGAAAAGGAAGTCACCCAGCCCAGTGATTCATGACAACTGCCCTGCATCCTGCTCTGCCATCCTCTGCCATCCGCGGGCAGGGCCTTCCCCTGGTGGCCGGCGGGGGAATGGCAGGCCCGGGAGCAGACCGTCCCCAAGTTGTCACAAAGCCTCTGACCCTACAAGATGATTTTGTTGTCGTTCAGTCGCTCAATTGTGTCCAACTCTTTGGGACCCCATGGACTGCAGCACACCAGGCTTCCCTGTCCTTCACTATCTTCCGGAGTTTGCTCGAACTCATGTCCGTTGAATCAGTGATGCCGTCCAACCATCTCACCCTTCTCCTCCTGCATTCAGTCTTTCCCAACATCAGGGTCTTTTCTAATGAGTCGGCTCTTGGCAGCTGGAACCCTTGGATAGAGCAAGTAGGTGGGCTCTGAAATGTGCACCGTGGAGCAGAGTCCTGCCCATGAGAATGCCCCCTCGGGCCAGAGCCCTGGATGCCAGCCTCTCCCTTAGAGGACAAGGGTTCTGCTGCTGGGGGGAAGCTATCAAGGGGCCATTGTCCCAGCTGGGTACGGGGGAGGCCTGGGTGCAGCCCACTTCTTCCTGTCCAGAGTCGCTGGGGCTGCGAGGACTGCAGGATGGCAGAGGTCTGCTCTTTCACAGGGACTTTAAGCTCAGCTGAGATGGGAAGGACGGGGCTGTGGTTTGGGGACACTGAGAAGCGTTAACTGGAGTCTCTCCTGGGGATGCAGCTGGAAATAGCAGTTGCATCGATCTGGAGTCCGAGGGGCTGGTGTTTCCTTTCCGTCGTCACCTCTTTGAACTCTGCACGTCCACCCAGTGCTGCAAAGATGCAGCGTCTGGTGCGGCTTTTTCCCGGAGCTCAGAGCCAGCGCCGGCCACGTGCTCCGGGAGGTGATACCTTCTGGACAGTGACCTTCTGATGAGGATCCCAAGCCCGAGGCCCTCCCGCCCTGGGTTCGCTAGGATTGTCCCCTGAATACGGGGGCGAGAGGGGACGCCCATAATTCAGATGCCGATCGTGTTTCAAATCTCATTTCATATTTCAGTGTCTGGAGAAAAACACCTTTATCTGAGTTGCAGCATTTTCTCCTTGATCTGTGGGCTTTTAACATGAAATTTTGAAGAGAAGCTCATCACTTTCTTTTCCTTCTTGGGCTAGGTGTGTCTCTTTCCCCTCTCACTTCTCTGTCTTGAGTCTCCGCGGTCCTCCCAGAGCAGATCTTTCCACGCACCCTGCATCTCCTCGCTGTGCGGCCGGTCTCAAAGGGCAGGGAGGGCAGGAGCTTTGTTCTCCTTCGTCCTGCTTTCTGGGAAATCTCTGGACTTCACCCTGAAACTCTTCCTTTGAAATATCCGTTTCTGAGGGTCTGTCTTACTTTCTGAATGATCTTTTAAAAATGCATCTTGCACTTTTCTGTGGGTGTAAATCTCTGGTATTTCTTAGATGAGTATTTCTTTCTAAAAGATTAAAATGCATCTCCAGGGACTTCCCTAGTGGTCCAGTGGTTAGGAGTCCACACTTCCAATGCGTGGGGCATGGTTTTGATCCCTGGTCGGGGAAATAAAACCCCAGCATGCTGCATGGCTTGGCCAAAAGAAAAAAATAAATAAAAGGAGAATGTTTAAAAAAATAAAGTGCCTCCCCAAAGCTCTGTTTGCACAGGAGCTGGTGGGTGGGGGCACATGTGACCTCTAGTTAGGGAAATCCACCTGTTTATAGCTGGGTCTGTGGGGGTGGGGGGACACATTTGCCTCTTCCATCTGGGCTCGCGTAGGGCGGGGTGGGGTGGGATGAGTAGCGCTCCCCCCACCACCACCACGAGCTGTGTGCAGGGTCATGGGCCAGCCTGTGTCTGACACAGGTTTTCTGGAGTCAGCCTCCAGCATCCTCCAGCATCCTCCCGGAACATTCCTTCTCTGGTCCTGTGGCTGGGGCGCCTAGGTGTGATTCTCTGCAGTCTTGCTTCTGATTCCGATATTCTGATTCCAGCATTGCCTCCAGCTCTTGGTACCTTTGGGGAACGTGGGCGGGACTGACTTGCTTTCCCTGCTGCAGGCCCTTAGGCTCCAGCTCCTTCTTTCACAGTGACCTCACCCTCCCTCCCCCAGCTGTTCCTCTCTGTCCTCACTTGTCTGATGGGTTGTCTCTTCTCCCATCTCTTTGACATGAATGTGTTTTTTTATTCCTTAAGCCATTTGACAAGGGATTTGGAAAGGACTGGAGAAAAATGCACTTGGGACTTCCCAGGTGGCACTAGTGGTAAAGAACCCGCCTGCCAATGCAGGAGACTAAGAGATGCGGGTTCGATTCCTGAGTCTGGACAATCCCCTGGAGGAGGAAATAGCAACCACTCCAGTATTCTTGCCTGGAGAATCCCTTGGACAGATGAGCCTGGCCGGCTACAGTCAGGTCGCAAAGAGTCAGACATGACTGAGCAACTTAGCACGCACACACAGAGAAAACTGCATGTGTCTGTTTCCTGTGTGTGAGTGGACCCCTTTCCTAACAGCTTTACAGAATTATTTTACAGAGAAAGAGCTGAGATGAGACCTTTATACAATTGAGCAAAACTGGAGGTTCTTATGCAGCCATCAAATTCTGGAGAGAAAATGATAAACATGCAATAATTAGAATTTATCGTTCTTACAGGATGATACCTAGAAAAATAGGTTATGTCTTTTTATTTTATTTTTTTTAGGTTACGTCTTTTTAGAGTGCTAAAGGTTTGAATAAAATCAGTTTCTATCAAAACAAAGTGATGTGTCGCTGTACTTCTTAAACCCCTCCCCAAATTTCCAAATTTCTGGAAGTAAATGTATTGGAACATGCCAGTTCTAGGTTAATTATTGTGTATAGATGGCACATGTTTCTGAAACTTACTTTTAGCATACTTCTTTTTTTTTTTTTTAATTGAACTCATTAATTATTATTATTATTTTTTTTAATTTTTTTATTAGTTGGAGGCTAATTACTTCACAACATTTCAGTGGGTTTTGTCATACATTGATATGAATCAGCCATAGATTTACACTTATTCCCCATCCCGATCCCCCCTCCCACCTCCCTCTCCACCCGATTCCTCTGGGTCTTCCCAGTGCACCAGGCCGGAGCACTTGTCTCATGCATCCCACCTGGGCTGGTGATCTGTTTCACCATAGATAGTATACATGCTGTTCTTTTGAAACATCCCACCCTCACCTTCTCCCACAGAGTTCAAAAGTCTGTTCTGTATTTCTGTGTCTCTTTTTCTGTTTTGCATATAGGGTTATCGTTACCATCTTTCTAAATTCCATATATATGTGTTAGTATGCTGTAATGTTCTTTATCTTTCTGGCTTACTTCACTCTGTATAAGGGGCTCCAGTTTCATCCATCTCATTAGGACTGGTTCAAATGAATTCTTTTTGACGGCTGAGTAAAATTCCATGGTGTATATGTACCACAGCTTCCTTATCCACTCATCTGCTGATGGGCATCTAGGTTGCTTCCATGTCCTGGCTATTATAAACAGTGCTGCGATGAACATTGGGGTGCATGTGTCTCTTTCAGATCTGGTTTCCTCAGTGTGTATTAGCATACTTCTTTTATGAAGGCAATACAACTTCATTGTCAGAAATTCTGGTATGAAATAGAAGAAAATATCCCACGTCCCCCCAGCTGGAAGTAAGCTCCCCTGTACTGGGTTCTGTTTATACTGGGTCAGAATCCATGCCCATGGATTCATGGCGGTGTTCTCGTCTTCTTTCAGGACACTGGTGTGGGGAAGTCCAGCATCGTGTGTCGATTTGTCCAGGATCACTTTGACCACAACATCAGCCCGACCATTGGGTAAGTTCTCATCTGTTCTTCCGATTCACCTTTCACCCTTTCTAAGTACCCAGAGAGGTCACAGTGTTGGAGCCTTCGGGGGTGTTCATCCCAGCCAGGGAGACTCAGTGCCGATGGTGAAGACTTGGACACATCTCAGGGACTTGGGCGGTGTGTCCGGTCCTCCTGTCCCTGCAGTCCCCTCCACCCGGCACCAGCCGCCCTCACTGCCGCCTCGGGTTGTTTCCTTGATCTCTGAGTGCGTTACTCTGCAGATCATGCCGACTTTATTTCCAGATGGAAGTCGAGATCTGGGACGAATCCCTGAAGGTCCTGCTTGAACTTGCCTGCCAGGAAACCTGGGAACGCGTCCACTCACAGCAGAGCCGTCTGCACGGCTCGTGGGCAGATTGATTTTCCTTTCCTGGCTTAATTCAGTGTCGGCATCTGTTCTGATGCTTGGGAGGGGAGGGGAGGGTTGCCCTCCTACCCCCTGCCCTGCCCAGACCCCAGCCTTGGGACATGAGAGCACTTCCTGTTCGCTTTCTCCTTGCTATGGATGCCTTCACCAGATGTGCCTCTGCTGTGCTGTTTTGCAGGTGGTTAATTTTTCACCATCTTAGTACTTGGCCCAATGTGTTTTTCTCCATGAAGATAGCATGCACTCTGCAGAGAGCAAGGTTTGGTTTTCCTCAGCAGGGAAACGGGTATATAAATTTGGGGAACTGGGTAGGATGGATGAGGTCAGGGCAACGGCCTCCATCAGCCTTGAGTGGAGAAGATTCATGGCAGGGCACACGGCAAGCTTCTGACTCACAGCCATCGAGTCCACTGGGAGTCCACCCGCCTCCCACGGTGATCACTGCCTTGGGAAAGACCTCAGGCTGTGAAAGGGCATCGTTTCTGCACCGAAAGTTCATCCTTGTCACCCAGTGACTCATGAGAAACCCTGACTGCTATTCAAGCAGATTGTCGGCATCATGAACAGACGTGTGCACCTCTCTTTCTAGTTTGACCTTTACAAGGACATCATGTTTCTTCTCTGCCAGATTTCTGCTTCCCGCAGGTAATGAAGCCAGTTCAGCATTGCTCACCCCCACCGCTCGGGAAGCGAAGACGCCTGAGAGTCTGAAGTTGAAAGCTAGCAAGGAGGCTGAAAAAAAACCACACAAAAAAACAAAAACCCAACCAAAAGAGCAACGGTTGTCAGTCTTCATTTCAGACAATAATCGTCTTTCTCCTAGTGGCAAGAAATCAGGAACAGAGAGAGGTGTGTGCATGTGTGCACCCGTGTGTGTCTGCACACATAGGTGTGTGTGTGTGTGTATGCTCAGCCGTGTCCGGCTCTGTGATCTCATGGACTGTAGCCCGCCAGGCTCCTCTGTTCCTGGGATTCTCCAGGCAAGAATCCTGGAGTGTGTTCCCATGCCCTCCTCCAGGGGATCTTCCCGACTCAGGGATCAAACCCGCATCTCTAGCATCTCCTGCATTAGCAGGCAGATTCTTTACCAGCTGAGCCAGCAGGGAAGCCCCTCATATAGGTGAATACGTACATACGTATGGTATGATGTGCACTGCTACTTTCACTAGAGCTGTTTCTCGCGAGCTCACTGTGTGTCGATGGGGACTGTCATTTCCTCATTTGACCCTGAAGCAGCCCATAGATCACGCAGGGTGGATTTGGGGCCTATTTCACAGATAACCAAGTTGAGGGACTGTGACCCTCATCCCCCAGGGTGGCCTTGGGACTCTGTCTTCTCCCCTGACTGTGCCATCAGATTCTTTCTTGACCAGGGTCAAGGCCGTCTCTCCGGTCTCAGGCTTACCTCCGTCTTATCTGTAAAGTGAAAAGCGTAGCCTGGGTATGTTTTTTTTCCCCTAGCTCATAAAAGTCTAAGATTTTCAAGGCATGAACTTAGTTTTCTAAACCTGAGAACTTTTTCTGAGCACAGTTGCTGTATTATTTACCCCATTGCCTAGAATATATTGAAGAATGAATGAAAATCTGATTTGTTGTTTAGTTGCTAAGTGACTTGTTTAGTTGCTAAGTGACTTGTTGTTTAGTCTCTAGGTCGTGTCTGATTTTCTGCGACCCCATGGACTGTAGCCTGCCAGGCTCCTCTGTCCTTGGGATTTCCTAGGCAAGAATACTGGAGTGGGTTGCCAGTTTTTTCTCCAGGAGATCTTCCTGACCCAGGATTGAACCTGCATCTCCTGCATTGTCAAGCAGATTCTTTTCTACTTTACCACCGAACCACCTGAGAAAATCTGACTTATATCAATGTAAAAACAAAAATAAGCATAAAGACAAAATGTTGATGTAGCTGTCTACATACAATTTTAAAAAAGCATTTTTGGAATATGTTCCATAAGCCAAGTTAAAGGGCAAAGGTTAAACTGGAAAAAATTTTTTTAAAATATATTGTTACAAAAAGTTGTATAAAATAGTCAAAAAGGACACAAGAAGCGGGATGACCATTCCTGCTAAAAAGTAGACAAAGGTCATGAACTAAAGATTCACAAAAGGAGAACAACTGAACAGTGAACACTAAAATGATGTTCAGACTTACGATCACCATGACCAAAAACCAGAAATGAAATGCCATTTCCTGTGTGCCATCCTGGAGCAGATTCGAAAGGCTCTTGTTTGGGGAAAAAGTCATCTCGTACATTTCAGTGGGTGTATAGGTACGTACAAGCTACCATTCGGTGAGCATAGCAATGTGGAGAATATATGCTTCTAAGAAGTCCAAAGAGTAGTTGTATGAGAACACAAAGATTCAGGTACAAGGATATTCATTTAACCATTGTCATAATAGTGAAAAATAGGTGACCCTGACATGGTGTGTAATATGTAGTCACCAGGTAACGATGCTGATCTATAGTCCCAGAAATAGAAAGATGTCCACGATATATCAAGTGCAGGAGAAACGCAATGGGGATAAAAGTTGTGTCAACACCATTTGGAAGACAATACCAATTTATTAGCAGTGATTATGGCTGGGTAGTGAAATTTTGATTTTTGAAGTATATTTGCTCTGATGAGTAAGCTGAGACATACAGTTTAAGAACTCTTAAAAAAATGAAGTGTCATGCGGCAGATGCGATTTTGATCATGTTAGGTTATATCACTTAGAATATAAGTGATATCGCTTAGAATATCGCTTAGAATTTCCATCTAATGCAATTGTGTGTTGATAATTAGAGCTCGCTGACCATTCACCTTGGTGTTGAGTACATTGTGGGGACAGTCATGGGACCTGCAGGGACGAATATCTTCCTCCCTGGAACTTCTGTGGTCTGCCCTTAGTCTCAGGGAAGAGTAGAAATTGAGGAAATTTTACCAGGATGAGCACTGAGTGGTTGCAGGCTTGGACTCTCGCCGGACCATGAGGGCCCTTGGGGTCCATGAAAGTGAGGGAAGACATCCTGATGCTTTACCCCTGCAAACTCCAGTGTGCATCCTGAGAAGAACAAGAGGAAGACACCTTTATTGTCCCTAGAAAGTGAATTTGGTTCAGTGATCATATCTGACATATAAGCCTAAATTTCCATTTTTCCAATTGTCCTCAAAACGTCTTTGGAGTGCTTTTCCCACTAATCCAGGGTCCAGTCAAGGTTCATACAGTGCATTTGGTGGGTTTGACTCTTTCCTCTCTCTTTATCTAGATTCTAGAACAACCCCCCATCTTTGGTTTTGTTCACTTTTCATGACATTGACTTACACCAAGCATTTGGACCTGTCATCTGGTAGAATGTTCCCTATTCCAGATTTACTGGATTGCGTCCTCACAGTTAAATTCACATTAAACATTTTTTGGCAGGAACTCTGCACAGGTGAACAGGTGATGCATGTACTGACCACACCACGTCAGGAGGCTCCTCGTGTCTGCTTCTCCCACAATCAGAGGCTTGCTGTTGTTTAATGAATGGGAAACTTTATCACACAGGAAAAAAAAACGAAACCAAGGCTACTCAACATTCCTTGTGTTAGACTTTTACATCTTTTCTGAGCACTGAGGAAAAGCTTAAGAGGAACTATGCAAAAAAGAAAGTATCAAGTGTTTCATTATCTACTGAGAGTTTCAAATCCTCCGTTTTTCATGGGAGAAAACAAGTATTTGTTCGTCTACCCATCTTTATCCCTGCACTTGCACAAGCAGGATTGAGAATGAGACACAGTGTTGTAGTGGTTGCTGCCAGTGCTGGGGTCATAGAGCAGGGAGTATGCACCACTGTTTACACCTCTGCAAGGCCCACATTCTCATGTGCCTGGATACAGCCGCTGTTTTCACTCTTAATTGTGGTGATGATACATTTTTAAAATATAAGGTTTTCTGTCCTGATTTCAGACATCTAATGTGTTAGGACTGTTGAAGATAAGTGTTTTGAAACACAGTGTTCCGAATACACTTTTTGCCTCCTCCCACCCAAGCACCCTGTTGGACTAACAGAAGAGATGGGATTTCTTCTTTGGGGTAACAGGTCCTCTTTCCTCTCCATGGCCCCTAGAGGAGAGCCGATGGAGATGCCAAGGCCCCGCCATCACAGGAGTCTTCGTGAAGGTCGCAGGGGTGATCAGTAATGTGCCAATGTCGCTTCTCTTTTTCAGGGCGTCTTTTATGACCAAAACTGTGCCTTGTGGAAATGAACTTCACAAGTTCCTCATCTGGGATACTGCTGGTCAGGAACGGGTAAGGACACGCTGCTGCTGGCTTCCTGGGGAAACGATGCCAAACAGCACTGGTTTCTTTGTATCTGGCAAGTCTTGGTGACTAGTGATAGAAACCCAGCTTCAAATGAGTTAAGCAGGAAAGGAAACGCGCTCTTTAGGCATGAGGAACAGGAAGGGGCCGAATCCCATCCCTGCCAATATGCCGGCAAAGCTGCCCAACTCTATTCCATGTTCTTTGCTTGCTGACCTTGAAATTGACCTCTTTTTAGGCGGACCCCCTGGCCATCAGCAACCTCAGAAATAGAGCAGCTCTTCCCAGGCCTGCCCTGGGGGCTCCTCCTCTACCTGGTCTGAGCCCAGGGGATGTGGCGCCCCTGCTGGCGGGGCTGGGGAGTGCACATGCCCCTGGAGGTGGCTGCCTCAGTTCCACCGGAGCCTGGTGGTCTAGGAGCTGGACAGGCTTTGTTCCCTGAAGTCTGGGTTCTCATCCTGGGAAACGGGGGAATGGGTGCTGGGTTGCCAGGAACAATGGATGACGGCTCTCTTATTCCTGTTGTTGTTGTTCAGTCGCTAAGTTGTGTCCAACTCGTTGTGATGCCCCCTGGACTGCAGCATGCCAGGTTTCCCTGTCCTTCACTATCTCCTCCCATCTCTGATTCCTAATTCTTTTTATTTCCTGAAAATATTTATGGAGATGATAACTCAAGAAGCTCACATCTCTAGATTTTAAAACGTGAAGTAATAGATACCTACAGACTGTCTTGAGCAGGGAATGTGTGTAATAACTAGGGCATATGTTATCAGAGTTGAGAGGAGTGGCCTGGATGGGTGAACACAGGGCTCACCAGTACCTTCTCTTAACCAATCAAAACTGGCCCCAGAGCTGGTTGTCGCAGAGTAAGACAGGTTGAACTTGCCCTGGTCTGTTCCCAGCTCAGATGTCACCATCGCTGCCCACCCCATTTAGAATGTTGGCACTTCCTCACTCCCCACCCCAACTCGCTCCCTTCTTTTCCACAGCCCTTGCTGTGTGTGTTCAGGTGCCCAGTTGTCTTTGGGACCCCATAGACTGTAGCCTGTCAGTCTCCTCTGTCCATGGGATTTCCCAGACAAGCATCCTGAAGTGGGTTGCCGTTTCCTTCTCCAGAGGATCTTCCCAACCCAGGGACTGAACCCATGTCTCCTGCATTGGCAGGCGAGTTCTTTAAACACTGCGCTACCAGGGAAGCCTCTTCACAGCCTTCACCACCCTCGATTCTGTCAACCGTCTCCCTCTCACAGGAGAATCCAGGACTCAGGATAATCCATTGTTTTCATTATCAGCTCCTCACACAGCAAGTGTGTGTGTATACGAATTTCATTTTCTATAAATCCCCTCTTAAAATGAACATTCCAGTGTTTGTAGATAAAGCTGTCTCCGAGGTTTCCTTTCCTTTAATGAGGATGAATCTTCTGGCCTCAAATGCTACCTACCCTCGTTAGAACATCTGCTACTTCTCTGTGGAATTGAGAACTCAGATTAGCACACAGGAAGCCGCTACCTGGGGCCCCTCTTTCTCTCTGACCGTGGGCCATACCCACTCCCAAAATTAGGGGGCTGGAGTCCAAGGGAAGTGACAGCATAGGGGTCTCTTCTCTATGTCCCTGTATGTTCTCTTGTAGCGATCAGCTAGATTTCTGTTTTTGGAGTTGGGGGTTTTTTCCTTAAGCAAAGAGGTTTTCTTCTTCCCCATTTTGCTCTTGCTCATGAAACAGTTGCTTATGCAGCTGCCTTTTAAAAATAAATTTATTTATTTATTTTTGGCTGTTCTGAGTGTTCCTTGCTGTGCTCATGGGCTTTTCTCTGGTTGCAGTGAGCAGGGGCTACTCTTTACTTGTGGTGCACTGGCATCTTATTGCAGTGGCTTCTCTTGTTGCAGCTCCTAGGCTTTGGAGCACAGGCTCAATAGTTATGGCCCGCAGGCTTCGTTGCTCGGCGGCATGTGGGATCTTCCTGGACCAGGGGTCGTAGCTGTGTCTCCTGCATTGGCAGGCAGATTCTCTACCACTGAGCCACCAGGGAAGCCCCTGCAGCGGCTCTTCCCGAGTGTCGTAAGTCAGTTTTACACAGAGGCAGCGTTGCGGCTCCTCCTGCCGCTGCATGTCCTCTAGGCTGTGCCCCAGCCTTGTGCTCAGGGCCTTCTGTGCACTAATGTGTGTGGCCCACTCATGGCACTCGGCTGGGGACTGTCTGTCACCATTTACAGGCGAGGTCACCCAGACTCAGAGAGGTTGAGTAACCTGGTCAAGACCACACAGCTAAGAAGGTATAAAGCAGAAATTTGAATCCAGCAGTCTGGATCCTGTGACTGATAGTTCTGTTTTGATGGAAAAAAATCACACAAAACCACACAATTAAAATTATCCCAAATCCCATGGCCCAGATATTTCTACTGTTGACATTAGGTGGCCATTCTCCAGATAGCTCACTGTGTGTGTGTGATTATTTCTTATCAATGGGATCCTGATTCTTTATAACCTGCCATTTTCACTTGTGTTGAAGTGTCCCTAGAGGGAGATTTCTGTGTGATTGAAGCAGGGCTCTTGATACTGACTGACCTATTCTAATAGTCATGAGATCAACTACTTTGGGTGAAATTTGGCTCTAACGTGACTATCAGAGTTTGGAGTCTGGCCCACTTAGCATTTCAAAGCAAAGTCACCATAACATTTCTTTCATAGGCCTGTATTTTTAATTATTCTAATTACTTTTCTAAAATTTATCTCTCAGGTTGTACATGCCTGTGATTATATCACTGTGTCTATAATTTGAAAAGCATAAACCTCGTATTAGGGCTTCTTCTTATACTCCAGGAAAGAGGGCTTGGGTTTGGGTGGTGAATCCAGGTTTGTGGAGCGTGAGTGGACAGAGTCCACCTGACCTCGTGGCTGTGGATCCCTCTGGCCCTCGACAGCTTGGTGTGTTACCCCCGGGCTGACCTTGTCTCGTCCCTCCATGCAGCCTGCTCTCGCTCCAGTGATGGCAGTTTTTCAGTCGTTTTGGCAGCTTCGTGCTGGACTTAATGGTGCTTGTAATGACGTTGCCTCATGTTTGAGCTAAAAATAAATTCCCTGCTGTTGCTGGTGTGGATTGCGGTCAGTTCTCTCATTAATCGTTGGAGTCCAATGCATTTTATTTTCCCTCATCATTGTAGAAATCTACTGCTGTTCTCCTTAGTTTTCACAATGCTAAACCCAATCTCTTTGGATTTATGAGTTGACCGTATCAAGACAGATTTAACTGCTCAGCCCGGTGCTCTGCATGTGATGATTCCTCAAAGTGGGACCATGTCTGCGTCTGCCTGGCACACACAGCACTCCTGTCAATGTCCTACTTACCATGGTGCTGAGTCTACACTAGATGTGGCACAGATTCGTACTCTCCAAGGATGATTTTTCCCTCTGAGCGCTGAAGATGTAAAAGGATCCTGGTCTCCTCTTCTTATAGAAGAGTGCATTCATTCTTTTTTGTTTGTCGTAAATTTTATTGAAGTGTAGTTGATTTACAGTGTTGTGTTAATTTCTGTTGTATAGCAACGTGGCTCAGTTATACACACACAGATATATATTCTTTCCATTTTCTTTTCCATTATGATTTATCATAGGATATTGAATATAGTTCCCTGTGCTGTACAGTAGGACCTTGTTGTTTATCCATCCTGTGTGAAATAGCTTGCATCTGCTAATCCCAGACTCCCAGTCCATCATCCGTCTTCAGCCCTCTGCCCCTCTTGGTTACTACAAATCTGTGCTCTGTGTCTGTGAGTCTGTTTCATAGATAAGCTTACTTGTGTCATGTTTTAGATTTCACACATAAGTGATAGCATATGATATTTGTCTTTCTCTGTCTGACTTACTTCACTTAGTATGATAATCTCTAGGTTCATCCATATAGCTGCAGGTGGCATTGTTTCATTCTTTTTTATGGCCGAGTAATATTCCACAATATATAACTACTGCATTTTCTTTATCTGTTCCTCTGTTGATGGACACTTAGGTTGTTTCCATGTCTTGGCTGTTGGGAATAGTGATGCTATGAACATAGGGGTGCATGTTTCTTTTCCAACTGGAGTTTTGTCTGTGTATTAGAGCGCATTCATTCTTGACATGTCGTATTTTGCTTTTAATTCAGTCCTATATGATGGACATCCTCCGATTCTTGCAGTGGCGAATGGTAATCCATCAAGTGCCTCTGTAAAAATAATGGTTAAAAAAATGTAACCATTTCCAGTTGATTGTTGAATCCAATTTTTTAAAAGCTTACTGTTTTGAGATTTGTGAATTGAGTGCGCTGCTCCCCAGGGGGGTGTTTCAAGAGAAGAGTGCCCTGTTGGGGCTCGGAGGCAGCTTCTGGGGTGTCCGTCCTGTCCTGTTCGCAGGGGTTTTCCTGTTGGTTTCTACTTCATGCTGACGGGTGAGGAGGGGCAGCGGTAGGTCAGCAGAGCCTCTAGCAGGATGCTCTCAGGGACTGGAGCTCCGAGAGAGCCCTAGGGAGAGAAGGGAATTTATCTGCTGAGCTCTGTTGTCCCAGCTCCCATTGTCGGGATTTGTGAGGGGAAATGAGACTTCTGTGCCAGGGTGTCAACTCATTGCTTCCTTCTGAGTTTCCTATGATTTCCTCCTTTGTTCTTTCATTTCACCTGGGGACCGATGTATCTTCATTGCTACTGAATGTCACAATGTGAGATTTACCTTTCTAGATGTATACTTCCAAATCTTTCTGTGACTGCTTTAAAACACAACCACAATCTATAGAATAACTCTATTAAATATGTCAGCATCCTGGGAAAATGTCAGGCTTCCTTCTCCTGGTCTGATCCATCAGAGCAGCATTATTTTAAGAATCTGACCTGGGGAAAAAAATGAACATCATCTTATTCTTTTGTTTCATTGGGTTAGAGTCATCATTGTAGTTGTCTATCTTTCCTAGTGGGCTTGTTATTTAGTTGCTAAGTTGTATCCTACTCTTTGTGACCCCATGGACTATAGCCCTCCAGGCTCCTCTGTCCATGGGATTCTCCAGGCAAGAATACTGGAGTGGGTAGCCATTCTCTTCTCCAGGGGATCTTCCTCACCTGGGGATAGAACCCGAGTCTCCTGCATTGCAGGCGGGTTCTTTACTTGCTGAGCCGCCTGGCAAGCCTGCTCATTCCCCTCCTTGGGCTCGTTTCCTCCCATCTCCCATAACCTGGAAGCTTAGGTAATGGGATCATAGATGCTAGCATGCAGCTGAGAAAGCCGTGGCCTCAATATCGGGTCTGAATGGGTCCTTGGGTAGGAAAAGAGAATCGAAAACAGCAAGTTCAAGGTCAAGTTCAGGCTCTTTACAAACATCAAAAGAAACTTCTGCTCCGTTTCCTTCTTTCTTAGGGCCCTGGAGTTCGTGGTCAGGAAAGTGGTTCACTATTCATAGGCTGTGGCTAAAGTCAGAGGAAAGTTTGACCTTCAGGCGTCCTTGAAGAAAGAGGCCTCTTACAAGTTCTGAATGAGCTGCTCTTTGTTTTCTCCCCAGCTTGCCCTACAGCCCCTGGAGAGAGAGGCCAGCTCCAGCGCTGCTGGAGGGCGGGGGGCTTCACCCTCAGCACCTTCTCACGGACTTCCATGGGGGGGTTCTGCCTTCAGTGGAAGGAGGTAGGGTCCATGCAACGCCCCTTCTTAGAGAACAGTGCTTCCACAGTGTGGACTGAGGTCTGAATTAGGGAACTATGCCCTCCCTCCATTGCTCCCCACCCCCACAAGAAGGCTCTCAGAAAGGAAAAGTGGGTGAAGGTTGTGTGTGAAGCTGATGGCTCAGAGGCCCGCAGATGTGCTGTTAAATGAGAGTAGCAACTGTCGATGGGGCCCAGGAGCCTCAAGTCACCTTTTTGTGAAAAGTCACCCAGAGGGGCAGAGGCCTGGCGACAGAAACTGAGGAAGAGCGTGACAGTGGTGTTTGGGCTGGGGCAGAACTAGCTGCTCACCGACCTGGCTGCCAGGGTTTGTTCTGTGTGGGGGTGTTAGCGTCATTTAGGAAAATAAGATTTTAGGTGCAGAATTGCCCTGCGGGGTATCAGAATGTTGCCAACAGGAGAGAAAGAGGAAAGACACGTCCGTGTACTGAAAAAAATAAATCCAGTAAGTCCTTCAGGAAACACTGCAAAGTCTCTGCCCTTGGTGGGTGGGATGGGAACTCTGGGAACAGGGAGGGGGCAGGGAGTGGGGACTCAGGAGCAGCGGTGGGGTGGGAGGGTTTCAACCCTGAGCTGGTTTGAAGGGACCCAGCCCCTTCCTCTGGCATCCTCCCCACCACCACAGACCCTCTGCCCCCCAGAGAGCATCTCCCCTTCCTGGGGACTCATGCAGCTCCTCTGGATGAAGACTCTTGGCTTCTAGGGCTTTTTCTGTTTTTAGTCTGGGTTGTGATGCCATAAGGTCTTCCCAGGTGGCGCTAGTGGTAAAGAATCCACCTGCCAGTGCAGGAGACGTAAGAGATGTGGGTTCAATCCCTGGGTCACGAAGATCCCCTGGAGGAGGGCATGGAAACCCACTCAGTATTCTTGCCTGGAGAATCCCATGCACAGAGGAGCCTGGTGGGCTACAGTCCATGAGTCGAACACGACTGAAGCGACTTAGCATGCATCCACATGATGCCATAAGTGACTTCCCATTGTGAGGCAGGGTCTGCACCTCTTGGCTAAAGGCCAGTCTCCTCCTGTGACTCTCAGGGGACCTGGGGCAGAGAGCCCAGGTGGTGGGGCGGGAGGCAGGACTTTGGGGCCTGGCTGGGGTTGTGCTTGTTAAGAACCTGAGATGCCCTTTACCTGGTCGGCCTTCTCTCCTCCCTGCTTTCCCTCTTTTCCTTTTACACAGCTGATTTCATACGTCTGGTTAAAATACAAGCAATAAATGTCATTCCTAACAAGGAAGTTAGACAAGGAAGTACAGACTTTGTGTAGCATGGAAAAGCATGTCTGTGAGCCCCTGTAGGTCCTGTTATGGGGACAAAGGCGTGTCCTCTGAGCGGGAGCTTAATCTTCAGAGTAGCCCCTCTGAAGGAGCCACCTCCTCCGTCCACTCTGAGGAGAGTGAGTGCTTCTGAAGGACAGGGATTTGTAGTCGTCTTCACCGTCTCTGTTTCCTGTGGCTGTTGTAACGCACATGTGAAGTGAAGTCGCTCAGTTGTGTCTGACTCTTTGTGACCCCATGGACTGTAGCCTACCACGCTCCTCCGTCCATGGGATTTTCCAGGCAAGAGTACCGGAGTGAGTTGCCATTTCCTTCTCCAGAGGATCTTCCTCACCCAGGGATCGAACCCGGGTCTCCCTCATTGCAGGCTACCAGGGAAGTCCTTAACACACATATAGTGCCTTATAACAACCTGGGTTCACACCCTCCCAGGTCTGGAGCGTGGGCTGGCAGGTTTATTTTTGGAGGCTCTGAGAAGAGTCAGCCCACAGTCTTCGCCTTGTGGCCCATTCATCCATCTTCAAAGCAGAGCATCTTCAAACTTCTCTGACTCCCCCGCCTCCCTCTTCCATCTGAGAGGACACGTGTGGAAGACACTGCGTGATACCACTGCCCCCACCTGGTAGCCCGGTGTAACCTCCCTTCCCAGGACCAGCTGCCTGCCTCCGGCCACCCTGTGCTGTCACAGGTCACAGGTCCAAGGGTGAAGCTGTGGACATCTTGGAGGACTATTGTCCTACCTGCTGACCCTCTGTCCCCATCGCTTAGAACGGCCCTGTCATGTACCAGATGTCCAGTAGATGGGTGTTGAATGAATGAGTAAAGTTAGTGCCAGCCCGTGTCTTCATTACACCTCTGAAAGTGATGCTCCATTTCAGAGAAGAAACTGAATAGTGGAAAAAGAGTGGGATTTGGGGTCAGAAGACCTACATTTAAGGACTTTTAAGAGCTGTATGTCTGTGGGCAGTTTGCTTAATCATCCTGAGCCTTGATTTTCTCATCTGTACAATGGGACACCCCACCACCACCACCATCTAGCCTGCCCATCCACACAGGGTTATTGGCTCTTTCGTTGCTGAAATTTTGTTGAGTTCCTGCTGCTGCCCAAACAGGGGGTCACAGAAGGTTCTGGGTGGAGTTGGCAGCTGAGAAAAGGTGTGAATGGAGGAGGGGTGAGCTCTGTGGATGTGATTCCTGAATGCTGAGGAAATCCTTTGGCATTGGCACATTAAAAGAAAAAAAGAAAGTGAAGGGGGAAAAATCCCCTTTCATTGCAAAAATAATGTATACAGTTAACATTTTAAAAGAGTTCTTTCAGGAAACGTGAAAAACAAGTGATGGGTTTGCCTGTAATGGCGTTTTTCAGAAATAGCCATTTTGATAGGTTTTTCTATTCAACTTTATGTATCTATTATTGGGTTTTTAGGACATCTGAGTAGACATATTAAATAGGCCTCTGCTTTCTGTGCAGAGAGAGGGTCTGTGTAAAACTCAGAAACCTTCTTCTGAATGGCACAGAAAGTACATTCAGTGATGGTTTTTCCATTCAGCCTCTGCCAGCTGGGAATGTCGGGAATGTCAGGAATGCCCTTCTCCCTCTTCCCCCTTTGTTTGAATCCTGAGGGACCTCGGGGCATGTTCTGGCTTCTGCCCCAGACTGCCCACTGCCCTGGCATTCTGGGGGAGGCGGAGGATTTCTGCTTGTGTGCTGCCCCCGCCCCCACCCCAGGACAGACTGGCGCTGGCCCCTGCTATGTGAAAGCATCTCACAAGGGACCAGCGCTCTCTGAGATCCTCAGAAAACCAAGCCCTGCAGCTCGCGGGCCCAATGCCAGTGCTCTCGGCTGGGGTGATTCTCATTGGGGAGGCAGAGCCCAGCTGGGGTTGGTCCTTTTTAGGAAACTTCGTGTATTTTCCATCACTGCTCCTTCTTGACACGCAGAACATTGCTGCTGTGGAATTTATGATGCCACAAACCTGCGTGTAAGGAATTTTGCCCGAAGTCGACTGGGTGGTCTAAAGGACTGGGTTTCCTGGAATGGTACTTTCCACTGTGCGCTGACTGTGTGTGTGTGCGTGCACACGCAGGATGCGGTGGGATGGGATGAAGGGAGCCTTGTGGTGCAGCTGAGGCAAGAGCAGGGTGAGTGTTCCATCCACAGTCTGTCTGACCTTGACCATGAGTGTCCTCACAGAGCTGGGAAAACCTTAGCTGTCACCACCCACCCACCCCCACCCCAACCCAGACTGGTACTGAGCCAGGTACAGGTCAGCACCCTGTCTTGAGTCAAGATCTCTTCACCCTGTGCCCCTAAAGTGGTTCTCAAGATACTCACTAGGTCCCTAGATGTTAAGAAATATTACTTGAATAAAGGTAGAAAATAGAGAATTCTGAGTAAAAGCAAAATAAGTAAGTTTTTTTTCTATAGAAAATTTCAGAGCCTTTCATGTACCAATAATACTTTGTGAACTCCAGGGAAGCATTATAATATGTTGTTGTTCAGTTGCTAAGTTGTGTCCAACTCTTTGCAACCCCATGGACTGCAGCATGCCAGGCTTCCCTGTCCTTCACTGTCTCCTGGAATTTGCTCAAACTCACGTCCATTGAGTCGGTGATGCCATCCAACCATCTCATCCTCTGTTGTCCCTTCTCCTCCTGCCTTCAATCTTTCCCATCATCAGGGTCTTTTCCAATGAGTCGGCTCTTCACATCAGGTGGCCAAAGAATTGAAGCTTCAGCTTTACCATCAGTCCTTCCAATGAATATTCATGGTTGGTTTCCTTTAGGATTGACTGGTTTGATCTCCTTGCTGTCCAGGGGACTCTCAAGAATCGTCTCCAATACAAGGTTTGAAAGTTTTAGTATGTAGTGGTTCCTGAAACTTACTTGGCCAAGAAACCTTTCTCTCCAAAAAGCACTTCGAGGGCACAGGGTTCTGCAGGACACCCCTCCTTGGGAAATACTGAGCCATCTTGCCTTCTATGCCGTTTCATATTTTTCAGAAACTTGAGTTTAATTGCTGCCCAGTATTCCAGCAGTTAAACCAACTAATTATGGTTTCTTTGAGGCCACCTCTGATCACCCCCTTCAGAAGTGAAACTGTTGAGTCAAAGTGAAGGAATGTTTCAAGACTTTTTTTTAAATTTTAATTTTATTGGAGTTGTTGATTTATAATGCAGTGTTAGTTTTAGGTGTATCGCAACATGATTCAGTTATATTCATTCGTTTTTAGATTCTTTTCTCATGTAGCTTATCACAGAATACTGAATACTGTTCCTTGTGCTATACAGTAGGTCCTTGTTGGCTATCTATTTTATATATAGTAGTGTTCGTGTGTTTATCCCAAGCTTCTGATTTATCCCTCTCCTTCACATTTACTCTTAGGTAATCGCAAGTTTGTTATCGATATCTGTAAGTCTGTTTTGTAAGTCAGTTCATTTGTATCTTTTTAAAAAATTAGATTCCACATATAAGTGATATCATATGGTATTTGTCTTTCTATGTCTGACCTGCTTCACTCAGTGTGATAAACTCTGGGTCCATCCATGTTGCTGCAGATGGTATTATTTTGTTCTTTTTTTAATAGCTGAGTAATATTCCATTGTGTACCCCAGGGATCAAACCTTCATCCCTTAGTCTCCTGCATTGGCTGGTGGATTCTTTACCACTAGTGCCACTTGGGAAGCCCATATATATACACCACATCTTCTTAATCCATTCCTCTGCCAGTGGACTTGTAGGTAAGCCTTTGCAAATACATTGTCCAGATGCTTTCCAGAAAGGCCATGCCCATGTATCCCTCTGCTGGTTGCTGGAAGTGGGCGGCACCTGTGAAAGCTGAGGGTCTAACACACTCAGAGGAGGGCAATCCCTTGCCCTCACCCTATAGACATCCAGCAATTACAACACAGTCACACACACACGGACATAGACAGTCACTTCTTTCGAGCGAACACATTGTTCGCAGCGCCCTGTGCTTCTTCTAAATGGTTAAATGTCACCTGAAAGTTATCTGAACTCTTTTAACGTGGCATTCTAGATATAGTTAGGGAGGAAGGGATTTCGAATTGGCCTCTATTGTGCTGATTTTTCGGAGAAGGCAGTGGCACCCCACTCCAGTACTCTTGCCTGGAAAATCCCATGGACGGAGGAGCCTGGTAGGCTGCAGTCCATGGGGTCTCGAAGAGTCGGACATGACTGAGCGACTTCACTTTCACTTTTCACTTTTATGCATTGGAGAAGGAAATGGCAATCCACTCCAGTGTTCTTGTCTGGAGAATCCCAGGGACGGGATCGCACAGAGTCGGACACGACTGAAGTGACTTAACAGCAGTAGCAGCAGTGCTGATTTTTAAATAACCTTTCAAGGTGAGTTGTTTTGATAAGTTTTGTCAACCTCCTGTGATTGTGCACTTTGTTTCTAGAAGAATCTTTTACTCAAGTGTTTCATCAGTCTTAACTCCGGCCTCATGGAAATGGAATGATGTCATGTTGAATACTGAGGCTGTTTGTGGTGCTTTTGTTTTATATTTGTGGGGGAAGTATACACATTGTAGGCAAGAGGTGATTCATCTTTCTGTCCTCCACAAACATCCTTTGGTCAATGCGTTACTGGGTTTTAGAACTGAGACTCGAACTTTAGCTCATTAAAACCCCCAAGTCCCCGGCAATAAAGTTGAAGTGGCTTCACCCCCGGATTTATTTCAAAATGATTCCATTTGGAGGAAGGAAAGAGCAAGTAATGCATTATATAGAAAGCTGTAATCAATAATTCATGAGACCTGTAGACCAGTGACTCTTCCAGATTCACTTCATGGCGTTACTGCTGAGAACTATTTTAGAAGATCCACAGTTTGTGTCTGAGTTCGCAAGTGTCTCGAATTTCGAGATGTACATTTGGTACTGCCTCTCCTCCTTCAGGTGTTTAAGTGGACTTTTCTTAGATGGAAGCTGTTTCGGAAAAATGGGCATTTTATGTAATTGGATTGCAGGGACACTTTATTCCTTTCCATTAGCAAAGCAGGAATGTCTAGCAAACACATGGCTTTTTCCTCCTTTATGGCAGGAATTCTGATTTTGGTTTCTGCATCTGGAGTGAGTTGCCAAAAAATGGACTAAAAATAGATGTTTGAGGTCTGAGCTGGGTAGTCAGTGCTGATGGAAAGCTCTGTCCTCAGTGAGTCACGGTCAGTAGCCAGGGCCCTCCTGCCAGGAACTCC
Source organism: Cervus elaphus (assembly GCF_910594005.1). Taxonomy (NCBI): domain Eukaryota; kingdom Metazoa; phylum Chordata; class Mammalia; order Artiodactyla; family Cervidae; genus Cervus; species Cervus elaphus. The sequence goes on from NC_057841.1 coordinate 44,806,929, forward strand.
TGTGTCCATCCTGAGCTCCATGTAACACGTGCCCCCTTCTGAAAACCACACGGGTGCAGGGCAGCTTCTCATGGAGTGGAGACTCGCCCGAGGGCCAGAGGCTGGGACAGGGACCTGCTTCCTTGTACACTCTGGTGAGGCCGTGCTAGCATCCTGCAGTAGAGGGGAACCTCGGGGCTGGACATGCATCCAGTTTCCAGATAGGATCATTTCAACTTGGCCAGTGTTGGTTCAGTGAAAAGCATTGCGCAGGAAGTAAACGAGTGATGGTTTTATTGTTTGCCAGGAAAATGTCCGTCCTTCCTCCGCTCCCTGCTACCCCCCACCCCAACTCTCTAGTAAATATGGCTGCTTTTATTTTTATTATTTTAAATTTGATTTTTATCTCATATTGGAGATTTACAGTGTTATGTTACTTTCGGTATACAGCAAAGTGATTTTTATACATATATATAAATCCATATAAGAGACATGGGTTTGATCCCTGGGTTGGGAAGATCCCCTGGAGTAGGAGATGGCAACCCACTCCAATATTCTTGCTGGAAAATCCCATGGACAGAGGAACCTGGCAGACTATGGTCCATAGGGTCGAAAAGAGTCAGACATGACTGAAGTGACTTAGCAAGCACATATCCCTCTGAATCGACTGTTTTATGTATAGTAGTGTGCATATGGGGCTTCCCAGGTGGCGCTAGTGGTAAAGAATCCATCTGCCAATGCAGGAGACAGAAGAGATGCAGGTGTGATCTCTGGGTTGGGAAAAGCCCCTGGAGGAGGAAATGGTGACCCACTCCAGTATTCTTGCCTAGAGAATCACATGGACAGGGGGACCCTGGCAAGCTACAGTCCATAGGGTCACAAAGAGTCAGACATGACTGAAACAACTTAGCATGCATGCACGGTATGTATATGTTAATCCAAAACTCCTAATTTATTCCTCCTAGCTTTCCTCTTTGGTAACCATAAGTTTGTTTTCTATGTCAGTGAGTCAGTTCATGTTTTGTAAGAAGTTCATTTGTATTATTTTTTGAGATTTCACATATAAGTATTATCATAAGATGCTTGCCTTTCTCTGTCTGACTTTCTGTAAGCAGTTCTTTTTATTTTTTTCTCCTTTAAATATTTATTTATTTATTCATTTACTTGGCTGCGCTGGGTCTTAGTTGTAGGTTACAGGATTTTCGTTGTGGTGTGCTGAGTCCCTAGTTGCGGCATGTGGGATCTAGTTCCCTGACCAGGGCTCGAATCTGGGCCCCCTGAATTGGGAGGGCGAAGTCTTAGCCCCTGGACCACCAGGGAAGTCCCTTGGTAGTCACGTCTTTAAATACATTGCTGTGGATGAGTGAGTGCCTCCCTCCCCAAAGCCACACCAACTCCAGTTACGATGTCTTTTTTAATACTTAATAAATAGCTCATCATTGGTTTTGTTTTCATTTCTTTTATTATCATTGAACATGTTTTAAAATATTTATTGGCAATTTATAACTCTTCCTCTGTGATTCATCTATCTATCTATATCCTTTGTTCATTTTTCTATTGAGCTGTTATCTTTTTCTCATTGTCTTTCAAAACTCCTCCGTGATGTATTCTTCAAATATATTCAAATATGTTTAAAGGTATATTCTTCAAAATAGACATAAAATCTGTGGTGTCCCCAGGATAGGTATCTATCTTACTTGGGGATAAGTGGTTCTGGTGACCAGCGATGGATGATTGCTCTGTTCACGTTTGGAGCGAAGCTCATCATCTCTCTCACCATTTGTTGAGAATTTGCAGGAATTGCCCAGCCCCGAGGGCAGAGGCCGAGGTGCCCCAGCTGCAGCGTTCCGCCCTAGAGGCTGGCCCCAGATTGTGTGATCTGTGTCCTTAGTAGACATCTTTCTTATTGTTGTATCATCCTAATGAGATTGTCCTGGTTCATCATATCAGATAAACAAACAGCAGTAAAGAAAAGAAAATTCCTAGGATAGCCACACTGATAATAACGTTTACTTTTGGTCAGGCCTAAGAGTGAGTTTCATGGTCTGTGAACCACAAGGGTATGAGCTGTGGTGGAGGAAAATGTATTATCTGAGTCCTGGGGAAGTCCTAGGGGGCGAATCCAGGCATCCTATGGGGCTGATGTAGGACGACAATTTTATGGTGATGTGGGATTGTATAAAATATGCTTACTTTGGCCTAAAACTGTCCCTTGTTCCTCATCAGTTCCATTCACTGGCCCCCATGTACTATCGTGGATCTGCGGCAGCTGTCATAGTGTACGACATTACCAAGCAGGTAGGAATGCCCCCTTTAGAACTTTGCTGCCATTTATGGCCTCTCTCTGTTCTAGAAAAACCGAAGCAGGGACTTCACTGCCTAAGTTCTGCCTGGAGCCTGGGATGAGGTTGCACAGTATGGTGCAATGGCGGTTGCTGGGAATGAACACTAAATGCTGAGTTTATCTTGTCTATATACAGCAAGTGGAGAAGGAGATGGGAACCCACACAAGTATTCTTACCTGGAGAATCCCATGGACAGAAGAGCCTGGTGGGCCACAGTCCATAGGGTCGCAAAGAGTCAGACACGACTGAGCAACTGAACAACAACAATATGTAGCGAAGCCTTTCAAATATATTTGCTAAATTAAAGAACAGTCATCATTCATTTTTAAAACTGATTGTTCGTAGGGGTAAGGTCATGCCTGCTAATACTGTTCTCCAGAATGTTTAATTTTTTTAAGAAAAGGAAAAGTATTTTTCAGTTTTGCATCTTTGGTTATTGTTGTTGTTTAGTCACTAAGTCATGTCCCACCTTTTTTGCGGAAAAAAAAAAATATATATATATGTTTTTGCTTTTCTGATAAATCATGAACAACATTGTTTCAGTCCTGTAGCTTCATCTTATTCATGTTAAGGCAAGGCTGTAATTTAAAATTAATATTATTTGTAGAAGGAAATTACTAACATGATTATCTTAACTTCATCAAGTTTATGTTTTAGAAAAGGAACCTTTTACAGCCTGTGTGAATAAAACTTAGCTAATACTAAATTTTGTGCCAAGATTGGGGTAGTATGTTCATCTCTGTGTGTGTGCCCCCTGAAAATATTTTTCTTCAGTGGATTATATTGGGTTTGTATTTCTATGTGGTTGAGATATTACGTTGATGGGTCTTTCCCAAGGCTGACTACACTTTTGGTTTAGGATTCATTTCATACCTTGAAGAAATGGGTGAAAGAGCTGAAAGAACATGGTCCAGAAAACATCGTGATGGCCATCGCTGGGAACAAGTGCGATCTCTCAGACATCAGGTGAGAGGAATTTAAAAGATGTGTGTGGGGCTCATGTCTTCCACCTTGAATGTCTGTGCTTGAAACGCTGTCATACCCATGTAGTTAAGTCTGTTCTGTCATCATTTAACCCATGTCATCCATTTGTGGTTGTCAAGGTGTTATCTATTCAAGCAGAGTAGAATTGAGGGGAAATAATTTTGAAATGCAAATATGAGGGAGCACTCACTCATGAATATTACCATCAAGTCTCCTGTACAGAGCACAGTTACAATCCTGACTCTACGTGTCTTTGGGCTAAATGGTTTCATTATTTTTTTAAATAAATAAATTAATTTATTTTATTTTGCCTCGCCAAGAGGCTTGCAGGATCTTAGTTCCCCAACGAGGGATGGAACCTGGACCTAGCAGTGGAAGCTTGGGGTCCTAACCTGTGGTCCACCGGGGAATTCCCTTATTATTGTTTATTGTTACCTTTTCTGTTGTTTTTGTCATTATTACTACCATTACCATTTTAGTAACATTTTCATATGGGAAGGAGTGTTAGAATTCTTCACATTTTCCATAACGTCCTGTTCGTTTTCTTTCTAGACTTTAATTTAAAGGATGTGGCCGGGTCAGTATGAGCTCACTGTTTTGTTCCAAGATCTGAATTTGGTGCCTCATGTGTGAACACTTTGGCTTCCCCCAGAGAGAGTGGAATATCTGCCTTGGCTATTTCTGGGCAGTCATTGTGAGTAAAGAGCAGATAGGAAAATAGGACCCTAAAGCATGTGTATGTGTGTATGTGTGTGTATACACATATGTTTTTTCTTTTCTGAAAAATCACGAACAACATTGTTTCAGTCCTGTAGCTTCATCTTACTCATATTAAGGCAAGGCTGTAGTTTAAAATTAACATTATTTGGATATTGAACGTCTGCTGGAGGAAGATTTGTAGGAACCCAGACTATGTAGATGAGAGCTGTGATGGTGGCTTTATCTAGCCTGAAAAGCAAACTATTTTTACTAAATAAAACTGAAATAAAAAAGGAAACGGTGAATTTGCATTGTCTCCCTCCCCTGGTTAATTTAATTCTCAGCAGTGCAAGTACTTGATTTTCATAAAGACCACGACCCACGCTTCAGGTTTTGCTAATCCAGACATGATGAAACCAAAGCGTGATGAATGATGAAAACAGACCTTGTGGAAACCCTGAAGGTAGTCTCTGCCAGGTTGCTCTGTTTCTTTGGGATTTCAAAAGCTTTATATCACATTGCATCAGGTTGGTTTGTAATCACACCCATAACCACCACTTAGTTGTTTGTTTTTCAGGGTACAAATCTTTAAACTCTCTAGACTTAGTTTAGGTCTTTGCCTTCTTTACTGTAATCCCGAGACAGCCTGATCATCTAGAATGCCCAGCCGAATGGCTTTCACTTCTGTTGTTGGAAGGAGGTGGGCTCTGCTGAGAGAAAGCCTCTGTTAGCCGACACCACGGATTGTGGTAAAGGTGTGACTTTCCGTGAACTAAGCCTTAAAGATCGTGGGGGAACTGATGGGTGACAGTTTAAGCAAAAAATGATTTAAATGTGAATGAAGTTAGGACTCTTGATTACAGAGAATTGAAACCCAATTGAAATTAATTTCAGCAAAGAGTGGAATTTGTTGCAGGGTACTCATGGCTCAGACAGTAAAGAATCCACCTGCAATGCAGGAGACTCGGATTCGATCCCTGGGTCGGGAAGATCCCCTGGAGGAGGACAGGGTAACCCGATCCAGTATTCTTGTCTGGAGAATTCCGTGGACAGAGGAGCCTGGTGGGTTATAGTCCATGGGGTCGCAGACAGTTGGACATGACTAAGTGACTAACACTTTCAGTTTTCACTGGTATCCACATGGTGAAAAAACAGAGGTGCCTTTAGCTCTGGTATTTGGTTTGTTCCATTTTTGGTCTCTAGAAAGATCCTGGCCTGAAGCTCTATCTGTTTCTAAATTGCCGTGGAAGGATTGCCCCACTTCATAACACAGCATTTGTGGCCAAGGAAGAGGATGTGATTGGGACGTGATTTACATGAATATAAAACTCTGGAAGACAGTTGGGCAATTTCTTTTAAAACCAAGCATGAAATCATTGTGTGTTTAGCAATCACACTCTTGGGGCATTTATCCCAGAGAAATGAAAATGTGGGTTCAGAGAAAACCAGCACGTGAGTGTTCACAGAAGCCTTGTTAGGGGCAGAATCAGTCCACCTGTCCTTCAGTGGACACAGCAGGGAAGTCACACTGTGCAATACTTCTCAGCAATGTAAAGAAACAGAACAGATGCAAGCCACCTGGACGAACCTGCAGGGAAATACAGCTGAGTGAGTAAAGCCAGTATTTCATGGTGTATGATTCTACTTGTATAATGTTTGGGGAGTGAAGCCATTTTTGAAACAGAGGGGGATTAGCAGTTATGGTCGGGATGACTGTGGGGGGTGGGAGGAGGAAGGGCCTCATGGACATCCTTGTGATGCTGGAACTGTCTCCTCTCTGTGGGCGGGGTGGGGGGACACGCAAATCCACACGGGTGATAAAACTGTGTAGAGCTTAATTCATACAGAGGAGCACCAGTAAAACCAGGGGAATCTGAACGAGATGGAGTGTGGGTGTCAGGATTCTGGGTGATCTTACAGTTTTGCAAAATGGTGCCGTTTGGGAAAACAGAGCAACGTGTATAAGGACGCTCGCATTATTTCTTGTAACTACGGGTGAATCCACAACTACTCCAGTAAAAGTTTCAATTCACCAAAAACTGGATTTAGATTAAAAAAAATTAAGTAAGTCTTAGGCAGTGGTGTGTGTGTGCATATGTATATGTGCACATACCTGCATATTATATATATTGTATACGATGAACTAAAGCTTTGTAAACACACTGAGCCAAAGAATGAATTTAACCACCCCCCCCCCCCCCCCCCCCCCATGCACACACATGCTGTACAAAAGAACAACAGGGGAACTATATAAAAACTCCCATTTAGGAAAGCCTGGAGGGGGAAGCCTGGTGGACTGGTCCTTGCCCGAAGGATAAACTTTCTCCCTCTGGACAGAAATAGTCTGGTAAGTGATAGGCCTGTGAACCTAGCGGGCACCTGCTGTTGATTCCTGTCCATGGCAGCGGAGTCGAGTTCTTGGTCAGCCAGTCCAGCTGCTCCGGATTCCGCCTGCTGGTACGACTTTTCTGGGGCATTAGCCAAGTATACACTCGAGACCTTATTTAGAGCTTGACCTTCTTTTACTTTAATCTAAATTACTTGGCTTCTTCTGTAATTGCCAGAGACTACAGTTTGGTTTTCACTGGGGATTGGAGAAGGAGCGTATATAGATTTGGGGTGTGTGTGTGTGTGTGTGTGTGTGTGTGTGTGTTTAGGGGGAACCAGGCTCACTAACAGATTTTGGTTGGTTGTGTAAGCCTTTTAATCCTTGTGCTGAGCTATGCCTGGCATAGTTTGAAAGTGCCCTGGAATTGAATTGGGATTAACTCCCTGACTCGACTCAGCCCACTGGAGGCCCTCTGGGAAGTACATGGAAAGAGAAGAAAGTGTCTCCTTAGAGCTCTTTCCTTTGTTTGGGGAGCCAAGAGGGCCACATGGTGGGAGAGGGGGAAAGTGCCTAGTGGGCAATAAAAACTATGTTAATAAAGTTCCACGTTCGGGTGCAGGGAGGACAAAGGGATTCGGGAACAGGTGAGCCCACAGTCACGGAGGTGTTGGGGAAGGCTCGTGGATGCCACGTGTCGCACACTGGGCTGTTCAGGAAGAGCCGGGTAGGAGGCGGTTCTGGGAAGGGAAGACAGTGGACAGAGGCATGCACGAGGGAGGGCCTTTGACAGGTGTCATGGGGGCCTTTGTCAGGTCTGCGCTTGGGAATGGGGAGAAGATGGTGGGTGGTACATGGACAGTCTGTAAACAGCTTACAAGTATGTGGAGTGTTTGGGTTGATGCGCGTGGGGTCCTGCCTCCTGCTTGGGTCTCATACCCGGGGCTCCATTGTCTATCAGTCACGACTCTGTCTTCTCCTGAGCCTCTGTGGCCACAGCTTCTCAACACAGAGCTTCGTGGAGTCTCCAGTAACTAAAGCTGGGGAGCTTACCTGCCAGCCTCAGGGCAGGCATGGGGGCCACTAAGGTTCCTGCAGTTTCCTGGGTAACAGCCAGACCGAGGGCCTGGGCTGAGGGCTGGATGGTGCAGGCTCAACCCCCCATGCAGCTGCCCGAAACACACACCAGCCCCATCAGAAGTCACCAGGCACCAGTGATTTCAAGTTTGGGGAGAAAGTCAAGGGCTTTAACAGATGAGAAATATATTTGGAAATACATATTTTTGACTAAGAATACACAAATTGCTTTCACTTCTTACATGTGACTTTAAAGCTCATTCCAGTCTTCACAGTGGGCCAAAAATGGTCTAAGTGTTTCTTTAAAATTATACAGACCAAATGATAGGACTTTAGATGTTGGGTAATAAAAATCCAATTTATTCCAAATACCGAAAAGCACAAAAGCCAGTGAACCAGTACAAAACCCAGTACAGTAGTCAAAAACCGCTACTGTACAAGATGTGGAAATATGCTGCAAGTTTTAAAACCCACCCAGGGAATTCCCTGGCAGTCCATTAGTTAAGACTCTGAATTTTCACCGCCCTGGGTTCAATCCCTGGTCGAGGAACCAAGATTCCGCAAGCCTCAAGGTGCAATACAAACAAACAAGTAAATGAGTGAATGAAATCAACGGACCCAGCATTTTCCTTACGTGAGGTAAGGAGGCGTAGAGTCTGCCCTGTTACAGCGTGTGCTCTGAGCCCTGAGATGCACGATTTTCTGTGCTGTGTGGGGGCCAAGCCTGCATCCCTCATCCAAGCAGGAGGAAGGGACTGATGATTGTCCTTCCCAGACAATGGTCTGGGACTGCTTTCCATTTCAGTTATAAAGTACTCTTAATGAAGAGACGGGAGGAGGGAGCGGCAGAGGAGGAGATGGTTGGATGGCATCACCAACTTGATGGACATGAGTTTGAACAAACTCCGGGAGACAGTGAAGGACATGGAAGCCTGGCGGGCTGCAGTCCCTGGGGTTGCAGAATCCGACAGGACTTAGAGGCTGAACAACAGCAACAACTTAATGAAGAGTCTACAAAACATTTGCCTGTATCTTAAAGGATCATATGAATTTTAAAGAACAAAATGAACAGTTCTGAACCTACGAGTTCTCCAGTCACATCCCCTTCTCTCCCTGCACAAGTCTCTGCTGCTGACTTCTGCGGTAGCCATCGCTTTTTCCTTTGTACTTTGCTGCCCTTGTTTACCTTTCTAAACAATAGGCTCAGGCTTGCCTGCTTTTGAACTTTGCACAAATGAAATAATCTATGTGTCTTAGATGATGTCTTGTCTCTCACCCTGGGAGATTCCTGACAAAAGTTAACTGTACTTTGCCCGTTTCCAGCACATGGTTCTGTTTGAACTGAGTCCCCATCCTGCAGTGGTGGGTATTTGCGTGATTTCTGGCTTGTTGTTACTGTGAACAGTACTTCTTGAATATTCTTGCACGTCTCTTAGTGCCAAGTGTAAGCATTCCTCTGGGCTCGAGTGTGTGAGGGCCTAATTGCTGGGTCATGAGCTCAGTTTTACCGAGGTAGCACCAGGGTTCTCCAAAGGGGACACAGGCTGTGCAGGAGACACCTGGTGCTTTCTGCCCTTGGTGCTGTAAGACGCCAGGGCGAGGAGAGAGAGCTGATAAGAATTTCAGTTTGCTTTTCCCCAGTTACCAGCCAGGTCGGCATGTTTTTGTTTATTGGCCATTGAGATTTCTCCTTGTGTGAAGAGCCTGTTCAAGTCTTTGCCATTCTTTTCTGTTGGGATGTTTGCCTTAATCTTACTTATTCATAGCATGTGCTGGCTCAGGGGTAAAGAATCCACCGAATCAGAAGACATGGGTTCCATTCCTGGGTTGGGAAGATCCCCTGGAGAAGGGAATGGCAACCCACTTCAGTTTTCTTGTCTGGAGAATCTAATGGACAGAGGAGCCGGCGGGGTCTATAGTCCATGGGGTCGCAAAGACTTGGACACGAGTGTTAACAACATTTGTCTATCTATCTGTTATCTATCTTTGATAGTATATGCTGAAATATCTTCTTCAAGTTTATGTCTTATATTTTCACTGTCTTTATATTTTTACATCATCGGAAGTCTGTAATTCCTACCTAAGAGAATTATTCAATTTTTTTTCCTTTATACTTTTTTTGGCATGGAGGGTGGAGGGAGGATGAGTCATTTAAGAAATCTTTCCACACCCCTAAGATCAAGAAGATAGTCCCTGTGTTGATTACCTTTGAAAAGCTTTGCAGTTTTGTTTTCCCCTCTGTCCTTAAGTCACTTGGCCTTGATTTTGTACATGCTGCTTAGGTTCTCCTATGTAGACGTCCAGGTGTCTCAGGACTGCTGGTTGTAAAGTTCGTTCTCTCCCCTCTGCAGTCTCTCCATCTCAGTCCTAGGTCACGTGCCCTGGTGCACAGGTGTGTTTCTAGGGCTCTCGGTTCTGTTTTACCAGCCTGCTTAGTCATCGTCACACCTATACTCCTCCGATTTAATTATCACAGCCTTATCGTGAGTCTTGATAAATGGTCTTGGACTTCTGATATGATCTGGAATCTCTGTAACCGATACTTGTTGGCTGAAGGAGGTTTCATGAGAGTGTGTGGTGTGACTGTGGATTTGTGTGTTGTGGTCTGCTGGAGATTAGGAGAGAGTTGGGGCCCAAATCTACATGTGTATATTGGGGAGTGTTTATTTTTATAGCTAATCTTAAACTTAGTAGCGTGTGTGTTCAGTGGTGTCTGACTCTTTGCCACCTCCTGAACTGTATCCCACAGGCTCCCCTGTCCATGGAGTTCTCTAGGCAAGAATACTGGAGTGGGTTGCCATTAACTTCAGGGGATCTTCCTGATCTAAGGATCAAACCCTGGTCTGCCCATTGCAGGCAGATTCATCTGAGTCACCAGAGAAGCCCAATCACCAGGGAAGCCTAAATAAACTTTATTTTAGAATAGTCTTATTATTACAGAAACATTGCAAAGTTAGTATACAGTTCTCATATACCCCACATCTAGTTTTCCCTATGTAAAAAAATATTTGTTTATTTATGACTGCACTGGATCTTCCTTGTTGCATACGGACTTTCTCTAGCTGTAGAGAGCAGGGGTTACTCTCTGGGTGCGGTGCAAGGGCTTCTCAATGCAGTGGCTTCTCTAGGTGCAGATCACAGGCTCAGTAGTTGTGGCACACAGGCTTAGTTGCCGCACAGCATGTGGGATCTTCTCAGACCAGGGCTCAAACCAGTGTCCCCTGCATTGGCAGGTGGATTCTTATCCTCTGTGCCACCAGGGAAGCCCCGATTCCCCTACTTTTAACATCTTACAATGATTACTGTGGTACATTTGTCACAACTGAGCAACCTATCAGTTCAGTTCAGTCACTCAGTCATGTCTGACTCTGTGACCCCATGGACCACAGCACGCCAGGCCTCCCTGTCCATCACCAACTCCCGGAGTTTACCCAAACTCATGTCCATTGAGTTGGTGATGCCATCCAACCATCTCATCCTCTGTCATCCCCTTCTCCTCCTGCCCTCATTCTTTCCTAGCATCAGGGTCTTTTCAAATGAGTCAGCTCTTCTCATCAGATGGCCAAAGTATTGGAGTTTAAGCTTCAACATCAGTCCTTCCAATCTCCAATACCACAGTTCAAAAGCATCAATTCTTCAGCATTCAGCTTTCTTTATAGTCCAACTCTCACATCCATACATGACTACCAGAAAAACCATAGGCTTGACTAGATGAACCTTTGTTGGCAAAGTAATGTCTCTACTTTTCAATATGCTGTCTAGGTTGGTTGTAACTTTCCTTTCAAGGAGCAAGCGTCTTTTAATTTCATGGCTGCAATCACCATCTGCAGTGATTTTGGAGCCCAGAAAAATAAAGTCTGTTTATTTTTTTATTGTTTCCACTGTTTCTCTGTCTATTTGCCATGAAGTGATGGGACTGGATGCCATGATCTTTGTTTTCTGAATGTTGAGCTTTAAGCCAACTTTTTCACTTTCCCCTTTCACTTTCATCAAGAGGCTCTTTAGTACTTCTTCACTTTCTGCCATAAAAGTGGTGTCATCTGCATATCTGAGGTTACTGATATTTCTCCCGGCAATCTTGCTTCCAGCCTGTGCTTCTTCCAGCCCAGCATTTCTCATGATGTACTCTGCATATCAGTTAAATAAGCAGAGTGACAATATACAGCCTTGATGTACTCCTTTCCTAATTTGGAACTAGTCTGTTGTTCCATGTCCAGTTCTAACTGTTGCTTCCTGACCTGCATACAAATTTCTCAGGAGGCAGGTCAGGTGGTCTGGTATTCCCATCTCTTGAAGAATTTTCCACAATTTGTTGTGATCCACACAGTCGAAGGCTTTGGCATAGTCAATAAAGCAGAAGTAGATGTTTTTCTGGAACTCTCTTGCTTTTTCGATGATCCAGCGGATATTGGCAATTTGATCTCTGGTTCCTCTGCCTTTTCTAAATCCAGCTTGAACATCTGGAAGTTCATGGTTCACGTACTGCTGAAGCATGACTTGGGGAATTTTGAGCATTACTTTAACTAGTGTGTGAGATGAGTGCAATTGTGCAGTAGTTTGAGCATTCTTTGGGATTGCCTTTCTTTGGGATTGGAATGAAAACTGACCTTTTCCAGTCCTGTTTCTGGTCGCTGCTGAGTTTTCCAAATTTTCTGGCATATTGAGTGCAGCACTTGCATAGTATCATCTTTTAGGATTTGAAATAGCTCAACTGGAATTCCATCACCTCTACTAGCTTTGTTCGTAGTGATGCTTCCTAAGGCCCACTTGACTTCATATTCCAGGATGTCTGGGTCTAGGTGAGTGATCACACCATCGTGATTATCTGTGTTGTGAAGATCTTTTTTGTACAGTTCTTCCTTGTATTCTTGCCACCTCTTCTTGATATCTTCTGCTTCTCTTAGATCCATACCATTTCTGTCCTTTATTGAGCCCATCTTTGCATGAAATGTTCCCTTGGTATCTCTAATTTTCTTGAAGAGATCTCTAGTCTTTCCCATTCTATTGTTTTCCTCTATTTCTTTGCACTGATTGCTGAGGAAGGCTTTCTTATCTCTCCTTGCTGTTCTTTGGAACTCTGCATCCAAATGGGTATATCTTTCCTTTTCTCCTTTGCTTTTCACTTCTCTTCTTTTCACACCTATATTCCTTAGTTATTGATATTTCATTATTGATACTCTTATTAACTTTGTTGATTGTATCAATACTTTATTATTAACTATAGTCCATACATTACTGAGATTTCACTACTTTCCCCTCATATCCCTTTTTTATTCTGGGATCCCATCACCTTCGGTTGCCAGGTCTCTTTAGGATTTTTGGGGTGGGACAGGTTCTCAGACTTCCTTTGTTTTTGATGACCTTGACAGTTTTTACTACTGGTCAGGTAGTTTGGAGACTGTCTCTTCTTTGGGGTCTGTCTGCTGTGTGTCTCGTGATTGGACTAGGAGCGGGCGTATGTTTAGGGGAAGAAGACCACAGAAGTGAAGTGCTCTTTTCGTGACTTTATTACCAGTTAAGCAAGGGTTCGTGTTATCAACATGATAACATCCCTGGTGAGGTGGACCTTGACCTCCTGGCTGAGGTGGTGACTGTAAAGTTATCCTCCCCCGCTCCTTGGAAGGTGGTCCCTGGGCACAGCCTGCACTTGAGGGTGGGGTCTGTGCCCCACCTCCTTGAGGGAGGAGTCCCGATGTAAATTATTTGTAATTCTTCTGCAGGTGAAATTCATCTCCCCTCCCTGATTTTTATATTTAGTTATTTATCTGTATCAGTGTGAACTCACAGATATTTACAAGTTTAAGTTATAGTGCAATATTGTGTTACTTAATTTGTTGCTCAAATTGCTCCAACTTTGGCCACTGGGAGCCCTTTCGGTTGCTCCTGTGTTCCTTTAACAAACTCCTGTCATTTTGGTTCTTGAGCATTTCATTACTTTTTGGCACAAGGAGATGTTCCAGACTCATCTTGTGTGTTTTAGGCTACAGCTCTAGACTCAGCCATTTCTCCAAGCAGCTCTTGTCACTTCTACTGGAAAAGGGTATTTAGAAACCAAGATCTGGGATGAGTGTGCTCATTGCTACTGGAATGTCGTTAAGTTTAGGTAAACAGACCTAGAAAATATGTTTATAGATGCTAACTGGAGTATACACTCACATGTATCTATAATTATTTCTATAATCATTCATTTGTATCTGTATTAAGATAAACGTAAGTTTATACTGATGCCTCTGACTCTAATCCAAAACCACAGGACTCTTTCTAACCTTCTTAAGGGGTTGGGGGAGAGATTTTTTAAAAGTCAGCAACTAACACACATTTAAGCAGAGGGACAAGCTTTTGTTCCTAGAGATTTTCTTAGAATATACTAGTCTTTCGTCTTTCACTTCACATATTGCCCAGACCTTTCAGAGTTCAAAATGTAACTTCTGTGAAGATTTATAGCCATGTCAGTGGTTACTTTCAAATGGCACAATATTTACTTAAGTACTATTCACTTAGATCGTGGACTGAGTCATCACAGTTAACCTGATTGCTTACTCTGTGCCAGAGACTGTTACGAGTAGTTTACCTTAATCTTCACAGCCCTGCCTGTGAGAGTTACCATCATTCTCCCAATTTACAAACAAGGAAACAGAGACACAGATTGAGGAGCTTACCCGGGTCCTGTGGCTGAGAAGGTGTGGGGTCCAGCTTCAAACCTAGGTATCTGTCCCAGACATCACTTTGCCGACTAAGGTCCGTCTAGTCAAAGCTGTGGTTTTTTCAGCAGTCATGTATGGATGTGAGAGTTGTACCATGAAGAAGGCTGAGCACCGAAGAATTGATGCTTTTGAACTGTGATGCTGGAGAAGACTTTAGAGTCCCTTGGATAGCAAGGAGATCAAACCAGTTCATCCTAAAGGAAATCCACCCTCAATATTCATAGAAGGACTGATGCTGAAGCTGAAGCTCCAGTACTCTGGCCACCTGATGGGAAGAGTGAACTCATTGAAAAAGACCCTGATGCTGGAAGATTGAGGGCAGGAGGAGAAGGGGGAGACAGAGGATGAGACGGTTGGATGGCATCATTGACTTAATGGACATGAGTTTGAGCAAACTCTGGGAGATAGTGAAGGACAGGGAAGCCTGGCGTGCTGCAGTCCATGGGGTCACAAAGAGCTGGACATGACTTAGCGACTGAACAACAATAGCATCTGTCCCAGAGCTGATGTTCATGCTTTATTCATCTCTTAAGAAGTAAGAATAGTATCCAGGAGAGACAGTGATTTCTGAATTACCGAGAGAAAATAAATGGTAACCGATTTGATAGAGCATTTCAAGCTAACGACTTTTTCCAGTGGTTTCTCTGGCCTCTTGGGACTAGTCTGTTTCTGTCTGGAGAAGGCGTGTTAGGAGGTGGAGGAAATGGCCAGGCCCCCCCTTGAGACCCTGTCTTTTCTGCTCAGTCTTCATTCAATTCAAATTGTGACATTTTCATGAGAAAACAGTCCGTCTAAATCTGTGGCAGGAACCCGACACTGGCTTGTTTGAACTTGACACCAGGAATGTGACCTGGTGGATAGCATTTACAGACACATATTAACAAGCAGGCTTGGCCCCCTGGGAGCAGAAATCCTTCCCAGGGTACACATGCCAAGTACTTTAACTGTAAGTGCTTAGAATCATTATAAAGAGTTATTGTCCAATCAGATATTTATTGCAAAGGTAGTAATTCTTTTTTTTTAAAGTTCATTTAAGTTTTAGTTCCACCTTACAAATAAGCCAATCTGAGAATCTAAAAGTACTGGCATGTTGAGCAAAGATTTTGTGGCTTTACTTATTGCTAAAATGGTTGCCTCTCTGGGTGTTACACAAATATCTTGGATATTTAGATAAAGTACGAGCTGGCAGGAGCACAGTAAGCCTTGATTATTCATTTCAGTGGCGGCTCGAGGGAGCTGGGAGAAGGAGACCACTTCAGGGCATGTGACAGCCTTTGCAAACAGCCTGCAACCTGGCTCTGCTGGGTCTTGATGGGATGTTGCGATTTCCATTGCTTTTGGCTAGAATGCCTTAAACATGTGGGAGGTTTTGACAAAAAGTAATGCCAGCAGACAGTCAACAGCCTCTCCCACTCATGGTGCCATGTTGTGTCCTCATGGCCAGCTGAGTCGGTGGTATAAGCCTGACCTTGGAAGGGGGCTATGATTGGAGGAAAGAGTAAACTTACAGGACAGACATTTTTCAGTGAAATGGTAGCTGTCTTATCCCAAGTGGTTGGCAGAATATCAAATGCTTGCTCAATGCTGGTATGGCATTTTAGAAATATAATGTCCACACTAGAACACACCAGAACCACAAGCTCTTTGGGAATAGCTCAAGAGTCCATTATTCTTTTATAACTTATAAAATGGTGTCTGATGAATGTATACTTTATTATGTTCTGGGTATATAGTCATCATCTTAATATAGATATCCAAACTCTGGACTTCATAGTGTCGGGTTATGAATTGCATAGACTGCAAAAATATCAAACTC
This sequence comes from Cervus elaphus, assembly GCF_910594005.1. Classification (NCBI taxonomy): domain Eukaryota; kingdom Metazoa; phylum Chordata; class Mammalia; order Artiodactyla; family Cervidae; genus Cervus; species Cervus elaphus. The sequence goes on from NC_057841.1 coordinate 44,822,859, forward strand.
AGTATCTTACCTTCTACCTTCTATGAGAGTTGTTCTCAAGCTATCAATAGTGTAAGAAGATATTCAGAAGTTGCTACAATGCCCATTTCTGCGATGAGCCCACTAAACATTCTGGTTCAGTAGGTCTGGACACAGGGGTCTTCATTTCTAATAAGCCCCGAATTATCATGGGATCGGAGGTCTGTAGAACATACCTGACACTGATGCCCTTCAAGATGCCCGGTGGCATCCTCTGAAGACATCTAGAGAAGCTTCGTGACTATTGTCATGAGACAGGAGAAGAGCAGGAACCTTGGATTTTTGTCATTTCACTCCTTTGTTTTTGGAAAATCCCATGGATGGAGGAGCCTGGTGGGCTTTAGCCCAAGGGGTCGCAAGAGTCGGGCACGACTGAGTGACTTCACTTCACTTCACTTCTTTTTTTAGCATCAAAGTGTTTTGTTTTTTAACATATGTGTTTACTCTTCTGGGAGAATGGAGACTTTTGTACACTTTCTCTAAGACACCTGGGAACGTCTTAGAAGATGTGGTTGGGTTGTTCTGCAGTTACCCACGAACTCTTCGGAATCACATGGTGACCCTGCCTGCGGAGTTTGAGCCTTCCTCTCTCTCACATGCTAACACTACAGATAATAGTCATTTCATCTTGACCACTCTGATGTGTGAATAATGTGATCCTCATTTTCATGTACATTTCTTTCATCGCAAGCAGGATTAGGAAAACTAAGATTATCAACTGAAGAACTATCCTTTACTTATATATAATAAATAATTAATTAGGAAATCAAGTTGAAGTGAAAACCCTCTTTAAATAGCAATGTATATCTGAGTAATAGACTTTTTTGCTGTGTGTGTCATTTTAAAAATTTGAAATATTGTTAATTCCTTGGAATGAATTTAGCAAGAATTGAGCTAGACCTATATAGATAAATGTTACAGTTCTAGGTAGGATAAAAAAGGTGCTTTTTCCTTGGATAGTGAAACTGAGTAGTATTGTAGAAATGTCAGTTTGTTCTAAATTAAATCATGAATTCACTGAGATTCCAGGTAAATTACATCAAATAATTTGAAGTAACATTTTAGAAAGGGTTTTACAAAATTATCCTAAAATTCACCTAGAAAGATAAATAGGCAAAAATAGTTAGTATTGGAAGGACTAATCTCAGCATATATTAAAATATATTTTAATGATTCAGTAATAAAACAATATAGCATGTCACAGAAATGGACAGAAAATCAATAAGCAGACTACAGAATCTAAGAATAGGGTGAAATATGTAGGGATATTTAGTATACAATAAAGGTGATATTTAAACAAGTGCAAAAACGGGGATAGTTCAGTACATGGTTTGGGGATAATTAGGAAAAACTGAGAGAAAATAAATTCAGAATGGATCAAGGATTTAGGTGCAAAGTAACAAACCATAAAAGTTAGAGAAAGCAGTTGAATTTTTAAAAATAACCTTGGAATGAACTATTTAATAATGATACAAAACTCAGAAGACATAGAAGAAAATGATCAGTAAGTCTGATTATATAAAAACTCCTGTATGGCAAAAATGCCACAGACAACATCTAAATACAAATGGTAAGCTGAAAGAAATGCAGAAAATATATTACAAAAGGCTAGGTTCCTTAATATGCAAAGAGCACTTAACAAATAAATAAGAAAAATCCAAACAATCCAAACCAAAGTGTGCAGAGAACAAGCACAAGAATTTCGTAGAACAAGAAGTATCTGTGGCTTATAAAAAGTTATGTTCCATCTCTGAATAAAAGTTACTCTGAATTAATGTCAGATTTTTCTCATGGAGAAAGAACTTTATAATGTAATTTTACTCTTGGAGTGATTTATGAAAGTTAGTGTATCCAATATTTTGGCCACCTGATGCGAAGAACTGACTCATTGGAAAAGACCCTGATGCTGGGAAAGATTGAGGGCAGCAGGAGAAGGGGACAACAGAGGATGAGATAGTTGGATGGCTTCACCGATTCAATAGACATGAGTTTGAGCAGGCTCCAGGAGTTAGTGATGGACAGCGAGGCCTGGCGTGCTGCAGTCTGTGGGTTTGAAAAGAGTTAAGACATGACTGAGTGACTGAATAACACCAACAAATGTATTTAATGCTGTAGCCTGTGTTCCCTGTTCTTCTGTGGAGTAGTGACGCGTTGCCTGGGAGCCTTTCTGGGCGATTAAACAAGGGTCATGAGTCAGATAAACCTCCTCGGGCTCGGACGTACTTTGAGCCTTCTGTTTGCCTGTTTCCTCCACTTGATTCATTTCCTCAATCTTTGGGACGTTTGCTAAGAAAGTGGTACCATCTTTGTAAAGATTTATTCTGGAAACTTTGGTCTACCTTATTTATGTGCCAGGCACTGTTTTGAGCACTTTATGATATCAACTTATATTTAAAATGGAAAAGTGTTCATGCCATCTGACAGCAAAGGGGGTCTGAGACCTGAGCGAGGGAGGCGTGAAGAGGCTGGTCACTGAAGGAGAAAATCTCACTCCCGTAAGCAGCAGGCTGGGCTGCCTTTCTGACGTGAGTGCTGTCCCGTGACACATTGTGAACGAGAGTTCAAGGCCAGAGCATTGCACTTCTGCACGGGAGGCCCACGGAGGTCACCGCTCCCTGCTGTCAGGAATGGCACCCGAGGGCTGGGTGCTGGTCTGCCCCGGCCTGCTGACTGGACTCCCCTCCTCAGGGGCAGGGCCCCTGGAGTGCCTTCTTGGGGTCCCTGCCCTCCCTCCCCCTGCCATCCATCGAGGAGGCTCGCGGGGAGTTAAATAGCCCAAGACTGGAATGAGTCAGCTGCTGCGTTGCCGGGTTACACCCGCTAACAACAAAACAAGGACCCTCGTTGGGCAGCCCGGCCTGTGGATAAGTCTGGAGCCACAGGAATGTGGGTTCCCGCCCTCCTCCCCCGTGGGGAGCCTCCCAGAACTGGTGGCCTCTGCCTGGATGGCTGGTGCGTGGACCTCCCTGCAGTGTGACCTCTGAGGACTGTTGGAGCTTGGGGCTGGGGGAGGTGCCCCCTCTGGTGTGTTTTTCAGCCCTGAGTCTCCCCCCTGGCTGGGTGAATCTTCGCTTCTTCCCTGTCCGTACTCCCCACACTTCCCCTGAAGGCTTCTTGGACCTCCTTTACCTGAGTTGTCCTCTCTGCTGAAGGCCACTCGCGGTGACGGTCACCCTGACATTCAGCAGGTGCTGACTGATTGCCTCGTAGGCGCCCGGCCCTGTTAGGATTCCTGTGTGTGTCCTCAGGCACTCAGTCATGTCTGATTCTTTGCGATGCCATGGACTGTAGCCCTCCAGGCTCCTGTGGCCATGGGATTCTCCAGGCAAGAATACTGGAGTGTGTTGCCATTCCCTTCTCCAGGGGATCTTCCTGACCCTAGATTGAACCTGGGTCTCCTGCATTGCAGGGTGATTTCTTATCATCTGAGCCACCAGGGAAGCCTCCCCAAAACAAACCGTGGTCCTGATCGCAAAAATCCACAGCACGTTTAGGTGACAAGTCTCACCAGGGCTCTGGGCTCTCAAGGAGGGGATGCTGCGCTGCACTCTCTAGGAGGCCTCGTGTGGACGGTCGTCAGGGGGATGCGGAAGGGTGGACGAGAGCAGAGGCCCAGAGACAGACGTGAGCTCCGGAAGCACCCAGAATGACTGTCGCCTGGGCATGAACAGGGAGGTCTAAGGCAGGAAGCCAAGGCAGTGGGTTTTACAGGTTAGAAGACATGGATGAATTCTGTTCACAGGAACATTTGGTGGATTTGTGTGTTGATCCCCTCGGTGGGCCTGGGGGTGATGACTGCAAGAGCTGGAGGACCAATCAGAGGCACCCACAGGAACCTAGTTGAGGCACAGCATTTCTGGAAGTCCTGCCTTCCTGGATGTAACTTCATCTTGAAAGTCTAAAAGTACTCTTTCTCATCAAAATCGACCTGCTGTGTGCTTATGCCTTGGCTTGGGTGGACTTGCTTCAATTTACCTATTGAAAGCCTAACAAAGCACCCAGCCTATGGCAGACACTTGGTAAATGTTTGTTGAAAGAACTGAGGGAAAGTTACGGATGCGGTGGTCTTTTGTGAGGGTGATCGCAGAAGGCCTGTCTCCGAGGTGCCCTCCAGGCCCCTCCCCGGGCTGTGCATGACGTCTCCTGACTCAGCCGAAGGGCTTCCCAAGGCCACCCGTTGGTCACACATCTGCTAGAGGCCCGAGGCAGCACACGCTCACCTTCCCAGGGTCTGCTTTCAGATTGTAGCTGTACTGTTTGTTCCAACAACAGTTCTCCGACACCCATTGGGTGTCCTGCAGTCCAGCTCATTTCTGATGCTAATCTCAGTTCACTGATGAGGGAGAGGGACGCCCCTGGCCCCCCAGGCTCCTAGAGCGGGAAACTGTTCTTCAGGACAGTCCACACTTGGCCCCTGCCCCCAGCCCTGCCTGCACCTTGCCGCACTCTGGGGACATTTCTTTGTAAAGACTGAAGGAACAGCCTCAGGAATGTGGGTTCCTATTGGGTGGTTGGATGGGAGCAGTGTGAGCAGAACCTGCTGGGCCGGCCCTGCCTCCGCCCCGAGTCACCACGTCACCTTGGCAGGTCATCTGTTTAACGAGACCTGTTTCTAAACCTGGGGGAAGTCGGAGGACACGCTCGTCCTCTCTCCACCTTCCAGGGCCCAGCATTGTCAGCTGTGAGAGCATCTGCCCTTCTCGAAGTCTTCCCGTCACCCTCAGGGTGGGTGGTTTGGATTTTGTCATGAGTGACTTTGTTCTCACCATAATCCTGGTAGACAGTATTCTATTCCTCTTGGTCCCCCGAGAAGGACACACTGGAGCCTGAACTGACCTTCCCTCCCTTGAGGTGAGGGTTTTCCGCAGCTTCCTTGTGGCCAGAGGGCACCCCCCACACCTGTGGGCACACAGTCTCCTCTGCTCCACCTTAGGGCAGGGAGGAGCCCCATCCTTTGAGCTTTGGTTTGATAAAGACGGCCAGGAAGAAAAAGAAAAAACAGTAGAGTAACTTGCCAAACTGAACCTAAAAAAGCCCTCTGCTGGGATATTTCATCTGTAAAATTCATCGCCACCCAAAGACTGAAGAGTTTGGGTTTTTTTAATAACTGAGAGGCCTGGGGGCTTGTCTGTTAGAAACAAGGAAGAGAGTAGATTGAAAAGGGTCTTTTTGCCCAGGGTGTCCTTGGTAAGAATGATAAGGCAAGTGTAGAGTCCAGCCGACATGGCTCAGGTGTCCACGTGGCAGTGGGTCCCACACCACGTGAGGGGTGAGGGCGCACCCCACCTGGGGGACCATCGTCAAGCTCTGGTCCACGTTCTCGCTGCCCCTGGTGGCCACACTTCAGTGGCCTCCTCTGTGGCACCTGCCCAAGTTCTGTGGATCAGATGCTCGGCTCTCCACCCCTCTACTCCTGAGCACTTACTTTGTTATCTCCGTGTTGCAGACATTGTAATAGTGTGGCTTAGTGTGTCCATAGCTGTGTGTTTCTTTGCTCTCGGGTGTAGGTTCCATAAGGCAGGGGCTGCCTACAAGAAAGAGCTGGCATCCAACCGTTCTCTCTAAATATTGGTTGAATCAATGAATAAACTTCTGGAGAATAGGAGCTGTGTCTTTTTTAATCTTTCAGTCTGTTGCAATATCTTCACCTGAGAAAGTACATCAATAAATGTCTTTTTAGATTATTCATCTGGATTGAGTTCATGTCCTAAACCTTTGCAGTAACAGCCTTTTAAAGGAGAAAGTTCAAATACGCCGTTGGAACTGTAAATGTGTTCATTGCCAGTCTTCCAGATCACGTCATGTATTTTCTCGGATTTGTAAAAGGCAATATACAGAAAGTGTTAGAAAAGCACATATGCAAGTGTGTGCACATGTGCAGTTTTTAAAAAACATTGAGTCATTATTATAGGAAAAAAATTTGGAACCAATCCTAACTCTGAAAGCTGGCCTCACTTGTAATGCCTTTCCTACTGTTCTGGAATTCTCTCCTTTGGTGGGACCAGGAACAGTAGCTTATGCATGCATGTCCTGTCTCAATGGATGCCAGAGACTGGGTTTCAGGCTTGAAAAAGCTTCACGCACGTTTCTAATACTTACTGGGCGACTGAGTTGTTATTCTGCAGGCCCATGAGGGAGCTGTTTGCACGTGAGCTGTTTGTTTACTCTGCCGGGTTATTTATTCTGTACAGATGGGCACTCACCTCTGCTGGGCTGTCCTCTTTTCCAGGGAGGTGCCCTTGAAGGATGCCAGGGAGTATGCGGAGTCCATCGGTGCTGTTGTGGTTGAGACAAGTGCAAAGAACGCAATTAATATCGAAGAGCTCTTTCAAGGAATCAGTAAGTACCTGGTTTGTGTTTTCAGCATAGTTTGCATCTTTATGCTTCTGGGGCTCAGAGGATAAAAGCCACAGAACTCTGGAGCAGAGCATTTCCTCTGAGTCAATTTATCTGATGCCATAGACACTAAACCCTGCAGCCTTGCCCGGGTTCCTGCAGACCCACCCAACCCCTCTCTGTTCTCTGTCTCCAAGAGTCTGTGCTTTCACCTGTCCAGTCTGTGTTTCACGACTCAGAATGAAATAACTCCGTTGCAAAATAAAATTTATTTTACTTACAGAATTACGTATTCTTTAGTATTTTATGTTCCTATGTTGAGGGGAGGAAAACGAAAAGAGAGAGTGAGAAAGATATGGAAAACCAAAGTCACCCATGAAGCTAAATGACTCTGGGCAAAGGAGACAAGAGTAGCTTGTAGTCATTTTTTGTGTCTGGTGATCATCAACAAGAAACAGTGTCTCCCTCCTACGTGACCTGTGGGTAAAGAGTCAATGTGGAAAGGTTTTCCTCATTTCTGATCTGTTTGTTTGGTTTTTTTTTTAATTAGAGTACAGTTGATTTACAATGTCATGTTAGTTTCAGGTGTATAGCAGTCATTCAGTTATACACATGTGTGTGTGTCTATATATGTATTATGTATATATATGTATTCTTTTTCGGATTCTTTTCCCTTATAGGCTATTACATGATATTGAGTAGAGTTCCTGGGCTATACAGTAGGTCTTTGTTGTTTATCTGCATTACATACAGTCGTGTGTATCTGTCAGCCTGCCCCTGTGCAGCTCCCCGTATTTTCCAGAGCTCTCTCCCAGCATCAGTGCAGCTCTGTGTACCTGAGATTCACCTTGGGATTTCTCCGAGAGCTAGGAAACCTCCCAAGGTTTATGCAAAGTCATGTTTTCAATAAAAAATGACGTAACGACTTCACAGAAGAAAACAAACCTAAATCCAAGCATTAGTCTCTTAATTCGAAAGATATTCCTTTGCATGGCTCAGCCAGTATAAATCTCTTCATGCATATGAGGTTTTTTTTCTTTTCCCTTCCAAGTGGCATGTGGGATTTTAGCTTCTCAACTAGGAATTGAAACTGTAACCACGCCCCCACCTCCCCCCTCGAAGTGGAAGCACAGGGTCTTAACCACTGGGCTGCTAGGAATGTCCCTTTCTTTTTTTTCTTCTTTTTTTATATGAGGTCTTTATGGCTTAAAGTGATGGGGACTTTGTATAAGGAATTCCTGAGAGCCTGGTGGTCTACTTCATTTAGGAAAAACAAATGTTTTGCTTATGTAGTGCTTAGTCACTCAGTCGTGTCTGACTGTTTGTGACCCTTTGAACTGTAGCCCGCCAGGCTCCTCTGTCCATGGGATTTTTCAGGCATTTTTCTTATACTGGGTAATTACATCTGAAATAAATAATTGCTTCAATGTTTACTAGCTCATTAATGCCCCGTTTATCTTATGAAATCATCTCTGTTATCGTCCCTGCTTTACATGAGGACATTGAGGTGTGGAGAGGTTTGCAACTTACTCCCATCACAGGGGGTCAGTCCTGAGAGCAGGACTCCAGAACCCATGCTCTGAGCCGCCAGTCTGTCCACTTCTTATTGCAGATGGCAGCTTCTGGTAACGTTATTCATGATGGTGAAAAACAGGAAATGACTTAACTGCCCAAAACTTGGGACATGATTTTTTAATAATGCTGGAACACCAGTATAAACTAGTGATTAAAAACAAGGATGTAAATCTGTCTTTACTGACATAAAAAGATAAATTGTTGTGTGTGAAACAGAAATTACAGGGCACTTTGTATAATATCCTGATTTTATAAAATGTGAACCATAGACTACATTCCCTGGTGGCTCAGATGGTAAATAATCCACCTGCATTGAGGGAGACTTGGGTTCGATCCCTGAGTTGGGAAGATGCCCTGGAGGAGGGCATGGCAACCCACTGTAGTATTCTTGCCTGAAGAATCCTCATGGACAGAGGACGCTGGAGGGCTGCAGTCCATGGGGTCGAAAAGAGTCAGACATGACTGAGAGACTAAGTACGTAGACTATGTAATTGTAAATATATGCTTTTGGACAGAGTCAAAGGGAACACACTTGTTAGAATGTTAACAGTGGTTGTTTCTTGGTGTTGAGATTGCAGGGGACTTAAAAAAAAGACTCTGTTATGGAAAAATGTAAACATATACACCAGTAAACTGAAGAATGTAATGAACATCAGGTACAGTCATCACTTGGTGCCCTTGGAGAATTGCTTCTGGGACCACGGACACCAAATCCGAAGATGCTCGGTCACTTGTATAAAAGGGCATTGTATTTTTGTATAACCTACGCACATCCTCCCATATACTTTAAATCATCTCTAGATTGCAAATAATACCTAAGACCATAACAATGCTATGCAGTTGTAAATACAGTGTAAATGCTATTCAAATAGTTGCCAGTGTGGCAAACTCAAATTTTACTTTTTGGAACTTTCCAGAATTTTTTTCTTGACTATTTTCAGTCTGAAGTAAGTCTGTATCCGAGGATACAGAACCTGCAGATGTATGGGGCAGACCATACTCATAACCAAGCTGCCTTCATCCCTACCCCACACTTCCCTCAGCCTGCCCCTCCCCCCACACCTGTATTATTTTGAAGGGAATCCAGGACATCATTTCATCTGTAAATATTTTCAGTATGTAACTTTTTTTTAACAAAGCAATTACATGGTGGCATTCATTGTCATGCTATTATCATATTAATGACATTGAACTTGTGATGTTCAAATTTTTAGTAGCTTATAATTATCAGAAATGATTTGTTTGCATTTAACAGTATGTTTGGGTCAGGATGCAAATAAGCTCCATGTACAGTGATAAAATTAGCTGGTGTGCCTTTTAAGCCTCTCCTTCACAGTAGGTTCCCTCCATGCAGTTTCTTTATTTGAGCAATTAGGTCATTTGTCCTGATCCAAGTTTGTTGTTCAGTTGCTAAATTGTGTCTGACTCCTTGTGACCCCATGAATTGCAGCACATCAGGCTGCCCTGCCCTCCACTATCTCCAGGAGTTTGCTCAGACTCCTGTCCATTGAGTTGGTGATGCCATCCAACTACCTCATCCTCTGTCGCCCCCTTTTCCTGCTCTCAGTCTTTCCCAGCATCAGGGTCTTTCCAGTGAGTCAACTCTTCACATCAGGTGGCCAAAGTATTGGAGCTTCAGCTTCAGCATCAGTCCTTCCAGTGAATATTCAGAGTTGATTTCCTTTAGGATTGACTGGTTTGATCTCCTTGCTGTCCAAGGGACACTTAAGATTCTCCCATGGCATGCCATAGCATGAGTAAAAATTTGTTAATCCATTCACCTACACATTTGGGTGGTTTTCAGGTTTTAGTGATTACAGGCAAGGCTGTGATGAGATTTCACGCACAAGTTTCTGTGTGGATAAACACCTAGAAGGAGCGTGGCTGGCTCCTCTCATAGGCAATAGTCCATATTCTAAGGGTCCCCCAGCCTGTGTCCCAAAGTGGTTTTAGCATTTTTCTTTCCGACCTCTAATTCCGCAGAGCTCCAATAGCTCCAGTTCCTTGCCAGCAGATGGGGCGACCAGTTGTTAAGTTTCAACCATTTGGATGGGAATGTGATGCTCTCTCCTTGTGGTTTTGACATCCATCTTCTGATGACCGACAGTGTTGAGGGCCTGTTCATCAATCCTTGTGTCTCCTCTGGTGAAGTGTCTGTTCAACTTTTTCCCATTTTGTATGGATTTGCTGTTTTTTTAAAGTATTGATTTCTCTTGACTGTGCTGGGTCTTTGTTGCTGAATGTGGGCTTTTCTCTAGCTCCAGCATTCGGGGGCTCCTTTTCGTTTCAGGGCTCTGGCTTCTCACTGCAGTGGTTTCTCTTGTTGTGGAGTGCTGGCTTCTGCAGCTACCGCACGTGGGCTTCAGTAGTCTTGGCTTGTGGGATTAGTTGCTCTGCATCATATGGGCTCTTCCTGGACCAGGGATTGAACCTGTGTGCGCTGTGTTTGCTGGCGGATTCTTAACCACTGGACCACAAGGGAAGTCCCTTGAGTTGTTTTCTTATTTCTTCACTTAATGATCAGCAGTGGCTCATCAGTTGTAATAAATGGTCCCCACGAATGACAGGTGTTAAAATAGAGGACATTGGGGATGAGGGGGGAGGAGTGTATGAAGACTCTCTGAACTTCATGCTTGATTTTTTTCTGTAAACCTAAAACTGCCCCTCCCCCCAAATATAGTCTCCTCATTTTTTTTTTAAGAAGGGAAATGGTGTCTTTGACTAGCAAGGAAGCCTAATGATTTTAAAGGAACGTAAGCCCCTCCACATTGAAGACGTTTGGTGTTTTGGATTCAAGGTCAGTGGTGATCTAGCCCCTTACTTTGTTCTTTGCTGGGGCACCACCGTTTCCACGGCTCCTGGACTTGAACTTCAGTTTTCTTCCTCCCTCTCTCACCCTCCTGCCTCCAATCAGTTGTCACGTCTGCCAGGTATCTTCCTGCAGTCCTCCTTCCCTCCCTATTTTCTACTTCTCTCCATGGCACTGTCATTATCCCTGACCAGGATTTCCTGCCAGCATCCTGACTGAATCCACTTCCTGAATCCTACGCCATGCTCATCCTGCACAGAGTGTTAGCGCCTTCCTAGGTCTAGATGCTAATATTCCAGGTTATCTCGCAGTCCCAATGTTGTCTTCTTGATGGCAGCAAAAGGACAGTTCAGAGGATGACCTCAGGTGTCACAAGTGTGGCGCCAGCCCCATTCTGTATTCCTGGGGCAGGGCCACCTGATCGTGAGCTCTGCAGTGGGTCAGAGAGGACCCCACGCGCCAAATAGAGAGACTGGGAGATCGTGATTAAGAGCAAATGCTGCTGAGTCCTAGTAAACAAAGTCACTTTGTTAGTGTATTAGTCACTCAATCGTGTCCGACTCTTTGTGACCCCATGGACTGTAGCCCACCAGGCTCCTCTGTCCATGGGATTCTCCAAGCAAGAATATACTGGAGTGGGTTGCCATTTCCTCTACAGGATCTTCCTGACCCAGGGATCTGCTGATTCTTTCTTGCAGGCAGATTGTTTACCATCTGAGCCACTAGGGAAGCAGGTAAGCATAGTCAGTCTACTTCTCTGGATAATTCAGAAAATCAGAATTGAGAAATGGAAGTGACAGGCAGGTACCAGCCCCTCTACCACCCATCCAACCAAAGTGGAGCCTGGTAGATCCTGGGGCCGGAGTGAGCAAGGGAAGCACCCAGACAGCAGCTTGGCAGGAAGAAGACGCCAGGCCTGTGCAGGAAGCGGCTGGTCCCCAGGACAGCTGCCGCTGAGTGTGCTGTTTTATTTTTGTTGTGTATAAAAGCGTCACAGCCCCAGTCCAGAGCCACCACAGTTTACAGGCTTGGAATCGGTTTTCTCCCATAACTTTGTTCTTGAGGAATCATTTACAAAACCTGCTTTTTCTCTGGGCTGTCAACTTTCAGGAAGACAGAACTCAAAAAAAAAAAAAGTCTTTTAGCTTTTCCTGAGCAGGATCTTGCACAATCCAAACCTTATTAAAATAAACACCCTGCTGTGGGATTTATCCTCCAGAGGACCTGTGTGGAGACTGTGCTCTCAGAGGACATTTTGTAACAGCACAGATATGCTCGGATGCCCAGAGCCTTTTCAGATGTGTGTGTGTGTGTGTTTGCCCTATTCTGTGCCCGTGTAATTAATACTGATTCAACAGGGTTCCAAGGTGATCGCCTTGGTACCGAATGCTATGGCATTTTCTGGAACTCTTCTTTTGTGTAAGTATGTTTAAGCTTTCAGTAAGTTTCAGGTAACTCAGACCACAGGATCTGAGTTCTCGGTGTGTTTCCACAGTGCTGGTGCCTTCCTGCTCTTTTTAAGGGGCTTGCCTCATTGTTGTTGTTCAGTCGCTTAAGTCAAGTCTGACTCTTTGCAACCCCATAGACTGCAGCACACCAGGCTTCCCTTCCTTCATTATCTTCTGGAGTTTCCTCAGCCTCATGTACATTGTATTGGTAATGCCATCCAACCATCTCATTCACTGTCACCCCCTTCTCCTCCTGCCTTCAGTCTTTTCCAGCATCAGGGTCTTTTTCAGTGAGTCAGCTCAAGTGACCAAAATATTGAAGCTTCAGCATCAGTCCTTCCAACGAATGTTCAGGGTTGATTTCCTTTAGGGTTGACTGGTTTGGTCTCCTTGCAATCCAAGGGACTCTCAAGAGTCTTCTCCAGCAGCACAGTTTTATGACTTAAGAAATCATAAGTGTATTGCAGTACTTCCCTGGTGGCTCAGAAGTAAAGGATCCGCCTGCCAATGCAGGAGACTCAGGTTCGATCCCTAGGTCGGGAAGATCCCCTGGAGAAGGGAACGGCAACCCATTCCAGTATTCTTGCCTGGAGAATCAGTCCCATGGACAGAGGAGCCTGGTGGGCTACAGTTCATGGGGTCACAAGCAGTCAGACACGACTGAGTGACTAACATTTTGCTCTGCTTGTTTATGGTATTAAGATACTATTTCCTGTGAAAAATGTCTCTAGAGGCTTTCCCCCTTAACGCTCTGAGTGCGTTGGCAGGTTGAGGGATGGAAACCCAATGTTAATACGCAGCGTTGCTGGGACCATCGCAGTTCCCCAGCCAGGTCTATTTTAAGAAGCTGAGGCCTCACTGTTGCTGTTGAAACTGAGAGGCAGTCGTTCCAGTGGGCGGATGGGGGAAGGCTGGGAGCGAGCAGCGTGCTGATGCTTGTGTGGAGAAGGCCGATGCAGAAAGCTGGTTTTACCTTTCCTTTACCGTCTGTGTTTGACGTCACACAGCCCTGGCCGGGGGGTGGCGTGGTAGGGGGACACTGGGAGAGGTAGCCCCTCCACCTGGTTGCAGCCCGCAGGTTGTGCACGTGACCTGGGGGTGCGGGAGCAGGCCCCCATCTGCACAGGGGTCAGCTGGGAACAACAACTCACCCTTGGCCTCCCTTCCTTGCAGGTCGCCAGATTCCACCCCTGGACCCCCATGAAAATGGAAACAGTGGATCCATCAAACTGGTGAAGCCAACCTCGCAGGCCGGCCGGCGGTGCTGCTGAACCGGGGCTGGGTCCCCTGTACTTGAAGAGGCCGGAGCTCCCTCCCTGGGCGCTGCCTCGGGGCCTCCCGCCTTGGTGGTCTGGCCCCTGGCTCAGAGGGAGGAGAGCCCTGCAGAGAACAGGGCAGGAAGTGTCCCTGGAAAAGGATTCTGGGAAACTCTGGGAACACCCACCACCCCGCCACAGAAGGGCCTTTGGTGTGTGAAATTCACTCAGAGGGAACGGATTTTAGGTATTAAGTAGAGTTGAGTTTTTTTTTTTTAAAGCCTTAAAATATTCTTAAATTTGTACAAAAGTTTTACTGGCTTATGTGTGTGAGATTCTAAAGTGGTGTTCCATTCTGATTTCCTGTGTTTCTAATCAAATGTCAGGAACTTCTTCAGTGCTATTGCCTTAGTTATTCCACCAACCTTTTCTGAAAGGTCCCCTTAATTTTCCTTTCAGTGAGGTGTAATTGGACCATCTACGGTAGAACTCGAGCTTGTTATGAAAGTGGAGAAAGATGTATTAGGAACTGTTGTCTACATCTCTGACCTTTACTCCATGAACATTTTTCTAAGCCTTGGTCATATAAACTGACTAACCGAACCCGACTACAGTATTTCATGTTGTGCTGGGAGCTGGAGGCCTGGTGTTGGAAGTCATTTAGAGTCATTACCGTGTAAGCAGTGACAAATGCAGGATATAAATGTTATTCCAGAGACCACCTGGTTTGCATGACCTGCAGGGTAATAAATCCCCACTCTCTTAGGGAAGTTTCGCACAGAGTGTTATTTTACTAAGAGAGTGTGACATAGTGCCATATCCCTGGAACAAATTACCTGGAGGATGTTTGAATCTAAATTATAGGGCAAACTTCTCATATTAAACAATATCAATGAATAATTGATTACAGGAAAGCCAGCCAGAAGAAGTACTGGCACAGTAAGATTCTAGACACCCCACCCCCCCCCACCCCTGTGCCTGCCCCTCCTCCCTGCCCCGCCCCAAACTACGAAATCAGAGGGTCTTTAAAAGAGGCCAAGCTTTGGTGGGGTGGGTATTAAGGTTGAACAGAGGTCTACCTCTGGAGTGCCTGTTAGCTGCAAACGGGCTCTGATGAATCTTCCCTTTTCAGACTCCCTGTCAGCTCAATGAATTGTTTTGTACTCAGTCCTAATTGACTCTTTGCGACCCCATGGACTGTAACCCGCCAGGCTCCTCCATTCTTGGGATTCTTCAGGCAAGAATACCGGAGTGGGTTGCCATTTCCTCCTCCAGGGGATCTTCCCGACCCAGGGACCGAACCAGCATCTCTTATGTCTCCTGCATTGTCAGGCGGATCCTTTACCACTGAGCCACCTGGGAATCCCAGTGAATATCTTTAATTCTGAATCCAGTGGAAGGGAAGAAAATTGTCCCTATTGAAAGTTCACATCCTGTTTTCTTTCTAATTTTGATAAAAACCTGGGATGGACAAGTGGTTGTTTTCCTAGGAAGGCTCAGGATAGGAAGTGAACCTTGGAGGAGATTCAGATTGGTGCCTTTTGTCAGGTAAGATGTGGCTGACCAGGTAGTGGGGTAACAGGGCCAGTTGATACCTTCAAGGCTCAACAAACATTCATTGAAGACCTACAATGTAAAAATCAAGAAAGAGATCATGAGCCAATGAAAGACCTTGAACTTTCTGTAACTTGGTGTGAGCCATTCTTGAGCCCTGTCATGCTGGTCCCACCAGCCCTTGATCGTTGGGGATACTGAGTCTACCATCAAAAAAAGTGAGGGTCCTTGTGAGATCAGGGCCCCATTCACACTTCTTCACATGGGCTGCAATGAAGAAAACAGTTTGAAATCTCAGACTTAGGTTTTTTTCAACTTGAGAATATGTTGTCAATTTGATGCTCTTACCACTTTACTCAGCTTGCGAGAATCATTTGACAATCTTAGGACATGGAAGCTGAAAACACTTACTTTTGGTTCAAGAGTTTAAACTCCGGACAGGTTCCCCTAAAACTGTTGGCAAATTGGAACTTGGACACTTTGGTAGGGCCTTTGCAGGGTTTTAAGGATTTTGTGCACCTTGTCAACATTATGGGCTCCATGATTCTGCTTGCAGGCTGAGCCATTATCTTGCCTCTTAACAAAGTTTAAAAAAATGTGGGTTGCACATTCAAGTGACCTCGTTCCAGGTGGCATGCAGGCTTATTTTGGAATCTTTCATCATCTGGCAGTCCCCAAGGACCAGAGCTTGTCTCTAGACAAGGTTGCCTAGCTAAGGAGGTACATGGCCCGGAGGAGTTTGCAGCTTTGGGCTGGATGTTCAGCGCTCCCACCTTGCATAAAAGAGCTTGTCTTAACCACGCATAGCAGGCTACCCACCTGTGAGCCTATGGCTTAGTTTCAGAAGCCCATGTGGGTGGGAGCCACTTGTTTGCCTTTCTGTGCAGCTTTAACTTTTCAAGGCATCGGCCGGCCATGTGCCTGTAGTCACACCTTGGAGCAGTTGTGGAAAGAGAAGACAGCCCTCAGGCACATAGACATTCACAGGAACGCGGGGTCTTTTCTGAAGACGGAGGCTTGAGCCTTGTCCACAAGGAGCCTTGCTTATCTTCCTTTATTTTGCCTTGAGATTACTTTCTGACTGTGCTAATCTCTGAACCATCACCGTGCGATGTGATATAAAGGCCTGGACATTAGTGTTCTTCCCAGTTGTCCAGCAGCGTCCTTCCCCCAGTTTCCCCAGATGTGCTGTTCTGTTTTCCTTCCTCTCCCATGTGGTACATATGCACACGTGTGTAAATACAACTTCAGATTTGTTACAGTGACATGTGATCCATTTCCCTGGCTGAGTGTGGCTCGTGACTCAATCGTGTAAATCGGGCATGGGCTCTCGGGGATTGTCTCCCCATGGGAATTCTCCCAGGTGGCAGTGGAATTGTGCCAACGCTGCATGCTCGTAATTGAGCTGCCATCTTTATAGTGGGGAGAGGTGTGTCAGGGGACTTTGGCAGACCAGAGGAGTCTGGAGAGCTGAAGCCAGTCTTTAGCCAAGCAAAGGGCTGGACCCCGTGGAGGACCCAGGGGGGCTCAGGTGACCGAGATGTGTCCCCTGAGGTTGAGGAACGTGACCTGTGATGGCCCAATAGGCTACCCTCAGGGCCCTGCTTCTCACTACTCTGCGACACTCATCACAACTTGAATAACGAGTGAAAGAAAGGGCTCTGAGCCACATTCAGCCCCGTTAGGTTCTGGTTTAACCTTCGTTACTAAAACCAGACCCAGAGATCCAGTGTCAGCACTTGATTGTGTACACCGCCCCCTCCCTTGTGTTTTCATAAGGGGCCTGTGTCTGGGCTGGACCCAGTTCTCACGTATAGAAGACACCGCTGCAGACCTTAGGACCTACCTGTCCACCTTGCATTCTGTAGTAAAGCACTGCCTTCCACGTCCAATTGTATCTGTTACTTTTGGTTTAACGCACACTGATTCATACTAATAAATATTTTAAGTTTTATGAAGTTTGTCTTTTTCTTACTATAATGTTGGGTTGAATAATTGTAATTTTTTAAGTCAGTTGCTGGCAATGGGCAGAGGGGTTGGAAGACCTATGTCTTTAAGCTTCAGTTTCCTCGTAGATAAGATGCAGAGTGTAATTCAAATGTACCCTTACCCACAATTCTGGAATCTCAAAAGCCTCAGAAGGGACTTTTTTCCTGAAGTTTGGTACAGACTCCTCTGGCTGTAAAACCAGAGCTGAACAGATGTGATGTTCTTTGTAGTTATTCATCCGACCAAGGAGAGGGGCAATGTCTGCATGTCCTGTTTCAGAAATCCTGCCGTTTGCTCATCGGTTGATCCTTGGCTCTGCTGTATGCTCTGTGATAGATGCACCAGATTGTTGTCAGAAAACCCAAGCAAGATTCTGAGTTCCCAAAACCCCTGCCCCCAAGGTGTCACACAAGGTACGATATCCACCATATTCGTGAGGAACTGTCCATGGGGGCTCTGGGCAACCAGCGGGGCCATGTGTACACAGACTTCGACACCCGAGGGGTCTCCTGAGTGGGCTGCACAGGTTTCACTCGATAGAGAACACGTCTTTGAGTCCTGGCACAGAGCCGATGCTCATAAACAAGACACTCGAGTATAGTGACCTGCTTTGCCTCAGCTGCTGCAGCAGGTGTTTTATATCACACGACCTTCTGTTTTCACAACCCCTTTATCACGAGATACCACGATTGCACCCATTCTACAAATGAGGAAACCGAAGCCCAGGAAGTTAGTAAGTCACATAAAACCATAGGCTAGGAAGAACTGTTGTTGTTTAGTCACTAAATTGTGTCTGACTCTTTTGTGACTCCTTGGATGTAGCCCACCAGGCTCCTCTGTCCTTGGGACTTCCTAGGGCAAGAATACTGGAGTGGGCTATCATTTCCTCTCCTGGGGATCTTCCTGGACTAGGGATCAAGCCTACATCTCCTACATTGGCAGGTGGATTCTTTACCACTGAGCCACCAAGGAAGCCCAGACTAGGAGGAGAGGAGGAGCCAAATGTTAGCTTCTGTTATATGTTTTTCTTTTTCAATTAAGATTTTTTAAAAACTTTTAAAATGGAGATATAATTAACTCATGTTAGTTTCAAATGTACAACATAATGATTCTATATTTGTGTATCTTGTGAAATGATCACCATGTAAGTCTAATTAACATCTAGTCACCACACATAGTTACAAATTTATTTTTCTTGTGATAAGAACTTTTAAGATCTCCTCTCTTAGCAATGTTCAAACATGCAGTGTGGTATTATTAATGATTAATTACATATTAATATATTGATCAATTATAGATACCATGCTCCTGGGGGATTTCAGCCTAAGGAACACAGTTTTACTCTGGTGACAGCTCTGTCTTCTGATTCCTGCCCTTTATCCATAACATGTGGGTATACAGGGCTGTGCGAACTCTGGCTGGTTGTGGGTACACAGGGCTGTATGGACTTGCTGTTCCTGAGCCTCCTGCCTCCTGCTGGTTCCCAGGTGAGGCAGTTGGTCTGGCCTTGTCCTGGAACTGGGAATGGTTAAGGATGGAGGAGGCTGGCTGGAGTTGGGGCCCACTGGTCAAGCCTGTGCCTCTGGTCCTTGCCTCTCGCTGCAAATCCCCCTGCACTGTGGCTTCTTTGTTCTTCTTGAGCTTCTCCTGTTTAGAAGAGAAGCTCAAGCCTTAGAACATCACAGCCCCACTTGGAATGTGAGGACCTCCCTGGCCCAGCAATCTGCCCATCGCCCCTGTTGCCATGGGCACATGGAGCCCACATGGCTGTGGCATTTCCTAGCCTTCCAGGTGGTGCGGGAGGCAGATGCTCCTTCGAGTCCAGCTTTCCTCTGACCACATCCGACCTGGGTCCTTGCTGAAGCTTCTGCCTGGAGAGGGGAGGCCAGGCTTCTCTGTCGAATGAATGGGGGGGTCCATGATCTCACTACTGCCTCTTCTCAGTTAGGGAACTCCTCCATGTTGTAATCTCCCTTTCCAACATCCAAACCGGACATCTGACCAGCAGGTAGGACTTTGCAGAAGAGGGTGATGTAGTTGAGAGGAGACCTTGTTGTTGTTGTTTAGTCATTCAGTTGTGTCAGACTCTTTGAACCCAACTGCAGCACACCAGGTTTCCCTGTCCTTCACTATCTCCTGGAGTTTACTCAAAGTTATGTCCATTGAATGAGTGATGCCATCCAACCATCTTATCCTTTGTTGCCCTCTTCTCCTTCTGCCTTCAATCTTTCCCAGCATCAGAGTCTTTTCCAATGATTTGGCTCTTTGCATCAGGTGGCCAAAGTATTGGAGTTTCAGCTTCAGCATCTGTCCTTCCAATGACTATTCAGGGTTGTTTTCCTTGTAGATTGACTATTTTGATCTCCTTGCTGTCCCAGGGGCTCTCGAGAATCTTCTCCAGCACCACAGTTTGAGGAGATCACAGAGGAGACCTTAGTAGATGGTTGTGGTGGCCGAGTCATAAAGAGAAGGCTGGGACTGGGGAGTCCTGGAGGAAGGGGATATCAAAGGTGGTTTCAAGTCATCCCCCTGGATGGGGCACTCGGCAGGCAGCCCAGCCCAGTATCAGGAGTGTGGGCTTGGAACCTGCCCCACAGATGAGCTCTGTGACCTTGAGTGGGTCCCATAACTTCTCTAAGGCTGAGTTTTCTCACTTGTAAGGTGGAGATCACAATGGGACTTACCTCAGTGGTTTGTTGTAGGGAATAATGCCTGTGAATTCATTTTGGGGACTGGGCATGGCCCCACACACAGAGCAGCCCCAAAACCCAGAGTGTCATGAAACTCTCAAATGGGACACTTGTGAAAACAGAGAGGGCAGGCCGACTGTAGGTTCCACCCCAGTACAGGTTGTTATTCGATGTATGATGTTTGGTTGGAGAAGTTCCAAGGGGATGGCCTTGCTGGTTCCATGAGGCACCTGTGAAGTAGGGGTGGGTAGAGACCAGGAACTGGAAATGGAAAGTGATGAAGCTGGGGTCCTGGAGGAACCGGAAATGAGGTCAGACAACCAAGCAGAAACAAATGAAGGTGAGGATAAAGGTCAGGAGGAGGGAAGGGGGCTGCTTTGGGGACCTGTGTGCTTAGCGGGTCAGCTGCAGTGTCAAGCAAAGCAGAGAAGTTTGTAGTTAAAGGAAAAACAACCTAGGTGAAGATTACATGTAATCACATGCTGCTTGGTTTGTGTGGAATATGAGTATGCAAATGACTGTATCAGTTAGAAGACTACCTTCATGCGCTCTAAGAAGGACGCCTGCCCGTCTTCCTTGGAGTAGATGATCAGAATGCTTTTGTTTCTTCTTCTGACATTTTTATTTTTTTTACCTTTTTCTTCAGAAAGTCCATTATTACAGGTTATGTCCAGCCATGTGACTCTCCAGGTCCCAGCACACACCCTGGAGGCCTTTGTCCACGAGGTCAGCAATGTTCAACGTACACATGTTGGGGCATCCGAAGCCCTGCAGGCCGTGCACACACTCCCACCTGAGCAGAGCGGTGACACCCCCAGCTCTCCAGCCCAAATTGCCCTGCCCAAGCAGGGGGACTTTCTCAATTCCTCAGCAGAAGCCATCCCATCCGAGCAGGCTGACACTCCCAGTTTCCCAGAAAAGACCATCCTATCAAAAAAGAGAGAAATTCTCAATTCCCCCCAGAAGAACATCTTGCCCAAGCAGGCTGCCACCCCCAGTTCCTCAACCCAAACCATTTCACCAAAGCAGGGTGACATTCCCAATTTCCCAGAAAAAACCATCCTGCCAAAAGAGGGTGTCATTCTCAATCCCCCCAGTAAAACCACCCTGCACAAGAAGGCCAACACCCCCAAGTCTTCAGAAAAACCCACCTCGCCCAAGCAGGGTGACACCCCCAAGCCCTCAGCCAAAACCATTTTGCCCAAGAAGGCTGACGCCCCCATCTTCCCAATCCAAGCCATTCTGCCCAATCAGTCTTATGCCTCCAAATTCTCAGAAAAAACCATCTCGACAAAAGAAGGTGACATTTTCAACTCCTCAGCCAAAGTCATTCCATCATGGCCGGCTGACTCCCCCAATTTCCCAGCCAAGATCAATCCATCATGGCAGGCTGACTCCCCCAAGTTCCCAGCCAAGATCATTTCACCTAAACAGGCTGACTCCCCTAACTCCCCAAACCAAATCCTCTCACCCAAGCAGACCGATTCCCCCAATTTCCCAGGCAAAATCATTTCATCACGGCAGGCTGACTCCCCCAAGTTCCCACTCAAAACCACCCTGCTCAATCAGGTGGGCATCCCCACTTCTTCAGAAAAAAACATCTCACCCAAGCAGGGCAATACCCCCAATTTTCCAGCAAAATTCAGTTTGCCCAAGAAGAGTAAAACCCACAAGTTTACAACCAAAGCCATTCTGTCTAAGCAGGGTGACACCCCAAAGTCCTCAGACAAAACCATCCTGCCCAAGGAGGGTGAGACCACCAAGTCCTCAGCAGAAACCATTCTGCTCAAGGCGAGTGAGATCCCCAAGTCCTCAGCCAAACCCATTCTGCCCAAGGAGGGTGAGATCCCTGAGTCCTCAGCTGAAACCATTCTGCCCAAGGAGGGTGAGACCCCCAAGTCCTCAGCCGAAACCACTCTGCTCAAGGAAGGTCAGACTCCCAAGTCCTCAACCCAAACCATTCTACTCAAGGAGGGTGAGACCCCGAAGTCCTCAGCCAAAACCATTCTGCCCAAGGAGGGTGAGACCCCCAAGTCCTCAGCCGAAACCATTCTGCCCAAGGAGGGTGAGACCCCCGAGTCCTCAGCCGAAACCATTCTGCCCAAGGAGGGTGAGACCCCCGAGTCCTCAGCCGAAACCATTCTGCCCAAGGAGGGTGAGACCCCCGAGTCCTCAGCCGAAACCATTCTGCCCAAGGAGGGTGAGACCCCCGAGTCCTCAGCCGAAACCATTCTGCCCAAGGAGGGTGAGACCCCCAGGTCCTTAGAGGACACGGTCTGGCCCCCAGGAGGCAATAGCCTGCAGTCAGAGGAAGACGCAGAGTTCCTGGATGAGGACCTGGTGAAGGTGATCCTGAGCAAAGAAGACTTTGAGGTGGCGCTAAAGGAAGCTGGGGAGCAGCTGGTGGTCGTGAACTTCTCGGCCACGTGGTGCCAGCCCTGCAAGACCATCAAGTCCTTCTTCCAGACCCTGTCCCTGAAGCATGAGGATGTGGTGTTCCTGGAAGTGGATGCCGACGAGTGCGAACAACTAGTGAGAGAGTGCAAGGTCGATTGCGTTCCAACCTTTCAGTTTTATAGAAAAGAAGAAAAGATGGGCCAGTTTTCTGGTGCCCTGCACGAAAAACTTGAGACACTCATTACAGAATTAAAGTAATCATGTGTTACAAAAGCATTAGAAATAGTTGGCTATTCATAGCTTCTGATCTTATTTATGAAAAAAAATGAGGGGTGACGAAAGTATGTGTTCGAGTGGCACCTGCTTGTAAATCAGAAACATTAATTCTACCCTTTCTGAAAAGTCCTAATGTCTGTTGTGCCCACGTTCTTGTTGATGGAATGGGTGTGAAATTATAATATCATTTCCTCTGATGTAGATGGGAAGTCCAGCTGTCCTACTTCCCCCCACCTTTTTTTTTTTTTTCGGCCGTACTGCATGGCATGTGGAATCTTAGTTCCCCAACTAAGGATTAAACCTGTACCCCTTGGACTGGAAACCCAAAGTCTTAACTGCTGGACCATCAAGGAAGTCCCTGTCCCCTATTTTTTTAATCTTGATTTTTTTTTTTCACTCACTCTTGAAAAAATTTTTTTCACTCACTTATGTAGTCCTAGTGGCAACATTGGAAATTTAGATAATTCTTTTGTTGTTGTTGTTGTTCAGGAGGTAAGTTGTGTCCAACTCTGCCACCCTATGAACTGCAGCATGCCATCCTTCCCTTCCTTCACTATCTTCCAGAGTTTGCTCAAACTTATGTCCATTGAGTTAGTGATGCCATCCAACCATCTAGTCCTCTGTCGCCCCCTTCTTCTCCTGCCCTTGATCTTTCCCAGCATCAGGGTCTTTTCAAATGAGTCAAACAGGAGATGGCAAGAGTGAACATCAACATTTTAGGAATCAGTGAACTGAAACAGACGGAAATGGGATAATTTAATTCAGATGACCACTATATCTACTACTGTGGGCAAGAATCCCTGAGAAAGAATGGAGTAGCCCTTATAGTCAACAAAAGAGTCCAAAATGCAATTCTTGATTGCAGTCTCAAAACTGACAGTGCTTTTGGTTTGTTTCCAAGGCAAACCATTCAACATCACAGTAATCCAAGTCTATGCCCCAACCTCTAATGCTGAAGAAGCTGAAATTAAATGATTATGAAGACCTACAAGACTTCCTAGAACTGACACCAAAAATACTCTTCTGTAGAGGGACATGATTTAATAATGGGTGGGAATTTCTTTTCTGATGTTCATGAACCTTTGGGATTTCTGATAAGATATAAGTAAAGAATTTGAAAGAGTCACGTATCTAATCTCCTTCATGTGTAGGAAGTGCTATGGAGATGTCAGGGAACTTCACAGGCTCTGTAAACCTCTAAAGGGTTCATTGGTGTCAGAGCTGAGATGGAGGACATGGTTCCAGATTTTAAGTTCGGACCTCTTTCTACTGACCCATACTCACATAATCTGAGACAATACAAAACTTGCAGTTTGCTGCTACCAAAAGCTTTATGATTCAAATTTCAGTTAGTGTGACCTTTGCTGCCATTATGACATCAGCACCCTAGTAGTAAGTTCCTGCTTTGTCATTCTGGCAACTGGGTTTCTGACACCTGCTCTCAGGTGTCTCAGAGTATGTGTGTATGTACATATATGCATATGTATGTACTCATATGGGCTTCCCAGGTGGATCAGTGGTAAAGAATCCACCGGCCAATGCAGGAGACACAGGAGATGCAGGTACTGTTCCTGAGTCAGGGAGATCCCCTGGAGGAGGAAATGGCAACACACTCTAATATTCTTGCCTGGGAAATCTCATGGACAGAGGAACCCGATAGGCTACAGTCCATGGGGTCACAAAGAGTCAGATACAGCTGAGCACACACACACACACACACACGTGTACATATATGCATGTGTATGCATCTGATGCTGAAGCTGAAACTCCAATACTTTGGTCACCTCATGCGAAGAGTTGACTCATTGGAAAAGACCCTGATGCTGGGAGGGATTGGAGGCAGGAGGAGAAGGGGACGACAGAGGATGAGATGGCTGGAGGGCATCACTGACTCAATGGACATGAGTTTGAGTAAACTCTGGGAGCTGGTGATGGACAGGGAGGCCTGGCGTGCTGCGATTCATGGGGTCGCAAAGAGTCGGACTGAGCGACTGAACTGAACTGAACTGATACATGTAGTTAAGGGAGGGGTACACAACTCTGGGAAGGCAATTCTGGGGGCCTGAGACACCGGGAGCAAATGAGTGGCTCTTGAGGGTCTAGTTTGATCCAGGGAGGAAATCTACACTATAAGAGAATTGGCCCATGCTCCTCAAACCACCTATCTCAGCACCATTCTCTTGACTGGATGATAATCAGACAGTGGCCAGGACAGAGTCATGTTCTCTGTACTCAGAAGACTCAAATATGGACACTCCATTTTGCTAACTAAGAATCATGTACACTAAAAAATGAGCCAAGCAGCTGTTGTCACCTCTAATCTTTAGCATGAAGGAGAAATAAGACACACTTCTAATTAGGAGCATGATTCCAGATAATCATCTTGGCTGTGAGTGATGATAAATCTAACCAGAGTCTTTGTAAGAATCAATGGAAAACGTGTTTGAGTTGATAAGAGAACTTGACAAAATGGTGGTATTCAGAGAATATCCAGAAGTCAATAGTGTCCTTTCGATTCAGTGATAAGTGATTGGGAATCTTCATAGGAAAATAGTGATGAAAAAATAAAATACCTGGCAACAGTCCTAACTAGAATGGTAAGGATGATTAAGACTAAATCTAGAAGTTTGAAGACATAGTCAACAAGTAGGTCTAAATGAAGTGAGACAAGATATCGATTCTTTCCACTTAATTAGTAGACTATAATTACCAAGCAACATTTCAATAATGAGTCATTGGGAGAACCTGAAAAAATACTTAAAACTCATAGATAGGAACAGACAGGAAAAAGTCTAAAAAGAGAAGTAATGAAGAGAAATTTGCCCTATAATTATTAGTATGCAGTATAATTATACTAATATAATACTAATATACATATAATTAGTATAGTCGTTGTGTGTAAGTGTGATGATACCAATAGTAGTATTGAGGAAGGAAGGAAAGAGAGCAATGAATCATAATAATAACCAAAAACCAGAATTTGATGTGTAAATAGTATATAGGAAAAAGAAAACATTTCAGTTCAAAGGACCATGACTAGATTATTATATTTTTAATTGTATAGCAAAATTCAGATCTTTGGGAAAAAAAATCAGTTGACATCTTTATTCCCATGCCAGATACCAAATAAATAAAAATTGGATTAAAAAATTAAAAAATAAAACATGAAATCATTTAAAAATTGAAGATTTAGTTAAATCTTCCACCCATCTGATTCATGTATGGGAAAAGAATTTTTCAAATATAAGTGCAATTAAAGACTTTTGAACATGTAAAACATTTAAACATTCCCATGCCAAATTAGAAACACAATAAGAAATAAAAACAAAAAATATTTGCCAAATACATGACATAAAATTCAATGTTTTTACTCTACAAAGTACTCCAGCAAATCAGTAAGAAAAATGGAGCACCCCAACAGTAAAGTAAGCCAAAGACACAGTTTATATTAGAGTAAGAACAAATGGGTGATAAACATGGACATTTTTTACTGATAGGAAAATACAAGCAAAAGTCACCAAGACTTTGATAGCACTGGGATGCAGGAAAACAGCCACTCACCAGCTGCCAAGAGTTAAGATTCTGCAAAGCCTTGGGACACAGCAGGATAACAAAGGTGCAGACCCTTTGTGAACCTGAGCCTGTGCACCCATCTGCTCCAACTGCCATGGCTGCCGGGACACAATCCCACACAGTGTGGGGTTAAACAGACACGTCTCTCTCACAGCCTTGGGGGCTGGAAGTCCGCAGTCAGGGCGTTGTCAGGGTTGGTCTATGCCGAGGCCTCTCCCAGGCTTGAGATGGTTCCTTGTC
The DNA here is from genome assembly GCF_910594005.1 of Cervus elaphus. NCBI lineage: Eukaryota > Metazoa > Chordata > Mammalia > Artiodactyla > Cervidae > Cervus > Cervus elaphus. The sequence goes on from NC_057841.1 coordinate 44,849,020, forward strand.
GCTGCTTTGTCTTCACGCGCAGGCCTGGCATCTGTGTGCCCAAATCTCCTCCTCTTGTGACACCAGTCAGATTGGCCTAGGGCCCACCCTAACAGCTTCAGTTTAGTTTAATCAAGTCTTTGAAAAGCTTATCTCCAAACACAGTCGTTTTATGGGTACGGGGGCTGGGAATTCAATGTGTGGATTTGGGGGAGGACATAATCTAACCCTCAGAAGCTCCAGCTGAGGCTCAGGGTCTGGCCTCTGGGCTGCATCTCAAAAAAAAAAAAAAAAGGTCATTTCCAGGGAGATGTAGGAGCTCACATCTGGACACTGCCAATCAGGGAAGAGGGTGTCTTAAGAAACTCTGCCTCAGGGCCCCATGGAATCAGTCCAACAGTGCCAGCCGGGGCTTCTCCAAAGGCCTGGGAGGACATGGTGCCAAGTGGTCTGTGGTCCCCCTGGAATGCAGGCCTTGAAGCACAGGCCGAAAGACCATGATGCTGAGGCCACAGGTGCAGTGAGGCCAGTCAGTGTCCATTGCTCCAGACGATTCCCCCACCTTGAGAGAAGCCTCGGGGGCTGGGAGGGCCCATCACCAAGCTCCCATACTGCAGGGCAAAAGGCCTGTGCTGACCTCTTACCCTCAAGCAAGCTGGCCAGGGGGAGGCGGTGTCAGATCCCCTTCTGCTCCCCCTGCAGGAGGGAGGGGAGTGAACTCAGGGTGGTCAGAACCAGGTTAAACCATCATTTCTCAAACCACCGGTCATAAAACCACATGCAGAGCTGCTAAACACCCAGATGTCCAGGCATCTGTTCTTGAAAAATCAGATTCAGTTATACATCCAATCAGATTTCTCCTGTAACTATAGGCCTTAAAAATAAATAAACTCTATGCTTTATTCAAATGACAAATTATAACACTCAAGTTTCACAAAAGACAGCACATGGAACACAAATCCAGAGAGAGTAGGAAACGTTTATGAGCTAAGCACTCAGAAACATGCAAAGGATACGAACAGGGTGAGAGAGTTTGAGGGTCTGCTTTTCAAAGTGATGCTTTAGAAATGCATTTTTCTCGAAGTGTGAACAATTTAATTTCATGATGGGGATCCACACAGAGGTTGAATTCATAGGGGATTCATCCTGTTCCTCGGATGCTTAACATGTCTGTCTCTTTGAGGCAGAAATTTTCAAATGTTTTAAATAAATTATACTCAGTAAATATGTAAAAGATATTGGTAGATTGTTGCTTGGAGAATCCCATTGTGATTTGGGCAGTTTTTTAAGATCTTGCAAAGGAATTATGAAATGGTACATTCTGTGGAGATAGAAGTTAACTAAAAAACAAAATAAACCAAAAAGTACAAGGAGAAGGTGGCTGCAAATTCTAAAATAATAGTGGCACTTTAATCAGGAGCTCCTTTAACACCCGTGGTGAAAAGAGTCAGCCACGGCAACAATGATGAATATAAGGATCAGTGTAGCAAGGAGCCAGGTAAAGCTTCACGGTTCAGGAAGATCAAGAGTTTCAGATTCTAGAGCAGAAAAAAATGATTGATTCGAATATATGAAAACATAGAAAGTTGTGAACATGAGGTTAAGATTGGTAAAGAGAGGCAGTGACTGAAATGAAAGAAGGTGAATTGTTAAAACTGGGAGAAAATGTGATTTTTCTGTTGCTTATCAGTAGGAATTGTGGTGCTTTTATGATCAAATGTCGAGTCGGCTTCTTTTAGGTTAAGATGGTGATTTCAAGCAAGAGTGAGAGGTGGCCTGGGAAGATGGGAGAGGAGCAGGGCATTGAGCGTGTCCATGGTCTTGATTGCTTTCACTAAACATCCGGGGGCCTCTGGCCTCCAGAGACCACTTCCTGGTGGGGTTTGAGAGTAGATAGGAGGGCAGCTTGAAAGGCAAAGCTAAATGCAGCTCTGATGACTCATAGATCAGTAACTTTCATGGACATGAAGATGGCTTGGAGGAAGTCACCAGCCAGCTAATGATTCTCAGAAATGGCGGATGAAGCCAGTCGCCTCCCAGAGGTTTTAAGGAGATTTCCTTTAAATCATGCCAGTTAAGGAGGGCCAGGCTGTGGTGTGTTGTTACACTCGCACGGACAGCCAAGTAACTGGAATCGGAGAAGCCTGTTAGTAAACCAATTCTACAGTGGCTTTTGGGGCTCTCCTTCCTATGTTCATCTCCTTAAATAATTTCATCTCTCCCTCTGAGCTCGAAATCACTCCTATGATAAAGGTGATTACTTTCAAATAAACTTTGTTTTTGTATCTGAGACATTTTTTAAAAAATGCATTTACAAATCTGAACAATAACCTCACTTCATTTTGGATTGCTACTTTCATATACGCATTTAGATGTAAAGATGCTAAAATAAAATTGGGAGTTTTGCACATTGGATAACAGCTGCCATCGTTTCTCTTCTTCAAGCCCCACCCGTGGTACTGATTCTTTCCGTACAGGCATTAAAAAAAGGGCCAAGATTTATTATATATGGTTCAGACACTACATATGTTTATTGTTGATATTTGGGTTGAAGGCAGAAAGATGAGTGCATATGTCAGAAATGAGCTCTATACAGAGCCAGTTGAGAAACTGTTTTGAATACAATGAATACTTGGAAATCACAGGCTCTCCTCTGGGAAAATTGTTTAGAGGTTCATAGGACACTGACAACTCCTCTGTTTCCAATTAAAATAAATTGATTTGTAATTCTTAGGACTTTTCTATACCTCATTGACTTGCTTAAATGTGAGATCTTGATAACCCTTGTTTATCTCCCAGATGGAGATTCCTTGTCTTTGCAACATTTCAAGTGAAATACATCCAAAGGTCCCCTCTGTAGGAGGGAAGAGCTGAGCTGACCAGCAGGGGCACGGGGACTTCCTGCAGGTCAAGGGTGAGTCAGGTCTCTCTCATTTCCGGCAGCAGAGGACGCCAACAAGCAGAAAATGAAGCAGTGAAGATGAGACCCAGGAAACTGGGAGGGGTCTGCAGAAGTTGCCAAAGCCACAGGGGTGACCTGTGGGTACAATATGGAACCTGGTTACTGGACATAGGAATAAGATGAGGTCAGGGGAGATGACAGGGAAAGGATGAGAAGCGGAGGAGGTGGTCACCTGGGACAAGCAGCGATGAGTGGGGCAGAGGTACAGTGCAGAGCTGGGTCATTCTGGCTTCAAGGCCATAGTCAGGACGGACAAAATCTGCTGCTGCTCTTTTAATACATTTGTTGTTTAGCTGCTCAGTCATGTCTGACTCTTTGCTACTCCATGGACTGTAGCCTACCAGGCTCCTCTGTGCATGGGATTTCCCAGGCAAGACTGCCGTTTCCTCCTCCAGGGGATCTTCCCCACCCAGGTTTCGAACCTATGTCTCCTGCATTGCAGGCGGATTCTTTACAGCTGAGCCACCGAGGAAGCCCTGCAACACACTCATGATTTCTTAAATAAATCATTGGGTGGCACCAGAAATCTAGAATTGTATTGCTTATGAAAATGTGAGAAAGTGGATGGCTGTAACTAGGGTGTATTTACCAGTCTTACTCTAAACTAGGTAATAGCCTGGGTAGCCAAAAACTCGATCTGAAATACAATATGTTTAATCCTGTAATGGTTTGCCATGCCTGGTGAAAGACAATACAAAGTTGGCTAATATGTGGGGGAAGGAATGAGCTGGGTCTGAGGCTGCCTTGGGTATTCTGTGTACTTCAACTTCTGATAATTGTCAACCCTATTATTTAAAAAAGAGAGAGACACCTAGATTTGTTTAGTAATCACTGGCGAATTTACACATAACTTAGGTAAATGTTGCTTTTCACAATGCCTCAGTTATTTTTATGAGAGAATTAGAAACAGGGAAATAGTTTTCACATCATATAAAACAATTGGTTGATTCAATGTCTTTTATATTTTCAATGAGTAGTAATTATACCTTTTCCTGTTATTACATTTCTCTACGTTGTGTTATTTGTCAGAGATGATTTTAACCAAATTCGGAAGTTGATGTGAAATTTGTTAGTACGCATAGTAATGGACTAAACAGTGGCTCCAAAGATATTAGAGCATAACCCCAGGAACCTGCAAATGTTACCTTATTTGGAAAAAGGGTCTTTGCAGATTGTGATTAAATTAAGGGTCTCGAAATGAGAAGATAATCCATAATTATCTGGGTGAATCTTAGAGGTCTTCGGAGTGGAGATATCCAAGAGAGGTAGAAGGTGACTCAACACACACACTCACACATAGACACACACATGCACAGGAGAAGGTCATGTGAACATGGGGACCAGGTAAGGACTGCCAGCAACCACCAGAAGGTGAAAGGATTAAAGAACAGATTCTTCCCTAGCGTCTCCAGAGGGGTTGCAGCCCTGTTCACACCTTGATTTTGGACTTCTGGCCTCAAGAGCTCTGGGAGAATAAGTATCTGTTGTTTTAAGCAACAATTAGTGGTAATTTGTTACAGAAGCCACAAGAAACTAATATGCTGCTGCTGCTAAGTCGCTTCAGTCGTGTCCAACTCTGTGCGGCCCCATAGACGGCAGCCCACCAGGCTCCTCTGTCCCTGGGATTCTCCAGGCAAGAATACTGGAGTGGGTTGCCATTTCCTTCTCCAGGAAACTAATATACTAATGAATAAAACAATTTTACTGTTTGCAGTAGATGCATAAACGTAAAAGAGCAATGAGAGGTTGGTGTTAGGATACACTGAGGATCAATGTGTTCCTGCACCTGAAATAAGCATTTCTAGCATGATGCTTTCTTCAATGGTCTATGAAGTTTGTATTCTGTCCAGTTATAAGAATATTATTCATACACATCTTTTAATTATTTTTATTCATCGTAGAGTCAGGTAGAATGGACGTGTTGGCTATTTTTTCATAGCCCACAAACCATTGCATGCAAAATACAATTGTATGTTTTATTATATTTCTCTTTTTATTTAGCTCCTATGCTAGTTTTCTGAACCAAGAGGATGGTCAATATCACAGGTCGCACATGAAAGATGACCTATGAATATTTTGACAAGGAGATTTTAAATTAAAAAATTTAATTTTATTCAAGTTTGGTTGATTTCTATATATATGTATGTATATTCTTTTCCATGATAGTTTAACACGGAATATTCAATATAGTTCCCTGTGCTGTACAGTAGGAAATGTTTAGCACAGTTTAGGAACTGTTTATCCATCATATATATAATAGTTTGCATCTACTAATTCCAAACTCCTAACCCACCCCTCCTCTAACCCACCTCCTCCTTGGCAACCACCAGTCTGTTCTCTATGTCCGTGATTCTTTTTTCATTTCGTAGATAAGTTCATTTGTATCATATTTTAGATTCCACACAGAAGTGATATCATATGGTGTTTGTTTTTTTCTTTCTGACTTACTTTACTTAGTATGATAATCGCTAGGTCCATCCATGTTGCTGCAAACGGCATTATCTTATTCTTTTTCATGGCTGAGTAGTGTTCCATTATATATAGGTACCGTATCTTTTTTATACATTCAGGAAGATGGCCTATGAACGTTAGCACATTCATTGGAAGGCAAACAAGGCTATAGGAAAACAGTGGTGTTGGAGCAGGAGACATTTCTAGGCCTTCCGCCTGGATGGGTGAAAGGGTATGTGCAGGAACGGAGGCCCCAGTAGGAAGCCATGTGCCGGTGCTCTGTCCAGGATCCATCGATGGAAGAGATGCTGAGTCCCCAGGAGGAAGGAAGGGAACACTGCAGTGATTCCCTCAGGACTACCCCCAGAGGGACCTCTGACCTTTAACTCAGGTCACTACAGGGAGAAGGAAAAACCCAGATTTTCCAGTGTTTTGGGCACAGTCTTAGCTAACATGTATACCTGCAGATCAGAAATGCCGCCAGACGTGTATCCCTCAGCCTGCTCCCTGCTATAGGGTGCTTTACCAGTGGCCCCCTTACTGCCACATCACCCACCTGATGGTTGTTTTCTTGGGCCCTGAGGGTAAAACACGCATCTCAATGATTTCCTGAGAGAGAATGTACAGTCAGGGACCAAGCACCCTTTACTGCACTGCCAACATGCAGTAATTTATGTGTAAATATAAATTCTGGAACTTACATAATCATTTCCAAAATTGCACCATTACTAGGTCATCTAGGTAGGCACACTCTAATTTCAGCTTAATATATTTCTTCTGAAACTGAACCACACTATAAGCTGGATCAGTGATAAACGCCACGTTCTCCGGGCTGGACTTTACATGGAACTACAGACTCTTAAAGGACAAGTCATTCACCTTAAAATCCACTGCTAGCATCTGAATTGTGATTTCATTCCCACTCTTTAGCCTGACAATTCTTCAAAATTCATGTTTCTATTGATCTTTGGCCAGATTAAAAATAGGAATAATTATATCTTGGTTGCCACATGCTTGTTTTATTTCTCTGAGCTTGACAGCTCACCCTCCTGGGCAAGGACAAAGGGCAAGAAGCAGTCTGGCAGCTTAGCCTGCTGCTGACTCCGGTCAGGGCGCAATGCGGGTAACCCAGGCCACCCTGGAAGGTGAAACTGGCCAGAGGAGGAATCGATGCTGCCGTGGAGCCCGGATGTGTGTGTCACTTGTCTTTGCCAGCAGGCTCCAGCCCTGGGCTCAGTCATTTAAAGAGAGCTGGGAGGCGGTAAATGGCGTGTGAAAAAGATAGGCATGTGTGTGTGTTTTCAAGGGTTCCAGGCTTTTTTTTTTTTTTTTAATCACCTCTGGAAGGAAGTAAAACCTTGAAATCACTGAGGCTAGGATAAATTAAATTTCTCAGTCTTTTTTTAAAAAATTGAAGTATAGCTGATTTACAATGTTGTTTTAAATTGTGCTGTACAACAAAGTGATTCAGTTATATGTATATACAATATATTTTTTTAAAAAAATATCCTTTTCCACTGTAGTTTATCATAGACTATTGAATATAGTTCCCTGTACTTCCCAAGTGGCACAGTTATTAAAGAATCCACCTGCCAATGCAGGAGACATGGGTTCGATCCCTGGGTCAGGAAGGTCCCCTAGAGAAGCAAATGACAATCCACTCCAGTATTCTTACCTGGAGAATCCCATGGACAGAGGAGACTGGTGAGCTGTAGTCCATGGGGTTGCAAAGAGTCAGACAGGACTGATCATTAAACCCATTGAATATAGTTCCCTGTGCTATTCAGTAGGACCTTATTTATTCATTCTATATATAATAGTTTGCATCTGTCTAAAAGCCCTTCCCACTCCAGTGTTCTTGCCTGGAGAATCCCAGGGACGGCGGAGCCTGGCGGGCTGCGTCTATGGGGTCGCACAGAGTCAGACACGACTGAGGCGACTTAGCAGCAGCAGCAGCAGCAAAAGCCCTTTAGTTCCAAGGAAGGTCCTCCATCTGAAGAAGCAGCTTGGTGAGTTTCTGTGATACAGCCATGTGATTGCATTGGAATAAAATTAAATCTACATACTTGGCTTTGATTTCTATTAAACATATGACAAGTAGACAAGGGCTAAAGCCACTGTACCGAGTAAAGTGCTGAGGATATTACAGTGTTAATGCCTCCTTTATCAATTCGATGTTTCTTCTTTCATCATACAAACCTGCCATAGGAGTTCATGGGGGTCAGGAGGGTCTGGCCACACCTCCAGATCCACTCAAAAGATGGTTGACTCCAGGGTTCCTGCCCACCTCACAGGTGTTCTGGTGGTGGTGTGTGAACTCATCCCATCCACGTTTAGACTGAACTTTCCAGTTCCAGATTGTAACTGCTCAGGCCCCACAAGGCTGGGTTTCTACTTAACCCTGGGGTCACCCAGGCTTCACTTGGGTCACAGGCTCAACCCACATGAGTACAGGCCCTTACTTATCTCCGTACTGAAAAGTGTCCCGCAAATGCATTCTTATTCCTGTTTTTTAATGTCATGGTTAGAAACTTACTTAATGTGCTGACAAGATATATCCAGACTTGGGTGACACATAGGGATCAACAGGAGAATTGGACAGAATTTCTTTGGAAGTAACTATTTGTCAGAGTGTGCTGTTGAGTCTCTAGTGGTGACAGCTTCATTTTTTAAATTATTTTTTTCAGATACATTTATGATTCCAAGGAGATAATGCAACTATATAACCTCTAAAAAGGAGCCGAAAATGAATGTTTACCCCTGCCTGAGAATGAGCAATTATAAAGTAAATAACAGCAATGGTGACATTTACTATCTTACGAGTGCCAGACATTGTATTCAAATTCAAGGCTCCTCTCCTTTAATTTTTACAACAGTAAATAGTTGTATTATCCCCTTAGAAAGTAAAAGGCCAAGAATTGAACCCAGACTGGAGTAAGCCTAAGCTCAGATCCCCAGTATTGCTTTTAAAAGGCTAGGAAAAGTGATGTAAAAAAAAGCCATTGAGAAGGAAGGAGATGGCCAGGGCTCTGTTACGGAAGGACCTGATTAACTGTGTGCACTGAACAAAAGAAACGCTTTCATCTTTTATTTTATTGTGATAAAATATCTCTGACACAAAATTTACCATTTTAACCATTTTTCCAGTGTGCAGTTCTGTGGCAGTTCATCCCAAACAAGACCTCAAGCGACAACTGAAATCAATGAATAAAAAAAAAAAAACAACAAAACCAAGGTTTTATTTTCAGAAAATCCTACAAAATTATCTTCTATTTATGAAGTATCGCATTAAGAAGATGACATCTAGTTGTGGATTTAAATGTCTAACAACTTATATACGTGTATGGCTGATATTTCAAAGGAGCTATCAAACTGTGGGATCTATCTTATAACAATCATTTATTAAAAGCTCAGTGTTTGCCAAGTATCACACCGAGCACTTTGTACTCATCGGTGAAAGTAAACAGAAGTTGGAATGTTGCCATATTATAGATAAGGTCATGAATGTAATTGCACAAACAGGGCAAAAAGTGATGGAGCCTGGATTTCAGTATCAGTTCAGTTCAGTTCAGCTGCTCAGTCATGTCTGACTCTTTGCAACCCCATGGACTGTAGCACGCCAGGCTTCCCTGTCCATCACCATCTCCTGGAGCTTGGTCAAACTCATGTCCGTCGAGTTGGTAATGCCATCCAACCATCTCATCCTCGGTTGTCCCCTTCTCCTCCCTGAGCACCCCAAGAACAGTATGAAAAGGATTCCAGTATGCTGATAAGCAAATATGTGCTGTCTGCCCTGGGTCCAGGTTTTGGAAGGGTCTGCAAAGAAGCCTGTGTTCAGAGATCACAAGGAGTCAGACAACATCAAATGTGGATTTATTGTTCATAGGCATCTTTGGATTTCTTCTTGCTTGCTTTCCTTTATGAATAAATGTACCTGGGGACTTCCCTGGTGGGTCAGTGGTTAAGACTCTGTGCTTCCAATACAGGTGGCATGGGATTGACTGCTGGTCAGATAACTAAGATTCCACATGCTTCGTGGAGCAGCCAAAAATTATTTTTAAAAAGAATAAATGTATTTGTATGAGAAAACACATTACTAACTGCAGAGAATCTGGGCTTACAGGGCCTCTGGTCTTTGTAATCTAGAGAAAGAAAATGGAATAAACAGGAGGAGAAGACAGATTCAATGGGAAAGGATGGATTGAGGAAAGTGTACAATTTTGGAGGCCAAAACTACTTACCCAAACAATCCAAGGAGACGTATATGCCTCTTCTTTAGTCCCTGGTGTGGAGAGGGATCTAGCATTTGGTGAGGCTGGGGTCACGGTGGGTGGGGGGGTAGATGGACGCTCTCCTAAGTCTCTGATTGGAAATGTGAACTGCTACAACCCTTTGGATGAAATGTGTGCCATATGCATCAAAATAGGAAATAGGCTTGATCCAGAGGTTCCCACCCCTGGGCTTCTCCCTGTGGAAATAAAAGCATCTTGTGGTAAGGACACATGTTTATTGCTGTGCTGTTTGTTGGGATAAAAGCCTAGGTCAATTTACATGTTCATCAATAAGAACAAGTGGTACCACAGTAGGGTCATCTATTCTGTGGATTCAGCTATTAAAAGACTGAGTTAGATCTTTGCCAATTGACCTGATTAGATATCCATACTAAACTGTCAGGTGAATAAAGCAACTGGATATGTTTTTATATAATAAGAATTCTTATTTAAAAATCCCCAAACAAACTAGCCATATTTTTCTAAGTCTGGATAAATTTGGGGAGTGCCACACAACCCAGACAGTTACATGGGTCACCTGAAGTCGAGTGACAATTGAGAGATTCGAGAGGAAGCTTCTTATTCATGTGCTTCTTGCATTGTGTCACTTGTTACAATAATCACATATTGCTTTTACAGAACAGAAGATTGAGAAAACAGTCTTCAAACTGTTTCTCATAAACAAAGATTATTCCTTATAGTTTTAACTGCTTTCCATAGTCATACAAGGGGCTTCCCAGGTGGCACAGCGGTAAAGAATCTGCCTGCCAATGCACGAGATGCAGGTTTGATCCCTGGATCAGGAAGACCCCTGGAGGAAGAAATGGCAACCCACTCCAGTGTTCTTGCTGGAGAATCCCATGGACAGAAGAGCCTGGCGGACTATAGTCCATGAGGTCCCAAAGAGTTGGACACAGCTGAGTGACTGAAATGTATCCCGGGATACATTCTTTTTTTCTAACTCTTCTTTCAGCATTGATTTTATCTGGTGAAGCTTCCTCCTTTCTTCTCTTGGAAACTCTATTTCTCACAGAAGTCTGAAAAATAGGCTACAAGGAGTACCCCCAACACACCCACACTTTTATCATTGCTTCCCTGGGGTGCTTCCTGACCTCCTGCTTGTTTGAGGTGGTTCTCACTCTCCATCACATCTGAGTGTTTTAGCAAGAGTCCCTTGTGCGCAGTGACTGTGTTCCACTCCCGTTTTACCCCAGCGCCCCCTTTTACACCCTTAGGTGGATGGTTCCCGGTCTTTGCCTTATAAGACCGCTCAGCAGATTTCTACACTTCTCACCTTTCTTGGTCCACTCCTGGCTTCCCCGACACCTCCCTCTCCGCAGCCTCTACTATTATCACAGGCAGGAAGCAGCGCAATTAGGTGCTTACACAACGTGGGGGAGGGGCAGGCTCTCCAGGGCAGCTGCTGCCTATGAGGCTGCAGGTCCGACCTCTGACCCCGGGAGCTGGACTTTGCAGTCAAGCAGGAGCCGCTGCCTCTGCTGACCCTGCACTACTTACTGCCTCTGGAGACCAGAAAGCCAGAGTCTGGCACTGGAGCATTGCTGCAGAGAGCGTCAAGTCTCCCCACTGCCTCCCCAGAAAACAGATAGGAACGGAGAGTTCGCCTCCATCTCACTTTCAGATATCCCAGGAGCCTGACTGACTGGTCGAACTGATGCCAAGACCAGAATCCTAGCTGCAAAAGAGCTATTTCACGCTTTTCTCTCCTCTTCAGATGGAAGGGCAGAGGCCATGTCTACTGGCTCACTCCTGAATACCCACCACGTGCTGGGCAAGGCAATAATTTAACACTGATAAAGTATTAACTCATGATTCTCACGACAAACCTCGGATAGAGCTTTTGTTATTCTTTCCAACTTACAAATGTAGAACAGGCACAGAGAGGTGAAGTCAGTTGCTTCGACCACACAGCAGACAATGGAACTTGAACCCAGCCTGTACTCTATACACTTTACTGCCTCAGTATCTGTTGAAGATATGCTCATTTAACTGTTTACTGAAATAAATTATGCAGAGAATTGTCCATAAATTCATAATTATAGAGCATCTCTATAGTAAAGGTTAACATATTTAAAGATGGAGAAGACAATTGTACTTTGTTATCATTTGTACTGGAAATTGGTGGTGGTGTTTTTTTTTAAATTCTTGCCAAACTCCTAAGAGATAATCTGTACAAAGGTGAGTATTACTCATGATTCAAGTGGGCTGAAGTAATATTCGAGGACTTTGTACCTCTTGGACACCTGAAAACTTGGGAGTTAAAGAATATGTTTGAGTATATTTTTGGTTATTACTTTAAGGGATCTTTGGGAAGCTGTGTGTCAATATAGAAATAGAAGTCAATTACACTTAAAACAATTGTTGCCTTAATCACTTTCGAATGTCATTTTATTGTGGCTTTGGGAAGAGCGAAAATGCACAGAAGAGAAAACTGGGCAATTCCTCCCCTCCAGTTTAGGTCTATTAACTGACATGAGATGCTCTCACCTATGTTTTCATTTCCATATTTAACAACAAAAGTAACACTTGCAAACTGTTATGAGGTTGTTCTGAGTAGCGTGTGATGTTTGTAAAGTTCTTTGAAGTGTAAGAAGGAAGGTATTAAAATACACTAAAGCACAAACAAGACTTCTCTGGTGGTCCAGTGGTTAAGACTGTGTGCTTCCAGTGCAGGCGGTGTGGCTCAATCTCTGGTCAGGGAACTAAGATCCCACACACTGTGTGGCAAAAAAACCTAAAAAACAAAAACAAAGCACTTAAACAGTGCACTGTTGAATGAGGGGTAGGTGATTCAGGGGGACTCTGAGTCATTCACAGTGCGGTGCTCTAAAATAGTAATAGAAGAATTCTTCCAAAGAAGTTCCATGTATTCTTAGACTACCAGATATGTAGATTCTTATGGGTTTAGACTCTATTCCATTTTTGAAGCTATACTGCAAAGAGAAAATCAGTTGATTGCAGAGGCGATGACTGAAATAGGTAGAGGTTTCTGAATGATACAGATGTGGAAACTGGAATATAGCCATTTCCGGCTTCCTCCTGAACTCCCAGTGAATTTGCCAACCTGCCCCACAGCAGGGAAACTGGCAAAGCCCTCAGCCTGCTGGGTCTGCTACCTGGGGTTCCCAGTCAGCTTGCTGGGAGACAAGTGTTCACCTAGTCATGGAGGGGCCAGTGGGCCAGGCTGACTTACCCATGGATTTGAGTTCTGCAGCAAGCTGAAAAGGAACTTGACTTTGTGAGAGCTTAAGGGTCACCAGTTCACGACTAAACATACATGGGACCACATACCATGGGGAGATTGTCAACCTCAACTATTTTGTTTTTAAATCTTAAAGCCTCTTGAACAGATTTTCTGTATTTTCCTTTAAAGAGAATTGAAATTTCAAAATAATTTTGTGAATAGAAGAAAATCAAAGGATAGGTAGATTTAAAAGATGCTTTTCAAACAACTGGCTCTGTGGTAAAAAATCTGCCTGCCAAGGCAGGTGACATAGTTTTCATCCCTGGGTCCAGAAGACCCCCCTGGAGAAGAAAATGGAAACCCACTCCAGTATTCTTGCCTGGAGAATCCCCTGGATAGAGCGGCTTGGCGGGCTACAGTCCATGGGGTCGCAGGGAGTCGACAGGACTGAGGACGCACGCATTTCAAACAAATTAAGCTCTGGCATTCTGCTGAAGGTACACTGCTTTCCTTGGGCACAGCCTACAGCCTAGTGCGCATGCTAGGTTAGTTACTCCAGAGAACTGTTCCCAAGTGGGCTCCGATGCCTGGACTGCAGTGAGAACGTGGACTCTGGGTCCACGGCTAGGCCACTGTCCCATTTGTCTGGTTTGTTTTCTAGATCAACTGGGCTCCTCCTCCACCGCGGCAGCATCAATTTGAGCGTTGTTTCGCGGTGCTTCCCAGGGATTTGAATTCGAGCAGCACCATGACGGTTGATTTACAGCACACTCGTTTGGTTCATGTTCCTGTCCCCGACTACCCTGGCGATCCGTTAAAGACTGGTCAGCAACTCTGCTGTTGGCATTTTTTCTCCTTCGGCTCAGTTTACTACAGGCTACCTTAAATGCTGCAGATGGAATTCGCTGCCAACATGTGAACGTGACAACTGTTTTGGTTTGGGCTCATCGTTATCAATCAAAACTGAGGAAGAGAGCAACAAACGCTGTAGATTCTGACTTTTATTTCCAGTTTGATAACGCGTGCCTCATCAGGTCCCCAACGACGCGTCTGCTCGTTAGAGGAGGTGTGTTTCCTCAAGGGCTTTTGCATCCCAGAAGAGAATTCGGCAAGCCAGAGAGCCTGGACTGGAGAACCACAGCTGTACCGACGGAGGGATGGATAGAATTAGGGAGGGAGCACACTGACAGATCCTGGCATGTTTTCCTCTGGGAAGCTTCTATACTTCTAACCGGGGAACCTCGGGGCAGTCTCCAAAAGTTTTTTTTTTTTTTTTCCAGGGCATATGAGACATCCTTTGGGAACCAAAATGAGTGTTGGCAAACCTCACCCCAGCCTCCAACCGACCCTTCTTCCCGCCCGCGCTCAGCCGCTACTACAACTCCCAGCAAGCACCACGCAGCGCCGCCGGAGGACCGGTCCGGCTGGAGACCCCGCCCCGCGCGGAGCATGCTGGGAGTTGTAGTCCACGTGTCTGTTCACTCCTATTTCTGCTATTTGGCATTCCCGTTTGGGAGATGGCGATGGGCTGCCATAGCGGGTTTTCCACTCCTGTCTCGTAACTGCAGCTAGACGTGACAGAGGACTGCGCCCTCCCGCTCTGCGGCGCGCGCCGCGTCAGTGCCAGGGAGCTAAGCTCCGCCCCGTCCACGCCCGCTCCCTTGACAGCTGGGCAAGGCTCAGAGCGCGGCGGGCCAGGGGCGCGCAGGCGCAGCAGCCGGTCGCGCCTGGAGGCGTGGAGGGCGGGCCGGGCGCGAGGCCTCGCGGCCGCCGGGGCGCGCACGTAGGCACGCAGAGGCGTCACGTGGGGCGCCGAGGATCGCAGTGCGCGTGGCCGCGGCGGCTGGTGTGGGGTTGAGTCAGTTGTGAGACCCGGAGCTGCGGACCGGCGAGCGGTCCAGCGAGTCGCCAATAGAGCGGCGGGTGTCGGGTTCGGGAGCCGAGCGCTGGCCCCGCGTCTAGCCGGGCCGACCCGCGCCGCCGCCGCCGCCGCCGCCGCCCCCCGCCCGCAGCCAGCGACCCGCCGCGGGCGCGCCCCCGCTTTGCGCTGTCTCCGATGGCGTCCGCCTCCGGGACCATGGCGAAGCACGAGCAGATCCTGGTCCTCGACCCGCCCACAGACCTCAAATTCAAAGGTGGGCAGGGGTGGCCTGCGGGAGCGGCGGGCGGGGGGTGGCGGCCGTGCCCGGTGGGCCCCCTCCCCCGCCGCCCGCGCCCGGCCCGGTCCGGCCCCGCCCGCGCGGGCGCGCGCGCCCCTCCCGCCGCCATCTTGCGGCCCGCGGGCGCCTCGCTGCGGCGGCGGCCTCGTCCTTGGCCCGCGGGCCGGGGCGGGGTCCGGGCGTGGGCGGCGGTCTGGGGACGCGGGGCAGGCAGGACGGTTGTCGGCCCGGCGCGGGCCGGGCTTTGCGTCAGCGGGCCGGAGGCGGCTGGACGTCCTCCGCGCCGGGCGACACCTGCGCGGGGCGTCACCTGCGCGGGGACCGGGGGCCGCGGGAGCTACTCGGGCGGTTCTTACTGGGGATGCTGCGGGCGCTTGAGCTTGCGGAGCCCGTGACTCGTCCTTCATTCCCGGGGCCCCACGAACACACGGGCTTGGGACTGAGGCCGCTCCAGTGCTTTAGAGAATCAAACAGAAAGAAATGGAGTGCGAAAGAAAACACCTTGGTTTCCGTAGGACATGTTTTAAATAGTTTTAGGAGCTTTAAGAGGTTGTATTCTGTCGCTATGAGAGGAGTGTTGTATAAAGCCTGTATTTTGCAAGCTCTTCAGTGCATTTGCGAATTTCTTTGAATGGAAATGTCAGTGAGCCGCGTGTTAGGTGAGGATTCGGTTTTAAGACGACTCCACGAAATATTCAGAGAGGCTTCTTAAGTGCATTTTACTGTAGCAAGTTTATGGGCGTAACTTGAGTTTACATAGTTTTCGCTGAAAGGGGGAAATAAAACACCTAGGGGAATAATGAATACCAAAATTCAGGTAATACCTAACTCTGTAGCTGTTGTCTGAGAACGGAAGAATTTAATGTAAACCTTTATGGTAGGTAGTTTTTCTGAGAATTTAAGTGTTTTGCACCTATTTTTGGGGAGGCTGATTTTACAGAGGAAGTTTTCTCCTTGTTAATCTGTGTGTGTTGCCATGAGGGATTTGGACGCCGTTAAAACTAGTTTTAGGTCAAGAAGTATTCACAGAGTTGGACAGTTTCTTCTTAGAGAAGTCGGTGTGTTTCAATGACATGCTTACTGGCTCAGTCGTCTCCGTGTCTTTGCTGACTCCATGGACTGTAGCCCGCCAGGCTCGTCTGTCCGTGGGATTCTCTAGGCAGGAATACTGGCGTGGGTTGTCATTTCCTTCTCCAGGGGATCTTCCCCACCTAGGGGTCGAATCTGAGTCTCTTTAAGTTTCCTGAATTGCAGGTGAATTTTTTACCGGCGAAATCTTCCTTGGAGTCTTTACGGTCTCAGTAGTAAGAGGCTAATAATAGCAAAGAGGCAAGTTAAAGCAACAACCGAAACCCCGACCCAAAGACTTGCCAGATGTTTATTTTAGGTGTTGAAGAATTACTAGCTATGATTACAGAACAGATTCTTGTGTTATGGGTGAAAGTAATTAACAAAGTCTATTGAAGTTTGGACATTAGTTGACTTTTTTAAAAAAAGGATTTCATGGAAAAGCTTATAGGGATACATATTCAACTGGTCCATTTACTTAGCAAACACTATTGAAAGCTTTGTACCATCTCTATATTTGATGAAGAGTATTCAACAATTTATTCAACAAACATCAGCTTGTATTTGGGGATTCAGTCCTGAGCAAGGTGGAGAAAAGACCCACAGTTAGTTTGTAGTTTAAGGAGTAAAACGTGTTTTTTCTTAGTGCTTGAACTCCCAGACGGAAGAGGAACGCAGATGCTGTAACAGAGGCAAAACAAGTATGAGGAAAGAAGGCTCTGCTTCCTTCTTCCCCACTTGTTCAGTAGGAGTTGTTCAGTCGCAAAGTGCTGTATGACCCTCTGACCCCATGGACTCTACTGTAGCACAGCAGGCTCCACTGTCCGACACCGTCTCCCGGAATTTGCTCAGATTCATGTCCATTGTTGGGTGATGCTATTTAACCATCTCATCTTCTGCCATTCCCTTCTTTTTGCCTTCAGTTTTTCCCAGCATCAGGATCTTTTCCAATGAGTTGGCTCTTCGCATCAGGTGGTCAAAGTATTGGAGCTTTAGCATCAACATCAATTCTTCCAATGGATATTCAGGGTTGATTTTCTTTAGGATTGACCGGTTTGATCTGCTAGAAGTCCAAGGGACTCTGAAGAGTCTTCTCCAACACCACTATTGGCTTGCTTTCAAATGGGGAAGCGGGAGGGCAGGTCATGGGAATAGTTTGCACCTTTCCTGATGTGAGAAAAGGTTGGCTTGTGCTTAGATACCCAGGGTGTGCTGTGTGCTTCTGTTTAAGAGTAGGGGATGGGGAGCATTGGGAAAGCAGAGGATAGGATGAATTGGGAGGCTACATTTGGTGTCATTTGATTCCTTCCTTCTTAAAAGTTATTCTTTTAGTCAGAGGTAAATAGGTTGATGGAAACCTCTCTGTATTCCAAAGACCAGTTCAGCATTGAGGAGACTCATTTGGAATCAGCAGTTCTCTTCATGTTAATTTCGATGATGTGAAAAAAATCTTTCAACTCTACTTTAAATCCTCTGTAGTTTTTAGTTGAAGTAGAAGTCTGTTAAAGGATATTTTTGCAAAATGTCATCTTCTGGTAGATTTATTTGAATTATTTTAACTTTACGTTTGATTAAGATAGTTTCTCCAAGAATGAGTCATTTAATTATTCTGAGATTGTATGGTGCGTTTTTCTGTTACATGCATAATAAAGTCATCTTGCTATGGATTATTGGCACTTTGTACAATTTTGGAGAAGCAAATAACAGTTTAATACATTTTCTACATACTTTAATATTTTATTCTAGTTTTTGTTTGTTTTATACAATTGTTTATATGAAAGTACTTTTATAATGTCATGAACTCTGAAGTAGTTTTTTTGTTGCATTAGTAAAGAAAAAGATGTACATATTTTAAAATTCTGTTTTTTTAGCTTTGGCAGTAATTTGACCTAGAATTCAGATGTGAAATTTGGTATTACATGTGAGACTTTTTTTTGGGGGGGGGGGGGCGGTCTTTAAAGTGTTCATTTACTCCTGTAAAAATTCTTCCTTTGTGTTATACAAGATTTTATTTTTCCAACCTATTCATTTTGGAGGAAAGTTTGGAGAAGAAAGTTTAGAAAATGCTGAAATAAGTTGTGAATATATTCTTTCTGGTCATGATCAGAGAAAGGAAAATAGAGCAAAATCATTGTGTTGAAGGTTGCCCATAGTAATGGCATCAGTAAAGAAAACTAAGTTCTCTGAGCGACCAGGGACCAGTGATGTTCAAACAAAGCATCTTTGGGTAGCAGCACATCAGGAAGAAGAGATCCGAGGGAGGACGGAGAATACGCCTCCTCCTGGTGGGCATGTGGCACAGTTGTAGGTGTTTCAGCTCACTCGTGTTTCACAGAGGCTACATCAGACCCCTGGCGTGATTCCCCACACCCTGGACATGGTTGTCATATCTTCCTTAACAGTTTTCAGGGAGCTCTCGACTGCCCTCTGGGTGAGAGTGTAACTCTTAGTGTGGCATACATGCCTTCTGGGATGTGCTGTCCCCTCTTGTAACACCTGTTCGTCGGCTCACGTCCACACTTCCCTGAGAAGGCAGAACCCTTCTCGTGTCCAAGCTTGTTGGTTTTGCTGGTTAAGGTGGAGATTGCTCATGACTCAGACCGTGTTCCATCAGGTATTTTCTCTGTCACGTTTTCAACCACTGGCTTCTTCCTTTAAACATAAGAACACATACACCTAAGTCTTTCCTTTTAAAAACAAACAAGCCAGCAAAATATTGTACTTCCTTGACTCCCAGTTCCCCGTGGCTCTTACGTCTCCTGGGCTTTGTTTCCTTTGCCGTCAGGCTTTTTGGAAAAGCAGTTGGAGTTCAGGTCTCTTCTGATCAACACTGTGGTGACCACGATGCTTTCTCTCTCCCTGACCCTCTCTTTGGCACTTGCCAGTGTTGACAGCTCGCTTTTTAATAACTGATTCTTCTGACTCCTGTGACACAGTTGTCCTTCAGCCTTCGTCTTTGCTGTCTCATTTGTGACCTCTTTTTTCTTAAATGCTCATGTTTTTGAGATTCTGATTTGGTTTCAATTTTATCTCATTCTGAACTTCGCCTGTTCAGTCTTCCTTGTTTTGAGGGCTTCTCTGTCTCCTCCATGCTCTCTGCACACATTGCTATACACCCAAATCTGTGTTGAGTTCAGAGTTAAAATCAGCTTTGGGGGATTCCTCAGTGGTACCGTGGCTAAGACTCTGTGCTTTGACTGCAGAGGGCACGGGTTTGATCCCAGGTTGGGAAGTTCCTCATGTCGCCAGTGAAGGCGGGGATCCGCTTTGGAAGACATACTGATTGGGTGCATGCATGCTAAGTTGCTTCAGTCCTGTCAACTCTTTGCAACCTTATGGACTGTAGCCCACCACACTCCTCTGTCCATGGAATTCTCCAGGCAAGAATACTGGAGTGGGTTGCGATGTTCCCCTCCAGGAGATCTTCCCAACCCAGAGGTTGAGCGTGTGCCTCTTTTCTGTCTCCTGCATTGGCAGGTGGCTGCTTGACCACGTACTGTTACTTCTTGACGATCCTGGGTTTGACTGTTGCTCAGGTGTCTCCCTGGTAGCTCACCTGGTAGAGAAACTGCCTGCAGTGCGGGTGTCTCTGGTTCAATTCCTGGTTTGGAAAGGTCCCCTGGAGAAGGGATAGGCTACACACTCCAGTATTCTTGCCTGGAGAATCCCCATGGACTGAGGAACCTGGCGGGCCACAGTCCATGGGGTCACAAAGAATCAGACATGACGGAGTGACTAAGCACAGCACAGGTGGTGGCTCAGTGGTAAAGAATCCGCCTGCACTGAGGGAGATCTGGGTTTGACCCCTGGATCGCAGGCCCCCTGGAAAAGAAAATGGCAACCCACTCCAGTGTTCTTGCCTGGAGAATCCCCTGGACGGAGCGGCTTGGCGGGCTGCAGTCCATGGGGTCACAATGAGTAGGACTCGACTCACCACACACGCACAGACGTCTCAAACTCTGCATATCCTGAACTGTGCTTTTAAGTGCACGCCTACTCCTTTTCCTATGTTATTAATTTCTTTTTTGTGGCATCTTGATTACTCATTCCAGAAATGCTGTGCACATCTAATAATTAAAATCTGTATTTTTGCAGCCCAGAGATAACTTTTGAATCTCTCCTGTTAAATGCAGCTCAGCTTCTCAGTTCATTTGTTTTAATTCATTCAGCTGTATAAGAAAGATTTGAGTTTCTAATATATGTGATGCACGTTGAATAAGTGTTGGAACCACAGTTTCGAGTAAAAGAATCTTTATTTTTATGAGGTGATTGTCATGGGAGAGGTAGAAACTAATCAGATCTTCAGAAGACAAATTAGCTTTGAAGAGTCTGTGGTGCTGTGAGAACGTGGAATAGGGGTCTTTGATGTGGTCGGGGAAGGCTGCCACAGGTTGACTAAGATTCCAAGAGTGAGTGGAAGTTACCTGGGTGAAGAGGAAAGGAGCGCACTGCTGGAGCGGCAGGTGCAAGGGTCCTGAGGCAGGAGGGTGTGGTGTTCAATGTGTTAAATAACCTCTGCTGTGTTTACGAGGCTGCGGGGTCAGTACCCCAGTCACTGGGTCAGCCAGGATGCATGGGTGTTGGCTTAGTAGTTCTGTTTTTATCCTGACTCACTGTTGATCTTCAGTGGGGAGAAGGCCGAGGTGTGGAGGTAGTGGGCTGACACCACGTTTGTGTTGACAGGAGTGTTGTAATCTGGTCATAGTGTGGATTTGTGGTAGAGGGAGCTAGAGATGACCCAGGCTGTGGCTGCTGTCCATGCAGGTGCTGACTGCTGGAGGGGCAGTGGTGGGGATGGTGAGAAGTTTGAGGGGGGTCTCTTGGGTGTTTGCACGGGGGGAGAGTGTCCGGACAGCGCTGCGGTCTCTGGCTGCACAGCTGGAGAGGGGAGCTGGCAGATGCTGGCAGAATTCAGGGTCGTGGGAGAGTACCTGCAGGAAGGTCCTGACCTCCTTTGATAGGGTAGCTGCATTTAGGCCCTCCAGCTGGACTTGAGGAGGGAACCCATGGGCATTTGGGGTTCCAGGTGCCTGACTCGGGAGGGATCTGGACTTGGCTCGTTTCTTTGCTTTGGGTGATTCTCTTTCCCCTACCGGTCAGGTCAGCAGGCTGGTCTCCTTTCTTGTGTCCCACTTTCTCCAGCCTGTCGTCCTCACGGATGCTGAAAGAACTACTCTTTGAAAAGTGCACACCTGATTCCATTGCTTCCCTGGTTGAAGAACCTGCAGCATTTTCCTGTTACGCACTTATCAGAGCCCAGATCCACACCTACCTCTTCAGTTCTCCTCTGCTGTAGCTTTGCTTGCGTGCAGTGGTTTCTCCAGACGCTGTCAGTGCTGCAGGCCTCTGCATGCTCTTTTCCAAATGTCGTCCCCTCCTGTTGGAGGGCTGTCTCCCCTCCCAGGAGCCCTACCTCAGGTGCCGTCTCTGGCTCTCCAGGCCCCGGGCCACTGCCGTTTTTATGACCCTGTCCTCGTTGCTGCTCACTGGCAATTACAGCGCTCACCACATGGCACAGTACTGATGTTTACATACTTTTCTCTCACGAGCTGTTTGTGAAGTGCTTGAGGATATGCCCATTTATTTTTATATCCGTGATAACAAGATCTGGCCTGGGGTGATTGCCCAGTCAGTGTTGATCGTGTTAATGAGACTCAGACCATCTCTCTGTCCTATAATTGTCATGGTTTTAGCCTTGCATCTTTCAGTAGATGCTTCATCTGCCTTTGCAGGTAGTGTTTTCGGAGCTTTGTAGTTCCAGAAAAGAGTATTTTGTTAAGAGCTGACTATTATGCTTCACCTTTTTCATTTGTGAAGTGAGAAGCAGGGGTGGGTGATTTCTCAGTGGTGGTCTGGCTGCAAAGGTTTGTGAATGCATAGGATGGTTGAGTGCAAAACGGAAACACAATTTTTTTATGAAGTGGAAGAACATAAGAATTGGGAGACCTTGATGAGGTTCTTCTGAGTTTGGTATTTTGTGGTTGTTTGTATTGGTATTCTTATTGTTGTTTTCTATATTGTAATAGTTACCTGTTCTTTTTCCTTTCAATAAAATGTTCCTTAACCATGTGGAGATGGTCTGTGAGGTGAGTCTGTTAGCAAGGACCCCTTTATCATTGCTTTCAGAGGCTCTTGCTACCTCTCTTTTTCTTGTTGCTTCTGTTATCTTTACTGACCCTGCAGTGAACTCCTGTCTTTCAGAGGATATAGTAGTTAATATAGCATGGATCTTGCTTTCCTTAATAAAAAATTGGCTTAAAAGAAAGTAATATTTGCCAGCTTATTAAACCTCACAGCCCACAAAATGTAATATTGTGTGACCACTAAAGAAAAATTATTGATTAAGAAAAATTAAATGTAAAGGGAGGGTTATTTTTGCAAATGCTTGTTTACTGGGTTTATTATGCTTAACATATGACTCAGATTACTCTAAAATTCCTTATGAAAACTTTCAAAACATTCATAAAAAACTTTCTATATACTTAATGAATCTCTGTACTCTTTAATAGTGTCATATAGTTTTAAGTTTAATGATTATTAGTATTTTACTGTTTTGGGGAGAGTAGGATTACTGCAGTATTTTTAAAAAATTCTGGGTATAACATCTCAAGCCTGAATTTTTGAGCTTACATTTCTAATAAAAGAGGCTTTTCCTTTACATAATCATGACACCATTGTCACTTAATAAAACCAAAAGTAATTCTTTAATAATCTGATATCTGGTCTGTTGAAATCTTCCCAGACATAGTCCTGATTTTTGGTTGCTGGGTGTCAGGTTGTCTTAATCTTTGACAATGCCTCCTCCACCTGTTTTTTATCACACCGTTCACTTGTTGAAAAGACCCTGTAGTTGTCCACTGGAGTGTCCCAGACTTGTGATGTTTCTGGTATGTATTTCCTGTAAGTTTGGAGTTGGATTTAAGGGCTTCAAGATTCATATTTCAGTATTTTTTTGGTACAGATACTTCATAGATAGAATTGTGTCACATCAGGTGATAATAATGGCTGCTTATCCCCCTTCTAGTGATGTTAAGTTGATTGGTGATGACACCCTTATCCCTACAGTGAGAAGTTGCATAAATATGAGTGCATTTATGGTAATACGTGTGAGAAAAAAGATCAGAAAGGAAAGGACGTTAGCAGTCCTTAGGTCTACTTTAGGATGCTTTTGTTTTTACTTTTCTGTGTTTTTCAAGATTTCTGCATGAACATTCAGTGCTTTTCAGAGTAAGAGAAAAAATTATTCTATTATTAGACTTGATACTTTGGGAGATTATATCAAAAGTTTCAATTGTCCTACAATGAGGTGACTATGTAAGGTCAATAGAAAACAAATCTGTAACCATCCAGTAACAGTTAAAATTAAGGCATATGAAGACAAGAAGTAAACCATGTTTGTTTGAAAGTGAAAGTAATTTATAAATTATGACTATCCTGTGACAGCTGACAAATTGAGCTCCTACTGTCAGCATCAGTTGGTGGTCCCTGGTGAGAAGCATGGGAGATTGTTGAGGGTGTTTATTTCTCAGAGAATCAGCCCTGCCCACAGATTGTATTTAAGAGCAGTGTGGATGCTCACAGGAGCCCTCCATGTCCAGACTACTGGACTCATTGGTCTTGTGGTGGGCATCTCCCCCAGGCTGGACCGTGTATGTATGCATGGCTGACAGTCAATATTTTGATGTCTCCTCTTTAAACTTCAGACTTTTGAGGTCGCAGAGGCTTGGAGACAGTGCCTGGAGTGGGCCCTGTGCAAGCAGAAGAAGCTAGCTGAGAGGAAGGGGAGAGCAGGTGGCAGAGAGCTTGTGGATCCATGGAGCAGTTTCTCTTGGAAGTAGCCTTTTGTGAGGCTTGCTATACCTCATTTCCTGTGCCATAAGATTGAGTGCATCTTTAGAATCAACTCTTAAGTGTGATTGTATTCTTCCTAGTAAAACTCCTTGCTTAAATAAAATTAGACTACAGAACTTATGAGAATATGTTCAACTTGATGACTGTGACACATATTTCACTTTACAAAAATAATCTCCACCAACGTCTTAAATTTTTATAACTGCCATCTTTGATGCTGTGTTATTAATATGCTATAGTTTGCTTAGCTGCTTTTCTCTGGCATTTGGGATGTTCAGTGTGGTAGAATTACTGCCAACATTTGGTACTGTTTTCAAAATTCATGTTTAAATTAATGAGATGTTTAGTTATTTGTATTTCAACTTTTAAAAGATATGACTGAATTCAGTTGCCATTTTTAAAAATAGATATGTTAAAGAATTTTTAATATGAGAGGACTTTACTAGTTTGCAGTATAATTTGACAGATTTCTTATGGGCTACATTTTGACAGCCTTTTATTTTGTAGTTATATATTTCCATATATACACACATTCATATATATATATATTTATACACATATATTTTATTTTGGTGCTTGGATAATCTGACATAAATTGGAGCGACTGGTATACCTTTGAAGGTATAGAGTACCTTTGCATCACAGAGTGTGTTTTCTGTTTGTTTACTCCATAAACAAATTTTACTTTTATAGCTTATAGGGGAAGACGAATTCCTTGGTTTTGTTTTCTGAGTACGGTTCCCACTGCCAAACATCTCAATAACCACATCTTCCAAAGATAGCTTTTTCGTATCTTCTCAGTACCCCCAACCTGACTTTAAAAATAAAAGCTTTTATGAATAAATTAAGCTAATATGAATTCATGTTTAAAAATCCCTTCTGATTGTAAAATCAGTGCTTAATGTTGAAAGTTGAGAAAGTATAGAACAGTAAAGCAAATTCTCAATCCTACCACCTAATAACACCTGTTGCTGCTAAGTCACTTCAATTGTGTCCGACTCTGTGCGACCCCATAGTCGGCAACCCACCAGGCTCCTCTGTCCCTGGGATTCTCCAGGCAAGAACACTGGAGTGGGTTGCCATTTCCTTCTCCAGTGCATGAAAGTGAAAAGTGAAAATGAAGTTGCTCAGTCACGTCTGACTCTTTGTGACCCCAGGGACTGCAGCACTCCAGGCTTCCCTGTCCATCACCAACTCCTGGAGCTTACTCAGACTCATGCCCATTGAGTGGGTGATGCCATCCAACCATCTCATCCTCTGTCATCCCCTTCTGCTCCCGCCTTCAATCTTTCCCATCAGGGTTTTTTCCAATGAGTCGGTTCTTCCCATCAAAGTATTGGAGTGGCCAGAGTGGCCAAAGTATTGGAGCTTCAGCATCAGTCCTTCCAATGAATATTCAGGACTGATTTCCTTTAGGATTGAATGGTTGGATTTCATTGCTGTCCAGGGGACTCTCAAGAGTCTTCCCCAACACCACAGTTCAAAAGCATCAATTCTTCGGCGCTCAGCTTTCTTTATAGTCCAACTCTCACATCCATACGTGACTGCTGGAAAAACCATAGCTTTGCCTAGACAGACCTTTGTTGGCAAAGTAATGTCTCTGCTTTTTACACTTGATCTTAGCCAAAAGGCCGAGAAGCGATGTGTCTCTGCTTTTTAATAGGATGTTTAAGTTGGTCATAGCTTTTCTTCCAAGGAGCAAGCGTCTTTTTAATTTCAGGACTGTGGTCACCATCTGCAGTGATTTTGGAGCCCAAGAAAATAATGTCTCTCACTGTTTCCATTGTTTCCCCATCTGTTTGCCACGAAGTGATGGGACTGGATGCCATGGACTTAGTTTTCTGAATGTTGAGTTTTAAGCCAGCTTTTTCACTCTCCTCTTTCACTTTCATCAAGAGGCTCTTTAGTTCTTCTTCGCGCTCTGCCGTAAGGGTGGTGCGTTGAAATAAAATGGTGAAGTGTGGCTTTTGCATTAATCTCCGCCTCCATACTTTTGTCATAATGAAACCTTGTAAAAAGATATGTTTAGTATTTTATTTTATTTTGCATACCAATTTTATTTATTTTCATTTATTTTTATTAGTTGGAGGCTAATTACTTTACAATATTGTAGTGATTTTTGCCATACATTGACATGAATCAGCCATGGATTTACATGTGTTCCCCATCCCAATCCCCCCTCCCTATGTTTAGTATTTTAATAACTATAAACCATCTTGAATTGATTCATTTTGTTTCCTGAAGTGGTCCTCTGTTTGTTTTTACACTAATGCTTGTATGATGACATTTATTCAGTACCTGCAGTGCCGGGGATTGTCCTAGCAGCTGGGGGCAAGCTGCACGTGAGACCAGTCTTCACAGAGCTCACATTCTCTCAGGTCTGAGATTTCAGTGTGTTTTGGGGAAAATGGAGTAAAGGTAAATAAAGTTAGGTAGCTTTGTGTTTTAGGGCATTCTTTGGTGTAAAAGAGAAAAACTTTTCTTGGTGTTCGAAACTTATTTCTGGAAATGTTTTTCCTGTGGAACCAAGAGAAATACAGTAACCATTAAAAATCTTCTTCCTGTATTACTGATTTGACTGCAGTTTCATGCCTTAATGCTGCAGAAGTCTGCCTAGAATGGCTTATGAATTAGGAAATAAACATAGCCAGGTAGTTCATATAGAATATATAGAGAATTTATGAGAATTCAGGCCCCGGAGACAGATCTGCTTTGACTTCCCACTTGCACGGTTCTGTGCTTGTCTGACTTTGGACAAGTGTTCTCATGTCTGAGTCACAGTTGACTCACCTGTAAAATGAGAATAATAAGTAATAAGAGTATCAGCTTCATGGCTTGTTATTAGGGTTAGATGACATAATTCATGCAGAGTTCTCGATACTTGGTGAGCGTCCAGTAAAGGCTAGATTGTGAAAGCAGCTGTGATCACTTCAGGACATTGAGTCTGCTTCAGTGTTGTGGGTGCTGTGGAAAGCATGGGACTCCGGGGTTCAGAGACCAGGGTGTGTGATCGTCAGGGCACTACAGGCAGCATCTTCATAGCTGCGTTGGTTTCCTTTGCCCTTCATTGCATGGGGTGACACACAGGGCTTCAGTGTAGGCGGGTGCTGCCCACGTGGTGGATTTGTGTCATAGCTGAGAAACTTAGAGCGTAGGGCCCTGAATCTTTCATGATGCTGCACAGAAGCCTGCCTGACCTTTTTCCAGAGGAAGATCTGAGCTTTATCATGCTGGGTAGTAGAGAAGCCTACTCTTTGGGAGGAGGTACTGTCTTCCAGGGCTGTTGACTCTGTTGTACATCCCCGGAAAGACTGTGTGAAAGCCCCCAGGGCCTGCACTGACCAAGCTGCAGAAATGCCAGGACCCATGGAGACTGGTCTGTCAGCAGGCCCCCAAGTCCCTGGTCTAAAGGATGCCACAGCCTTCGCAGGGTAACGTTCATGCACACAGCTGTTTATTCTGGAGCTGCATCCCAGAGACCTTTTCTGTTTCTGTAACGCTCCATGCTGTATTCAGGACCACGTATCCTGAAGCATTTGATTCTCTTCTCAGTAAGCAGATACTGTTGAACTCAAGTTGGTATACATGTTGAGGTGTTCAGGAGTTTTCGGTTAAGCCTTGGAATGCAGGAAGATAAGATGGATGGACACAGATGGCTAGGTAGGTTGCTAGGTCTTAGAGTTAAGTAACAGCAGGTGTCAGTTGTAGAGTCTAGGTGATGCATATATGACTATTTACAGTTGAGTTATTTTTATTTCTCTGAAATTCTTCAAAGTGCTGGGAGAAAAGGCAACTATTCTCCCCCCCCCCAGCCCCCCAAGTCAGTTTTCTTTGTAACTAAACAAAGCTTGGCATTTAAAGAAAACCTTTAGCAGCAATTTGTATCAAAATGTGGATAGATGATAAACATTTTAAGGATTTGTTTAGTCAGAGTGGTTCTACTTTCAGCTGTTTTTAGCTTAATTGGGTTCCTTTTAAGATTGGATGGTTTGGAGAACTATTTAAAAGGAAATCATTGCTCTAAATTTTAGATACCCAGTGTTACGTGCCTGGAATACATTTTTAGGTAAAGGAGTCAGGCTGTTCTCCCTAAGGACAGCCTTCCAGGTGAGTGGCCCTAAGCTTTTCCTACATTTCTGAAGTGTGAGGGTGCAAATTTTTCCAGGCTTTTTAACACTGAGCCCACATTGAAGTATATTACATTTCTGTCAGTTTAGGGCTGAGGCTAGGATGCTGGATTACGGGGAATGGTAACTGGTAGAGTTAGGGTGGAGTAACTGGTGACCCGAAGTGGCCTGGCTGCTTGAGAGGAGAGGAGGGCAGCCTGTGTGATGAAAAGGTAGACTTTTAATAAAATTAGATTTTGTTTTGTTTCCTTTCGGTAGAAGAGTTTAAATGTAATCTGTATTGTGTGGAATTTTGTTTTATGGGGAATATTGTTACGTGTAAACAGTGAAATTTCATCTCTCAAGTAGGGAATACCAGATGGTATCTGTGGTTGGTGATTAGTTTACTACTAAGTAATCTTAAATGGATTGTTGTAGTAATTGTGTTTCTAAATGTTAAACTAAGCATTTATGTTGGACACACGGCTGGATTTCTCTCAATTACAGGGATTGTTCTAGAAATTTTCAAAACGTGAGTGTTTATTTCTTATGTGAGTGAGTGAGTGAGTGGTCGCTCAGTCGTGTCCGACTTTTTGCCACCCTATGGACTGTAGCCTACCATGCTCCTCTGTCCATGGGATTTTCCAGGCAGAGTACTGGAGTGGGCTGCCATTTCCTTCTCCAGAGGCTCTTCCCGACCCAGGGATCGAACCTGGGCCTCCCACATTATAGGCAGACGCTTTACTGTCTGAACCACCAGGGAATATTATTTCTTATGTAGTTTGCTTCACTTTTTCATCAGAAGTGCTTTTCACAGGTTTTTTCAGTTTTTTCTTAAGGTTATACCAAGAGTCATCTTTTCTTAAAAAAAAAAAAAAACCCTTTACTGTTTTTCATAAAAGAAAAACCATGTGCAGTTGATAGAATTATCAGAGTCAATAGCTGTGCAGTCACGGCCCAGGCTCAGAAACGGAACTTGGCTTCAGCAGAGCCCTCCTCCTTTTCCCTGCACAGCTAGCTAGCTCTTTTTTACGGTGACCATTTTCATGTTTTTCTAAACAGTTTAAACACCTAAGCTTTGCACGGGATATTAGTAAAGCTGGAGAGTATTGATAGAATGCAGTAGTTTTTAACCTTATTTGACACAGTATCCCATTTTAACATATTATATTTTGTAGTGCCCAGTTTTGCATTCTGAGATGAAATTCATGTATGAATTACCTACTAACATACATAGTTGAAAATCTTAATATATGCCCTGACTCTGTAACATACAGGAGAAGAAACTGGATTTGTAATAAAATAGGCATTTCGATGTGTAAGTGTTGGGCATGACTACTAGAAGACTAGAAGATCTATCCTATATAGACTATACTAGATGTAGTGTATCTGTATATAGATAGATAGAGAATATATCTATATAGACTGTACTGGGAGACTAGTGAAGTAGCCAGATGGCCTGTGACCTCCGTCAACAAGTGAGCTTCGGTTTAAGGGAAGTGAGGCAAGAGTTGTCTGGTGGAGACTGGTTTTCTTTAACGTCTTGAAATAAGGCCGAGAGAGTCTATGCATGTGGGTGCACTCACGTGACTGTCACCCACACACGTGTGCTGACTGTCCCAGACCTGTTGCAGGATTCACATGTCCTGAGTGGCATTGCTGTTGGTAGAATAATTTTCTGTATTGGTGTGAACTCATGTTTTAGTTTTTTGGAGAAAGAGAACAGAGTTTTTGCAATAGATGGATTTCTGGAGAAGAGATTTTTTTTTTTTTTTTTTTTACATCAGTGTGGATGTCTGGAGGGGTGTGTGAAGGTTTGGTGGGTCCTTGACTGTGCAGGTCTGCTTGGGCATCACAGAACACTGCTGTCTTGTTCCTTTCCCCCAACAGCAGCTCCTCCAGTCCTCACGTCAGACAGAACACCTACATCTAATTTTGTGAGATTCTCAGAGTGTCTGTGACCCACGAAGTGTAACAGGTATCTGCCTGAACCCGCTTCCAGCTATAAATCTGGTTTTTATGCTTGTGGTCATTAGTACTTAGTGATTTTGCGTTTTAACCCAGAAGATGGCTTTGGAAGCAACCCTTATTGAGAGACTTGGTTAGAGGGACGCAGTGGTGCAGAAAACCTCAAATTCATTTGTTAAGTGGGTTTATTACAGGTAATTCTACATTTCACTGAGGTTAACTTATTCAGTTAAGAATTTGGTTTTAGTGAAATTTTTTTCTTTTGACATGTTATTTTCATCTTTAGATAGTTTGTATTTTCATGTCTAGAAAGATCACAGTCTATTAATTGAAGATTTATATTCCCTGATGGGCAATCAAAAATGTGAGTACTGTTTCAGAATTCATATGTTGATGAAAATGGACACATGGTCATTTAAAAAATCAGTTTAAAAAACCAGTTATTTTACCTTATTTTGAATAGTTGGTACTTTCCTCTAAAATCAGGGACATTTTAGAAATTGAATTTAAGGGGCTTCCTTGGTGGCTCAGATGGTAAAGAAATTGAATTTAAAATGACAAGGTTACATAATTATGTTATGAAAATATAGGATTGTTCTAAATTAAGATTTGTAAAATGTTAGCTATTTTACTAAGAAACTTCTGAAAACAGACTTTTAAAAATTATACTTTGCGCTAATCTTAAAATCCTAGTTGAAATAATAACATAAAAATTGACACATTCTCAGGTACCTGTAGTAACTTGTGGATTTTGAGAATGTTAGGAAATGGGATCTGTCTAAGATTCATAGTTTTACCAGTGGATTCACGTGGGAGAATGCACAGCTGGGGGCTCTCCCCTTGACTCCCTGGGTGGGGGTGTGGGGATGGGGTGGTCAGGTGCTTGTCAAAGCCTGCAAGCAGTAGTAGTGCTGGGAGGAGCAGCAAGGATGTGAGATAATACGCAAATACAATGAGTGACTTGACCGTGAAATTAAAACGAGCTGTCCAAGAGATTGTAGTTCTTGTGTATATTGTATATATTAAAAAAGAAAGCCTACTTGTTAATTTAAATGCCTATTTCATGGTAAAAATTTTTTTATAACTGGTTCTCTGCCTTTTTTGTGTTTTCTTCTAATGTTCTCTTGTTTCTAGCTCCTTCTTCTCATCCCAGTTCCAAATCTTTGTTAGAAAATATAACTCAAAAACTTTTAAGCACAGAGTAGAATTAATTTATCTCCTTGGACTTGAAGTAAGTGCTTTTTCCTGGCCTTTCATTTGAAGTCTCTCTTTTCCTCTCCCCTTATCAGTTTGGTCTACTTTCTACCCGGCCCTCCTCACACTGTCCTTGATTTGTCTGTGGGTGTTGTTCCCCTTCAAGCCTTTGTCTTAGATAATTTCCCACTACTCAGCAAAATGGGAAACTATTTGGCAGAGTTGGGGAATTTTCTGTCTTTTCTCAGTCTGGAATCCTTACTAGAAACATTTTAAAGCATACTAGAAATATTTTACAGTTTTAAAAGACATGTTTACTCTGGTTTATTTAATTTCAGCCTTGAACTTTGATTTCAGACTTCTAAAGTTTTTTTTTTTTTTTTCATTTAGAAACCACTTAAAATTGCTTTTGGGTTAGGGAGAAGTGTGTGGTTGTTGCTTCTCATTGGGACATATTTTTTAAGTTTTATCTTCTGTCTCCAAATTAACCGGTATCAGTTTATTGTCTAAATCTGCATAAAATGTCTTTAGGCTTTTCTTGAACCAAGAACTGTACTGTTTCTCCGCACTCCAGTTTACCCCCCTTTTTTTAAAAAAACAATGGTTTTAGATTTACTTATTCAGGCAGGAGTACATCACCGTTTTGGTTTCTTTGTTTTGCAATTTTATGTTTGGGTGTTGAACCAAAGCTTAAAAATACCTTTGTATGTAGAGCATTTGACACAGTTACCTTAGTAAAAATGTGACCAACATGAGTGAAAGGAGCCAGTGAGGGGATCAAAGCTGATGGAGGTGGGGCGGGACCACCTGTCTCCCAGCCTGCTGTCTTCAGGTGGAGAGACTTTGTCCTTGGCTCGGTCAGGTGAGTCTGAAGACAGGCTCTGGTTTGCAGAGCACTGGAGAACCGATCTTTTCAGTAATGCGGTAAGCATGTACTGGGAGAATACAGTTTGGGGTTTATTTCGTAAGTTGTGAAACTTTCAGAACACATTTTACGTGATGGAAACAAGAAAAGTTCGAGTAGGGATTTTATGGGTTGGTTAGGAACAAAGGAGAGAACACAGCCCCTTTGTGAGTCCCTACCTGTATGTGTACTTCAGTACACACTTTACGTAAAGTCGAGGTTATGTTTCTCCAGTTTTGGATTCTGTGTTTGTGTGGGTGTGACTCCAATTAACATTTTTTCCCGTTTTTGTTTTTTAAAATCTTGCAGGCCCCTTCACAGATGTAGTCACTACAAACCTTAAGTTGCGAAATCCGTCAGATCGAAAGGTGTGTTTCAAAGTGAAGACGACAGCGCCTCGTCGGTACTGTGTGCGGCCCAACAGTGGGATCATTGACCCCGGGTTGACTGTGACCGTTTCAGGTAGCAAATGTTCATGTTGTCCTCTCATTGTGTGCGGACTGCTGCAGAAACTGTCTCCCCCTTCTCTTGGGGTGGAGTGTGGGGTGTGTTTGGGGATGGAGTGGGAGGGTTTGTGTGATGGGCTGAAAGCAGTTACTGTCAGTCTAAATTGTTACATTGTTCTTTATTTCTGCAGCTTACTACCACATCCTCTGCCCTTATTATTTGGTCTTTGAAATTTTGTATCATTTTTGGCTTTGCTCATTCTCTCCCATAGATCACTAGTGTGACATGTTACATGCAGCTATGGAGGGATTATTCTCAGTCTTTTGGTTAAGAATGTACAGTGCATATCTTTGGCCAGTAAGTTGTAATAGTCGATGAGGCTTCTGCCTTTCTTGTTAATGCCGGGTGTCAGTTCTGTTCCCCTTTTATGGTTCCTTGAAGTCCGTGGTGCGTGCTTGGCTCCTTCCTCACGCAGATGGCTTACCTGCCCTGGAGCAGAGCCAGTGCCCCCAGACTGTTCGTTCTCCCCTCCTGACACTCTCACGGTGCAGGCAGGAAGGTAGTCGAGGCGGCGCCTCACAGGCCCCACGCCAAGACCAGTTACTCCCGTTTTCTGGCCGTGGCTCTCACCTTTGTGAGGGCCTGTCACAGCAGCACGGGCTTCTCCAGATTAGCCTCTGCGGATACAGCCCAGACTTGTGTGTGTTCAAGCATACAGAGTATGCCTGGGTAATCCTGACAGGTATTACTAAGATATTAAGCAATTCTGTATCAGTGTTCCAGTTTTCAGGCCCACAAAGCTGGCTAGGGGCTGGCTCCTTGAGATGTTTCGCGGTGGAGCCTGATGCAGTGGCAGTTGAGGCCAGACTGCCATCAGGCCTTGTGGGGCACCGAATCCTCCCTTGGTAACTAGCCCCATACGCAGAGCCTGGAGGCCCTGGAAAAGGAGTTTTATGATGTGGCAGCTGGGCAGGCTTGCTGTCCTGTTTGTTTGAGCTGTCAGCTCATGGGAAAGGTGGCGGGCAGTGAGAAGAGTGAGCAGTGGGCATGTGTGTCCTGGAAGTTGCTCTCTAAGGCCACAAGCCTGCAGCTCAATTGGAAGAAGATAAAATAATTTCTATCCACATGATTAAAAATGGATTTTGGCGCGAGCAGCTGTACCCCTAGGAATCCAAGGATCTGTTCAGAGTGACTTTCTTGGAGGGATCTAATTCACTGAGCTTTTCCGGTGTTAGTGTTTGTTAAGAATGTGATATACTTCTCCAAGCACACTAGTTCCTGTGTCCACACGCGTCCTCGACGCCTTTCCTTCACTTGGAACTCGGCACTCCAGCGTAGTGCAGCCCCTCAGTGGGTGAGGGGTCCTCCGGTCACACTTCCTCCAGCAGCCCTCCTTGATTGACTCTGCATACTCATTAGCACGCACTTTTATGGATTAAGATTGTCTTTCTCTTGTTATGAGGTCTATTAGCAAGTCAGTCACATCTTTGAAGTTTTCTTTTTATGCAGTTTCTAGTGAATATCCTGGGGTGGTGGCTCAGTGAAAGGTGTTCCTGGAGATACATTGTGCATTATCTGGATTCTGGGCATTTATCCTGTGCATTTTCTTTTTTCCCCATAATTTTGCTTATTTATTTATGGCTGCTGGTTCTTCGTCGCTGCATGGGCATTCTCTCCTTGTGGTGCACAGTCTTCTCACTGCAGGGGCTTCTCTCGTGCAGAGCACAGGCTTCAGGTGCTCGGGCTTCAGTAATGGTGGTTCGTGGGCTCAGTAGTGGTGCAAGGGCTTATTAGTTGCCCTGAGGCAGGTGGGATCGTCCCGGATCAAGGACTGAACCCATGTCTCCTACATTGGCAGGCAGGTTCTTTGCCACTGAGCCACCAGGGACCCCCCCCCCCCCCCCCCCGCCATCCTGTGCATTTTCTACATTTGCTTAATTGCATCTGAGTTTTTGAAAATGTTGACATCTATCTTAGAAATAATCTAAATATTAGCAGGGAAGTTAACTCCACAGTACTGTGTACATTTGTGGAATTGCTGATTCATTCTTTATAGTCTCTTATTAGATTTATATTGCATAATTTAAACCACACCGAGCCTCTAAAAAACCTCTTGTATGCCACTGAAAACCATAAATGCTTGGGAAAAAATTTTACATATAATTAGGACAGTAGAAAAAGTTCAGAAATCATGAGGCTGTATGGTTTCCTTGTACACTTTGTTGTCTTAGACTCATTTAAACACACTGATAAACTCTTGAATAGGTGTTTATTTAAAATCTATTTTAGAAAAAGCTAATTATATCGAAGCACTAATAAATGGTAGTGAGTTTTAAGTTACCTAGAATTTCTCCTATATTTTAGTTGTCTGATTTTAAGAGCTGTTATCACTAAATACTAATGTGAAAACTAAATTTTTAAGTGGTTTTAAATACAAATTTACTAGATTTTGAATTTATAGGCATTGTAATAGTTAATGTTAGCAAAGTTTTGAAAATTTTCCAAACTGAAGTTTAGAGAGGGCAATCATAGATACTTATTTTTTAAAGTAGCCATTTGTTTATTTTGTGGGTTGTTAAAGATGTAGCAAATTAAAAATGTAGACAAGGTAAGAATAATTGAAAATCATAAAGTTGGTTCTGAATCAACTTTAATAATCCAGTGTTTCTTGCAACCTTCCTGGTTTTCTTTAAATTTGCAAATTAGTGAGTACTAGGAATGATCAAGAGTCAGTGATGTGTCCGTTCTTCTTCAGTAATGCTGCAGCCTTTTGACTATGACCCCAATGAGAAGAGTAAACACAAGTTTATGGTACAGACCATCTTTGCTCCACCAAACATTTCAGACATGGAAGCTGTGGTGAGTAGAGAAATTGAACAGAAATCTTTTGGGGGAATGTTGTTTAAACTTGGGTTTTGTTTAGTTCTTCATTGAGAAACCTACTTTTTAAAATTAAAAAAAATCTGTGTATCTCTTCACTATGGATAATCCTAACTCATGTCAAGAATAAAGGAATTTTGAAGTCATATTTCTTAGAGACGGTTTAGAAGTGCACTGCTAACAGTGAAGCCCTGTAATCTCTAGGGATGTTAGTATGGTTTTAATGGTGGTGACAGTAGCTCTTGTAAGGTTCTGTAGAAAGTTATGTGGCACCTGGAAACCCCCCAACCCCTGCCTCCAGGCAGCTACACTAACCCTTTGGTTATCCCTTGAGAGGAAACCTACTGCTTGCAATTGTATTTCCTCTGTCTCATTGTTTGGTTTCCTGTGTTTTTAGTGGAAAGAAGCAAAACCTGACGAATTAATGGATTCTAAATTGAGATGTGTATTTGAAATGCCCAATGAAAATGATAAATTGGTAAGTAGGAAAATTTAAGAAAATTGGAAGCTGCTCAGCTCTTAGTCACTGAGATTTAACTTCTGCTGCTGGTTTTGGCCTTGGTGGGTGTGTGATGTATGATATAGCTGTTCTAAATTCGGTGCTTAGGCTTTTTTAAAAAACATGTGGACATGCTCTTTTCATGTTACAACATTTTGTTTGTTCAAGAAGGAAAGTACTTTTAGATACTTTTGATTAAAAGTATGATTGAAAAAGAAATAATTTAAAAAGCTGCATGATGGAGAAGAATCATCTCTTCCTACCAAAATCTTAACCACTTAAACCACTACAAGTTCTTTGTTAGAATAAGACGTGTATATATAAATATGATTAAGTTACAGACATAAGCTGCTTTTTGGCAGCTATATACCTGCAGTTTGGGGGTAAGATTTAATTTACATGGACAAACATTTATTTCAGAGTTGGCTGTTCCACGTATTTTTTTCACTATTGTTATTGGTCAAAATACATCTGAGTTAGTAAATGATTTTTATGTTGTGTTTTGATTAGTGTGAGGCAAATAAAATTTGAAGGACTGATGTTTATATGCGCAGAGTTTAAAAAGTAGCCTTAGAGAATGGGTTGTGGTCACTTCTCTGTTCCTTTTCTGAAATGCAAATTTGAATTTTTTCTGTGGTTTTTAGGAGGGACTTGAAGGGTCGGTAGATTTGTGTGCATGTGATTTAACATATAAAGTAATATGAACACATAGCATTGTGTTTGGCACATATTAGGTTACAGTCTGACATGACTATTGTCTTTGCTCTGGAGGCCATTTGCCCTGTTGAAAAGTAAACTCGCAAGTTAAATACATGGGCTCAATTATTGTGTTTCTCTTTGAGGATAAGCTGAAATGAAAAAGTGCCTGAGTGGTAATTAGGTGTTGAACAAATCATTTATTGTGTTTTTAATGCCTTTTTAAGAGGATTTTGAAATATTTGCCGAAGACAGAGAATGTGAACACATATTCTTACTGGAGAGTGAGGTTCTGATGGTGCAGCAGCACGGATGAAGTTGACACTTCCCACGTGGAGTGCACTTTCTTCTTTGCCGAGGCTGCCAGAAGGCTAATAGCTTGGGTCGTTCTTACCGGAACCAAGAGAGCACAGTAGCACATTGTCTGGGTTGACTTGTTTTATTTCTAGTTTAATTGAGCTGTAGTTGACATGCTGTATAAGTTTAAGGTGTCAGCATAAAGACTAGTCTTCCATACATTGTGAAATGATTACTGCAGTAAGTTTAGTTAACATCCGCCATCTCATACAGCTGCCAAAAAAGCACTGTTTTCCCTGTGGTCAGAACTCTTAGGATCTGCTCTCTTAACAGGGAGCAGATCGCACACAGCAGTGTTACCTGTAGTGCCAGATAGTTGAGTGTGCCACATAGCCGTGTTGAGTGTACCACATAGCAGTACCTGTAGTCACCATGCTGTATGTTACATCCCAAGTTCTTGTTTATCTGGAAGTGTGTACCTTCTGACCACCTTCATCCAGTTGCTCCTCCCCATACCCAACTCTTAGAGCCACAGACCTGGTCTCTGTTTCTGAGAGTTTGGGGCTTTGTTGTTGTTGTTGTTTTAAGATTCCATGTGTAAGTGAGCTCATCATATAGAATTTGTCTTTCTCTTACTTCACTTAGTATAATGCCCCTGAGGTTCATCCATGTTGTCACAAATGGTAGGCTTTCCTTTTTAATGGCTGGATAATATTCCATTGTATACATGCATTCCAGTCTGTGCATATACACCACAACTGCTTTATCCATTCTTTTTTTTTTTTTTTTAATTTTTTATTTTTTTCCATTCTCTTGATGGACACTTGGGTTGTTCCCATGTCTTGTCTGTTGTAGATAATGCTACTGTGTGAACATGCAGGTGCAAATATCTCTTCCACATAGCGCTTTCCTTTCCTTCAGATGTATTCCAAGAAGTAGAATTCACTGAAATAGGGTTG
Source organism: Cervus elaphus (assembly GCF_910594005.1). Lineage (NCBI taxonomy): Eukaryota > Metazoa > Chordata > Mammalia > Artiodactyla > Cervidae > Cervus > Cervus elaphus. Next base: position 44,886,916 of record NC_057841.1, read on the forward strand.
ACTTATTTTAAAAACACGTTTGGGTATTTTCTCACTTTTATGAGTTTTATGCGATTTTTACAGTTGTTTAATAAGCACAGAGCTGTCTTTCAACTGGGCTTCTCTTATGCTCTGGATAGGAGACCATTTGAGATTATAGTCTGAAAAGGGCCGGCACCCAAGTAGTATTGGAAACCAAACCAGAAATTGAGGGAAATGATATGACTATGATAGATGGGCCCAGCCATCTTCCGCCTTACACAGGGAGGTAGCAGGTTCACCAGACAGAGACCAGCCCAAATTATCCAGCAGAGTGGCTTTGAATCTGCTAAAGGCTTGAACAGATACTGCTTGGTGAGCCCAGGGCCCCGCACCATGGAGCTAAAGCCAAAGTAGTTTGGTTCCAGAAGTTTTTCAGAGTAGGTTGTTAGAAACCTGGAGTGTGTTCAGCAATTTCAAAGTTCTCCAGGGAGTATCTGATCCTGAGCTTGATAAACTAGCTGCAGAAGGATTTGCACTTATTGAACTACTTGGACTTGTAGTATAGTTTTTACTGACCAATTAAATTATAGGGAATACTTGCTAAAGGTAATGATTTTTTAAAGCAATTGATTATGAAAAACTTTAAATACTTAGAAAAATGAACAGTAAATTAACCCTTGTGAATCAGCTTTATAAACAATGACCAGTTTGATTTTATCTCATCTCCATCACATCCCATCTCACATATTGTTTGAAGTCACATCTCAGACATAATTAATTTCAGTCGTTACTGTTTCAGTATATATTGTTCAAAGCTAAGGATGTTAAGAAAAGTAGAAGAGTGAAGACAACACTGTCATTAGTCTTTGGAAGTTTAATATATCATTAACATCACGCTGCCAGGCAGAGTCACAAGTGTCATCTAGATATTTGTAGTTTGTTTGATTTGAAATCAAACATACTGCTCTTGGATGATATATTTCTTAAGACTCTTAAACTGTAGATTCCCTTGTTTTCCTCTTGAAAATTGTTTATTAAATCAGGTTTGTCCTGTAGAGTCTCCTATAGCCTGGGTTTTGTTGGTTGCATCCTTCAGGTGTCATTTAACTTTTCTGCTGTTTTTGGTATTTCCCATAATCGAATCTAGAGACTGGATTAAATTGAGGCTCATTTTTTGCTGGTGAGGGAGAGAGAGGACTGCTGTATAGATGATTATCTGTTCTTTCAGGGAGGCACATAGTGTCTTTTTTGTTTTGAAGCTAGCAGCTGTTGGTGTGTAGACAGTGGTTCCCAGCCAGGGGACATTTGTCCATGTCTGAAGGCATTTTTGGTTGTCACAGCCGTTGGGGTGAGGGGATTGCTACAGACACCAGTGGGTAGAGGCCAGGGACACTGCTCAACTTCTCCAGCGCACAGGACTGTTCCCGCAGCAAAGATTCTCTAGCCCTAAATGTCAGTCAAGTCGAAAGTGAGAAAATATGGTTTAGGTCCATTAATTCACTTAAGGTTGCGTAATGGTGATTCTGTCATTCCTGCTTCATTGTGTTAGAAGTATTTGGCGCTCATTTGATATTTGCTGATACATTTGGTGGTGGAGTTCTCAGTCTCTCTCTTAGGTTAGAAGCATCCACTCACTGTGTCCTTCTGACGATATGTTCCGTTAGCTTTGCCACCTCCTTCCTTTTCTCCTCGTTGCTGTGTGTTCTGTGGACTGACGGACTTAAACCCGTTTGTGTTTCAGCCCCTTAGAGGTACCATGTCGGTACCAGGTATTCTGTAAAATACTCTTTTGGAAACTGTTCCTGCTTAAACTCATTCTTGCGGTGCTGCTAACCTGCGGGTTCTACAAGGAACCCCTGTGACACAGGGATCACTGAAGTGGACGCAGCCTGCCCCAGACCTGCTATCTGAATTGTTGATTAACTGACTTCCTGTGGAGGTGTCAGCTTGCTGTTGTGTCAGAATCTTTATAGAAAATGTGAAGCATCAAAGTAACCAAACCTGGAGTGTTTATAATATACAAAATACGAAGTTTTTGTGTATTTGTTACAATGGTTAAGGATGAAACCTTATATATATGTATGGATACACACACGTGTGTAGAAATACATTTGAAACACCTCTTTTCTAATGCTTTATTCATGTAGTGATAAGACCCTGTTGGTAAGACCCTAATGGTATCTTGGCATTTCCAGTTCAGTGTTAACTACAGACGATGTTAATGAAACTGCTCTAAGATCATAGTGTCTTTGACATACTGCTTTCTTTCTAGCATCCATCGGTATGGTTATGAAATTACTTAATACCCCGTTTCTGTATTTGTGTCTTCACTTTAGTAAGAACTTTGTTTATTAGGGAATTAGGGCATGGTTGAGTTGTGTTTTGCATAGATAAAGTTTGTCAGTTTACTACAGATAAATTGGTTAGGTGCCATATGAAGCTGAATGCTGACTACACAAATTGATTAAAGAGGACACTCCCTTATTCACGGAAAACACACTTCTAAACAGTTAGTAGCATATATTTTTAGAAGTAAAGTACGAAGCATTTTTTAGTATATAGTTACGATTATTGTGTAGTAAATTCCCATGGTGACATGGTTTGATCTCTTATTTGTTTGGTTTGTTTGTTTATATGTTTTTAAAAGTGTGTTAATTTCAGCAAAATTCAATTTAGTCTTGACCAAGTTCCTGGTGACAGCCTGTGGTTTAATACACAGCTCCGTCCAGATGGCACTCGCATTGTGTTCAGCGCTTAATGTGTGGAGCTGAAGAGAAGCCCATGCCAGTTAGCGGCCCCTTCCACATTCACTCTGAAGAGTTGCCCATCTGAATTTAGGACCTTTAGTAATCAATTTAGAAAGCTTTAGTTAATATCCAAAGCTGATAGATGGTGCAGTAGCTATCATAGTTGTTATACTTTGTTCTCAGAGCTGGGGTAGGCAGCAAGTCTCAGCGTTGTGATGTTGACTCAGTATTTCTTAATGTTTGGTACTCCATCCCATTCTCACCCCTGCCGCAGCTCCTCACCCACCTCCCCGGGCCACCCCAGAGAAGTAGACGGTCAATTAAACACATTAGGTAAGCCACCTGTTTGAGGATCTGTGTCTTTTTAGGTATGCTGTTAGTTCTTGGCGTTTACTGTTCCTAAAGACAGTTGGAAAAGAGTGTGTTATTATCTTGTTGATTTCCTCAGGGTTTTTAGAACCTTGATGCCAAATATATAACTAAGAAAATGAAGTTTTTGGTTATGTCGTAGGAAAGGTGCTAGTATAGTGGTTGAGTCCATTTTTTTTTTAATCATTTAAGGAAGTCATTTTTGCAATGAAACAGTCATAATGTATTTGAACCATCATTAGAATACGGGCTTCTTTTTGGGAAATAGGTCTCTGATTTGGATCACACATGGAATGGCCTAGGAGTCCAACTCTTTTGTCTTAGAATAAAAAGGGATACTGTTAACACTTCTTGGACAATTGTGCTTTTAGGCGCTAAGACTTGTGGTCCCCCAGTCCTCAGGACCCTGAGCACGTCTTTGGTGCATTTTAGTGAGTTCATGGCAAGCGCAGTTCTCTGAGTTGTTAACTCTTGTTATGATTATCTCTGTATTATGAAATCTGATGTCCAGTTAGTGTTCGTGGTTTTTTTAGGATGAGTGTGGTTTCAGATTAACTTGTTAGTAATGATATTTGATTACCTACTCAATTCTGTTGAAATAAAATTTTTTGATTTTTTTTTTTTAGGCCACCAACTATACTTGACATTTTCCAAATTTTAAAAAAGTACTACATTTCATTTATAAGCCCTCCATTTAACATCTATTAATGACATTTGCTTTATGACATAATGTTACTTTCAAGGAAAAAATACTTACCGTAATGAACAGTGAAGGGCAGTCAAGAAAGGGAACCTCAGGGGTCCTGTGTATAAAGATTTTTTATGATTAAGCGTACATTATTTTCTGTTGTGATAAAGAACAGATTGGTGACAGTGCATTATCAAGTGAGATGGAGTTGTCTTTATCATAGTTATTTATGTATAGTGACCTGGATATCTGTAAGTATTACTTGAGTCTGCTACAAGCTTTTTGTATGGTATTACCTTTATGTGTGTGTTAAAGGAATTTGAGAAGATAGAGAACTGTGGAGATACAGTGGTGTATTAGAAAGTTCTGTGGGTCTTTGTGTCTTGATCCTGGGAGGTAGGTAGGGGTGTGTGCGCGCATGTTTGTGTTTGGGGGAGGGGTGTCTGTGCTGAATACAGAAGTGTATAAATTATTGCAATTTTTGAACCCTTGAAAAAATTCATTTAATTTAAACATTGTTCAAGTTGAGTGTTTTCAAAGGTAAGAAAATGGAAGTGCTTGTTCATCAGGTATTGACAAGTATTCATTAGTAACAAAAATTAGGAGCCACGCAGGTAGAAGGTCCTCATTCTAGGACAACGTGAGGCTGGCCTAAGGTTAATAAGGTTTATACGTTTAGTTTAGTGAACATAATGCAAGTTGATTATAGCTAATTCATAGAAAAACTTCAAAAGGGTACTTTCTGCTTTAACGTAACTATTTTTTATTACTATTTCTTATGTGTGACGCGTCTTTACAGAATAAGTTGAATGTTGAGAGCCTCATGATCTCTGTGTTAGTCGTCCCCAGTCCCTTGCAGGAGCGGTCAGAGCGCGGTGTGAATCTGAGACTGTGTTTCCCCCGCACCTCAGGGCCTCGCTCCTCCAGGGCCCGCCGTGGCCGTCGCTCTGCTGAGCAGCATCAACAGCACAGGCACAGCGCCTGCCAGTTATAGTGCGAAGAGGGAGCCCAGGGGCTTCAGTGTGTTCAAACAGGAGAAGAAGGTTTGTTTCAGGGAGCTGACAGATAGACGAGTCTGCCAGTGTCACTGATCACGGTGACGTAGTCACTGAGCACGTGCGAGGCATTTATTGTGTTTATGTGCAGTACCTAGAACTGAAAATTTCAGCTATGTTTAAAATATGACAGCAGAACCACAGTCACTTAAAAACCACACTTACAAATTCTTCTGTTCTAAACAGCAAACACAATACTCGATAACATCCTGGTCTTGAGCAGAACAGTGTAAATGGGAGCATTATTATGAAATGGATGTGCTTTTTCACTGTCGCTGAGGTTTGGGGAGCATCCTCTGGGAAAGATCTGACAGGGGCAGCAGGTGTCAGTCAAGGGGGAGCTGGTGGATGTCACTCTCCAGGCAGGTGTTTATGTTTATATATAAGAAAGATCAGTGAGATTTTTGCTTTACGTCTTCTGTCCCATGCAGCTGACGGTCACTGTCTTTAACTGTCGGTGCCCCCGGGGGTAGGAGAATGGTTGCAGGAGCCCTACAAATCTGAGGTCACGTTTGAGTTTATTAGTGTCTCTGTGTGTGTGCGTGTGTACACCTAACATCCACTTGAGTACGACGCTGGCACACCTGTCGATGACCTTGATCTCCTGGCGTTGTCCCGGGTGCTGTAGGCTGCCACTCTCTCAAATTTCCTGCTTCTGGGAAGCTCCAGCTTTCAGAGACCACAGACACTAAGGCTTCAAAAACCTACTCCTTTCTCTAAAGGCCTAATACTTCTAACAGTTTTGTGATTTTAGTTTAGACGGGAGATGTATTGATACTTTAGTAACTTTATATTCAGATACCACCTCCTCTTAGCTGAGGTCTTATTTGGGCCTCCTGCGGTTTCCTGCCGCAGCTATGGGCTTTGCCCTTTACCCCTTGCACATGCCCTGGACCCCTCACTCCCCCGGGAGCCGCGAGTGTTGCCCAGGTGTGCGTTCTTTCCCTCCTCTGTCCGTCCCAGGGCTTCAGTGCAGAAACCAAATTTGCCTTTTATCCCACCTTTCTTTTTCTGCCCAGCCCCTAAGCCCTCACTGTTTGTAATTATCCCTAAATGGAATAATTCAGAGTATTGGAACTGAAATTCTAAAGGAGGCTTTCTAAAAAGTACAGCAGTAAACTCATCTGGGTGGAGGGGCTTGCTGCTGATAGGCTGAGTCATGTGAAGCCGGGTAGTGTGCTCTTAGTGGTATCACGGCCTTGACTGCTGAGTCTCTTCCGAGTTGCAGTGTTAGATGTGTGCAGCGTCACTGCTCCTTGACTGCTCAGCATCACAGCTTGTTGAATGTCTCCATTTGGTGTCCATGGCTCTCAGAAGAACCTGTCTCCTCTTTGGGGAGTGTCTGAAGCAACTCTCGGGGAGTGACCACGCAGTGGAGCCTGTAGTTAGGTCCCAGCAGCCTTGCTGTCTCCAGCTTATCCCGCACCAGTGACGCCCCCACTCAACCCTTCTTTAGCCACCCTGAGTTAGGTTTTATATGCTTCCACTATAAATTAGTTAGTAAATTGGATTTCCTTGCCCCTGCTGTGTGTGCTGGCTGGTTTGCAGGGACCTGAATGCTTGTGAGCACAGGGTGTGAGTGCACTTACTCAGTGTGACTGTCTCATGACCTGCTGGGCTCACTTCTGACAAGTATTTGGGCTTCAGTATTATCTTGTGCATTCTAGTCTTAACATGTGTGCTCCACAGATTGGTTATGACATTCCTTTTCCTTTTCCTTATAATGGCAATATAACTACATTAAGGAAAGTTTTCAATAAAAAGATATAATTCTGTCACTGTGAGATGCTGTCAGTTGACGTGGTATTTAAAATCCCAGAGTGGGAGCTTCCTGTCAGATGTTAATAAGAGTGAAATGTTTAAGTAACTTTGGTGAGGCACAGAATAGTATTTAGTGACATCATGTCATTTAGAATGACACTTAAAAGATGTACATATAAATGAATAAGGAATTAAAAGTTATATGTATGCTGAGTTTATAAAATGTGTATATGAAAGAATATTTGGAAGGTAATATAGGAATAGTAGTTAAATTGAATTGACGAGAGAACGGGAGGTAATTTTCTCTTTCATATTCTCAATTTTCTAGAATTTCAAAGATTTGTTCAAAAATAAAAAGCCATTTGGGAAGAATTTGATGAGTCCTCATTCTAGTTTTGTCTTTGCTTGGTTGACCTTTTGTATCTCCTCTTAATTTCTTAGTCAGCTTTCTGGCACGAGGGTGATACTCTTTCCCCAAACCGGAAGAGTGCCGAGTTGTGGTATTGTGGACTGTTTGTCTTCACAGAGGAAGGAAGGCCACGTGCCATCCTGGTTCCCAGATGCTGGGCTGTTTCTAGGTGGAAAGTGAGAAGTCACTTGGGAAGCCATTTTGAAGTGAACTCTAGTGACTATGAAGGAAAGGAAGAGAGAAGGGTGGAGGGTACCAGCATCTGAAACGGGATTTTTAGCAGACCTGACAGGCTTGGCTGGGAAGGGAGAGAGGGGAGAATGAGGCCCGCACGGAAGCAGAGAGGATCCTGAAGCAAACTTCTTGGCACCCGGACTGGTGGGGATGCTTCAGAGAGAGATGGGGATCTGAGTGTCGACTGGGACCTCAGTATAATCAGTGGTGTTCATTTTTACATGGATCTAGACATAGCAATCAGAGCACAACCCCTTCATAGGAAGTACGTCTTGTCCCCATTTGCACTGTGTGAATTCCGGAACTGGGGTGCTGTGGCAGGTGTTGACTGTAATTAAATCCTCTGATGAGTACTGTGGAACTTGCCATAAAGTTAATTTTGAAAATGTTTCTGGTAGAATTTTATATCTGAATAAAGCAGTTTATACCTTGTTATCTGAAAAGTTACTTTTTTAGCAAGTAAAGTTTTAATTGAAGACAACACTTGTTGTGCTACTCCTGTTGGGGTGCTTGAAGGTGGAGAGGAGGTTCGGGTGGACAGGTGTCCTGTTGAGGCTCAGGGCACCTAGGGGCCCGGTGGGTCACATGGGTCAGTGCTGGCCAGACTTGAGATGTGGGGCTTGTAATTTAAAGTGCCAGAGCCCCACCTTGGCTCCTACTGAATCTCATGACTTGTAGCAGGGAGTGTTACTGCATAAATGTGGGGTCACTCGTGTTTGAGCACAGTCAGGCGGACTCCCTGCCTGCTTTTTCCCCACTACACGTGTTTGTGCTCATTATTTCCCCTTCAGGCTCCAGATCCTCCAGTGACTTTTTCTGTGAACAGAACTTGGGTTTTCTCCCACACATTTCTCTTAGGTGGTCTGATTTCATTTGAGTGGTTGTGACCACATCCTCCTGCCCTCTGGCAACTCACTCAGGCTGCAGAATGAGCACTGATTGTGAACTTCGTGTGTGGATCCGGGCAGGTGTCCCTTGGTGTCCTTGTTGAGTGACCACTGGCTGGGGTGCTGGGTTTAGGGGTGAACGCACAGACGAGTGACTCTTGCTCTCCCAGACGTTGAGGTGTTGTAGGGAAGGATCTTGGAGGACAATGAACTGCTTGCTGGCTGCTCTGGGGTGGGAGGTGGATGCAGAGCAGGGAACCACGTGTTCAGACCTTGGTGACCGCTCATGCTCACTATTGTCCTGTAAAGCTGGTCACAGGGGACCAGATGTTGGCCATTTTAAAAACTTTAATAATGAAATTGAAACTGGCAGAACTTTCTGTGTAAATAATTTCTTGGACAAGAATGTGGAGTTTAAAGTTTAAAACCTGTAAGGAGAGTTGTCAGTTGACAAACTCCACCTCTGCTATCTTTGTGATGCAGAATGACATGGAACCCAGCAAAGCCGTTCCCCTGAACGCTGCGAAGCAGGATGGGCCCGTGCCAAAGCCGCACAGTGTTTCCCTCAATGACACCGAGACGAGGAAGCTCATGGAGGAGTGCAAGCGGCTGCAGGGGGAGATGATGAAGCTGTCGGAGGAGAACCGGCACCTGAGGGTGAGTGTCCGCGTGGTCCCCGCTGTCAGTGACGGCTTTGACGCCCTTCTGGCAGTTGGCTTGGGTGCTGGCGGTCGGCGTGGCCTTGCCACTTCCTCTGTTGCTGGTGCAGCCTCCGTGTTCTGGGCCTGGTCTTGTCGGTTGCGGCAGCAGTGCCGTCCCCGCGAGGGGCCCCCGTTGTCCAGGGCGGGGCACTTAGGTGTGCTTAGTTGGAGTTAAGATGTGCTGTGAGTCACATAAGTGAGTGAAAGTCGGTCAGTCCTGTCTGACTCTTTGCAACCCGTGGATCAGTCCATGGAATTCTCCAGGCCAGAATACTGGAGTGGATAGCCTTTTCCTTCTCCAGGGATCTTCCCAACCCAGGGATCAAACCCAGGTCTCCCGCATTGCAGGCGGATTCTTTACCAGCTGAGCCACAAGGGAAGCCCCAAATCCCTGTTTTGTATTGTTATGTTGAAATAATACTGGGTTCTATTGGATTCAGTGAAAGATACATTATTAAAGCTAGCTAATTATATCAATTTTGGTACTTTTTTAATGGGCTTAGAAAATTTTAAATTTTGTGCATGGCTCCCATTGAAGGCCCCTGTGAGGTGGCTTAACCTGTGCTGAGATGATTTTTCTGGCTGTTTCTCCCTTTCCCAAGTGCCTCTCTGAGGCCCCTGCACTGAGCACCTACTTGGAGGGTGGAAAGATGGTCTCTGTTTCACAACCACACTCAACCCCGTGCCGTTTTAAGGGGGCTGTTGTTTGCACTTTCCCTTTACCTGCTGTGACCTCAGTTCTGTGTTTGGTGGACGGTTTGCTCCTCAGCGTGCTGAGCCCAGGTGTTCAGAGAGCTGAGGCCTGAATGTCAGGAACTGCCAGGCTGACCAGACTGGGAGGCAGGTGATGGAATTGACTGATGTTCTCTAGGAGATGTTGTTTGAAGAAGCATCCTGCTGTTTAAAAGATAAAAGAGCCTTGAAGACCGCTGGCGCATGAGTTGACCTCTGGCCCTTTAATAGCTCACATCAAGGCTGGCATTGTGGCAGCCTTCCGGGCAGGATCTCCCCACTGCCCTTCACCTCCCCACCTCCGCTTCCTCATCCAGCCTGTTCGTCAGAGTCTGCTGTGAGCTCTTACCTCACGTCCAGGCCACACCCCAGACCCAGGGAGGCAGAGTCATCGGGAGTGCCTTTTAAAGTTCTCTCTGGGACCAAGAGTCATTGTGGTGTCCACATAGGACTCACCAGAACAAGACCCAAATCCACAATGCCTCTGAGAAGTCAGTTATGTGGGTAGACAGCATGACGAGAAGTGCGTGGGGTGTTACTAGTGAACGCACGAGGGGAGGCAGTGCAAGAAGTGAGACCAGCTTGTGCTGAGGTGAATGAGGGGTTGCCCCTTCTGTGGTCAGGGTGATAGGCCAGGTGAAGCCAGCTGCCTCGGTGCACAGGTGTGGGTGTTTTCCAAGGTCATTCTGCAGCTGGTGAAGTGTCATAACAGCCTCCTCCTTTGAGTGACTGCTATCGTGTTACTGAGAACCTTGTCCCCTAAAGTCCCAGACTGACTGTCAGAAATTGCTATGTGAGACAGCATCAGTCAGGATGGAGTGGCCGCTCTGGTCTGGAAGTGGAGACCACCTTGGAGAAAAGTGGTCTCCAGGCCAGGTGCAGAGCCTTGGGGGTGGGGTCCTGCAAGCAGCACTCCTCCTCTGTTGTGTCCCTCCCTCCTTTCTCACAAAACAGGGTCCTGTGTCTCCTCCTTGGTCCAGGCCGGGTGCCAGCCCTTTACTCACACCCTCCCTCTCCCCCAGTCCCTCAAGGTCTCAGCTCTTCCTGTGTGGGGCTGTCTTGCCACGTGTCTGTAAGCCGAACTCTGACTAGCACTCACCTGTTTCTGGTCGTCTGTGGCTGAAGGGCCCATTGTGAGGACAGTGTGGGCCCCCTGGGTCACCTGTGTATGGCTCTGTTGTCTGTCTGTGGATTTGTAGCTTGTGGTCTGATGCACATTTGTTTTGAAACCTCTTTTCGTGCCTGTGTTTTTTCCTAGGATGAAGGCTTACGGCTCAGGAAGGTAGCACATTCGGATAAACCTGGATCCACTTCAGCTGCGTCCTTCAGAGAGAACGTCACCAGTCCTCTTCCTTCACTTCTTGTTGTCATTGCAGCCATTTTCATTGGATTCTTTCTAGGGAAATTCATCTTGTAGAGTGAAGCATGCAGAGTGCTATTTCTTTTTTTCCTCTTGACCAGAAAAGATTCGTTTACCTGCCATCTCACTGGTAGTGTGGCCCACGGTGACCATGTGGCCCACGGTGACCATGCTTTGTGTGTACAGCGTCATGTAGGCCTCGCCCGTAACGGTCTCACGGTTAGAAAGAAACACGTAAGAACAGAGTGCTGGGCTCCGGACAGCGCCATCGTCACCACACCGTCCCTAGCAGGTGTCATTGCACATTCAGTCCTTTATGAAATTCATAAATAAAGAATTGTTCTTTCTTTGTGGTTTTAATAAGAGTTCGAGAATTGTTCAGAGTCTTGTAAATGTTATTTTAATAATCCCTTTAAATTTTATCTGTTGCTGTTACCTCTTGAAATATGATTTATTTAGATTGCTAATCCCACTCATTCAGGAAATGCCAAGAGGTATTCTGTGGGGAAATGGTGCCTCGTACAGTGTAAATTTTCTCCTTCACCTTTGCTAATATCATGGCAGAATTTTTCTTATCCCTTGTGAGGCAGTTGTTGACTGAGTTTTTCATCCTTCCAATCCTGTCCCATGGTATTTAACACAAAAATAATAAAACTGTTAACAGATTCTTGCTCGATAGCTTGTTGTGTCTGTCGTGTCCTGAGGCGGGTGCCAGGGAGCGCGCTGTGTGGCGATCTGGGTTGTGAAACGCATGATTTACCTCACGGAAACCCTTGCAAGTGTCATGGTATTTGTGGTTCAAAGGCCTCATTCCTTTAAGGAAAGGAATTGATAAGATTTCAGGACACTTTTGGTATTTTGGAAGGTCATAATCCATTTGTCTTCAAGATAATACAAAATAAGCAAATATCATGAGAATTTTAAAAAGTGCTGTAATGTTAGTCAGTTTACGTGTCTGCCCTGTGGCGCGATTCTGTTTAATTTATCCTGTTCTTAGGTTCTTGAGTGTCTGTCTTCTCAAGAAAGACTAATTTTCCTTGGTTCTAATCACTGCTTTTTGACCAGCCTAGTGCTTTTGTAGCATCTCAGAATAATACTTAAAAGTACTCCTGCGGCTCCCCCCTGCCCTGGTCCAATTTGACATGTGAGGTAACATCTATTATGGAATGTTGGTATTACCGAGTAAGCCTGGGCAATTCCTTCGTGAAAAATGACCTTCTTTGCAAGTCTCTGTGTCAACCACGTGAAGTGGGTTTTCAGTGTAAGTGCGTGGCAGTGTCTGGTATACTTCCCTGCACTTAAGTCTTATGTCTCATTTAGTTCTGTGTTGGCATAGAAAATCTTGAAACTAGAAAAAATAGATTGACTTTTTCTACTAAGTATAATCTAATCCAAGCAAATTTTGAGTTTTGAAAATAGGTGTTGGTTTTGTAAAAGAAGCACTGATATCTGAAAGGGAAGTTGGACTTGGGGACCTGGCGTGCAGTGAAGGATGTTGGCCCCACGTCTGTGTGTGCATTTTATGAAGGAGAGAAACAGCCTGAAGTATTTGGTTGCATTTTCATTTCAGATGTGTTTTGGGTTTGTCAGGTCCATGTGCTATATGGTGTCTTCTAGAAAACCCTTTTGCCTGTGTGCACGAGTTATGAGAACACACGCATGTCTCTGGAGCTGCCTGCCTGCCCAGGGCCCAGGGTGGATGCTCTTTCTGCTTAGAACCTGGGAACGCACGCTGGCAGCAGCCTTGCCATCCCGCCCCGTCAGTGCAGTAGCAGGCACTCCCTGGCCTAAATCTCTCCCTGTGATCAGTGTTACTGGTGATGAGCATCAGGCCGGCAGTTTGAGAGCCGTCAGTTTTCAAGCTAAATTTAGCAGAATCCCATTTGATGGGAATCCTGTGTAGTTAGGGTTCGTTTTGTTCAGCTCCTTTGATTTTTGATTGAGGGCTCTGAGGCCTTTTTGGGGACTGAGAACTTCCCTCGTGTCTCACGGGAGGTGGAGGCAGGGCCAGACCAGGAAGCCTGCTCTCTGGACTCCAGCTTCCTGTCTGTTTCTGATAACTTTGACATGACAGGAATAGTGGACATTAATATGCTGTTTAATAACTGTGAAATTTCCTGTCCTGAGATGAAACCACAGGCCGCTATGGAATAGTCTCACCTACATGTCTGGCTTTAATGTTTAGGCTAGGACTACCCCCTCCCAACTGGTAAGAGGTAAATGCATTTTCCGGAAGGCATTTCACAGACTGCGTGATGCAGTGGTTGGTCTTAGCTGGGAACCATTTACAACATAAAAGTCCACGTGGGCTCCTCCTCTGCTTTACATTCCAGGAAGCACTCTGACTGTATGGGAGGCGCCTCATTTCTGTATGAAGTGTGATTTGGTTGCTTTATGACAGTTACTTGAGAAGAGTCCCGACTGTATTAATTGACTGGTAATATATAGGCTAAACTATCTTTAACCCTTCCATGTTTAGAAATCTTTGCTCTGCCTGCCTGCTTACTTGGAATGTAAGCGTGCCGGGAGCGCACTGTTGACATCACCGAAGCCACAGCCACGTAACTAAGGCCTTAACGTTCTTACGTGATGCTAAGTGCACCGCCTTCCTGCGTTCTTTCTGTAACTAATGTACGTGATTTTGTCCATTCTTGTATTTACAAGAGACAGATTTAAGAGTTATATTCTGAGTGTGTCATATGTCACCTTAAAAAATGACATTTGGAAAAATGTATCAAAGTTGGTAATTCTCGTCAGGGAAAAGTAATATTCTTAATTTCTCCTTCTGTTATCTTAGCTCAGAAGTTCCCCTAAAACGGATGTTGTCTGCCATGGGATTTAGTTCTGGATTGTAATCATTCAAAATATATCACTTTGAAAACAAGTTTTACCCATAAGGTAAAAAAATACATTTCCTTACAGGGTTTATCCCTGAATTGTGATCTTCTGCCATTTTAAAAACATTCAAGCACTAATTTTCCCAGAGCTTTGCACATTGCTTTTGGTAATTCTGGTATGTGCATAGATTTTAAAACATTGACCTTTATGAGAATTAGGGGACGATCAAGCTTTTACCATGTGGAAAAACAACAAAACAAGGTAAATAAGTGATCTTCATATGCTAGCTTTCAAAGGGAGATAAACTATCGTGTGAATAAATAAACTGTTCAAAAGTGTGGTGAAGTGTCATTTTCCTTTCTAAAAAACAGCAACAGGGGATTTGATCTCCATGGAATACGGCCATGTGCGTGCTCATGTTGTGTCAGGGCGTGATGGCGTGTCACTCACTGGGACTCGAGTCCGCTGGCAGGTGGTCGTCTCTTAGTGACCTTGACCTGGAGGTCAAGGGCTTTGGGTAGGAGACGGGGACAGCTGCACTCCAGTCCCGCCCTGAGAGCCTAGCTTCTGGAGAGCTCTGGGCAGCCGTGGCCTCTTGGGAACTCCCAGCCTGTGGGGTGGGCGCAGAGAAGTGAGAACATCACCCTCGAAGGGAGAGAGTTTGGTCTTCCTGCGTTTCTGATTGTAGAAATCATGAGGTGTGCATTTTAGGCAATTTGGAAAATAAATTATATTAAAAAACTAATGCCAAGTTCTGCCATCCAGCATCAGTTTCTGTGACTGTTTCCCTATAATTGTACTGATCTAGCATAACCATAAATTACATACAACTTTGCATCTTTTTTTAACTTAAGCTTTCTCAGGTTTATTGAAAACCAAGTATAAGTGACTGCAAAAATGCTTTTTGTGATCCTAAAGTATCTTTATGATCACATTCTTGACTGTAAGGTTTTGAGCATTATGGTGTAAAGCTCGACTAGCCAGGTAATTCCGTTTCTAATTATTCATACGTTCCCTAATACCACATTGCTCTTGTTTTAAAACTGGTTTTCTTGTTTTCCAGTTGTTCCGGTGTGTATTAATAACACCCACCTTGGAAAAGGTGTAGGAAACTACTAAGATAGCTATTTATTATGTTAGATTTCAGTGGTGGGTGACCAGACCCATGCATTAGCGGGTGTGATGCACTTCAGAAGGTGTCCTGACACTTGACTGGTACCTGCGGAGATACCCCTTAATTGGTGGGGGGTGGAGACTTGGCATGATCTTTTGTTTTTAAGCTCCAGTCATTTTAATCGGCAGCCAGAAAACTGCTTTAAATGCTAAAGCAAGGTACGAAATTGGTTTTAAGACTGAAGTCTTAACAATATAGGTAACCTGCATTTTCAAAATTCTTAGTATGTTAACCTTTATTAAGTTGCAGGCATCACTTGTAGGGATTGCTACTGCACGAGCTGTCTGTCAAGTTAGATTGGTTAGAACACCAGTAAAGTGTCCAAAAATGAGTGATTTAACAAGTGTTTTGAGGTTCAGCTTTAATAACTGCTTTGCTAGCAGACACCCAGAGTGATTACCCACCTGAGAAATGTGTTTCACCCATCATGTTTCTCAAAGCACAGAATGGTTTTCAAGATCTTTATCACAGTGTACCAGGTGTTACTCTTTGGTCAACTTGTAGTCCTCATCCCCGTTACAGCGATATAGGCACTGTCCTTAGCACCTTTGTCGGGGAGGGCCAGACAGGCTTAGGGAAGTGAAGGATGCTCGGGTGTACGGGCTCTAGGTAACAGGTCAGGCGTTGGATCCTGGTGATGTGCTCCTGGAGCCCGGGCTCTTACCCACTGAGGTCCATCTCGTGGAGGGGGTGCCTCGTGTCCTGTCCTAGTCAGCACTGTCTCTGGTGTGGTCCTTCTGTGATGCCTGTGGTCGACTGCACAAATGATGCAGCCCTCCCTCTGCCCGAGGATGGATGGGTTCCAAGGTTCCCCTAGGAAACCATGACCCAGGGGTGTCCAACAGTCAGTTGTATGAAATGACTGAGTCCCATCAGCTCTGTTGTATCCATGATGCACAGCCCACACACGCCAGAGGGCAGACTGGAACTTTGGAACCTTGTGGTCCTGAATTTTCTAAGACCTTTTCCCTTGCCTTTATTTCCTGTAGAGTTGAAATAACTGGCCAGTAGCAATCTCAGCTCTTAAATAAAGACAGGATGAGCATAGCCAAACAACATTTATCAACGTCACATAAGCAGGAGAGTGTGGAACTCAGAAACTGGCTTATGTGTGACCTTCACAGCTGGAGGAACAGTGTGTGACTTCAGTCTTTAATCTACATGGTCCTTAAATATTTAATTAAACCAAGAGTATGGATTTTGATCATTCACAGTCTAAAATTGTGATACTGTTGATAATCCCTGGAGAAGGAAATGGTGACCCACTCCAGTATTCTTGCCTAGAGAATCCCATGGACAGGAGTCTGGCAGGCTACAGGTTGCAAAGTCGGACATGACGGAGCGACTTCACTTTCACTTTATAATCCTACAGAGAACAAAAGAGATCAAGTGATGTACACACCTAAGGAACTTGAAAAATGTAGATTTTGGAGGGGAAAGAAATAACTGACAACTGAGTTACAAAGAGAGTTATGAAGAATTGCAGGTACTTGTCCATTTGACTTTTCTAGCAGTAAAAATTCCTCATTTTAGTGAATTTCTTGTTTTAAGAAGTAGAGGTTTATCGGGAGTTACATAAAGAATTTAATGTAGTTTTGGGGGCAAACTTGCTTTTTCATCGTGTGCTGTTTTAATCCTAAGTGTGTATCCTTAACTGTGCAGTATGTAGATAAATATACAAGGGTGTGTAGCAAGCTACTTTGATTTAAATTTAGGGAAATACTTGATTTGAAAAATTCCAACTAACTTTTGAGAAGCAAAGGGAAGCTTTGTTGCAAAGTATTTCTTCGAATGCCCTTCTGTACTTTGCCATCAACTAAGTTTTGTGAAATAACTGAAATAAAAATCAGAATTTCTTGTAAAAGGTTAATGATCATGTTTAATTTATCAAGTTTTCATCTTCTCAAGGGAAAAATGCTCTTAGACCGTGAGCACCCCCGCCCACCCCCATGGAATTTGTTAACTGGGGAATTTCCTTACACGTTTTAAGAAACTAGTTTCTTACCAAGATCCTACATTCTACAATGAGGAAATGGCTTAAGAATCTTAATTTTTAATTGGGTAAAGTGTTCCTTTGTCAGACAAGTGGTGGGTGGAATTTTAGGGAGGTAAGTACATTGGAATATGTGCTTAGGTTCTTGACAGTGAACTTTATAAAGTGCTCAAAATTTGTGTGTTTGTCCTTGTAGTGTTTGCACCGAGAGGCCATACGAGGGCACATGCTGTTCCAAGTTTTTAACAACTTAATATCGCTGTATCTGGTTGAGGCAGTAAACATACAGATGTTTCCAAGAAGTGGGTTTCAAGCTATGTAAATAACATTTCTTTCCATCCAATACTTAGATCCCTTAACTCTAAAAAAGTACCTTGCAGAGAGAGGCCTGGTTGGATTGCACCACCGACTCAGTGGACATGAATTTGAGCAAACTCTGGGAGATAGCCAAGAAGCCTGGCACGCTGCAGTCCATGGAGTCACAGAGTCAGGCACGCCTGAGTGAGCAACAACGGAGGCCAGTAGGAGACAAGGCTTCCATTTGCCTGTGTCCCCACCCCAGGGTCGCAGGGCTGAGATGGGCGTGCCTGCAGGATGGGGTCACCTTTCCCCTGGGGCTTCGTTTTTTTCACTATGAACTTTTCCTCAGCTTTGACATTTCATTTTTCTGTATTTGCCTTTGATTTCTTGGCTCCTTTTAAAAAGTAAATCATCTACAGCAGAAACAAGCACAACATTAGTGGTAAAGCAACTGTACTCCAAGAGAAAGGAAAAGAGAAAAGGAACTCATCAGAGAGAAGGACTGATGTCCCCTCTGTACTCTTTCCTGAGGGCACTTCCCTCAGGCAGACCGCTGAGCTGCGGTGTCCGGGGGTCCTCGTTCTTGCATCAAGATGTTACCCCTCTAGTACGTCACCATCAGCACGTGGCGTATTTGCCTGTCATAAGCTCTGACATAAATGCCATCCTTGACTCAGCGTGCTGTCGAGTTCTCCCTCCCCTAGAAGTTCCTGGAGGCGCGCACATGCCCGGAAATCTCCCTTGGCGTGTCTCGTTCAAGTTCCAGGACCTAACACACCACGTTCTCTGCCCTGCCAGCTCGCACTCGTCACAGGGATGTTTTCTGTTGCTGTCAAGGCTGGCATTGAAATTGAGATGGCAAGACCCCGAAGGTCCTGGCCCTTCTGCTAAAGCTGCATGTCTCATAGTTGGGTTTCATTGTAGGAGGGAGATAGGAAGGTGGGCAAACGCTGCCCTACAAGCTGCCTGTGTGATGTGTGTACACAGACGCACAGAACTTGAGCTGTAAGGACGGTGAGTCTACGTGGAGGGAGGCAAGAATGCAGGTCCGTGTGTGGGACCCTCGTGTGGTCATGCTGCCTTGCTGTCTGCTTTAAGCATGTGCTGTGGGCTGTGTGTTCGTATGTGTGTTGGACGGAGGAGGTTTTTCTTGGATGTTTTCAAAATGGAGAAATGTAAATGCTGGGGCTTCCGACTTTGGGGAAACTCGGATTCACTTCCTGTTTGAAGGCTCTGTCTTCCTTCCGGGTTGGTGGGACGAGTCCTGGACCTCATCTTGTGGGACTAGTGGCAACTCCTTCCCTGAGCCAAGCACTGGCGGGCGTGGGCTGGGGTACGATGACACCAGGTTGGGGTTGAGTTCTGGAAGGTGGGATCCAGGGTAATCTTATTCTCAGGCGACAATAGATGCCTGAAGACACCTGACCTTCATCAACAGGTGGTTGGGCCCAGAAGATCCAAAGCGTCATCAGCTTGAAACACCCTTAAAGTCTGAGGAGCAATGGAAGCCACTTCTAGGAGGAACCGTTGTAGGTCAGGGCTTATGTAACTCCTCTCTGGAGCACCTTTTAACAGAGGAGAACTGGGAGGACTGGCCTTTCCAGGCTACTGTGTTGAGCCGAGTCCTGGTCCCAGGCCTGGGCCTCCCCGTGCCCCACCGTCTTGGAGAAGAAGGTGGATGAAGCTGCAAAATTGGCTTTTGTTGTTGTTTAGTCACTAAGTCGTGTCCAACTCTTTGTGACCCCATGGGGTGTGGCCTGCCAGGCTCCTTTGTCCATGGGATTCCAGGCAAGAAGATTGCAGTGGGTTGCCATTTCCTCCTCCAGGAGATCTTCCTGACCCAGGGATCGAACCTAGGTCTCCTGCATTGGCAGATGGGTTCTTTATCGCTCAGTCACCAGGGAGGCCCCCAGATTGGCTTAATGATGTTCAGTTCAGTACAAAGGAGAGCACACTTTGGTTTCAGTCTCTCAGTACTGGATGTATTAAATAAGTAATTTTCTGCTTTTGAAAATCTTGGCATCAAGACAATATTCCACACTTACTACACACTGCATTAGTGGCTAGAAGCTTGTGGCCACGATATGGTTTCAGAATTTAAGCATTTTGCAACCCAGGCTCTTTACAGCTGGCCCTTCAACCAGTTAACTCAGATGACTAGCTATATATGTGGTGTTTAGTGTTACAGTTTCGAGTATGAAGCATGAGTTGCTTGGGAAGGAAGCATGTCAAAGGGTTTACTAGCCTGGGCCCTGGGCTGACATGGCATGGGTTATGTTCCGAGTTTGGTCACATCCCTGGTTATGACCTGGGGTGTTTTTTCTCTGCACCCCAATTCTTCCTCTCGTAAGAGGGCGTCCTACCCACGCCTGCTTCACTGAGCGTGAAGGGGGTGGGAAAGCAGAGCCTGGTGCCAAGCGGACGCTCAGCAGATGGAAGCAGGTGTTGTCCACCTACAAGGGAGGCAGAAAGTGGCTGTTGTCTGATTATTTGGGTCAAGAGTGCAATATCCAGAGAGGGGACTGCTTGACATTTTGAAGTGAACCAGATCTGCTGAATGCAGTGCCTGGTCGAATGCAAACACCTTTAACTGACCCTGGATTTGAAGAAGAGAGGAGCCTGGGTTCAGGTTTCAGCTCCGTCCTTGCACACGGTGCGACCTCCGCAAGGCCCCCTTGGCAGCCACACGCCTGCTGGTCACATTTCCCATGCAATCCAGGAGGGTGTGGTGAGGACTGAAGGGCACTTTAAAGAACCCAGCATAGTTTGGGGTACATAATAAGCATATTAAAATTGGTGTTTGTACTCTGTCCTTTGATCATGTATCAGAAAGATACAATAAGTATTTAAAAGTTTCTAACAGCTGCTTAATGGAAGTGAGGACCTTGAGTTAGAAAATGTAAAAATACCTTCACATTTAGAGAAGGGGGTTGTTCTTACTGTGTTACACGTGATGCATTTTGGTTTTTTATTTCCTTTTTTTTTTTCTGAATGTGAAGGTGACACTGACTTTAGAAGCTTAGAAATTATAGAGATGCATATGGTAGAAAAGAATTCTGAGATGCATATGGTAGAAAAGAATTCTGATACTTCTCCCCAGAGATGGCTTACCAGCAGCTTCTTGAATGCTGAGCTAAGTATCAAGTACTTATATACTTATATATATACTTGATATATATCTTTATGTATATATACACTTGATATACTTACATCAAGTATAGAGTTAGTATAATATTTGATGTAAATATACAATAATTACTGAAGTCCAATACTTTGGCCACCTGATGCGAAGAACCAACTCATTGGAAAAGACCCTGATGCCTGGAAAGATCAAAGGCAGGAGGAGAAGGGGAGGACAGAGGATGAGATGGTTGTATGGCATCACCAACTCAGTGGACATGGGTTTGAGGAAACTCTAGGAGATAGTGAAGGACAGGGAAGCGTGATGTCCATTGTAAGTCCATGGGGTTGCAGAGTCAGACACTGTTGAGCGAATGAACAACACCACATACAAGTCTAGTTCTGTGTGGGTTGTACTGGGCTGCAGTGGGGTCATCCTGGGGAGAGTTTGGGTCCTGCTGAGGGCACCCCCAAAGCCCTTTCCCTGAGAGGCAGCAACGTATCCTCTTCCTGTCCACAGCTCGTTAGCTATTGTGCTAAACCACCTGGTCTTAGGAAACACTCCTTAAAATCTCAGTCTCAAGATTGTAACCGCTGTGACATGTTTGAAATGAGAATCACTAGAATTCATTGGTTTCGAGTAACACCTGTGCTCCTGGCTTCTTTCAGGTTTCCTAAAACTAGGTCACTAACTAGTAGGTTTCCTAACCTCCAGAGCTTGCCATTTGGCTTTAGCTGAGAGGCACGGCTGGGTTTTAAAGCAAGCAGGGATATTGGAAGTGTGGTGTGACCTCCACGGGGTACCTGGGGGGATACTCTTTGAGTTCCAGGTGTCAGTGGGGTTGGCCTTTGTTCCAGGGGATGGATGGGGCTAACAGCTTTCTAAGAAGATTTGGACGTTTTGTTTAAATTTGACACCTTCAACCCCCTATCCCTCAGACCCTTCCATTTTTTTAAGTTAAATGATAACCACCTTTTCATTTTTAAAAATAGTAAATCAAAGGCTGTGTGTGTGTTTGTGTGTGCGGGTGTGTGTGCTCAGTCGCTTAAATTGTGTCCATGTCTGACTCTTTGAGACCCCATGGGCTGCAGCACACCAGGCTTCCCTGTCCTTTGTCATCTTCCAGAGTTTGCTCAGATTGATGTCCGTTGAGTCAGCGATGCCATCCAGCCATCTCATCCTCTGTTGCTGTCTTCTTTTGCCTTCAATCTTTACCAGCCTGTTGGTCTTTCCCAAAGGCTGGCAAGCTCACAAATGAATTGTAAAACTTAATTCTGCCACCAGGTGGCAGGGCAGTCTCAAGTCTTGAGGGGGACGGGCCAGCCCAACGAGCTGGTTTATCATCTCAAACAAATCAGACTTTTGTGTTTATTACGCACAGTGTCATTACCAACTGAGGGAAGCGTTTGTCTTGATTCTAAGGATAGATACGAAACTTCTCCCCTCTCCTTCAGAAGATAACAGATAGCTGATGTAAAGTTTGTTTTTCCATTATAAAATTGGGATAATTATAGCAATAATGTGGGTAAACGCTAGTAATGTCTTTAATGAAAAGATGCTATAGAATAATACCTTTAATTTCATTACTGACTTTCATTGTAAGCTTTAATTTTTTATGATATCTGATAATTGCGTAAGGTGTTATATGTTTTTTCTATCTGATTCTTGAGGAGCAGCTTTTTAAGTTAACAATTGAAGTGGTTGAATTCTGGGTTCCATGTGCACACCCTGCCCACCTGGCTAATGTGTGAGAGGCCTGTATACTGACTTTCAGGTTGAACCTTGGCAAGGGAAGAGGGAAGCTTCAACACGGGCTTGAAAACAACAGAAATTTAAAAAGTAAATCTCCTAAGCAGAGACATCACATTGCTGACAAAGGTCTGTATAGTCAAAGCTATGGTTTTTCCAGTAGTCATATAGAATGTGACAGCTGGACCATAAAGGAGGCTGAGTGCTTAAGAATTGATGCTTTTGAACTGTGGTGCTAGAGAGACTCTCTAGAGTCCCTTGGACTGCAAGAAGGTCAAACCAGTCAATCCTAAAGGAAATCAACCCTGAATATTCATTGGAAGGACTGATGCTAAAGCTGAAGCTCTAATGCTTTGTCACCTGATGGAAAGAACCGACTGACTCTGATTCTAGGGAAGATTGAGGGTAGGAGGAGAAGGGGGTGACAGAGGATGAGATGGTTGGATGGCATCACTGACTCAATAGACATGAGTTTGAATAACCTCTGAGATGGTGAAGGACAGGGAAGCCTGTGGTGCAGTCCATGGGTTCGCAAGGAGTCAGACACAACTGAAGAGACTTAGCTTGCACACACATCTTCACAGCAGAGTGTTTCCTGACAGTCTCAGTCTATGGCAGTGATGCTCCTGGCTAGAGATGCCTGTGGTGCTCACCTGGGTCATCCCACCTGCAGCAGCCCTACAGACATCTCCCTGACCAGCGTCCAAGGATGTGGCTGGACAGGCCTTGTGGGTCTTATGACTGCAGAATGCACCTCAGCAACAAGCGTCAGGAAACTTTGGGAAAAAGAAGATTTATGACTCACCAGTCCTGGAGGACCTGCGGCACACCCGGACCACACACTGAGGTCAAGGTCGAGGGAGGGAAGGAGTGAGGACCTGGGGCTCGGCATTTATTAGGGTCCCAGGTGGGGTGCTTTGTGTTTTGTAGGTTCACTCTTTATTGGCAAATTGAAAGCATAAGGGTAGGAACTGGGGTGCAGGCAGAGAGGAGTGGGTCACTTGAAGGGTCAGTTATCTGGGTCACCCAGGGCCTTCTGAAATGGGACCTTCCTGGGTGGCCGGCCTCTCACCGAGTTGTGTAGCTGGATGTCTTTGAAGAGGGTGCCTCCATAGTCACAAGCTGATGGTCAGGAACTTACTGTCCTGGGGGTGGAGCTGGCCTTGGAGCCTGGACCCAGTCCTCATCTATGCAAACCCTACACCTGGGCAGGTGGGCAGAGGGGACGATGCCTCTGGATGAGCAGCTCTGGTCCCATGGCCAGTCTGGAATTGAATGGCAGTGTCTCCCCTGCGATGAAGGGGGCATCTTCCCCTCTGCCTGGCACAGTGCACCAAGACGAAGGAAATGATTGGCCTGCTCCACAAACAGCTCCTTCTGAAGCTGCCAGCCTTGAAGGGAAAAGAGGGCGGGGGCCACTGGGACCGTCTGCTTCTCATTAGGCTGTGCAGAGAGTGAGCATGGGTGGAGTTCATTACCGCCAGTATATGGTTTATCCTAAGGATGAATAAATACACTTCCTCGACCTACCTCAATGGAAAGGAATGGTGCCTCAGGACACTTATCAATTAAAAAAAATCTGATTTTAACTTTTGGGGAACAGTTTTAGATTTATTCCTTTGTATACCATTTCTAATGATGTTCTTTGACTTCTAAGAAGACATTTTTGATTGACCGTAAAGAATAAAACAATCTTTGTGGTGTCCAAACCATGTTCCACAAATTCAGCCTGGAACCATCTGTAAAAAGGAAACAAACCAACCAAAAGATGCCACACAGACTTTCAGAGATTAGAATGTAACCTTTAAGAAAATGCTGACTGCAAAGCAGGCATTCCATTGAGTTTTGACGTAGTTTGGATGGTGTATTTCCTGTGAAATTGACTCGGCTCTGAAGGCCCACCTGCCTTTTCTCCACATCACTCCCTTCCTTCTGTACCCATAGACCCTGCCATTGTTTGGGGTGACATTTGCCAGGTAAAAACATTGACACTGCTTGTTGGGGGGATGATCATGTGATATGAGCAGTCAGAAGTAAGTGGGAGACTGCTGGAAGCTACTGGGACATTTCATTTTCTTATTTTTGCATATGTCATTTTTTTCCTTGATACTGTTTTCCAGATTGAAATGTGAATTTGGTTGGCTTTGCCTCTAGTGGTCATCTTGGGACCATGAAGTAAAGACTGAGGATCGTAGACCTTTTCTCCTGCCAGCCTTCCCACCCCTCACAATTGATCAAAGGTGTCCATTCTACTTCCAATATCAGGCAGAGGAACTGGGAAACCTGACTGCCATTGGCAGGGTCTGTGGCTTCCCAAAAGATTCTGCTGTGTTTGAATGGTGTTCCTCAGCTCTGATGTGTCCTAGCCTGCCCTTGCTACAGCCTGTCTTTTAAATAATTTATCTGAAAATGCCATCATTTCATCTATATCCTGGGAGGATATTATTGCTGGGTGTACTATCTAGGTTTGCAGTTATTTTCTTTCAGTCCTTTAAAAATATGCTTCCAATGTCATTGGCTCCCACTGGTCCTGTAAGAAGTCAGCCACCAGTCTATTTATCACTCCTTTAAAGGAATTTGCCTTTTGGTTCAGGTTGTTTGGGACTCTCTGTGCTTCCTGGACCTGCATGTCTCTTTTCTTCAGCAGGTTAGGAATGTTTTCAGCCGTTATTTCTCCCACTAGGTTTTCTTTTCCTTTCTCTTTCTCTTCTCCCTCTGGGGCCCTTATACGGCAATGTTTGTAAGCCTGATGTTGTCTCTTAAACTATCTTCTTTTTTTTTTTGCTTTTTGCTGGTTCTGGTGGGAGTGATTTCTACCAGACTGTCTTCCAGATCCCCAGTGTATTATTCTGTATCATCTAATCTGCTCCTGGTTTCCTCTAGTATATTTTAAAAATTTCAGTTATTGTATTCTTCAGCTCTGATTCAGTTCTTTTTAATATTTTATCTCTTTGTTGAAGTTCTCAATGTGTTCCTCCATTCTTCTGAGTTCAGAGAGTAGTTTTATTACTGTTACTTTCTAATATTTATTTTTATTTATTTGACTGCACTGGATCTTAATCACAGCTGGTGGGATTTAATTACCTGACCAGGGACTGAAACCTGGCCCCCACATCAGGAGTGTGGAGTCCTAGCCTCTGAACCACCAGGGAAGTCCCTGCTCTTGACTCCTTACCTGGAAGATTGCTTATCTCTGTTTTGTTTAGTTCTTTTCCTGAAGTTTTGTCTTGTTCTTTTGTTTGGGACATATTCCCTTGTCTCCTTATTGTGCCTAACAGTCCAAAACATATGGACATTGGTGTTTTGCAAAAGCTCCATGTGATTTTAATGAGTACCGAGATTGAGATTTTTCCCAGCATAAAATATGATAAAGGTAATACTAAAAGGGAAAACAACAGCCTAATCTCACACATGGGTATAGCTGAAAAAATAAAATATTAATATATAAAAATCAACTGTCATAAAAATTTCACTAAATAGACTTTATTGCAGCAACACATGTATGAGTCCTTCACAGAAAAGTTATGAGCATAATTTACTACTTTGCATTTCCTGTGGAGAAAACCCATAAGAATCTATCAATACATGTTGAAAATTTAACAACCAAATAAAAACTTTTTAATACGAATGGAAAGAAATTACTGAGATGTAATAAAATCTGTTTGGTAGATATTGTAATTCCTACCAATACCTGGTTTCTATCTCCTTCCAGCCATCCAGATGATTACACTTTTCGGTCGCCTTGAAGCTCTGTGGGTGGAGTCATGGTGCGGGTGGGGGAGGTGAGAACCCACTATGCTCTTCCTTACTCGGTGATCCAGGAGGCTTTGTGCTGTGTTGGCAGATCCATGGGATCAAGACATTGTGTTTTTCCATGGGGAAAAGCATGCCTGGGGTTTATCCAGCCCCAGTGTGTGAATCCACTGAGATTTTTGGAGTTGCTTGTTACCACAGAGAAGATAACCTCTTTTGACCAGAGGTTTTGGGAAAAGTTTGCCTGCAAAGGGCCCAGATAGTAAATATTTCAGATATTACAGGACACGTGGTCTCTGTCACAACTACTCAACACATCCACTGTAGCAAAGAGCCACCATAGATAGTATGTAGTTGAGGAAGCATGCCCTGTTCCAGTAAAACTTAATTTATAAAAGTGGGCAGTGGTTGAAACATACACCATACAGCATTTCTGGGTCTGACTTACTTTATTAACATAAGACGCTCCTGGTCCAACTGTGTTGCTGCAAATGGCAAAGTTTCACTCTTTTCTATGGGTGAGTAGTAGTCCATTGTGTGTGTGTATTTGTATTCACACATCCAGTTATCAGTTGACGGACACTGAGTTTGTTTCCACGTATTGGCTATTGTCAGTAATGCTGCTGTGAACATTGGAGTTGCAGGCACCTTTTCTAGTTAGTGTTTTCTTTTTCTTTGAATACAAACCCAGGAGTGGAATTGCAGGGTCATATGGTAGTTCTGTTTTTAATTTTTTAAGGAACCTCCATACCGTTTTCCACAGTGGCTGCATCAATTTACATCCCCACCACCGCTGTATTAGGGTTCCCTTTTCTCCACACCCTCGCCAGCATTTATTATTGTCACTTTGGTGGTAGTCTTCTGACAGGTATGAGGTGATATCTCGTTGTGGTTTTGGTTTTCATTTCACCAGCCTGTTGACCATTTTTGTATGTCTTCTTTGGGGAAATGTCTATTCCTCTGCTCATTTGAAAATTGAATTGTTTGCTCTTTTCATCGACTCAATGGACAAAAGTTTGAGCAAACTCTGGGAGTTGGTGACGGACAGGGAAGCTGGCATGCTGCAGTCCATGGGGTTACAAAGAGTCAGACACGACTGAGTGATGGAACAACAATATGAAAATATATATGAACATATAAAGATATGTACATACCTATATATTTGGCCATGCCTCATGGCTTGTGGGATCTTGGTTCCCTAACCCGGGTTGAACCCGGACTGCAGCAGTGAAGGCACTGAATCCTGGCCACTAGGCCACCAGGGAGCTCCCTGTTTGTTTGCTTTCCAGTTGTTTGCATTTTTAAATATTTTTTGGATATTAACCCCTTATCATATATATGATGTGCAAACATTTTCTCTTATTCTGTAGGTTGCCTTGTCATTTTGTTGATGGTTTTCTTTGCTGTGCAGAAGCTTTTTATTTTGACCCCACATGATCATTTTTGCATGTTTTAGGTGAGCATAGGGGCTCTTGCAGTCAGCCGGTTGACAGGGGAGCCAGGCAGTTGGGCATGCAGGCTGCCCTCTGTGTGCATCCCGTTAGGTGAGGGCACAGCGCATGAACGTAGGAGCTCGGACGTCATGAGCAACAGGAACAAAATAAGGAAGCTTGTTCTGGCTCCGCCGCGGCTGCTGGAGGAGTGCAGGGAGGGGGACTGTGGCCGACGCCTGCCTCCTGGCCTGGAGGGCCAGATCGCTGCTGGCATTGCCTAACTGCGATGGTCAATGAACCTGCCTCCTATAAAGTCTGCAGATGCTCTCCTGAGAAGTGTGCAGAATGCATACCCAGATGATTTTGTGAAAAAACTAACTAGGTTGTTTGGTATAAAAGCTGTACATGTTGAGAGTTGGTGAAGCTTCTGAGGTACCAGAGAATCAGGCTTCCTGGTGTCATTATCGAATACCATCAGCTGTTTTCATTTTCTCCTGAGGGGCACTGGTGTTGAATTGAAATCCGTCAATCAGCTCAATTCCTCGGGATGGGCAGAGCTTAGACTGTGGGCTCCACACCAGAATTAGAGCCTGGACGACAGGAACTATGTGTGACACAGTCATGACCTCCGAGGAGTTGAGAGCCCATGCTTTAAGGAAGAAGTCCAAGTTTCTTAACTTATGTGGGCTTTCACGTCCTGGTCCCGCCTCCTTCTGCCCCCTCTTCTCTGGGGCAGATTTTTACTTTTTCAGGAAATAAAACGTGGGGCGGTCTGAATCTCCCTGTGTCCTCAGAATTGGGCCCACAGCATGTTGAGTGACCATGTCTTCGTGCTTTCTGGGGGTCTTGGGGACGTCACGGTGCTCCTGGAAAGCTGGTGGCAAGTTCCTTATGGCTGGCAAGGCCTCCAGGGTCGTCCCAGTTTTCTTGTCATCCTCACGTCTCAACTGAGAAAGCAGGAGGGCAGGAGGGGGTGGAGGCTTCAATATTTGAAAGCACCAAACCCAACAGAATTTATGTGGACATTGTAATTATTACTAGGCTGAATTAATGACCTCTGTCCTCTCCTTTTTTGGCTGGAAGAACATAAAAATCCCAATGAAAGGAAACAGATGTCTTTGCTCTGAGCATTTCCAAAGGAAACTGCAGTTAAAAACTGAGATGCCACAGAAAGGCCTGCCGAATAACGGAGATGCTCCGGTAGTGTTTTTGCTCCCCAGCTGCGTGTGAGCAGAGTGGGTGCCTCTGGCCAGCACAGCCCCCACATCAGAGGAACCACATCAACAGCGTCGTGGAAACGTTTGGGGAAAAGCTTGAGTTGTGCTTCTTGCTGCACTCGGTTTTCCTTTCAACCAAAAGCTGAGTCAAAGAAGTCAGTCCCCAGGAGAACTCATGGGCTGGTAATGAAACGTGATTTATGAGCCAGGAGGAGCAAAGACCGCCCACGGGGAGGGTGATCCTCTGTGCTCAATTTCTAGGCCCTGGGGTAGCCGGCGAGCACTCGGGGTCATCCCTCAGTGGACGAGACCCCACATCCCCAGCAGGAAGGGCCTCCGCCCCGGGTCACTGCTGTTAGGGAATTCAAGGCTGGCCCTCCTGCTGGACTCTGTGTCCAGGGTGTGACCTTGGCTGGTGGCTTGGGAAGGCTGGAAGGGCGAATTTCTTCTCTCTCCAAGCAGGGAGGTCAGTGCACACTGTCCCTCTTAGAGTCTGCTTTCCTACAAAACATCAGAGTGCAGAGTTCTGTCCATGTTTTCAAAGAAGCCCACGACTCATCTTGTGTCTCTCCATCTTTGCCTTCTTCATCCTCCCTTCTCTTCCTTTCCTTCAGCCAGTGCTGTTCAGAGACTGAGACTCAAAGAAAACAAGAGGGAAGCTTGGCACATCCCACTACTGTGGTGGGGACCCCAGAGGTGGCACCGGTGCTTGTTGTTGGTGGAGTCTAGTGGGGGCACCCAGCCCTGGGTGCCAGGTAGCCAGCATGGTGGTCCAGGTGTGAGAGCACTGGTTTGCTTGGCTCTCTGGCAGCCCCTCTGGGACCAGGAGGCCTCAACTTCGCCGGGCCCCTCTGCTGGCCCTGGCCCCAACTGTGTTCCACAGGCCGAAGAGAAGGGCCCCATGGTTCTCGACATCAGAACATTTGCTTTAATAGATGCCTTCGTCCCTTGAGGCCGCTGGACCCCGCAGGGCTTGAATGAATCACCGACTAAAATGGATAGGGCATCGAGTGTCCAGAGGAGGTGTGGGCTGGGCATCAGGTCAGCTCGACCATTCTTGCTCTCCTGTTGGATCTTGTTTGTTGGATGTTCTCAGGTAACTTTCGAAGGATGTGGGTGGGTGTGCCCTAATTTTGATTTGCCTGGCTCTTGGGTCCAGGAAGCGAATTGTAGAAGCTTGGGGAGCGGTGACGGGAGCCAGTGGGCACAGGTTGAGACGGGCTGAGACGGGCTGGGACGGGCTGCAAGCTGGTTGAGGATGAAGTTAATCCTCAGTCCTGGAGGGCTGTGCCTGCTGGGAATCTGAGCTGCCACTGCGTTAATAGAAGTGCAGTATTCAAGGCATGAGGGTGCGTCCCACTTAGGCTTTGCTGGACCACCCGGGCAGTGCAACTGGTCCTGCAAGGGGCGCCTCTCTCCACAGGGGCACAGCTGATGGGGCGCTTTGCCAAGAGGAGAGCTGGGGCCTCGTGGGCCCCCAACCATGCTGCATGAAAAATGGGGGAGGGGACACACACCTTGGCTAAGAGAGCTGACGGGAGCCCTTGGACTGTGTAGGCGCTGCTCCGTGAGGCTGGGCCAGGACACGCTGTGGGGGAGGGGGGCTCAGCATGAAAGGACCCTCCAGTTGAGCCCCTGGGGGGGGTGAGGACCCCGTGATGGGGAGATTGCGTACCTACCTGTGGTGCGAGGGTCACAACAAAGGTTGAAATAAGTGACTTGAAAGTCTTCTCCAGCTGGGAGGTTTTTATGATTTTCAAATGGGCAAATCAGTGTTTTTTCATGAGTTTGAGTAAAATTCGCTAAGTGTGTCAGAAGGAGTCAAGCTCCGGGGTGATCTGTAAGGGCCCCTGGGAACAATTGGAGCGGGAATTGGCTCCCTCTGTGCCCAGAGTTCACACCCCATGTGACCCTGGATTCTCCATTTGGTCTGACACCCTGGAGGCCTGCCCGCCTCAGCGACCCTGTCTATGCCCCTGTCCACGTCGAGCGTGTCCCTGGGAGCGGATGGTTAATTGTCCATGACATTTGCCGATCATCAAGAAGTTGGTAGGGAGCACGGAGCACAGGATTCGTTTCCCTCCTCTGACGCTGCCGTGCAAACCCATTCATGTTCTGGGAGAGGCTGAGCTAGCCTTCTCTCTGGGCCGACAGCGAGGAGACAGGTCCAGGCCGCCTCCAAGGAACCCAACACATGGGAGCAAACTGAGTTTCCCAGTCGTTCTGAGTTTCCGATCTGGGGCCAGAATGCAGGCTTTTCAAACCCGGAAGGCAAGTCCTCCTGCTTTGGCTTCTTGCAAGAGAAACAGAGGGTCAGTGCCAGACACCCTGGTGGGGCCCAGGGCAACCAGTTAGAAATGCCTCTGAAGGCCGTGTGTTGAGGTCACGTTTCTGAAGGCCCCCAGAGAAGAAGGGTGACAGGGAAACTACAGATCACCACCCCCCACCCCGCCTTCCCCCACCTGCTTAAAACAGGTCTCCAGGCTGCTTGGAGGAAAAGAGTGTCGGACACCCAGGGGCCTCCTCACACCGCCCCACCGCTGCCCCGAGAATCATGGCATCCACACCCCTGAGGCTGGATGTCAGCTGCCTCACTGGGTCCCACTGGGCTCTCGGTGGGCACTGGGAGGCCCAAAGGACACTGTCCTGGTCTGGGGGTGAAGATAACACATCAGCCTGCTTGGTACTTGCCTTTCTTACTTGCCCCTTGGGATGGGCAGGACCTCCTAGAAAGGCTCTGCGACTCCGGCTGGTGTGGACAAGCTGCCAACTAAGGGACCACACGTGTCTGAAGACCCTCGGCAGGCGTCACTCTCCAGGCTGACATTTGAGACCAGGGTTCCCAGCTGGGTCACAGTCCCAGGGCATGGCTGGCTGGTGAGGGAGACACAGATGTGAAAACAGGGGCATGACACAAGTGAGCTGAGGGCAGTGTGTGTGCTGTGTGTGCATGAGTGTGCGCATGTGTGTGGTGGGGCAGACAAGGAGGGGCTGAGGGAGAAAGGGCTGAGGGAGAAAGAACTGATGAACTTGGGGAGAAGTTGAGCTGGACTTATTCTGACCACGCGTAGCCCTAGAGTGGTCATGTTATGAATCATTTTCTTATGAGGAATTCACTTCCTGAGCTTCGCACAACTTCCCAAGCCTGGCCTGTGCGTGAGAACAGAACCTAGAAATCCAAGAAAATGATGGTTTGTGCAAATGTGGTTTGAGACCACAGCGGGTGATCCCACCAGCTCGGGGGAGTGAAGGCTGGACGGGCTTTGGCTCTTGCTCCCAGAGCCTCCAAGGCAGAACTTCCAAGACCACTGGTGACCACAGGCCCTTGAACACTGAACTGAAAAGGGAATTAAAGGGAATTGGGGCCTGAGGATGTTCTGGTCCTGTCTGCAAGCACATCCATGGTTCTGACACCTGTGGGCGCACACTCTGTGCTCAGAAATCATGACTGATTTAACTCTTGAAAAACGAAATCCTTGAACAAACGAATTGCCCTGGTCCTGAGTCAACAAGAAAGGTTCTTTCTTGAGTGGTGTCTTTTCCCTTCTGCCTCTTAGCTGCTCTATGGCTCCTCTGTGTCATCCGGAGCTTTCCCTGGGCAGGTGCTGTGATGTCTCAGCCCCCGGAGGGCGCAGCTCAGAGCCTCCCACACTTCCAGCCCAGGTTAGAGTAAAGTTGACCTTGGTGGATACCTCAGAGACCATCTATTAAGGCGTAGCAAGCAAATGGAGGGAGAGGCTCTGAAACTTCACTGAGTGAGGTTCTAAGATGTGTCATTGCACTAAGGCACTGCAGTGATCACGTTGTGGAGATTAAAATGAGTTTCACCAGCACCATACGAGTGGGTCCACTAATCCCGAAGGTCTGAGGGCCTGGGGTCCCCTTTGTGCTAGTCTGCAGCTCAGACCACACTCGCCTGCCTCCTGGGCCCTGCTCTCGGATGGCCAGGCGCACCCGGGGTTCTCACCTCCCCACCCTGGCACTAGAATGGCAGGTGTGGAGCAGACCCTTCCCAGATGGATGATGACTGCCCCGCGGGGGGCCGGCAAACCCCTACTGCCACATGACCCCGTGTGCAGTGCTCTCCCTGAGGTTTCTGTGGGCGGAGGCTGCGCAAAGACTGTCTCCAGGGCCAGGCTGCAGCTTCCAGTGCCTGGTGCTTCATAGTCACCATTGCGCTTCCTCCCAAATTCTGCAAGGAGGCCTTGGTTTCCATGGACAACCCTTTAGAAGTTGTGGCACGTGGATGCAGTTTATGGCTCCCGGGTCCCAGAGCACAGGCTCAGTAGTTGCAGCTTGAGGGCTTAGTTACTTCGCAGCATGTGGGATCTTCCTGAACCAGGGATCAAACCTGCATCTCCTGCATTGGCAGGTGGATTCTTAACCACCTAGCCACCAGGGCAGTCCAGGCATAGTCTCTTGCACACACTGGACACCAGGTCAAGGAAAGCTATGCTTCTTCTGCACTAAAAACTGAGGGGCGAAGTTGGCTTGTGTATTTCATTTCTGTTCACTTTAGGATTTAAAATTCCTCTTGACAGTGTACAACAGAGACCAGTGAGACAAGCACTTACCTCTCTACTGGGTATTTAGAAGTCATCGACTGGCTGAGCAGACAGAGCCCACCCTGAGCTCTCACTGTGGTGGTGGTTTAGTCACTAAGTCGTGTCCGACTCTCTGTGACACCATGGACTGTAGCCTGCCAGGCTCCTCTGTCCATGGAATTCTCCAGGCAAGAATACTGGAGTGGGTTGCCATTTCCTTGATGGATGGATCGTGCCATTTCCAAGATCCAGGGGATCTTCCCGACCCAGAAATCGAATCCTGCACTGCAAGCAGATTTTTTACCGACTGGAGCTATGAGGGAAGCCCCACTCTCAAGGCAAGCCCTTTCTTTTAAGAGAACAAACAGTATTGTGGGCTCATGTCTTATGGCTGGAAAGAGCCACAATAGGAAACCAAGGAAACGGCAGGCTGGATGATTAACGTCAAAACTGTTGGGCATTTTACAAAGCATCTCAATGGAGCTAATTATAACCCCAGCATCATTCTGCCCGTTCCTGGTCTTCAGAAGGCAAAGCAGGCACTGACATCATGCGCTCCCTTGTTTGTTTAGCTGGTTTCTGAGGCACAGAGGATTTATCCCACCTAATCTGTGAGCCACAAACCCAGCATGTGATGCCTGCTTGCAGTGGGCAGTGCTGGTCCTACTGGCTAGGTGCTCGGGGCCCATGGAAAACACATCTGCAGTGCACCATGCACGTTGTTCTCTCTGGGTGTTGGGATACCTTGGCATGATGGATTCTAAACTCCATGAGACCAACGCAGTGGGAATTTCCCAGCCTCTCGGACTTGTGTTCTTGGCCTGTTCTCTCTGTGACTTTGAGTCCACGTGGTGAAGATGCCAAACCCCCTCCAGAGCTTTATGGCCAGCAAAACGCTTTCACACCCGGTGGTCTATTTGTCCTCAGGACAATCTGTGGGGTGGCCAGGACAGTGTGATCAAATGCAGGGTAATTAAGTGTTCTTTGGTAGCAAGTAACACAAACCAGTTTTGGCTAACTTCAGCCAAAAAAAAAAAATAATAATAATAATAGTTTATTGGGAGGCTATAGAGGGTTTTTATTTATAAACTTTCTTACTCCACAAATTATTTTGGGTCCATTTATAAACATGGGACAATGCAGAAGAAAAAGCAGTTGAGGGAGTTAGAGTGAACGGAAAATAGAGGATGGCGTTTGGGCTACTGAAGCCAGGGAATGGTCCACATCTGTCCCTGTGATGGGAGAGCCTGAGGCAGCAGCCCTCCGAAGGCACGGACAACGGGAGGGTGGGATTGTGTTCTGGGTTCTGCTGGCGAGGCTCTTGTCCAGCTCTCTGTAGTTTTTTCAGAAAAGAGAAATATCCCTGGCTCTATGATTCCTGCCTCGAGCACCTCCTTTTCTCTATCTGCTCCCCCGTCCTGGCTGAGAGTAGCCTGGCCGTGGCTTCAGCATCTTTCCTGGGCTCTGGCCTCCAGTTTCAGACTCCTTGCTGGATATTCCCACCTCCAGGCCCTGCACACGCTCTTCCTTATTATGTCCATAACAGAAGAGGATAGTGTTTCTCTGTATTTTTCTAGCTGGCACATGAGCACATTTCCCATTTGGAACGCCTCAGGCCCTTTCTCTTCTGTCTGGGGAATGACTATTGACTTTTTAAGTCCTCTTCAAAGGTCACCATCTCCGAGGCTCCTGCCAAGTCCTCAGGATGGAGTGGTCGCTGCCTCCTCGGTGTCCTGGCATCTGGCCCCTGGTGGTCATTGAGCCCATGGGCTACTGCCACCCTCTGTATGTCTTTTTCTAGGGCTTGCTTTGGCCAACATGTACACTGGGATCAGCACAGCTTTGTCTGTGGGAATTCCTCCATAAATGCTCCCTGAGGAAGAAGGCTGGGGTAGCTGAGGTGGACACTTTCCTGATTGCCAGGAAGACAGTCCGGGTCACTGCATGCGAAGATGCGAGTGCTCAGCCCAGTGATGAAGAGAGACCCTGGAACTTCTCACCTGGTAGGTCAGGGCCTCTGTAGGAGAAAGATGCAAAGAACTCCTGCAGAGGTACAGTAACAAAAGCATGGTATGGTTTTTGGTTTCTGATCTCTAGGAAGAGCTACAGAAAACAGAGATTATGCTATGAAACAGCAGTCAGAAGCATTCGCCTGGCTGTGAAGTCAGAAGCTTTTGCCTGGCTGTGATAAAAAGTTTGCCTGCAGCTGATTTAATATGAGACTGTCTTCACCTCTAAAACATCCCAGAAATACTTGAAAGTGGCTGTGTTCTGGGAGATTCCTCCAGGCAAGATCTCCTTGAGCCTGGGAGACACTAGGGCTTAGTTAAGTCTAGCATTGATAGATAAGTCTGTCAAGGAAAAAACTGAGAACTTGATGTGAATGATTAGATGTTTCTTTGAAGCTTGCCCCTCTTATGATAATGAGCTATAGTTAGTTACATGCTTGCATCCCCAGAGGATGTGGCCAAGGATGAAACAGGTCCCTGAAATAAAAGTATCTAAAGGCTGAGTCATCTTGAAAATATCAACTATGACTTAAAATATTTAAGATGTCTCACAATGTCTATGATGTATTTTAGACTTTTGGATGGGCAAAGACCCTAAGATGAGCAAATAAAGCCGTTAAGACTTTTGCAGTGTGGAATGAAAAGATGGGAAAGGGTGATATTATACAGTTGATGTAATCATAAGATGCTTGAATCAGCCTAATGCTCAACCTAGAGACCAGAAGGGAAGTTCAGGGCTGATAAAATGTTTCAATGTGCTGAGTGAAGTAACCTTTTATAGAACGTGAATTACTATAAATACACAGAAGAAGACTAACTCAGCCAGGAACTGAGGTGTGGGACACTGGGGTAGGCAGTCCTGTCCCTCTGCGTCGCTACTCCTCCTTTGCAGCCAGTGAGCCTTTCCAGTCACTCCTCTGTTCCAGAACCTTAGTGCAGAGAGGCAGATGGGTTTGCTGACCAGCTCGATTTCCTGTCTCAGATCATGGACCCATAGCACACGCTCCTCTGTTCACTAGTAACCTCCCTGGTGGGCAGGATTTGCCTTTCTCAGCTCTGAAAGCTCAACCCCAACACGGTTCCTGGCAGACACAGAGCTCAATAGACATTTTCCGGACTGGATATACATTTATTCAAGCATGACTCAATTCTCACCTTCTCTCCTCATTTATTCTTTCAGAGACCACACCTGCAAGTCTGGTTTGTGGCTAGAATAGGAAAGGATATGTTTCCATGGAATGAAGATGTGTCAGAGTGAGCAGGCAGGTGGCAGAGAATAAGGGAAAACAGACAAGAACCCAAGAAGCTCTATAAGGTAAACCCGCTGAACATAACACTCAGATATGAGATGTGTGGTTAATGCAGAAACTGCTGAGTGGATGTGAGAGTGCAAGCCTGCGAGGAGCTGGCATTGGCAGTTGGACTGTATATGTGTTCCTCCACGGGGACTGTAAACACACTATTTTATCAAGAATCTTCCATTTATAGCCTATTATTTTCTCCCTTGATTGTCACCTTTTCTCTCTGCCTGGTGTCTCAACTCCTGGGTATCGGAGTCCAGTGCATCTGCAGCTCCTAGCTGGGATGTTTATGGGGTGTCTGATGCCCAGGCACTGAGAGCTTTTCCTATCTCTGGGGGTAGATACTCAAAGACAGAAAGCAGAGCACAAGACCTGTGCATGTGGCTGAGTTAGAACATTCAAGAGCCATGTGCCTGGACCTTGTTACCTTAGCTCCCCACAGAAAAGCAGTCAGTGAATTAAGATTTAATGTTGCATCTTCAGTTTTCACAGAGGGCAGCTGACACAGAAATGCACGTTTGAAGAACAAACTGGGGTCTTTCAGAGAAGCACAGAGGAGGACTTGATCACGTTATCCAAAGAACACGAAGGTTTACTTAAGAACCTGCAGAGCAGAGAAAGCTTTGCTCCCGAGATGAATCTTCTGTTCACCCAACAGTGACAAGTACATCCTGCATTGTCACAGGGGACTCGGGACTGGGTCCCCAGTGGCTGGATCCCCATGCCCCGGTGCCTGGTGCTGTATGTCTGTTTGCTCTTCAATCAGACTTTGAGTCTAATTTTACTATTTGTTTTTCTGTTGTATATTGTGCACATATATCCAGGAAGATCCCCTGGAGAAGGAAATGGCAACCCTCTCCAGTATTCTTGCCTGGAGAATTCCATGGACAGAGGAGCCTGGTGGGCTATAGTCCATGGGGTTGCAAAGAGTTGGACACGACTTAATGACTAAACAACAAACAACGTATAGTGGTTAATTTTTTAAGTTGTCTCAAATGTCTATGGCTATGTGTGCATGTGTTCTTTTTCCTACTTACCTACCCACCTGTCTACCTGCTTACCTTCTTAATTACCTACCCACCTGCCTTCCTGCTTAACTACCTGCCAACCTACTTACTTACCTGTCTACCTTCTTATTCAGCTACTCCCTGTCTTCCTAACCATGTATATGGTCCCCCAGAGCTGCTTAGTTGAATTAAAGGAAGAACATGATGAGATTGCTGTGCAGTGCTGGGTTCAGTTGTTGCAGTCATGTCTGACTCTTTGCGACCCTACGGACTGTAGCCCACCAGGCTCTGTCCATGGGATTCTCTAGGCAAGAATACTGGAGTGGGTTGCCATGCCCTCCCTCCAGGGGATCTTCCTGACCCAGGGGTCGAATCTGGGTCTCCTGCTTTGCAGGCAGATTCTTTACCACTGAGCCACTGGGGAAGACCATGATGAGATTAATCTGAGTTAAAAAGAAATTAACAGTGGATCCATTAGCCCAGAGCAGAGATAGCTGCAGCAAGTTGAGGCATCTCATTCTGGGTCCAGGGCCTGGAGTTCCACCCTCGGCTGCTGGGTTGGTCCTAGACAGTAGCTCACCTCAGGCAGAGGAGTTTCTGAGCGTCAGGAGCTGTCTGCTGCCCCAGCTGCTGTTTTGGTTCTCCTCGATTTGGGGCTTTTATCCTGTTCTCCTGGCCGCACCAACTCTTTGCGACCCCATGGACTGTAGCCCACCAGGTTCCTCTGTCCATGGGATTCTCCAGGCAGGAATACTGGAGTGGGTTGCCAAACCCTCCTCCAGGGGATCTTCCCAACCCAGGAATTGAACCCACGTCTCTTATGTCTCTTGCATTGGCAGGCATACTCTTTACCACCAGCACCACCTGGGAAGCCCTATCCACCCGGGCACCTCCAGGTAATTCCAGCATGTCGCCCTGGGGGCTGGGGGCTGTTGCTCTGTTTGTCTCCCAGTGCAGAAAGATAACATGACGGGATGCATGGCAGAGGCCTTTGGAAGCAAATGTGGGTGTTCTCGCTCTTATCTAGAGGGAAATGCCAGCTCCACAGTGTCATCAGCTTAGAATACAAATCAGATAGTCACAGGCATGCCTGAGCCCTTCTACCAGATGGAGACAAAATCAAGGTCAAAGAGAACGAGTAACAGACATTCGGGAGATGCTGGGGCCTTAAAAGTGCTTTTCATCTTTGACTTTGAAAAAATTATCAGCTGGGATGAGAGAAGCGGCCACTTCCAAGGCAGCTGGTGCCCTTGTCCTAGGGTGACCGCTTGAGCAGAAGGAGCCCCGGGAGCGGCCGCCTCCAGCCGGAGGTTCTGAACTTGCTTCGCTTCCCTCGTCAGGACAGGCCCGCCGCGTGTCACTGCGTGATCGTGCTGCCGGGGGACAGACACGGGGGCGGGCGTTTCAGGGCATGAGCCCTGTTAAGGTGGGGATGCTGACGTGGGGAGAGAGCTACCAGATTTAGAAACAAAGAAACGAACTCCCCAAACCAACAAAGACAAACGAAACTCCTCCAAACCAAATGCCCAGATACTTTTGATTTTAGATGAATGATGAAAAGTTTTTAGGCTAAGTATATCCCATGACACATTTGAGATGTGCTTATACCAAAGCATTGTTGGTTGTGAATCTGAGCTCCACTCCTGTGGGCGTCTGCATCCCATCTGGTGGCCCTGTTTGGTGGGGAGCAGGGGAGACGGTCTGTGAAGGAGCCCCACACTGCCAGGCACACCTCTCGTCACGCCCCGGCAGGTAGGACTGTGTGCATCTCTGTCTTCCTCACGGAGCTCAGTTTCTGGTGGGGCCTGCCCACCATGGGAGGAGCCAGCACCAGTCCCAGCCTCCTGCTCTCCTTCATGGGGAGCTTCCTGGGGAGAAGCAATCAAAGGACCAAGCTTTGGCTGCATGGTGTGAGGTTGTGGGCTCGGCCTGTGGTCTATCCAGGCATGGCTGACCATCGAAAGGGATGGGAACAGCTCAGTGACAGGTGGGGGCCTGCACTCCAGGACTCTGCTGTCGGCCGCCTGGGGGCAGCAGAGGGCAGCGGACGCCTGGCCTCTGAGTGAGGGGATGGGGTGCCCCCACCTCGACCCCGTGGGTGCCTGGATGGTTCCAGGCAGCAGGGCAGGCCTGTGAGCCTCTGAAGGACTCAGAGAGCTGGGGGTCTAGTGGACGAATGCAGAGCCCTGGGCACACAATGGGGGCGTCTCTGCTTTGACCTGACCCCCTTGGTGCAGAGGAGCTGGATAGTGCTACCCAGTGTCCAGTGGATGCTACGGGCCCAGGGGGGCCTCTGGGGAACCTGGATGGTGTGTGTGAAGAGGGCAGGGGTGGCCCCATGCAGGGGAAGGAGAGGGGGGAGAGGGGAGAGGGTGGACCTGGATGCGGCAGGTTTGTCGGGTTAAATCCTGAACTTTGATAACTTTAGGAAATGATGCATTTTATGGACAAGTTAGGGGATATACATAAGCAAAGGAAGGCGGAAGGAAAGCCCGTCCAGGCCCTTTTCTCCGTCATGATCACAACTGTGGCTGGAATCACTAGTCTCAGACTTCCTCTGTGGACTCAACTTCTTTTATTTTTACAAAACTGAAGTCACTCCACCCAAGCTGTTAAGATCCCCGGGTTTTCCTCCGTACTACAGGATGAGCGTTTTTCATGGAAGTACACGTCCTAAGATGACTTGCACGGTTGTACCCAGTTGCACGGTCACTGTGCTGACTTGTGTCAGCCCTGCTGCCATATCCTGCCTTCTCCAGTGCCTGGATGGACGGGGTTTCCTGGGGACTGGGTTTCCTGGGGACCAGGTAGGGGCTTTTTCTGGGAGAGGGGCCAGCAGAGAAGGAGGTCTGGATGCCACGTGGCCACCGCAGGGAGAGAGGATCCTACAGCCAGAGCTGGGGCCGTGGTCAGCTTCCGCTCAGCGTCCGTGCCTTTAGCTCCGTGGGGCTTGTTCACCTGACCGTGCCCTACAAGCTTAAGGTATGAATTCACATCCCCACTCGGAGGAACATCTGATGGGGACTCAGGAGGGAAAAGCTGTGCGATGGCTGGCCTGGCGGGAGGATGCAGACGTGGAGGAAGAGATAAGGTTACACGCCCCAGGCCCCACCGCTGGCGTGTGGAGCCTTTGATAATCAGCTCCAGTATCTCTTTCATGTCACTGAGCACAGAATGAGGCTCCATCAAAGAGCCTCCTTCAGAGAAGAAACTGGAACAGACTGGATGGCGGAGCGGCGCTGGGAGGGGCAGGGCTGGGCGGTCAGCACCCGGTCCCGGGCCTCCACGCAGCTTTGGCAGCTGTGCTGGCTGTCCTGGGGCCCCCTTGGGCCCCCCTCCACTTCCTCCAGAGCCCGGCGACCCTGGCCTTGGAGTCCCCGGTGCCCGGGAGCTTGTCAGGCTGAGTCCTGGAGCGACCGCAGAGCATCAGCTACACAGCCTCTCTGTTTTTTCTCCCCAATCCTGACTTTTTCTTTGCGTTAATCTGCTCCGAGATACGCGTCCGTTTTCGGAGACACTTGGGCGTCCAATAAAAACAGGCGGAAGAATAGCCCTCTGTTTGCCCGCCTTTAGGAATCCCGAAGGCCTGCGGTGACTCACGGGGCTCTTGGCTGGAGCCTCCCAGCGCCCAGGGACCCTCGGGGTCCACTCAGTGCCCAGGGGACATGATATGAATCTCAGGTCACCCACGGGGACCTTGAGCCTCTCCCTGCCAGTTGCCTTCTGACCTGCAATGTCACCAGCATCCATCAGTCTTCAGTGGGTTTTCCTTTCCCTATAAATGTTTACATTTTGACATGATGTAAAGTGAAGAAAGTCCTGCTGAGAATTCCCACCTGAGATGAACACAGGTGATGAATGAGAATGTGTAATGTATGAACACACGTGACGTACTTTAAACACATGATGTGCTTTAAACATGTGAAACCCAGGAGTGAGCCACCAGGAAGCCTCCAGCTGCTTCCCTGGAAGGCAGTTAAACAGGGTGGACAGTCCTTGTTAAAACTCCTGCCCATGGCTTAGAAATGAGCAAACACTTGGCAGGAAGGCTCATGACGGCTGTAGGGAGGTTCACGGCCATTTGGCGACGTTTCAGGATGGTAGGTTCTGACTTCTCTCCTGGCGATGCCACCACAGTTCTGGCCTCTGCCCTCACATCTCGCTGGTCTCATTCCCTCTTTTACTTCTCATTGAATGGTGACACCCAGGCAGGAAGCCATCCTACAAAGGGTGGGAGTGGCTGTTGGG
Organism: Cervus elaphus; assembly: GCF_910594005.1. NCBI lineage: Eukaryota > Metazoa > Chordata > Mammalia > Artiodactyla > Cervidae > Cervus > Cervus elaphus. The sequence continues at coordinate 44,928,507 of NC_057841.1, forward strand.
CCGGGCCGGGCCACAGACCGGCTGCATCACCTGCGCCATCTGCCCTGCATGCTCGGTCAGTCTAGACCCGTGCTTGTCATTGGGAAGGAGGGGCTGACCTTTCTCTCCATTGAGGTTTGAGAGTCAGAGAGAAGCTGCTTGGGAAGCACGTTCAGGCCTGCTGAGGGTTTTGTCAGCTATGATCCACACCTTAGAGTCCAGGGTTACAAATCGGACGCATTGAACACGGCCTGGCCTTCAGCTATTGGAGGGTCAACCGCTTGGCCAAGTGACTAACCTGGACAGCCGTTTCCCAGCCAGCTGGCTCCAGCCACCTGATGCCAGGCAGGTTTCTGAACTCAGTTTGTCCCCTTGGGGCCAGTGCTGGGCAGTGGCTTCCCCGTTGACCTGGCTCCTCTTTCCCACACTGACCGTCGGGTGCTGAGCTGGGTACTGGCCCTCGCCCCGGCCCTGCTTCATCTGTGGGTGTTCCCAAGCCTTGAGTGAGGCCCGTCCTGTGTGAGTTGGAAGAAGTCTGGACCCGGGAATGGAGAGGGGTCTCCCCATTACCTCTTCCTCTTCTTCCTCCTCCTCCTTCCACACACAGGTCTTTCTCAAGGTCCTATTCTCATCCTTGTTAATATTAAAAAATATTTATATACTTCGCATGTCAATCCTGTGACGGTAACTGTTTCCTCTATATGCATGGTTGTCCTGTAGGAGCTTTAGGATGATCCATGTTTTATTTTACCTTCGTACCCCGATGGTGCTTAGCATAGTGCCTGGTACATTGTTGGTGCTCAGTGAACATCCATTAAATATGTTCATACATGATGGGAAAAGATGACATAAAAATGAAGTTTGCCAGGAGTGTGAGCTCCATCTTGGCGGGTGGTTTTCCATAAAAGGACTGTGATGCTCTGAGGTATCCAGTTCCTGGCCTGGGAATCACGATTTTTCTCAAGATCCAGGCATGTAAAGGGCTGGGCAGTGAGAACGAAAGTGGGCTGTGTTCATTTATTGAACACTTTATTGAAATCAAATATTCATTGTTTCCCCAACCATGAATGGAACCAATGTCATTAAAAAAAAAAAAAATCCTACCAAGGAGGAGAACAAAATCTCTAATTCTAAACCCCGGTGTATCAGTTTGAAACCAAACCTGTGTGTTTTAAATTAATTGAACTAGAAAAAATAAAAGCATCAAAACATTTTATATTCAAAATATTTTAATTTCGAGTGGTTTAGTTGTTAGGGTCCCTGAAAAAGCACATTCTCTGGGCTGGTTGTAGTCCTCCTTGGTTGAATTCAACAAGAGTTTATTAAGAGCAGGATATTTATATGTAGGTAACATGTAAACATAGGTCACAAACCCAGGATGCTCAAGGCACTGAAGACGTTTTGTTTGGTTTCCTGGAAACCCAGAGGGTAAGAGATGTTATAAGTGGGAAAGAGATGAAAGAGAACATCCCTATGAGTGCTAGCAATGAGACCTGGCCTGACTTCTCCCGCTCAGTCTGCTGGGGACCGTGAAAGTCTGCTGGGGACTCTGAAAGGTTGGGCTTCCACTCTGGCTGTGGACCTGACAAGTCGAGTGGCCAGGGGACAGACAGTGGGCAGCCTTCCCAGTGTGCCTCTCTGACCTTGACGGGTGTGTCGCCCCGTTTGGCTGGACCAGGGGCCGGTGTCTCTGGCTCCCATGGGAAGATGTCCAGGCCGAGCCCTCCTGGAAACGGACTGGGAGAATTTACCAGATTCCTTCAGGAAAGCCAAGAAGTCCTAGTTGATTTCACGGTCATTTCCAAACCGTTTATCCAAGATTCTCTGCTTCAATGTAAAGCTCCCAAATATGGTATTTTCACGAGCGAGGCTGGAATGTGGCCGAGTGCCTGAGCATGTAAATATTTACCAAATAAGCAAATATGTTTGGAGATGTGTTTCTGACGTAGCACCAGTGCAGCAGCTGTGGGCATTAACTCTCAGAAGGAGGCCATTTTCTGGATTATTCCCAGCAGGGCCTGAGGAAGTTTATCAACCTACAGATTTTTTAAGGTCCACAGAGCCTGTGGAGGACAGTCTGCGTTTTCCGAAAAAGGTGACGTTTTGTGTGTCAAGAGGCTGTGGTGACCACTTTCTGAACTGAGATTTTTGGCAAAGAGAGATGGGGTGAAGGAGAATCCAGAGACATCAATCAGACTGGGGTTCATCTGAGTCTGAGCTTTGGTGCACTCTGTGACTTCCTGCAAGTAACTCACCCCCTCTGACCTCCATTGCCTTCTCTATAAATGAAGGCAAGCAGTCCATGTTCTGTGGGGGTGTTGAGGGTCAGGGGGTGATGAGTACAGACATCTAGTCAGACCATGCACTCATTAATACTAGTTTTCCTTTCTATGAATTATTGTACTTTTTTTTTAAACTTTAGGATTCTCCCCAGCATCACATTCTGCCCCACCAGGACATTTTTTGCAGCCCTAGAGGCAATGATATTGAATCCACTTGTTCCTCATCTGTGGATACTACAAACATCAAAATGTTATTCCAGGAGATGGTTTGATGTTCAGAAATCCTAAAGTGGCAGGACTGGGAGAGCATCTGACAGCTAGAGTTCATGTCCACGTGGGTCACTGCTGTCCTTGCCCTGTCCACTTAGACAGACCCCGGAGCCAACCTGTCTGTATAATAGTAAAGAATGACATGTGATTGCATTTTTTTTGCTCTCTGGTATGACCACAAATATCTTCTCATTTAATCATCAAAACAAGCCTGTGTGAGCATGTGTATGTGTCTGTCTGTGTGTGTGTGTCTGTTTGGTGATGACATTATTATCTGACTTCACAGATGGGTAAACTGAGTCTCAGAGGGATCAAGCAACTTATCCAAAGGCAAAACCCCCCACTTCTGGCAAAAGTGAGTTTCAGACTGCATTTTCTGTCTCCACACCTGGAGCATGTCCGTCTCATGGGGCCTGGACACCAGAGGTTGTTAAGCGTGATCCGTTTCTCTCTTTGGCTTAATTTTGCTTGGTTTTCTCTGGAAACCCCCACAGAGGTCTCAGGACTGAGGCAGATCTTGTGGACTCACTGGGCAGTGAACAAAGTTACTGAGGGTCAGGCTCAGTGCAAATTTTGCAGGCTGAGTGATTTGAAAGAAAAGCAACCTGGCAAGAATCAGAGTTCAGGACACAGGGGGACTTTTAGAGGTTGTTTTATTTGGGCAGGCAGTCCTTAGTTCATTCAGCATTTTTTATTGAGGTCCTGCCATACCGCAGGCACCATGTGAGGTGCTGGAGGGTGAGTGTCAGCTGTGATGGATAGAAGCCTCTTTTAGGGGTGCAATGTCAGCCCTTCATCCATTGCTCTAAGCTCACAGGTGAAGAATGGGCTTAACGATGGGAAATCGAGGGCCAGGTGGCTGGTCACCGATGGCCCGCCCTTGGCCCTACAACTCTCAACTTTAATCCATTGCCCATGCAGTCACCAACCCAGAGGAGAGCAGGCATCCAACACCCCTCTTCTGTCTACACAGGCAGGAAGAACACACACCCTCTTCATGGAGAGTGGTTCCAGAACTCTGCTTTATGCCCTATCCTTCCGGCCTGGATGATGGTGTCCACTCGATGGATCCCTTAGGAGGAAAGCTGGAATAGCATCCCTGGAGGGGGACCAGCAGGGGGCTGTTGCTAATGCCATGGCCCCCAGACCTGGGCGCCAGGAAAGCAACTCAGGGCTCATGTCCCTGCCTCCCTGTGCCCGGGACCACCAGCCCTGGTCCTGTCTCTGAGGGGGGCACTGCTTCCCACAGGAGAAGGGCCAGCCCCAGCAAAGCCTGGATTCTTTTTAGTGGTGCCTCATAAGCCCAGGAAACAGGCAAACAACTCCAAATACATGGGGGTCCAGTCCTGATGCGTCAGGCCTTGTTCCCCTGAATCAAGACATCCGGTCACTTCGTTTCAGTGGGACAAAGAGTCTTTTATTCTTAAGCCAGGATTTCATGTCTTTAATCTTTTCCAGAAGAAAAGAGTTCTCATTACGTCTGCGTCTTATCACATTGCTGTGTATCATAAAGATGCTGTTATCGCCTCTTCCTTCTGATTAACTGGCCCTGAGTGATTCTGGCCAACGTTGTGAGCTGCGCTCGGAAAACAACGGCTCCAGTATCCCCAGCTGTCAGCAGAGGCCAAGCCATGGGCACTGTTGAGGAACTCACCAGGATTTTCGCAGGGTCTTCATCACGAACACTGACAGCAACAGTTATTTGTCCAAACCACAGTGAGGAGAGGCTTCCTGGGCAGACACACTGTGGCACCTGCAGCCAGAGCCCGAGCCGTTGCTGTTGTTCAGTCACTAAGCCGTGTCTGGCTCTCTGTGCCCTCATGAACTGCAGCACGCCACACTTCCCTGTCCTTCACTGTCTCCCAGAGTTTGCTCAAACTCATGTCCATTGAGTCGGCGATGCCATCCAACTATCTCATCCCCTGTCCCCCGCTTCTCTTCCTGTCCTCCATCTTTCCCAGCATCAGGGTCTTTTCCAATGAGTTAGCTTTTTGCATCAGGTGATCAAAGTATTGGAGCTTCAGCTTCAGCACAGAGCAAGACTGGAGACCCGCAGTCCCGGGAGGCCGTGGCTTTGACCCCGTGGCAGTAACTAGACCTGAGAAGAGGGGACGGTGGTGGATCCAAATTCTGGAGCTGGCAGAGGTGGTGACTGAGTGGAAGAGAAGGGACGAGGAGGGGTCGAGGGTTCCCTGCTCCTCCCAGCTGACCTGGCCGCACCCCTCCTCCCAAGTCCAGTGGTTCCAGGCCCAGAACAGTCCTTTCCTGGCCAGCTGCACCACCACCAGGCCCGGCTGCTCCTGCTCAGTGACTCCCCCAAGAAGGGATCCATTCCAGACCAGCGTGGCTGAGAGCCTGTGTGGTCCTCCTCCAGGAATCAAAGAGCTGCACTCTCTTCCCATTCATTCTGGGGGTCTCAGCGCATGGGGGGTGGTCTGGAGCTCTCCCCTTTCACCCATGGGTATGACTCCACCTCTTCCCAAGCTTCAAGGTGTCCTCCTCCCATCACTGGCCCAACCATCCCTGCCCTCTGCTCTTCCTCACAGCAGCTGTGTGGGGATTTGGGAAGCAGCCTCGCTTGTGAAAGCACGCTTGTGAGCCGCGTGCATAGTAGGCGGTGCATAACTCACAGGCCATGCACAAAGCCCGGCTCATTCCTGTTGCTTTTGGGACAGCTGGTTCTGTGGCCATCGCTGGGCTGACACTGTTTCTCCATCTGAGGTCCAGTCATCTTGGTGGCAGATGGTTTTCTGAGATCCACCTGCTGGGCCATTTCAGGCCACTGAAACTCCCTTGCTAGGATTAACTCCGCTTAAAGCTTACTCTATGTTGTTTTTGCAAAATCCTCTTGGTTTAGGAGAGACTAAGAAGATTCTTGGTGAAAGTTAGACAAACAGCTGAGTTATTTGTGTCCAAAGGCAAATCGTGCCCGGGGGCAGGCAGCCAGGGGAGAGGAGCAGATGACACACCGAGGACGCAGCCACCACCAGGAGCTGGTACATGGAGGTGATGTAGCAACACCTGACGTTTTCATCTGGTTGATCTGATGAAGGCAGCCGAAGACTTTTGGCAGCTCAGGCCTGGGTTCTGTGAGTGAAGGCAGGGACGCTGGTGGCATGGCAGGGTGGGGTGGAGGAGCTGCCCGTCTGCATCCTGGAGCTGCCCAGGTTTCTCTGCCCCTTGGAGATAGGCTAACAGAACCAGGGCCAAATGAAACCTGCTTCCATTGCCATTGGCCGTGGGTGTGGCAGACAGCAGAGATGCTGGCGTGGCATTGCAAAATGTGCTAATTTACTCATAAGCAAAGGAGATTTCAGTTGATCTCTGCTTTGTTTTTCCTTCCTTTCTGTCTTGTTTGAATGTAAGTATTATCTCTATAACTGGATGAAAAACAAAGCTGCACTTTGGAGGGGAGTGTGGACGGCACGATCCTGAGAGCCATGTGAGTGACCTGGGTCACACTGAAGGCATATTGAGAAATGGGGCCCCTGGGGAAGTTGGGCATGAGGTGGCCAGGGGTGCAGAACCGCAGAGAACAAGGACTCATCAAGTCTGGTTGGGAGTGGAAGTAACATGCAAAATAGAGAAAGTAGGTATTTCTCTTGGAGTATGTCCCAAAGGGCGGCAAAAGTGCTGGCTTGAGTGAGCGGAGAGCCACTGAGCCCTGAGGCCACGGTGGGGCTGACAGCCCCCGGAGACCTGTGTTTGGTGTATTTCGACTCACCTCCCTGGGTGCTGGAGGGCAAGGGAAGAGTTCAGAAAGCATCCGTGCTACTGCCATAGACAACCACCTCCTCTGTCCCGAGCGTCCCCTTCAGTTTTATGTGGAGAGCTTCCCGGGCTGGTGCCACGTCTGGGGTGCACTGTCTGTGTCTCATGGTGATGATGCTAAGGGCCTCGGATATGCTGCTGGGTCCTCATGGCTAAGCCGTATGTGGGCCACCCCCGTGTGAGGCCCTGAGGACACTTCTGCTGCTGACGTTGTGGCCCAGGACATCTTGGAAGTGACCCCCTGCCCCCAGTGTATGTCCTGGGCCCAAACTGGGGACAGCTTGTGTGGCGGGCAGCTGGCAGGGCATTCCACCTCCTTTTTCTGGAGTCTGCCCTGTTCCTTGTGAGCCTCCATGGTCACCAAGTACCTTCTTTCCTTGGAAGGAGTTTTCACTGCTCCTTAGGCCCAGAAGCACCCTGTCCATCAGCTCATCCTCACTAGGGACCAGAGTTACATGGATCCCAGGAGCAACACAACTCAGGCATCCGGGGGGAGGGTGGGGATGCCTGCCACCCAGAGTGTCATAAACAGCCTCCTGTGAGCAGAGTTCAGAGGTCATATGAATACAGAAGGGTCTCTATCATAGAATCATTGTGAGGGTGCAATGAGCTGTTGTCACAGGCCTAACATAGCACAGGGTGCCAGCTTGATACATGGCAGGTAGATGCTCACATGGCACTCACCTCGGATACGGCAGGGCATGTGCTCTGCTGACACCACCGCTGCCCTCAAGGCCACCCCAACATCGCTGCAGCCTGAAGGAGGGGCAGAGCTCACGGTTCACAGTGGTGGGACCAGCTACGGCTTCCACTTGGCCAGGAAGACCTTGAGCTGGTGTTTGGCATTTGTCAGTGATGCAGCACACATGTGACACATGAAAACGCACACTTGAACTTGAGCTTCGGTGTCTGCTTCATCATGTTTGCTGTGACAAATGGCATGGAACCACTTCACAGGGAAAATGCGTCTTTTCAGAACAAACATCCAAAGACAGAGAAATCAAATTGATAACTTGGGGCTCTCGCTTGGCCATCAGCCAATTCTACTCATTTCCTCCTTTATCAGATGTGGCTGCTCCCCTGTAGTGGGCAGTAGACGCCCAGAGTGAGAGCGGGCGAGTCCGGCCCTGGGGCTACCTGCCAGAGCCACTCACAGCTCAGGGACCACTGCCCACGCTGGGGTCCATCGGGCTTCAGCGGGGGAAAGTGGGCATCTCCACCTCCTCAGCTCTGCCTCCAGGGCTCAGTTAACTGGTCCCTAAGATGAAAGTGGGAGGAGGACGTTTGGAGCAGCATTTACCCTCCTTCTGGAAAATGGCCTCGAGCTGCGGTTTGAAATAAGAGATGCTCTTTAAGGATTAGTTGTATTTTCAAAAACCACATCAAATGGAAAACCCAGAACCACAGAAACTCTGGGCTTGGCCTTGAGTCGGAAGATGTAGCAATGGTGTGAACCAGCAGTGACCTGCCGGGAGGTGCCCCAGGGTCTGGTCTCACCTGAGACAGCCAGAGAGGCAACAACCTGATAGAAAAGGATCAGCCCAGCTCCTGAGTCTAGGAGTGCCCCAGACTCAGACGGCTCTCAAAGTACCCTTCTGGGAGGTGGGCCTGTCCTGCAGTGGGCTGGAGTGAGTCACGGCACCTGGGCTTGGAGCCCTTCCCTGGTGCTGATGGGGTTTAGGGGAGCTGTGTGAGATGTGATTGTGTTTCTCCTTTATCAGGAGGTTCTGTAGGGACAGGCTATCTTACAGTCTGATGGTGAAATCCAGTCGGCCAAGCACTTGCCCTGCCAAAGGGGGTTCTTTCTGGGGAGGTGGGGGGCAGTCTCAGAGATCAAGATGGGGGCCTGGAGGCAGGTGAAGTCGAGGGCTCTGTCCAGTGCCATGGTCAGGAAGAGGTCTGGGGGGTGACTTTGCAGGTTGACACTGTCCTCACTTAAAGGACGTGGTCCCAGCGCTGTTTCTTATCTTCCCCATCCCCCTTCCCAGGGAGGCCACCTTGCTTGTCTCTCAGCCTTTGGGGTCTCAGAGAATTTTGCTTACAGCTCCACCTCCACACTCTGATCACTTGGAGGCAAATCAAACGAGCCCCCCAAAGTGCTCTGCATGGGGAGGATATGAGTATTCACAGCCCCTGGATCCAGCGTGGGCAGGAGGTCTCTCTCTGCTGGTTCTGGCCCGCCGTGTCCGGTTGAAGCAAGTTGAGACAGCCAGGTGGGTGGGGCTCTGCCTGCATGGGATCCAGATGGGGGTGCTGGCAGGGAAGAGGGGACATGGAGCGGGGAACGCTGAGAAGGAGGTGGGCCAGAGGATCGTAAAACGCTTTGCTGTGAGTCATGAATGAGGCCGCCCTTTGCCATTTTCCCAGAAATGGCCGTAAGGGTTTCGGTTGCTGTTCAAATATTTCTGGTTGTCAGCCTGCCTCGTCCCTAAAGGGAAGGGCAGGCAGGTGTGCTGTCTGCTGTGCGGGGGGCCTCACAAGGGGGCCCTCATTCCCCATCTGCAGGGCCAGCTGCCTGCTGCGCCCTGTGGATGCTTGGGCAGTAACACCTGACTGTCAGCGGAGGCCCCTCAGGTTGTGTGATGTATACAATGAGATTTTACTAAAAACTATTTAACCCAGGCTGCCTTCTTCTTCTCCTCCCCCTCCACACCTTCCCTGGCTCTTCTTTTTCCTCCTCGTCCTCTTTTTTCCTTCCTCCTCCTCTCTCTCTCAGCAGAACATAAATGGTCTGTTTCTAACCATTTTTCAGTGCACGGTTGGGTGGTATTAATTACACTCACATTGTTGTGCCGTTACCACCACCACCCACCTCCAGATTCTTGTCATCTTACAAAACTGAAGTCTGAGGTTGCACAACCTCTCCCACCCCTCCCCCAGCCCTTGGTAAGTAACCTCCCCCCCGACCTTCCATCTCTGTGGACTTGACCACTCTAGGTCCCTCATGTGAGTAGAAACATAAAGTCTTTGTCTTTTGGGACTGGTTTACCTAATTTATCATAATGTCCTTGAGGTTCATCCCTGCTGCAGCAGGTGTCAGAAAGTCCTTCTTGTTTGGGCTGGATAGTTTTACACGTATGCACAGACCACATTCTATTTACCCCTTCACCTGTTGGTGGACACCTAGGTGGTTCCTACTCTGTGGCTACTGATAGAGCGTCTGTGAACATGGGTGAGCAAATGTCTGGTTGAGTCCCTGCTTTCAGCGGTTTTGGGGATAAATACCCAGAAGTGAAATAGATGGATTGTATAGTAATTCTATTTTCATATTTTGAGAAGCTGTCATACTGTACTCCATAGTGGTGACTACATCACTTTACACTCCTACCAACAGTGAACAAGCTTTCCAATTCCTCCATATCTTGGCTAAAACCTGCTCTTGTCTGTTCTTTTTTATCTCTAGGACAGTAGCCATCCTCATGGGTGTGAGATGGCATTTCAGCATGTTCTGCTCTCTTTTGACAGAAAGTTAGATCACACAGCTTCTCTGCTCACAGCCCTCTAAATAGGATTAGCTGCAGTCTTCCTCACAGACCTCTGGGCTCTGAGGGGGTCCCCTGGGGCCTCTGGCCTCGTTTCCTGGTGGCCCCACACTTTCTCAGACACACCCTGGGACCCAATGCCTGCCCTGTGAGGCTCCCTTCTTCTTCAGCCTCTCTTGGACCCAAATCATGCTCTGCTGGGTTGGGGGAAGTCAAAGGAGCCCAGATTTCAGTTTCAGTTGCTGAGACCTCTGCCTCTCCAAGTCAGCTCTGCAGAGATGACTTGTCTATTTTTCCTGCAAAGACAGCAGCCCCTCACCCGGACACTGGATGCCTCACCCAGTCACTAGATCCCTCACCCTGTCACTGGATCCACTCACTTGGTCAGTGGATCCCTCACCTGATCACTGAATCCCTCACTCAGTCCATGGATCTCCCATCTGGTCACTGGATCCCTCATCCAGTCACTAGATCTCTCACTCGGTCATTGGATCCCCTACCCGGTCACTGGATCCCTCATCTGGTCACTGGCTGCCTCCTTGACCCTATTTTTCACCACAGGTGTGTCACCCCTGGACGTGGTGCACCTGCTGACACCCTTGTTTGCCGTCCAGCTCCTGGAGGTATCTGCACAGGGGAGGCAGGGGTCTGCTCTGCTCTGTAAGTCGCCAGCATCCAGACCAACATGGGCAACCAGCAGGCGCTCAATAGTTGCCAAGTGAGTGAAAGAAAGCAGCTTTGGTGAACCAGAAACCGATTTCATAGACTTATGAGTTTTTAGGTACTGACTTGTAAGGAAGTTTTTCTAAATTCTAATTTTTAATGGATTCCCCTGGGTTTTCTGGTATGTAATCATGTCATCTACAAGCAGGGACCATTCTGCTGTATCCCCCTCTTCATCTGTTTACATCTCCAGTGTAATTCTGGACACCAGGGTGGCAGGGACCCGCTTGCCTGGCTCCTTCCTTCAGGTACACATTCCACCATGTCAAGGACGTGCCACCTGTTCTGATTCTACTTAGGAACTTTTGGTTACATCAAGAAGGAGGGATAACACCCTGAAACACCTCTTTGGCATCTCGTAGGCTGACGGTTTCTCTGGGCTTCTTGATGTAGGGATTATGTTAAAAGGGTTTCTGAGAACTGCTCCATCTTTGCACCTTTACCGTTCAGCCCCCAAAGCACTCTGTGGTGGATGTTGGAGGCAGGATCCCTCCTCTCCAGGAGCGGAGAAACCCCCACCCCTCGCAGCCTCGCAGGCTTCCCAGGGAGGACTCAGGATGGCTTATTGCTTCTGAATCAAACAAATGAAGAATGTGATTCAATTAGAGGCTGCACAGTATAAACCCAGATGGATTTATATTCAGCCAGGCAGACATGTGGAGCGAGGGGAACTTCCTTCACTGTGGGGTGGGAAGCTGGCTTTGAAGTCTGGGGCTAGGCCCCCCACACTGTCGTCACCTCCCCCAGATGCCCCCCAGATGGTTCCCACCAGATATTTCAGGCTTCAGTGGAGAACAAAGCTCCCAAATGTTCATCTGGAAGCCCCTGGTTCTTTGCTATGCTCCCCGCAAGGACAGAAGCTGTTGTCCCCGTTTCCTTGCTTCTGAGTGGGTTGACAGCACCTCCAAGCCCACAAAGTGACTCTGAAGAATAGATAAAATTGGTGAGGAGGTGAATGTATTGAATCTGTGTCTCCAAACCAGTCTCTAGAGAGCATTAAACAGAGAAACAAGATCCCCTTTGTTGTAATTCTCTATGGTTTCCCTTGGGCAGGAAGATAAGACGGGAGGAGGATGCTGTATGCTTTTCTTGGTTGAGAAGCATGGACGTGTGTGGGACCAAGCTCATGGGAAGGGACTGCCTGCCACCCTGCAGCCCACCCAGCACTGAGCTGTCCCGTTTGCACTCTGGTCCCTACATCCACTCTGCTCCTGGGTGGGTACTAAACTCTGGTCCCCATGTCTGCTCCGCTCCTGGTGGGTGCTGGCTGTCCAATAAGGCTGCTGTGTTCAGAGCCGAGAGCTGGGGATCCAGATCACTGCGCTTTGAGGACAGGGACAGGGCAGACTGTGTCTTTCTCTCCCAGACCTGCATCTTTGGGACATTCATCATGTCCTCTCTTTTGCTTGGGTCTGATCTTTTTCTTTTCTTCTTCTTTAACTATTGAACCTACTTTGTATTTATTTTAGGATTGAGCAAAAGAGCAAATATGTTGTAGGTAACGAGAACCATGTTTCTCACATTTGGAAAAGATGTGAATGAGCTGAGGGGTTGACTGGAGCAGGCCCTGCAGTGCTGGGTTGGATTCTGAGATCTGAGAACAAAGTCACATCTTTGGTATACAGGCACGAAGTTGGATACGTGTAGGTAGAAACTTGGTAGGTGACATAGAATTCATTGCACATAAGGATGGACTATTTAACAAAAGCAGCTGGGACAGATGGTTGTCCATATGAAAACAAATAAAAATCATGGCCTGTCTCATACTGTAACAAAAACGAATTCCAGTTGGGTTAGCACTTAAATGTGAATAAAAAAAAAAACAACATTGGAAAAGATTATAACAGTACATCATTATGTCTTTTGGAGAGAATTTTTTTTTTTTAAATCAAGGCACAGAAAAACACAAGCAATATATTAAAAAGTGGCTTAGCTGGTAAAGAATCTGCCTGCAATGCGGGAGACCCGGGTTCGATCCCTGTGTTGGGAGGACCCCCTGGAGAAGGGAAAGGCTCCCCACTCCAGTATTCTGGCCTGGAGAATTCCATGGACTGTATAGACCATGGGGTTGCAAACAGTAGGACATGACTGAATGACTTTCAGGGCTTCCCTTGTAGCTCAGTTGGTAAAGAATCTGCCTGCAATACAGGAGACCCCAGTTCAATTCCTGGGTCGGAAAGATCACCTGGAGAAGCGAAAGGCTACCTGCTCCAGTATTCTTGGGCTTTCCTTGTGGCTCAGCTGGTAAAGAATCCACCTGCAATGTGGGAGACCTGGGTTCAATCCCTGGGTTGGGAAGATCCCCTGGAGAAGGGAAAGGCTACCCACTCCAGTATTCTGGGCTGGAGAATTCCATGGACTGCATAGTCCATGGGATCGCAAAGAGTTGGACATGACTAAGTGACTTTCAGAACACATTTGATCCCAATAAAATGAGAAATTTGAATCATCAAAAGAGACTAAAAAAGTGAAAATCAAGTCACAATCTGGAAGAAAATGACTGTGACATACTGAAGTAGCTGAGGACGAGCACCCAGCATGTGTAGAAACCATTAGGTCTGACCTTTCTAGGAGGACAGTGTGTTCCACGGGACAGTCTGTGTCGGGTGGGAGCTGTTCTGGGAGGGGAGCGGGGAGGTCGGGTGGCGGGGGATTGATGACTGGCTGCGGGTGGCAGAGCTTACAGTAGTAAGAAAGCCAGGGCAAGTCCAGGGCCTGCAGAGTGCTTGGATGATGAGGCTTCTGAACAGTAGCCTGGTGTGCCTGGGAGGCGAGAGGGGGGCAGGGGGAGGGGAGAGGGGGCCAGACCCTGATGGGGTCCTGAAACAGTCTTTAAGGGACAGGTCAGGAGACTGCCCTCCAGGGAAAGGGACAGTCCTAGATGAGCAGAAACGGAAAGTCTTCTTGAAACATCATTTGAACTCGGGTCTCTGTATTCCTTTTCTCCCTTTGCCTGAAAGAGTATTAGGTTGCTTCTGAAAAGGAAGAAGAAATTCACTCAAATGTGTATTGTTTTTTCCTATTAATTATGCTTTTCTAAAAGCTAAAGCATCCTAACCTGGCCTCAGATTCCCCCACTCTTGCCCGCTTCCTCCCCATCCCCCTCAGAAGGCCCAGCTGCTGCAACCAGGGGTCTGCTTGGTGGGGGGCAGAGCAAGGGGAGGGTGGAGCCTGTGAATACCAGTTTTCTCGTTGGGTCTTTTGCCATCACCTTGGGTTTTTTTTTTTTTTCTGTGGCTCAGATGGTAAAGAAACTGCCTGCAATGCAGGAGACACAGGTTCAGTCCCTAGGTCGGGAAGGTCTCCTGGAGAAGGGAATGGCTACCTACTCCAGTAATTTTCCCTGGAGAATTCCATGGACAGAGGAGCCTGCTGGACTATAGTCCATGGGTTCGCAAAGAGTTGGGCACAACAGAGTGACTAACACTGCTTTACAAAGATTAGGAAAAACAAATAATTTCCTTTAAAAAATTGGATCTATGGCTTGTTTTCTCCACTAGACCTTTGGAAAAAAATTCAGTGGTACTGTGTGAAGGGGAAAAAAAAGTTAGTAAAACTCTTCCCAGCTTTCGTTATTTTTATATCCAGGAGGGAGTGGAAAAATCAGCTTTTCAGGATCACTGACCCTGTGGCAGTTTGGGCGTGCTCCTGTCTGTGTTTAGAAAGCCTGTCAAGACTGATTGAATTATCTAATTAAAATAATGGCCACAAAGGGCCTGTTTACGTTGGCCCAGGCAAGATCAGCCCAGCCAGCCCCTCCCCTGTCCTGCCTGTCCTCCCTGTCCTGTGAGGACAGGCTCCCCAAAGGACTCAGCTCTGAATAAAAATGTGAGGGTGGGACCCACATCCACCGAGGGGGTTAGGACTCCAGTGGTGTGGAGGTAGTGCTTTAGGTCACTAGGACCTTGTCCTTGTCAGGATCTATTCACTGCAGAGAGGTACCCTGCGAAAAATGGAGAAAATCGTGACATTTATTATTTATTTATTTACTTATTTTTAAATTTTTAACTGAAGTATCATTGATTTATAATGTGTTAATTACTGATATACAGCAAAGTGACTCAGTTATACATACATATACATATACCTTTTTTTTAAAAATTGGGGTATTGTTGCTTTATAATGTCATGTTAAGTGAAAAAGCTGGCTTAAACTCAACATTCAAAAAACTAAGATCTGGCTCCATCACTTCATGGCAAATAGATGGGGAAAAATGGAAATAGTGGCAGATTTTATTTTCTTGGGCTCCAAAATCACTGCGGATGGTGACTGCAGCCACAAAATCAATGCTCCTGGGAAGAAAAGCTAGGACAAACCCAGACAGCATATTAAAAAGCAGAGACATCACTTTGTCGAACAGGTCCCTATTGTCAAAGCTATGGTTTTTCCAGTAGTCATGTATGGATGTGAGAGTTGGACCATAAAGAAGGCTGAGTGCCTAAGAATTGATGCTTTGAATTATGATGCTGGAGAAGATTCTTGAGAGTCCCTTGGACAGCAAGGAGATCAAACCAGTCAATCTTAAAGGAAATCAACCCTGAATATTCATTGGAAGGACTGATACTGAAGCTGAAGCTCCAATACTTTGGTCATCTGATATGAAGAGCTGATTCATTGGAAAAGACCCTGGTGCTGGGAAAGATTGAGGGCAAAAGGAGAGGGGGGGACCAGAGAATGAGATGGTTGGATGGCATCACTGACTCAATAGACATGAGTTTAAGCAAACTCTGGGAGATAGCGAAGGACAGGATAGGAAGCCTGGCATGCTCCAATCTATGGGGTTGCAGAGTTGGACATGACTTAGCTATAGAACAACAATAATGGAACCCAGTCTCCAAAGCCAGGCTGCTAAGAAAAGACTCCTAATGTCCCAAGTACTTTGCAGATGGAAACCTTTGGAAAACCAGGTCTTACATGCAGATGCTTGTAAGGGAAAAACCTTACAGAGGGAAAAACCTCCCTCAGTGTGGCAATGGCTTATTCTTACCTTGGGCAGTCCATAGTTCATAAATAAAAGGCATGATCACTGATTCAATCAAGTAGCCTCAAAGATGAGCAGATGCAGTTAGACATGAAAATATATATTTTATCTCAATGTTTGATTTTTACTCATTGCTACGAATATAAAAGTTCTGTCACTGATGGTTACTCTCAAAATTACACTGGAAGTTAATTTCATTTTGAAATAATTAAGGGTGGTTTTGTATAACATCTCTTAAAGTGTTGGAGGGCAGGGAGAATGAATTAAAACAAACAACACCTGGAAATACTCAGGTTGGTCTAAACGATCAGAAAGATGGAGCAGCATTGGTTCCTTTGGTCTAAAGCCACACAGACACGTGCAGTTTCTGAGGATTAAGAAATACAAATTCATACACTCCACAAATTCCACTGAGGTCGAACCTCACCTCATAAATAGATGTAAGGCTTTTAAAACTGATGCTCGGACATTCCAGCTACACGTGATAAACCCTCACCGCCCATGGCTCTCAGAGTCGTGGGCATTAAGGGAAAAGCCCTGCCTGCCTGGGCTGCCCCGTCAGAAAAATCCATCTTCCCCTCAATGAGGGAAGGCAGCCCCCCACCCCCACCCAAATCTTCCCTCCTTCTAGTGAGGCCTTGAAACAACTGCCCCCTGGAGAGCACAGTAAGACCCTGATGCCTGGGAGGACTCAGACCTTTCTGGTCTGAGGGGAGAGTTTAAGGGGATAAGACCCTAAACTCCTGGCCCCCACTATCACGCACTGTCCTGCTGTAAGTCCACACACAGCCGGCCTTCAGTGTTCCCAGGTGGGAATCTGCCTCCCTAGCCCCACCCCTGCAGCCCCTCCTCTTGCCCCATCCCCCTCCCATCCCCCCTCCTGCCATCCCCCTCCTCCTGCCCCCATCCCCCTCCCATCCCACCTCCTGCCATCCCCCTCCTCCTGCCCCCATCCCCCTCCCATCCCCCCTCCTGCCATCCCCCTCCTCCTGCCCCCATCCCCCTCCCATCCCACCTCCTGCCATCCCCTTCCTCCTGCCTCCCCACTCCCATCCCCCCTCCCATCCTCCCTCCTGCCATCCCCCTCCTCCTGCCCCTCCTCCCCCTCCCATCCCCCCTCCTGCCACCCCCCTCCTCCTGTCCCCTCTCCTGCCATCCCCCTCCTCCTGCCCCCATCCCCCTCCCATCCCACCTCCTGCCATCCCCTTCCTCCTGCCTCCCCACCCCCATCCCCCCTCCCATCCTCCCTCCTGCCATCCCCCTCCTCCTGCCCCTCATCCCCCTCCCATCCCCCCTCCTGCCACCCCCCCTCCTCCTGTCCCCTCTCCTGCCATCCCCCTCCTCCTGCCCCTCCTCCCCCTCCCATCCCCCCTCCTGCCACCCCCCTCCTCCTGTCCCCTCTCCTGCCATCCCCCTCCTCCTGCCCCTCCTCCCCCTCCCATCCCCCCTCCTGCCCCCCCCCTCCTCCTGTCCCCTCTCCTGCCCTCCCCCTCCTCCTGCCCCTCCTCCCCCTCCCATCCCCCCTCCTGCCACCCCCCTCCTCCTGTCCCCTCTCCTGCCATCCCCCTCCTCTTGGCCTCCCTGTCCCTCCCCTCCCATCCCCTCACTCTCTCAGGCCTTTCCGGTGGGATGAAGCTTTGCTTAGGACATGCAGGGGCCGTGCAGTGACCCAGGCAGACGTCCCCAGGCCACTTGCATGAGGTGGGGGGGTGGAGATGGGAGGAGAGAGCGGGCCAGGGCACCACAGGGGACATGACTGGGATGAGGAGCAAAGCCTGCAGAGACTGGAGCAGGACTGGGCCGAATGCCTGCCCCTCTGGGCTTCTCGGTTGAGGCATGAGGTGCCCGGCCTCCGTGGTTCTGGACAGCAGAGATCTGGCAGGGACCTCAGTTCTATCAGTGAGCGCCCTGGGAATCTCAGGGAATCGTTTTCCCTCCGCAGGACTCAGGCTCCTTCTCTGTCAGTGGATGGAATAGAACCTATAAGCTTCGAGGTTTCTGCCGGTTCTGCCCCACTGTGTACCCCATCCTGACCTGGGCCAACCTGAAGAACCTCCTTCCTTGGTTTCCTACTCAAGCAGGGAGGGAGGGTGGGCCCGGACTTACACATACAGCTGCACAGTCTAACTGCACACAGAAGCCTGGATTCTGGATTCAGTTATTGTACAACCATGGCATGAGGGGCCAGGTGGTCCCAGGACCCCATGGAGCTGTAATCCTCATGCCTCTTTGGAGCAGCTTCATTCATCAACTCGCAGTCTGCAGTCCCTGCTAATCCTTAAATTCTGACTCACCTGGGCTGAGACCTTTTTTCTTTGGGTAGGGAATTTCCATTCGTTTAAGTGGCTGCCTCTCTCAATATTTTGGTGCTTAACTTCTGCTTTTCCTAAAAGCAGAAAAATCCTCTTTATG
This sequence comes from Cervus elaphus, assembly GCF_910594005.1. Taxonomy (NCBI): domain Eukaryota; kingdom Metazoa; phylum Chordata; class Mammalia; order Artiodactyla; family Cervidae; genus Cervus; species Cervus elaphus. The sequence continues at coordinate 44,946,407 of NC_057841.1, forward strand.
AACTTAACTCTTCTGGGAGATCAGAGTTACCACCTATGCTGGGGGAATGTCAAGTCCACCTCTGAGCACAAAAAGCCACCACCATCGCTGGGGAAAGTTAGTGTGAAATGTCCCGCCTCCCCACTTCCGTGCCCTGACTCTACACGGAAACCACAATAGTGCCCCTAGTGATAAAACATCTGGGCTTTGTCTTCTGACAGCATTTATTACTGTCTTGGGATTCAGTGTGCTGATTTTTGCCCAGCAAACGGTGTCATGGTTGTGAGTGATGTGACAGGTAAGGCTGTGGGGTCATCGCTCGCCACCCCCCCACCCCACCTGGACCTCCTGGAGCCTCAGTCAGCGCAGCTGGGGCAGGTAGGACATGGTCACCCTCCTCTGCTAGTTTCGAGCATCTTGGATGAGCTTTGAGCTTTCCTCGATGGATTGTCAGCTCCTTTAGATTTTTGGCCTCTCCCATCATGCACAGTATATAAACTCTGATCCTGCCCGCCCCAGGGCAGGGTCGGGGGCTGTGGATCATGAACAGGACCGCCAGGTCACTTTGCAGAGCCCTCATTGTCTCATTTATAAAATAAGGGATACATCACTCTCCTGGGGTTAGTGTGAGGGTCCAGTGGGGGCCATCCTGCACATCAGAGGCACGTCCTCTCTATCAGAGAGGGTGGGGTTTGCCAGGAAGCAGAGCTGGGCCCCCAGGGCTCAGGGGTCCCTCTGTATACCTTGCCTGGTGTCTCCGAAGGAAGGATCAGATAAAAAGTGCAGGGACCAGGACTAGCTGCCATTCCGCCCAACCTTGACTAGGATGGGGGTGCTAACAGCCAGTAATGATGCAGTGGCCAGAGGGGTGTGGACTCCGCGGTGGGTGGCCCTGTGAACCATCTATTCCTTCGTTCCCAACCACAGTGGCTCTTCACCCTGCACATTGCACCTTGGTGGACGTGGGTATCTCCTGGTGGACCATGAGTTCCCTTACTCAAGCTATCAACACAGAGCAAATTAAGTCAGCAATTTTCAGCCCAAACCCTCCCCTAGTTCTCATTTGCTCATGACCTGTGTCTAACCCTGCAAGGCTTTTTGCATTCAGTCACGGATAGTGGAGATGGGAAAGACTTTCAACTTTGGTCAGTTTACACACAAAGGAAATGAAGTCCAGAGAGGTTGGACCGCTTGCCTGTGGTCACACAGTGTGTTATCTATAGAACTGAGATTGGACCCCAGCTCTTTCAGCTTTCAGCCAGTCTCTCCCACTTCTCTGTGCTTCTGGATCAAGTGATGTGCACAGTGAGGATAATTCAGAATTGACTATATCCTGTGCAGTTTGTAAGCGCTGCTGTAGGCAATAAAGTATGTGATGCAGAGCGGGTACAGAGGCTCAGGGATTCTGAATCCCACCCCTGCCTGCCCACCAGCTGGGCTCCTGGGCCGGTCACTCTGACTTTTTGGGCCCCATTTTTCTTGTTTTAAAATAAAAAATTTGGCTTCTAAGGCCTCTTCCAGCTTTAGAAATTGGAATGTGTTACTAAATTGAGCCACAGTTAGAGAAAGCTTGTGGTTTAAAAGTGTTACAAGATGAACACTGGGTCTTTTTGGAGAAGGGTCATTACCCACAGAAGAGGTTGCTCTGATAATTTCAGATTTCCCATGTCAGCCTGTTTGGAAGTGAGCTGGTTCTCAGAGGCTGTACAGCCTTGGACCACAGAAGCAGAGGGCGCTGGCAGCATACACACAGAGGCCCATGATGTGTGTCCTAAGCAGGATGGTCTGTGGCCTTGCCCAGGAGCCCTCATCCATGCCGGGCCCCCCGGGGCAGAAGGACGAGATGCTGAGGCCTGAAAGAACCATGACCATAAACACAGGCCCTCGCTCTGCAGGCAGGGTTCCACACCTTTAGCTCCTACCTCCATCCACCTACCCCACAGACTGGCCAAGGCCCCGGGGCTTCTCACTGTCCACAGGCTGAGAGAAGGCTCATGAGCATGGACAGGCAAAAATGAGGCCCACGTGGTCATCCACGTTCAGCAAGGGAGCGGCCTTATGAATAATTCAGAGCTGCTACAGATCCACACAGCTTTCCCACATCGCCTGCTTACAGGGAGTGCTCCATAGATGTTTACTGAATGACTGAATAAATTAACATACAAATGAGTATTCTGCAACTGGTTTGGGTATTTATATTTGCACATCTGTTTGTTGAATGGTCTGAGGATCCATAGCCGCCCTCACAAAACAGTGAAGGCACGCACAGCCCAGAGACTATGCACACCAGAGCTCACATGGCCCCTGCTGTCCACTGGGCCGTGGGGATTGGGGGCCCGAGCCCCTTGCCTATAGCCCAGCTGCTTAGAGCCCTGAGGCTCCTGACACACATACTCTGTGCTGAATCTGGATGGTTCCACACTCATCCTGGGTTGTGACTGTCTCCCCTGGCCTTGGTCAGAACTGCAGGTGGCATGGCCCCGGTGATGCTCACACCCTCCTTCTGGGACCTGGGACCATGCTACATGCCATGTTTGCAGATGTGTTACTCACCAGGGTTCTCGGCCTCTTTAATAAATAGGAGTCTATCAGACAGCAGATAAGAAATTCAGGCCAGTCTTTACCAGGGCTCTGGTTATGGGGCTTCCCTGGTGGCTCAGATGGTAAAGAATCCACCTGCAATGCAGGAGACCTGGGTACAATCCCTGGGTCAGAAGATCCCCTGGAGGAGGGTATGGCAACCACTCCGGTATTCTTGCCTGGAGAGTCCCATGGACAGAGGAGCCTGGAGGCTACAGTCCATGGGGTCAGAAAGAGTCAGACCTGACTGAACACACACACACAAGATATAGAGCTACTAGCCCACATTCAGTAAAGTCTTGGGAGATGCAGCTGGAAAAGTACTTTGGGAAATATACAATCAAGATATCTCATGGCGTGTTAAAAGAAAAATCTTGGTAGCAAAGCAAAGCGAAAAAAAAAAAAAGCCCTTAAAATGGCATCTGTATATCCATCTGATATACAGATGAGGAGGTTGGAATTTTAGCTGGAGTCTGGAGGGAGGGGATTTCCTTCAATGTCAGCTCCTTCTCCCCAGGATTTAAATGTAGAAACTGTCCAGAGAACAGCTGAGTTGGGGTGAGACAGGAATGGTACGTCTCCAGCAGGCTCAGAGCCCACGCTGCTGGCCAGTTCTGGCTCTGCCCTGCTCAGCTATGTGGCTTTGAGCAAGTGATTTAACCTCTCTGTGCCTCAGTGTCCTTGTTCCCAAGTGTTGTTATGAAGACGGAAGGGATTTAAATATATCCATATGTATTACTGAAGAAGGAAATGGCAACCCACTCCAGTATTCTTGCCTGGAGAATCCCATGGACAGAGAAGCCTGGCAGGCTATAGCCCATGGGGTGGCAAAGAGTCGGACACAGCTGAGCATGCATGCATGCATATGTAACACGTTCAGTATTTTGCCTGGAACAAAATGTACATGTTGTGTACATGTGGGCTGTTCCTGTGGGGTCGTACGTAACAGGGTCTTCACACTGACTGGATGATGCTGACTTCCCAACAGTCCTCTCCATCAAACGAGCCGGCAGGACCGGGTGAAGGACGAACCCTCGGACCCACTTTCTCACCTGAGGTTCTCTGTCTGGTACCTTCTGCATGACTCAGCCCTTCTCGGGTCTCTCTGGAGCCAGTGGGCAGTGGAATTCTGCGACCAGGTGAGGTCACGGCCTTCTTTCTCATGAACCAGGATTGCTGTTACAGATGGATAAACTTTTAAAAAAATACATCTGCATTTAGTGCTCGGTATTTAAAAATTATGCCAATTGCTTTATTGGCTCAAGATCAGCCAAAGAAAAAAGGGGGAAAAATTTGCCTTTCAACAGAGTGATCCAAAAAGCTGAAATTCCCCTTGCCCCACCCTGCACCCGTAGGCTTATTTATGGCTTTCTTTTCAGAATTCTTTCCTTTGGTGGTGAAGACAGGCACGGCGCCTTTGAAGTGGGCCAGACATGTTTTCTGCACGTGTGAGCGGCTGTGGTCTCCGCAGGCCTGGTGCAGATAAACCAGTTTCCCTACGGTTTCCAGCCATTGGTGAAGGATCCATGTCCTGCAGGACTGTGCACACGAGTTGATCATGGCGGACAAATAAGGGGGCTTCACACGCAGCCCCTCAGCCCCTGGGAGCGCTGGCCTTCAGGTCGCTATGGGCTCTGTGGCCCAGGACCCGCTGCGCTGGCCTGCAGGCTCAGTATTGCTCTCCGTCCTGTCTGCGCCGACATGGCTGCCGTGTCAGAAGCTGCCCTGCATCAGTTCCATGTCGAGGAAGCAAGTCCCACAGCACAGAGGAGCGAGCACAGGGGCCGGGTCCCCACATGTCAGCCTAGGTCCCAAACAGAGCATCCACCTCGGGATTCCGTTCCCATTGTGGTGACGGGCTGGTCCTACTGAACTTAACAGTGGCCATTCTGGCCTCTCCTTTCCTGCTCAGAGCAGAACCTATGATGCTGTAATTACATGTCAATTAATGTGACAACTCACGGACCCAGTACCACAAATAGGAGGCCCTTGGTAAACTTTACTGCCGTGACTCTCATGATCACACGTGGCTTTAAACAGGGATTTCAAAGGAGTTTCCTGGTGGCCTATTGGTTAGGATCCGGACTCTCACCACTAAGGCCGGTATTCAGCCCGTGGTCAGGAAACTGAGATCCTGCAAGCCACGGCCAAAAAGACTCAGAAAACCATGATTTCAGAGAAAAACAGCCTCTGAGATGGCATCAGTGATTCTCCTCTATGCAGTCTTGTCCAGGACTTTTCCTTTCTCTGAGTTAATATTCCTAACACTCTCCCGTCTGCACCCACTGAGGCCCCCCTACCGTGTTTCTCCTTCCCTACAAAGTCAACACCCAAGAAGTTGGCTTGGCTGACTTTCCCTAAACCATCGACCCTCCACGGCAGTCCCTGCCACTAACAGCCACTGGAACCGTGGCTTCTTCCCACAGCCATGGCCTTGGGAAGCACCTTGGCCCCTCTACTGCTCTGGGTCATGTGGCCCCGTGGCTCTGTCTGCCCTGACCACTGTGATGTCCAGAAAGGTGGCCCCTGGACAGACAGTTATTGAACCAGGCAAATGCATTGTTCATTTAATTATGCAGGACTTAAATTTAAAGCAGCTATCAAAAAACTGTTCAGTATGACCATACCACTAGGGTGTGTGTATTTAGTGTTTTCAATTGCAAAGGCTATGAAATCTAAACACAGAGCAAGAATTTCTGATGAAAATTCAGCATTTGAAGGGAGATGTGCTGAAGGGTAAAACACACACCATGTTTCTGTGATCTGTTTCAAAAAGATCATAAAATCTCCCAGTACAGTTTATATGGATTACATTTTGAGATTATAGTATTTTGGCTGTGTGGGATTAAACACAATTTATTATTAACATTTATTTCACCTGTTTGATTTTCTTTTTAATGTGGCTACTAAGTAGAACCTTTGTGGTTGGCATTTTATTTTGAGAACTTTTAAGATCTAGTCTCTTGCTGTTTAGTTGCGAAGTTGTGTCCGACTCTTTGTGACCCCAGGGACTAGCCCACCAATCTCCTCTGTCCATGGTGGGATTCTGCAGGCAGGAATACTGGAGTGGGTTGCCATGCCCTTCTCCAGGGGATCTTCCCCACCACCAGGGATTGAACCCGAAACTCTTAGGTCTCCTGCATTGGCAGGTGGGTTCTTTACCACTAGTGCCACTAGGAAGCCCCTTGTATTAATTATATACATACAATTAATATATTCTATTGAAATTTAAAACCATGACAGTAAAATTGTTCTGGTGAATATCGAACTTGTACGAAAGTCCTGTCAACCAGATGTGGAATTTTGCTGGCATTTCCTGGGATAACGAGACTCCTGGATTCTCCTCCCCTCAAAATGGAGCTTCTGCTCCATCCATCAGGATGGCCTGGACACTCCAATCGACTAAGGAAATAATCAGCACCACGTTCTCAGGGGATCTGTTGATTTCTGGTCCATTTGTTATTCATAACAGATCAGACGGTTTCCACCCATCTGGACAAGTTTTATTCATCAGTGTGTGTGTCACACGTGTGCACAGAAAAAAGACTTGCCAGGTTTCATTAAGCAGAGTCTTCAAGGAGCACATGAGATGTTTTGTTTCTTTTAGGAGAAAACCTGGTGTGCACTGCCTTTGATCTGGGCATGAGAGAGTGCGGAGTCAGATGGAGCCCTCGTTAGTGCGGAGTCAGATGGAGCAACGTTCTGATGTCACAGGTGAAATCACTGAGGCCGGGCTGCCCAGGAGTGATGTTAGTTCAATAACTTAAAGCCACTTGTAGGAAGAGGGAAAGGCCTTTGCATTGAAAGCCTGTCCACGGTTTGCTGGACCAACAACAGGAGGTGAATATCAGTTTGTCAATATTGTAAGTGTGCTTTGGGGCGAGACTTGCTGACTGAGCAAGAAACAATATTTTATTCATGTACACATGTCTCTGAAAAATTTCATGAAGTTGGTGTGAAAGAGGAAAAGGTAGAGAGTGTTAAAGAAGTTATCCTAAACAGGCCATGGTGCCCAGACCCGGACCTTAATCCGGGGAGGCATCAACTCTCCTTCAACCAGGGCATCCTTTCAGGCTCTGTCTGAGGGTATAACTGTGGACAGACAGGTCCCAGGAGTGGAGGGTGACCCCCCGTAGGTGTGTTTCACTGAAGGAGAGACACCTGTGCAACTTGGAAGGAGGTGCGAGGTGGTGGCTGTTTCCTTGCTCATCAGATGGCATAGGTCAAGCCAGAAGCCATTGCCTGCCGATTGTCTTATCAGGGGGCAGCTGACAGACCAGGGCAGCTCCGGGTCCCAGGCATCTCCTCCTCGTCATCAGTGTCTCCTGTGGGTCACCCACGTGCTCCCAGCTGGAGAGACGGTGACGCTGTCCCTATCTGTCTCCCCGGCAGGGCCCTCTTCTCTCCCTGGGGCCCAGCCCTGCTGACTTCTGGCTGAGCACCAGCCCCAGAGGTGGTTCACTGGGCTTTGGGCCCCGTCTTGCGATTGACCCCAATTTCCAAAACAGCTCAAGTGGTCTGTGGTGGGAACACACCTTAGACGTTTCTGAGAAGAGTCCTCTGGGGAGAAAGGCAGTGGGCTCTTCTCTGCCCCAGAGATAATGACAGGAGGCTAGAGTGTACGCTGGAGGCCGGTCCAGGGAGACGGCTCTGGGGTGGGTGCCCGACCTTGTTCGCTGTAACTGAAGACCAGGGTGTGTCTGCCTTGGAGAATCTTGGAATCAGGTAGGCTGTCTCTTTACCACATGTGTGGCGTTGCCAATCTGCAGCTCCTGACAGGAGATCAGATCTCAGAACAGTGATGGTCGAGCAGATGACCCTGGTAAAGCCCCAAACCCACCTGCTGCTGACAACCCTTGACCTCTGACAACCCACTTACTCTCCCTACCTCAATCAAAATCTGAGGGAAAGAGCAATTCCGGTGTTACTGGTTATTTGGATATTTAAGCCACATGATTTTTGTTTCAATGCCACGCAGTCCACAAAGTGTTACACAAATGTTCTGTTTGTTGATGTTCTTTAAAAGGGCTTTCCTGGTGGCTCAGATGGTAAAGAATACGCCTGCAATGCAGGACACCTGGGTTCAATCCTTGGGTTGGGAAGATCCCCCAGAGAAGGGAATGGCAATCCATTCCAATATTCTTAAAATAGTAAAACAATGGGTTTACACTTATCTGTCTCTAACAATGCTGTGGAAGGAAAGACATGGATGAACTGAAAGTCAAACCACGCTCAAAACACCAGGTGAAAATCACCAACACGAGGATTCTGGGGTGGATATCGCAGGCTTGTCTCTGTCCTCATCTGAGGCAGGCCCAGCCTGGACCAGTAGGAACCTTCAGAGAGCAACAGGCAGGGACCAACACACACTGATCCTCGTGTAGATGGGAGAGAAACTCCCCAGCTCAAAGCCAGGGAAGCCAGGTCCTCAAGGTCTGCCCCACTCCCAAAGAGAAAGGATGGGATTTGTTATTTTTAAAGATATAAAGACCAAACTCAAGCAGGATCCTGCATGGAAGGTTCTACCAGGCTGTGTTTCTCAAAGACTCCTTCTCACGATCATTTCAAATCAACTGAATTCATAAAATTTACTGTGCGGTACCGACCTCCTCTCATTCAGAGGTGTTCTGAGCAGAGTCTGACAGTTATTGGAGCACTGTGATCTGAGGACGCAGGGCAGCGCTGTGGACTTCATTTGGTGACTGCATTTGCAGACGAGGTCCAGTGAAAATCTGTCCTGTTCTTGAGGGACCACCTGCATGGGGTGGGAGCACTTTTACCTCTGAGGGCAGGCCTGATGGTGTCCCATCTGGCGCGGTGATTGCAGGACAGGCTGGTCTGCACCAGGAGGGTGAGGAGAGGATGCGAGGACAGGTGGCGGGGGGTGGAGGCAGTAACTCCAGAGGTTTGGGGGACAGCAGGGCCCCGTGGGAGGCTCCCTGGAGCGGGCAGTCATGAGACAGGGAGGCTGCTGTTTCAGACATGTGGCTCCCTGCAAACTGGCACCCACCCCTTAGAACCACAGTCTGTGGGGCCACCTGGGGGGCAGAGGCTGCTGTGGCTCCTCCCCCCTGGAAGGGGTTCTGATCCGTGTGGCTTGGGGGCTGGGACATCAGGCAGGTGCTGGGGGTTCAGGCAGGGGTGGGGGATGAGGCAGGGAGCAGGGGGGTCAGGCAGGGGGTGAAGAGTGAGGCAGGTGCTGGGGGGTCAGGCAAGGGGACTGATGCCCTGGGGGTGGTGTGTCCTAAGGAGGCACCGTTCTCCCTTTCTGTCTCCAGTTACCCTGCTGAGAAGCTCCGCAGGGACGTCAACGCCATGCCAGCCCGAGGAGACGTTCCAGAGACCCCCACACTTTGCACACAGTAGAGTCTTCATAGGCGTTTATCCATCTGAGCTGTTTATTCCTACGTGGTGGGTCCTATCTCACCCTGGTCGTCCCAGTGGATCGGAATTGACTCCTTGTGCCAGAAACGCTCATGGTTACCAGGTCCCCTGATCTTTTTCAGTCACTCGAGACGCTTTTCGCTTTGTAATTTAAAAAGCCCACAAGTTTAAAGAGCCTCTTAGCTGTGCAGGCAGGAGGAGCCCAGGGACTCCACCTGCTCACAGGCTCCTCGGGAGAGTTCGGGCAAGAGGTGAGAACCCACGTTCAGGGAGGCTGAGAAAACATCTTCTTTCTCCCTGGGGCTGGGGGGAGTAGAGCGGGGAGCCTCGTTTCCTGGACCCCTGGTCTCCGCTGCAGGTCACGTATCAGCTCCTGGAGGTAACCTTGTTTCTAGTCAGGTGATTGCTGCCAGGAGCCCAGGAGCCGGCTCCCAGGTGGATGAAAGCTGGGCGGAGGGGGTGGAGGCTCCTCCGAGGTGCTGGGGGAGGGCAGGCTGGGGGAGTGCTAGGGTGGGAGGGCTGTGAGCCCAGTCTCCCTATGTGAGCAAATGTTACAGATCTGTGTGCAAATCACCGAGACCTTTTTCTTTTTTGGACTCTGAGAATTATTTTTTTCTTAATCTATTTATTTTTAATTGAAGGATAATTACAATATTGTGTTGATTTCTGCCATACAACATCACTGAGATTTTTTTAACTATATGTATTTCAGCAGTTTGAGTTAAAAGGTCAGACCAGAGGCTGGGCCTGCTAGTGTGTGTCAGCAGCTGGTGTTGCCCCAGCGGGTCAGATCGCTGGATTTGGGAGTGCACGTATGGAGATGGCTAGATCTAGCCTTTCACTGTTAGATGTGGGATGACCCAGGCGCAGGGAGGGGAACATGTCCTCGGATACAGCGTCCCCTGACTCCCTGCCCCCACGCCCAGCTTCCTCGGGGCTGTGGTCCTGCCCATGCAGGCGGCCTCCTGCCAGAGTGATCAGCGATGCCTGGCGTCAGGGGGGGCCTTGGCTGGAAGCTGAGCTGAAAGAAGCGAGGGTGGGTCGTGCCCTGCTTCTAGGGCAGAGGTGGGGGGGCCGAGAGCCTCTGCTGGTCCCCCTCTCTGTGGCCCCCCCGGAAGCAGCAGGAGAGCTTTTAGCAGCCGTGGGGAAGCACACACGGGCTGGCACTTTGTGTCCCTTCCAGGGCATTTGATTAGCTTCCTCGACTTTATATATAGTTTTCCAGGAACAGGCTGATGAGCTTCTCAACACAGGGATATTAATACCCCAAGCAAAGCACATGAAGGAAAACAGCCACCAGGGTGGGACCATTGGGAGATGGGGAGGGGGAGGAAGAGAGGGACTCATGGCCATGGAGAGAAGAAGGGACACAGCCACGCCGGGGCACCGGCTGTGGATGGTGACGATCTGTTTTATAAGCAGCTTAGGATCCCAGGATTCTCTATAGCCCACAAGGTGACAGGAAAAGTTGCTTCTGATGATTGTATTTCATATAACGTCATAACTTTATATATTATTGTCTGATACTCAGTGGACATGATTTAAGCAAACACCAGGAGACGGTGAAGGACAGGGAATCCTGGTGTGTTGCAGGTCATGGGGTCACAAAGAGTCGGACATGATTTAGTGACTGAACAACAACATCTGATACTCAGCATATTGGAGTTAGCATGTGGGGACTACTTAGCAGTAGTTTCCACTCCCAGGTGGCGCAAGTGGTAAAGTGCCCGCCTGCCAATGCAGGAGACATAAGAGCCTCAGGTTTGATCCCTGGGTCGGGAGGATCCCTCGGAGGAGGGCATGGCAACCCACTCCAGTATTCTTGCCTGGAGAATTCCATGGACCGAGGAGCCTGGTGGGCTACAGTCCATGGGGGTTGCAAAGACTTGGACATGACTGAAATGACTTAGCATAGCACAGAACCACTCACCGACAAGCCCCCCCACCCCGCCCCAGCCAGTTGCTAACTCTCCATCGTGGCATCGAGAGGACCCGAGACGGAGCCTCAGCCCTGGCCGTGCAGAGGCCGAGCCATCCCTGGAGGGCAGGGCACTGTTTTAGGAAGACAATCTGGGGGCAGCTCCATAATGGAAAATCCCTGGTTCTGTGAGCATCCAGGGTTAAAAAAAAATGTGGACTTACTTCCTCTAGGAGGCATGAATGAAAAACACGGCCTTTATTGCACAACCGGAAAACTAGCTAACATGGAGCAAAGGAAGACTGTCTTTTCTTAACTGAGCTCGTCAGGAAAACTATCAAGCCTCAGCTTTGGGGCAGTGGCTTCGCTTTTATCCTGGGTGAAAACTTGAAAGCAGCAAGTGAGCTTGTTCTCAGGGACACCTGTCATACACACAGAGTGGACCCCTCGTGTATTTGTGTGTGTGTTTCAGTTTGAGCCCCTACAAGTGGGATGGGGGGTGTGGAAGCTGGATGAGGCAGGAAGGTGGGGCCCTGGCTATGCAGGGGACATGCAGGTTTGTGGGACCACCTGGAGAGAGGAGGAAGGTCTGGGGTTAGGGTTGGGAAGGTTAGGGTCCCGCCCCCACAAGGGTCACCCTGCCCTGAGAATACTCAGCCGAGGGAGCAGGAGGAGTAAGGGAGCTGTGTCTTCTGGGGTTGCTGTAACTTGGGTGGCTGCGAGCCCAGGTGATGAAAGCTGGGCCATGTCACATGTGGTCCCTCCCCAGAAATGCGCTGCCTGGAGCACTGTAGGGATGACCCAGAAGAGATGCCCTATGTAAGCCTGGGGCCAGGATGGGGGGAGCCGGGCCCAGCAGTGTTTATGTGTGTAGGGCCAGACTCCACACATGTGGACGCAGCGCCCCGTATTCTGCAGGGGAAAAAATAGGGTCCTGACTGGAGATCTTACAGAATCCTTGTGGACCAGACCAGTGACTATTGCAACGGCTGGGGATTTGAGGAGGGTCAGAGACCAGGGTCCTCTCAGGATCGAGGTGGGTGAAGGTGCCCACACCACAGGGACCATGGGGCTACAGCCAGGAAAGTGGCCCACTCGGTTGCCCTCCCAGCAGGACTGAAATGCCACAGAATCTCGGGAGGGGAGGGGGCCCAGACAGCAGGGGTCTCAAGGGAGCCGCTGGGTGAGTCAGGGGCCGAGATACACGGTGAGAGGCCATGTTCCCCGCCCCTCCTGACCTCATTCATCTGCTCGCAGACTGGCAGGTGTGACCTTATTCGTAATCAGGGTCGGTGCAGACGTTGTGAGTTGAGCTCACACGGGAGCAGGGTGAGCCTGGAGTCCAGACGCCGTGTCCTTGTAAGAGCAGGAGAGGACACAGAGATGCGTGTGGAGGAGGCAGCCTGGCCGACGGAGGTGTAGATGGATGCCACACGAGCCGAGGACCACCTGGAAGGGGCAGGAAGGGTCCTTCCTGGAGCCTTCAGAGTGGGTACCACCCTGGCAACACTCTGATTTCTAACTTGGGGCCTCCAAGGCTGGGAGAGACTATATCTCAGTTGTTTTAAGCCCCTGGTTTATGGTCGTTTATTCCAGCGGCCCCAGGAAATGAGACCGAGAGGTTTATAACACCCATCTCCTGTGGCCTCTTTCTAAGGTGTCAACAGATTTATATCCAGACACTCACACGAGGGGAGAGGAGTCCGGGCAGCCTGTTCCTCTCTGGAGGCCAAGGACCAAAATTCACCAAATAGGGGCACTTCGCGGATTGCAAGGCGGCATGAGGCCCGGTGTGAGGGGGTGCTCACTGACAGTGGGGGTGTCTGGAGAGGAGCCAGGGTGTGGGGGCGTGACCACCACTCGGTCGCTGAGAGCGGGCTTGCAGTGAGGCGATAGTGAAGCAAGGCCATGACTGCGCGTCCCCAGTCTCCCTCTTGGCTGTTTCCCAGGGAGACCGTGCCCTGGGGGAGGGGGAGATGAGACTTCAGCAGGGTGGGGGGGGTATGCGAGTCTGGCTGGGACTCACGTGCCACCATGATCCATCAGCCAGGGTAGGGGGTGTTGGGGTCAGGTCCCCCACAGCCGGCCAGGTGTGTCTCTGAGCCTGTCCCACATGTATGTCCAGTTCTGGACTCCATCATCCGTGTGCACATACTTGGCAGAATTCCCATGTTGCTCCTCTGACACATGGAGTGACCCACAGGCTTTTGGGTGGGAAAGGCCAAGTGGAAGACTCCAGAACAGCCTCTGGGCGTCGCTGGGACTGCAGAGCTTGGGGCCACTACCAGGGATGTAAAGGTCAGAGCCGTGCAGCCCGCGGTATTTCCGCCTACCTTGCCTGTTCCTCCCGTGCAGAGGATGAGTGGGTTTGAGGAACCAACCGTGGATCACTGTGGGCCCAGTCAGATGGTGGCTCAGTGCAGTGGCTACTCCGGGTGCATGTTCTCCATGTCCTCCAGTGTCTGGTGGTATGCAGTCATTTGGCTGATGGATGCTTTTCCCTCTGTACCTGTTGATAAGGACCACGAGAAGCAGTTTGTTTCCCGGCAGGGCTGGTGACACGCCTTCGCTGAACTGACCATCTGTCCCTCCGCCACTGTATGATCCATGGGGCTTGTGATCCACGGGGCTCGTGCTGGTCTCTGCACCAAGCGGGACAGTGCACTGACCTAGGACATCATGGTAACTGACGACCTCACGCTGACCAGACTCCAGGGACTGAGCTGGAGAGAAACAACCCAGACTCTGATAAGACCTGTGTGTGGCAGATGGTGGAAGTTGATCTCACAGAAACTCTGTGGACATCTTAATGGGCCCGGCGCTCCAAAACTTGTCAGAGGGTAAGTTTTGCATCTCATACTGCCTCCGCTAAGAAGAAAACACAAAGTCCAGTGGGCTTTATTGGAGCTTGAAGGCAGCAAATATGTCGCTCTGACCCATTTGCTGAGTGACCCTCGAGGCAGCTGGTTTGGGTGGGTCTCTCCACAAAGGAAGATTCTGCAGCTGATGACCATTTAACTGGAGATGTAGCAACAAGCATGGAGGGAGGTGGGACCCTTGGGGAAACTGTTAAGATGTATCTGTCCTCTCCAAAGACCAGGAGGCAACTCTTCTCCTATTTTACCCCCTAAGCACATGTTCATGGAATTGGGATTGAGCTAACAGGCTTCTTAGATGAATTTGGAGATATTTCTTATCTGGATTCCTAAACAAACAAACCAACCAGCCAGCCAACCCCAGAATGCTGTAAGGGTTACTATGGCATTCTAGGAGTCTTAGTTCCAGAGATCCTTAAGGCTAGAGCTTACAGAAAATTCACTGAGCACCATTAAGTGTGTCTATTTTTGTAGGGCAGGGGGACTTGTTAGTGTTTATATCATGGAGGGAGCACAGTCATGTGACCAGAAGCTCGGTGCTTTCATAAGAGCTCTGATCAAACTAGGAAATCTAAGTTCTCATCTGGGTGTTCCCAGAAGAGTCGCTTACTCACTCTCTCTAGGTCAAAACTTCCTCATCTGCAAAACAAATAGGCGGGTTCAGATCAGAGGAGAGATTAATCTCCTGATTCAGTCCCAATCAACTGGAGACCAGGGGGGCGTGGGGAGGGCGCTGGGACAGATGTCTGCCTGGAGCTCATAGTTTAACGAGAACCAGCTCTTCAGACCATGATCTCTGAGGCTCAACTTCGCCACTTGCCAGTTTTGTGTTTGAGCTCCAATTCCCTTAGTTTTAAAGTGGAAATGCTGTCGTGTAATACCTCCGTGATGTGGAGCTCATTTCGGTTAAACAGGTGTCTATCAGGTACTGAGAACCGTGCCTGGCACCTGGTCAGAGTTCAGGGAATGTTAACCGTCGGTATTAGTGTCAGCGACAGCGCTATCGTTTGCTTCCTGCTTCCTGTTCACAGGCGCCATTCTGTGCTCTGATGGCAGAATCTGCTGACTGCATTTTAGAAATACCGATTCCTGGTTCCAAAACTGGAGACTTTGGTTCCGTGGATCCAGTTTGGGAACAGGGATCTGTATTTCTGGGAAGTTTTTCAGATTCATGATGACTGGGAGCCTTGTTTTGAAATCCAGGCTCTTGCCAACACACACATGTGCGCACACACACACACACACACACCCACACTCACACACCTCAGGTAAACACTCCCACATTCACATCTGTGTAATAAAATCTATTTAAAAACAGAGTTATAATTAGAAAATTCCTGAGTCTCACAATAAAACACTTCCTTATTTGTACCCGGCCTCTTCTAAAGGGTTGTGGTGGCAGAAAGTGCCCGGGTGAGGAAGCCCTAATTAGACTTCTTCATCCGACTTGCAAGAAGGCTTTGGGGAAAGACTTGCTTGGAGGGACGTAGGGGATGGCCGGCATCTGGACACTACTGCAGGGTGATGGCACGTATCTGGTGCTTGGGACCGGTGGAACATACTCCCTCCTCCTTTCCCTCCAGATGTCGGAGGATGTGAGAGACAGCCCAACAGTTTGCACTTGGTCAGACTCTGGCCAATTAGAACCCGCAGCCCAGGAGGGCTCTCCGGCGTTCACCGCAGATGTCCAGGTGTTTCACGCTGCCCAACAGGCCTTCGGTCAAACAGGCTGTAGATCTTCTCGTCCCCTGCCCCTTACATGCACATGCTTTGGAGGCCCAGAATCAAGTGTGACACCTGCACATGTGCGAGTGGGCATCCCAGAGTGGATGAGGTGGACATTGTCTGGCTTCCATGGAACCTGAATTAAGCAAACACCCTTCACATTCCTGCTGGGCTCTGCTGAGCCTTCTCAAGGTTGCTGAAATTGAATTCAAAAGCCAAACACGTGTGCTGGCTGGGCTCACAGAGCAGCTGCCGATTGCAAACACATGGCTTAGCAATGCATGAGGTGCTCGGGGTGACGTTTGGGGTTGCTGATTAAGTGGGATAATCACCAGAAACATCATTCAAATCCCTTGTCCTGTACACAAGCGCACTTAAAAATTTTTCTTTCTTAAAAGCACTAAGTAAAAAAAAAAAAAAGCAAAACTCAGATGAAAATGCTTAATGATCCTGAAGATGGAAGCTAAATTTTGAATTTGAATTTTATAGACGTCAGTGGAAAATGCCACATAAAGCAGGACGCCGTGCACTTAGCTTCTTGCAGCCTTAGGTGCAATTTCTGAAACAAGGGAGATTAAGATCCATGACCACTAAGAGCCTGATGAAGGTATCTTCGGGTCACAGGCAAGAAAGAAATCCAGCAGGAGACAATCCTGTTCCAGCAGTCAGGGTTGCCTGTGGGTACCAGGTGCCGCCAAGCCACATGCTTGACTCAGAGAACAGTCTTGGGCATAGAGGGGGCCAGAGGCGAGGGTCATAGCCTTGCATCCCCTCCAGAATCCTGAGTGGAAACACTTCATTACTGGCAAGTGTCCAAGTCCTTACCTTTGCCAAGTGACTCTCTGAGCAGGTCTGATCTTAGCAGCCCGGGTAAGGATGGTGTGGGTGGAGTTTGAACAAGAATGGTGGTCCTGCCACATGGAGGAAATGGAAATCTGCTGCACAGAGATCCTTAGAAAGGCTGCTGATGACCAAGCCATTTCACTGTTGGGAGTAATTTCTTTTGCTGTGTGCCACTAAGATAATAGCTGGCTGTGGGAGGTTGTACAGGTCAGATGGGCAGAGTGTGCCCGGCACAGTTTGGAGGGCAAACAGTTTGCGCTACCTGTGCCCACACCTTTTTTGAAATGACAAGGGTGTTGAACCCCACAGTGGGTCTGTCTGCCCAACTTCCAGGGTTCCCAGTGAGGCCCTGGTTATCAGCGAGTGCCACTCTGAATTAAAGCAGGGCACCACACATGAGGATTTGTGTTCTGTTATGCAGATGATTTTGTTTCACTTTGTTTCATTTCTCCCGGCCTCCAGTGCAAGAGCAGAGTCCATGACAGCTCCTGGTTGTCCACGACAACAGGTTGAGGGAGGGCTCTGGGTTTACTAGCCTGTGGTGAACTGGCCCCTGGCTCATGTGGTTCTCCAAGAGACCTCTGCATCGTCATCATCTTTTATGTTTGGTGTCATCCATATTCTAAAACATTCAAGATAACCCCATTGGAAAAGACCGATGCTGGGAAAGATCGAGGGCAAAAAGAGAAGCAGGAGGCAGAGGATGAGATGGTTGGATAGCATCCACCAACTCAATGGACGTGAATCTGAGTGAACTCTGGGAGATAGAGAAGGGCCGGGAAGCCAGGTGTGCTGTAGTCTATGGGTTTGCAAAGAGTTAGACACGACTGTTGAACAACAACAAAAGTGTTCAGACTCTTGGTATTGCCTTTAGCTTTAGGTGAGAAAAATTAATCTCTGCTTGAGTGAGAGCAAGTTCTAGTGTTTCAGATCATCAGATTTTCAAAGTCTGGTATCTTCTAATCATCTTGTAGTAGTGCATTTAATGATGGGATTTATTGCATTTATTACAATCATGGACTGCTTCACAGTTATATCAGTAAATAGTGTTTCTCCAATTTAAACAACTCAAGGCTCTCCTATAACTGCTTAGCAGTTGTGAACATGCTCATCTTCCAATCTCAGCACAGTGGGTCATGTACTCAGCAGTGATAGATGGTTCTAATTGTTTTTTTCCAAGCGTTTATTTCTGCATTTATTTACGCAGTAAGCATCCAAGTATCTCCTGTGTATACGGCCTCTGTTTCAAATGTGCCAAGCATGCCCCATCCAGTTCACACATGACCACTGCTCCCTGGGATGTGTGAGACCTCATGGTCCCAGGATCTGTCAGATCCAGGGGGGAACCCTTCATGTGCCCAGGACTTAGGGGGACTGAGTGCTGGTGATCAGCCACTTGGACTGCTTCCCTTGACCTCTGTGATATTTTGCTGTTCTTCTCTTATTTTGCTGACTCATCTCTTAAATGTCAGAATTCCTCAGAATTCAGCTCTTGGTCTTTTCCTCTCAAGCTGTCGCCCAGGCTGGGCCACCTCATCCTGTACGCCAATGACTCCTGCATCTTTCTCTCAAGGCTGACATTGCCCTGGAGACCTGCCCCCTGCCCCCACCCCCACTCCAGGGGTGTCTATCAGCCTCTGTCTGAGATTGATGTCAGCCCCCTGTGTTCCCAGGTTCTTCGAAAATTCCACCTCCAGGAACTGTGTCCGTGTTGATCATGAGGAGGTCAGAGGTGTCCAAGATCAAACACTGAAGGTTGGTCTAGTATATTAGAGTGGATATTCCCTGAAAAGCACAAATCTCTTACCTTGAGATCTTTCTGGAGTGACTGAGAAAGGGTGGCATTAGGGCCACTTCCTTGGCAGGGCGTGGAGAGCATTTGCCTCTCTGGGTGACCCATCCTGGTTGTCAGGGACCAGGAGAGTTTGGGAACCAGTCATATCTTGTCCTGTTCCTGGGAGCTTGTCAGGCTGGGAGTGAGTGCATTGAGAAGATGGAGACGATGGGGTTCCAGGAGGGTCCCCATCCCTTGGCCCCAGGGCAGCTGTTGCACACGCCGTTGGCCCCACAGAGTTCCCCGGCTGTGCTACGTCCTGGGGTCTGTGCCCAAATCCACGAGGCTGCTGGAAAACTCACTCATTCTTCATCAAATATAAGTGAAGGGGTGACCTGGCAACCCCACCCCTAGGTATTTACCAGAAGGAACTGAAGCAGGGGCTCCAACAGTCCCGTTCACAGCAGCCAGGAAATGCAAGCAGCCTAGATGCCCATTGATGGATGGATGGATAAATAAAATGTGGTATACATACGCAATAGAGGGGCTTCCCAGGTAGTTCAGTGGTAAAGAACCTGTCTGCAATTCAGGAGATGAAGGTTTGATCCCTGGGTTGGGCAGACCCCCTGGAGAAGGAAGTGGCAACCCACTCCAGTATTCTTTCCTGGAGAATCTCATGGAGAGAGGAGCCTGATGGGCTACAGTCCATGGGGTCACAAAGAGTCGGACACGACTGAGCATGCACAAATACGATGGAACATAATTCCACAGTACAAAGAACAAAAACACAGACAGATAAACCATAACAACATTATGCTCAGTGAAATAAACCAGAATCAAAAGAACAAATAGGAGTCCACTTACATGAAATATTAAGAAGAGGCAAATTCATAGAGACAGAAAGTAGAGGTTTCCAGGGGCTGGGGGGAGAGAAACTGCTGCTGCTGCTGCTAAGTCGCTTCAGTCGTGTCCGACTCTGTGCGACCCCATAGACGGCAGCCCGCCAGGCTCCCCCGTCCCTGGGATTCTCCAGGCAAGAACACTGGAGTGGGTTGCCATTTCCTTCTCCAATGCATGCATGCATGCTAAGTCGCTTCAGTCATGTCCAACTCTGTGCGACCCATGGACAGCAGCCCAGCAGGCTCCTCTGTCCACAGGATTCTCCAGGCAAGAATACTGGAGTAGGTTGCCATTTCCTTCTCTGGGGGGAGAGAAGAGAGGGAAGTTATCGCTGAAGGGGCGACAGAGTTTCTGCCTGGGATGATGAAAATTTTGGAAACACATTGTGCTGATGGTTGCACAGTACTATGAATGCAATTAATGGCTGAAACAGCTAATGATATATATATTTCAGCACAACAAAAAAATCTGTAAATGGAGGGATGACATTTACTGCTATGGTTCCGAGTGTGCTTCTGCATGCCTGCGAGGGGGCAGTTCCCGGGCAGGAGTCAGGACTGGCGGCACCGTAGCCTCCAAGTCCAGGCCCGAGGAGCATCTGGAGGGGGTCTCAACGCTGAGCCGTGAGAGGCGTCTTATTAATAATACATGGAGAGAACTTTTTATTTCCCTGGGACTCAGGTGCCAAATTGGTAAGTCCCTTTTCACTCTACAAATGTGGGAGTTTATCCCTTCTTTGAGGAGAAGGCAATGGCAACTCACTCTACTACTGGACAATCCCACGGACAGACAAGCCTTGTGGGCTGTGGTCCATGGGGTCGCTAAGAGTCGGACACGGCTGAGCGTCTTCACTTTCACTTTTCATTTTCATGCATTGCAGAAGGAAACGGCAACCCACTCCAGTGTTCTTGCCTGGAGAATCCCGGGGACAGCGGTGCCTGGTGGGCTGCCGTCTATGGGGTCACACAGAGTCGGACACGACTGAAGTGACTTAGCAGCAGCAGCAGCAGCAGCATCCCTTATTTGTGGAGGGGGCAGAGAGGCTGGCTGTGGGCTGGGTGAGTGTTCCCTGGTGACACGCTTTGGAGGGCCTGGCTGCAGGACATGGTGTGGAGGACACAGGACATGTGTGGAAGCTGGACGTGGAAAATGGGGTGGAGGCCGCGGGGGGGCCTTGACTCTTGGTTCAAAGTGTGTGCTGGAGCCCAAGAGGCTGAGGGCTCCTGAGCAGTGTGGATGGGGAAAAACTGACCTCCCGGGGCCAGGTGGACGCTTCCTGGGTAGGCTAGACTGTCCGGCAGCTCCCAGGAGGCCCACATGGCCCACTTGACTTCGGTGCTGGGCAGGCACTGGCATCCGCAGGTTGTAATTATGCTGATCATGACTCTTTCCAACCCCGGGCTCTCCTTTTTCTTCTTCATTTTTCTGCCCTAAAAAAAAAAAACAAAAAAAACAGAAAAGCACTCCTCCCCGTTTCCTTCAAAGCTCTGTGGCATCTTCAGATCTGGGTACTTGAAAGCTAAGGCTGATCTTAATTTCCGATGGACGTAACGTGCGTTGGAAATTCTTTTCCACATCAAATTAAGTCTGTCTTGGACTGATTTCCTGGAAGTGTTTTTCATTAGAATAATAGTCCTCAGCTGAGAGATCAGAAGACCCACTACCACAGAAGGGGAAACAGAAAAAGAGACAGGGTATTGTCAAGTGCACCCCCCAAGAGGCACCCAGGGGACGTGGCCGGGGAAATGCTCCCATCTCCAGGCTGGTCCCCAGAAAGTGATTCTGGGTCTGGTGACCTACTGGTAACTTGGGTGACAAAGCCTTTTTTTTTTTTTTTAATGAAAACATAAAGAAGAGAGAAACTGAATTCAACCAGCCAACCCACAAACCGAGTAGCCAAGTTCACTGAGCACCTACTGACTGCCCGCCCATCTGAGGTGCCAGGCATCTAACCATTAATAAGACAAAGTCTTTGAACGAGAGTAAAACTCTCACAGGACTTGACCCGGGGACGAAGACAGAGCTCCCCCATGTGTGGTGGTTTTTTTTTCCTGGTGGAAACATGCCCCTCTGTGCAATGCACACCGCATACTCTTGGCCTTGCCTACAAGGGTTCCAGGAGGGCGGAGGAAATCCTTGAGAAATTCTTTCCTCCTCCTCCCGTCTGAAACTTGACTTGTTTACTGCAGCCTGTTAACGGCCTTGAGAGTGTCTTTAATCCCTAGCCAGGGTCTTTAAATGTAATACATCAATAACAGGTAATTATTCACTTTGACCTCCTTGCTCTTTCCCCGTACCCTGCAGGGTGAGCCTTGGAACTTCCAAGTCCTGTAGCAGATTCTTCCCATCAAAGTGTCAGCGCTCAGAAGGCGCACATCGGGGTATTGGTGCGCTGGCTTTAGTCCGAACCCTGCCCCCTCCTCTCGTCCCAGCCTCATGGTCACTGTCGGGGGCTGGCGTTCCACCTGCAGGTTTAAAGTCGGCACCGCTACAGGCCCAGACGAACTGGCCCCGTGCAACACCTTGCTGCCCTGAAGGATTGTATGCGGCTGGTTAGTTGCTCCCAGCCTGTCAGGTTGTTCCAGTTTTGAATGTTCAGGAAAATCCTGTCAAGTTCAAAACTTCCTTCTGCCCCAAACTGATCTTTGCTTTGAGAGGCCTGAACACAATGGGCCGAGGAGCTCGCTCTGAGGTTTGGTGCCTGGAGCTCCTATAGCAAGATTCCCAAGGTGGCACAGTTTTTTGTTCTGTTGTCAGCTCAGCGCTGGATGGTCTGGTCCCTGGCTCTGGTGAGCTTCTGGGATCAGCCCTGTCCTGAGGACAGCTTTGTGCACCATCTATGGGCGAGGATATGTCTCCCCTATGGAAGCCATGTGCCCAGCCTGCCTTCCCTTCCTGACACATGGGAAAGTGAAAGTATTAGTTGTTCAGTTGTGTCTGACTGTGACCCCATGGACTGTAGCCCACCAGGCACCTACATCTGTGAAATTCTTCAGGTAAGAATACTAGAGTGGATCATCATTCCCTTCTCCAGGGAATCTTCCCGACCCAGTAATCGAACCCAGGTCTCCTGCATTGCAGACTGATTCTTTACCATCAGGGAAGCCCATACATGTGGGAATAGCCACACAAATGCTCTAACTTTGTTGCTAAAGCATTGCGTTAAATGCTGCAGGCTTGGTTCTCTGTTCAAATGACATCCTTACCGCCCACCCCAGGCTCCCTTGTGTGGATGAAGGGATGTTCTGGACATCAGCCGAGGCAGGGACACTAATGACCATAAATGCTGATCACTCAGAGGAAGGGAAGTCTTAGGGTGCAGAGTCCTATCAATACTTCCTACCTGGGGCTCCTGCAGAAGTGACATCAGCAGTGAATGAGGAACTCTCTGGAGGTTTAAGGGTTGGCCCCACCAGGGCTTCCCTGGTGGCTCAGAAGGTAAAGAATCCCCCTGCAATGCGGTAGACCTGGGTTCAATCCCTGGGTTGGGAAGATCCCCTGGAGGAGGGCATGCAACCCACTCCAGTATTCTGGCCTGGAGAATCCCCATGGACAGAGGAGCCTGGCGGGCTACAGTCCCTGGGGTGGCGAAGAGTCAGACATGACTGAGAACAGCACAGCACATAGTTAACTTGAGGGGAACGCTGAAGGTATTTCCTGACGTTGGAAGTAATACCCACGTTTCTAGACCCAGACAATCAAACTGCACAATTGAATCCTGTGATGTTTCTCAGACGGTTTCCGCATTTGCTAATGATAGAAACTCACTTTGAAGGTAGACACAACAAGGTCTTACAGGATGTTCTGGAGTCTCAGAGGGAGCTGTGACTAACGGGGTGGAAACTTTCACTTTTAAACCTGATTTCATCCTTAACCTTGCTGGTGACCTCTGGCCTCTCACCTATTCTTCTGGTGCCTGTTTCCCCGTGATTGTGATGGCTACGCCATATCAAAGGGGCCTCTACGTGTCATGGAGACCTCACATGATAAGAAATATGTTTATACTGAAGAGCGCTGAGGACGTCAGACTCCATCTCTACAGCATGTCCTTTATTTCAGTGGTCCCCAACCTCTTTGGCACCAGGAACCAGTTTTGTGGAAGGCAATTTTTCTATGGACTGGGAGTTGAGGGGGGATGATTCAAGTGCATTACATTTATTGTGTACTTTATTTCTATTATTATTATGTCAGCTCCATGTCACATCATCAGGCATTAGATCTGAGAGGTTGGGGACCCCTACTTTATTTTAATCAATGTGGTAAAAAGAAAAGTCAGTTTTTGGATGTTATGGAGCTCCACATGCTTCTGGGCTGAAGCCCACTCTCCATAAGCTGACCGTCAACTCCATAGCGTGCCCTGTCCAGTCAAAGACAAGCATCCCAAGAGGCGCTGGGGACATTCCATGGGAATGATGACCAGTAGTCTTTTCTGCCCATTGCAGAATCTTCTGTAATTTTTTCCAGCAGAAATTAAAATAAGAGAGGATCTCCATGGAGTGCCTGGCAGATGGTAAGTGCTCAGTAAACACTATCACCATATCATTGCTAGATTTTTTGCCCAAGTCCTGGGCAGAGGAACAGCTGGTGGTTGATGTGAGGAACTCTTGGACCAAAGTCCCAACCACCATTTTTTCCTTTCCTTTGGAAATAGACAGATCAAGCCACCAACGTTCATCTCTCACAGATCAGTGCTTTTTATGTTAGGAAATCTTTTCTCTGATGTGCACACAAAAATCCTCCTTTTCCTCGATCCTTTCCAATTCTCAGTTCCCCACGGTAGGAAAATTTCTCTCTGACTCAAACTTGCAGTTAAGTGTAAGAAAAACTCTAATGATGTTCCTCTGTTAAGGAAAGAACAGTCTGTAAGTTTTAACTAAAATTCAAATGATAAAGTTTAGATTTAATCATCTCAGCAAATAGAAGCCAAATATCCATTGGCTCTGAGTAGATGACTACTCAAACATTGAGATAATAATAATGTAAATTAGAAGATTTAAAATATATTAATCTATTTAACTTTTCTTTATATATTTATCTGTTGTTGTTCAGTTGCTAAGTCGTGTCCAGCTCTTTGTGACCCCATTGACTGCAACAGACCAGGCTTCTCTGTCCTTCACCATCTCCCAGAGTTTGTTCAAACTCATGTCCATCGAGTCAGTGATGCCATCCAACCACCTTGTATTCTGTCATCCCCTCCTCTTCCTGCCTTCAATCTTTCCCAGCATCAGGGTCTCCGCTGAGTCGGCTGTTCACATCAGGTGGCCAAAGTATTGGAGCTTCAGCTTCAGCATGGGTCCTTCCAATGAATATTCAGGGTTGATTTCCTTTAGCATTGACTGGTTTGATCTCCTTGCCCTTCAAGGGATTCTTGAGAGTCTTCTCCAGTACCACAGTTTGAAAGCATCTATTCTTTGGCCTTCAGCCTTCTTTACGGTCCTACTCTCACATATATTTATTTATTGTTAAAGTTTTTTTTTTTTAATGTGGACCATTTTTAAAGCCTTTATTGACTTTTTTACAATATTGCTTCTGTTTTAAGTTTTGGCTTTTTGACCCTGAGGCATGTGGGATCTAGTTCCCCGACCAGGGATTGAACCTGCACTGCCTGCACTGGTAGGTGAAGTCTTAACCAGTGGCCCACCAGGAACATTCCAACTTGCTTTTCTATATCTCTATTATGTAAAGGCAAGCTAAACACTCAGGCACACGAGACTTGCCGTGCCTGCCTGAGTCCTGTGTCCAGGGTTCGAAGCTATTTCTGTATTTTGAGGCACTGTTGTTCCTGGCAACTATGGTTCACAAGTGACTTGTGTCCAGCCTTTCTCAGAAATCTAGCCCTGGTCACAGGGAGGCCGACCTGGAGGAGAGACGGAGCTTGAGAAAGTGTGGGCTCTGTGCAGAAACCAAGAAACTCAGCCTGTGCTTCCCTCATCATCAGTTTATTCTGAAAGAGACTACTGTTGACCATGATGGAAACTTCGTGCTACTAAAAGAAGTGAAGTGTTTGTCTGAGGAGCAAAACAAAGCCGACCCAGCTGGGTGGCCTGGGGCAGTATTGATCATGGCTGATGACAACTCAGCTTTTCACTGCCCCAGAGCAGCAGGATTGAGCCTTACCTGTAAGGTTTTTGCGACCACCTAAGAGGGTGGAGGAAAGGACTGCCCTGTCCCACTCCGGCCTAGCTGTCGGAGGCCCATGGCCTGCCTCACTGTTCATATAGGCAAAGCCAGGGTCCCTCCCCGGTGACCTTAGGGAACACTCTGAAACTGGGGAGATCCTAGAACAAACTGTAGGAACCTGTAGGAATAATGCATAATCATACCTTATAACATTTAAAACTCAAGAAAATTAAACTCTTCATAATCCATTTGTGGTTTAGGACGTATGTCTCCTATAAGAATATTCTAATAATGCTTTATACATGGAAAATGTTCACTAAACATCTTCAATCAAAATCTTGCACAGAAAATTCTCTGGGTCCATGTCTGAACTACAGCCCATTGCTACGTGTGTCAAGTGTGGATTTGTTTATGGGAGAGTCTGGGCTGCTGTGCATACAGGAAGCAGGTGTGTGACTTGGTTTGGGGTGACTTAATGTCACCTCCTCACTGTACTTCACTGCGTATGAAGAATCACAGGATTAATTTCTGGGTGTGGATAAGGGCCAATGGGGGGGGTACTTTATTATGTTTACTCCAGCCTCTCCCTGAGGGACAGTGTGAGCACATGCTTGCAGCAGACGCCGAATGCCAAAAAGGTATCCAGAAGTGCCCTGGGACTCTGCTGTCTCCCAGAGAAGTCGAGACATCTCTGTATTCTTGGTGAACAGTGTTTATTTGCTGTTCCAGCTCCTCTCCTGGCCTCAGCTCCCTCTGTCTTTAGGGCTGTCCGTGTCACCCCTGCCTTGGTCTGCGGCGCTGAGCATGGAGCATCTGGTCACACAACTGTTTCTGGTGCCAACACACGTTTTCTCTTCCATTGCTGTTAACTCTGCAGCCAAGAGGGGAGATTGGTGGGGAATGTGTCCTGGGTCTTTCAGGTCCTACTTTGGTTTCATAGTCCCTGTAATCTGAGCTCGCCAAACTGAGTGCTTGAGTGGTGACTGTCAGATGATGGCTTTATCCTAACCGGTTACTGGACAGTCACGTTTGGAGGTGTGTTTATGCTGTGATTGAAACAGGGGTGCTTAGAAGACCCTGGGGGAGTCTTGCATGGACAGGCGGTACTCCTGCTGCTATGAGGTCAGCTTCACGTGATGCCTGCCCCCTGCCCCGAGACCCCCGTGCAGCTGACCTGTGGTGGGAAACCCATAGCTCTGTGTGCGTGAGCCGCTGCTGCTGCCCATCTGAAATAGCCACGGCTGTCATGGGGGCAGTGGGAGAGGGTGGTCATGACAGAAGAAGGGCGGAGGCTCCCCTAGTGAGGCCTTGTGGCTACGGAAGAGGCAGATTGTCCGGAGGTTCGTGGTGGCAGCTCTGACTCCACCCACCATGGGCTGGGGGATCCGAGAGGTGCTTGGAAGGCCTCACATTCCTCTTATTTAAGAGGTGTGTGCGCACATTTCTGGTGCAGCTATTTATAAGCGTACTCATGTCTCAGTCACCATGCTTATTAAAGGCACAAATACTTTACCTCTTAGCAAAGATGAAAATAGTTTTCACAGATTTCCTGGCAGGCAGCATCACAGCCTCGCCAACCCCTTTCATCTGCAGATTTCAGCCTCATAAAGTATTGATCTGGGGAACAGAGCTCGTTTCAGGGCCACATTCCCGAGAAACATAAAACCAGCTCCCCCAGGAACGGAGTGCCTGCCTCCACCCAAGGAGATCATGAATGTAAGCTAAGTTGCTCAGTCGTGTCCAACTCTTTGCGACCCCATGGACTGCAGCACACCAGGCTTCCCTGTCTGTCAGCAGCTCCCAGAGCTTGCTCAAACTCATGTCCATTGAGTCAGGGATGCCATCCAACCATCTCATCCTCTGTCTCCCCCTTCTCCTCCTGCCCTCAATCTTTCCCAGCATCAGAGTCTTTTCCAATGAGTTGGCTCTTCCCACCAGGTAGCCAGATTATTGGAGCTTCAGCTTCAGCATCAGTCCTTCCAATGAATATTTTTATTTATTTATTTATTTATTTTTTTGGTCATACATTGATATGAATCAGCCATAGATTTACACGTATTCCCCATCCCGATCCCCCCTCCCACCTCCCTCTCCACCCGATTCCTCTGGGTCTTCTCAGTGCACCAGGCCTGAGCACTTGTCTCATGCATCCCACCTGGGCTGGTGATCTGTTTCACCATAAATAGTATACATGCTGTTCTTTTGAAATATCCCACCCTCACATTCTCCCACAGAGTTCAAAAGTCTGTTCTGTATTTCTGTGTCTCTTTTTCCGTTTTGCATATAGGCTTATCGTTACCATCTTTCTAAATTCCATATATATGTGTTAGTATGCTGTAATGTTCTTTATCTTTCTGGCTTACTTCACTCTGTATAAGGGGCTCCAGTTTCATCCATCTCATTAGGACTGATTCAAATGAATTCTTTTTAACGGCTGAGTAATATTCCATGGTGTATATGTACTACAGCTTCCTTATCCACTCATCTGCTGATGGGCATCTAGGTTGCTTCCATGTCCTGGCTATTATAAACAGTGCTGCAATGAACATTGGGGTGCACGTGTCTCTTTCAGATCTGGTTTCCTCAGTGAGTATGCCCAGAAGTGGGATTGCTGGGTCATATGGCAGTTCTATTTCCAGTTTTTTAAGGAATCTCCACACTCTTCTCCATAGCGGCTGTACTAGTTTGCATTCCCACCAACAGTGTAAGAGGGTTCCCTTTTCTCCACACCCTCTCCAGCATTTATTGCTTGTAGACTTTTGGATAGCAGCCATCCTGACTGGAGTGTAATGGTACCTCATTGTGGTTTTGATTTGCATTTCTCTAATAATGAGTGATGTTGAGCATCTTTTCATGTGTTTGTTAGCCATCTGTATGTCTTCTTTGGAGAAATGTCTGTTTAGTTCTTTGGCCCATTTTTTGATTGGGTCATTTATTTTTCTGGAATTGAGCTGCAGGAGTTGCTTGTATATTTTTGAGATTAATCCTTTGTCTGTTTCTTCATTTGCTATTATTTTCTCCCAATCTGAGGGCTGTCTTTTCACCTTACTTATAGTTTCCTTTGTAGTGCAAAAGCTTTTAAGTTTCATTAGGTCCCATTTATTTAGTTTTGCTTTTATTTCCAATATTCTGGGAGGTGGGTCATAGAGGATCTTGCTGTGATTTATGTCGGAGAGTGTTTTGCCTATGTTCTCCTCTAGGAGTTTTATAGTTTCTGGTCTTACATTTAGATCTTTAATCCATTTTGAGTTTATTTTTGTGTATGGTGTTAGAAAGTGTTCTAGTTTCATTCTTTTACAAGTGGTTGACCAGTTTTCCCAGCACCACTTGTTAAAGAGGTTGTCTTTTTTCCATTGTATATCCTTGCCTCCTTTGTCAAAGATAAGGTGTCCATAGGTCCGTGGATTTATCTCTGGGCTTTCTATTCTGTTCCATTGATCTATATTTCTGTCTTTGTGCCAGTACCATACTGTCTTGATGACTGTGGCTTTGTAGTAGAGTCTGAAGTCAGGCAGGTTGATTCCTCCAGTTCCATTCTTCTTTCTCAAGATTACTTTGGCTATTCGAGGTTTTTTGTATTTCCATACAAATTGTGAAATTCTTTGGTCTAGTTCTGTGAAAAATACCATTGGTAACTTGATAGGGATTGCATTGAATCTATAGATTGCTTTAGGTAGAATAGCCATTTTGACAATATTGATTCTTCCAATCCATGAACACGGTATGTTTCTCCATCTGTTTGTGTCCTCTTTGATTTCTTTCATCAGTGTTTTATAGTTTTCTATGTATAGGTCTTTTGTTTCTTTAGGTAGATATACTCCTAAGTATTTTATTCTTTTTGTTGCAATGGTGAATGGTATTGTTTCCTTAATTTCTCTTTCTGTTTTTTCATTGTTAGTATATAGGAATGCAAGGGATTTCTGTGTGTTAATTTTATATCCTGCAACTTTACTATATTCATTGATTAGCTCTAGTAATTTTCTGGTAGAGTCTTTAGGGTTTTCTATATAGAGGATCATGTCATCTGCAAACAGTGAGAGTTTCACTTCTTCTTTTCCTATCTGGATTCCTTTTACTTCTTTTTCTGCTCTGATTGCCGTGGCCAAAACTTCCAACACTATGTTGAATAGTAGTGGTGAGAGTGGGCACCCTTGTCTTGTTCCTGATTTCAGGGGAAATGCTTTCAATTTTTCACCATTGAGGGTGATGCTTGCTGTGGGTTTGTCATATATAGCTTTTATTATGTTGAGGTATGTTCCTTCTATTCCTGCTTTTTGGAGAGTTTTAATCATAAATGAGTGTTGAATTTTGTCAAAGGCTTTCTCTGCATCTATTGAGATAATCATATGATTTTTATCTTTCAATTTGTTAATGTGGTGTATTACATTGATTGATTTGTGGATATTAAAGAATCCTTGCATTCCTGGGATAAAGCCCACTTGGTCATGGTGTATGATTTTTTTAATATGTTGTTGGATTCTGTTTGCTAGAATTTTGTTAAGGATTTTTGCATCTATATTCATCAGTGATATTGGCCTGTAGTTTTCTTTTTTTGTGGCATCTTTGTCTGGTTTTGGAATTAGGGTGATGGTGGCCTCATAGAATGAGTTTGGAAGCTTACCTTCATCTGCAATTTTCTGGAAGAGTTTGAGTAAGATAGGTGTTAGCTCTTCTCTAAATTTTTGGTAGAATTCAGCTGTGAAGCCATCTGGTCCTGGGCTTTTGTTTGCTGGAAGATTTTTGATTACAGTTTCGATTTCCTTGCTTGTGATGGGTCTGTTAAGATCTTCTATTTCTTCCTGGTTCAGTTTTGGAAAGTTATACTTTTCTAAGAATTTGTCCATTTCATCCAAGTTGTCCATTTTATTGGCATAGAGCTGCTGGTAGTAGTCTCTTATGATCCTTTGTATTTCAGTGTTGTCTGTTGTGATCTCTCCATTTTCATTTCTAATTTTGTTAATTTGGTTCTTCTCTCTTTGTTTCTTAATGAGTCTTGCTAATGGCTTGTCAATTTTGTTTATTTTTTCAAAAAACCAGCTTTTAGCTTTGTTGATTTTTGCTATGGTCTCTTTAGTTTCTTTTGCATTTATTTCTGCCCTGATTTTTAAGATTTCTTTCCTTCTGCTAACCCTGGGGTTCTTCATTTCTTCCTTCTCTAGTTGCTTTAGGTGTAGAGTTAGGTTATTTATTTGGTTTTTTTCTTGTTTCTTGATGTAAGCCTGTAATGCTATGAACCTTCCCCTTAGCACTGCTTTTACAGTGTCCCATAGGTTTTGGGTTGTTGTGTTTTCATTTTCATTCATTTCTATACATATTTTGATTTCTTTTTTGATTTCTTCTATGATTTGTTGGTTATTCAGAAGCGTGTTATTTAGCCTCCATATGTTTGAATTTTTAACAATTTTTTTCCTGTAATTGAGATCTAATCTTACTGCACTGTGGTCAGAAAAGATGACTGGAATGATTTCAATTTTTTTGAATTTTCCAAGACCAGATTTATGGCCCAGGATGTGATCTATTCTGGAGAAGGTTCCGTGTGCACTTGAGAAAAAGGTGAAGTTGATTGTTTTGGGGTGAAATGTCCTATAGATATCAATTAGGTCTAGCTGGTCCATTGTGTCATTTAAGGTTTGTGTTTCCTTGTTAATTTTCTGTTTAGTTGATCTATCCATAGTTGTGAGTGGGGTATTAAAGTCTCCCACTATTATTGTGTTACTATTAATTTCCTCTTTCATACTCGTTAGTGTTTGCCGTACATATTGCGGTGCTCCTATGTTGGGTGCATATATATTTATAATTGTTATATCTTCTTCTTGGATTGATCCTTTGATCATTATATAGTGTCCTTCTTTGTCTCTTTTCACATCCTTTATTTGAAAGTCTATTTTATCTGATATGAGTATTGCGACTCCTGCTTTCTTTTGGTCTCCGTTTGCATGAAATATTTTTTTCCAGCCCTTCACTTTTAGTCTGTATGTGTCTCTTGCTTTGAGGTGGGTCTCTTGTAGACAGCATATATAGGGGTCTTGTTTTTGTATCCATTCAGCCAATCTTTGTCTTTTGGTTGGGGCATTCAACCCATTTACATTTAGGGTAATTATTGATAGGTGTGGTCCCGTTGCCATTTACTTTGTTGTTTTGGGTTCACGTTTATACAACCTTTCTGCATTTCCTGTCTAGAGAAGATCCTTTAGCATTTGTTGAAGAGCTGGTTTGGTGGTGCTGAATTCTCTCAGCTTTTGCTTATCTGTAAAGCTTTTGAATTCTCCTTCATATCTGAATGAGATCCTTGCTGGATACAGTAATCTAGGTTGTAGGTTATTCTCTTTCATTACTTTCAGTACGTCCTGCCACTCCCTTCTGGCCTGGAGGGTTTCTATTGATAGATCAGCTGTTATCCTTATGGGGATCCCTTTGTGTGTTATTTGTTGTTTCTCCCTTGTTGCTTTTAGTATTTGTTCTTTGTGTTTGATCTTTGTTAATTTGATTAATATGTGTCTTGGGGTGTTTCGCCTTGGGTTTATCCTGTTTGGGACTCTCTCTTCCAATGAATATTAAGCGTTGATTTCCTTTAGGATTGACTGGTTTGATCTCCTTGCAGTCCAAGGGACTCTCAAGAGTCTTTTTGAGCACCACAGTTAGAAGCATCAATTCTTTGGCTCTCAGCCTTTTTTATGGTCCAACTCACATCTATACATGACCTGTCATAGCTTTGACTTACATGGACTTTTGTCAGCAAAATGCTGTCTCTGCTTTATAACACTGCTGTCTAGGTTTGTTGTAGCTCCTTTTACCAGGAGCAAGCTAAAAGAAAAAGTAAAAGTGTTAGTTACTCAGTTGTGTCTGACTCTTTGTGACTCCATGGACTGTAACCTACCAGGCTCCTCTGTCTATGGGATTCTCCACGCAAGAATACAGGGGAGCGTAGCCATTCCCTTCACCAGGAGGGATCTTTCTGACCCAGGAGTCAAACCTGGGTCTCTTGCATTGTAGGCAGATTCTTTACTCTCTGAGCCATGAGGGAAGGCCTGTGATAAAATAGACCTGGAGTCAACTCCTGGTCTGTTCATTATCGTTTCTTGGGGGGTTGGGGTGGGCTGATGATTTCTACTTCTCAGGGGTGCTCTGAGGATGCAACAGGAGCTCAGCACAGTGCTGGCCACAGAGCAGGTGCCCCCAAAACAGTAACTACAGTTAATAAGTATTGATTGGTTCATTAATCACATGAACAAATTAGCAGGGACCCATGAGATTTTGGCTATCTCCCTTCAGGGTGTGTAGCCTAAATGCCAGCTTCTTTCTTTCTTTTTTTTTTTTTGCCAGCTTCTTTCTTCCCAGATCATATTCATCAAATTCTCACCAAAGTGAGTACATGCTTAGCGGAGAGCAGCTCAAGAAGAAGCCTGCAGACCTGGCCCCACGCTGCTGCCCTCACAGCTGGTTTCTAAGCAAGTGTCCAGTGAGGCAGGCTCAAGAAAAACAGGCTGGCCAGGAGAAGCCTCTCATGTTTAATACACGTTTAACACACCGCAGACCCAGGGAATTGTAAAAGTAAATTAAAGGCTGTGATGTCACCGCTTTTTGAAACCCTTACAAATTCTTTCTCTTTCAACCATGGGATGAGCAAGCATGGTTTAAAACTCTGTGATGCTTTAAAGCGGATGGTATCTTCTTATGGTTTTTCTGATGACACCTTTAGAAAGATGGCATCTTCTTGTGGTTTTTCTGATGACTTGCACCCATCTTCAGAGTATTGCAGGCATTTTCATTTGTTTTTCCAACACTATGATTGCCTAGAAGAGAAACTTTGACAGTAATAAACAGCTTTAATTGTCAAATGCATCTTTGATGATATTTATGGGCAGAAACGGAACATTCTGGTGAGTGGAACAGAAACCTTCTTGGGGGAGGGATGGTGGAGGAGTGGGATGGAGTTCCAGCATGGAGGCTGGAGAGGACCCCATTGGGCAGCAGCCTCCGACTTTTCCGGGAGAGGCTCCCCTGGTGGCTTCAGACAGTGGGCTCAGCGCAGTCAGGCCCTTGACTTCAAGGACACGCTGTCCAGGACGGCAGCTTGGCTGAATCATCCCCAGACCTGGAGAGGCATCTACTGCCACATGGTAATAAAGGTCCTCGAGCCGTGCTGCTTCCTGCTGGGCCACTTTAACTTCCTTGGCTCCCACCCCTCCTCCACAGCCTGCCTGTGTCTCCTGTCTCCCATCCAATCTGATCCAAGCTGTGGCTCAACTAGACGAAGCCTGTGAGTTGCACTTGCTATGGAAGCTACTGAATAAATGAACGTTGCTGACACTGCTGCAGATCCCAGGCCCCCTCTCTCCTCCTCAGCTTCCTTCCCATTCCCTCTTCTCCAGACACAGGGCCGGTGTGAGCAGTGGGATAGCTGACAGAACAGAGGATGAGAGCCAGGACTCTACAGGTCATGCTCCTCCCGTGGACTTGGGAAAAGGGAGTGACAGAAGGGGGAAATGCCTAAGTGTCCTCTGGTCAGCCTTTGCATGTCTTTACAGGTAGTCCCAGAGAGGGATTCCTGCTTCCCCTTTCAGACCCTCCTCATAGCCTCTGTGTGCAGTCCTGGATAAGCTCTATCCTTCCTTCACTCCATCTGGTTCAACCCTATCCAGTTCAATCACCTGGAAACCAAGGCTGATCTGTGCTGGGCACCAGCCCCCGGGGCCCTCGCTCTCTGCCTTCAGGAGCTCAATTAACTGCTGTAATAATTTGTTATTATAAATGTGCATGTTTATTTTAGAAAACCTGAAAGCTAGAGCAAAACACAAAAAATGGGGGGAGGGGGGGAAAAACACCTTTGATCACACTCAAGAGATTCCACCTTGATAATTTTACTATGTGTATGTAGGTACATATATAGTATATACACCCACACAGTTGACTTCTGTGTTTTAATTACACGTTGCCTTGAATCTTGGTTTATTTACAGGAGCTCTGTCTGGGTACTCTGCCTACCCGGGGTCTCAGTGTCTCCATCTGTGCCCTTGATGGACAGCAGCGTTGGCTGTTGCCCTCATGAACATGTTGAAAGGCTAATGCAGAAGTAGACCGTTAACTGTGGTCCATCCATCTTCATCTGTGCCTTGTCTCTGCGGCTCCTGAGGCTGAGTCCACAGCACAAAGAATGACTCCATTTTCAGTCCAGGGTGTTTTGTCCATGGGAGACCAGCCATCCCCAGCCTGGCTTGTTGGGAGGACACCCTGGGCTCTGAGACAGGGGGTTAGCCAGAGCCAGGGGTCAGAGGGCAAGCAGAAATGCAGCCCCTCTGCAGGGGGGCCTCGGGACCTCTTCCCAAGGGCAGGCAGTTGAGAGGAGCCTTATCTGCGAGGGCAATCTTCAGGAGAAGCTGGACGTTTTCTGTACTACAAAGGCGCTGTTTTCTTCTCAGCCCTGACAGGCGCTCTGGAGATCAAGAAAACTGTTGGCCACAGTTCTGAAAACTCCAGATAAAGGCTTTGATTTGTTAATTAAATTTTTGCTATCTACATTTGATATCTCAGCCAAATTGTATCCGCTGCAGAAACATGAAGAAAGTCCCCCACTTCAAAGGGGCGCCCACTCGGTGACCTGTAATTATGGAATTTACTGCTGGGGAAGCGATGTCTGGGGCTCTCCTGCCGCCCTAGCGCCCTGCACATCGCCCCCAGGGTCCGTGCTGGTCGGCTGATGCCAAGCGGCTGGGCTCCGCGCAGGCGCAGAGAGGCAGGGAGCCCACCTGCCTGCCGGCCCCGCCCATCGCGCCTAGCCCCGCCCACCCAGGAGAACAGGTCTGTTTATTGAAATTAGAGAGGGGTCACCTACTGGCTGGATTTCCCAGGTGGCACTAGTGATAAAGAACCCACCTGCCAATGCAGGAGACCTCAAGAGATGCGGGTTCAATCCCTGGGTGGGGAAGATTCCCTGGTGAAGGGAATGGCAACCCACTCTAGTATTCCTGTCTGGAAAATCCCATGGACAGAGGAGCTTGGTGAGCTATAGTTCACAGGTTGCAGAGAGTTGGACATGACTGAAGTGACTTAGCAGCAGCAACAGCAGTAGCTCCTGCTGGCTTCTGGCTCCAGGCAGGTCTCTGTCATTCGTTCCCTGTGAGTGTGGATTTTATTAAAGGCTATGTAGGGGCCCTTATGTTTCCCTGGTGGCTCAGACAGTAAAGAATCCGCCTGAAACCCAACCTGGGTTTCATCCCCGGGTTGGGAAGATCCCCTGGAGAAGGGAATGGCAGCCCACTCCAGTATTCTTGTCTGGAAAATCCCATGGATGAAGGAATCTGGTGGGTTATAGTCTATGGTGTCCCAAAGAGTCCTTATATATGGCTGCTTCCCGGGGGAAGTGGCTTAGCACACACGTGCATGCACATTCAGAGTCTACGGGCAGAAGGCACCCCAGTCCAGCCAGGGTGGAGCCTGCCCCCTGGCCTTTATCCTCACCTGTTCTCAACACGCTCAGTGCCGCTCACGCCTGCTGCTCTAGCGTCTCCTGCTCAGATCAGGGGTGGACATCTTGCAGCTGGTGGGGGTGGGGTTGGACGGCACCCAGGAAAAGGCAGAGCTCGTGCCACCAGGAACCATAACAGTAATTAATCACCAGGGTAATAATCATCTTGCTGTAGTGGCAGTGCACTTGAAAGAATGTTCTTTGGGTGTATTTTTTTTTTAACGTCCTAGATGAGCAGGAAGATTGGGCTTTTGAAGACATAAAAGAAACCCGAAGAGGACCAGTCTGGGATCCATGTCAAGGGCACCCACTGTTGTTATTCAGTTGCCAAGTCATGTCCAGCTCTTTGTGACCGCATGGACTGCAGCAGGCCAGGCTTCCCTGTACTTCATCGTCTCCCGGAGTTTGCTCAAACTCATGTCCATTGAGTCGGTGATACCATCCAACCATCTCATCCTCTGTCGTCCCCGTCTCCTTTTGCCTGCAATCTTCCCCAGCATCAGTCTTTTCCAGTGAGTCAGCTCTTCACATCAGGTGGCCAAAGTATTGGAACTTTAACTTCAGCCATCAGTCCTGAGGGCATTGGTGGTAGTCACTAACTTGGCACCATTGACCTTTCTGGGCATTTTTTCTTCTAAAGTGTTTGAAAAGTGTAAATCGGGAGACAGAACATTGAGGACGAACCCCAGGGCCCTGCTTCATGTGTGGACTCTGCCCTTGCCTGCTCTTGAGATGGGGGCCAACTGACCTCTGCTAATTCCAGCCTTCCCGGTTTTAAGGGTCCACACAGACCCTGGGACAATTTTGAGAACCATCGCCGTGGACTCTGGGTTCTCAGGTCTGGCTTCTCAGGCTACCAGCGATTCCATGCTGCTGGCCTGGCTCCGACTTCTGGGCACTGACGGATGGAATTGGACTCTCCCATCTTTTCCTCTGCTTCCCGGCTGCTCTTGGAAGCTAACACTTACCCTAGTCCCTCCAGCTCCCAGGCCCTGTCCTTGCCCTTGCAGGGTCCTTGCAGGAGTGATCTCTCCCTGGAGTTTGCTTGCTTGCAGGCTGAGAGCTGGTGCCAGGCCAGTGTGTGCCCTGCTCCCTGCTCCTTAGCCCCTGAAGCCATGTTGCATGCAGGCCGAGGGTGAGTACCAGCTGGGGTCAGGGCCAGCCCCTGGGAGCCCTGAAGCTGCTCCTGAGCCGGACACCGGGCAGCCTCGGGTTTCAGCCAAGCATAGGCCTTGGAAGCCCAACTCTTGGGCTGTTTCTTCTTCTGGGATGTTGTCTGCTTGAACACAGCACAGGGAGCCAGGAGCGTGGGAGGCAGGCAAGTGTGCCCCACATTCACCCAGTGAACCCAGAGACCAGAGAGGGCCGTGACGGCCTGCCACCCTGGGTCCAGGCGCTTGTTCCTGAGCCGACGCTGCTCTCAGGCCCTGGTCTGGCCACTGGGTTCAGCCTTCTGCCCACTCTGCCTCCACGCCCCACCCCCACCCCCCCACCCCTGGGATTGGCAGGTGCAGTTTCTTTTGCTTCCTGCCCCTGAACCCTGTCTTGGGAACGTGCCTAAGGGCAGGGCCCCTGGATGGTCAACACTCCACTGAGCTGTGCCTCCTCTTAGTCATAGGAGGTACTTTAGAGCAGAGTAATCCCAGGCATAAGATTTTGCTTTTCTGTGGCTCAGAAATCTTTAGTGCCTTCCCTGAATCAACCAGGTAAAGTCAAAGCCCTAGGAATCAAATGGCTGAACCACTTGCTTTGTGTCACTATGCTCTTTGTCTTGCCCGAGACCAGCTATAGCCACATGAGTGCTAGGCTCATGGGTCTAGCTCCCTGATGAAAGCCCTGGGGCCAGGTGTGTCTCAGAATTCAGAACTCCTCATATTTCAGAAAGGAGATATAGTGCACGAGGCATGTACCATACTAAGTAGGAGGCACAAAGACTGTAAATAGCTTCATGGCCATTCAGGGCAGGTTTTGCTGCCAAATGAGGTTTGAAACCTTTGTGTTTCTGCACTTTGTGAATTTCAGGCTGGAGGCAGAAGCACTGTAGGCATGTCTGTCATCATCACCCTGAGCTGGGTGGCCTCAGAGGGGGATGGAGGGACCTTGGCTGGGGCTGGAGGGACAGCAGGCCCCAGGTGATGGGTGGAGTCAGAGGACATCCTGGGGAGCAGAGAGCAGGGGCCGGGCACCACCCATCAGGCAGGGACCAGGAAGGCGCCCCAGAAGGCGCATTGTGCTGGTAACCGAGGTTACCCTGGGAAGGACAAACACCGGCACAGCTGGGCCCTGTGGGAGATGCTGCAGTGAGAGACAGAGCCAGTGTCTCCACGTGTCCCTTGGCCGCTTGACGTTTGACTAATTCCCAGGGTGGGTGGGAGCTTCTCTGGTGGCTCAGAGGGTAAAGAGTCCGCCTGCAATGCAGGAGACTTGAGTTTGATTCCTGGGTTGGGAAGAGCCCCTGGAGAAGGGAAGGGCAACCCATTCAAGTATTCTTGCCTGGAGAATCCCATGGACAGAAGAAAATCTGGTGGGCTACCACCCATGGGGTTGCAAAGAATCAGGCACACCTGAGGGACTAACACTTAACACACACATGGTGGCTGAAATGTTCCTGTGGACACTGGGAGGACTGGGTGGACGGGGAAGCCGTCTCTGGCAAGACTGGGGGAGGCCACATGCGGTGCTGCTGGCACGGTGCTCCTCTTCCAGAGAGGATGCTGCCATTCAGTGACTCCCCCAAGATGGACAGACAGCAGATACCCAAGGCCGGCTCCCTTGATTTATTCTGAATTTTCCTTCTACTAAACCATAGCCTCATGTGCTCTGAGACTCCATGCCAGAGGGGGAGCAGGAAGGAGGCGGAGCACGTGTGAGGGCCGCATGTGCCCAGGAACTCAGCTTCAGTGATGTAGCTGATGGCCAGTCAGCAAAGCCCCTCATATCATAAGCAGGGTACTTCTTCTCAGAGCCATCTGTTCCCAGAATCTAAATAACCAGCTGCATGGGACTGGGAAGCCACCTAGAAACAGTATTTCTAAAATAATGGAACTTTGGCTTCTGCAGCTTTCACTGGATGCCTTGAGTTCTATTCCAACTACATTACTTTCAAAATTGGCATAGAGCATTTTCCTTTTTTCCCCCTCCCAGTTTGCTATGTATCATTAAGGATATTTTCATGAGATTGTTTTCACACATGCTTTGGGTTTTTAAAAAATTGCTTCTTCCTATATTGCCAGAGAATGGAAAGACTTCAGGATAATTCAGTCCAACATGTGTTTGGATTTTCTAGGCTGTCACAATGCTCCAGCCTCATACTTTGTATGAACCCAAAAGGGAGGAAAGGATGATGAACTGACTGAGTAGTTCTGGGTGGAAAAATGAGGAGACTCCTCACAATGGGAGGTGAAGGGACAGTTAGGTCATTTTGTCCAGAGTGAGAGAGACGGTTCCCAGTGCCTGTGGACTATTTGTCTGGTTCCATGCTACGTGACTCAGCTAACGAGCTTTCCATAACCTGCCTTTGGAAAAGTCTCCACAAACATACAGGGTTTCCTAGATGAGGAAAAACTCCTATTCTCATGAATTTTCTTGTGGTTCTGTGTCCTTCACTGATGATTCTGTTCATTCTGCCTTTGTGGTTACACCCTCCCAGTAGGACAGTTGGCAACTTTTTTTTTTTTCCCCCAGCTGCACCATGCAGCCTGTAGGATCTTAGTTCCCTGACCAGGGATAGAACCCGGGCCCTTGGCAGTGAAAGTACAAAGTCCTAACCACCGGACTTCTAGGCAGTTCCCAACATTGTACAGCTCCTGGTTTGTGTCTGTCTGGTGCAGCCCCATCGTGTAGCCTCAAAATGCCTTTGACTTGCTGCGTGCTTCTCCACTTCCTGAAGGCTCGGAGCCAGGTTCAGAATTTGAGGTGCTCTGAGCTGAGGTTCAGACCTGGCGTTACATCTGAATCTGAGAATCAGGGAACTATTGGTTTTTCCAGTGAGGAAGGACAAGGACCTGAGGCTCCCCCACTGGACCTATGGTCCGTCTCTCAGAGCTTCATGACCTTGAGCAAGTTACATGACTCTCCCAGCCTCCATTTCCTCACCTGTGAAATAAAGAGCCTGTAGGGCAGGGCTACACAAGTGAAGCGTTTGGCACGTTTGGCCACCGCGGGTGCTGGGGAACAGAGCTCAGACTTCGGACAAGTCGTGGGAGATTTAAAGTAGATTTTCTCAGAGTTTGGGTCCTTCCTTGGCCCCCTCTCCATGGGGCGTGGTCGGCTTCACCTGGAGTGGCAGTCATCCCGGGCTGGCCCCAGATCCCAGAGTGGGGTTGGCACCTCTGACCCCTGGTCCTTCACAGCCACTAGGAGCATCCTTTGCTCTCCCTGCATCACCAGGCCCGCTCCTCTGAGGTCTGGTGAGCACCTGCAGGGTCCCTGCAGGGCCACCCTGGAGGATGCGTCTGCACGGTTGTCAAGGTAACCCTGAGGTGAGTAAGGACCAAAACGCTCCTCCCTCCCACTTCAGGGGTCTTGGTCCCCCTTGTCTCCCCCATCACTGTCATCTTCTGCTCTTAGGCCACCAAGCCCGCAGCAGCCCCCACCCCCGGTGCTGTCCCAATGTTGAAGCTTCGTGCTTTCGGACGTCAGCACTACCCTGCAGGGGCTGCGTGGGTCTGGGACACTGAGTGAGCCCTCACCGCAGATCCAACCACTGACCTCGTATCAGGAGAGGCCCCTCCCCTGCACAAGGCTGGCATGGACAAGGACTTCTCAGGCCCAGCAGCTCCAGGTGCTTAGATGCAGAATGGAAGCAACTGGCCTCCACCAGGGGTCTGGGGGTACCTCCCCAGGCCCCAACCACCCTCCACAC
Source organism: Cervus elaphus (assembly GCF_910594005.1). Taxonomy (NCBI): domain Eukaryota; kingdom Metazoa; phylum Chordata; class Mammalia; order Artiodactyla; family Cervidae; genus Cervus; species Cervus elaphus. Next base: position 44,986,835 of record NC_057841.1, read on the forward strand.
GTGGGGGGTGTGTTTGCAGAATGGTCGCTCCTCCTAGGCCCCCAGCTCCACTGGGTCACCTTACACAGGAAAGCCTGTTCTCGTCCTGAGTCGACAGGGGGGTTTCCCTGTCGAAAAACCCCGTGGCTTTAAATCTCCCACGAGATTTTTGGGGAGAGTTTCCCTCTGTCTGTGGCAACAGATTTTCAGATTTTCCTGGTTGTGATGCAAACCAGCCAGGCAAGATCCCCCCAGATCTGGGCACGGGTCGCCGTGGCTGCAGGGTCTCCCTGGACCTGGCCCCCAGCTACAATCACCGATCACATTACCGAGCAGTTCCTGGCTCAGTCATCACTGAGTAAACCAGCCGCACACCATTAGTGGATGGTGTTTGGCTGTTTGGCTAAATCTGCCACCATTTCCTGTGTGACTTGCCAGGTCTGTTCTGGTCCCATTATGGCCTGTGCTTGTCCCCACTTATGAATGTTCATTCTTATGGGAGGAGTCATGGTAACCCCTCGGTCATCTCACCTGGCCGATGTCCAGTTCCTAATGGAAACACTTTAGGAGTATCTTTTGTATTTGAAAAAGCAAACAAATGTGCACTTTCTCATATTAATCTCTGGCAGGACAAAAATTCATGTCAGGAAGAGCAAAGCGCTCAGAATAGTGTCTGAAATGTAATTCACGTCTAAGGTGTTTCTCTCTCAGAGGGTCACAACCTGGCTGTCTCGTGGAGGCAGTTCTCCGATGCTAACGCCCCGGATGTGATGGGCGTGAACGGTGAGAGCAGGTCATCTCTTGAATGCTGGAACGTGGCTCTTGTATCCATTTCCTCCACTTGGAGACGAGACAAATGGTATTTCTCAGACTTTATCTCAAATGCGTGTTGATACTGTTGTGATCGATAAATACAAACCCAGCTGAACATTACTGAATTTGTGGCAGCTTTCTGTCCCGACCGTCAGCACGTATCTTTCTAAGCAGTGTGTCCCAGGCATAGCTGCCACCATGCAGAACGGGTAGATTCGTCATTCAAGTGGGACCTTCGGGCTTGGAAAGTTCCGGAACCCCTGAGGACCTTCCGGGGAGCAGAGCCTCTGTAGCTGTCACATTCAGGCTGCCCCTCCGCAGGGCAGGCCTCTACTCAGGCATTTGAGTCACTGAGTCCTTGTATCAAAATGATACATAAGGGACTTCCCTGGTGGTCCAAGTAGTTAAGACTCTGTGCTTTCACTGTCAAGGGCCCAGGTTCCATCCCTGGCTGGGGAACTAGGATCCTGAAAGCTGCATGGTGTGGCCAAACGCCGACCCCCCACCCCAAATGATTCATAGAACAGCCCTCAGCCATAACTTACATCTTTTTTTTTTTTTTTTCGTAACTTTCATCTTGATGCACATATAACAAGTAGGTTCTCAGTACCAGGATTTGAGCCTTGGGTGCCCCCCAGAATAGGGTGCTTGTGTAGGATACAAGGTTCCTGGCTGGCCTGGGCTGGTTTCGGAAGAGTCCAGCCCTGGGTGTCCCCCACGGGTCCTGGCCTGACTCAGAGCTCCCAGAGCCCCTGCAGAGGGTGTCAGACCCCAGGGTGGTTGAAGCAGGGGAATGCCTTCCTGACCTGGTTCTTCCTCTGGGTCCCCACCCTGTGCTCTGCCGGCCCTTCCAGGAGACCCGGCAGGCTCACGGAGCTGCTGCTGCTCACTTCAAAAGAAAACGCTCCTTTTATCTCTGTGGTGAGATTAGGAGTCCAGGCACATGGACTTGTGTCTGAGCGCTTTAAACACACTCCTGGGAAAACATAAACAGGATTTATACGAAATGCTTTAATCCCCCCAGAGAGCAATGAACTCTCATGAAAGGACACCAGCCGGCTGAGAGTTGGGCCAGTGGATGTTTGCTTGTGTCTGTTCTTCACCTGGGCCTTGGGGGCGGCCCCTCACCAACCATAAACGCCGTCCCATATGCCTCTCGAGGCAGGTGCCGAGCGGAGGAGACAGGCCAGCAGGAACGGTCTGGGGCTCAGGGCCTCCTGCTTATAAACAAGCCTCCGTGTTCAGTTTCAATGGCTCTTTCTTTTGCTGGGGAGTCTATATGGTCCTCAGGAGGTTCTGCCGTCCACATGTTCCTAAAAACATGAAGTGTCAGTGGGGTTTTGGGGAGACTGAATCATCACGTCCACACGTGTGTTGGGATGTGGCCATGATTGTGAATTCTTCCAAAAAGAAGTAGCTGATTGGTGAATCAGGACTTTTACAGCCTCACAGAACTCAATAAGCGAGTGGATTTCACCACCGTCTCCTGAAGTGGTCTTGTTTTGTGTATAAGGAAATGGGGCCCAGAGAGGCTACAGTCTTTCTCAGTGTCCCACAGCAGCTGTAGAAACGTCCAGATGTGTTTAAAGTAGGACACGTCTGTGTGTAGATCCAACACTGTACTTTGTCATGACACGTCAGAGTTTCCACTTCAGTTCAAGAGACTGAGCAACTTATAGACTTCGTGGTAGGAGAAAAGATACACAGCTGCTCACACACACACACACACACACACAAGACATACATGCACAGACCTATACAGACACACTCACACACACATATACACACATACAGAGACACACACACACGTGTGAGCACACTTTATTTTTGCAAGGGAAATTGGGAAAAGAAGTGTTGATGCCAACTCCCACATCCTTAGAAGAGAAGGCAAGCCCTCTGTTCACTTAAAGTGTCTGAAATATTAATTATGTTTTCTTAAAACTACTTGAGTTCTTAAAGTGGAGAGCGATTTTAAAGTCAGGTGGGACCAAGAGGAAAGGACTTAAATATCTATTTCTCTTCCCTGTGAGTTAATGTCTCCGTTGTCTGTGTTCTATTATGTCTTTGGAAATAATGACTCTGTAGGTTTATTTTCCTTTTATTTATTTATCAATCCATTTTTTTGGCATCCCTGTCTGGCCGCAGGGGGACCGGCTCTGGGCCTGTCCGGAAGGGCTGTGTGCAGGGTATTGTTTGCCTTCTGTGTCTGAATGAACATCTGGCCCGAAACTCTCAGCTCAGGGCAGTCGGTTTGTTTTTAGCAGGGGAGGGGGGGTCATGAGTTTTCTGCCCTTTCACCCCCATCGGCCTGAGAGACTCTTGGCTGCCCTCATTGGTGGAAAAGGACCAGGGGCCCCAATAGAATCAATGCTTTCTTCTGTTGCAGGGCCTCTGAGGTGTTTGTGATGGAGCCGTGGTGGTCAGCAGCACCTGTTCTGCTGCTAGAGGGAAAGCAGGGGGACCCCAGCTCTCAGGGTCACAGCTCCCTCGCTGTATCCCCAAGGATAAAGCACACATCCCAACAAGACAAGCAGTGCCAGAGACGTGCCTGGAGGGGTCGGTCCTGGCTGGGCGGCTGAGCCCCTCAAGTAGGGGGCTTATCTGGCTCGGTCCTGGCCTCTGTGTTGCTGTAAATGGGACATGAAAGCCAGGCTCTCAGTGGATTAGGCCTAAAGATTAGCAAGAGTGTCCTGTGCTGAGAGGCCTGTGTTCTTCTCTCTCTCCTGAGACCCCGAGGGTTAGCGAAGGACCAGTGTGTTCAGGACTCTGGCGGCAGCTGTCAGGCAGGCAACCCGGGTGCGAGAGGTGGGGGATGGAGGAGGGGGCTGTGTCCGCTCACTCTGCTCTCCCCCGCCCCCCAACCCGAGCATCCCTGTGCCCATCACCCCCATCTGGTGTGTCTCCTAGACAACCACCAGGGAGTCAAAACCTGGAAAGGAAGGGCAACAAGGTTCTCTTCCAGAAACAGCTGGGCTCCTGAAGCCACTTAGTGCAAAGGCTGGAGGGACCGTTTGATGTTGGGGGTCATGGCTGAGAGTCCTGCTGTTGGTCTGGACAGACGAGCAGGGTGGGGGGCAGCAGCCAAGCTCCCTGAGGGTCCACTTCCCTGGCCTCTTCAGGGCCTTGCCATCCTCAGGGGCCTCTCCATCCGTGGGGGCTCTCCGTCTTCAGGGGCTGGCTTCTCAGATGCCGAGGGGACACATGTCATTCACTGAGCAGGAAGCAGCTTGCAGGCGCCCTGACGTGGACGAGGCCCTTGTGAGTGAATTGCATGTAGTTTTCTGCATTCCCATAGGTAGAGCTTGGAGCCAGCGGCTGCTAACCTCATGGGTGCTGTGGGGTCTTCTTGGGAGGATTCTCTGTGTGGTTCAGTCTTCTATCCTCACAGCAGCCCTCGAGGCCCAGGGACTGACCTGGTGGTGCAGCTCCCCCGAGAGGAGGGAATTCGCTCAGGGTCACTGCTGCTAATGGGTGGCTGATGGAGGATTCAAATCCAGAATTTCCGGTGGCGGGGTTGGGGGTGGGGGTTGCCAGGGCCACCTCTCCTACCCCCGTTAGTCGAGGAGGTGGATTTTCCACTCCGTGGTGGGATCTGCACTTGGCTCGGGGGAGGCGCCCCCTCAACCCCATGCTGCCTGCTGCACGTGGTGATCAGCTGCACTCCTGCCAGCCTGGGTGAGGATGGAGCAGAGCCAAGACCGCACATCAAAGACGGGCAGGGGTGTGTGCAAGGCTCCTTCCTGGCTCTCGCCTCCATCGTGCTTTCCCACCAGCGTGGACAACCATGGCTGAGCACTGGGGATCCCGTGGTGCGGACAGAGTCTCTTCTCCTAGCTTCATCCAGTCCAGTGTCAACTGGTGACAGGTGGGCAGGCGGCCGATGGTGGGAAGAGCAACAGAGGCTTCTTTTTAGGACATTCTTATGACTTTCACTGGGAGGTAAAGACCAAATGGTGAAAACTGCTTAAAGTAAAAAACAAAACAAAACAAACAAACAAACAAAAAAACAAGCAGAGATCAAAGTGCATTGATTTTTAGTCATTTAACAGTGCAGGGAAAGGAGTGGTTTGACCAGTTGTTCAAAGGGTTAGAAAGTATAAAATTCCTTTAACAAAATTCTATGGAAGGTGATAATCTAGAAACAGAAACCTACGAGGCACCCGAGTAGTGAACAAGCTGCATAAGACCCCAGACAGGTTCTAGTCCAGTGGGGAGACTGACCTTCAACAGTCTTGGTCCCAAACCATACAGAACACTCTGAACCAGAAAGTGGGGGTGGGGGGCTTTGGGGGGGGTGTGGACACCTCAGAGTCTCCCCACGATGACAGTATTTTGGCTGAATGTTGAAGGGTGCCTGGGATGTCCATAGGCAGAGCTGAGAGCAGGACACGGGCTGAAAGCAGAGCACCCATGGGTGTGTGGAGGCAGGAGGGGCCTGATGAGTTTGGGGGCCAGCTCCAGGACCATCATTCTGGAAGTAAGCCATCCTTGCTATCCATGTAGGTGATAGAAAGGGACTGCGACTCATTAGAAGGTAAAATGCCTTTCACTGTGTGGCATGAGGATGCCCCAAGCTTTGGTTGAGATCTTGGCTTTGCCACGCTGTTCCTTTGTTTGAACCAATGGTGTGATAAACAGAAAGAACAAGCTGGAAACACTCACCCACACTGGAGATGGTAAAGTCTGAGCTGGGGCAGCAGCTATAGGAAGAAGACAGCGGGGAGGAGGTGTTTTCGAGAAACAGGAGGTGAGATCAGCAGGAGGTGATGAATGCCGCAGATGTGAGGTTGAGGGGATTCGAGGCTGGCCCTTTGGTGGGACCGTTGGTCAGACAGATAGACACCCAGTGACACCTGCATTTCAGGTAAATAAAGAATGGATGCTTTTAGTATCAGGGTGTCCCATGCAATATTTGACACAAACTTATAAATGTATGGGCTTCCCAGGTGGTGCTAGTGGTAAAGAACCCATCTGCCAATGCAGGAGACATGAATCAGATGTGGGTTTGATCCCTGGGCCGGGAAGATCAAAGGGTATGGCACCCCACTGCAGTATTCTTGCCTGGAGAATCCTGTGGACAGAGGGAAAATGGCAGGCTATAGTCCATGTATACATTTTTAAAATCTGAAAATCTTTCTCTCTGGGCTTAAGGTGGAGAAGTCAGCTACACAGAGAACACAGAAGAACAAGTAGTATTGGTGATGAACCCAAATCTTTGCAGTGAGCAGGAGGAGACATCCAGTTGGCTGCTGTTGGATATGTGTGTCTGAAGTTTGCAGAGTAATCCGGGCTGAAGTCACCAGCATATTTCTATAGAGGTTGAAACCATGGAATGTGGATGAATTTTCTTAGGCACTAGAGGAAGTGAGGGAAATCGTAGCTCCAAGATGGAACTCTGCTTTTTAGGTGACTTTGAGAAAGTCATTCATCTTCTCAGAAATGCTATTCCCTATCTGTAAATGGAGAAAAATAAAACCCATGTCAGACACTTGTTATCTTCAGGTGTGACACCATGTGAAAGGCCCTTGGTACTTTGCCTGGTTCTTACATTTATCAACATTATCCTGTCATCATAAGTGTTACTTAAATGGATCATACAAACCAGTGGACAAAGATGAACCAGTGTCTACAGAAACAAGTATGTCAAAATATTAGCAAAATAATACTCTTATTAAGAAACAAATGCAACAAGAGTAACCACAAAGCCCTGAACTATGGATTATTTTATGTAGTTCAAATAGTAGGAGAAATCAGAGGGATACATTCTTTACTGCAATAATCTCAATTTAATTAATTATATTCTCCAAAGGATGAAGTGAAGAAAGACAATTTGTACCACCCAACACACCACACCAACAGTCTTTAACAAAGTGTTTATTTTCTTTTTCTTTGGCTTTTCTGGGAAGAAAATGTTTCAAGATGTAAGTAATATTCATTCTCTATAGCAGGAGAAAAAATGTTAATTGTCTGAATTGGCCCACAAATACACACAGACACACACACACACATACACACACACTCAAACCCCTACCTCATCTGTCTTCAGATTTTGCCTGGACACGTCAGCCCCACAATGACTCACTGTTTGTTCTATACACACGGGAAGAAGCAGGACCACCAGGGCTTTTTAATCTTATACCAAAGGTGGGAAGCTAACACCTCAACGAAAGGAAAAGGGAACACCGAAATGTTTGGAAAAAATTCAAAAAACTAATTCCTCAAAGGATTCCCTGGACCTCATCTTGGGTACTGTAAACAGTTTTAGTGCAGTCTATGTTCATAATCTATTCAAACATTTATTTCAAGCTTCTGTTTGATGCACATATTCTGTTTGTTTCCCAGTAGTTGTCGAAGTAGCATCCTGACATGTTCCACCTGTCAATTAAGCCTCCAGAATTTATAAAAGAGCTCTCAGGGCTTTCCTCTATTGTAGTAAATTATTACTAGGAAACCAAGAGGTGTAATGATCAGACAAGCCTCTGAGGCTCTAGGTGGGGAGTGGGGGCAGGGATGGAGGGGGAAGCCTCTGGTTTAAAGACACTCCTTCCACACTTGCACTCGGAGAGAAACACTGAGGAAACAAGCAGCACCTTGTTCATTGTCTCATTCATTTCACACCCAGAGGCTTTGCAGCCCATGCAGGAGTTTGGTTTTGTGAGATGGGGATGGGGCAGACAAGCTGAGAGCCCACTTCCTGTTACACAATGCTTTAGGGCTCTGCTTAACAAAAAGAACAAAGTGCCAGGAAGGGAGACCCTGGGATTAACTCTGCCTGGGTGGGACCAGAAGGCTGACCCTGAGTTTTCCAGCTGGTTTCTCAACCAGTCTTAAATGCTGAGGCTTAAGAACAGAAACCTATTGCCTGGTTTGCCATGGTCCAGTAGTCTCCTACAGAACTAGCTTGGCCTCCCCTGGACAAGCCCTACACTCTCTCCAGCCTCCGTGTGGCTAGGTCCCCTCGTGTCTGTCTGCACGACCACAGCCTAAGGAACGGGCTGGCTTCCCAGCGCCGGGCTCCACCATGCACAGCGGTGTTTCCTACAGGTTTGCCATTGGCGTGACCAGATGCAGGGGCTCTGGAAAGCATGAGTGCCCTGGAGGAATTCCTGTTACCTTCTGTCCTCACCCACATTGTCTCTTGTAAATGAAAGGCTCCAAGTATTTGGTGCCGGGCCCACATGGGAGGAGGGGAAGGCGGATTCCAATAGTGACAACAAACTGTAGAGATTGATACCTCAACCAGCAGATTAGAATTGCAAGGGCGTTATTATTATTGTTCCTATTATTTCAAACTGTCACAAACCACTGATGGGCCTGTTAAGAAGACTTTGACCCAACTGACCAATTCTAGGGACTATGAACTGGCTTTGCTGAGAAGCGATGGGCCTGTTGTGAGCCCAGGAGGCCGTATAATCACTTTTCTGCTCTTACTCTGCTGTCTCCTCTCATCTAGGGCCCTACACTTTCTTTGGAAGCAAAAATCGTAATAAGTAAGCAGCATTCAGTGAGGGCACACGCACATATTAAAAACAAACTGACCAGATTTCCTTTCATGTATATTGGTATGGAAAGGTCTGCTATGAGAAAGCTTTTGGGAACTATAATCATGTCAGCAATCATTTCACTTAGTTCAGCAGAGAAACAAAACTCATACTTTTTTTTTTAACTTTAAACTTTTTATTTTATATTGGGGTACAGCCGATAGTTTCATATGAATAGTGAAGGGACTCAGTCATACGTATACATGGATCCATTCTCCCCCAAACTCCCCTCCCATCCAGGCTGCCACATAACATTGATTAGAGTTCCCTGTGCGATACAGTAGGTCCTTGTTGGTCATTCATTTTAAACATAGCAGTGTGTACATGCCTTTTCCAAACCCCCTAACTATCCCTTCCCCCAGGTAACCATAAGTTCATTTTCTAAGTTTGTGAGTCTCTTTCTGCAAAACACATACTCTTTTAATTTGATTAATTATGGCCTATGGAAGAGAATACCAGTGTGGGGGCAAGGTGGTGGGAGACACTTGGACCACTTTGTGCATCAGTTCTCTCTGGGTGACGTGTCTGTCTTCTCTCATTACTCACCTGATGGAGCCCTGACAATGCTGGGTATGGAACCAATAAAAAGTTTCCACATATCATCAGATCTGCGGTTTATTCTTAGGTCCATCACCTTTGATGCTCTGTGCTTCTTTTTCAGCAGAGTTGCCCTGGATTCCAGTTCTTTGCAGACCTTCAGACACAATTAAACGCCGTTGTGAGGGAGGAGGGAGCTGGACTTGTCACTGCGTGTCCAATCTTCCCAGACTCAGATGAAGGAAGGCGGGACTATTCCTGGGCCAGACTTCAGCCTCCCCATCTCTTTCCCATCTCACCACCTTAGAAAAGAGAGAAGGACTTCCCTGGTGGTCCAGTGGTTAGGGCTCCAAGCTTCCACTGCAGGGGGTCGTGGGTGTGATCCCTGGTCAGGGAATTAACTAACTTAATAAATAAAAGAAAATACAAAGAGAAAACCTAAAATGCTGAAATCAACTTTGCACCCTGGGGAGGAGGCCTCATCAGGGGGCCCCACCCACCACCTTTGTATTCACCATCCGGCCAGTGAATCTCTGGATGTCAGTTTGCAGGGTCACAGAGGGTCTTCCTTACCCGGTGTCTATATTGAAACCACCTGGACGGGCTTTCATAAATGAAGACTTAATTAAGAAAGCCAAGACATTTGTTGTTCATCAATAGTTGAAATGAATGAGCAAACTCAGGAACTAAAAGCCAACCAGGAACAAATGAATCACCAGCAACAGACTCATGTCAGAGCCTGAGAGTTTTCTAGGAAATACGTACATTTAATTCAGAATTGAAAATGCCTTTTGCCATCACTAACGAAACATTTTCTAGTGAACAGAGGAAACGATGATTTGATTCTCCACATGTATGTATACATGTTATACACATGTATGATATAAATATGGATGTATATGTACACTAGCAGGTGCGGCCATGTGTTGTAAGCTTTTTTTATGGCACACTGGAGACCCCATCCCATGGAAGATGGAACCCGAGGTGCCTAGGGGTGCACGCTGGGCACATATACCCTCTTTCTGGTCCAGCTCAGCCTTTCCACTCCTGAGTCAAGTGACTCAAGAGAACCATGTGTCCAGGATGTGGCTGTCTTCTGCAGTTTTGTTTGAAGTAGCCATGGTAGGAAACGACCCAAATGTTCATTGTAAGGATAAAGGAGAATCATTTTCTCCATTTATGCAGGCCCCCAAGACCATTTTTCCTCTCTTAAGAGTATTTTCTGGGAGAAACAGTGAATCTCCATCCCTGCTCTGTTGGGAATACATGTACATCTCTCCAGGACCGAGCCTGGTTTCCAGCCTGAGTGTAGACAGACTCAGGAATTAGTGCCAGGCTCCCTCCCAGGACACGTGGCATGGAGCAGGAAGATGAGAGAAACCATTGTCCTTTTTGTGCCTTTGCTCATAAATGTGTCATGTATTCCTCTCACTTTGTAGTTGTTTTCGGACCTCCTTCCCTGCAGGTAAGTCTGTTGTTTCCGCCACAGTGAGGCATGCTCCCCATGCTTTTATGGGTCTAGAGGGTCTTTCTCTCGGCCTGATCGCTTTGTGCCCCCACTGACCCCCCACCTCCCACAGGTGGACGGATAAGCACTCAAGCTGGTAGGTGTTTGCAACCTACTCTTTTGTCCCTCTTCTGAGCAACCGTGACCCAGGACAAGTGGTCTTCACTGCCCTCAATTTTCTGCATCGTGAAACTGGACTAAAGAGTTAAGATATTTAAGATTCAACGATTTTGTGAACCTTTGTGATTTTTATCTTCATCTGAGTGAAGAGTTGGTAAGAGGGTTTGGTTGGATGGGAGTTGGAGAGAGGAGACATCTTCCCTGACAGCCCATGCCCTGCCTGTGGGACCAGTGGGCCCCTGACTCTCCCTCAGACATGCCTTCACCTCGGAACTGCTGCAGTTACAGCCGTCTATTATCCTTCTTCAGGGCAAGAACCACAGTTTATTCCACTTTGTCTCCCTAATACTTTGTACCTAGCTTCGTGGCCCGGTCCTCAGTAAATACTGCTGATGGATAAGTGGGTCTAGGATAGATGCACACACGTTGAAAACAGATGGAGTGAAAACCATTAACAAAAAAGGGCTAAAATTCTACTTCAGTGATTCTCGAGGAGGGGGAGCCAGATGGCATCTAACAGCTCGTGTGGGTTTTAGTCACAAATTGTGTTTTGATATTTAATAAACCTTAAAGAAGTGTTCCTTTAAGTGGGCTTCCCTAGTGGCTCAGATGGTAAAGAATCTGCCTGCAATGCAGGAGACCCAGGCCAGGCTCGATCCCTGGGTCGGGACGATCCCCTGGAGAAGGAAATGGCAACCCACTTCAGTATCCATGTCTAGAGAATTCCATGGACAGAGGAGCCTGGCAGGCTATAGTCTATGGGGTCTCCAAAGAGTTGGACACGACTGAGCAGCTAACACTTTTACTTTCACTTTCAAAGGAGTGTAGGAGATGCTGTGTCCTCTATAGGAAGCAGGTGCTAGAAAGAAGCCATGTTCTGGTTTCTTTGACTCTGCTTGGGACTGGACTCATCCCCTCCACCCAGCTCAGAGAACAGAGGCCATCTCAGATCATCGGGAGAAAGCTTGGCTCAGCTCATCTCATTAAAGAGTTGCCTTAAAAACTCCCAGGCAGAGGCCCAAGGGGGCTTGGCCTGGAACAGATTTAATTCTTTTATTTAGTGCCCCTGAGGACGTGGGAGTGGCATTCACCTGGCCTCCAATGTCCAGGAACCATGTCATAAAGCCTTTGGGTTCAGGCACTCCTGTTACCCTGAAATAAATGGAGCATGCTTGGCCCCACCATCCTGAAAGGCCACGTAGGGCCCGTCGAGGTCGAGTGCACTTAATCGTTGGGGATTTCCTGTCTGGAGAGTGAGGGGTACAGCTCTGCCAAGTGTAATTAAACCTTCACCCTCAGATGCTTCTCAGCATTTATCCACAGCAACATGTGGTTTGTGTCCTGCTGGGACTTTTAGGGTTATTGCATTGAGAGAGAGAGTGGGGAGGGGGTGCTTTTTTTCCTTGAAATTTCCCACTTGTCTCTGAACTGCAGTGTTTTCCTGAGGAAGAGCTGACCTTCCCAATACCCCCAGAGTGCCACCCTGTTCTCCCCCGTATCTCTCCTTTCACGTTGAGGGGCTCTAGGTTTCAAAGGCTATGCATGGCTTGGTTGCTTCTTTTCAATCGTCCAAAAAACCCTGTCCATTCTTTTCTGACATGGGTTTTCATTTCAGATTTATTAAGAGGACATTGGGACACCTTTTCTTTCTGAGTTCTGAGATGATCAAGTGCACAGTTCATCTCTGTGTTTGTTCTACACATAAAGCATTTTGGACCACCGGGCTTAAGGCATTTCAGTCATATTTGTGTGGAATAGTCCCTTCTTCAAACTATGCTCTGTCATCTTTGCTGAAAATAGAAGCCAATCTATTTCTGTTGACTGTAAATACAAATCCATGATAAAGGACAAAATACACTGATGAAAGGAACCCAGGTGATTCTCCCGTTTGATAGCTTTCAACTCAGAAGGTGGAAAAAACAAGGCAGGTGGGACTGGTTTTCTGACAGAAGACTCTGACTTCAGCTTCAGCCCCTCCCCTCCTCCCTGTTGGATAAAGGTTGGCCTCACTGTCTTGTGTGTATATCATTTTTGGCAGAAGCCACTTTCCCAACCTCTGAAGGCTCCCGGATGCCCGTCTTCTTGTTCAAGTTCCCAGGCCAGGACGTTCGTGGGATCGGGTGCCTAGTCACCCCTGGAGAATGTTTGCCCTGAGATGCCTGCTCACATCTGGTGTTTAGAGAGAATGTGAAGAAGTCTGCATCCTTCTTGGTCTTGACAGAGTCCATAGTGCATTTTCCCAAGCACTTTGCCCCTTCATTTTTAAAGTGATCTATTTTCTCAGGGAAATGCAGTCCGTATGTCTCTGACTCACTTACACTGAACTCATCAGACTGCTGTCAACCGGTGAAGTCCGGTGGTGTTTGCAGCACCCAAGGGAGCTGTCGCCAAGCTTTGCAGGGTATGGGGTGCATGGCCTCTGCTAGTCCCTCTTCAGAACACATCTCCTCCCGCAGAACCTCATGGGGCCAAAGTAAACGCAACTCTCCTTGCCTAGAATCTGTGAGTTATCCCCTGAAACCAGCCTAAGGACTTAATAAGAAAAACCTGGTCTTGCTTCCCACCTCCCATCTCCCCTCTGCTTCCCTTTCCTTAGAAAGCGCTCAGCGTTGCGAGTGAGTCTGGGGAGGCAGATAAATGTAGGGAGTTCTGACATCCGTCTGATGACAAAGGGCCAGCCCGGCCTTGGGTTCAGCTGGGTGCCTGCCATTGACCTGACTTTCCTCATCTGGGGAAGACAAATGAGCATCCCAAACAAAGAGCAAGCAAAACGCAGATTTTCTAGAAGCCGACCTTCCACTGGGAGCACCACCAACCCCGACAGGCTTCCCAATCTACTGTGATACGTGGATGGTGGACCCCAGTGAAGGGCTCTAAGACCAGAGGCTGACTGAACACAAATGCCGACAGCGGTGCCCACCACTGAGGCTTCTGCCGCTAATTGCAGCCCAGGGCTCAGCAAGATGCTTCATTATCACAGAAAATGCAGCTATGTTCAGTTCTGTGGGAGGAAAGTAAGTGCCTGCACGTGTTTTAGATACGTCTGCTACATGGTCGAGGGAAACAGCTAGAAAATTCTGGTAAAACAAAGTTAACCCCCAAAGTTGAGTAACCATAACATACTGCTGCCTCTGATATTTAAAGGCAGAGGATGACAAAAGTCACCTTGAGTTGGTTGTTTCCTGTGAGCCAGGAATGTCACATACCTAACGTGCAACCCTACCCCATCTAGGGGTTATCGTCACCTCCCTTGTACCCGGGAGGACTCGGGTGGAGGTGGCTCCCTTTAGGAGGTGGTGGTCCTGACCCCCAGCCTCTCCAGCCGCCGGCCGCCCTCTGTTTCTCCCAGGACATCATCCATCATAGATGCTTAAGTGTCTGCTTTCGGATGCTGCTTCTCTCAAAAAGGGAGTCTGCGTTTTCTCTCTAGGAGGCTGTAGTCCAGCCTCCCTCTGCAGGTCAACAAAGGACTGAATCAGACACCACCCAAGCCAGGAATCAAGGCTGAACTCTTCCTTCAAGGAGAACCATGTGGTGAGAAGGGATGGAGAAACACTCACCACATCTGGAGGAGACTGGATTTCCCTGATATTTTCTTGAGAAATGATTTCAGAGAAGCCAGAGGTGGAGTCAGAAAGCAGGGCCCCCAGATCTTGGGGCACACACACATGTGCCCAAGGAGGCAGCTGGGCTTCAGAGGGGGGATTGAAGGTGGGAGATCACCACACCCATTTCCCCACCAGCTGCCCGAAGAGGCAAAATGAGACTCGTGTGAAGTGCCTTATCCTAGTGTCTGCTCATGGCCATGGCCCTGTTGCAGGTGAACTTGAATCTGTAAGCAGTTTAAATTTGACCAAGGCAATGTTTTTCTCAACATGGAATGGCCATCTTGGTTTTTTGACATGGCACCCAGAGCTCTAATCAAGGCTGGTCTGTGGGCAGACTTCTGCACAGGATTGTGGTTTTCTCCTTTCTGTTTGCTGGATGTGGTCAGCATTAGGGATGGGGTTATACTGGATTTAAGCACATCTCACTGCACATAGCTCAGTTGGTAAAGAATCCGTCTGCAGTGCAGGAGACCCTGGTTCGAGTCCTGGGTCAGGAAGATCCCCTGGAGAAGGATAGGCTACCCACTCCAGTATTCTTGGGCTTCCCTTGTGGTTCAGCTGGTAAAAAATCAGCCTGCAATGCAGGAGACCTGGGTTCAATCCTTGGGTTGGGAAGATCCCCTGGAGAAGGGAAAGGACACTCACTCCAGTATTCTGGCTTGGAGAATTCCATGGACCATATAGTCCATGAGGTCACAATAAGTTGGACATGACTGAACAACTTTAACTTTCACTCCTCACTGAAACTGGTCTGCAGAATCAGGCCAAACCCAGGTCCTGTGGTTGGTTCTCAGCCTTCCTGCTTCTGGTCAGTCTAGAAATTCTGGGGTCGGGGGGGATGCCCTGTCCATCCTGCTTCTAGGCCCCTTAGAAGACCAGATGTTCAGAAAGATGTGCTTCAAAACGCAGACTGAAAGAAAATCTTTCTGGACACTTTTCAGTCCCTTAAAATGTGTGTGGGTTTTGAGACAGTAAAGAGCTGGCTTTAATCTTGGCAAAGCTGAGGGAAACCAACATGGTTCCTTATCAGCCCAGTTATTTATCAGGAGTGAGATAACTTGGAAAGAACTTCACAACCAGCGGAAGGTGCTGGGAGATTGCTCACAAGCACCAACTCTGAGGACCCGTTTGAAGCCTGTCTTCCCTGGCCCAATGTGAAGCCAGGGCCGCCCTGATTCCCACATGTGGGTGGTGGGGCCTCTGGCTGTGTCCAGTTGGAGGAATTCAAGGAGGCAAAGTGGGAATGTCTATTGATTCTTTTTAAGGTTTCCCAGTGCATTTTTAAATTTAGTTTTTATTTTATATGAAACATCTATTGGGTTTTGGATGTTCTATTATAACTGGAGGAGGTTGAGCCAACTGGTGTGTGTGTGTGTGTGTGTGTGTGTGTGTGTGTGTGTGTGTGTGCAAGAGAAACACAGAGAGCCGGAGAGCCAGAGATAGACACTGAGAGACTGAGAGGAGCAGAGTGATTCTCCCGCCCTGAAGCTCCCAGAACACATGCTCTCCAGTCTGTGTCTCTGAGCCAAGCTGTGGTTCCCACCACCCTCTGGCCTTTTCAGATGTGACCCAGATGACAAAAGCACGCAGGATTCGAACCCTCGTGAAAATCAATGTGACCCACTCCCTCCAGCGACAACACACGGAAATTAAAATTCCCAGAATCCATGACCCCTCTCAATCATCGGGAAAGTCCCATCTCAGCCCCGACTTGAAGGATGAATGTGTTAGTCCCCCGCAGCCCTGAACCGGGCTCAAAGCAGGACTTTGCTCTTCCTACATGAGAAGAGTGACTTTAAATTATGAAAGATTGCTTTTGATGACTGGAATAAAACGGGTCTGCTCCCACCATTCAGGCTCCTCGTCCCCCCTCTTGCATTCCTGGACTTCCCATCTGGGTATCCAAAAGCTGACAGCTCAGGGGAGAGGAGGGGAGGTGTGTGTGTGTGACAGCTCTGCCGGAGACGGGGTGGACAATGGGGGCGGGCACTGGGAAACGCCAGTCTGGGTCTGGTCCTCTGTGCCTGGTGCATGGATGTCCAGCCTACATGATAAGGTGTCAGCATGGGCTTGCTGCTGGGACGGGGAAAGGAGGCAGGAAAGGATACAGGAAAGGATGCAGAGGGTGGGGAGGCTGTGGAGGGGAGATGAAAGGACAACTTCTAAGGCTCCTTTAAGTTGTACCATCTTGAGCAGAGCCAAGCCTGAATCATGTAAAAACTGGCTGCACGCCCACATCTGGCGATGTTCGAATGGTTTTATAAGCAAGAGCTCTGCACCCGGCATGCGGATTGGTCGGAGGTGGGGGCGAGGCGCCTGTGAGAGGTCCCTGGACTGGTGGCCAGATGGATGCCCTGGGCAAGAGGGAGCCTTTCTGGGCACTTGACCTCCTGGTGCGGCCAGGTGACAGGGTCCTGTCCTCCCCGCCAGTACGTGATCTGTGTTGTTTCAAACCCTTCCCTCCCCTCCTGAATTGAAAGCCATGCCTCTGCTCTGCTTCCACTGGGAAGTGGAATTTTCTCCAGGTTCTCTGGGAAACATGACCTTTCCTGGAGCTGCAACTCCATCCATTCTGCCCAGACCCCTCCCCCACACATCCTCTGCCCCAGTGGGTGATCTGAGATCCTCAGCACCCCTGGTGCCCTAGTGTTAACTCACCTCCGTTTGCTGCTTTGAGGCCCAGATGCCGCAGGCTCGTGGTGGCCCTGGCCGGGTCTGAGGTCACAGCTGACCGTGCCCCTCTGGGTCCTGTGTGCCAGGGTCCTTCCTACAACGAGGGCTAACCTGGCCCAGTTTCCGCAGCTCCCGACCCACCCAACACTTGGGAAGCATGGAGATGTGGACCTGAGTCCTCTTCCCAGAGGAAGAAAAGAAGCGGATGTGCTGGGTGACACTCGAGGGGTGGGGTGGGCAGGCATTCAATGCAGTCCCTGGTCTGGCATTGCTTCCCAGAGAGAGGCCCAAGGGGGCCGCGGCTGGACCACCCTGCAGTCCCTGGACCTGAGTGTGTGGAAGTCCTTAGCTCTGTCAACTACAAATTGTCACTTACCAAGCTCCATAGAGAACCAGGTCTGGAAGGCCCCCAAACTGGCCCTGAAGTCCCTGACCTATTTAAATTTGCTCATGAAAACAACACAGTTGTTGGTTCACCTTAAGGCGATAGCATGTGGATTGTTTCTTGGACTTTGAGCTCTGGCAGCTAGGGTCCTGTAACCACCGCTGCATGCACGCGGCATCTCACAGGCCTGGCTGGCTCTGCTCTGCTTTCCATAGACAGGAGGAAAGAGAGAGGAAAGACAGAAAAGGAAGTTGAGAGAGTACCTGTTGGATATGGGTTTTGCTGATCTCATGTTTCACGGCGAATGACTTAACTACTCCTTTTAAAAGACACCTTTGCCATACATCAACATTCATCAGCCACAGGTGTACATATGTCCTCCTCCTCCGGAAACTCCCTCCCACCTGCCACCCCTCTAGGTTGTCACGGAGCCCCGGGTTGCCTTCCCCGAGTCATACAGCTAATTCCCACTGGCTATCTATTTTACATATAGGGCAACACAATACTATAAGCAATTATCCTTCAATTAAAAATAAATAAATTTAAAAAGACAGCCTCTGCATTTCCTCTTTCCTACAGCTTCTATTTCCTATAAAAAGTGGTTGGAATTTGACTTAAACTTTGACTCGGTAGGCTGACCCCCCAGGGACAGTTTTCAATGGCCTGTAAAAGCTGCCACCCCCCACCATAGTCCAGCCCAATGGACCACAGCCACCCAGCTCAGAGAGCCAGGGTCTGACAGGTGTCACCTGGAGGCTGACGGGTGTTATCCTCACAGGAGGCTGGGACCAGGGATGCAGCAGGAAAAGTTGTCCATGTCTCCATCCTCCTGTGACTCTGGGTTACAACCCACTTGCATTCAACCTTGTGCCCTGGAACCCTGGCGTGTTGTCTCCAGAAACGCAGTGAGAGAGAGACTGCAAAGCTCCAAGGAGAACGTGGGTAGGAATGTGCTCTTTGCCATGGGCTAGGCTTCTTTACACATGGCCCTGGCTGGGATTGGGGGTTGCCTGGGGGAGGAAGTGATAAAATGACTAATGATCAAGTCTCTTGTGTTGGGTGCTGACTTAAGCTGAGCACTGGTTTAGGCAAAGAGACTTGCCTTATTTGCCTTCAACCTCCAAAGACATCTTCCTGACATCCCCCTCGACCAGGCAGAGGGAGATGGACCACTGCCTTCAGCCAGGACTGATCTGGGCCACCCTCTGCTTCTGCAAGCTGTCAACCTACAGAGGGGGTTGGTGCAGATACTGATGAGATATATACAGCAAAACGCATGGAGCCAGGGCCTCACACCTAGGACAGGAATCCTGGCTCTGCTATTGGTAAGCTGTGAAACCCCAGGTAAACCATTTACACTCTAGCCTTAGTTTTCTCATCTATAAAATGGACATAGTAGTACCTATGTCTTAGGGTACCTATGAGTGTTCATTGATTACAAAGCACATACAATGTTTAGCACAAGAGTAAATGCTTAATAAAGAGTGGTCATATTATTACTATTATAACCCCAGGAATCATTATTACATGGTTTGAACCAGGAATTAATAACTTTTTCCAATATGGTATTTAAAAATGAAAATGAAGTCAATCAGACATCTAAAATCTTGCCTTCTCTAAGCCTCAATCATAGATCTGGATTCTGACGTCTAGCATTTTGAAAATGGGGCTGAAAGTGGGTTCCAGCGGGCTAACTGGCAGAGTCCCCAGGGAGGTGGCATTGGAAAGACACTGCTTAGCAGTGACCTCCAGACAAGGCACAGAGGATGTTACACTCATGCGCTTGGAACCTGACATTCCCAGTCAACCCCAGGCTAAGCTCTGAGGATGATGTCGGACCTCACAGGGGGAAAACTGGATCTTTGGCTGGAATCCTTTGCGGAGCGTGGGAAGAATTCCCTTTACGGGAACCCATAGCAGAGGCGTGGGATGAGGAGACAGGCCACGCGGAACCAGAGACTGAGCTGGAGGGCTGTTTGGCAGACTGACTCAATCAGAAGGACTCTGCTCAGTGGAAGGTCTTGGAGTGTCTACAGCGTGACCCAGCTTTATTCGTAAGGTTTAGAGCTTCTGGTGGATGTTGTTCACAGCGAGGTCATTCCAGTCTCTAGAGTGACAAGAGACAGCAGAAATGGATATATAAGCTTGCCTGGAAAATTCTACAGACAGTCTGAGTGTGGTAGGCTATAGTCCTTGGGGTTGCAAAGAGTTGTACTTGACTTAGCGACTGAGCACCCACACAATCCTCCAAAACTCATTTGTTTTGGGCATACGCTTAAATTATGATTGGTTTATTTTGCATGAAAATCTGTGGGTTATCTTAATAAAGCCTCTCCCAGATTCTCCAAGTTGGCTGTGAAGGGCGGTCAGAGGTCACTGTCTCCGACCTTAACCTGTCCTTGGCTGTCTCTCTCCTCACTGGTCTGGTCACATCATGGCTGTAGAGATGCAAACACTTCTTGCTTTCTTCAGTAATCTGGACACAGATGGTCTCTTACTTCCAGGTGTGTGGAGGAGAACAGGGTGTGATATTTCCTAAGATGCAGGTCAAGTTGAGGGGTGATGGAAGAGATTGAAAGATAACATATAACTGGCTTCAGAGGGGATAGCACCCTGCTTCAGGAAGACCTCCCACCCATCAGGGGGAGGACAGGTCATCTTAGAGCCCCTGAAAAGCAACCCCTCATGATGATTTTGGAGCCAAAAGTGGGTGGTGATGTCCCACACATGGGGTGACCCAACATGTAGCTGTGATGGCAGGATGCATAGAGAGGACTGGGGGGAGTGGGCAGTTTCCTTGAGACTGTCATGCTTTGTGCTCTGAGCTTCCTCAATCTGTGAAAAGAGCATTTCTCCTCTGAGGGAATTTTAAAAGTTTGACACCTTTGCCACCAGCTACAACATAAAAATCATTCGGTAAAGTGTGGGCCAGAGCTATGGGGAACAGACACAGGGAGCAGCATTTTCTCAGCTCAGAGAGGTAGTTGACGGACAGAAAACCCACTGAGACCCCTGCTAGATTCTCCTGTGTCCACAATAGTGCTTTATTTTGTGGCATCTAGAGCCACAGATATCTATTTTGATAATTAGTGAGTCCGAGAAATATTGTTGTGTTGTTTAGTCGTTAAGTTGTGTCCAACTCTTTGTGACCCCTTGGACTGTAGCCTGTCAGCCTCCTCTGTCTATGGGATTCTCCAGGCAAGAATACTGGAGTGAGTTACCATTATCTTTTCCGGGAGATCTTTCTGACCAAGGGACTGAATCTACGTCTCCTACAATGGCAGGCGGATTCTTTACCACTGAGCCATCAGTAAAACCCTTGCGAAATACTAGCAGCAAATATTTTCCAAACAAAGAAAACAAATTGCCTTCAGACCCTGCAGAAGACTTCAGCTATTGTGAACTTTTCATCATGTGAAATCTCGTGACTTCCCACTGGCCCCCAAGGTCCATTCCCCACTTTGCTCTCTTAAGGACAGTGTTTTCTGAGCTTGTTTTAGGCATTTGGCTGCCTGGATGGAGACTCATCGGGGCGGGCTTTGACTGCCTCTTAGGAGGGCAGTGGGAGTGACACATACAACGTGCCATCACCCCAAAAGGAACCTCCTGATCCCACTTCTGTATCCCCCTCTGAGTGCTGGGGAATGGGGTTGTCATCAGTGTGTATGCAGAGGGGATGACACACAAGTGGGGGCTCTGAACTCGGGTCCACCTCCCTTTGGGGCTCATGAACTCAGACGGCAGAACTCCATCTTGACTTCCACTAATCCCTGTCTGACATCTAGCCTCTCTTTCATTGTCAGATGTAGTTGACAGACAGCTGTTGTCAACAGAATCTGATTTTTACCACCATAGAATTAGGGTAATTTCGTACGGCAGTTCCGTTTTTGCAAATGTCCTAAAATACCTACACTCTTCCTATCCTCAAAATTATAATTGACGTGAGGTCTGTTGGGAGACCTGGTTACTTAATGTGCTTCTGGGTCAGTGGTAAAGAATCTGCCAGGAATGCAGGATATATAAGATATGTGGATTCGATCCCTGGGTCGAGAAGATCCCCTGGAGGAAGAAATGGCCACCCACTCCAGTATTCTTGCCTGGAGAATCCCATGGACAGAGGAGCCTGGTGGGCTACAGTCCATGGGGTCACAGAAAAGTCAGACACGACTTAGTGACTAAACAACAACAAAGATTACAAGGGAAATCAATTACACTGAAGAACAATTATCAACATAACTGGTTCTTTTATGATCTTATGAGTCTAATTTCATGCAGGTAAAAACATTATTCTAAGGTGGCATCCATCACCTTTATATCAGACTGCTGAAGCTCCTGAGTGGTCAGTTGTTAACGTTTTTGAAAGGTCACCTTTAGCAAGGTAAAACTCCATGTAAACCACCTTCTGAAACCCTTTGCTACAGTCACTGCGGGTCACCCTCTGGTTCAGCCCAGGAGGATGTAGCTGACCCCTGCGTGCTGGCGCCTGCCCCTGGGGTCCCCTGTTTAATTTCTCTTGGCTTGTTTCCCGCTCAGGGAAATTGCCAAATGCTCTTCTTAAAATGTTTTTCCATGAACTGCGCTGACTCGCCCTCCCATTAGCAGTGTTCCGTGTGTCCTGTGTCCACATTCCAAAAAGTCTCCCTTGGCTGAAGGCCCTGCGAGCACAGATAGTTCCGAGGCCTGGGGCTCGCTCGGCTGGCGCCTTCTGGCCGCTGCTCCCCCTCGGGCTCAGTTCTTTTGGCTCCTTGCACAACCATCTGGGGAGCATCGCAGAACGCTTTTAAGGGTTCCAAGAGAAGGTTTTCCAAGAAGGGCAGGTCTGGCCTGGTCGGGATGTCTGGTGAGCTTTCTGTAGTTTGTAGCGTCTGCCAGTTAAGACCTGTTTATTATTTATTATACTCTGTGTGCAGGGGACCTGGGTGACCTCTCACCCAACCGGAAGAGACCCACGTGCACCGTTTTGATGCTTCGAATGTTATGGACAGAACGGAGGATAGCACGGCCAACCACAGTTTCTGTGAGAGGCCTGGGAGTGTCAGGGTGACAGGGCCACAGCCCCCCAGAGTCAGACCTCGGTGCTTGTCTGTAGCCTGGCCGGGCTGGCCTGTTTGGGTCCCTGGCAGTGAACTGTCTGTAATCCTACCTTTCATTCCCCTGGGGCAGAGCAACCACAGACAGGAGCCTCAGGCCGAGGCAATGACACTCAAAGTTAACGTTCCCCTCTTCTCTGCCTTGTCAAATACAGGTTGTCCCTCAGTTCAGAGGCAGCTGGGACTGGGGCTCCCTGCAGAGAGCAGTCCTCAGATGGGGAGGAGGGTCCAGGCTGAGAGGAGCTGGCCTCGCAGGAGGTGGTTCAGGCTCACTGCCCACTGGTGGGGCCGATGCCCACCCTCTGCCCTGCCCTCTCCAGCCCACATCCTCCTCTGGCTTGGCACCGCTTGCCCGGTGGTGGGGAAACTCCCCCTGTAGGTCACATGGTGAAGGGCCAAGAGAAGGAGGGGGCCCCCCGCAGTAGGACCGAGAGCCGTGGCCCTGGGGCACTGACGGGAGCCTGCGGGGTCTGTCCCGAGCTGCCTGCATGAGCCCAGGGCCGGGAGGGCTCAGTTGTGCACAAAACAGGCTCAGGCTCTGTTCCCCGGAAGACACATGTGGCTTCACTCAGGTTGCTCTGGATCATCACGCAGTTTCCTCTTGTTGCTTGCTTTGTTTTTGTTTGTTTTTGAAGAACTCACATTTCCTGTGCCCAGGGTTGTCCAAACACCCCCGTGCCCTGCCCTTTCCAGATGGGACGTCCTTTGAAGGCGTCCCTGGATCCCTGCCTGCCCTCCAACCCCCTCCCACCCCAAGAAGAAGCTCTCAGAGGCCTAACACTGGGGTGTTTGGAGCATTTTCTGTTTTTCAGAGCCCAGGGCCCTTGGGAGTATTTCTCCCGGTGGGAGGGCAGTCCTTTGAAGGCACTTTTGTTTTGAAAGAGAAAAATCAGCTGAAGAAAACAGTGCAAGCTCTCTGGAGGGAAGTTTAGGGGTTCAGAGACGTCAGATGAGAAACGTGGAGACTCCACTTGTGGCTGGACGACACCAGGGCACCTGGGGTCACATGCATCCCAGCACGTGTGTGTCCGGGGCGCTCATGTTCATGTGAGGGGGCTCTCTTTCTAAGAGAGACCGTGGTGTACTTGTCCTTTGCCAGGAGGACAATGAACAATAAACCCAGGCCCCAGCAGAAGGTGGCCTCCTCTCCTCCTGGGCCCCTGCTTACCCACAGAGGGAGGTAAATCCCGTGAACAGGGGAGCCTGGTGGGCTAGAGTCCATAGAGTTGCAAAGAGGTGGACATTACGTAAATGACTCAGCACGCACATGGTAGTTCTACTTTTAATTTTTTTAGAAATCTCTGTACTCTTTTCCACAACGGTCACACCAATTTACATTCCCAACATCAGTACATTGTCTCGAGAATCCCATAGACAGAGGAGGGTCCCCTCCACCCCAGGAGGATGCATGGCTTAGCTCTCTCTGTCTCTCCTTACCTTGAATCTACCTTCTGGCTACAAGCCTCCCATGTCACGTGTGTTTCCAGACAGTAGATGAACCTGGGGTTGCCTGACCTATGTGCTCCCTCTCGGGCTCCTGGGTGCTCTGTCCTCTAGGGCAGGTCACAGCATCCTCGTGTGGTGGGCAGGTCACCTTCTCCATGTGTGGTGGGAAGGGACCGCTCTACAGCCCCAACTCTCCCCTTCGATGTTTCCCAAAGTCTCAGCTGAAGAAAACAGAGTTGGGAAATGTGCTTTGATCTCTATCAAATGATCTTGTTTGGGTTTCTACCTGATGCCCAGTGCCTACTTTTCATTTGGTTCAGAATCTGCAGAAAGACTGAAATGGATAACAGTTGAGGTTTCCTGAGGATTTACTATGAACCAGGGAAGCAAAGTTTTGCAGAACTGAGATAAAATGTACCAAGTCACCGGCTGGTCAGTGCTGGACTAACCGCCACTGGTGCTACTGAACTCCCATACTTCCAGGAGTTCAGAATTCAACAAGTGGGACCCTAACACACTAAACAGCTTCTGCAGAGGAAAGGAAACCATTGACAGAATGAAAAGGCAGCCTAATGAGTGGGAGAAAGCATTTGAAAGTCACGTATCTCATAAGGGTTAATATCCAAAAATATGAAGAACTCACCAACTCAAGAGAAAAAAAACAAAACACTAAACAACCCAATTAAAATACAGACAGAGGATCTGAATAGATATTTTCCAAAGAAGATGTACAGATATACAAGAGGTACATGAAAAGATACTCAGCATCACTAATCGACATGGAAATGCAAACAAAAACTGCAATGAGGTATTACCTCACACCTGTCAGAATGGCTATTATAAAAAAGACAAGAGATAACAAATTCTGGTGAGGATGTGAAGAAAAGGGAGCCCTCGTGCACTGCTGATGGGAATATAATTTGGTGAAGCCCTTGTAGAAAAGAGCACAGAGATTTCTCAAAAAATTAAAAGTAGAACTACCATGTTCATGCTGAGTCATTTCAGTCATGTCCAACTCTTTGCGACTCTATGGACTGTAGCCTGCCAGGCTTCTTTGTCCATGGGATTCTCCAGACAAGAATACTAGAGTGGGTTGCCCTGCCCTCCTCCAGGGGATCACCCAACCCAGGGATTGTCTCTTGTGTCTCCTGCATTGTGGACAGATTCTTTACCTCTGAGCCACGGGGGAAGCCCAGAACTACCATCAGTTCGGTTCGGTTCAGTTGCTCAATCGTGTCCGACTCTTTGCGACCCTATGAATCGCAGCATGCCAGGCCTCCCTGTCCATCATCAACTCCCGGAGTTCATTCAAACTCAAGCCCATCGAGTTGGTGATGCCATCCAGCCATCTCATCCTCTGTCATCTGCTTCTCCTCCTGTCCCCAAACCCTCCCAGCATCAGGGTCTTTTCCAATGAGTCAACTCTTCGCATGAAGTGGCCAAAGTACTGGAGTTTCAGCTTCAGCATCAGTCCTTCCAATGAACACCCAGGACTGATCTCCTTTAGGATGGACTGGTTGGATCTCCTTGCAGTCCAAGGGACTCTCAAGAGTCTTCTCCAACACCACAGTTCAAAAGCAAGGATCCAGCAATTCAACTTCTGGGTGTTTATCAGAAGCAAATGAAAACACTAACTTGAGAAGATACCTCCACCTTCATGTTCATGGCAGCACTATTTATAATAACTAAGACATGGAAAAAACTGAAGTATCCATCAATGGGTAGAATGGATAGAGAAATTGCAGTATACATATACAGGAGAATATTATTTAGCTATCTAAAAGAACAAAACCCTACCATTTGTGACACGGATCACAATAATTCACCTTGAGTGCCTTGTGTTAAGTGAAATTAGTCTGAGAAAGACAAATGCCATATAATCTCACTTATTTGTGGAATTTAAAAAAGAAAAAAAAACTCATTTAAGTAGAGAACAGATTGGCGGTGGTCAGAGGCTGGAGTAGGGGGTGGGTGAAATGAAGGAGATCAAAAGGTACAAACCTGTAGTTATAAAGTCAGTCAGTCCCGGGGCTGTGATGTACAGCATCAGCATGGTGACTCTAGTCAGTAATACCGTTTTGCAAATTTGGGAGCTGCCATTAAAGTAGATTTTTAAAGTTCTCATCACAAGGGAAAAAAAATTTCTGCAATTATGTGAGGTGATGGATATTAGCTAGACTGTTATCGTGATCATATTGCAAAATATACAAATACTGAATTATTATGTTGTACACCAGAAACTAATACAACACATATCCATTATGCCTCAATTTTAAAAAGAATAAAGTTTAGCAATTTAACTAGAAAAAACTTCCATGGGACAGAGAATGAGGGGAAAGACAAAGGCGGGGAGCTAGAGAGAGACCCAGAGACGGTTGATGGAGGTGGTCCTTGGAGCCCTGACAGGTACAGAGAAGTCTCCATTCCCCATGCCCTTGTAGGCTGGTGCTAGGGCTCTACACTGCAAAAAGCAGATGTTTGTTGACCATACATCCTGGATTTTCTGGGGTGTCCCTGATTTCAACTATTTTTATTTCCTGCTACTTCCAACGTGATTCCAAAAATAAAGATGATGTAAGTACGGAGGTTTTAGAAGCTTGAACCATCTGTCTGGACTTTGAAAACATCCTTGTTCAAGGATGGAGAATCATAAACACAATTTCCAAACAGGACTTTTTTTTTCCTCTCCCATGTCTCCTTTACCAGTTATGTAAGGTAAAGGAGAAAAAGAAAGAGAGTTCCAGAAAAACATCTACTTCTGCTTTACTGACTATGCCAAAGCCTTTGACTGTGTGGATCACAACAAACTGGAAAATTCAAGAGATGGGAATACCAGACCACCTGACCTGCCTCCTGAGAAATCTGTATGCAGGTCAGGAAGCAACGGTTAGAACTGGACAAGGAACGACAGACTGGTTCCAAATTGGGAATGGAGTACATCAAGGCTGTATATTGTCACCCTGCTTATTTAACTTATATGCAGAGTATATCATATGAAATTCTGGGTTGGATGAAGCACAAGCTGGAATCAAGATTGCTGGGAGAAATATCAGTAACTTCACATATGCAGATGACACCACCTTATGGCAGAAAGTGAAGAAGAACTAAAGAGCCTCTTGATGAAAGTAAAAGAGGAGAGTGAAAAAGTTGGCTTAAAATTCAACATTCAGAAAACTAAGATCATGGCATCTGGTCCCATCACTTCATGAGAAATAGATGGGGAGACAGTGGAAACAGTGAGAGGCTTTATTTTTCTGGGCTCCAAAATCACTGCAGGTGGTGACTGTAGCCATGAAATTAAAAGATGCTCACTCCAACCTAGACAGCTTATTAAAAAGCAGAGACATTACTGCCAACATAGGTCCGTCTAGTCAAAGCTATAGTTTTTACAGTAGTTGTGTGTGGATGTGAGAGTTGGACTATAAAGAAAGCTGAGTGCCAAAGAATTGATGTTTTTGAACTGTGGTGTTGGAGAAGACTCTTGACAGTCCCTTCAACTGCAAGGAGATCCAACCAGTCCATCCTAAAAGAGATCAGTTCTGAATATTCACTGGAAGGACTGATGCTGAAGCTGAAACTCCAATACTTTGGCAACCTGATGCAAAGAACTGACTCATTGGAAAAGACCCTGATGTTGGGAAAGATTGAAGGCAGGAGGAGAAGGGGATCATCGAGGATGACATGGTTGGATGGCATCACTGACTTGATGAACATGAGTTTGAGTAAGCTCTGGGAGTTAGTGATAGACAGGGAAGCCTGGTGTGTTGCAGTCTATGGAGTCACAAAGAATCAGACATGACTGAGTGACTGAACTGAACTGAAGGGAGATGGTGCTAAGAGAGGAAAAAGTGAATTAAAAAATTTATAAAAATCCGCCAGAGCATTTTAAATGCAGTGTTTGTTTTCTCTCTTCAGCTCCTGTGGAGTCAAAAGGCAAAGCCAGTGGCTGACATTCCAGCCAGGAGCCAGGATCATGTGGGGCCCAGTGGTCTGCTTTAGAGCAACCACAGGACAGCTGGGGGTGGGGGAGGGGAGCCAGGGCCAGGGCTGGGGGCCTCCTTCCCTTGGCAGTTGACGGGGTTTCTTATCTCACCTGCCCAGGGAATGGAAAGTGTTATTGGGTACATGCGTGCTAAGTTGCTTCAATTTTGTCTGATTCGTTGTGACCCTATAGACTGAAGCCTGTCAGGCTACTCTGTCCATGGGATTCTCCAGGCAAGAATACTGGAGTGGATAGCCATGCCCTCCTCCAGGGGATCTTTCCCACCCAGGCATCGAACCTTCGTCTCTTGCATTGTCCCCTGCATTGAGGCAGATTCTTTACCACAGAGCTGCCAGGGAAGCCTGGAAAGTGTTATTAGATTTGGGCAAACCCCACCAGAAAGTTCTTATTTTCTGGGCAGTGTGCTTCTTCCACTTGCATCCCCTTGGTCTGAGATGCTCTCCCATGAGCCTTCGTTTGCAGAAGGGAAGGTCATCCCTGACGGTAAAGACAGTCCCTGACGATGCACTTATCTTAATGAAACAGAGGAAGCACTCGGGCACTGGCAGTGAAGGTGGGTGGGGGCAGGAAGTGGAGCCAGTCCCTTGATGTTTCAGGCCAGACTTGGGGTCTGTCTTCTGGCACTGCCTCTTTAAGGGTCTTGCGCAGGGAAGCTGGTGTCCTCCCCAGCACTCAGGGCTCCATGGCCATGAGCTAGGTCTTGTGCAACTGCCTGAAGGGCTCTGGAGCCAGCAGAGTCCTGAAAGCTCACTGTGGCCTCTTAGGCAGAATCCCGTGACCTTGCATATCACCCAACAGTCCTCTGCTTCCCCAAAGGCTCCCCAGCCTTCCTTGCAGCCTTGCCATGGCCAGCAGCTGGTCAAGTCACTTTTCCTCTCCTCCCATCATGATGGCCGATCTAAAGTCCAGGCAGACTGGGGAAGTAGGGGGCGCCCAGCAGATACGGAATTTCTGCTTTTTCCTGTGAGTTCTCCCACTGTCTACTGCTGCTGACAGCAGCTGCTGCCAAGCCGCTCTCTGGCTCCTGCAGAATTTCTGTGGATGTCCACCCCCTCAACTAGAGGTCCAACCCCGCCTGATGAGACACTGAGGGGTTAGTGGAATGCTACGATGTCCGCGAGATAAAGTGAGCAGGTTATACATGCAACTTCTACCCACAGTAAGCACCGTGGCAGTGTCTTTGGGAAGAACCTTTGAGGGGAGTGCCTTCTACCAGGAAGCTCAGTCTGGATAACGCCACAGAAAGGCTTACCTCGGTACACATGCCAAATCCTTCATCAAATAACGACGTACAGTGGGAGCTGCCAAGACTCACTGGATGAAAGCCAGCATGACTTCTCCCTCCAGGGCTATAAGCAGATGGAATTCAGTGTATTCCACACAGTATGAATGAATGAGGCAGGGAAGAAAGTGCCTCAGAGAATCTGCTACAAATACCTTAGACGATAAAAAGACTGTTTCTTCATATTAATATTTTATTGTCAGGGGGTCATTGCCAGTTGGCTGGGCTTCCTGCTTGAATGAGCAGAGCTGTCACTCTGACTCCAAATGCTGCTGCTTCTGAGAAAGCCCACGCAGGCATGCTGTCAACCAACCACAGACCAGTCCTAAATGGTGCCAAGCAGGCAATGCCTATAACCTGAAAAAGTCAGGCAAAGTGTCCAAGATTATGCCAGAGGGCAAGGAAAAATGAAGAAAAAAATTGTACCTTCCATGAAAATATTATCTCAGACTGAAGATGCAGATAAAACCTAACCAAACTAAATTTCAAATTAAACTTTTCAAATTTTCTAAATGGAAAAGGTAAATGATGCACGAGATCATTCATTATTCAATCTTTTCCCCTGATAGTTCCATATTTAGAAGAAAGTGGTGAGTATGGTTTAGCTTGTGCCCAGTAACATACATTTCTCCGTGGGGTTCCTTGGCATGTTGGTTGGGGAGCACAGGTGACCATTTGGAGAGGCAACTGGTCTTAATTCTAAACTCCTGAGGCATAGCCTCTAGAGGCCCACAAAGATTCTGAGGTTTCTAGGGTTCTGGTGTATGGAGGTAGAGGCTACTGAAGACCAGCATTCACCTATCCTCCCGTCTATCCATCCATCCATCTACTCATCCATTTTTCCATCCATCCATTCATTTACCCATCTACCACCCATCTACCCATCCATCCTTCCATCCAATTACTTACTTATTCATCAGGAGAGGGTTTTGCAGAATGTCTTTGACTTGGTCATAGAAAAGTGAGCTCTACAGAAAGTTAGAGGTGACCCCTTTACTGACAGGAAGTACAGCATGACACGTTCATGAAAGAGATGTACTTCAAGGGATCAGGACAAAGGCTCCCAAACCCAGCAGGAAGGCTCAGCATATGACTAACATGTACAACATTAGGACATAAGCTGACTTGAAGCTGAAAAAGGCCCGAGATATGAAAACTGCTCAGGCATCAATGTGAAGACCACTGTGGGTTTCCTGGGGGGCTGCCACGTGATTATGGAGAAGGAACCAAAGGGGGATTGTTCTCCCATCTTCTGTCCTTGTCTGAGAGATGAGGATGCTCCAATGATGGGAAATTTGGCAGCTAGTGAAGGGGCTTAATACACCAACTTCTTTGTCAATGCTGATATATATTGTTTCATGTTAATTAAATAATATCCTGTGCCAAAAGATTTTTATAAGAAATGGTGCACAGGGAAAGAAATACTATCTTATTCAATTTTTTTTAGTGTTTAATACAAGTAAAACAGGTAGCAAACAAGGTAGATTATTCATAAAATAATGAATTATGGCCTTTCACGTCTGCAGAGTTGGCATGAAGTTCATTCATTCACTCAGCAAATATTTACTTCCAATAGAACTTTTTCTGTGCTGCTCGGGGTAACTCACGCTCCTTCAGCAAGGCTGATGCCATGTGAAAAACGGCCAGTGGTTTTGGTGTTCACTCTGGGAAGAAACACCAGTTTGTGCCAAACAGAAGAAGCTGCTGGCTGTACATTCCCGTCCTTATAACCCTCTGAACAGCTATGCTGACCCCAGCCACCATGACCTGCATCACAGAGATGCCCACGGCCAGAGAATCTGCTCATCTCTCGTGCAAATATCCCAAACAGGTGATCTTGACCGGTGACCAGCTCTTCTCCAAGCAGTAGCTCAAACTGTAGCTCTTTTCCTTGTACAGTGCTGTCATCCTCACCGCCTGGCTCCTCTGCATCTCGTCCATCCAGAAGAAGAGGGGCAGGAAGTCTTAAAGGGCCAGGCCCATTGTCACACATCCACCGCCCAACCCCCCAACTCACTGGTCAGAACTCAGCTCATTTAACCTCCAGGCCTTGGGAGACACTAGGACTGTCTAGCTGTGGGCGAACAGGGAAACTGGTACTAAATACATTTCTGGAAAGTTTACAGGGTGCTGGGCTACATGCCAGGGTAGCAGGTTTCCATGGTGTCCATGCGTGCAGAGGGCTCTGGTCACCTGTTGAGTTCACAGGCAACAGGTTTACGGGCAGGGCTGGGAGTGAGACCAGGGGGCCTGGACCAGCACACAGCCACTGTACCCCAACATCCGATCTCGGCCTTGTCAGAGACCACTGGGAGCTGCTTCGGGCTCACACCCCCAGCACCACGGACTGAAGGAGGACCTGGGCTCGGCAGCCTGCATGTGGGAGACGTGGGCACAGCCATGCCTTAGCTGAACTTCTCCTCAAATTGTGTGGATGCGTCAAGTGACACGTACTGGGAAGAGCTGCAGAAGAGAAGGACACCTCTCTAGAGGTCCACATGAGGCATCATCACCACCACCCATGACGGCATCTTTCTCTGCATCTGGATGTGCAATTTCTTCCTTTCACCTCCTGCTTTGTGCAGGGACCTTGATTCTAGTTTGCTCTTCACTAAGGACAGAGACCAGCTGCTCCTTTTCCAGCTTCTTAGACATGACAAGGTTCACTTTGGTTAAATTTCACCTTTTTACCTCTCCAGTCTGAAGCCATGTTGGTTCCTTGCCTTGTTTCCCCTCCAGGGGCCCCAGTCCAGAGCCGATAGCGCTTCCTGGTGGTCTCAGAGGACACGGCCATCTTGCCAGGGGACTGGCGGGACACAGAATGCTGGCCGGGGACCTGGGTCTGCCTCTGCCTCTGACTGTGTGACCCTGACCATGGGCACAAGTCTTCTGAACTTGAGTGCCTTGAAGGACAGGGTCATTTATTTCTAAATTTCTTTAGCACCTAAGCTTCTTAGGACTCCTAATAATTCTATTTCCTTTTTAAAAATCTTGACTTAGAGCGCACCACCCCCAAAAGAAATTAAATCTTTGTTAAAAGTGAAGGGGCACTAGTTGTATTTTCTGGGCTATACTTGTCAAGTAAGATTCACCAGTTCTGATACCTGCATTTGATCACCGTGTGTGTGTGTGTGTGTGTGTATGTGTAACTCAGGACTTTCTTTCAATTAAAGTCTTATGGAAGGATCACTATAGGTACGTGATTCAAAAGGATAAAAACTATGTGTGTGCATGTTCTTAGTTGCTCAGTCATGTCCGACTCTTGCGACCCCATAGACTGTAGCCTGCCAGGCTCCTCTGTCCATGGGATTCTCCAAGCAAGAATACTGGAGTGGGTGGCCATTTACTTCTCCAATAAAAACTATAATAAAGTATAAAAAAATCACAGACTGAGGGTCTGACTCCCATACTTCTCTCCTCCCACCCTTCTTTCCTCCCACTCTATTCTCTATTACCCCCTTTTTTCCTGTTTGCTTCTTGTCTATTATTCCAGTATTTCTTTACATGAATACGAATAAATACATTCCTGCCCTCTCCCCAGTTCTTATTCTGTCATCTGCTCCTTTGCTTATTCAAAATTTATTTTAATTTTTGTAGTGAGATAGACTTGACATATAACATTATATCAGTTTAGGTGTGCAGCATAATTTGATATCTGTATCTGTTGTGAAATGATCACCGAAGTGTCTAGTTAACAACACCTCACATAGTTATAATTTTTTTTCTTACAATGTGAACTTTTAAAATCTACTCTTTTAGTAACTTTCAAATGTGCAGTGCAGTATTATAACTACAGTCCCCATGCTGTACATTACAGCCCCAGGACTCACTACATTGTAACTGGAAGTCTGACCCCCTGCACCCACTTGCCTCCCCACCCCCACACCTCCCCGTCTCCCCCTTAGTCTCTGACTTTACGCACCTCTCTTCAGACCATGTCCCCATCATTTTTCACGGCCACATAGTATTTCAGTGTGTAGAGCATCATAATTCATTTACCTCACCTTATGCGGATGGACACTGGGGGTGTTTCCAGTGTCTTTGGATCACTGCAAAGAGTGCTGCAATGACTAGCTTTGTAAACATGCCATTTTGTATGTGTGCAACTTGTTCTGAAGTGTAGATTCCCAGAGGCAGAACTGCTGGGTCAAAGAGTGTGTACACTGGAAATTTTGCCAGGTATTTCCAAACTGCCCGGCGTGGGGTTGTGTCATCCTTACACTTTCACCTTCAGTATATGAGCATCCCACTTTTCCCCAAATCTGAGGATATTTGCCAAACTGTGTGAGAAATGGCAATTCAGGACAGTCTGGGTTTTGTTTTTCTTGTATTAACAATGAGGAGCTCAGGGCCCTTTGAAGGCAGCAAAAAGGTTTGTTAAGAGTGACTGAACCTCTCCAGGGCAGGAAGTCTGTCTTATTTACCACTTTTCTCTAAACCCCTGGTGGTTCAGATGGTAAAGAATCTGCCTGCAATGCAGGAGACCTGGGTTCGATCCCTGGATGGGGGAGGTCCTCTGGAGAAGGGAATGGGAATCCACTCCAGCATTCTTGCTTAGAGACAGAGAAGCCTGGAGGGCTACAGTCCATGGGGTCGAAGAATGTTGAACAAGACTGAGCAACATCCGCTTTCTCTAAACCAGCGGTTCTCAACACAGGAATCAGCTGGGCAGATTTTAACAGGTGCAGAGCCTGGGTCCACCCAGACCGTGAAGACAGAACCCTGGGGACATAGCTTCAGCTTGTCACCCCACACAGAAGTCCTCTAGGTCGTGCGTCTGTCTTTTTTCTGTTGTGCCCCCTGTGACTTCCGAGGCCAGTTTCTGTCTTCTGCTTTTCCTTAGCCACTTGGGGACATTCTAGGTCTTGTTTGCAGCGAGCAGTACTTCCTGCCCTGGAGCAGGCTCTCCGTCCTGCGACAGGTCACGACAAGCCCCACAAAGCATACTGAAGCCCTGGCCTTGGAGGCCGGCAGCTCCGCTCCCTCCTCTGCGGCCCTACAACAACAAGGTCAAGGCAGACTCAAGTTCACGAGCATGGTATTGCCCTCTAAGAACGTGTCCAGCTTTGCTAGGGTAGAACTGCTCTGGCTTTTCAGAGACTAAAGCATATTCCAATGGCAAATAATCTATACTGAGAGCGTGTACGTATTAATAAACATAAACAGATATTTTGATATAATGTAGAAATACGATGGTGAGACTCTTGTGCACCAGTTTCAAAACCATCTCCTCTCACTGACAGCTATAGCTGAGGAATTTGGCAGAGGGATGAAATCTTGGCTGCACCTCT
The DNA here is from genome assembly GCF_910594005.1 of Cervus elaphus. Lineage (NCBI taxonomy): Eukaryota > Metazoa > Chordata > Mammalia > Artiodactyla > Cervidae > Cervus > Cervus elaphus. The sequence goes on from NC_057841.1 coordinate 45,021,110, forward strand.
GATCTGTCTTTCAAAAACCATGCAGGCTGCAGGGGATCACGTGGCGTGTGGGCTGTCAACGGTGCAGTGTTCCCGCCACTCTGCCGACACCCCAGAGAGAGAGAGCGGCTCACTTCTTTCTCCTTCAAGCTGGAGGATTGACTGGCTTGAGTGTGGGAGGTTCTCATGGGGTCGTGGGGACGGGCTGGGGGTGTGTGCCTTCAGGGTGGGAGGGGGCTGCCCTCAAGGTTAGAGGTGACCACCAGGGGCCTGCGAGGATACCCTCAGTCAACTGCAGAGGTACCTGGGGAGAGAGCAGATGGAGTTTGCAGAGGCTGCTTCCTGACCGCACGGACCTGACTTGGTCCAGCTGCAGCCACCGGACAGAGCGCCCTTTGATGGCAGGGCCAGCCCTGACCTGCTGGCCTGGAAACACCCTCCCCGGGTGCGTGGGCAAGTCAAGGAGAAACAGTGCATTTATCAATGGACTTGGAGAGAGTGAAGGAGAACTAGGTTTGCAGACAGCTGATCATTTTCTGTTTTTTTTCTAATGTATGAATAATGCCATTGCTTTGTTTCTGACCATCCCTATGGCTTGGAAAGGTGGCATTAAGAGTTTGAAAATGGGCAGGACTCTCTGACTGTCTTCAAGGTCACAGATATCACTCATGCTCTTTTTGTTCTCACCCAGAAAGAGTGGTTCCCTCCCTCAGGATGAAATTCAGGGGTGTCCGATAAATTGGGGGCTTAGCAAGTGAGCGAGACTCCTACTGTTCAGTGGCCATCCTCTCGCCCAGAGCCAAGACCCTGATCTTCTCTGCCAGCTAGTTTCCTTTCGACCCAAAACACCCATGAATGAAGACCACAGGTTTCAATTGGCCGCACTGTGAATTCAGAAATTTCTTTAAAAACAGGGAATATGGAAAGTTGTATCTGGGCATCATACCAAGAAAAAAAAGAGAGAGAGAAGTTTTAAAATCAGCATTTTTGAAGTAATGGAGCACAGTTTACTTTCCTCCATGAAAATCCCCCAAAAGATCCTATCGAAGACAATTTCCAACGTGTCTGTACAAACGTGGAGATAAGACTTTGTTCTCTATGATGTTTCAGGGGAAAACATCAGACAAGCTGGCCATCCAGCATCACAAATTCAAAATAGTTACACAGCGTGGATTTTAAATGTCTCACCTGGTTGTCTGGGTTCCCACAAGGCCCAAAGCTAACACTTGTCTGGTTTTCTTTTGGTGACATCTAGGAAAATCGTGGCTTGCTCTTCCTGGCCTCTTCCTGACCTCTTTCCCCCAGTGCTACTTATCTGATGGCAAACCTTTCATTCCGGGCAGTGACTTCGTGGCACCAGAGCTGCTTCCCTCATAGTCTTTCTCCCTGTCTCCACGATTCTGAGACTCAGAGGCAAATGGCACTTCTCAGAAAAGACTAGAAAAATAGAATCTGAATAAATGTGCCTCGCAGTGGCCCAGGCTGTTTCAGAAAGTCCCACATCCTCCGGGGCTCGCCTCTCCTCGTCTCCAGGGAGTGGTCTCACCAGTGCCTTTCCTGCATCTCATCCCAGAGTCATGAAGGTTCTCATTATCTTTCCGATGTGAAACCTCAGCTTTCAGAACCAGTCGTTTCAGGAGGAAAATGAAAAGACGTGGGTGCCTCAGTCGACTGGAATAATTAGAGGAACAGAATTCCAAACCAGATCATCAACAGCCCTCCCCTACAGAGCGAGGACGGTGCATGGGTGGGTTGATAATGCAGAACCTTCGCTGGCTCCTGGTGGGCCATGCCTGTCCATCTTCTGCCTGGAAAGAAGCTTTTTTCCTCAGCAGTCCTGCCAGAGAAGCCAGGGTCCAGAAACCTCTGCTGGAAGCTGGCCGATGCCAATGACACATTTTAAGACCCTGCATCTCCCCAGCAGCCCCAGGAGCAAGCAGAGGGGTGGTGCCCTTGAACTTGGGCCAAAGGCTCAGTGCGTCTTACTCTGGGACTCACCTACTCAGGTTCTCCCCTGCAGGTCACGAACCACTTGTGGGTCAGGAAGCTCTGAGAGCGTGCTGACCAGCGTTTACCAAAATAAGTCCCTAGAATAGAGAATAGCCACGTGGCTCAGGTGGTCCAGCTGAGTTTTATTTCAGGGAACTTGCATTTCAGTTACGCATATGAGTGTCTCTGTGTGTCCTGGGTGGTGACATAAAGTGTGGCTCATGATGTGGGTCAAGCTCAAATGAGACTGAACGTTCATTGGGTTGGCAAAAGATTCTCCAGTGGAGGTGGCTGGAGTGGTCTGTAATTGCACACAGGTCACGAGCACTGGGTTTTAAAAATATCAGACAAACGGAATGCTGATCCTGTATTATGTTTCTCCAAACTCCTTGAACAAAATCAAGGAGGAAGACTGGGATAGTCAGAAGTCTGCTGGCCACGGAGACAGAAGCCGCTAACAACTGAGAGCGGGCCACGCAGGCAAGTGTCCCCTCCCCCAGGGAGGCCTTCTCTGTGGGAGAAGGGAGGGCACATCTTTTGATTTCTTGAGATGGGTACTGCCACTCTTCATCTCGGTCCTCAGTCATCTGCTTCCTGACATGTCCCTGAACATGGCGTTCTGAATGCCAGATGCCCAAACATCCTTCAAACTGTAAACGCAGATGCTTTCTTTTAATGTTAGCATTTTCAATAAAATCCTGGAATAAAATAGCTTTCATCCCAGACATCAAAGTCCACCACCCTTCATCCTGTATTCAAACAAGCTAATCGGCAAAGTGTGAACATGGTTTAGTGCCAGGTACCCCAGATGGGAGTCCTGGGGGCAGGCCTGGCCTTCACCTCCACACCCCTTGCTGTGTGTCCTCCTGGGTACTTGTCCCTCCTGGGACCTCTTGTCCAAGCCACTAAGTGTCTGAACCATTCCAGACTGTTGGAAGGAGGCTCCACTGTCTCCAGTCGAGGGAATGCTTCTCTTTGTGGCTGAGACAGTGTTGCTCACTTATGTTTCTACTTGCTGTGTGCTTTAGCCTCTCAGTCATGTCCAGCTCTGCGAGACCCCATGGACTGTAGCCTGCCAGGCTCCTCTGTCCATGGGATTCTCCAGGCAAGAATACTGGAGTGGGTTGCCATGTCCTTCTCCAGGGAATCTTCCTGACCCAGGGATTGAACCCACATCTCCTGTGTCTCCTGCATGGCAGGCGGATTCTCTACCACTGAGTCACTTGGAAAGCATTTCTACTTGAGGGGGTTTAAATCACAGCCCTTCTCCTGTCTCTGGGGCAAGATCAACCGATAGCGACTGGTCCTAATACATGTTTAATGGGCACAAGTCGGGGACATATGTACTAATATAAGGTTGAATAGATGCCAGGATTGACTTAACTGGGTTATCTGAATGGGAGAAGTTGTCTGTATTCAGAAATTATTTAGTATTGATAAAGCCACTTTTCTCCCAGAAACGTCAACCATTTTCCGACCAATACCTCCATTGCCTCCTAAATTCACTTAATCCCATTCAGTGTAGACACACCTCAAGGCGCTTGACTCCAGGATATTAAAAGATAAAGAAAGTGAAAAGTGAAAGTGAAGTCGCTCAGTCGTGTCCAACTCTTTGCGACCCCATGGACTCTAGCCCACCAGGCTCCTCCGTCCATGGGATTCTCTAGCCAAGGATACTGGAGTGGGTTGCCATTTCCTTCTCCAGGGGATCTTCCTGATCCAGGGATCGAATGCAGTTCTCCTGCATTGTGGGCAGATGCTTTAACCTCCAAGCCACCAGGGAAGCCCAGTTAAAAGATAAGGACCTGATAAATGTCATGGAATGTCAGCTTAGTGATTCCCCACACCCAAGCTTATCTCTGACCCAAGTGAGGGGCAACGTGTGTTGCTTGAATGTTATAGTTCTAATCTCGTCATATTCCTTCTTTTCCATTGGTCTGAAAGGAGTAATGAGCCCAACAGAATCTGCCCTCAAGACCTACTAATAAGGTCTATCATGCATGAATGCATCTAAATTCATTTTGAATCTATTTACAAGTTCCCCTGACATCCTCAGCATAATTTGCCCCATATGTTTATAACCTATTATAGTAAATAATATTTCTTCCATTTGTCACCAGGACGACCTCCCTCAAACTCTAAGGGGTCTGTCCTCCAGCTTAGCATTCTGAGATTCTGTTAACAAAGCCGGGCCCTTCCTAACTACCTCCATCCTGTGGTCTCGAAGCTTCTTTCCAGGCAGAGGGATCCATCCCCTGGTGGACAGAGCTCTCTTTCTGAGACCAGGGACTTTTGAGCACTCATCCCTCTCGGACTTTTTGTTCAATGTTTTCCTTGATACTTGTGGGCAGAATTATCTACAGAATTCCAGAGACAGGCCATGGTTTTGCTGAAAGTCATTCTTTCAGAAGAATAATTTCCTGTGACCCAGGGTTATGTCTGGGTTATCAGTGAAAAATTCATCCCAATTATGGTGGTCGTGGTGGTAGTTTAGTTAAGTTGTGTCTGACTCTTTGCAACCCCATGGACTATTGCCTGCCAGGCTCCTCTGTCCATGGAATTTTCCAGGCAAGAATACTGGAGTGGGTAGCCATTCCCTTCTCCAGGAGATCTTCCTGACCCAGAGATCAAGTCTGCATCATCTGTTTTGCAGGTGGATTCTTTGCAACTGAGTCACCTGGGAAGCCCTATCTCAATTATACACAGACCAAAACAGGCCTTCTATGGCACCAGTGGGCGACCCAAGTCCGTCCAATCAGCAGAATGACTCATGGAGGATCTACTATAAATCTACTCTGAGAGGCCCCTGCTTATTACGATCTTACTCTAGTTAGGGGGACTATATATACACATACTCCAGAAAAAAGTCGTGAGCAAAACAATACATATCTACACAGTGATATAATTGTGGGATAATTGGAAAACTGGGCTGTAATTTTATGAAATTCAAAATAATTTGAAAAAATTTTCAGAATTTTTAGAGGATAAAATGTCATGAACTCCGTGAAGGGGGCAGAGTTTTAACAGGGTCGTAAAAGATGGGGTAGAAAATAAATCAACAATAAGACTCGGATGGTAAAGCGTCTGCCTGCAATGCAGGAGACTTGGGTTCAATCTCTGGGCCGGGAAGATCCCCTGGAGAAGGAAATGGCAACCCGCTCCAGTATTCTTGCCTGAAAAATCCCGTGGACAGAGGAGCTTGGCAGGCTACAGTCCATGTGGTCGCAAAGAGTTGGACATGACTGAGCAACTAACACACACACACACACACACACACACACAAGAGAGGGTGTTGTGAGGTGTTTCCTAGTCTGCACGGCACTTGGACTTGGGAGAGGTCCTTTCCACTGGTCAAGGTGGGAATGTGTCCAAAACCTGGTCCTGCCCCGGCTTTCTGGCTGGTGTCCCAGGAACCTGCTATCCAGGGCCCCACTGTGCAGGGCCTCACCGTCCAAGCTGATGGCACAGAAATCAGTGTGAACCCTCTGCCCTGACCTGCCCCGCATGGAGCTACTCTCCTTCTGCCCTGAACTTCCCAGACTTCACCTGCATTCACTGTGGGACCATCTGGATTAAGTATCCTCAGTAAGCCTAGAATTTGGGGATTAAAAAAAGCCTATTTCGGTTTTTATTTTCCTAGGCTGTGCCTAGCAACTTCTATTTTTTGTTTTTAGTTCTATTCTTTCCTAATGGGTCTGCCACCATGAGAAACAAAGCACAAAATTTCTCAAGTACCATACTGCATTAAATTATCAATAAATCATTACTTTTAACTACAGTGGCAGAGTTCTGGGAGTGGAGATAAGGGAAGAAACCATTTTCCTTTATTCTGGCCAAGTTGGCACTTCTGTCTAAGGCCTGGCATGGGAAGTTCCATCAAAACAATTTGTTTAAGAGCAGAACCCAGATGGGGCAGGCCACAGGAAAGTCGACTCTCACCCCACACCAACCAGGGTCCAAAGCCATCATCCCGCAGAGCCTGAGGAAGAAATGCATATTTCCCTGAACTTTCAGGAAAGTTTCTTGGAGAGGGGCAAAGGAAAAGTCACAGTCCACCACTCGGAGTAGCTGAAACTCCCCACAGACATCTCTTTAATCCCAAAGCTTCTTTCCCCGCCAACTGTTTCTCCTCTTACTGGGCCCTGGCCTGGCCCTGAAAACCAGCCCCCCCGCCAACATCCTCTGCTTTCTGTCTCAACTTCATCCCTCACTCAGCAAAACAAAGTCCCCAGAGTCGGTCCAACATGCGTCGCTGGGGACAAAGCGTTCTCCACCACGTGCATGCGTGCTATGTCACTTCAGTCATGTCTGACTCTTTGCGGCTCTATGGACTGTAGCCTGCCAGGCTACTCTGTCCATGGAATTTTCCAGGCAAGAATACTGGAGTGGGTTGCTGTGTCCTTTTCCAGGGGAATCTTCCCAACCCAGGGACCGACCCCATGTCTCTTAGGTCTCTAGCATACCTGCCATTCCCAAAACGGATACTCCCATCACCCTATTGTGAGGGAGGGTGGAACTTTTGCAGCACAGCCACCACCTGCTTCCTTCTTCCCTTCGGGATCTCTCCTGTTGCCACTCATGTGGAGAAGGGGTACCTGTCCCTGGGAGCAGCCACCCTAGGGTCCTCCAAGCCCTAAGGGGGTCTGATTTCTTGACTTGCCCTGGTGGTCCTCCTGCAGCCCCAGCCCAGCACTGACCCCATCCCAGGCCTGGGGGGAGGGAGGCTGGCTGAGCCCATGTCCCCAACCCCAAGCTCCTGGTCCCAGGACTGTCCCCCAGCAGTTTCCCAGCAATAATTCTCCTTTGCTCCCATTTTGGAGTCCCACTGCCTCCCTGTCTGTCTCTATTATCCTGAGCACCTCATTTCCCTCCGATCCAAACCAAACAGGAGTTTATCAGTCCTGGGAGGAATTTTGCAGGCTCCTGCCTGAGAGCTACCCAGGGCTTCCTGTGAGCCCGGCCCAGTGTGGTGGAAGGGCTCGGGCAGGGCAGGGTCGTGGCTGGGCATCTGAAGGGGCCCAGGGGACCCTGTTCTTTCCCTGCCTGTGACACCAGGGTCAGGAGAGCCTCAGACACAAACCCCAAAGCCTGGGGGCCAGACCTTTGCTGGGGGTCCAGGTTGGACTAAGGGAGATGCAATAAAGAACACAGGGAGCCTGCAGCGGTGGGCCTGGGGGAGCTCGTTTCTCCAGAGCTGATGGGATACGGGGATGTCCACTCCCCCACTCCGGTGCACGGTGCCAGGGGCAGGGGTGGGGTCCCCTCCAGCTCTGCCGATGGAGGCAGCACCAATGTGGACAGACTCCTCCTACCTGCTGGATGCTGGGGGAGGCTTCCATCCCCCTCCATGCCCGGGACCTGGTCAGGCTCCCTCCCCAGCCATGCATCAGTTCCCCATCTGTCCATCAGGGAGGCTGGGACTTGGTGTCCAGGACCCCTGTGGACTCACTCGTGGTGACAAACCTGGCAGAAGGCTGGGCTCACAGGTCAAGGGCAGGTGGCACTGAGTCTTGCCCATGTCGTAGGGGTGGCTGGGTGCTGGGGACACAGGACAAGTGAGCTGCAGTCTGCCCTGGAGAAGCTCATGGCCCAGAGAGGAGGCGCCTGGTCACCCAGGCAGTCATGGTCCTCGTGTTGTCATCCTTGAGGACGCAGCTCTGGCAGGTGCTATGTCTGAGGGACACACAGGTGACCCAGGCGTCAGGTGTGGCCCCAGGGGAAAGCACTGTCCTCACTCCAGCCCTGCCTGGGGATGCATCCCTTGGAGTCAGAGTTGGGGCTCTGAGCACCCCAGGCAGATCCTGGGTTCTGTGTCCACTGGGAGGGTGGCCAGCCTCTGGTGGCTCATCCAAGCCCAGGAGCAGGACTAGGTCCCCCTTTGCTTAGCCCTTTAAGAACTGAGGCAGGAACTTCATGCATGCAGTTTCCACTTCCCTCTTGGGCTGGTTCTCCCGACCCCCTGCTGGTCTTGCAGGAGGCAGAGCTCTGGAAACTTCTGGGTGGACACCCCTGGTTCATCTCTTACTGCTGCTCTGAATCTGAGCCTCTCATTCCTGGCACCTAGGGATTCTTCCCTTAGTATTAAACATGTATAGAGACAAAACCTGCTATTTTATTACATTTCCCCACATTCCAGATTTGGGGGCCAGAAGGAGGGGAGTGGGTTGGAGTCTGCTTAGGCCTGGACACAGTCCAAGGTCATTGCTGGCCCGAGAGCTGTTGGCATTCCTGCCCCTTCTCAAAGCTGGCTTGAGTCTCTGGACTTTTCACCTTGCAAGCTATGAGCAAGATGGGTAGAGCGTGGTCAGGGGAAGGTGGGATGTCAGGGCTGGGGCCACCGCAATAACCCAGGTGAGAGGTGACGAAGTCCTGAGCCGAGGCAGCGGGAATGTGGGTTTTTAGGAAAAACGCGAAACTGAAACTTGTATCTGGTCTGCCTCCCACTAGACATTTTCCACACATTTTCTCATTTACTGTTTGCAACACTCATGAGAATTTCACATTAATTATTGTCCTTGTTTTACAGATAAGAGGTTCAGAGAGATTAAGTAAATTGATGCAAGGCTTCCCTGGTAGCTCAGACAGTAAAGAATCTGCCTGTAATGTGGAGGACCCGGGTTAGATCCCTGGGCTGAGAAGATCCCCTGAAGGAGGAAATGACAATCCATTCCAGTATTCTTGCCTGGGCAATCCCATGGACAGAGGAGCCTGGTGGGCTATAGTCCATGGGGTCAGCAAAGAGTTAGACACAACTGAGCGACTAACAGACTATAACTAGGAAGTAGGTGAGTCAAAATGTGGGCTGTTCTTTTCTTAACACCAAGGAAATTCTAGTGGGAGCTGGTGGTAACTTGTATGTGGAAGATGAAGAAGGGGAGGAGAAGAACAGGGACCTGGAGGACCCTGGCTTGGGCAGCTATCAGCTGGGGAACCAAAGTGGCAGGAGGCCGAGGGGGCTGGGGAGGAAGTAGACTGGGCTGTGTGTGCAGCACTGGGAGGTCGAGGTAGAGATTCCTAGTGGACAGTTGGAAACAGGGCCCAGGGGAGAGGTCAGCTGGAGACCTAGCCTAGTCATGGGCTTGCTGCTCTTTATGGAAACCAAAGGGAACGATGAGTCTTCAGTGAGTTGGTAAAGTGAGAAGAGATGATCCTGAAAACATTAACATCTATGATGGGCATGGGTGGAGCCAGGTAAGGGGCTGAGAAGGATGGTGAAAAGGTACCCAGTGTATCCACAAGAAGAAGGGACTCTCAAATGAAAAGGAGAAATCTTTTCTTTTTTGAATAAAGAGAGAATTTTCAATACTAACAAACGCCAAAGAGGCAAACAGAATTAAGACTGAAAAGAAGACTTGGCTGGTTGGGAAGTCACGGACAAGCTTCACCATGACGGCGTGGAGGAGGACGAACCTTGGGGGATGGGGCCCAGAGACACAGCAGAGAAAGCTGGACACTTAAGCAGGACCTGGAGCATGTGGGTTGTGCCAGGCAGAGGGAGGGAAAAGGCATTCGGGCAAAGGGAACAACATGAGGGGAAAACAGTTCCAAACTAAGACATTTGGAATCCAGTTAGAGCTCTTTGGGTTTTCACAGACAACATGAAGTTGGCAACACAAGTGTGTCAGGCCATGTGTTGTTTTCAACATTTTGGAGAATCTTACGATTCTTCTTTTCACTGCAGATGTAAGAACTGAGATTGGGAAAGTGAATTAGTGTCTTCCAAAGGGACAAAGGGTTTATTTCTTTGTGAAAACAGAGTTGGGGCTTCACTGGTGGTTCAGTGGTTAAGACTCCACATTTCTGCAGGGAGCGTGAGTTCAATCCTGGTTGGAGAACTAAGATCCCACATGCTATACAGAGTGGCAAAAAGAAAAGAAAATAGACTTGAGATCAGACAGTAAGTGGGGAGACTCTCCAGACAGATCTTCTAGAGTTGTCATGATTTAGAAGGATGACAAATGTAGGCCGTTGTGACAAATAACCCCAAAGACAGTATTAGCACCATCAGAGCCCGGTTCTCTCCTAGATCCTGGGACAGGGGGGTTCCAGCAGCTCTCCTCCACAAGGTGACTTGAGGATCTTTGTCCCTTGTCCCCCAACCTCATGTCCCTTCACTTCCAGCCACATGGACGGGACAAGAGACCACAGAGAAGTCATACTGGACACAGAAAGAATGAGATCCCGCCTTTGTGACATGTCTAAACCTAGAGATGATCACACTAAATGAAGTAAATCAGACAGAAAAAGACAAACACCACATGCTATCACTCACATGTGGACTCTTAAAAAATAAAAACTGGACTCATACGTACGGGAACAGATTGGGGGCAGTAGCCAGAGGTGGGGGGAGGGAGAGGGTGAAATGGGTGATGGGGTCAAAGGGTACAACTCCCAGTTAGAGGAGGAGTAAGTCCTGGGGACTTAATGCACAATGGGTTGCTACAAGGGTAAACCTTACAAGTTTTCATCACAAGAAAAACACTTTCTGTGAGTTGTGTCTGGTGATGAATGCTAACTAAATTTACTATGGTGACCAATTTGCAGTGAATACAGATATCAAGTCATTATGTCATATAGCTGAAACTAATATAATATTTGTCAATTGTATCTCAATGAAATAAATAAAAATAAAACTATGCCCCAAATTTTCTGTTACTAGAACTCTTCCCTTAGACTGTGAGCACCTTGCCTACAGGGTTAAAGACAACAGGTGAGTGTTGAGAGGTAAACAGAAGTGAAGCCCCAGTGAAGTGGGTTTTTGGAGTTAACTCAGTTCAGGGGATGCCAGGGGAACCATTGTTGTGGTTGGTGCTGTGGGGGCGCCACATGGAGGGGACTCTGCGTCGACTCTGGAGCTGAGTGCACAGCGGGATTATTTATGTCACAATAGTGCTGTGTCAAGACCCTATTTTGGCATATTCAACCAAGGACTCCTTATTTTTTTGTAGGAATAATATTATAAACATATTAACAGCAATTCTAAGAATGAAAACGATACCTGCACATCATTATGCTCTAGTTTCCCTATTTCCTTGCAGTTTGTTTTAATCTGTGTGTAAATTCCTCATAGAGTGGCCCATAAGTGGCCTGACTGCCACGGCCAAGGCTTTCTCAGCTGAATGTCATACAGAAGAGGCCGTAGGAGGTTTCTGTTCATTTTGGAGCCATTAGGCTGAGTAGACAGACAGGCGATCAGCTTGCTAATCCTATGATGTGGCAGCAGGCAGCCACATATTAGGGATTCAAATTTGGCTGCTAATATTTTCATTTCCTTGAATTAATGAAGAGGCTGGGTTGAGAAATTTAAAGTAATTTGAAACAGCTTAAAAATTCTCCTATGTGCTCCGAGTGATGTTACTGAGTTTACCAGAAAGAGGAAAAAAAAAATGGAGCTCCACTATCTAATGAAAAGTTCAGTAACTTTCTCAGCTGTGACTGTGGCCTCTGGTCAGTCACAGGCCAGGCTGGTTCTCCTCCACCTTCAGGGAACTGACCTCGAAGACCAGGGACAGAAACTTGACCTTGGTTCCACTCCTCTCAGGACCCAGCAGTGTGGCTTGGATGATGCACTTGCGTTCGGAGGAAGGATAGGACCCCCCAAAATGGGAGCCTGCTCAAAACTTGAAAGCAGAGCTGGGTTTTCGTGTTGCCTTTATGTTTTATGAGTGTTGGGAACATGCTGGCTGTTTACTAATTATCAAAGCGGGTTTTATGACTTCCCTGAAGGAAAACAAAAAAGGAAAGGATCCAAGTGCATATTCCTCTCGGCCTGGGATGAAAGCTTGACCTTTTGTGCCCTTAGGGACGGGGTGGTTTGCAGCCCTGGAAAATAAAACTCGGGATGCATGTTCAGGAAGGCGGGAGCCTTTGAAGTGAGAAGCCAAACAGGAACAGCTGTCTTGATGGCGCTGCCACGCTGGCCTGGCGTGACAGACTGGTCCACGCACCGCTGCTGGCTTCCCACGGGGCTTTGCTGATGTCCCGTGGACACTTGGTGCCGATTGACAAAGGACACATTCAACAAGCCCCAGACCCCAGGGCATCTCCTTGTCTCTCCCGGAGAAAATAACACGGCCTCATTCTCCCCACAACCAAAACCAGACTTACATGGAAGCCTCAGAAACAAGGAAAATAGAAGCAGAGAACATGCTGTTACTGCTGAAAATCTCATTATGATGATTTAAGACTCAATCAAGTTTGACTGGAACAAAAACACTTCTGCCTTTTTAAGCTTCTGAGGCCTTGGAACTGGCATGGAGCAGAAAAATATCTTCTGCGAGGAAATTTTTATTTTCTCATTGGGATCTACGTATTAGGTTAAGTGCCATCAATCATCATCAAAAAATTAGCATAAAACATTCTTTTCCCTGGAGAGGATGTGGAAACCCTTGGAGCTCGTCACTTACCATAACCACTGGGCCGCAGTATTTATTTGCATTCTTACTTTGGTCTCTTTTCAATGGACAGGCCCTTTACGGCTTCCTTCCTGTTTCTATCAGCGGAAATTGAACAGTCGAAAAATGGTAAATAACTTAGCTCTCTCAGTTCCCAAGGCTGAGGTCCTTTCTTTTATTTTCTCTTAAAAATCAGTTTGGCTATATGGCTTTCTAAAAATAAAATTTAGGGTTGCCTTTATTGTTCTAGCTTTGTGTTATCCTGTTTGAAGTCTTTATGACAATATGCCATTTCCAGTGAAAAATACGATCTATGGGAAATGAGTTCTATAAATGGACTCACAGGAGTCGTAACACATGAAGTTCAAGGTGGCCCTTATCACTGTGACGGCAGGTAACATATGGCAGTCCCTCACCTCTGCCCCCTGCTCCACCTGTATGGAGCTGCTAGTCTCAGGCAGACCTGTCACCTCCATCAGGTCTCCCTGTCCGGGGCTGGAGTAAGATCCCCTCCTCCCTCCCTCTCCCACTTTGCTTCACTCTGGGTTACAAGCCTTTCAACTTTGCTTGTGGTTTTCTCAACATGCCAGATTCCTATCTGCCTCCATGACCCCACGCGCCACAATCCTCCTCCTGAGAAAAGTCCTTCCCTCGCTGTTTCCTTGAGAACATTCAGAAGTTCCCAAAACTGCTCTTCCAAACTTGCTTCTTTATCAGCTTTAATTCCAGTTGTTTGTATGGATGCCTTGTCCTGAACCATGAGCTCCTCCAGGGCCAAGACTGTGTCTTAAACACCCCCTTCCTGCTCTGGTGGACACCAGGTAGCCATCAGGTGCCCTGTAAATGAGCAGATGGGTCATGTCCACCAACTATACCTCTTGAGGTTGGTTTCCGGTGGCAGATTTTGTAGCCTCGCACTGGAGCAGACTCTGCATGGACAGCCTCAGGGGATGTTTAACAAGCACAGTGATCCAGGGATTAGAAGACACCAGATCGGGGAGATAGCCGCCCCCCACCGCCCCCTGCCACCCAGGAATTCTGGGCATAGCAGGTATGAAGGAGGCTCGGAACCACACCCTCCTCCGGTGACCGCCCCCAGGAGAGAACCAGGATTCAAATCGTTGGCGTTACCGAGAGAGGTGAGTTCAACCAGAGAAGTGGATGTTTAAGGACATCCTCCCAGCTAGCTGCAGATGTGTGAGTGGCAGTCGTGTAAATGACACGGAGGGTTTGGTCTGGGGGTTATCACCTTGCAGAGTTGGGACCAGTGGTGGTGCTGTGCTGTGCTGCTAAGTCACTCAGTTGTGTCCGACTCTTTGTGCCCCCATGGACTGTAGCCCGCCAGGCTCCTCCATCCATGGGGTTACCCAGGCAAGGATATTGGAGTGGGTTGCCATGCCCTCCTCCAGTGGATCTTTCTGACCCAGGGATTGAACCCGAGTCTCTTATATCTCCTGCAGGTTATTTACCACTAGTGCCACCTAAGCTGTCAGAAGACAGGATCCTGGAGATTTTTACTTCCCGCAAATGATATCGACCCCCACCCCCCTAATTTTAACCTTTGCTTTGTTGCTCTCGATAGAAATGATCTGTGGATAAGACTTTGCCATAAAACGGGCTTTCTGCATCCTAAGCTTCTTTGCGCCCTACCCCCAGTCTGGGAGATGGCTGCTCATTGTATCTCTTCTTATTACTTGGTGGAGGCGCCAGAATTAGCCATGGGGAAGGATCCCTTTCTGACTCATTTTCAATTATCAGAAGATTTGCCAGGCTTTCGGGAGGGGGCCTTGCTCATCCCTGCCACCCTGTGACCCCCTGAGTGAGCCTCTTTTATCTCTTTCTGGATGTCCTGCGTCCCCGCATGCCACACTGCACTGGCTAAATAAACGGCTAAGTCTAGCTTTTGTGTCCTGCTAATCCTTTTATTTCCTAAATCTTATTTAATCTGAGCAGCTTCCTTTCATCTCTTTAACTGTCCCCAGGGTCACCCTCGCATCTCATCAGCCGTCCTTGAAAATGCTGGGTAGAGTTGAAAGGGTTCCCGTAGTGTCCCCAAGTCTCGATGGATTCCAGGCAGGCCAGGCCCCACTGACCAAGGCACAGACTGGGGACAGACCGCACCTGGGTGCCCATGGCCCTGGATGATGCCCACCAGTGGTGGAACCAGCCACTGACCTCTAGACTCTGTGAGAGAAAGAGGCTGTGTTTCTGACCTTGGAGACATGAGGACACAGCCAATGACAATGTTAAGTTGGGCTCAAAGAAACACAGTACTGCTAGTTCATGCTAATGAATTTTATTTTTGTCTAACTCAAATGAAGTTTGGGTTTGAAGGAAATAGAATAGTAACTAATACAATGCCACTGCTTAAAGACACCCAACAAGCAAATCCACATAGATTCAAAATGAACATTTCTGTTTCAGTGCCTCCTAGATGCTTATTGGGAAAAAGGATGATACAGAATCGTTGAAACACCTGCCACTGCATTTATGATGTTTATCATCATGGTCTTTTTGCTGAACTTTGCTTTGGTTTGACCCCCAGGTACATGGGCCATCTTCCTGGTTCTGAGCTTCTACCTCATCGCCTGTTCCTGCATTGCTGGATTTGTTAGCTCTGCTTTTGGGAGAGTAGCTGGAAATTTCTGAACTAGGAAGTGTTGAGGTTTCACTGAATTTTGACTTGATCTGTCAGCACCTGTCTGGCTTTAGCTAAGCCTTGGTGACTCCCAGCACTTTTGTAACGTAAACCAGGAAAATTATTTGGCCCTTGCAGGACTGAGTGCGGATTAGAGGGGATGAAAACTAGAGCAGCTGAAGCGAGTGACACACAGGAGGGGAAAACAAATGTCAGTTCCCACTGCCTACAAAGTTCTCTTGAGGGAAGATTCATGAGATATGCGTGTGTAAGAGACCCACACTCCACACAGACAATAGGGACACCAGTGGTGTTTGCACACACCTTGTGTATGAACAGGCTTATAAACTGCATGAATATTAAGGATATTGGTGAGGGTGTCCCCGCCTTGCCCAGAACCTGGAAATAATCATACCAATACAAATGTGGAGGAAAGGCTTATCTCTAAGGCTAATGTGATGAGCGGTTGGATTCTAGTTTAATTAACCCATATTGGAGTCAATCAAAAGAGAGACTTTCTTTCCAGATGAGTCAGTGGGGTGGAGAACGTGAGGGAGGTGGAGAGGCAGATTGGCATGCCAGCTGACTCCTCCGGAAGCCAGATGCTCTCTGTGAAGGGCATACGATCTCTGCCCTGCAGCATCAAGGCTCCATCCTGCTCCACTGTGTCGGCAAGCACCTTTGCTTCCAGAGAGAGAAGGGAGATGCCCCTGGTGGAAATGACACATTTACCCAAATTCTCTGGGTTCTCAAGCTATGGAAGTATCCCTAGGACAATGGTTCTGTTCTGTGAGAAGTTTTCAGAAGTCTACTTTAAGCTCAGTGTAAATCTACTTTAAGCTCAGTGTAAAAAAAGCACTTGTTTTAGAGAATTTTAAAAAATCTGAATCACCCTATGACAAGGCTCAGTTGGTAAAGAATCCGCCTGCAATGCAGGAGACCTGGGTTGGATCCCTGGGTTGGGAATATCTTCTGGAGGAGGGAATGGCAACCCACTCCAGTCTTCTTGTCTGGAGAATGCCATGGACAGAGGAGCCTGGCAGGCTACAGTCCATGGAGTCACAAAGAGTCGGACACGAGTGAAGTGACTTAGCATGCACACCCGTGGGAGAACACATGACATCGGGCCGAGGTCTGGGGATCCAGTTCTGGGGTAGCACCTGCCGGCCCAGTGCTGGACGAGCCTTTAGAAATGGCCTTGCGTTACCAGAGATGGGAACCAGGTACAAGGAGGGCAGGAGTGTGGTCTGGAAAAGGTCTCCCTTACAGCCGGCCTCCGGGATGGGCCCTTTGTTCCTGACCTGGAACTAAGCCTCTGTCTCCTGCGCAGGTCCTGGGGCAGCAGCCATGTGGGTGCCAGGGAGGCCAGCCCAGCTCCCACTTTCCCATGGGAACGGTAGGAAGAAACAACAAAGAAAATGCCAAGAAAATCAGCCCGTCCTCCAGGAAGCCCCGGGGCCTTTGCTCAGCCGCGCAGGCCACCGCAGATGTGTCAGGTGTTCAGAGGACCCGGGAAGGGGCCGGCCACGGCTCCCAGCGGCCCCGGGGAGGAGGCAGGAGAGGTGGCTAAGAAGTCACTCGGATGCTGTCCTCAGGTGGAGGTTTACCGGGACCACCTGGTCTGTAGGGTAGGTTCATGGAGGCCAAAACAGCGACCACCACCCATCTGGGGATGCTGTCTGCAGACCAGGGGGCCCTGGGCATGTGACCCTCTCTGTGACCAAGGACCACTGTCCACACCTGCCCTGCCACATGGAAAGGACCCTGCCAGCTCTGTGACAACACACAAGTGCCCAGTGACTCTCCACCTGCGAGCTGATGGGGGATGAAGGGGGACAACCAGACAGTGGACTGTTCTGGAGTCACCGCGGAGCAGAGGCGCCTGGGTAAGGAGCACTGGTGAGATCTTGGGGTCCCCTTCCCTCTGTGCGGCACGTCAGGGAGACTGACTGCAAAAGTGAACCTGCTCAGCTGCCTCTCGGAAAAGGAAAATGCTGGGACAAGGTGGATGGTGGGGAAGAGACAAGGAGGCAGTCACTCCCGGCTGGGGGTGGAGGGGTGTCCTCTGGGGAGCCGCAAGCTCCTCCTCTCACCCTCATTACCGTTGTGGCCACATCCCCGGCTGGGTGCCCACATCACTGGGGTCTCTCGGGAGCCCAGCCTCCGCTCCCTGCTCTGTCTTGCCTTGTGTGCCCGCCTGGCCGGACAAGGGCCCTCAGTGAGGGACTTGGCCGCCAGCCCCCTGTGGCAGAGAGTCCGAGAGGGAGGCGGGATTATTTCCAGTAAGAGAAGGAAGTGGTAAAGCAGTGCGTGACGGGGGCTGCACTCTCGGAAGTGTATGAGGGTGGAGGGCAGCCTGGCCCGGCTGCCTTTAGCTGCCCTTTGGAGATTCCGGTGCAGATGTCTGTGGCGGAGACCCTGAGCAAGCCCCCGTCCCAGGGCACCGGCTCACGAGATTGCAGGCTGGCCCTGCACCCACAGCATTGGAAATTTGCACCCTGAGTTCAAGGATGCTGAGATGTCGGAAGAAAGTGAATCAAGGATACAAGGTGCTGGGTCTCTGGCTGGGCAGCGTCCCTCTCGTGGTACATATCATTGGAGTGGCTGGCAAACTAGTTTTGAAAATGGATCAAACACTTAGGATTAATCCTTCCAATAAACCCTCCTGTGAATGTGAGAACATATTTTCTATGAAGTTTTATCCACAGCAGTGGGAGCAGCGCCCATCCATGGCAACCCACAGAATTTCTCCTGGGAATGAACAATCTGGGTTCCAGGTGACCCCATTGCATAGTCTCGGGCCTGAGGCCAGGTCGCCAGAAACGACAGTGAGGTTGGAACTTCAGGGGTGATGCAGGGCTTGCAGCTCCAAAGTGGCCTGCCAGTCGGGAATCCGTCAGTGCTAGCTGTGGGGGGCTGGCCGGGGACCCAATTTCTAGGCACTAGGCTTGTGTTTATACCCTCATCCATTTCTTCCAGCTCCCTAGGCTGCCAGAACCCAAGAGTGGATTAGAAAGACTAAACCTGGGTGCATTGGATAAGCAACCAGCACCTGAAAGACCCAGGACACCTTGGTTTCCTAGACGTTATGAATTTTAGGATGCTGACAGAACACACACGCATACACACATTCATATATGCACAAGTATTCACACACACTCTCACCCACGTACTTACATACCCTCACAGACACACACATGGCATCCACAGACACGTAGCTCTCTCACACACTCACAGTCTGCCACCGATGCTGCAACCGGAACAAAATGGTCTGCTTGCAGGGAGGGGAGAAGGGTGTTTGTGGAGATAGGAGGACGTCAGCAGAGCAAAGACATTCTGAAGCCTCATTGTTTTCCACATCCCGAAGAGGATAAATCATATCTGCTTGGCAGAAAGCTTATTTTCCATGAAAAAAGAGGGAAACCCTGTTGATAATCTAAGTTGTTGATGGGTTGTGGAAAGTATGAAAGCAGGAAAGAATCTTTGGAATCACACAGGCATGCACACATGCACAGACACATGCACACGCACATACACACACACACACACACGTGCGTGTGCGCACACACACCCCTAATTCATGCATTTGCAATCTGAAACTACCCTCAGATTTCTTGCTCTTGATAAAGAAGCTCTTTTATTTTCTACAGAAACCTAAGAGCAGGGTGGAAGTTATCAAACTATCTGGTCCAGTTCAAATTATTTTCCCCTTGAACCATAATTTTACCAAAACATCTTCACTTTACTACATTAAATATAAACCAGACTGTAGGAATGTCCAACCTCATACTTCACCCTTTCCCAAACAGCTTATGTTTACCTGTGTTCTGTGTTTGCCCCTTGGAAAGAAGTATTTCTCTCCAAGGCCAAGCCTGAGATGAGGGAAGCCCTTGAAGCGAGGTTCCTGGTGAGACCTCATCTGTGGGCAGAAAACGCCCGGAGTGACCCCGGTTAGATGCAAGCTGGTACAGAGGATGGTTTTCCTTGGAAGTGAACCTCAGAGAAAAAGTGATTCTGGCCTCAGGGTAGCCCTGCCAGGGACCAGGGCCATGGAGGAGGAGCATGAATCATATCCTTGATTCACTTCCTTCCGACATCTCAGCATCTTTGAACTCAGGGAGCAGGTTTACAGTCTTTTGGTGAGGCCACTGGACTTTTATACAAAAACACTGATTGTCTACTTTGGGAAAACCCTGTCCCTTGGGCCCCCAAATCTTTGGACTTTGAGCTCGTGGTGGGGGTGGTGGGGAGCAGTTGTAGAGGCGGGGTCCTGGCCGAGGGACAGGGCAGCCTCTCCAGGAACCGTCCAGGCAGTAGTGACCAGGTCCATGCGCCTCCTCCTGAGGGAAGTGGCTAGAGGGGCCCTGTGTCTATCAGACTGCGAGGTCCTCACTCTCCACTCGACTTCCATTCTGGGGCTCCAAGCTTCTGTGTCCACTCAAGGTTACCCAGGGAGCAGTGATGGATAATCCCAGATGTGGCCCCTAGAGCTCTGAATCCAGTAAGCCTTGAACTTTTAATAAACACTGTGCACGTTTCTGAAGTAGTTTGTTGAGTTCCCAAATCTGACACGTTCCCTTACACATAAGGAGCATCCTGAGGGAGCAAGAAAAGAACATAGATTCCATACTGGTGTGCATTTCTCCTGTTGGCGAATCTGAAAAGGCAAGTGACTGTACCTCACTACGAATTTCAGTTCTTAAGGGTTTTCCTCTCCTGTCTGTCTCTAACTAATGCATGGGCATTAAATTCATCAATCTTTGTGTTTTTAGCCCATATGTTTTATCTTTGGCTTCATTCTAGGGAGAATTTCAAAGCCTCTCACAAACTACATCATATATAAGTTGAAGTAAAATTGATAATAAAAGACTGAGGAAAGCACAGACTGAGTCAAGACTGCTCAGTTTGAAAAGATAAGTGTTCATCGTTAAGTAGAAATGTTTCAGTTTAATTCTCATACTTCATTCCCTCAAAAAACCAGGATCCTATGAACCCTTTACAATCATTCATAGCATAATTAATGTGACTTCAATGTTCTAAAAACTTTGAAAAACAAACTTTTGATGGAGAACTAACATGTTAACAGGAAAAATATCAGGAACACACATTATCAAGAAAATGAAGATTAGTATAAATGATCAAAGACCATCAACTTTAATATTTAGGTGAGCTTCCTTCAGTGTGGAGATATATGTGAATATCCATAATAAGAAATTGGATATATCATAACTGAGGTTATGCTAATGTAAGCTTTTTCAATTCTGCTTTATATGAAATGTTCAGAATAGGCAAATTTACAGAGAAAGAAAGTAGATTAGCCATTGTCTAGGATGGGGAGTTGGGAGGGGAAGTGAGCAGGGAAGGCAGGTGACTGCTGATGAGTAAAATTTTCCTATTACAGTGAAAAAAATGTTCTAATATTATTGTGATGGTTGGGCCACCCTATAAATCTATTGAAGATCATTGAATTGTACACTTTATTTATTTTTGTTTGTTTGTTTATTCTTTTATTTATTTATTTTTTTCCATTTATTTTTATTAGTTGGAGGCTAATTACTTTACAATATTATAGTGGTTTTTGTCATACATTGACATGAGTCAGCCATGGATTTACATGTATTCCCCATCCCGATCCCACCTCCCACCTCCCTCTCTACCCGATCCCTCTGGGTCTTCCCAGTGCACCCGGCCGGAGCACTTGTCTCATGCATCCAACCTGGGCTGGAGATCTGTTTCACCCTAGACAATATGCATGTTTCCATTCTGTTCTCTCGAAACATCCCACGCTTGCCTTCTCCCACAGAGTCCAAAAGTCTCTTCTGTACATCTGTGTCTCTTTTTCTGTTTTGCATATAGGGTTATCGTTACCATCTTTCTAAATTCCATATATATGTGTTAGTATGCTGTAATGTTCTTTATCTTTCTGGCTTACTTCACTCTGTATAATGGGCTCCAGTTTCATCCATCTCATTAGAACTGATTCAAATGAATTCTTTTTAATGGCTGAGTAATATTCCATGGTGTATATGTACCACAGCTTCCTTATCCATTCATCTGCTGATGGGCATCTAGGTTGCTTCCATGTCCTGGCTATTATAAACAGTGCTGCGATGAACATTGGGGTGCATGTGTCTCTTTTAATTGGGTGAACTTTACAGTGTGTTAATTATGTATCAGTAAAGCTGTTTAAAATGTTTCAGTTAGTGGCCAACCAAGAGTTCACAAGATAAATTCTATATTTTCTTTGCAATTTTCTTTTACCACTTTATGTTGAAATGAATATCAGTATATGTTAGTTTGTTGCATAAATTGTGAGATTGTAAGGGTGATTACTTTGATATAGTTTGAAAACTTTAGAAAATATTTTAATAAAATGATATATTCTTCCAGAAAAGAAAAGCCATTTCCTGAATGAACATATATAATAATAGATATGGACACATCCATCCATACACCTATCCATCCATCTATTCTCCCATCCACCCATCCATCTATCCTCCCACCCATGCATCCACCCATCCACCCTGCATCCATCCAACTATCCATCCACACATCTATCCATCCTTCCATCCGCATGTACATCCATCCATCATTTTTTCCATCCTTCCATCCATCTATCCTCTCATCCACGCATCCACCCATCTACCCACATATTCATTTATTCATCCATCCCTCCATCCATTCATCTATCCATCCATCTATACATCTAACCACCGATCCACCATTTATCCATCCATCCATCATCTATTCATCTGCCCACCTATTCATCCATCCATCCATCCACCTATCCATCCATCCATCATTCACCATCCACCCACCTATCCATTCACCCATCCATCCTTCCATCCATCCATTCATCTATTCATACATCGACCCATCCATTCAATAGCCATCCCCTGTCTAGCCACCTAGAACCCAGCAGTGAACATAAGGCATGTGGTCTTGCCTTCACCAGATGATGCTCTCAGGGGCCACAGCAAATGAAGCTGTGAACACCTGTCCCTCCAGTCATTCTTATACCATTCACTAAACCAATTTGTTAACAAAACATGACAAGTACCTTTGAAAGGAAATGCTTGAGGCAGTTATAGAGTCATAGAATTTAGAAAGGTCCATAGCAATTTCTGTAATTCTATCATTTTATGGACATGAGAATTGACCCAGAGGAGTTCAATGATTTGATCGAGGGAGTAAGTATGTAGGCAAAATGGAAACTTCTAAATTGCACAAACTCGTGTACACGACCCAGTGAACAAGAGTCATTTTTCTCTCTGGAGGCATATTTATAAGGCAGATTTTCTGGGAGAGTCCCAAACTTAGGTACTTTTATTCTTTTCCAAAGGCCATTTAAAATGTATAAGTATATAGATTTATTTCTTTCCTTTGTTAAGACTTATAAAAAGTAAATTCCAAAATCAAGAGTGGTGTTTCTCTACAGCATGGTTTTGATTCCTTCGTCAGGCCATATTTTTGGTTTATAAAATACAGTCACTGTAACCACATTCTTCTCAAAAAGAGTAGGTGGCTGAGGCTTTGGAGTGTCCTGCCAATGTCATTAACTTGCTAAACCTGAACTTCTGCTTTCTCCAAATCTTTAATTACTCCCTGCCTCTCTCAACCCTGTCAATATTACAAGCAATTAAATTGCAGAGGTAACGTCATCTTGTTGACATCTGGAAGGCATTACCACTTGCCGTCTTCCTCCTAACCAGACCCCAGGCCGAGGCTGAGCAGGACCCCAGCACCAGCGTCTGTGAGGGAGGGACATCCAGCCTGGGGTCTCTGTGTCACTCCAGGACTGAAGATGGTGGTGTCTGGGGAGGCTGTCAGCACCATGGATCTCCAAGAAATAGCAGGGTGATTCATCAATGATGCTGGCCAAGACTTCGAGCAGTAAGAAGTACCAGCAACTCACACCGAGTCCGGCCATTATGCTCTAACACAAGATCCAGGTACCAAGGAAGGATTTGTTCAATGAAAGGATGGATAAATAAATGATTCTTTAGTGGTAAATTTTCCAGCACTTTGTTGGGCTGGCCAGGAAGCCACCTAAGGGTAACGTCTTGGATGACATTAATAGGGGCACATATGTAGCCTGAGGTTAGGCACCAGCTGACGTGGGGGGGCCATGAGAGAAACAGGGGTCTTGTGACAGAGTCCCCGGAACGCTCTACTTTCCTCTGGCCTCTATTTGGTACACTGGCAGCTAAGCCTTGTTGCACATGTGTTTATCAGGTGCCCATAGATCCTGAGCTGAAAACCTATTGTGAAGGTGCTGGAGCCTCTAGCTTGCCCTCTGCTTCTGGGACATCTCCTGTGATGCTCTTCCAACCCCGAGCCTGTCTTCTTCAATGGGAATCACTGTCATTTAGAACCACTTCTTGCTTAAAAAATAAAAAGGGTCAAACTATCATGTTCTTAATGCCAATTGTCTTAAACACAAGCCACAGCTGGGAAATAGAAGAGGAGCCCTGTCCAAACCTTTCTTGCACGTTTTCCTTCAAGGACCCACACTTTTCATGGGTCCCATGTGAGACCACATGCACAGACAGGGAAATAGGCTGGTGGACAGCTCAGGGAAAAGCCCACTAAAAATAAACACAGCTCATCCTGCTCTGTATTTTTAAAGACTCCTCCATGTAATCCAAGAACCGTCATTTAGACACAGCCCTGGTGGAGGCCACAGAGCAGGAGAGCCCGGCCACTCCGCCTCCTGGCTGAGTCAGCCCTAAGAGCAGGTTAGACTAAGGCTGGGTCAGGAGACACATTTCTCTCCGAAATCTGTTCTCTCTGGATAATAAGGGGGTGAAGAGTTTAAAGCCACCACTTAGGATGTTCTGAAATGTTTTCTTAAGAGAGAAAGCCCCTTGGAAAAAGTTCCCAGGGCTTCAGAGATGGCAGGGTGGGGCTGGGAGGACTGGGCAAGAGCCTCCTCTGGGTAATGGGGTCTGGGATCTTCTCCTCGACTTGGGAACCTAACCGAAGAGGGAAGGAAGCAAAGGAAATCTTTGCTCCAGCATTAGGCATGTGGTTGGCATTCGCCAAGTGTTTGTTAATAGTAATGACTGGTTGATGCCAAACCCCCTTTAGAGCAAATTGTCCCAGATCCAAATTCCACAACGAGCCTGAGGATCCAGGGCCCTGGCAGGAAGCTCGGAGGGTTTGGAACAGTTCACACATCGCACAGCCGCCTGCCCGGCTGTGTGTCTCCTCCCAACCCCCGGCACTACTTCCAGCACCCCCACATCCAGTGGGGTGCCAACTGGAAGCCCTCTCCCATCTCCTTAGATAATAAAAGGATGTCACTTCTTCCCAACTGTACCAGGCTTTCTGCATTGCCTTCACAAGATAAACCAGGTTCTATTGGGTTCTTCCTCTGGAGGGTATGAATCAAGATAGACTTCATGAAAGCAAAGAACCCCTGGTGAGTAGGAAAGGATTGGGAGTCTGGGGTTAGCAGATGCAAACTCTTACATAGGATGGGTAAACAACAAGGTCCTACTGTATAGCACAGTGAACTATATTCAATATCCTATGAGAAATCACAATGTAAAGGAATATGGAAAGAATATATATATGTAACTGAGTCACTTTGTCGTATGGCAGAAATTAACACAACACTGTAAATCAACTATATTTCAACAAAGCTTCTTTAAAAAAGAAAAGACAGTAAAGGAGTTGGCAGCTGCTTCAGTGACCAGGTGATGGGGGGAAGACTGGTCCCTTCTCTGAGTCCCTTCTCTGCAGGGGGCAGAGGGCCTGCCCTTCTCTGCAACTAACAGGATACTCTCCTGCTTCCAGCCCTGGTCACCTTGGGGAGCATCCTGTGCTTGGGATAATGTCATCACCAAACACATTTCCCCCACATTTGCAGGGAGCAAAGAAGTCACACTTTCAAGTCTCTCAAAGACAAGGTCATGAGCCCCTGGCTTAACGAGGCCACACCACGATCATAGCCACTCAGCCCGGGGAGCCTGCACCCCAGCTGCCCCCACGCCACTTCATCCAAGAGGAACGCAATCAGATTCTCATTGTTGCTCAGCTTGCCAGACAGTCATGCGTTTTGCCAACTTCAGTGTCTTTTCTGCCAACACACACAGCTATTTACACCATCCAGACTGCCAGGGCGGGAGGGCCTGGGTGGCTCGGCTCATAGGTACAGTGCAGAGAAAGAGACTGAGTTGTGTGCTATTTGAATTTACTCTCAATAACAGTAATTTTCCTGAGCTCTGTTGTGTATTAACATACATGGGAGAAGGAGATTCGTAACAGCGAAGGGGAAAGGAATTTCATGTTTTACAGATGGGGCTCGATTTCTTTCCAATAAGCATAGCTCCACTTCCTCCATTGCAGTCAGCAAATGTACTTAGCAAGCTAGGCCCCTTGTGTGGGGTGCATGCTCTGATGGGACCCTGGAAACTCAGAGGTGAGGAGCAAGACACAGTCCTGTCCTCAGGGAGCTTCCAACAGCTCAGAACACAGACCGCCAGGCTAAATATGACAAAAATGAAATTCCAGCGTTGTTTCTTGATTTTGGTGTTGGCTGTATAGGTGTGTTCTATTAGTGAAAATTCAATGAATTGTACACTTATCTCTGTGTGTATACCTTGGAGTGTGTACACGTATATGGATCTTCGGTCTCAGGTGGTAAAGATCCACCTGCAATGCGACAGACCAGGGTTCAATCCCTAGGTTGGGAAGATTCCCTGGAGAAGGAAACTGCAACCCACTCCAGTATTCTTGCCTGGAGAATTCCATGGACAGAAGAGCCTGGTGGGCTACAGTCCAAAGGGTTGCAAAGAGTCAGACACAACTGAGCAACTAACACTTTCCAAAAGCTAAAGACATGTTTGAAATCTAAAGACTCGTTCCAAGATGTGATTGTATACAAGGGAAATAGACTTTTTCCCAAATTCTGAGGATCTTTCCTCTCAAACACCCTGCCCTGTGGAGAAGGGGTGCCTGAGCCTGCTCACCAAGGGTTGGGGCATCTGATCTGGTGAGAAGCTGCCCTGGGCGAATGCCCAGGTGAATCCAAGTGCAGCCCCAGGAGTCCTGCCATGGCTCAGGGCTGGATCGGCCTCTCAGGGTTGGGGTGATGGCCAGACGGTGGTGAGATGTTCCCCGTGGGGCTGGTGGAGCAGATGCTGCCGTGTCATCTACACTCCCCATGCCCGCAGTTCTCACATGGGCGGGGCATCTGCTCGTGTCCCTTTGGTGGTCCTCACTGACTTATATAAAGGGGGTGGTGAAGAGAGCCCATGACCACCCCAGTTCACTGCCTGCTCAGGTTTCTGGCTGCAGCTCTAGGAGGGATCGCGGTGGAGGCCGGATGTCTCTGGAACAGAGCAGACAGAAAGAGACAGGCTGGCTGGACTTGATGGAGCAGGGTCCTGGGGAGGAGAGAGCTGCAAGGACGGAGACCAGCTTCCGGTGCAAGGTCAGCTGGTCAGCTGGGGCTCAGGGCCCTGGGGAATCTGAGAGGCGTGGGGGCCTACCCCGCATATCCTTGTTCAGAGGGTCAAGGAATCTGGAGTATTTACCACCACCACCACCCCCACCCATCTGCAGGGGTGAGGGCTGTGTTGTAAACATCAGCCCTCCAGTGTTTCTGACTTACTCTCCTCCCAGAGTAGAAAAAACCCTAGAGGGAGGGTCACAGCTGGGATGCGGGTAAAGCACTGACAATGCCACATTGCTTTGCCATTTCTGCTTTGCACGGAGTTGTTTGTTTTTCCATGAACTGGTAATGAACTTTTAAAAATGTATTTTGTACATCCACCAACACGATCCTGGTTTTTTCTCTTTTATTCTCCTGACGTAGTGAATGACATTGATTCATTTTCAAATGTGAAACCAACCTTGCTTCCCAGAACAAACCCAACTGTTTCTGATGGCTGGTCATTTTTATATACTGCTAATATTCATCTGTATACCATAAGCATATATGACTTAAAGTAACCACTAACACTTTATTTAAGACTTTTGGATCTTTGCTTATGAGGATGACTGGCCTAAAATTTTCTTTCTTTCCAGAGTCCTTGTCACTGGGTTTTGTTATTAGTTCTTCTGGGTTCATAAAATGAACAAGGAAGTAGGCTCTTTTTTATATTTTCTGGAAAAGTTTATGTAAGACTGATGAGAAGAATCTTCCAGTAATCCTCCTGGATCTGGAGATTTTGGGGAATGTGTTTAATTACAAATTCAAGTTCTTTACTAAAAATAGTATTATTCTGGTTTTCTACTTCTAGAATCTGGTTTTGGCAATTCATATTTTTCAAGTCATATTATCTAAATTGAAAAATAAGTGCAAAGTGAAAGTTGGAAAGATATCAAAGATAATCGAATTTAATTATTACTACAAATGTCTGAGCGATCCGTTGATAAGCTGGTGATGACTCATGTATTTAATAAGTCATTTATGTCATTTATTGTGTATTTATTTCCCAAAATTTATTTTCTTGCTTTCCTTCCTTCCAATGGAGTTACTAGTTTTGTTTTCATAATTGAAATTTTTATGTAATTTGTGTTCTGTTGTCATTAATGCCTAATGAAGCAGACTTTCTCGAGTCATTGTGGTTATTACACTGACTTTAATTTCAATTTGGAGAAATTCTTCTGCCAAGAGAATAGCAACTAGAATGTCCACAAAAGTGTTAAAGAAATTCTTAGATTCAGATGAACTGAAAATGTGACATCAAAATGTATACACAATGGGTTATTTGAGAAAAATTGTCTCTATCACAGAAAATTTTATGAAATATTTTAACTTTATTATATAAATTGCTATCATTTATATTATGACTTTTCACGACTGATCCACACAGTATTTTGTTTTTCCACTTCCAAATTTTAAAATTCTGGGTTATGATGAAGAAAGTTGAAAATAGCAGTTTTACTGCTCAATTTTCAATTTCTTGAAATCTCTAATTAAGACTATACTGTAGCTTGATCTTTAATGGCCAGAATATTATCTCCATAGAAATTGGGTTTGGCATTCTTTGTATGTGAATCTTTTCAGTTATGTGAACATTTTCATTTTAAAAACTCTCTTATAGTTTATTGGAAGGCCACTCATTGCAGATTTCACATACAATTTCTCTTTTTCCCATCACTTTATCATGAATAAGTTTAAAGACAACAAATTCAAAAGGATTTTCAGTAGACACCTTGTGCCTACCGCCTGTTCTCTACCTTTGACATTGTTCTATCAATTTCTTCATTCCATATTTACCCATTTCTCCATTTCTTATACATACAGAATTATGTAATACTTACAAAAGTATATAATTATTTATATAGAAGTAATTAATCTTCTTTTTGATGCATTATTAATTCTGGGTATATAAACATTTCCACCAGATACTTTATCACACAAAATTTCCTTTGATTTTTAAGAAAATATTTTTTCCAAAAATTTAGTTTCACTACTTTTGAAAGTGAAATAGCTAAAGTTCAATCTGTTAGCCTTATATTCATAGTGGGAAATGGTTCATGCTGATTATAACTGTGAATGTCACAATTTAAAGTTAAATTCATTTTATCTGAAGGCTAGAATGAGCTTATTTGATGATGTTCTCTTATTTTCTTAACTCTTGTAGTGCATCCCATATCATTCTCAAAGAAATCTAATTTTTAAAGCATTTTATTGGCATTCCCATCATATAGCCCAAGTGGCTATACAGTCATATTTTATGGGTTTCATAGGGATGTTCCTTTCAGGGAAGATGCAAAAAAGTATCATAGATGGTCACTGCCTGGTTCTGAAGAATGTCATTAACACCCTCACAGCTGAGACCATATCTTCTTGGTTCAGATTCACGCTAGACATCTTTATTGACACAAGAATCCTTTGGGATTTCTGGCCAGAACTCTGCTGACACCTCTTTCTTTACCATCCTATGATTATTCACCCTTAAACAGGCTCTCTGAGAAAGGTTTTCTAATAACTGCTTAATGTTAAAAGTTACTTTTACAGTTCCTAAGTTAAACCTGTACTTCCTATAGCAGGTGTGAAAGCAGTGAGCTGCTCACAAATCCCAGCTTCCTTGTTTTCATTCTGAAGGCAGATCAACAAGTATAATAAATATTAGTTGTTCAACGTGCATTTTTCTCAGGTATGACCTAGTTGAGATAAGTAATACTCGATTTTCTCATTGTTATGCATGTTTTTTCTTTCTTGCACTTTATTATTGTTGTTATTCAGTCACTAAGTCCTGTCCATCTCTTTGCCACCCCATGGACAGCAGCACGCCAGTCCTCCCTGTCCCTCATTATCTCCCAGAGTTTGCTCAAACTCATGTCCATTGAGTCAGTGATGCCATCCAACCATCTCATTCTCTGTCACCCTTTTCTCCTCCTGCCTTCAATCTTTCCCAGCATCAGGGTCTTTTCCAGTGAGTTGGCTTTTCACATCAAGCGGCCAAAGTATTGGAGCTTCAGCTTCAGCATCAGTCCTTCCATTCAGAGTTGATTTCCTTTAGGATTGACTGGTTTGATCTCCTTGATCTCTTTTACTTTATCATTCCTCAAGCTATTAATCTTATTTTGAATTCTCCCTCCAACAGATTCATCATTTGTTTAATTGTTCTTATCTGTCTTTCATGTTTACCATTCTAGAATAAAATTCTGAACTTGTTCCTTAAAATGTCTTATTATGCTCTTTACATATTGTGCTGTGAATGCCTTAAAATGCAATGTTACACTCAGTTAAATACTGGGCATATAACTTTCTCAGAATACCACACCAGTGTTCTCTGTTAGCGTTTTCTTGCCATTGTTGAATACTATTGTTTACTCCTTAATCAGCTTTATTAAAAATTATACTTATGACATGTACAGGCTTTCCTGGTGGCTCAGATGGTGAAGAATCTTCCTGCAATGTGGGAGACCCAAGATTGATCCCTGGGTCAGGAAGATCCCCTAGAGAAGGAAATGGCAACTCACTCCAATATTCTTGCCTGGAGAATCCCATGAACAGAGAAGCCTGGCGGGTTACAGTCCATGGGGTTGCAGAGTCAGATACGACTCAAGCGACTGAGCACACACCGTCTAGCTGTGATTTGGGAGTTGGGGGTACAGCATTCTGTGCAAGTTTTGTAAATGTTATCTGTAGGAGTGCTCAACCAGCCAAATTTCCAGCCATTAACTAGAAGACAAAGCTAACTTCTAATGTGCCATATTTACCCAGGCTGTCTAGAATCAAATCTCTTTTTCAATAGAGAAAGAGTCCTTACTGAAAAAAAGGTAAAACTAAGGTCTTTTTTTAAGCTTACTGACTTTGAGGCTGTAAGAAAATTGAAGGTCGCATAGACGTTCCTCAGAAAGGAACATAGAGACAGCTGAGAACTTGACCCATGTCCTACTGCCGGCTGGACCCTGACCCTGGAGTTTGATTTAGCTGCAGGAGAATGAACAGTTAACTGTGGTGAGCATTGTAATCTGCTCAACAAAGACTTCCCTCCTCATTATATTTCTTCTACTTCTCATAAACCCTCCCTCGAGGACCATTTCAGCAGGAACATGATCAGAGCGTCCTACGAAATGGCTGTGCTTTGGTTACTGAAGCACTTAGGAAATATGGTTTCCCAACCACATCTTGGGAACAAGAGGTCAGATGCAGTTTTCATGTGTGATGTTCTATTGTTTCGTAGGAGAGGAATCCTGAGTTTGCCAATGTTTTCGATGGCTAAAAGAACAAATGAGACCAGTCCACATAAACCCGCCTTGTGGGTTTCACGAGCACACAGATGCACCATGCGGTGAGGGCCTGGAGCAGAAGTGCCCTGGGAGGAGAGGGTCCCAGTCCAGAGACGTGCCGGGTTTGACTTCCTGCAGTTATTTGTGCGAGGACACAATGCTCTGGGCCTCTGCTGAGAGGCTTCTCCCCACCCTGATCTCTTCCAATCACGCAGAATGTAATGAGTCCTCAAAGGGAAAACAACTTCCATTTCGGCCTGTGGAGCGTTTGTTTATAGCTGGGCTTGCAAAGAAGAATCTGGAATTATTTATTGGTAATTTGCACATTACTGAATAACAGATGGTCTGCAGAAGGGAGTCTCTTTTGCAACTTAAAAAATGGTTGGATTTCACATGCCTTCTGTGGAAGGCGACTCGTGTTGCATGAGAAGTCCTTCCAGGGCTGCCGAGGCCAGGCGAGCACCCTGAAGACGGCAGACATGTGCTCAGAACCGGGCAGCCTCTGGGTTGGCATGGTCCCGCACTGGTCTGAGTGATCATTGAGATTCCTAGTGATGCATGAGGACAGTGACCCACTAGAGAGGGTCAGAATGGAGCTTGTGACCACGTTTCCCCAAAACAACTGAGTAATAACAAAAACAGGTTCATGTTATTTCTGAGGATCCACTGACCTCAGTGTCCTAGTACAAAAAAGAGAAGAGAAGATAGGAGGGGACGGGGTTGGGGTAGGGGAGGGGAGGGTCAGGACGGGGGGAGGGGAGACCACAGGACCTAAATCCGGGCAGCGGCCTACACTCCCAGGTGGGGTTGCTGTTAGCGACCCCACCATCCTGTGCAGACACATGTGATGTGTGGTGTCCTCTGAGACCTGGAGACAGCAGGGCCTCAGGAAGCCCCAGCGCTGTGTCCTCTCAGGGCGTTGCTTCCCCCTCAGGAGCAGCCGGGTGAGTCCAGGCCTCGGGCCATGTGCCCTGGGCCCTGGAGCCCGGGGCTCTGAAAGGGGGCTGGTAAGGTGACAGGCTGTGCTGGAGGAGGTCCCCAAGCTGGTGGGGATGTGGAGGGGGTGCTGGGACACACCGCTGCCCAAGACGTGGGACTCCTTTGTTCTTAGAGGATGAGCCAGCCCTGTTGCTCACTCTCTGGGCTCCAAGACTGGTGGGTGGGGGCTGCACTGGGGGTGTGTGGAAGGGTGAGGAAGGGCCGGGCCCATTTTCTGTACTCAGACTGAAGATGACAGAGGAGGGTGAGCTGCCTCTCAACCAGAAACGCTTAGGGGCTCAGCAGTGAACCAAGCCGGTTTGTTCTGTTCTCAGAAGGAAGACACGCGACGCTACCCTGAGAGTGTGAACTACTGACAGATGGCCAAAGGCCCCTGGGGTCCCTGTCTACACTGAAGCCCTTCAGACCCCAGGAGGAGGAGCGCCTGAGGTGGTCACAAACACACAACACACTTCCGGGGCTTCCACTTTCCAGAAGGAATCTGGATGGAATGCGCCCTGTTGAAGTGAGGTGGACTCAGGCCCAATCTGACCTTGGTGTGTCCTGTGACCCCAGAAGACCAGCTCTTCAATAACAGTGTGGCAGCTTCTGTTGGTAGAATATTCTTAGTGTCCAAAAGACTTCTCTGTCCTCTGTTTCACCGATTTCTATAATTAAATTAAAAAAATTTTTTCCAGAACACATTTATGAAGTTATTGTCAAATGGAGTGGTGCTAGTGGTTAACCCACCTGCTGATGCAGGATACATGAGATGCAGTTTGGACCCCTGGGTTGGAAAGATCCCCTGGAGAAGGAAATGGCAGCCCACTCCAGTATTCTTGCCTGAAGAGTTCCATGGACAGAGGAGCCTGCTGGGCTCCAGTCCATGGGGTTGCACAAAGCTGGACACGAATGAATGACCTAGCATGCATACACACCAAATGGAAAAGGGCTAAAAAACACCAGAAGATCAGCAGAGGACGCTGGACTTTCTTCCAGAGGTATATCTAAAATGAGGAAAAGGAAAAGGAAAGGGTATAGGAAGGAAGGAAGGGAGGAGAAAAAGACCCTGAGACGAGTTCTTTCTGTTATCACTTGGGAAGCAAGTCCCTCTGGAGGCATCAGCCCCGTGACCCGAGGCCAGCCAGAGAAGGTGACAGAGACCCAGAGACGAAAGGGGACTTGCCTGAGAGACCACGTTCCTTGGTGACACAGCCGGGAGAGGGCCCTGCAGCTGCTGAATAGAGATGCCTCGAGGAGGCCTGAGGAAGCAGGGGACGCCGTCTCACTAGTTGGGTCCCCGAGAAACCCTGACTGGCTCCATGTCTGAAGACTTGAAGAAATCACCCTCCACATGCCCGGGTGTGGGGCTCACGGCTTCAGCCCCGCAGCAGATGTCGTGACAGGCCGGTCGGCTTTAGTCCAGGCTGGTGTCATCCACCCCAGTGCTGTGGGTTTAATCGAGGGGGCGTCCACGGGAGGGAGAGTGAGACCCCAGCCTCATGCCATCCAGCTGCCTATGGCTCACTTCCTCAGCATCCTACCTTGTCCTGTCTCTCTCTCTGGCTGGGTTCAAGGGCTCCTGACTGTGTGGCTCCGTGGCTGGGTCCCCTGTCACCCACCCCCGCCTGCTCCCACCAGTGTGTCCCTGCATGTCCACCCCAGCACAGTCCACATCCTCTTCTGCTCCTCACGCTGCAGCCGGGACCCCCTTCTCCAGCCCCTCCAGGCTGCAGCTCCAGATCTGTGCAAATCAGGGGTCCCTCATCCTTCCCTATTTCCCGTGTGCTTGCACAGGACAGAGCTCATAGGAGGGCCGGTTAATCTTGTCCCTCTTTATCAGCCCCGGTCAACAGAAGGGAGGCCTGCCTTGGCACAGGAGGAATTTAAACTGGGAGGGCAGAGGGAGGTTTGGGGATTATCTGTGGATTTCCTTTATTTGTTCTTTTTCCTCCTTTGCAGTGGCTAATCCAAATTTGATGGGAAGTGAGGCATCAGCTGTCTCAGGGGCCTCACGGGACCCTTTGTGATGTGACTTCTGTCACTTCTCGCCTTTGTGTCCCAGACCTACATTTCTCCCATCCTCCAGCCCCACACATTGTGCTGCTGTGTTTCCTGGAGTTCCAAGTGGTTTTTGACCCAAAGCTGGTGCTTCAGGCCCACCTACAGGACCTTAGCTGGTCTTTTCAGGCCCAGAGAGCAGGTTGTAGGTGCACCCCTGGCCTCAGGCCGGATGCCTTCTGTGTTTGGGGGTGCTCTGGGGACCAAGCATCTTCGTTCTACAGATTCTGCCCCCTACCTGTTAACACCCCAGCCCCACAGGGCCCCTGAGGAGAAAGGGACCCCAGTGCTCACATTCTCCTGGGACTTGGGAGGCTGGGCTGGAGGCCCTTGGGAGGCAAGGCCTCATCCCCCAGCCACCTGGGTGCTGTGTCAGGAATGTGCCAGCCCCGCCACCTGCCCCCTTGGGAGCTCCACACCCGCTGCATGAAACACAAGAGCCTGAAGAAGGGTGTTTGATCAGAGGCAGAAGGCAAAACTGATTGACGGATTTTTCTTAAACTTTAAAATCCCCAGGGTTGCTCTTTTCTGAGCCTGATTCTGACAGTTCTGACAAGGTTTTAGTAAGTACCACCATCAACTCATTTACAGCAAACATTTTCCTTTTGGACTGGGTCTTACAGTCTTCTGGGGCTCCCCTGTTGTTTCAGTGGTAAAGAATCTGCCTGCAATGCAAGAGACGTGGGCTTGATCCCTGGGTCAGGAAGATCCCCTGGAGAAGGAAGTGGCAATCTACTCCAGTGTTCTTGCCTGGAGAATTCCATGGACAGAGGAGCCTGGTGGGCTATAGTCCATGGAGTCACAAAGAGTCAGACATGACTGAGTGACTAATACTTTATAGCCCTTTAAGCTCTGTGTGAATTACTATGATTTATGATATCTGAATTTTTCTTTCAATTATCAGGAAGTCAAAGGCAAGTTTCATAAAAAAAAAAAAAAGACATTTTAATAGAAATTAGGAAGTTGGATTTACATCATTCAAGAATAAAAGCTATATGACCTCACTAATCCCATGGTATATTTGAGGGCCGATTTAATTGAATTAGTCAAGAGAAGACAGAGATAAAAAGGAATTATTCCTCTGCTAACAAATGAATTGTGGGTAAAACAAACCAGACCATCAGTTAACTTCAAAGTCTGCTAGTTCAGGTTTAGGGGGAGTGAGTCAGCAGGGCCTGTGCCCGAAACTGGTGCAACCTCCAGGCAGGAGCAGGAGGGCTCTAGACTCTGAACTAAGTTCCAGGCAACTGTGTTCCCCCAACCCCCAACATTGAGCTCTCAAATTCTAAGAGTGAAAGTTAAGTTACACAACTGATTTTTGAAACTAACTTTTCCAGAACTTCAAAAAAAAAAAAAGTTAAGGAGAGTCATGAGATTTTTTTACTTCTAGTTACAAATTTGTCCTCAAACCTTTATGACTTACAATTGCATCAATGGATTTAAAGTAATTGCAGCCTGTGTGAGTGTGTCGTAAAAACCTAAGCCGGTCTTCCCAGCTGACCTCTGAAGTAAACAAATGCACTTGGAGAGATCATTGACCACAGAACTTTTCTTTCTCTTTGGAACAATATAAAGTAGATTTCTTTGAGAAATAATTTAGGCGGCAAGTTAGAGTCTAGTAGTCAGTGAAGAATTTGCAATAGAAATATCCTCGTAACACATTACTTATTCCAGCTCATGAAGTTCCAGTCTCCCCAGCACTGGGAATGTCAGCTAACAGTTTTTATCCTCAGGCTGTGTGTGCTTAGTTTACCACGTTCGCTAATAACTCCCACTCCTTCTCCAGAGGCCATTCTGAGCTGCACCTTAAAGAAGGAACATAGTGAAGTTTTACATTTTGACGTATTGAGACCCCTCTGTGTGCATACATTTCGGGGATTTGTTCGTTCCACACGTTACACTGACTGCCAAGGGCAACTAGATGGGAAGAGCCCCACCTGTCAAAGCCAGGGCCCCACCTCTTGACATAAGACTCAAAACCCCCAAGAAGGGCCCGGCACGCTTTCTGTAACTTGGAGAAACAGATGAAATCACTGCTTACTCTTTCCTGCCTTCCCGCCCCCAAATCCAAGGACATGGGACATCTAGAAGTGGGAGACCCGCTGGTTTGCTGGAGGGACGGGTTATTGAAGCAGCTTTCTCACTGACCTTCTTTTCTCTTTCTTCTTGAACCACCATATACCCCATTGCCTGAGCAATTTTCTGAGATGCAAACAAGTCCACATTAACCCAGTGTGCAAAGCTTTCAGTAACCCTCTGTGGTTTAAAATCATTTCCAAGGATACAATCTTTCATGATCCGGTTCCATTCCAGCTGACCCACCTGGACACCTTGACTAGGATGCTAAGAATGTCCCGTCGGGTCCACCCAGTAGACCAAGGCTATTTTATGGTACCTACAGTGCTCTTTTTGCAGAGGGTAGTGCTGAATTACAGATGGTGTGTAGTGTGGATAAACCATGTGGCTGTCAGAAGCTTCAGAGAAAGAGGCCCCAAAGAAAAGCTAGCTATACATTTCATTATTACTTCATTAGCTGAGTCATATCGTGTCTGACTCTTTGCAACCCCATAGACTGTAGTCCACCAGGCTCCTCTATCCATGGAATTCTCCAGGCAAGAATACTGGAGTGGGTTGCTATTCCCATCTCCAGGGGAATCTTCTCAACCCGGGGATTGAAGCCAGGTCTCCCGCAATGCAGACAGATTCTTTACCATCTGAGCCACCAGGGAAGCCCTCATATCTGTTCCATGACTGCTCAAACATTTTCGAAAGACAAAGAGCAGAAATGCATGACCTCTTAAATCTCAGGTGTTGATTGCACATTATATTTTAGGACTCCTTTGGCTCTTGGTTTTCAGTGGATTAGGCAGAGTCAGTGATACTGTGGATGAAGAGGTGGCAGCTGAAGTTTTGAGGAAATTTCCTGTGCCACCATTGGAGGATTTAGGGGGCAGGAGAGGTATAAGCAGAGGGACTTCACTTGCAGTCCCACTGCAAAGTTCTCTCTTACTCTCTCCACTGCACCGGCCAGTTCCCTTCACCATGTCTTCAGAGAGGATGAAAACTTCACCCATGTGTCCAAACTCAGCCAGAGTTCCACCCGGTGCAGCGAGGGAGCTGTCCCTGTTCTGGCTGCTGGGTCTAGCAGCACGGGGCCTGGTCTTTATGGCACAGAGACCAGAATCAGCGGTGGCACCAGGTATGCAGACAAGTTACAGGGTTGGGCATGCGTGTAAGTCCTGTAAGAATGCAGATTGGGAGGAACTGGGAGGAGATGAAGGAAGCCCCCAAACGCCTCTAGAACCAGCTCTGGCTGTTTCCTTTAGCTAAATTCGCTCAAACAAGCACTCGTTTATATAAACAGCAGTGTTTCTCTCAGTGATTCTGTGGGATTTCTAAAATGTGCATCTATTTAGTCTAAGATGAAATACTGGTTATAGGATGAAAAAAAAATTAAACATGCATTCCTCAGGGCCCCGAGCCCCAACCACAGACTGAACTCCCCCAAAGAGTCATTAAATCACAATGTGTGTGCTTAAAATAACAGATTTGAAAGAAAAAATGTTCCAAGACATTAAACTTCAAAATGATCTCTGACTGTAATCCCTTCTGCTTTTTGGGTCTGGACAGCATTTGCCCCCCTCCCTCCGTAACATCAAGGGGGGAGACTGGCCGGACTCCTGGGAGGGATGCACTTGGCCTGCTGAGTGAGAACATGGCAGCTGGGCTCTGGGTGTCCCGGGGGATGTGATGTTCCAAACTATTGGCGTGTGTGTGGACATCAGTCCGGAATCAGCTTCAAAGCCCTTGGTGGTTTAGTTGCTCAATGTCCACACTGTTGCACAGTGTCCAACTCTGTGACCCCATGGACTGTAGCCCACCATCTCCTCTGTCCATGGGATTCTCCAGGCAAGAATACTGGAGTGGGTTGCCATTTCCTTCTCCAGGGGATCTTCCTGATTCAGGGATTGAACCCCAGTCTCCTGCATTGCAGGCAGATTCTTTACCAACTGAGCTACCAGGGAAGCTCATAGATAACTTTTTTCTCCTGAAGATTCTGAGAAAGTGGAGTGGTGGATATAAGCAGGTTCTCCTGGGCTGGTGAGTAGGAAATCCTCTGAGGAATCAGGAGGGAAATCTCAGGTGTCTTTCTTCAAGGGGCAGCCTGGTCCTTGAGGGAGGGTTCTCAGATCTGGGAAGGGACACAAGCTTCATGTCAAAGTCCCTGGAAGGTTTTTGCAAACTTCTCTTGCCTCCATCCCTTGGAGAGATGGGGGCGTCTGGCCTTCTCCATCTGCTCCCCAAGAACCTCTGCCCCAGAGAAAGGCAAACTGGGGCAGCCACACTAGCCATGCAGGAGCAGAGAGGTGTGGGCACAGAAAGTGTGCCCAACTCTAGAATCCACATCTCTATCCCAACCGCTGGTGGAGCAGACCCAGAAGGTCAGATACATTTCCATGACCTTACAGTAAACGCACGATGTTCGAGAACAGTTGCTTTCTGACTTTGATCAGCAGCCGGCTTCTTACAGTCTATCAGAGGAAGTCCACAGCCAGGGTGGGAGCGAGCGTGAACGGACATACCAGGGGAGGGGGCATCATCCCCTCTGTTCCAGGTCGAGCCCAAGGGCAGGGCAGGGCCCTGGATGGGGAAAGAAATAGAAGCCATGTCTTAAAAGGAATGTTTCAAGCACTAAATGTTCACTGGAGACAAAACACAGAGCGTAGATGACAGGGTTTCCTCCACATGTTTGAAGCACCATTGTTTGGAGGAGGAAGGAGCTTTGTTTTGTTTGGCTCCAGAGGATAGAATTAGAACAGATAGGAAGAGGTTGTAAGGATCCAGACTTCGCATCAATAGCAAGGAACATTCTAACAGAACTGTTTAGACAGACAGTGGTCATTCTCCAGGGAGTGAGGGGCTCTGTCTTTGAACTTGTTCAGGAAGGGCTATGAAAGCACCTGTCAGGGATGGTGGTGGAGGTGCCTCCAATTTGGGAGGGGCGACCGGGCGACTGGGCGGTTCCTTGTAAGAGGGGCGTTCTCCATGCAGAGCCTGGGCTGCTCTCCCTGCTGGTGCTCCACGGGAGAACGGAGGCTTGATGCCTCATTGCGTCTGCAGGATGAGCTGTTTCTGAGTTGGCAAGTGGGGATACTGTAAACATTCTCCTACTCTGCTCCATGTTTGTACAAACAAATGTGTTTTTGCTGAAACTAATGTAAATACGTGCTTACTAATGAATGCACTCACCCAAGCACTGAAGAGCCAACAGACCTCTCTTTTCAACCCAGATAGCTTAGCCCAGTTGTTTTATACATTAACCAATTAAAAAAACAGAGTCCACATTTGTCTTCTTTCTTAGCTACAGAAATTACCAGTAACAAATCTAAAGTCGCAGAAGCTTCCAGGGAAGCAGGGAGGTAGAGGTGGATGGAAGCGGACACATGTGGGCAAAAGCAGAGATGGAGCCCCAGTGTTTTGTGGGAAACTCCCGCAGGGTCCAACCCCACTGCAGGAACATGACCGCTGGTCACCCGTCCCTATGAGAAGCACAAGAACAAGCAGAGGGCTGGGTCCTTGTTAAGCCAATGGACACTCTAGTCATTGCGGAACAAAGGTGGTTTACCCAATGATACCCCAGTCTACAAAAGAAAACAGAGCAAAAGACCAATATACCAGAAGTATCCACACCTCAGGGCCATCCTACAGGGATTTAAAAATGAGCAGTAATTTAGACTTTGCATCACCAACAGCAACAGAAGGATATGGGCCGTGGTTTGTGGTCCATGGTGATGGCAAAACCCACAGGCTACAAGCGACTGTTTCAGTGCAGCCACGGAGACCCAGCGAGGAACACACAATGGCCATGGTGACTCCATCAGAGACTGCTTGCTGCGTGAGCATTTCAGGATTTCATCCAACAATCACTTCCTACTGAACTGACTCTCATTCCTACAGAATGAGACTCCAGATTCCTAGAGAAAAGCAGAAATTTGAAATGGGAAGTTGTAGCAAGAGCGGGCCGATGATCCTGGCAAATCTTTTCCAAAGAGAAGTTCAGTCATTTTCCTCAGACATTTTACAGCAGTTCCTGATGACATGGTCTTACCAAAACCATCATTGCTCATCGCAAGGGTTTCCAGGTAAATCACATTTCATGCATCCTCTATCACTGCAGGGTGTTTGGGGGCCATGTTTCAGGAGGTGAATGAGGATGGCATAGTATGATGTTCAGATAGAAAAAGACAGAGCAGGCTTGCTTGTGGACTTGGTGTGGGAGGGGGCATGTATTATACACTGGTTTAGAAAGAACTCTTGCCTGTAAGTCAGTGAACATGGATCCAAGCTCAGGTTCCCCATTTCACTGGGCAAGGGGCACTTAGTTAAATTCCCCATCTGTTCACCAGAGGGGAACCCCCGGCTGCCCGCACCTGCAGACCAGTGTGGACCAAGCCAGTGTGAACTCAGAAGCACAGGTGAGGTTTGTGGGTAGCGGGGAGAGTGTGGACCCACATAACCTGGGTTGGAATCCTGCCGCTCACCACTTGTTCACTCAGGCTTTAGTTGAAGTCCCCAAGACTTAGGTTTCTCAGTTCAAAAATCCCTAATTTTAGGGTGGGGTTCAGCTTTGAATAAAGTTCTGTTTAACTGCTCCCGGGGGAGGGACTTGAGAAGCAGAAGTTCTGAACAACCATCTCTCTTGGCTGACCCTCATGAAGCACTTCGTGCTTTGCAGACACGGTGCTGAGTGACTTCCCGTGTTTTGTCATTTCAACTTCACAACAACCTCATGAGTAATATTAACCCCACAACCAATAGGGCAGGTGAGCATTAGAAGAGCTCCATAACTCGCTGAATGTCACATTGTTTCCATTTTTAAGGAAACACCAGAAATTCATTACTTCAGTTACTCAGGGAGCTGGCTGGTGCCTGACAGTTTCTCTGGCTCTTTTTGGGGAAATAGCATCACAGCTAGCATATTAACCACCAAAGATAAGAGTGTCTTATGACTGTAGACTTTTTTCTTGCTTTTTTCTTTTTTTTGGGCTCAAAATGCTATTACCCAGACTGATCATCTACCTTTGTTACTAGAACCTGCTCAGACTGATTTTATTTTATACACAGATCTCAACACCATTAAGACTTGCCAGTATTTCAGGTCTTTGACAGAACCTGCTTTAGAGTCTCAAGACTTCTCCACATGGAAAGTCTGCTGATGGGAGTCCAGCTGGATGAGCAGAAGGCTCCGCAGGGCCCTTTGTCTGTCCTCTCGGATCCCACGTGAGTGTCTCCTCTGTAAGATGCTCTCAGTGGCTCCTCCCTGGAGGGCATCCTGTCTGCCCTTCCCGACCTGTGGCTCTCGGCACACCTCAAAGTCAGACACGCACCTTCTCTCTGGGCAGCTGGACGCTCCTGGCGGGGAGCCTGCAGGGGGACCCACCCTGGCCTGCCCTTCCCCCCCGCATGCTTTACATCTCTGGGTGTATCTCCCTTAGAGTCTGATGCAGGCCACTTGTATCTGCCTTGCTGGTGCCTGTTCTCGGCCACGCTTATTAAATTGCAGCATTTGTCTCCAGGTGCCATGCCCTTCAAACCACTGTTTATCATCTCATTCATCTCTTTTCCACAGTCGACTTCTCGTCCTTTCCACGTTAAGTGGCATCTCACCGCGATTCCAAGCGAGACTGGACGTCGGCTTCAGAGACACACGTTGCTGAGGGTGAGTGTGGTCCCTTCATTTTCCAGCTGGAGACTTGAGTCTCAGAGAGGTTAGGTGATCACTCAGGGTCACATAGCTTCTAAATTGCAGACCCAGAGTATGCCCTTGTTGGGGAATGAGGAAGACCTGAGCAAGTTGAAACTCATCTTCTTGTATCCTGCTCCTTCTGAAGGTTCCCCAAATTCAAGTGGAGCCTCAACAGATCACCAATTTTCCTCTGCTTCTCCTTCCCAGACCTGAGAGCTGCCAGCTGCTGGGAAGGTATACGGATTCATCATTCGCTGTGGGGCTGTTCCTGCACATTTGCTCTACATATGGGTGGTGGTCCATGTTCTTTGTCTGCCTTCCTTGTTGCACGGAGGGTCTGCTCTCTCTTCTAGCTGCTTGATGATCCCTGTAGCACCTGCCACGCCTGCACTACCCCCCCACCCCCGGCCACCACATTTCTCTTGTGTGTGTGCATGCTAAGTCGCTTCAGTTGCATCCAACTCTTTGAGACCCCATGGACTGTAGCCCGCCAGGCTCCTCTGTCCATGGAATTCTCCAGGCAAGAATACTGGAGTGGGTGGTCATTCCCTTCTCCAGGGGATCTTCCCAACCTAAGGATCAAACACAGCTCTCTTACATCTCTTGTATTGGCAAGCAGGTTCTTTACCTCTAGCCCCAGCTGGGAAAACCCATGTTT
This sequence comes from Cervus elaphus, assembly GCF_910594005.1. Lineage (NCBI taxonomy): Eukaryota > Metazoa > Chordata > Mammalia > Artiodactyla > Cervidae > Cervus > Cervus elaphus. The sequence goes on from NC_057841.1 coordinate 45,063,253, forward strand.
CTCTTAGGGGGACAGATTCTGCTTTGGCTGCTATAAGAAAAACCACAGGCTGGGCAGCTTAAACAGCAACAAATGATTTCTCAGGGTTTTGAAGGCTGGGAGTCCAAGATCAAGGTGCCAGCAGATTGCCTATCACGGACAGAAGGGGAAAGCTCCCCTGTCTCTTCTCTCAGGGTCACCAGTCCTATCATGAGACCTCCCTCACCAAGATTTAATTACCTCCCAAAGGTAATTACCTCTTAATTACTTTTAATTACCTCCAAAAAACCATCCCATGGGGTCAGAGTTCCAGCGTTTGAATTTGGGAGACAGGAGCCTGTGGTCACCATGGATCCCAAGGCTGCACACTGTGCCCTTGGCAGGGGCAGCTCCAAGCAGGCATGTCTGCTGAGTGCTGGAGGGTTTGAGGTTCACTGTGATGGAGTGTTTATACCATGGAGATCAGCAAATTCCATAAAGCAGGCCTTTCTTCCCTTAGAGAGATGGTCACCAGTAGATCCTTAATTGGTCTACTTAATCATCTTTTCCCCCATGACCTGCTCTGCTACTTTATCATACATTAAGATCCCCCAATACAAGGATCTGTATCTGAGCTCTCTATGCCATTCTGTTGGCCAATTTATGTTCTTTGATGAGTGACATCCAGTTTTTAAAATGTGCCTATGAAGCATATCTTACTTAATACCTCATGGAACACAATTCCAGTCTTCTTTTTCAAAGTTGACTTAACTTTTCATAGACAATTAGACATTAGAATATTATGCCACGTATATTTCAGAGCCAGTTCACCAAATACATTAAAATACATCTCTGACATTTGATTGAAGTTGTTTTAAAATTATAGAACAGTGTTGAGAGAATTAATTTGTCAAAAATTTGTTATTCTATCCAAGAACATGATTGATTCTCCATTTACTTAAAGTCTATTTTACAAAATTTAATTAAATTGTAACATTTTTCTAAGCAGATTTTATTCATAATTTGTTAGTTTCTGATGCTGCCCAGATATTGTTACAATTGTGAATGGCAGCTTTTTTTTTTTTCTTTTTGTTTTCTAGTTGATTAGCTCAGAGTGCTGTTGAGTTTTAAAATTTGATTTTGGTAAACTCTCATTGCTTCTGTTGGAGTTTTTGAATTTTCTGTGATCACAGTGTCTGAAAATAATGATATATTTATCTCTCCCCTTTTAACTATTACATGGCTTTTCTTTCTCTATCTTTCTTTCTAATGATGACTATTACCTACAGTACCAGGTTCAGCTGTAGCAATGATAATAAACAGTTAACAGATCTTGATCTAGAAATGACCTCAATATTGCAACTATCAACGAGATGCTAAATATGTAAACTATTTAAATAAAGACATCAAATGTGTTAAAGAATCCAGTTCAACAGATGGACAACATGCATGAACAGATGGAGAATTTTGGCAGAGAGATAGAATCTATAAAAAGAATCAAATGGCAATGCCAGTAATAAAAAAAAAAAAGAAAGAAAAGAACATACTATCAGAGAAGAACTCCTTCAATGAACTTATCAGCAAACTGGCCACATCAGACTAAAAAAAAATTAGTGAACACAGATAGGTCAATAGAAATTAAACCAACTGAAACTCAAAGAACAAAGAGACCAAAACAACAAAGCAAAACATGTAAGAGCTGTAGGACAAATTGGAATCCATATGATTGGAGAGGACAGGGAAAGAGGATGGGCAAAGGAAATATGTGGAGAAAATTGCTTTAAGTTAGAGAACCAACAAACTACAGATGCAAGAAGCTCAGGAAAATGGAAATCAGAAAAACAAACAAAAGCAAACAAACCTAGATGTATCGTAATCAAACCCCTGGAGACCAAAGATAAAAGAGAAAAATCTTGAAGGCAGCAGCAGCAGAAAACTTACATAGAGGAAAAAAAATTATAGCCAATTTCTCATCAGAAATTTATCAAGCCTGAGGAAAATCAAGAGATGTCTTTAGAGTACTGAAAGAAAAATCAATAAACCCAGCGTTCTGTGTCCAGTGAAAATATCTTACAGAAATGAAGACAGAACAAAGACTTTTTAACAAAAGCTGAAAGAATTCACTGCCAAGAAATAGTGAAGAAAGTTTTTCAGGAAGAAAGAACAGGCTAGCAGATGGAAATGTGGTTGAACACAAAGAAAAGCAGGATGATGGAAATAATAAAAATAATGTTCCATATAATAGGCACTTTTCTTACTTTTAATATCTTTGAAAGATCATTGAATACTCAAAGGGAAAATATTAACAATATGGGGCTTATGAAATACATAGAAATAAACTAAATGACAACACTAGCATTACACACACACACACACACACACACACACACACACACACATACTTGCTATAATAAAAGACTTAAATAGATCCAGAATCTTCCAACATAATACCCAAATATCCAGGATATAATTGAAAACCGCTCATCATGCCATGAACGAGGGAAATCTCAACTTGAATGAGAAAAGACAATTTAATAGAGGCTAGCCCTGAGGTGACACAGAGGTTGAAATGATTTAACAAAGATTTCATAGCAGCCATCACAAAAATGCTTCAACAGGCAATTTTGAACATGTTTGAAACAAATGGAAAATATAGTCTCAGCAAAGACATAAAAGAAGTACAAAGAAAGAAAGAAGAGGCAAATGGGAATTTTGTAACTTAAATATGTGTGTGTGTGTTCAGTTGTGTCTGACTCTTTGCAACCCCATGGACTGTAGTCCACCATGTTCCTCTTGTCTATGGGATTTCCCAGGCAAGAATACTAGAGACTATTGTCATTTCCTTCTCCAATCTTCCCAACCCAGGGATCAAACCCAAGCCTTCTGCGTCTCTTGCATTGGCAGGCAGATTCTTTACCACATGGCATCTGAAAATGTAAAATATATAAACTGAAGGGCCACTCAGTGAGTCTGTGATGGTGGTTCTCTGAGGAGTGGTGAGCAAGTTTTACTTGGGGGTCAACATTTGGTGCAAGTTTGTCATCTTCTACATATTTCATTTTAATAAAACCCAGAAAGAAAAACTAAATACTAACTTTCTTATCTTTTATAGGGAGCATTTGGATGCTTGTACATGCTTCTGCTTTAAATAAAAAAAGAAGAAAGAAGATCTTTAGAATAAAGGCTGGTGAGCACTTGTGCCCTGCAGGTGAAGGGTGCCAGGTCCACTGGGAGGACAATCTCAGTGATGTTAAGAACTGAGAAGATGGCCTTTTAGATTCTAACATAAAAATGGTCATAAATCTGTCCTTTGATTGCTCTGAATATTAATAAAACCGTGTACTCTATACAAAAAAGCTCTGTGCTTACTAGGAATAAAGTATGTGCAAGAAAAATGTTGAGTCTGGGTCCTGTCTAGATTAAAATTTTGTACCCACTGGAGTGGGTTACCATTCCCTTCTCCAGGGAATTTTCCTGACCTGGGGATCGAACCCACGTCACCTGCATTGCAGGCAGATTCTTTACCACAGAGCCCCCAGAGAAGCCCTAGAGCACTCACCACAGCAAAGGTTGTGTGATTCAGACAAGAGGTGCTTGTTGCTATGGAAACTTTGAAGACTCAGTAATGACTTTGGGATTATTTTATCATCTGGTTGGTAGGCTTATATGAGGACCAAGTGATGTATTTGTAGAATCTACTGCATTCTCTTAACAAATATAAGGGTAGGCAACTATTTTCAGTGTACTTACTAAGAGGTAAGAAGTTCGTGGTGATGCAATAGCCATGTCCCTGGTGGTTTTCATCTGATAATTTGATACCATGGCCTTGAAGATAAGTATAAAGCACAGGAAGACTAGTGTCTGTTTGGGGCAGAGTATCTGACTAGTTTTTAATCAGTTACTGGGAGAGCCACTGCATCTCTGGGCTCCTAAGAAAATGCCAATTGGAAGATGGAATGTAAATGAGACGGGAACCGCTTCACGCATCTGTGCCAACTTTTCCTGGTTGAATGGTTTTCTAGAATCACATTAGAGCCTATTCATTATTTGGAGATGGAAGGCCAGCTTCTCACAGACTCCTCCACCCAGGGAGCCCTCGCCCTTGAGAGCTCTGAGAGGCTCTCCTGGCAAAACACGGGCTGCTCACCATCTGTCTCTCGGCGTTGGGGGTGGGGGGCAAGTGGAGATGGGAGGCGCCATGGATGGATCTGTGGGCGTCAGGCAAGAGTGGGGCCACCTCCCCTCCCCCATGCCCTGCCCACAGGAGGTGTTAGGGCCCCTTCTTGGCTTGGGCTACTCCTGCTGAGAAGGGGATACAAGGCTGAAATCACTCAGAGCAACAGCCGATCGAACATCAATTTAGGTTTCAAGTCTTTTATACACTAAAGGACACCTGTGCCATTTCTTACTGGCAGGCTCTTCACATCTGTGGAATTAGGAAATACCAATATCGTCTATGCAAGGATGAGCAAGAGATGAAGATCTGGGGACTTGAATCCTGAATTGGGGTCTCATTGGGGGAGGGGAAGAGAGGGGGGAAAGAGGGTGATCAAGAATTTGCTTTTATGATAAAGGTTCTTTTTAGGCTGAAAATGCTCTTGGCACAATGAGTTAGATAAATTTATTGTCATCTGTTTTTCTTTTTATTTGAACAAAAACAGCCCACTTCTTAGGGCCCAATTCTTGGTATTGTTTAATCGCAGGGATATGTGATTTGAGAAACCAATGCCCACCCATCCATCTAGTTCGTGGTTTCAGCTATGAGGCCCAGAGAACTGAAGCGAGAATTCTGGGTTCCCAGTCTAGGGACCTCCATCACGGGTGAAGTCACTCAGACCGCCAAGCTTTCAGTCCTTTGATGAAAACTGGAGTCAGCCTCCTGGGATGACATTGGATTCCAGTGTAGAGCAGCAGGAGACAGCTGGGGGGAAGGACCTGCATCCTGCCTCACCTCCCCAGCCTCAGGTATCCTGAGTGGCCGCCTGTCCTGTGCCCTCCTCACCCCTCGGGGCCCCTCAGACCCTCAGGTCTGCTCTTTGTCATGACACCAGCCTTCAGTGGGTCTTCCAGGGCACTGAGGGACAGCAGAACAAGGGTGCTGACTCTGGGGACATGTCCGCAGCAATTCCTGGGGCGGGAGCTTGGAGACATCATCTGAGAACAAAGTCTGTTCCCTGGGGGCGCATCTCAGGGGTCAGTGGGTTGCCTGGGTCTGCCTCACCCTGCTGTTCACAAAGCAGGAGCAGCCACTCCTCGGACTTTAAAACGGAACTTCTAAAGACTTCTAAAGACTTCTAAAGAGAGACAAGTTTCTCTCCATGTGGCTGAAACTCAGTCACACCTGGCGATGGTCCTGGCGCCATCTGGTCCGCATGGGTGCAGAGGGGTGCAGTCTTGTATCCCAGTCGCCTAAGGGCACAGCATCAAGCAGGTCAGCTCTAAGAAGTCCAAGGCTCACTGTCGCTGTCTCCCTTGGGTGAATGTTGGTAAGATTTAACATCTTCCTAACATGCAAAACCATGCTCATCCATGCACACAGAAGGGCAAGGGCATGTGCGCTCAGTTGCTCAGTCATATCTGACTCTTTGAGACCCCATGGACTGTAGCCCACCAGGCTTCTCTGTCCATGCGATTTCTCAGGCAAGAATACTGGAGTGGGTAGCCATTCCCTCCTCCAGGGCATCTCCTGACCCAGGAATTGGACCCACATCTCTTGTGTCTCCCGCATTGGCAGGCAGATCTTTATCACTGAGCCACCTGGGAAGAACAGAGGACGCAGGAAGGCCTAAATCCTAGCCAAGCACCCAGTAAGAATTTGCACATCTTGTCGATATATTAAAATAGTTTACTCTTCTTCAGGCTGTACTCTGATGGGTTGTCTTCCCCAGGGGATAAGCACCTTGAGATGAAAGAAACAAAACAGGACAGAAGAGGATGGATGAATAAACTGAATGTCCACACATCTCTCAAGGGAGCCAGTGTGTCTGGGGAGGATGGGTGGTCCCCCGTGGCCCACCCACATCCTTCCTCCTTCTGAGATGACCCCGCCCCACCTCCCCTGGCAACCCAGGCCAGGGGTGCATGGACTGCGGTGTCCACAATCCCCTGATGATATGACCTACACTCACAGGCTCCTGAGAGGTGCGATTATGCAATCAGGGTTCTGAAAAGGCTGGTAAAACATCAGACGCTTCACAGCAATATTTCCGCACTAAGAGAGATTTGCCATTGTGAAAAAAAAAAAGAGGTTCCTTCATGTGGCACGGCGCCCTCCTTGGCGGTGGGGTCACTGGATTCATAAATTTGATTTTCAGACTCAAAGGTCCTGATGCCTTTTGTCACTGGCTGGGTAATCCTCGGCCACCCGGCCCCACTGTCCACTCATACTCCCCATCACTGGAGGGCAAGCCCCCTTCCAGGAGTTCCTGAATTTCTGCAGAGGCTGAAAAAGCTCCCTAGCAACTCGGACAGCTTCACATCCATGCTGGGTTGGGGGGGGGGGGCGTCGTGGGGGGGTAGGATTTGCCGGCCCGTCCCCACCCCCACCCCAGCCCCGGCACACAAAAAGGCTTCTATTTTTTCCAGGGATTACACGCAGGGCAGAGAAAGGAGCAGCGAGGGCACGTGATGTTGGGGGTGGGGTGGGTGATGGTGTGAATGGCTGGCTGAGCGGGGCTTTGAGCCTGCGGCTAATTTACTGCCTGGGTTTCCTTTCCTGTGGCTTTGAAGGGGCCGTTGTACTCCACCCACCAGAGTCATAATCGCCCTGCCTATCCGCCCAGCCACCCAAGGAACTCCAAAGCACTCGGATTTATTTGAAATGAAATTGAATAAAAGGGGTGCTCGAGAAATCCTTATCCCTAAAGCCCGTTGCTTCAATGCCAAGTTTCTGATAAGACCTGCAAGAACACCTTATTCCAGCCTGAGAGGGGCTTCTGAGCTCAGCCCCTAGGCTGGCCTGGCTCTGCAGGGAGTGCGACGACCCAGCCCCAAGTCTCTACCCCCCTATCTTGTGTCTGAAAGACCCCCAGTGTCTCTCCTCCCGCCTTTTCTCTGAGCGTGGAGTCTGAGCAGGACAAGCTGGGGTTGGTCTTTCTGCCGATCGGTCTGATCAGAGTTAATGCCTTCCTCTGTTCCTGGAGGTTCGGGGCAACCGGAGAGAATGGGGCCCTAAGAGGATTAAACTCACGGTAAGGAGGCGAGCAAACTGCAGGAGTTGAGAAGAGGGGGAAATGACACAGGGGATCACAGAATCTGAAAGCCATGAGTACGTGTTCCTTTCTCTCATCTCCAATTCTAGTGGCAAATTAGGAAAAATGAAGATGCTAAGTTTTGACTCTAGTTTTAAATGGTGCAGGGTCACCAGTCTGCCAGCACTTCTGTGCACTCACAGACCTGATAACTAGGGAAAATGGCTTAAAAACACATCAGGATTCAAAAGTGCCTTAAAATATGATTTTAAGAACCTTCATTTTCAAATTAGCATTTTTATGACTCAGAACAAAGTTAAGCTTCATAACACTGCAGTATGAGAATCAGTTAAACAAAGATTGCTTACACCTGAGATGTGGGGTCCTTCCACAACATCCCTGTCTCAGAAACAAATTTTAAATACAAGATGATTTTTCACTTATTAAGGAAAAGTGAATTTGGAAGTTAAAGATAGCTGAATTTGTGTGATGTTAATGGCATAGAGTAATCAGGTATGTTCTTTCATTCCATTCTTCTCATCTGTAATCACTCACCCTCATGTCTCAGTTCTGTGACTATAATTTGGATCCAAATGGACCATTCAGCCTGATGACAAACAGTGCACAGTGTCATTTATAGCTAGGAGGTTTGAATAAAACTTGACAACATCATTATGGAACCTCACAAATGCTCCAGACCCTCCACCTCATCTCACCCCCATCCCATGATGTGAAAATGGATTCTGGAAATCAGAGCAGGACCCAGGGCCCTGGTCATGTTGGGGAGGTGAGGGTGGGGTTGCAGGGCTCCCAGCCTTGCAAGGTTCCCCTGACAATTGCCTGCATCTGGAGCACATTAAATAACCTCATCCTTTATGTGGGCCCATTATGTTCTATCAAAGTCATTATCAATGATCAACCGAGGACAGAAGACATTTGAAATCAAAATGTAGAGAAAATATTAATATTTAACAACAAAGAAAGGGATCTACATGAAACGGCGTTGCCGGTGACGGTGACAAGGAAACAGGAGCTGGGCCTTTCTGTGTGTCCCTTAAACTCACTGGTTTGGGCGATACTTTTTGAATCAGCTGAAGATGGGAACTTTAGCTTTCACACATTCAAGAAGAAGCACAGTCCATGTGTAAGCTGGTGTATATCTTGAACGGTGCTCAGAAGGTCATGGCCACGAAGTCGAGTTTTTGGCATATTGTTATCGATGAAGGGAAAACGTTCACAAGAACACTTCTTTGAGAAAGGGGCCCCAGAACAGCGCAGCTCTAAAGGAAAATCTTCCCACAGGATCCAGCCCCCCAAAAATCGCTGATGGAGGGGCCACCATGACTCCACTGTTCACAGAGGGCTGCCCGCCGACCTGGGACCGGCTCCACAGGACAGTGACTCCTTGGGGGACCCACCCCTGGTTTCTGGAAATCGAGCCTTAGGCGCTGGTGCTCCAAGTATGTGTTTCTACCTCCGGCAGAGACCCAGCTTCTGTGCTGCAGGGACGGCCCCTGCCCCGATGTGACTCCCAGACACAGAGACCGAGTTCATCAGACCATGCTGGCCTCTACCTGCATGTAGCAGACAGGTGTGCATGTGCTTGCTTGTGGGCACAGGGGTGCAGAAGGAGCCAGCATGCCCCTTCCTCAGCTGGTCAGGAGGGAAGACGAAGGCACTTCCACCCTTCCTGCCAAAAAATGCAAACTCTGATCACATGCATGCAAGAGAGAGAGGACGCTGGGCTCAGGATCCAGGTTTTGCTGCCCGCCAGCACCAGAGCAGAGATGTGGCCGGAAACGCTGGCCTGGAGGGAGCTCCACAGAGGAGTAGCCGCCTGGCACCTGTGTAAATGTCCGCCCCAGCAAGAGTGACCCCACCGTCACCTCCACGTTGTTTGAGCCTGAACTCCCCCTCAACCTGAGCCTATTTCTTGGCACATCTGCTGGCCTCTACCTGGCTGAGCCCCCTCCTCACCACAGGAAACCTCCCCGAGGTGGGGTCGCCCCCTCACCCCGACATCAAGGGTTCAGCATGGAAATAGCCCAGCTGGGCGCCTTCTCCAGCCAGGATACTCGCCAGCCCACGTCCATTGTTTGCAGAGTAGACGCAGAGTCCACGGTCAACATCCAGAGGAAAGGAGGGGCTTTCCCAGCAGGCACTCCGGCAGCTCTCAAACACCCTGGCACTTTCCCATCTGCCCCCACTTTCCCACCCTCCCCCTACCTATTCCCCTGGCCCCCCTTCTCACCCATCTCCTACCTTCCACCTACTCCCCACTGTCTCACCTACTCCTCTACCTTCTCATCTGCCCCCCACCTTTCCACACTTCCCCATCTGCTCACCTGGCCCCCACCTTCTCTCACATCCCCCACTTTCCCACCTGGCCCCACCTTCCCACCCTCCCACCTTCCCACCTGCCCCCACCTCTCACCTGTCCCCGCATGCCCGCTCTCCAGCCTCCCCAGCCCCGGGGGAGGCAGTGGGTGCTTTTGGCAAGTATGATCAGGTGTCATTATGCTCCCAAACTGATGCAAGAAAGCATTCTCGTTAGGTCGATTGATGAACAAGTGGCATGAGCACTCATAGGAAGCACACTTGCATGTTATCCCCAGGGCTTTAGCTTTCCTGAAACCCAAGCCCACATCCAGTTCTATGGACCATATCATAGAACTGACTTGGACATAAGATGGATAAATTATCCATGGATCTTGATAAAGTTCCATAATGTTGCTTAAATAAGTACATGAAGAAATGAACTTGGAAAGTAAACATGTCGCCCCACCTGTGCACACTCACAGCATCACCAACAAGTGTCAGCCCCCCAAAGGTACCATGATCAGCATCATAAACTGGACAAAAACTGTCTCCGAATGACAAAGCCCAGTTCAGGTAGGCCTGTGAGGAGACAGTTCCATTTCCTGTGGCAAGGTGAATTATTTCAGTATTTCTGATGTTGTGCATATTAAAAGTAAGTTCGCCGCTCAGATTTAGCCTTTCCCATTCCAAATCCTACCCCCCAGAAATAACCAAAGAAAAAACTTTAATGACTTGTGCAAAACAGGGGGAAATTGAAATAAACTCAAATACCCTCAGAATAATTTGCACAAAAGGGATGTCTTAGATGTTTCAAAGTTATGAGAGAGTGGGTGATGAGAGATGGTTTGGGGGACCTTCCCAGGTGAAAAAGCCCCCCTGTGTCCTGATTCTCATTTGTAGAAAAAAAGTTTTTGTCTCCTAGGCCTTCCCCAAATTCCAAAGAGCAGACTCCAGAAGTTCATGATTAGGATAAGCAAGTCACCTTACTGTCTGAGCTCCTCTTGAAGAAATACAGGTTGTTGGACCCTGATGCATACCTGTAAGATATTCTGTAGAAACTAAGACCCCCACCCAGGTTGGGGATGATGACCACACGCTGACCACAGCATGCAAAACCCAGACTGGTTGGAACATCACCGCATTACCTCACAACAACCCATCAGAAGGTCCACCAGCCTCTCGTGCAGCCTTCAACCCTCTCCCCTCACACATCTTTAAAAACCCTGAAAGCCATCAGGGAGTGTGGGTCTCTGGAGCATGAGCTGCCTGCTCTCCTTGCTTGGCGCCGGCAAATAGTGAACACCCACTGTCAGAGTTTGGCTTTCTGCACTATGAGCACACGGGTGCTTGCCATGGGGCTGGCTGTACTCTGAGCTCGTCCACACGGGCTCGTTCACTCCTGGGGAGACACATCAGAGACAGAGCAATAGCTGCCGGGGCTGCAGAGTCGGGGGCGGGGGGTGGCGCTTCAGTGGGGAGGGGGCAGGAAGGGGCGGGTGTTCCCTGTTCACTGAGAGTTGAGGGCTTCAGATGCCTGTTTTCTCATCCAGTCCTAAAACCTTAGGAGGCAGAGACTCTTACCACCAACATCCCCACATCCAAACCCACACCTCCTCCTTCCTTCCGTCCTCTGCCTCATCTTTCTCTCTAAACTTATCACCACGTGGCACTCTGGACATCTCACTTAGTTCTCTACTCTTTCGTCCTCTCTTAGGACTTCCCTGGTGGCTCAGACGGTGAAGCATCTGCCTACGATGCGGGAGACCTGGGTTTGATCCCTGGGTCGGGAAGATCCCGTGGAGAAGGAAATGGCAACCCACTCCATTATCCTTGATTGGAAGATCCCATGGACAGAAGAGCCTGGTAGGCTACAGTCTATGGGGTCACAAAGAGTGGGACACAACTGAGCAACTTCATTTTCACTTTCTTTCATCCTCTCTAGAATGCAAACTGGGGTTTTATTTTTTCCTCTTTTCCCCACTCTCTGGTTGCCCATTCCTAGATCACAGCATGTGATGGGTGCTCAAGAAGAAACAATTGAAGTAACTTGAGAAATCAAACAGAGCAGCCATCCTAACTTGCCCAAGGCAGTGGAGCTGGTCCATCACAGCCCTGTGTTTTGAACTCTGGGTATACCTACCTGGAACCCATATGCATCCTTCACTGTCTTGATCATCAGAAAACATGCATGGATGCTGAGTGGAACTTTTTTTTTTTTGCAGCCTCCCCACTTCTCATCCCAGTGACTAATGATTCTCCTCAACTATTGTCAACGTTTGAAATAGTTCTCCTTCCTTCTGCGTGTCTAGTCATCACAGGAAGCAGCTGCCCCATCTCTCCCCTGAGCCCACCTTTGCTTCTAAAGCAAAGACGTGATGTCCATCTCCTCATTTGGGTCCTTGGATATAGAGGGACAGGTTAACAGAAGACCTTGTGGCTGCTCTCCCATCACTGCCCCCACCTTTGCCCTAACCTTTCCCCATCTTGTCAACTGACACAGCAGATTTAAAATCACAAATGTAAAAAATAAAATAAAATCACAAATGTGTCTATGCGTCTGTCACAAAGATGGTGTTATATGGGTGAAAAACTGCCTGCAGCCACGCAGCACCCTCGGTGAGGCAGGAAGCCTACCAGCCACACCAGCTTCTCCGGGGCTGGAATCAAGACCCAGCAGGTCTGAGCCAAGGTCCCAGCCTCTCTGTTCAGACTTGGCTATGGCACATTCCTCACATGCCTTCCCGTCTGAGTGCCCATGGAACGCTGTTGTATGGGCAGGGTGCCCTTGCCCAATGACCTTGAATGACCCAGCATCTCTTTACTGGGGGTGCCTCTCTGCCCCCGAGTACAACGTGAAAGGAGCCGATGGAAAGCGAGCATCACAAGCAGGAGATGGAAAGTGCTCACTCACACCCCAACCCCGGAAAGTTTCACCCCCAAGAGTCTGTCTTTCTCACTCATAAGAAAGGCTGAGAAAGCTTCCTGCACTTTACTCTTGGGAGGAACCACTGGAGTCAGCTGGTGATGGGATCCCTTCTTATGACTTGAAAGGACCAGGCTGCCCACACCTGGCTCCTGAAAGCTGGCAGTCCTCCTGGTTCAGAATGCCCTCCCTGTGAGTGTCATCCTGCAGGGCTCCCCTGTCCTGCCGCAAACACCTGCCCCCTACCCCTTCCATCCCCAGTGATGACTCTGCAGGGGCGTCTCTGTGATGCTGGCTTTCAACTCCGAGCCCCGAGACTGCACACCTTCAGTGAGTTCTGGTCCTTGGAGACCTTTCAACTGGAAATCTCTAGAACATTCTGTGCCTGATGGAGTTGTAGCTTGACAGACATCAATTACCCACTTTTCCAACGGGGATGTAGGTTCTTTGAAGTTTAACAGCATTCAGAAGCACCTTGAAAATGGCACCAAGGCGATTATTTCGATACAAACGGCTGCTGTGACCTGGGCATCACCCAGGCAGGCTGGTTTAAGACATTCAGAGAGGAATCTGAGCCAGTCATGTCTGATACTTTTGCTGGGTTTAAGGTAAGGAACAAGAAATGCCAGGTTTTCCACATACAATCTTGGTGGGTGGTTTCAAGAAATCTGGTGGGCCGCCAGGCCCCTGGGGGATCAGTGTCACTCCTGACTTGGGAAGTGTGTCCTGAGACATGTGAGAACCTTGCACACAGCTTATGAAGCGCAAATTAAAATGTCCAAGCAGCTGGGAAACAAAGCCTTCCCAGAAGAAAGTGAGCAGGACAGACAGGCAGCATGAAAACCCCAAACCAAGGAAGGGCTGGGACCCATTTGGACGGTGGCGGTGGCCAGTCCTCCTGGGTCATATGGAGGTGGTTTTGCACCTTTCTGCTTGGCTCCCTGGCTCCCCTGGGTCCCCGAGAAGCAGCCTTGGTGCTCAGGGTCTCCGAGCCTGCTTGCCTGACTTAGAATGTGTGCCCTGCCTCCACCGCCATCTTTCAGCCTGTGAGCAAGTCACTCACTGTGGGAGCCTCCCTCCCACGCGGCAGGCCCCGGAGCGCTGCACCTGAGCGGGGGCGGAGGGGCCGCGTGCCAGGACCGGGTGTGGTGGCATCAGCAGGCCTCGGCCCTGGGCTCTGACTCTGAACAGGCAGGAGAACACTCCCTGGTGGAACCACGAGTGGGCAGTCCCTTGCATGGGGGCTGGGGGAGGAGCAGAGGGGAGCCCAGACTGGGGGCAGTCAGCCAGTTGAGTGGAGAGCAGGTGGACTTGGAGGAACCCCTTGAGCCATCAGGGCACATCCAAGGTCAGGATGGAAGGGTAGGATGGACTAGAACAGGGCAGAAATGGTAGAATGGGATCAACAGGGCAGCATGGAGCAGGAGAATGTCCCATGGAGCTAGGGTATGGATGGTCCTGTGATGTATGTTGGAGGACCAGGCAATGACGTAACGTGTGGCTCCAGTTGGAGGGGGTCTTGGTTAAGGGAAATGGACTGAGCGCTTGTAAAAACTGCCTGGGTTTGCAGTAACCAGTCCTTAACCCATCTTACGCAGCTCCGCTTTTTGAGGGCAGAGTAATAGCCCACACTCAGAGCTCTGTGTGCATCCTCAGTCAGCCTTTGGAACAAACTTACTGAAGAGAAACTGCTGATTGCTGCATTTTATAGACAAGAAAACTGAGGGGTAGATGCTAGTTAACTTGCCCTTGATCATACGAGCAGCAACAGGCACAGGCGGGATTCTAAACCGGGTCCATCTGACATCAGAGCTAAGTGGTGACATAGGCTGTCCTTTTTCTGTGGCCTCGCAAGTCCTATAACAAGGGGTCACCCTCCTCTTGGGGTCAAGAAGAGGCTTTCAGGGCTTAGAGGGTAAAGGCGTGACTCCTTCTCAAAGATGCTTCAGATGACAAGAAACCTCCCCAAATGGGACCCTCAAAGCCACTCCATAGCCCCCCTGTCCCCAACACTCATACACATCTGAGGGACCATCAAGCTGCCACGGCCCCTGTCTAAGGAATACACACAACCTAACTCTGCAGTAATTTGCTCTGGAATTTTGCCTTCAGCCTGTTTTCCCTCTTTTGAAAGTTGAGGCCATTTTCTTCCTATCTCCAACCTGTGGCACTTCTCGCTTGTTTTTGTGGGATATTGTCAGTAATGTTACCAGGAGTGATGTCAAAATCCTACCTTTAATTCTTGGGTTTTGTGAATCAGGTTGTTGAAATCATGGGGGAAAGGGCTCAAAGGAGGACTTCCTCCCCATTCAGACACTTCAAATGTTTCTACTAGACTTCCGCAGATTTCCCATCATGTCAATAAACAGGGCAGGTGAGTGATACTCGTGCACAAACTATTTCTTTTCTGTTAAATATTTTAACATATACTTTACTACAATTTCCACTCAGGAAACGTGTTGTGGACCAACTGTAATTTTGTCACCTTGGCCTTACCAGGGCTTAAGTAGTGTTGGCATGTACGTGGGGACCATGGTAAAGGAATCCACAGTTTTCGTCTGAGGACAATTGGCCCCTTCTTATCTGCAGCATCAAACAGAGAGGTTAGTATTTGGAGGTTTTGTTAATCCTCAGGAGTCAGGTCTTGTCCACAGTGTGTGGTATAAACGGGACCTCCGAGAACATCTGGTGAATCAGCGGGGCCCCAGGCCTGGTGCAGGCGACCAGGCTTCCTCTGATGAATGGGAGGGCCAGGAAGCTCTTCTCTGTGACGCTGTAGAGGTGGTCACATGTCAGTCTGCATTTGTCAAAAGCCCATAGGATGTGCAACACAAAGGTGAACCCTACCGTAAGCTGTGGCTCTGAGTTCAATAATAATGTGTGAAGATGGCTCATCAGGTGTAACAAATGGACCATACCAACACAAGATGTTAGTCACAGGGGAGATATTGGGGGGAGGGGGGTAGAGGGTGTACTGGGGCTCTCTGCACTTTTCCCTCAATTTTCTGTCATCCTAAACAACTAAAAAAGTGTTTTAAATAAGAACAAAAGCCTCCTCTTAGCCAGTACACAAGTCTGCTGCAACAAAATTAAAAACAAAGAGTGGGGGTTAGGGGTGGGGAGAGAGAGAAAGAGAGAAAGAAGGAAAAAGAAGATAAAAAAGAAGGCATTAAATGACAAAGGACCCAATTAGGAAGAACACATAACTTAAGAAATGGAAGAAGTTCAAAAATAACTTGAGGGAAAGAAGAAATTTCCCAAGTGCTTCAAACTACAGGATTTTGAAAATGCAAGTTAATAAATGATCATGGGATGTGGCCGCGATCTAGCCAAGAGAAATGTAAAGTAATGCCATATCCGCCGCAGCAGGAGCAAGGTTAACTGAATGTACCAATATCGCGTCGCAGAGTAAACCAGCAGTAACACGAGCACCCGCAGAATGCCGTGTGTCCCGGTCAGGGATTAACACCTAGGGGACAGCGGTCCCAGAGCTGGGCAGCACACTCAGGAGGGGCTGGCTGTGAAACCAACCTCCCTCCTACCACCACATCCAGAAGGGAGGTGGGTGTGGGCTCTCCACTGCCCTAACTCTGACTGTCAGAAAGGTGAGCATGTTTGTCTGGGGCTTGGGGCCACTGTTAGCACTTGGGACACATTAGAAAAAGGAACCAGCTCCAGTTAGAATACGTTGAAGAATAAAAAGACGCCCGTCTGGCTGGACCAGTCAGAGAAGGCACCACCTCTGGGCAGAGCCACCGTACGGTGTCCTTCCCTCCCCACCCTGTCTGGGGCCGCGGCTTGGCAGACAGCAGGCTGGATGTCGGCACCCCTTCCCAGTGCCTGGTGCAGGGCACAGCCTGCACCTCCATTCCTGCTTCTTCACCCGGAAGGACTCACCCACTGGAGTGCAGACCCAGTTCCTGAGCCCTGGGTGCCGATCCCCCTTTAATGCAAAAAGGCACTGATGCCCTAGGAGTTTTTGTCCAGGAGACCCCAAGTCACCTCAGTAGGCAAAACCACTCCTTCCTGTTCAATATGGAAATGTACAATATATGCATACGCACTGAGTCACTTCAGTCGTGTCCACCTCTTTGTGACCCTATGGACTGTAGTCCACCAGGCCTCTGTCCATAGGATTCTCCAGGCAAGAATACTAGAATGGGTTACCTTGTCCTCTTCCAAGAGATGTTCTAGACCCAGGGATTGAATGTGCATCTCTTATGTCTCCTGCATTGTCAGGTGGGTTCTTTACCACTAGTGACACATGGGAAGCACCAGTACATGGGCTTCTAAAACTATTAATAAATATAGAGATAAACTAATCAGATTAAATTTATTAGATTAATTACTTGTGTTAATTTACCTGTATAAACAGAACAATAATATTTGTGAGTTACACCTGAAGTCTTGAAATAAGATGTTAATATTTGCCATTTTAATCAGTTGGATATTCATTTGAAGCCAAATAGCTCATAGGTCATCTTTTCTGCACATAAAATCACTGCTCTAACATTGGAAAGCACCCCATAAAACAATAGGCAAAATAGGGTTAGAAAAAAACACATATAGGGGATTATGGAATTGTACAGTTGCAAAAATAAATTGAACATGGAAATAATACCGTTACATGATCAACCAGTAGATTAGAAACAGCAAGAAACACAATAGTTAAGGTCAGAAATCAATGACCAAAGTAAAAGGGTGCTTTCATATGATCACAGTCAAGGTAAAGAAAAAAGACAAGTCGCTTACAACAAAGACAATGTAACACGTAAAAGTCGATGTCCTTAAGAAAAAAGTCAGCCAAACAAAAACTAACAGGGCTCAAAAATATTAACCATGAAAAGAATTTTCCTTAAATGCAGGGAGCAGGGAAACTCTGGATCACAGGGCACATTTTCCAGAAAATTAATACCTAAATTATGATCCTGGTTGTTATTTAATTCTCTAGAAGAAAATCATGAATTCTTCAGTTGTCTAAGTCAAGAATCTTCTAGGGAGTATCTAGCCAGAATTAGGCTTGCCCACAGCAACATTTGAAGCCAAGAAACAGTGGAGCAAAGTTATAAAGGAAAGAGAACGTGACCCAAGGATGTTACACCCAACCAAGGTGCGTTCAAGTACAAATATCTCCAGCTTGAAAGGACTCAGGAAATACAGCACCCTGGAGTCCTTCCTAAAGAACTACTTGCTGGTGTGACTGAGGCATAAATGGAGAAACTGAAGTGTAATGTTCAGTTCCAGAAGATAGTGAAGCAGCTTACAGGACTCTAAGTGGAATCAGGAGTCTTCCTTTCCAGCATTTGAGAATGAAATCCAGCTAACCAAGTGATAAATCAAAAGAAACAGGGCATAGAATAGCCTCAGTGAAAGAACGGGGAGAAATAAATTGTTCCAAAAGAGAGCTATGCTACAACGTGAAATAGAAATGTTCTAGAACTCTGGCTCACATCACAGGCTCAACTCACAGGTCTCGGTCCCTGAGGAGTGTAGCGATAAGGTTGGAATATAAATGGGCGTGTGTCCGAGGTGGGATAGCTTGGGTGGGGTCGCCTCGCAACCTTGGAGACCAAGAAGGTTTCTGTCTCCACTGGGAGTGGGCACAGCATGGCCCTGAAGGGGGAGGGTGTGTGGAGAGGCAAAGTAGGTAATCAAGCCCCAAAGACCCACCCGCCCATCCTCGCCCTGCCCGGGGTCTCCAGCAGCCTTGCCCAGGGGACCTGCAGGACACATCTCTTCTGACGAGCCAGGCAGGAGCCCCTACAGGGATCTGTCCAGGGAGCGAGCGCTGGTCTCCTCTGGATGAGGGAAGGGACTATCCCTCTGCTGGTCACCCCGCACACCACTTCAAATACCCCGACCCGTTCCTGAATTTTAAAGCAGTTACCCCTAGAGACCCTGATGCTGGGAAAAACAGAGGGCAGGAGGAGAGGGGGATGACAGAGGATGAGATGGTTGGCTGGCCTCACCAACTCAAGGGACATGAGTTTGAGCAAACTCTGGAAGATAGTGAAAGACAGGGAAGCCTGGTGTGCTGCAGTCCAGGGGGTTTGTAAACAGTCGGATGCAACTGAGCGACTGAACAACAACAGCAACTCCTAGAGAAAAGCCAAAAGCCTGATTGGTCCGTTTGCAAAGCAGTCGTTCACAAGTGGCACTGAACTCCTGTCTGGCTGACTGAGTCACACTGTCCAGTCAGCAGGAACGTCCAGGAGGAGATGCTCAGGCCACCAGGAAACACCCCTGGGTCAGCATGGTTCGCAGAGACCATTTTGGAGTGGATGATACTCAATGGGCCAAAAATGAGAAGGGATTCATTTCAAGCAATGGATGTTCATTTAAAAATTATAATTAGTCCCTGTAGGGTACACCTGAAAACAGGCAGAGGCCAGGAATGTAGCCAGCCTCACTGATGTGGAGTCCAGAGCAAGGACCAGAGAAAACAGGAATGCTAGGGCCAGGGCAGGGAAGAGCCATGAATGAAATAGAGTGGATGGTGTTTGCCCTCTGACTCAGGCAAGATGCCTCCCTGAAGGAAACTGGGGACCAAAGAGATGCTTGGAGCATAGCTGTTACAAACAGCCTCTCATCAAGGCTGGTCCCCAAGGCCCTGCAGAGACCACAGCACGCATGCTGCTTCTCACCAGCCAGGAAGAGGTTTAGAACACCATGTTATTGGTGAGTAAGGAGTTAGAAGAGTTGGGTAGGAATGTAGACTCACAGCCTCTCTGCTGGCTGACCCTCAGGCCTCAGTCGGTCATGTAAGCTATCACTGTCTCGGCTTCCTCATCTGTGAGAGGCTGGTCCACTCGTTTGACCCCTCACGCACACCAGGGATCACCCTGAGCACTCAACCCTGCGTACTTCAGGGCCAGCAAGCCCAGCGGATCCCACCTCTTAGCATACGAGCATCTTTTCCATCCACGTGTCACACAGCAACCACTTTTCCTTTCTCCCTGAATTCAGCAAGTTCTCCAGGCAGCTCCCCCTTCCTCTAATCTATCATCCACACACCTTCCAGAGTGATTGTCCCAACACACAACCTTACTGTGCTTCTCCTCTGCTAAGGCCCCTCTGATGGCTTCCTGGTCAGAGTCACAGCCTCTTGACCAGATGTGAGTGATGCCCACCTGTCTGGTCACATCCCCAGTGTTTCCCAGGTGAAAAACCTTCCAGGTTCCCGCAGGACGGTCCTGTTTCAGTCATGCATCCTGGGAAACTTCCAGTCCCTGGCAAACCAGGAAAATAGGATGGGTCTCATTGTCTACCCGGACTCTTCTCTGCAGCCCTCTGCTCCCCCAAGACTTCCTCTGGGCCATCAGGCCTCATATTCTGTGGGTTGAGAATGGTCTTCTTATCTCCTTCTATAAAATCCAGCCTACATCTCATCTTCCAGGATGGTGGGTTGGCACCATCTCAGAGGGTTGCCGCCAACCAGCAGCTCCGGAGACCTTTGTGACCTTGTCAGAAATGCACATCTATGGGCCCCACCTTAGACCTACTGACCCAGAAACTCTGGGGTGGCCCTGAGTGCTCTGAGCTTTGGCAAGCCCTCCAGGGATGTTATTGTACCTGGAGGGTGAGAATCAGTTCCCCAGAAACCTTTCCTGAGCAGGGACCACTTCCCAGCTGGTTCATCAGCCCCCAGCCATGTCCACATCACCATGAGCCTGGCGGTGTTTTTCCTGTTGACACTTGAGTGCAGTTATTGGCTGACAACCCGCCACTCTGTCCAGCAAGTTCTCTGAAGACAGCATTGGCACTTTCTGCTGCTCTCCGGGTAACATCGGTCTATCTTTGTAAATCCTTGGCAGTTTTATTAACTCTTTTATTAACAGAACAGACTTATTAGGTTCTGTTTTGTTCCCCAGGTCAAACCACGTTACAGAGAAGTGTGTGATCCCAGGGAAAAGGAGGTGGGGAAATGACAAAGAGCAGGTGTCCACATGTTGCTTGGGAGGGAGTTTTGCCCTAATTCTCACTAAAAGCCACAGGTCTTGGTTCCCCTCATTTCGTCATAATGACAGACATTCTTTTCCTGATCAAAGGATCATCACTACTTTTCATAATATGTTACCCTTGAGCTCTAAGGCTATGCACTGAAGTTTTAGACATTAAAAAAAAAAAAAACAAAACACAACCCTCTGGAGAACTAAAATTTGATTTTGAATATTTTACAGCCTCTGAGCCCCCACTGTCTTTGTACACTTTTGGTCTCAATTAAAACCCCTGCCACATGCCTGCTATTAATAATGACAGCAATTTACTTCTGTTGAAATTGAAAGCCTTCAGTTCCCTTTGAAAAACCTAAATGCATTTCACATGGTTTACAGACATGTTTCAAAGCTTTCTTCTCTTTTATAGCTTTTTTCCTTTGTGTTTTTTGAAATAGACTTAATCTTCAAAGTCTATGATTGCCATCGGGTGCCTGAACAGAGATCTGAGCACACACAGATGCACACGCGTGTGAGTGCATTTACATGGATACCGGTATGTATATGCTGTGGTCAAATCGTCCTGCCTTCTAGGACAACTTGTTATTTTTCATATAAATATGATTTAACTGATTTTTTTCCCTAGCATTTTTCCTTGACATTTTAAAAGTCAGTGAAACTATGGAAAAAAGAAAAGAAAAAAAAAACTTTCAGTGAAGAAACATGATTGTTCTCAGCAAGCCACATGTGGCATTTCAGATGTCTGTTTTATATGACATCGTCTTGAAAGAGTAAGCATTTGGGAAGATTTCTTGAAGTAAACCATTAGAAGGAAACCTAAAACAAATCATTAAGGTTCATCAAATACACGAGAAGAGATGGGCTTTGGACCACATCAAATGCCTGAGTTTTCATAGTCCGGTTTCATATCCTGAACATTGAAAAAACAGATTCTGATACAAAAAGATTACGCCCCTGCCCAAAAGAAGTGCACATGTTGGCGAGTAGCTGGTGTGGGTGAGGGGAGATGTCTGGAAGCAATTGGGGAGAGACATCCCCAACACTCAGTAGGAAGCAGACCCCGTACCAGGGCCCTTGGTTTCTGAAGGACTCCGAAAAGTTAGGGTCAAAATTAAGTAGAAGGTTTTTAAGTCAGTAAGTAAGAAAATGCATTTTAAAATTATCTCCAAGCTATTAATGACAATGTTTGAGAGTTTGCTTGGAATCTGCTTATGTGACCCATCTTCATTGATCAATTTTGTTGAAATAGCTTATCTGTGCCATTTTGTTGAATAGACACACAAAAAACCCAAATACAATCATGCAGTTACCTACACTATAATTCATGCAGGAAATGTTCTATATTTACAGTGCATCAAATGAGAAACTTCACTTATTTATGTGTTTGTTGACTACTGAAACAGTGGTGGGTTCATTATAGATGGTTGAATATTTTAGTAACTGTTCAGTAACACTGTAAGTTACTGTATTATCTTGCATTATGCTCATTGCTTTTTAACTTAACTTTGTGCATAAGAGTTGAACAGACCAGAAATTTCGTGCCTCTACAATTCAGCTATATTCAGTCACAATGTGAAGAGTATATTGATATGGGTGGTGACTAATGAAAAACTTGCTAGAAGTGACAATATGTTGATGGATCAAAAGTGAGCAGGTAAATAGACCAAAGACACACACACTGCTATATCATTAGCTCCATAGGATTCTCTAATTAAAGTCAAGTATGAGGGTTGGGAAGGAGGTTCAAGAGGGAGGGGACATAGGTATACTTACAGCTGATACATGTACAACAGAAACCAACACAACACTATAAAGCTATTATCTTCCAATTAAAAATAGATTTTAAAAGAGAAAAATTTTTTAAAGAAATCATGTAAAACAGTACTCATAGAGAGTTAAAATAACTAGATTTCACTGAACATGCAGAATATGTAAATCTTTGTGATAGAGCTAATGTGGCATAAACATCCCCCACACTTCCATTTTTGTTGTTGTTGTTATTGTTTAGTTGCTAAGTCGTGTCGTACTCTTTTGCAACCCCATGGAATGTAACCCACCAGGCTCCTCTGTCCATGAGATTTCCCAGGCAAGAACACTGGAGTGGGTTGCCATTTCCTTCTCTAGGGGATCTTCCCCACCCAGGGATCAAACTAGGTCTGCTGAATTGACAGGCAGATTCTTTACCACTGAGCCACCTAAGAAGCCAAAACTTCCACTTTAGAACATATCAATAAGAATCCTTAAAAAAAAAAAAACTCCAATATTCTTTAGTAAACCGTTTTGAAAATGTGTCCAAATTAGAAGTTGAAAATGAGTTGTTTAAAAGATACAGAAATTACATGAAACAGGCTAGAATTCCTTTTATCATATTTAATTGGTCAACAATTTTTGCTTTATAATTTTTGATTGACCACTAGCAGCTCTATTTGATCCTTGCTTTTTCAGGTAATGTTTTTTAAAGTAATAGTCAATATGTTTATGAAGAGTTCAACAGGTGAAATTATACACACTTTCTCACGTTAATACTCTAACCTTTGTCCTTAACATTTTGTTTTGAGACCAAATGAGCAGAGTTCAGTAATCCCCTTGAGGTTTTAAATTTAGCTTTATATGGTGCAAAGAAAGCAGCCTCTGACCAATGGAGAGAGGATCATCTTCCATTTTCCTTGCCTGAAGGAAGGGTTCCAATTTCCTCCAACTTTACGAAACATCTAGAGCTGATGGCTCAACATTTTTGATCACATATCCCTGAGTTTAAAAAAAAATCACTCCACTATATCCTTAAAAAAATACACAAAGACTATGATTTCTAAAAGGATAAAAAGAGGATAAACTGAATAGACTCTTGAACACTATTAATGGCATTAAACAATATCTTCTTGCATCATGCTGGACTATGCTTCTTTAAAATCTAACATAAGAATAAAGTAAGCAGAATGCCACTGTTTTCTTTCCATCACCCTCAGGCATGGGGTGGACATGAGCCCTCTGAATGGCTTTCCCAACCGTGTTTGTGTCCATCTTCCTGTCTCCGATCTCAGGTTTGGGAAGAGGCATCACCATGAGTTGGGATGTAAAACCCACATGTGCCAATTATACCTGAGACAGACTTTCCTCTCTGTGTCTTGGGCCTGGGGACAGGAGGGTGCCTGGCCTTGCTAGACCACCCTGGGCTTCAGCAGGAGCACTGGGGGCACGAGGGGCTTCTTCAACCTTCCACAGCCGCCAAGGTGGAGGCCCCAGGGTGCTGGAGCCACGGGGCTGGGCCCACACTCTCTCCGCTGACCTCCCAGTGACCAGACACCCAGCCCCTCTCGGAAGGAAGGCCCCGGGGCTGAGGGTTTCCAGCCAGTTTTCCTGGGTCTCTGTTCCCCACACTTGGGGGTGTTTTCCGTGTTCAGACTTATGTGGGTTTCTATTCCCCATGCATGTTCCTTCATCTAACCCTCAGCAAGGTGGAGGCCACCCCGGGTAGATTGGCCAGAATATTCAGAGCCCAGTCATCTGAAGTCCTCAAACACTCCTGCTCCTCGGGCCCCACCAGGAGACACTCAGGTTGTCCCTGCCTGATCCACGGCTCCCAGTCAGTTTAGCCCACAACGGGGCCACCTGATGAAGCACGTCCTTTGTCACCTGCTTGAGGCTGGGCAACGCCACCATGGAGTTGGGACACAGAGGATCAGGACACCAGAAGCTCACTCAGTGCAGACACCAACTCCAACCCTGCCTCCCTGCCCTGGGCTTGTTCAGCACCTGGCTTGGTTTGGTTTCACAGAACCGTGTTGTCCAAGCTACTGACACCATCTACCCTTCATGAATTTCATAGGACAAGCTGGTTCTCCACGATATGGTCTCAATATTTTCCTTCTTTGTATGAATGTGTCAAAATGCTCCCAGGAGATTGTCAACCGGTTGGCAGTGTTCACTTGGCCCAGTTCTGGTTTGTTTTTTCTCCAGTTTATTCATTTTACCACGGGTATTCTGGGAATGTGAGAAGCAGGCAACCCCCACACCCCTGCAAACACACACATACAGACTCCCCCACACACACAGACCCACACACACAGACCCACACACACACAGACCCACACACACACAGACCCACACACACAAAGTGTGGTTGTTTAGCTAAAACTCTTGAGTGAGCTAAACTGCCTGAAAGATGGTTCCATTGTGTAGTAAGAATAATGTTATTTAATACAGCTATTTTTCTTTGTGTGTGTAATGTCAGGCTGGTTTCTAGCCATTTGGTGTATTTTATGAGCTGTAAGTAAAACTACACCCCCCAAAAACAAATGAGCTAAAGCTAAACTATTTCATTTTTCCTTTGTAACAACTTCTGTCTCCACTTGAAATGAAATTAACTGAGTAAGTTGGAGACCATGCGTCTTCATATTATGAGAAGTTGTTCTTTGTGCTCAGTTGCTTCAGCCATGTCCAACTCTATGACCCTCATGGACTGTAGCCCACCAGTCTCCTCTGTCCATGGGGATCCTCCAGGCAAGAATAGTGGAGTGGGTTGCCATTTCCTTCTCTAGACCTTCCCACCCCAAGGAAAGAACTCAGGTTTCCTGCATTGGCAGGCAGATTCTTTACCGCCTGAGCCAAAACAGTAAACTTCTCAGCAATGAAAGAAGGGATCTTAAGGCCTCAATTAGGCTCTGCCCTAATTGGTTTGTTTATTTGAGCCAGGTACACTGCTTTTCATAATGAGCTCTAAATAAGTCTGTGATAGTCGGCATTTATGTTCAAGTCCCAGGTGTAAAAATAGATTCCTCTGTTTTCCTTAGGTAGTACGGAACTAGAACAATTTTCTTGAGTTTTGGGACAGCCATACCCTCATGCAGTGTCGTTGACTTGCCAGGTCCATCATGTCACAAAGTACCATTGCCCGGTAACATCAGCATTTTCCCACATTATGAAGCATCCTTGGACAGCGCAAAGGCTGTGTGTCAGTGCGTTCAATAACCGAATCATAGTCCAGTTCTTGAAATGCATCAACTGCCCACCTATCATGGGAGGACTTGTGGGTGAAGCCACTGACCAGCAGAGAAGAGGGCCCAGGAGTCCCAGGTCCCTGGCTTGCTGATGATGGAGAAATTGCCACCAGAAAGTGGAAGATGCAGTGATCCGGGGCAAAGTGTGGAATGAAAAGCAGGCAGAGCTTTTGGTGACTGCCCTGTCTGTCAAGTCTTCCTCAGGGGTGGTGACAGGCCAGGGGGAGCCATGGGCGAGGTGACGGGGCTGCCCAAAATGTAGAGAGGAGAGGAGAAGCCACTAGCCCACAAACCTAGAGATCTGAGCCACATCTTCCCTGATCTTCCTCTGCTTTCACGTGGGAACGGGTAGGGTTTTGCAACCTGATTCACAGTTCAGATAATTCAGGTGCTGAATTTATGTTACATAAGGTGGAAAACAGAACAGAACTAGATAACACTGACGAGTCAGAACAGAACCTGAATACAACACTCCGAGTGGCGTAACCAAATTCTCCACCCCCAGCTAAACATCATAAATAAAACCACCAGAGCCATCACATAAATCAAAGAGAAATCTGGCTTTGTGGAGTTCAAAATAAACACAGCGAAGCCAAGCCCTGCTGCCCCCTCGCCCCCACCCCCACAGGGAGCTGGGGCCCCGTCCACACAAGCACAGAGGCTCCCAGGTGCCCAGGCTGGGGTGGCTGTCCAGATGGTGCTGGGGGAGCTATGCTTCCACCCTGCCCCAGAAATCCTGCGTCTCTCACTCACCTCTGGGCTCTCATATAGTAGAACATCTTGTATCCATGCATCGACTGAGGGTCCATACAGAGTTACTAACTTGGGCACTGGGCTAAAGCTGATGAGAAATCTAGACAAAATCTGAGAAAACAAACTAGAGATGCATATAGCTCTCTGAGGTGTATATGGTTAGCTTATTTTCAGCTGAATTCTTGTGCTTTTTGAATGATTGTGTGTGTTTAGAAAAGATTCCCCCCTGCTGTCTTTGTAAGGAGAGGGGCAGCAAAGGCATCGAAATCTGTATATGAAAATAAAGAGATGCTAGGTTAGGGCATGATGTGATCTGACATGAATGAAATACACAATGTCTATGTGCAGAGAGGAACCACCTCAGAGTGCCATGTGTCAGCCAGAGATATTAGCACAGACAAAATAAACCTCTCCAATGTCAGGTTCACGTGTCCAAGTCAGGGCCGCCCTGGCTGTCCTCCGGCCTTCACAAAACCACATGAGATCAAGAGGGACCACGCATCTGAAAGCCTTTTGAGGATTATAGCATGTTACACAAGTGTGGAGATTTAAGCATGACCGTGGACTTGGCACTGTTGAACTTGGTGGCCCAGAGCACTGTTTGGTTTTGGCTCAGCCTGCCCTGGAGACCTGAACTTCAGATTGCTGGAAGGTGGTGTGTGCAGCCAAGCCTGCAAGGCTCGTCACTCTGACACGTACACCGGAAACCATGACAACGGAGACATACCCTCTACAGCTGGAACTTCACAGCCACAGGGCAGCACTGCAGTGGCTATCTGGTCAAACCACCTGTTTCACTGATCGCAATGATCTGTTCTAAAAACTAGGCTGTTTGGATATTTTACACATAAAACGAACAAAGCTAGTAGAGGTGATGGAATTCCAGTTGAGCTGTTTCAAATCCTAAAAGATGATGCTGTGAAAGTGTTGCATTCAATATGCCAGCCAATCTGGAAGACTCAGCAGTGGCCACAGGACAGGGAAAGGTCAGTTTTCCTTCCAATCCCAAAGAAAGGCAATGCCAAAGAATGTGCTTGTTCACATGCTACCGCACAATTGCACTCATCTCACGCTAGCAGAGTAATTCCCAAAATTCTCCAAGCCAGGCTTCATAAGTACGTGAACTGTGAACTTCCAGATGTTCAAGCTGGATTTAGAAAAGGCAGAGGAACCAGAGATCAAATTGCCAACATTCGCTGGATCATTGCAAAAGCAAGAAAGTTCCAGAAAAACATCTGCTTTTGCTTTATTGACTATGCCAAAGCCTTTGACTGTGTGGATCACAACAAACTGTGGATAATTCTTAAAGAGATGGAATACCAGACCACCTGACCTGCCTCCTGAGAAATCTGTATGCAGGTCAAGAAGCAACAGTTAGAACTGGACATGGAACAACAGATTGGTTTCAAATTGGGAAAGGAGTACGTCAAGGATGTATATTGTCACCCTGCTTATTTATCTTATAT
Organism: Cervus elaphus; assembly: GCF_910594005.1. Classification (NCBI taxonomy): domain Eukaryota; kingdom Metazoa; phylum Chordata; class Mammalia; order Artiodactyla; family Cervidae; genus Cervus; species Cervus elaphus. Next base: position 45,090,814 of record NC_057841.1, read on the forward strand.
GCAGAGTACATCATGTGAAATGCCAGGCTGGATGAAGCACAAGCTGGAATCAAGATTTCCAGGAGAAATATCAATAACCCCAGATATGCAGATGACACCACCCTTATGGCAGAAAGCAAAGAAGAACTAAAGAGTCTCTTGATAAAAATGAAAGAGGAGAGTGAAAAAGTTGGCTTAAAACTCAACATTCAGAAAACTAAGATCATGATGTTTGGTCCCATCACTTCACAGCAAACAGATGGGGAAACAATGGAAACAGTGACAGACTTTATTTTCTTGGGGGCTCTAAAATCACTGCGGATGGTGACTGTAACCATGAAATTAAAAGACGCTTGCTCCTTGGAAGAAAATCTATGGCCAACTTAGACAGCATATTAAAAAGCAGAGACATTGTTTTACCAACAAAGGTCCATCTAGTCAAAGCTATGGTTTTCCCAGTAGTCATGTATGGATGTGAGAATTGGAGTATAAAGAAAGCTGAGCACTGAAGAATTGATGATTTTGAACTGTGGTGTTGGAGAAGACTCTTGAGAGTCCCTTGGACTGCAAGGAGATCGAACCTGTAAATCCTATAGGAAATCAGTCCTGAATATTCATTGGAAGGACTGACGCTGAAGCTGAAACTCCAACACTTTGGCCACCTGATGGGAAGAACCGACTCATCAGAAAAGACCCTGATGTTGGGAGAGGTTGAAGGAAGCAAGAGAAGGGGACAACAGAGGATGAGCTGGTTGGATGGCATCACCGAAGGGATGGACATGAGTTTGAATAGGCTCCGGAAGTTGGTGATGGACAGGGAAGCCTGGCATAATGAAGTCCATGAGGTCACAAAGAGTCAGACATGACTGAGCTACTGACCTGACACATAAAACAGTGAACTGCAGACACAAGTACCCAGATATCAACTGCAATAAATGTCCAGATAACCTGGCTAGCAGCCCCTTTGAGTCTGAATATCTCAGAACAACATGGAAATCAATTTTCTACTTCTGAGAGGTAAACAACATTTATTTATTTTTTTACAGTACAGCCTTAGAGCTGAATGACTTTGCTGTTGACCCAGATGATAAAGAATCTGCCTGCAATACAGGAGACCCAGGCTCCATTCCTGGGTGGGGAAGATCCCCTGGAGAAGGGAATGGCTACCCACGCCAGTATTCTTGCCTGGAGACTCCCGTGGACAGAAGATCCTGGAGGGCTACCGTCCATGGGGTTGCAAAGAGTTGGACATAACTGAGCAACTAACATTTTAGAGCTGAAAACAGCACCTTCCTGGGGGTTAGAAAACCTACTGCTTCTACCCTCCAAAAGTTGTGTGATTTCTAGGCAAACTATTGAATCTCTCTGGCCTTTGTTTTCCCCTCTGTAAAAAGAGATTAGTAATAGCTGAAGTATTTAAATCAAAGATAAACAATATTGAATGTGATGTTACGATGATGTAACCAGATGGGAGAAGGCCATCCAGATGTCCGGTTGAAGTGAAACATAATTTGGTTTCATATAATCAAAATGTACACAGTGAAATAAAGAAACGAAGTTATTGCACAACTTTAGTATATCCTTAATTATAATAGCAGTCATCTTATAGTTTAGTCTTTTAACACAGTGTTTCTCAAACTTTTCCTCATTGTTGCCCCCTGAGAACTGCTTTGGAGAAGGCAATGGCACCCCACTCCAGTACCCTTGCCTGGAAAATCCCATGGACAGAGGAGCCTGGTAGGCTGCAGTCCATGGGGTCGCTAAGAGTCGGACTCGACTGAGTGACTTCACTTTCACTTTTCACTTTGATGCATTGGAGAAGGAAATGGCAACCCACTCTAGTGTTCTTGCCTGGAGAATCCCAGGGACAGAGGAGCCTGGTGGGCTGCTGTCTCTGGGGTCACACCAAGTCAGACACGACTGAAGCAACTTAGCAGCAGCAACAGGGAACTGCTTTAGACATTTCTTCTTAATTTCTCCCCCATTAAGTTGTAGTTAACATGGGTACACATTTCACCCTTTGGAGGGCCACAGATTATTGTAGTAGCTGCGTCTTTTTCACACCGTCCCCCACCAAATGCAATCTGGGATGGGGGGTGCAGTACAGTTGCACCAGGTGGCCCAGTGGCAGGGCTCAGTGTCGGTGGGTTATTTTTAGGGCACGCTTACAGAGTGCTGGACCATGTGCAGGCCCATAATCTTATTCCTCCCATCTCACAGCTGTGTTAAATAGCTTGCCTGAGGCCCCAGAGCCGAGGGATCTGAGCCTGGAGACTCTGGCCCCCTTAGTCAAGCGCCATCCTGCCTCTCATTTGTCAAGCTTGTCTGAACGTTGCTACGAGTGCACTGACAACCTAGCGCATGCTGGGGTTGACTGCCAAAGCTTCTGTGTTCTCCTCCTGCTTCTGTCGCCGTGTCCTGTGGTGGCCAAGGGTCGTGTTGTCCTCATAAAGACTCTTTCTTGATGCTCTGATCTTATCCAGCCTCATCAACCAGCACAACAAACGCCCATTATGGAAAGTCTTGCGAAGGAGCCAGGGGAGGAGATGTAACATAATACCCAATTTTCTTCCTTTCCTCAAAGAGCCAGATGATCGAGTGGAGCAGATAAAGCAATTCGCATCCAGCCAGCCCTACAGGAAAGCATGTTATAAGAGGATGTGAAAGTACGACAGAAATGCTACTCAAGTCCTGTATTGCCTCATGCCCCTGGGGGATCTTCTATTTTCTTTCAGTGGGTAGGGCTTCAGTTTGTCAGCAGCTCCCAGACAAATTTGTGACATAGGGTGAAGAGACGGTTAGACTGAATCAGCCTTATCCATGTCTGCCCCTGTTTTCAGATGCTCGAGTGCCAAGTCGCTTCAGTCATTTTGGACTCTTTGCAGCTCTATGGACTCTAGCCCACCAGGCTCCTCTGTCCAAGGGATTCTCCAAGCAAGAACGCTGGAGTTGGTTGCCATTTCCTCCTCCAGGGGATCTTCCTGACTCAGGGATTGAACCTGTGTCCTCTTATGTCTCCTGCATTGGCAGGCGGGTTCTTTAAGGCTAGCACCACCACTTGGCAATTGATTAACACATGCTAACGGATGGATGGGTGGGTGGGTGGATGAAGGAACGGTTGCTAAGCTCACAAACATTTGAATGTTTTCTCTGACAACTATGAATGTAGAATGGAAAGTAAACTTTAACTTCTTAAGCTCAGAAGACTGCTGTTCAGAGATGCATCTAAACAGAGATGCATTTCAAAATAGAGTTTGCTCTAATTAACATGTCTTAAAGATACAGCCCAGAAGGCCATCCCTTTCTAAGGACTCTTCAGAATAATTTTATTAGCTCTGCCTCTGAGGAAGATGTGTAGGATTTTTCAAGTTTTTTGTCTTTACCAGTGAAGCTCTGCTGTGGGTGAAATACTGGAAACACTGGCTCAGGTGATCAAAGCGGTAGGGAGGTGACCCAGCTCCGTTTCTGTCCTCTGGGCTCTTACGTACCGAGGAATCACCATGGTGTCATGGGCTTGGCATTGACATCTAATAGCAAATTATGAGAGAAGTCTATTCCTGGAGACCTTGCCCATCCTCTGAGGATGTGAGATGATGCTCTCCACCACATTCACGGTCAGACAGATGCTTTAATTCCTCTGACTCTTCTTTTTAAAAAAAAAAAATTATTTATTTGGCTGCATCAGATCTCAGTTGGGACATGTGGGATCTTCATTGCAGTGCAGGTTCTCTAGTTGTGATGTGCCTCTGGCCTGTGGGATCTTAGCTCCAATGGAACGCTGGGGAAGTCCCCCTCTGATCCTTCTTAAAACTGTCATTTTCTTCAAGAACTGAAAGGCCTGGGATCTTAGAAATTCCAAATGATTTGCAGGATCGCATGCCTTTAGGTCAATTTCACAGACATTAGGAAACCAAATTGTGGCCAAAGCTTCAAAGGATTTTGGTCCTTGCGTTTCCCAAGATAATGCAAGTGACACTGAGCTGCTCTCTGCTCCCTAAGATAGGAGACACCTTCTGAGAAAATCCAGCCAAGGTGACCATCCAAACTCTGTGCCCAGCACAGTCCATCCCTGAAAACCTGCTCATGATCCAGGGTTACTGGGGGAGAGCAAAGGTCTGGTTTTCAAAGACTGAGCCAGCTACAGAGGCTCCAAGGATCTTCAATGCTCGTGGGAAAGGACCTCTTGGTAAACATGTGAGCGGCCTTGTGAGTGGGTGACTGAACAGTCACGGGTTCCAAGTGCACCTCTGAACTGGAGCAGCCGCTTTGTGTTTCTTCTTCCCCATCAACATGACAAAAGTTATTTATGAGTAGCTCCAAATAGTCTAACATGCTTGCTGATTGATGCTGCTAAGGGCATCTTGTCCAGCTCTGCCTGCCTGGAATTCTCCCAACACCCCAGGACCTGCTCAAGACTTGGTCCTTATAAGTGCCCAGGGAAGTTTCTTGTGCTGGTTTCAGGGGGCCAGCTTCTGAGGTGCAGCCCATAGTCACCTTATTACCTGCCTGGAAATGCCTCCCTTCCAATTCTGTGACTCTAATCATCTATCCGCATGTAACCACTCTAAGACAAACAAACCATTTGTTTGTTTGTTTATCACTGTTCTCTTCCAGAAGTGAGTACACTAATATCAACTGCAAAAAATAATGTAGAAAATGAGCCCTATACAGAGAACACTCTATCTTTCTAGACCAGCGCAAGGTGGTGAGGGAATTTCTGGGAGCAGCAACTCTGGCTGGATGTTGAGGGTTGAGCATTTTAAGTGATGACATCACATGTGGAAAATAAACTGGCAAAACAGATTTGAAACTGGTGACATCACTCTGGCTCTGTTTCTACCACACCAGTAAGACCAGTTGGAAAGACAAAAATGGTATCAACTTGATGGTTATGATGACACTAAATCATGGCTGACCTGTTGGCTTTCTTCTCCTTTTAAATGACAGGATCAAATAATCATTTATGAAAATTATCACCTAATTGTTCTGCTAACATGCGATGAATGACCTTCACATTTCAATGACCAGTTGCTTGTACATAAACACATCATCCTACACACTCTCTCGTGTCATTTGCTTGCTTCAAATGTTTCCTGATAGACTAAAAGGCATCCAGTGACAAAAGGCATAGAGAAGCGAGACACCTTCCAGTATGTATTGTTGGTGACAAGGCTAAGTCCTGTTTAAGCAGTCAAATATGCTGTTTATATCATTCCCAACTGCCCAACATTCATGAGGAAATCAAGTTCCTGCTTTAAACCCTATTGACCCATGGGCAACATTCAAATCTCACAGGTCATAATTGACTACCCAAACCTAGAAACAGACACAAGCAAGGGATGGAGAAGAGTTGGTCCAGAGAGAGATGCTGCAATGCAAGCTCAACTCAGCTATGTTCCTGCTCCAGGGTTTTATGACACAACTGTCCCTTCTTTCACACATGACAGTCTATTCATCTCCAGATTTGCAAACATAGGCACATAACCCTTACCACATCTTCGTGAGGTAGGCAGATGGTGCCTGTTATGATCCCTCAAACTAAAGATGAAAGATGATAGTGATGGTGATAAAAATTAAAGAACATCAAACAGTATCAGCACCATCACATCAAAAAACCTATGGCTTTCTCAGGAAAAAAAAAAATGGAAACTGTCACACGTGTCCTCATCTGTTTTACCAAGTTTTACGCAGATGCTAAAGTCCAACTAGTGCTGAGAGTCTATAACACAAAGAGTTGAATTATTGATGCTACTTTGTTCAAAGGGGCAGAAAACTCATGGAAGTCACGCCTTCTGTTATAAGTGTTTTATTTATGAAAAACACCAGCAGAGTCCAGAATGTCCTCCTGATTCCATGTGGTCCCTGCTTTTCCTCAGCCACTGTGAGGTGACACTCAGCCTCCTTTACTGACAAACCTCCTCCTGAGCGCCCGGTAGCCTTGGAGGAGCTCAGAAGAGAACTCCAGGCCTACCAGAGTGAGGCCTCAAGTCCGCCAACAAGGCAGCTGCCTTGACCAAAAGCAGCGCCTGGCTGTCCCTGCCTTTGGGTCTTCAAAGCCAAGGAAAAACTGAACAAACTCCCAAGACCCACAGACCTTAAACAGAACCAAGCTTTGGGCCGGGAGGAAGGGGAGATAGGGGAAGGAGACCGTCAGGGAGTGTGCCCCTGAAATTCTTCCTCTGTCCCCACAAGTCCTTGTCTCCTGGAAGGAGACTGGAAGGGGTGTCTGCACCCCTCCCTGCGCCTGCTCGTGAACCCCCCGGGGGGGGGGGGCGGGGAGGCGCTCAGCATCCCCACCGGGGTCGGGGGAGCCTTTTCTCCCTTCTGCCACCTCTCCTCTCCTTTCCCTCAGTCGCACACACACCTCAAGCTTGGCACGAGGACCTCTCTTCGAACCCACTGCAGACCCTGGCCTTGCAGCGCCCCACTCTTTGTCCCCACACTTGCACAAGTGGGGAATCCTCCCGGGTGAGAGGAGGGAAGACACCGGTCCAGAGCTGCCCGGAGTGGGGCGGGCAGGGAGGGGGAGGAACATGCGTTCCCCCTTTCGGGAGGGGGGCCCGGGCCTAGAGCTGTGAAACCCTCGCAGGAGAACCTGTCCTAGAGTAGGAGTCGAGGGAAGGGGGGCGGACTTGGGGGAGGAGAGGGGATGAGGTTTGAGAGGAGGGGCGCGACAGGGTCGCGGGATAAGAGGAGGGAGACGATGTGGGGAGAGCCGGAGGCACAGGGGGAGGGGAAGGGAGCGAAGGGGCGGCGATGCGGCGGAGCAGGGCCGGAGAAGCCCAGCGCGCCCTTCCAGTCCCCCAAAGGGTCGGGAGGCTCCCCGCCCCCTCTAAGGCCCCGCCCTATCGCCCCGCCCCATTCAGCCTCTGGCAATCGCCCCGCCCCGTCCAGGCCCCGCCCGGTTCTCGCCACGCCCCTCAATGCCCCGCCCAATTCAGCCCCTTCCAATCGCCCCGCCCCGTTCAGGCCCCGCCCCCAACCCGCCCCGCCCCTGGCCCTTTCCAGGCCCGGCCCGGCCCCGCCCCGTCCTCGCCCCGCCCCCTCCACGCCCCGCCTTGCCTCTTCCCGCGGCGGCGCCCTGGAAATATGAAGAGGCACAGCAGCGGCGGCCAGTGCAGCTCGGAGTGGCGGCGGCGGCCGGGCGGGCGCGAGGCGGCCGGGCGCGCAGGGCCGGGCACGGGGCGGGAGGCCGGGAGCGGAGGGGCCAGGCCGGGCATGGGGCGCGCGGCGGCCGCCTGAAGCGTGCCTGGCCCTGTCCCCGTGCCGCCGGGCCGCGCCGCCCGGGCTGCGGGCGGGTCCCGGGGAGCTGGGTCCCCGGACGGCGAGCGGTGCGGCGCGCGCGGGCGGTCCCGGAGGAGGCCCGGAGATGTCCTGTGTGCGCCGCCTCCTGCTCACATCCCTGTTCCCGGCCCTCCTGCTTCACGGTGAGTCCGAGGAGGGGGGGTGGGGACTGGAGCCGAGGGTGTATCGGCGGAGACTCCGCAGAACAGAGGTGACCCCACGGCCAGGCACAACCCCTCTCCTGGGCGCCCTGGAAGAGGCTCGCGTTCCCGGGCGTCGGTAGCGCTCTCTCTGGAAGGGCGCGCGCTCACAGACTTTCTGTCCAGGTCCCACGACACTTGTGTCCACTTTGCGGGGCTTCGGACTACAGGCCGTCAAGGACCAGCAGGCTGTGCGCCCTTCACAGAGTGTCAGAGCGCAGGGGACTCGCGCTGAGCTCCAGGCTTAGGGGGGACCGTGCCCAGAGGACTGTGATCTTGCGCGCCCCTTGGAGAAGGAGTGTCTTGCGGGGCTGGGGAGAGGTCTGTCCCAGGTGGACCGGTAGGTTCTCTGGAGGCACTTTCAGGGAGCAGGGTCCTCGCAGCAGCAGAGGGTCAGTAATTAAAACTAGTCCCCTAAGTTCTCCGGGACCTGAGCTTGCTTCTCTCCTGCTCTCTGTGGGTTTTGTTTCTGCTTCATGTGTCACATGTTCTCAGCGGCCCCAGTAAATCCCCAGCTAGAGAGCAGCAGGCTTTACAAGTGCTCCAGGAATCGCAGTGAAGAAAGTAAGACAGCATTGCTCTGGGCTGGGAAGGCGGACTTGTGGGGCTGGGTGGCGGCAGCACATGTGCTGATCCAGATGTCCTGGGCCAGCTTTCCCTACAGGTGAACTCCTGGCCCTTTAGTGGAGTGTCCACCAGGAGCAGAGATCTGTCTCTACACCCACCATGACCTCTGCATGTTACATCAGCAGGTCAGCACCCTCACGGCCTCTAGGTTTCTGATCCAGCTTCAGAAGGCGATCAGGTAGTGACCCCTTAGACCATCTAGGAGAGGGTGGGGCAGCACCCTGGGAGCCATGAGCGACTGTTTTCTCTGTCGTTCTGCTCAGGCGGGTGGCGTGGGCAGCACAGCTCCCAAGGGCCCTGTGAACCAGTTGGGCTGGGCCAGACCTGCCGGACGGCCAAGGTGTACCCAGAACCCCAGCAATCCCAGACTTTAAAAGTCAGGTTGGAAGACTCGCAGTTCGAGGGCCAGAGAAAGAGAGAAGGTGTAATTACAGGGTTGCGCTCCTCGGCCCATCTGCTTGGAATTACAGAGCAGTCTTCATCTTTGGCTGAAACATGAAACAAATCAGAGCCCATGGGCAGATCAAACGGCAGCTGCCACCCACACCAGAAACGAGAGGCAGAGAGAGAGGACGAAGGGGAGAGTGTCCCCTAAAAAACCTCTCATCGTAGTTGAAGGAAAACGGGCATATGGGCGAATGCCTTTAAAGTGAAAAAAGTACTTGAAATTTGCATGAACAGATTTTTTTTTTTTTTTTGCACAAAGCCATTTGCCTTTTGGACTACAAAAGCCATCCTCAGAGACACGGCCTTGGCCAACCCGTCCTGAGTTTTTCCCCCTTGTTTGGAGGGGTGGAAGTTGTAACCACACTTCCTGCACCACAGTGCAAGCTGCGATAGTGCCAATGGATAAGGAGAGCCCAAGTGCAGCCTCACTGTGGCTTGAATCTAGCCCCAGATCTCCGGACTCCAGCCGAAGTCAACCTGAACCCCCTGGGGTCTGGGCTTACCCAGACCCACAGTGTGCCGGGAGAGAGTCAGGAAGGGGGAGTAAGCCAGTGGGGCCAGCTCCTGTGCATGTGTGCACGTGTGTGCACGTGTGTGTGCAGGCATACATATGATGAAAGGATGTAAGATTAAAAAAAACAAAGTTTGCCAAGTTTAAGGGGATGATGAGGATAATCCTACAAAAAGTCATCCCATTTCAAAGTGAACCTCCTGTGGCAAAATTATGCACACTGATGTTGCCCACAGACCAGCTACGCTTGTGGGGGCACAAAGGAGAAAGTGAGGGAGTGGTCTTTCTGGGTATAAATCTCTGTTATCTCAGAGAAACTTGCTTGTTACGATGCCTTAGGGAAGTGTAGAGCACCAGGAAAGAATTGAGTATTCTCCCTTTCGCCTTTTTCTGACCTATTTTTACTTACTTGAAGTAGTTTTAACAAAATATGGGCATTAATCCATCTAACCCAAGGGAGTGGCTTGCGAGTGTGTCCTACTCTGTAGTTAGGGGTCTTGCAAGTATTTAAAGATCCTGTAGTAACAGATGGAGCTTGATCATTTGTCTTAAGAGAAGTCATCAGTCTGAAGGAAATTGCCTGCACTCTTTTAGAATGGCTTAATGATTTTTTCCTTGATATTGGAAAAGATCCTGATGCTGGGAAATATTGAGGGCAAGAGAACAAGGGGGTGGCAGAGGATGAGATGGTTAGATAGCATCACTGACTCATGGATAGCATCACAAACTCAATGAGTTTGAGCAAACCCTGGGAGATAGTGGAGGACAGGGAAGCCTGGTGTGCTGCAGTCCATAGGGTCACAAAGAGCTGGACATGACTGAGTGACTGAACAGCAAAAACAACCTTAGGATGCCATTTGTTTATTTATTAATATGGTAGCAATTAGTAGATTAAAACATATTTTCTATGGTGATGCATGTACTTGGGGCCAACTTTGATTAATTTAGTTCCTGACATCATTTATAGATTATTTGTTCCACCAAGAAGTCTCATTAATAAGATTGCGGAGTGCACAAGACCTTCAGGAAGATTCCAGGTGAAGTCGCTGGAGAAACTATTGTGTTTGGCATCTGATCTTTGTTCAGTTTGGGGGTTACTTTTATTTCAACTCAGGCAAGTCATAAATCACCCCTAGATCCTATTGGTGAGTAAATTAGGGTCTGGCAAGACAGGAGTCTTTTGTTTATTTTAGCTTTTTTTTTAAAAAACTGTAAATGTGGTGAGAGACCCAAGTTCAAAATGTGACAATGAGAAAGCATGTGTGTCAGTTTTACCTTCCTCTCCTTCACCTCCTGAGAACAATTGCGTTTCTTAGTCCAAATAAAGCCGGTTGAATGTCGTGAAGGTCTGCAGCTGAGGGATGTCCCTTATTGCTGTTTTCTTTGCTTCAATGAAAAGTCACAAAAGTCATCCGGCTCCAGAACACAGATTAACACAAGGCGTTTCAGAATAAGTGGTGCTATCATATGCCCCGAGTGCTGATTCTCTCTGCTGATGGAAACGAAACGTTTGGGATAAAGTTTTGGAGCCGATGTTGGGGAGATGGTCTTCTCAACACCGTTTACTTTGTAGCATTCATTGACTTTTCTGAAATGGGAAGACACTTTTGAGCTATTCTCTTTCACTCCAGTGTAGTCTCTTAAAGTTGGAAAAAAAAAAAAAAAAACAACGCAACAACCCAAACTGTGTGGATTACCAAAAGATTGCTTAACCAACAGAATGCAAGGAAACATTGCAATAGGGTAAAATAGGATCTTTGAAATACGATTTTTATTGAAGGCAGTTCTTGTGACCAAAAAAACATTGCCTTTCCTGTACCTTTTCCCCCTTAGTCATAAAATATAATCTTGAAAAGAAATAGGACTCAGCTGCTCATAGCAGGGAGCAAGGGTCGTAGGCAGATGGTAAATATTCTTTTGTGGAAGAAACTGACCGGCCTCGAGCATGTGGCTGAGCTGACTCGTTGTAGCTGTGTTCCTTCTTTTTCTCCCTAAGTAAGTAGAGAGCTCAACACCAGTGGGAGACAGGGCTGTGCACATGCACATCGGTAAGGGCAGACTGATGACAGCCTGGTAGAATCGCCCGAAGGGAAGTGTAAAACATTTGGGACTAGAAATGTGACAAGGTACATTGGTGATTGTGAGCATCTGCTGGAAGCTTACGTGGCGTGAGTGTCTTTAGGAGCCTCTGTGTGGGGTGGAAGTGATCCTGGGGAAAAGCTCAGGAGAAAGTCTGCCACCGTCCCAGGCGGAGCGCCTGCTGTGTCCTGACGTTGTGTGCACAGGCTGTTTGGTTCTTCTCACTTTGGGAATAAAATTATTTTGGAAAGTCGTGTAACCGGAGGAAGCTCGGTCAGAGAAAGGATGTGAAGTCACCCTGCAGTGACTGAGGGTCTCCTGTTCTCAAAGGGTTTTCTAGCCTCCTTCCTTCAGCCATTCAGTCACCAGGTCTGTCTACCAGGGCCTCCTGGTGCCTGTGTCCCTGCCAGCTGGGGACCAGGCTGGGAGGAGGGGCGGCCCCTTCCTGAAGATTCCTGAGAACACCTGGGGAAGGGCAGAGCTTACGGAGAGCCCAGAGCCAGGAGCTTGGCACGCTGCCCTGACTGCAGTGTTTCTCCCTTCTGGGAGTCCCACACTCCACACACTCACACACCGCACACATAGACACACCATATACACACACACCATAACATATATACTCACACACCATAACATACACACATAACACACACACACACCCCACGTACACACACCATACACATGTACGTACATACACCATACATATACCACATATACACACGCCACATACACATACAACATACACACACACACACATACACACTCACACACCATACATATAGACACACACACCATGAACACACCATGCACATATACATAGCATGTATACACACACCATACACCACATACACACACATACTATACATACACCATGTACACACACACCACACACATATATATCATACACATATATACATGTGCCACAGACATGTTCACACTCATACCATACATACACCACATATACACACACTATACACAAACACATACATACCACACACACACCATACACATAGGTACCACACACATGTACACACCACATACATACATACCATGAAGACCCCACGCCCGCACACACAATGCCCAAACACCACACACACACATCTTGCACATACACACACATACCACGCACACACACACCACACATACACACACAACACACCTCATGCACACAACATACACACAGACACACACCATACACATAGTCACACACACACATGACTGTGAAGAGCAGGCTGTGGTGGCAGCGATCAGCTCCAGGCCCAGCGGCAAGAACTGCCATCTGTGATTCAACCCCAGCGTCTGGCCCGGACACCGAGGCCTTAGAAGAAAACGACTTAGAGAATTACCTCGTTTTCATCTGAAGTTAAATGAAAGCAGGACTTTGAAATCTTGACTTTATTGTGTTTCTCATAAAGGGAAAATGCTTTCAGATAAGAAAGTTTAAAGACTGGCAAAAGCAACGCTCTCAGCTTTGATCTCCAGAGACGTGGAAATAAAAACAAGAGCATGGTGAGTGTAGGTGCCCCTCTGGAGTGAGCTCCAGCTTTTGTTCCAAAACATGGCAGCCGTGTGGGCGGTGGAGCAGCCTGCCGACCTCACGGCCCACTCACCGTCTCGAGGGCCCCCTTCATGGGCCGGGCGATGTCTTGGTAGAGTGATCACTTGCATGTCCCCTGTTGTCCCGTCGTCTCTCCATGGATCTGTCTGCATCACAACAACTCCACCCAGAGAGGCGTCCTTGCTCTTGGGCAGGAGGGATGCAGGTCACGTTGCATCCAGGACACAAAGGTGCATGGTGAGCAGGGATGGGTCTTTCAGAGACCTGTTGCCCTCCGAAACCACCTTTGTGCATGTCTTGATGTTATACTTACTTGGCTGTTTTGATATTATTTTTTTAAAGCATTAACACACCTTTGCAGTGACTACCCAGGTCAGAGGTGAGTTCAGTCCCAAGTGTCCAAGCGTGCCTGGAAGTGTTTCCTTCCCAACTGATTTCTTACTTTATTGTGTGGAGTGGTGGTGTGGAGTCTAGATGGGCAGGTGAGAAGCTGCAGAGCATGTCGAGGGGACTCAGATTTTTTAAATGTTACTGAGAACTTGGGGACGTGGCCACATACCATATTTCTCCCCCATGTTTCCCTTCACATGTCAGTGATGGGGTTGGCCTCGTATAATACAACCTTGCACCCAGTAGGCCTGCAGCCACCTGCTGAGGGGTGAAGATTGGCTCTGAGTCACTACTCTGTCCCCCACCCCCACCCACCCTTCACCTTCTGTCTGATCCTGTCGGTGGCCTGGCTCACTCTTCAAGAACAGCATGGGTTCAGGGATCAATGTAGGTGATGGAGAAATACTGCGTTTGTCCTTGTGAAGCCAGTGTTCAGGGATGCTCACTGTGAGCAGAGCCTGGCGACCAGGAGGATGTAAACAGTCACCTGGCCCCATGGGCCTTGAACTTAGGGCACAAAACCCTGGGTAAATGGTTAATCCTGTGTCTCCTCTCGTTTGGGGAAATCTGGTCTTTTATTTGCTATCTCTGGGAGTTTTCACTGTCTGAACAGTAGACTGTCAGTCATGGTAGAAGTAAAGGTCATTCTGGAGTCATTTAGGATTTCTGTTGTGAGTAATTTTGCCCGTGGGAATGAGTCGCTCTTGCACACACACATGCATGCACATACCCATGCAGAGTGAACCCATGTGTTCACTCTGGAGGGTGAACACACCCTCTAGAGCCCCAGGAACTCATGTAGTTCTCTGCAAGAGGTCACCTATGAAGTTGTCCCTTGAGCCTTCAGGAATTAGTTTGTTTTCAGCAAGAGAACAGTCTCCTTCCAGGGTCCATGTTTTCCTCCCTCCTGTAATTGAAAGAAGCTTCCTCTTTGTCATAACCATTTGATCCTGGCCCAGGCCTGAGACCTCAGATGTCAGAGACTGTTCTGTAGTGAAGTCACATTGATAGCCACTTCATCAGAGCCCCACTGGCTGGGCCGGCTGGGCGTGGCTGTATCAGGGCCTGGCTCTTCCTAGGACCCTTGACCTTGAAGACCGATTTTCCTCTGCTCCTTTCTGTTCATGTGCCTGACATTTGAGAAATGAGATAATATGTGAGTCAAGTGAATCTTCAAGTGTTTTGCAGATGGTAGTTACCATTCCTGTTCCTTTAATTTTTAATTTGTACTGGGGCACAAAGGCACCCGTTCGATGACTTGGCCAGAGTCACCGTGAAGCCTAGAAACAGCCCCTTTCTACCTGCGCTGGTGCCATTTAACCTTTGAGATGCTCTTTTCCTTGTAGTCATTTGCAACAAAACTTAACGAATGAGACCCGATGAGCTAGTCTTCTCAACTGACCAAAACGTCTAGACTCCTTAGTTCACCAAAACCATGGTGTTATTTGTGTGTGGACTCAAACATGTGTGTTTCCTCACTCATATGAGAAACACAGAGAGGGGGACCCTCTCGTGGCCTAAATAGGACTGTCACCTGCTCACCCATGACCGCTGCATCCAGAGCACCACCCACAGGCACTGCTGTTCCTAACAGTGACATCACCGTGCACCGCCTTAAGAACCTGAAAGACCATCATGTCAACTGCACTCAATGTTCAATGGCAGAATTGTCAACAACCAAATATGGCAATGGGGTTTCCCAGGTGGTGCTAGTGGTAAAAAGAACCCATCTGCTAACACAGGAGACTTAAGAGACTCAGGTTAGAATCCTGGGTTGGGAAGATCCCCTGGAGGAGGGAATGGCAACCCACTCCCAGTATTCTTGTCTGGGGAAACCCATGGACAAAGGAGCCTGGCGAGCTACAGTCCATAAGGTCGCAAATAGTTGGACATGGCTGAAGAGACTTACCATAGCACAGCACACAGTACAGCAAATATAGTGATTAGCCAATGCACTTCTGATTATACTGATAATCTAGTCAAGTGGAGGGTTTTAAAGTTATTATGTATGATAAGACATTTACTATTATAAATAATAAGTACACTCAGGTAGGAACTGTTATCACAGTCGCCACCTAGGAGTTGGATGTCGATTTAGGCTATTGAAGATGGGTGAAAGTGGACCCTTAAGTATTTTGCAAGAGTTTGTTTCCAGACTTAGTGCTGCGTTAGTAATACTCCTGCTCTCCTCTCTCTGTCTTTCTCTCCCTCCTTTCATTTTTAAATACCTTCTTGGTGAGACCTCTTCCTACCACATGCCAGAGATGGTTTGTGCCTCTCCAGAACCACAGAGAAGATTTACTGCTTGTTGAAAGCAATTCCCTTCTCTCATCTTTCTCACGTATTCAGGAAAAAACGATACACTGAGCCATGGCAGAAGCTTCATAATTGATCCTCCTGCTGCTCATCCCTCCAAAAAAGGGAAAAGCAGTCTTTCCCAAATGGAATCCTTATCCTGTGTTAGTTTGCTTAAAAGCTTTGGGTTCCTCTTCCGTGTTCCAGCCCACTCCATGCTCAAGATGACATACACAGAGCTCCGTCCTTGGCCACCCGGGGATCTCTTCTCCATGAGACCTCTCCATCCTTCTTCCTTGTGTTGGGCGTGGGCTATAAACTGCCTGGACCATGTCCACTGTCTTCAGGAAACAGCGGCCCCTCCAGGAACCCCCCAAGGTTGAACTCAGAGGCTGCTCCCCCTCACGAACTCCTCCATAAATCCTGGGGTCTGGTTTCTTCCCCAACTGTAGGATGTGCCTATAGAGTGAATGCCTGGCCCTCTGGAGCCTTTCTGATGGTGTGAGTGAGTTGCTAGTTTCAGTCCCAGATTTGGAGCTGGCACAGTCCTGGCGATGTGAGAAAATGGGGCCCTGGGTTGGTCCTAAGACTGGTCTTGTAGGGTACCCCATGGCTGATCCTGGGAAGGGAGTCTTGGGGTATAAGGAGTGGGGAGTGGTCCACATGGCCTCCTCTACAGCTGAACTAGGTGCCTCACGTGGCCATTTCACTCCTAGTTGTTGACTGAATATTAGACTGAGCCTGGCTCAGACACTAAAGAATCCACCTGCAATGCAGAAGACCTGGATTTGATCCCTGCTTTGGGAAGATCCCCTGGAGAAGGAAATGGCTACTCACTCCTGTGTTCTTTTTTTTTTTTTTTTTTAATTGAAGGATAATTGCTTTACAGAATTTTGTTATATTCTGTCAAACTGCAACATGAATCAGCCATAGGTATACATATATCCCCTCTCTGTTGAACCTCCCTCCCATCTACCACCACATCCCGCCCCTCTAGGTTGATACAGAGCCCCTGTTTGAGTTTCCTGAGACATACAGCAAATTCCTGTTGGCTGCCTATTTTACAAGTGGTAATGTAAGTTTCCATGTTACTCTCTTCATACATCTCACCCTCTCCACCCCTCTCCCCATAAATCTGTTCTCTATGTCTGTTTCTTCATTGCGACACTCCAGTATTCTTGCCTGGAGAATCCCAGGGACAGAGGAGCCTGGCAGGCTACAGTCCATGGGATCGCAGAGTTGGACACAACTGACTAACACTTTTCATTTTCACATGGGACTGGCGTCCACGACTCACGCCAGGCGAGCTGGGTGAGTGTTGGCAATGCCCATCCAGAGCTGACCATTAGAGACAGCTTCTCCTGCCTGGTCCCACTTGACCCCTTCAGTTTTGCTCCCTAAGAACCATCAAGGTGATGGGTACTTTGAAGGAAAAAGATAAAAAGAGAATAAATTCCAGTCCCATTTCCCACCCTAAAGATTCATCCCCACCTGGTGAGTAGCCCTGTGTCCCAGGGAGGGGTTGTCTATCGAGGCCTCAATCCTGCTGGCCTCCTGGGCAACACCTCGCCTGGCCCCCGATGTGGCTCATTGTCCACCAGGAGCAGCAGCAAGATGGAGATCTGTCTCTAGAAGTCCTTTGCCTGCTCTCTAATGATGTGCAGTTGGTAGTTTGGGGATTTTATTTCTCTCTTCTCTGGTTAAAAAGCTGCCTGTGAGCTCTGTCCCTGGGTGGCCCCCGCCTCCTGCACAACCATGCAGGTCCCGAGCACCACGCTCTCTTCCCCCACCCCCGAACCTACCTCCTCCCCAGACCCGGTTACCATCCACACTGGTCCTCGGACGTCCAGCCCAGCGAGACCTTGAGCGTCTCTGTGTTGGAAAAACTCAGCTTCATTCTTCTTTGTGCTTCCAGCCCCTACGCTGCACAGAGTGGCAGCACGTGGGCACTGGTTACGGTGAGTAGAGCTTGTCACCGGCCTCGGGCCCCCACCCTCCTCTCCATCTGAGTCACCAATGAGTCAGCTGCTAGGAGCCCAGGCCTCTGGGCACCCTGTCCGTGCAGAGCTCAGAGCGCACCAGGTCAGGGGCCTCTCACTGTTATGGTAGCCGTTCTGTTAGTTAGGAAGGGCTTTCTCAGGGCCTCTAAGAGCCTGATCATCATTTAAAATAAAAGCATATGTGCATGCTAAGTCGTTTCAGCCTTGTCCTACTCTTGGCAACCCCATGGACTCCAGCCCACCAGCATCCTTGGGATTCTCCAGGCAAGAATACTGGAGCAGGTTACCATGCCCTCCTTCAGGGGATCTTCCTGACCCAGGGATCAAACCCACGTTTCCTGCAGCTCCTGAATTGCAGGTGGATTCTTTACCACTGAGCCACTGGGGAAGCCCTAAAACAATAGCAACTAACATCTAATAAGAACTGTGAACCATGTGCTAAAGGAAATGCTCCTGGCGAGTCCTGAGACTGACCCCAGGACCCTGCAGCGTGGTTCCCTCCTCTTTAAGTGAGCACACGGGAGCCTGTGGGGGCTGAGTGATGGGTTTGTGGTCACCGTGCCGTCGTGTATTTCATCAGTTGTAGGACTGATATCTTTTCATAAACAAGGTCTTTACAGTGGGTGTGCATCTTCCGGTCACCGTGAGCTTGCGGGTGGTAGTCGTGTTGGGGACGTGTCTTCACCTGCATGAACCTGGACCCAGCTGCCTGTACTGTCCTCAGCTCACTTCCTCTCTGTGCGCTCTTGTTACTCTCCATCTGTGGCATAGTTGCCAATAGCTTGGTGCTGAAAATAGAGTGAAAGTTTGAGCCAGGTATTAAAATTCACTTGTAAATTCCACTCTCAGCGCTGAGAACAAAACCAGGGTGGAAATCTGACAGACCAGTAAGAGAGCCGGGGGTGTCCTGTGACATCAGTGGGGCAAGTGTTCATCTCAGAGTGAGGGTGGGAAATAACTGCCCTTACATGTTTCCTCACAGAAACAATCAGTTATGTGGAAGGGAAGATGCCCACGAAAACATGAGGCTGTGTTTGAGCTTTGTTGTTGAGCTTTTTGCAGATCAGAGCCGTTACTGTCCTAGTGAAGCGTTGCAGCTGAAGGCCTGATCTCTCTGGAGAGATGAAGCAGTCAGAGGCCGTGCTCTGAGGGTGTCTGGGCACTGCTGCTAAGGCCTGTTTCATCATTTAAATGCAAGTGCTTTTTGTCACTGGTAATAAAATAATGATGCATCTTAACAACCACTGAAGTCTTGGGTTTGATGAAATCCGTTAAGTGGCTGATCCAGTTACAAACCCAAGCAGCCCAGCTCCGGCATTTCACCCACATCCACTCCCTTCCAGCTTTCCTTACCTTTACGGGAACACATTTGCAGGGTGTAAAGGGGTTTATATAAATCAGTTTTAGAACAGAGCTTGGCTTGGTTGATCTGAGAGCATGGCATCTTGACTGAATGCTGAGTGTCACATTTAAAAGAGAATCTTCCCCAGTTCCCAGTGTCTCGTGACTCGAAGACTTGAATTAAAGTCTATTTTTTTTTTTTTAGCTACATAACAATTGCTCGCACAATTGACTCAACGGATGGCAAGTTATACCGTATTATATCTTGGTTTCATTCCCACCAGGGGACTCAGGAAGTGCTTCCTATTGTCAGGATGATCACTGCTCTTGGGGTTGGTGGAGGCACCCCTCTCCAGCCTCAAGTTCAAAGCCAGCTGAGAGAGGTCCACACAGGTGCCAGACAAATGGGGACTGAAACCCTGGAATTGGGCTAGATACCCTACCAGAAGATACAGGGAGGGTGGATGGCCATGTAGGATTGCTAACAGGTCACCCCTGACTTTTCCAGACTTTCCTCCTTCCCAGAGCCACAGCCTACCTACTGAACGGACCTCACTGTGGGGCTGGCAGAGGGGCTGATCAGAGTGCATGTGTTTTGAAAACAGGCTGGCTTTGCAAAGAGAAACAGCCAGGTTAGCAGACTTGTGTCCTGCCTGTTTCCTTCTCCTCTCTGGGAAGGGTCGGGAACGGAGCACCCGGGACCATCACTACAGCAGAAAGGCCTTTACTGGGATGGAGTTCAAGGCCACGGGCAAGGGGTCCTTACTTAACAGCCCTAAGCATTGATGTCTACACCACCTGATGCAGATTTCTGAGTTTTAGCGTCACCACATTACCAGGTGGCACTACTGGTAAAGAACCCCCCTGCTGATGCAGGAGACATAACAGACATGGGTTCGATCCCTGGGTCGGGAAGATCCCCTGGAGGAGGGCATGACAACCCACTCCAGTATTTTGGAGAATCCCATGGACAGAGGAGCCTGGTGGGCTACAGTCCGTAGGGTCGCAAAGAGTCGTACACAACTGAGCACACACACATACACACACTCTAACTCACGTGTGACTCACATGGTTTGGCTGAACAGAGTTGGTGGTGACATAGCATTTAACATGTATTATGAAACCACAATCAGTTTTGTTAACACCCATCTTTCATTGTTGTATGTTTGTCTAATAGTAGTTTTTTTTTTTTTTTTGCTAACACAGTGCTGAATACCTAGTGGGTCCACAATAAAGACCCATCAGATCATGGGTTATTTCAGGATTGACTCTCAGAAGGGACAGCAGGCTTTCAGAAAGACAGCTCCGTCTGTTTTCATTGCCTTTTCCTGAACACGCGGTGGTACTGCTTTTGTATGCACATTTTGGCCAACCTGGTCCACATGTACTAAAGAGGCGTTTCGGCCTAGGTCCCCTCTACCCTGGAAAACATTTACAGGTGTTCAGTCTTGCAGTCAGTCTTATTTTAAACCCTGTAATGTATGTTTGTCACCAACTTTGGGTGGCAGCTTTGAAAGATCACTGGGGGAAATGTCACCCCTGCCCCCTTGGAGGGCGAGTGGAAGACTGGCACCACCCTTAGAGGGTGACCACTTGAAGACCGATGACCCCGAGATGCATGAGGTAGTGTGCGCAGAAGGGAGCCCCTACGGCAGGGTGTCTCCTGAGCACCATGGGCCTCTCCCGCCACTTCCTTTCACCCTTTTGCTGAGGCCACTGCCGTCTGTGTGTGACTGGCCTGTCCACCTTCCCGACCTCCCTTCCTGCCATCCTTCCAGCCCTGTCTCCAGCCTCGGTGGCCCTGAAGCACAGGCTTCTCTCCCCTGCAGCCCTGCACAGCTGTTCCCAGAGGCATGGCCTTGTTGGCTGGTTCAGGAAACTGGGTTTGGGCTCTGGCTTTGCTAGGGACTCGCCAAGTGACCTCACGCAACTCACGTTCATTGTCTCCCTGGATCCCATCTTCTCAGCTGGGCGAGGATCTCCTGAGACCCTTTCTCACTGAGGTGTGTGAATTCCAGGAGAGCAGGAACAGCCATACACCCGGCGTTTCCCACCTGGGGGACGTCCCTGTCTCGGGGAATTTCCTCCGCCAGCCTCAGGTCTCTCGGGCGCCACTGACACGAGCTTCCGTGTTTCTGTTTCAGGGCTGGGAGAGGGCTCTGCTCTCCTTCATCCGGACAGCAGGACCTATCCCAGGTCCTTGGAGAAAAGTGCCTGGCGGGCCTTCAAGGAATCCCAGTGTCATCACATGCTCAAACACCTCCACAATGGAGCCAGGATCACCGTGCAGATGCCACCAGCCATCGAGGGCCACTGGGTGTCCACCGGGTAAGCAGCTGGGGCGCGAGGGCCCGGCGAGTGCACTTCTTAGGGGTTCTCAGGTGCACAGAGACTTTCTAGAACCCACAGTGATCCTGGGGTTGTCCAAGTTCTCACTCAGAGCCAAGCGACTCTTGGAAGCCTGGGTTGATGAAGAAACAGAGCTCGGTCCTGCAGAAATCTTAGCCTGGGCAGTGGGGATATGGGGCCACTGTGAAGCCACCAGGAGTGAAAGCGTCCTTGTTTACTGAACCTGAGGACCACTCGTGTATGAAAAGAAACCATTAGCAAGTGAAATTAGCAAGGTGTCTGTGTTTCACCAGCCCTGAAACATGACGTGCAAGCTTCTGATGGTCTAAATAGTCTAGCCGTATTCTGGTAAGTTGATATCCAGCTTCAAAGTCTGAGAGTACGTTAAAAGGGACCCACACTGCCTGGACCAGCCAGGGCGCAGCTCTTGGCTTCTTTTCCAGGCTGTGGAGCTGAGATTTATCCTGGTTTGAGCTCTGGCTTATCTTCCATTAGAGCTTTTAAAAATAGCCCAGAGGCAGACCTGTAGTCCTACCCCTGCCCATTAAATTGGTGCAAATTCACATAGCTAACTAGGCTAAGGAATAGTGGGATCTGACACCATCTGTGCAGACCCTCCGCAGGTGCCTCAGGGAGGGTTCACAGGCATCCAGAGAAGAGAGGAAAGAAAGGAATAAGATGAGGAAGACCCAGAGGTTTTTTGGGTTTTTTTTTTCCCCTAAAAATGGGGTTTCTCAGAATAACCTCCTCATCAGTATTGGCACAGACAATCTTAATGCAGTGTACTTTTAAATAATTTGTCATTTTGTTCAACAAATATTTCTGGAGTGCACAAATGTGTACTGCGCCTGAGCACAGTTCTAGATTTTGTGTGTGTAGCAGAGAATCAAACAGACACGTCTTCAGGAATTTCACAAATAAACACACAAAGAAGTGTTACGAAGAGGGAAAAAAAGCAACAGGTGCTTCAGGAGAATCTCAGGGCCCCTATTTTAGGACGGGGTGGGGTGGGAAGGGCTACCAAGATGAGGACACTTGAGCTGAGATGTCCTTGGCAGTGCAAGACTGGGAAGAGCTCTTGCTATGGGGCAGGCAGAGGCTGGACTGGAGAAGCACCATGGTAGCCCTTGTGCCTGGGGTGGGGGCGGGACAGCCCCCAGGAGGCCAAGGAGGAGGCTAAGCCGGCTCTCAGGGTCCTTGCAGGCCAAGTCTCTGTGAGTTTGGCTTTTAATGTAAGAGAACTGGGGATGCCATTGAAGAGATTTCAGCAAGGGCCCTGCTAACAGCCTGATGTAATGTGACTGAAGGATGCTCTGGCTCAAGGGGATGGTGGAAAGAGTGATGGGGATAGTAGGGTTCTCGGCCTCCTTAATCAATAGAAATCAATCAGAGGCCGGACAAGAAATTCAGGCCAGGCTTTACTGGGGCCCCTGCTGCAGCAGAGGGGAGCAAAAAGAAGTAATAGATTGCCTTGGTCGCCCAGGTGGCTTAGTGGTAAAGCATCCGCCGGCCAATGCAGGACACTCTGGTTTGATTCCTGGGTCGGGAAGATACCCTGGAGGAGGAAATGGCAACCCACCTCAGTATTCTTGCCTGGGACATCCCATGGACAGAGGAGCCTGGCAGGCTACACCGCATGGGGTCACAAGAGTCAGACACGACTTAGCGACTAAACAAGGATAACAACAACCCCCAAGGGAAGGATGAGCTTGTTCTTTACATGGGATGAGGGTAGGGGGTGTATCCAGGGGTTGGCAGGTGGGATGGCTTATGTGGTCTGCCCACCCCTTAAGTGGTATTGAGTGCAGGGGGCACACACAATCCCCTGCTTTTGCTCCTGGCTTTTCAGAAGGCAGTGGGGTTTTTGATCTTTCTGTATCTTGTTGTCCATAATTTGCCCAACCGTGGTCTTTCTGTATCTTGTTGTCCATAATTTGCCTAACTGCACATGCACACAGTTATTTTTAGTTTCGTAGTTTCTGTGTATCCATTGCTGGAGAAGAGGTGTGTCCAGGTGCAGGCACTGCGGCCAAGGGTCCTGGGTCCCAGCCCCTTTCAACTTGGGGATGACCAATTAAAAACCTAGCTGGAGACTAGTTCCAGCTGGAGATGGCTGAGGGCTGGGTGAGGGGAGTCAGAGTCGGCTGGCTGATGGAGAAGTGAGTGGGTGTGAACTTAAAACTGGATCAGCAGATTCTCAAGTGAGATGAGGTGTGAGAAGTCAGTGATGCTCTTGTGTAAACCACGGCAGCAGACATGAGCCTGCTTACATGGAAGGACTCCTCTCTCCCTGGGGGATGGGGGGAATATGGGTTTCCTCTCCCTCTGTCACAGAGACAGATGCTCAGAGGACCACTGGGTGCCGTATGTCCACTCAGCATCTGCCGGCAGGTGAAGGTCTCTCCCCAGAGAATGGTACCCACTTCCAGTAATGCTCAGTCGTGTCTGACTCTTTGCAACCCATGGACTATAGCCCCTGGTCCGTGGGATTTCCCAGGCAAGAATACTGGAGTGGGTTGCCATTTCCTCCTCCTCTTCCTGACCCAGGGGTCAAACCCACATCTCCTGTGTCTCCTACATTGCAAGTGGATTCTTTACCACTGAGCCATCAGGGAAGCCCTAATGCCCATCCACCAGTTTGTAAATTAACAGTAATTTTGAGAACCACTGGCCTTTGGGATGTCGGCTTCACAGCTTGATTTAGCCACACATGGCTCAAACCAGATTTACCATACCTACTAGGTTTATATATAAATAATAGATACAAGCAGGTTAAAGGCCAAAACTGGTGAGAGGAAAGTCCCAATGTCACCAAGACTAGGATCTGGCTAAAGGTGATGAGTGGACAGATTCTCTGGCCAACCCATTGACCACAGCTGTGAGGTGTGGGGTCAGACCCCTGTGATGACCCCCCCACTGTGCTCACAGCATCCCCCCATTTTTCTGTAGCTGTGAGGTGCAGGGTTGGGCCCCTGTGATGACCCCCCTCCTGTGGCTCCAGGCTCACTGGGTCTCTCCCCTGCTTTCCCGCAGCTGTGAGGTGCGGTCAGGCCCCGAGTTTATCACCAGGTCCTACCGATTCTACCACAACAACACATTCAAGGCCTACCAGTTCTACTATGGCGGCAACCGCTGCACCAGCCCCACCTACACGTTGGTGGTCCGCGGCAAGATCCGCCTGCGCCAGGCCTCCTGGATCATCCGCGGCGGCACCGAGGCTGACTACCAGCTGCACCGCGTGCAGGTCGTGTGCCACTCGGAAGCCGTGGCCGAGCAGCTGGGGCAGCTGGTCAACCGCACGTGCCCCGGCTTTGTGCCTGCCGGGGGCGCCTGGGTGCAGGACGTGCCCTACGACCTGTGGCGGGAGGAGGGCGGGCGCGAGTGCACCCGGGCCGTGAACTTCGCCATGCACGAGCTGCAGCTGGTGCGCGTGGAGAAGCAGCACCTGCCACACAGCCTGGACCGCCTGGTGGAGGAGCTCTTCCTCGGGGACGTGCACACCGACACCGCCCAGAGGATGTTCTACCGGCCGTCCAGTTATCAGCCGCCGCTGCAGAACGCCAAGGTACGGCGCAGGGCCAGATACGGGAGTGGGGGCTGAATCATGGAGGGGCTGGGGCGTCCAGCTACCAGCTGCCCCTGAAGAACGCCAAGGAATTCTGATGCCCCACTGTGCCCCAGATGTTGGGGGGGCTCTGTCACAGAGGGACTGCTGGGGGTGATGGGACAGGAGGGCTGCAGGCTGGGGGACACAGAGCCTGGGTCAGGGCACCTGGAGGCTCACCTCCAGCTCTGTAATGAGGCCTGGTTTTCCCATCTGATGAGGGTGATGGTCCTGGGTTGGTGGCTCAGAAGGGCCTTGGTGGCCATCCTTGAAAATTTCTAAGTCTTCTTTCTAAGTCTTCTTCTAAGTCAGTCTGTCCTGACCCTCTTCTATGAGCTGCTTCTATGAGTCCGAGAGGAAAGCTTGCAGGAAATGGAGAGGGGTTATGATCTTAGCACCTGGGAAGACAGAGGGGCAGCCAGGTGGGGATCCCCTGGCCCTGGAGGTGGGCGTGGGGGTGGGGGCTGTGGACCTTTAAAGCCTCCTACTCTGTCTCCACGACAACCCCGTGAGACCACGATGATCACCCTCTTAGCAGAAAAGTGAGCAGCTGAGGTGTGAGGGGTGGTCTCCTGCCCAGGGTCACTGGTTAGTGACTTTCAGGGTCAGAGCTTGAACCCAGATCTTTCCTGAGACCCCAGCCTCTCCCGGTTGGACTGAGTAAGACCTAAGTCACTGTGGCGCTGTGGAGGATGTGATGGGGACAATGAACATCTTGAATGCTGACCCCCTAATTACACTTGGATTCACCAGGCACTTCCTTCCCGCAGGCTCGGAGTCTGTATCTGCGGTAACAGGATGGTTTCCACCACAGAATCTGGGGAGGCAGGCAGGGGGCCTGGGTTGCGGGGGATGGGGGGAGGCACAGAACCCCTCCCCCTCATCAGACCAGCTTTTCTGGAATCCTTTCTAGAACAGCAGCTCTCCAATCACAGGGCTTGTCTGACTTCTGCTTGGTGGTTTATTTGTTGGTTTTTTATTTATTTGTTTTTTTTAATTTATTTTTAACTGGGGGAAAATTGGGCTTCCCTGGTGGCTCAGCTGGTAAAGAATCCACCTGCAATGCGGGAGACCTGGGTTCGATCCCTCGATTGGGAAGATCCCCTGGAGAAGGGAATGGTTACCCACTCCAGTATTCTGGCCTGGAGAATTACATGGACTGTATAGTCCATGGGGTCGCAAAGAGTCAGACATGACTGAGAAACTTTCATTTTCTTGCTTTACAGCGTTGTGTTGGTTTCTCATCCGGTTTGCTCTCTCTCCTCTGAGGGCGCTTGTGCCTGGTGAGGGTACCACACGGTATTGCCCCCACCAGACCACAATTGTCTTCTTTCTGTGACTGCGAGCTTGTGCCATGAAAGTTGGGAAAGTCACCTTTGTGACGACTGTGGCACATCTGCGAGGAGGCCAGCCTGCAGACGCTGCTTCCTCTGGGTGCGTGTCTCAGGGACATCCCCTCCTCGGGCTCCAAGCAGACCCAGGTCAGGTCCGTGTGCTGTGCCCTGCAAGTTCCTGGGCTATAAATGGGACAGGGTCATGGGGGAGAGGGCGGCCCTCCTGCCCCCAGGACCCCAGGTGCCCTCACAGGGAGAAGGCAGGCAAGGGCTCTGCCTGCTCCATGGCTGATGGAGGGGCCCCAGGCCCGGCTCCTGGGAAGTGAAAGGACGTCGCAGGACCTCTGTGGGTGGCTGCCACATCCAGACACTGTGGCTCCTCTCCAGACTCCTGGTGTCAAGACACTGTGGGAAGGGGGTTTGCAAACGTGCACTTGGCGTCCTCTGAGCCCAGTCGAGCTGACATTCACATTGTCTCTGGGAATGAGTGTGTCACTGGCGAGGATGGCCTGCAGCTCGTCCGGAAACTCCACAGGAGCCAGAGTCCTGACCCGGCCTGGCTGAGCCTACGAGAGGATCGCCTGGGAGCAGAGCCTTTATTCCTGCTCACAGTCCAGCGAGGATGCTAGTGAGCAGGATGGTCAGGGGCCAGGAAGGAGAGGGAGGCCAGACAGAGGCCCCCTGCCTCGGAGAGGCCGCAGATAGGCTGGGCCTGACCTGGGGCTGTGTGTGCACATCATGGGGTCCAGGCCCCGCTTCCTCACCTGAGGATGCCCACATGGGCTCTTTGATCTCCTGTGCTCTCCTTACACCTGGAAAAGCAGGGAATGCCCACAGCCAGCTCTGTCTTCCCACCTCTGTCTCTGCCGCTTCTCAATGTTCTCTGGCTCTTAGAACAAAGTTAAAGGGTAAACCCTTGCTCCTGAGCTGGTGGCTCCAGAGAGGCACCCCCAGTCCTGTGCCCACTGGGCTGACTTCCCTCACCAAGCCCCGCCATCTGTTGGGAGAGCCAGGCTCAGACTCCAGCTCCTGGAGCACACACATTTCGGAAATGAGTCATGACACGTCAGTGTGGGGATAGAGGGTGGCACCTATAAGGCTGACCTTCTTAGGATTTTCATAGAAGAGTCGAGGCTTTGTTTTCTGACAACATTGGACAAACTGCAGAATATGTGGACCTTGGAGATGGAGCCAGTCCCAGGGTCCAGGTCTCCCGGGGTCACCAGCTGCAGGCTTGACAGTGTTTTTCTGACCTCTGGAAGTAAATCTTTCCTGTAAAAGAAGCAGAATTGATTGGGTTGACATGCAGAGCACCATCAGGCATTGGGAGAGGCCGCCCACCCGGCCTGCAGTGAGGAGCCCTCGGGGCAGGTGGCTCCTGGGAGGGAGGGTGACTGAGGAGGGCCCCCCCCAGCGATGATGAGGCTGTAGGACGGATCCTCCTGTTTTCTCTTCCCTCCTCTGTGGGGACTGTTTCCCCAGATGCTTAAGAAGGAAACTCTTTAAAACCCAGGCCACGATCCCTCTCCTCGTTAAAGAAATGCTAAGGGTGGAGAGAGCCTTGGACCATAGAGATTACCCAGGACACACTGTTGAGTTTTGTTGTTTGTTTCAAAGGAAGGTATTAAACAGTGTGAAGAGTGTGATACCGTGTGTAAAACTAGCAACAGAAGAAGAAGGTAGGCTGACCAGGGACCTGGTGTTTCTGCAATGTCGGAACAAGGAGAAGTGGACAGTACAGCCAGGAACAGATATTTGTCACCGGGAACGTTTCTGTACCTTTGTGCCATGATCTTACACTATCCAAACTCGTTTCCACACTCAAATTCTAAAAAGGCAGGACTCTGAGGCTTGGAGGAGAGCGGTGGCCACAGATGAAGTGGTGGCCGGGCTGGGCGGACGCGGGCTGGTGTCCAGGCCTGGGCTGTGCTCTCTGCGGAGGCCGGCCCGGCCCCATGGCTTGGGGAGCTGAAAAGGCCCGTTCTTCTCCTGTTGTCCCCGGCGTGTGCGTCTGGGCCGCCGCAAGCGAGTGGTCAGGAAGTGTTACGATCCCTCCCCAGGCGGGCTGGGGGCGTCGATCAATGGGCTCAGCCTCCGGGGCCTCTCCAGAGCCCTAGGTGCTGCCTCCCACCGGCTCCCGCAGGCCCACCCTCCCACCTCCCGGGAAAGGAGGGGCTGGGGGCGCTTCCGGACAGACCACAGGCCCAGCTGCCCCCCCTCTGAACCCTTCACCTCCCCTAATCGCCAGTCCTTAGAGACCTGGCTGAAAATTAGCTTAACTGCTAAATTGAGTTTAAAACCACTCGTTTCAGCCCCTCTGGAAATGGGACACCGTGTAAAAATAGAAAATTTAAATCAGTTTGTTTTTCTTAGCTTTGTACAACTTTGCTGTGAGGTTCAGAGCCCTCGGCAAATACGCAATGTTTGAAGAGACTCAGGTGAGCCTCCTGGGAGGATTCTTCCGGATGAAGTTGGCTACTTTTCATTAAAAAGAAAAACAGGACCCCCTAAAGTAACCCTGAAAGAAGAGGCTCGGCCTGAGTTGAGTTCAGCTTCAGGGCACGTTCCCCTCTGCCTGGATTCCTGTGCCACGGAGGGTTAGCCAGGCGCCTTCTTTCCTCGGCAGACTCAAAAGTGATTAGAGCAAAGATTGCCGGGGTCGCTGGAAACGCCAGGGCCTCAGGATCAGGCTTGCAAGCAAACGGAATTGGGCTTTATCCAAAACCCTAGGCCGGTGAGGCCACAGCATCGTAAATCAGAGAGGTGTCTGCAAACCAGACCACTCTCCCCAGCCACGTGCCTGAGATATTTGGCCTGGAATGTGATGGCGGGGCTGCCCGGCAAGGAAGAAGCCCAGCAGCATATTTTGGGGCTGCCTGAGCCCTGGGAGGAAGCAGGGGTTCCCATGTGCTTTCTGTCCTGCATTCTCTGCAGACCTTGGGCTCGAACAGCCATTTGTCTGGAGGGAGCTTGTCTTTCCAAGACTCTTCAGAGCACGTGAGAAATACAGGTTTACGGTGACATCTGTGACATCCCAGGGACCTTGGACCACATGGCCGTGGACAGCAGGTGTCCACCCAGCTCTGGGAGGTGGGTCTGCGGCAGGAAGGGTCTCTCCTTAGGCCTGTGGTTGGCGTGACTCTCGGTTGGGCAGTGAGTGGGTGTCACAGGTGCACTGGTAGAAGGATCCAGAAGCTCATGGAGGAATCTGAGTCCCTGCTCTTTTCTGCCAGTGCAGGGAAAGGAGAGGGGTTTGTGGAGGTGATGGGAGTTGGAAGAGGTGGTCGAGGATGGGGCATTCAAGGAGTCAAGACTGAGATAGTGTCAGAAGCCGGCTTACCTTCAAGAAGCTGCTGTAAAGAATGGTGACCTTGCCCCTGGGGCTGGGTGCTGCCCAGCGGTGATGGGATCAGCTGATGGGCTCTGGACTCCGGCGGGCTTGCTCAGGTGGACACCCCAGGGCCAAGAAATGCATTATCACGCAATGGCCACGCCGCACAGCTCCTGGCCTCTGCTGTGTCTGCAGAAACGTATTTTCTTTTTTTTTCTGATTCCTGAGTGCAAGATTGCTTTATTCAGGGAGTCAGCAGACCAGGAAGTTGTTGTTGTCAGGGACCATGCATGCGGTAAGCATTTCGTCCCTTAAAAGGCCAGGAGGCTGGGAGGACGGCGTGAGCTCCCGGGTGCAGGAAGTCAACTGTTGGGAAGCCCGGGGCGAGTCCTGGTGTTCAGGGTGTTGGCCAAGCTGCGGGGAGAGGACAGGGCAGGGGTCAGATGTGGGGTCCACTGCCTTCATGGCAAACTCGACTGTGAGGATGAGTCGCCTTCAGTTCTTAAATGCTCTAGGACACAACCAAGTAAACGTTAATTCAGAGTTCCTTCTGAAACCTCCCCTACAGTCATCTGTATTGAAGAGGCAGCAGTCTTCTCAAGGATCTTTCTATCCTGCTGTTGGGTCTGGGCGCAGTGTGTCTGCAGTGGCAAGCTGAAGGCAGGATTCTCTCTTGTGTGATTTACAGGAAAGGTCTTTGGGAGCTCACGGCTCAGACTCTAAACCTCCTAGAAAACCGTTTCTAGGAAATGCAGTGTTGTTCCCCAGGGGACACACCCAATGCCCCGTCCTACCTCCAGGACGCAGTGTTCCCTTGACTGTGCTCCGGAAGCATCCGGCAGCCACACACAGGACCGAGGAGCGGCTGAGCCTCTCTTGCCCTCTCCCATTGTCCTTCCAGCTGGACCCTTCTGTGGTGCCTGCATCACAGCTACAGGGTTTTGTGGCTGAGTCCTCTTTCCTCAGCACCCGCATCAGCTCCTGGCTGGTGGTAACCAGGCTGAGTGGGGTCTGAGCGCTGCTCCGGCCTGGCCAGACAGACTGCCAGCCTCCAGGGGTGGGGAGAGGGGTCTAAGGCTACAGTTACAGACACCCAACCCATTTCTTACTGCAGGTCACTCCTCATGTTGAAACGCTCTTCCCCCCTTAGTCATCGTGAAAGCCTGATATTTAAGAAAAGCATCTGGGGGACTTCCCTGATAGTCCAGTGGTTAAGAATCCACCTTGCAATGCAGGGGACACATGTTTGATCCCTGGTTGGGGAACTAAGATCCTACACGCCACAGAGCAGCTAAGCCTGCCTGCCACAGCTAGAGAGTCCTGTGCTGCAAGGAAGGATCCCGAGTGCTGCGACTAAGACCTGACCCAGCCAAAGAAATAAATATTTTTTAAAAAAAGAAAAGCATCTTGGAAAAGAGAAATTTCACACCTGGGGCAGTATCTCAGCCTTAATTTTTGCTTCCCC
Source organism: Cervus elaphus (assembly GCF_910594005.1). Taxonomy (NCBI): domain Eukaryota; kingdom Metazoa; phylum Chordata; class Mammalia; order Artiodactyla; family Cervidae; genus Cervus; species Cervus elaphus. Next base: position 45,121,608 of record NC_057841.1, read on the forward strand.
ACGGTTGTTCCTATAGATCTTTTGAGTTTTATTCAAGTCAAAGTGAAAGTGAAAGTCGCTCAGTCATGTCCAACTCTTTGCAATCCCATGGACTTCCCACCAGACTTCTCTTGTCCATGAAATTCTCCAGGCAAGAATACTGGAGTGGGTCGCCACTCCCTTCTTCAGGAGATCTTCCCGACCCAGGGATCGAACCTCGAACCTGTGTGTCCTGAATTGCAGGCAGATTCTTTACCATCTGAGCCACCGGGGAAGCCCAATATTCAAGCCAAGGATGGTGGTAATTAACAGCACAAATCAGAACTTTTTTTAAAAATCCTATCCACAAGACAGAAAGGTGTTCCCTTTATCCAGCCATGACTGAAACTGTCCCCTTGTTGACAGTGTCCATCGAGAGGCCAGAAATCCCACTCATTTGTGACATTTGGTTTCTTAATACCAACTGAAAGAGTTGTTTAAAATAGTGACTAGTCAACTCAACAACAATAACAATAAAAGAAACCCAATTAAAAAATGAGTAAGGGGAGGTCCCTGATAGTCCAGTGGTTAGGATTTCAGGTTTTCTCTGCCAGGGCCCGGGTTCAGTCCCTGGTTGGGGAGCTGAGATTCCACAAGCCATGTGGCACAGCCGCAGAAGATGTACAGATTAGCCCATAAGTGCATGAAAGATGCTCAGCATTTCTAATCCTTAGGGAAATGCAGATCGGAACTGCAGTGGGTTACCACCTTCACATCTATTAGGATGGCTGTTACAAAGAAGGGAGAAAGTAGCAGTTGGTGAGGATATAGAGAAATGGGGACCTTTGTGAGAATGTATGGTGTGCAGCTGCTGTGGAAAACCGTATGGCAGGTCCTCAAAACATCAAACACAGACTTGTCGTTGTTCAGCCGCTCAGTCGTGTCCAACTCTGCGACCCCATGACTGTAGCCCACCAGACTCCTGTCCGTGGGATTCTACAGGCAAGGATACTGGGGTGGGTTGTGATTTCCTCCTCCAGAGGATCTTTCCGACCCAGGGATCGAACCCATGCCTCCTGCACTGGCAGGCGGATTCTTTACTACTGAGCTACAGGGGAAGCCCAAAGACAGAATTACAATCAGCAATTCCATGTATTGACTCCAAAGAATTGAAAGCAAGGTCTGAGGTGTATTGGACAGCCATGTTCACAGCAGAATCGTTCACTGTAGCGAACAAGTGGAAGCAGTGCAGGTGTCCACCAGCGGATGATGGCTAAACCAAATGTGCACTCACACAGTGGAGTACCCCTCAGCCTTAGGATGGAGATTCTGACACAAGCTGGCGTGTGGATGAACCTTGAGGACATTGTGTTAAATAAGCCAGTTACAAGAAGGACTGTATGATCCCACTTATATGAGGGACCTCAAGTTGTCATATATTCTTAGAGACAGACAGTAGGATGCTGGTTGTCAGGGGCTCGAATGAGGTGGGGACAGAGTTTTGGAAGATGAAGAAGTTCTGGAGATGGCTGGTGGTGATGACTGGACCACTATGTGAATGCACTTTGATGGCAAGTTTTATGTTATGTATATTTTACCACTACAGGGGCTTCCCAGGTGGCACTAGTGGTAAAGAACCTGCCTGCCAGTGAAGGAGACGTAAGAGACATGGGTTTAATCCCCGAGTTTGGAAGATCCCCTGGAGGAGGGCATGGCAACCCATTCCAGTATTCTTGCCTGGAGAATCCCATGGACTTAGAGGAGCCTGGCGGGTTACAATCCATAGGGTCGCACAGAGTCAGACATGACTGAAGCGACTTAGGATGCATGAAGTCAAGTAACTAGTTTACAGATTTGGCAAGATCAATACCCAAGGGCCAGCTTCCTCCCACTCCCTCCCAGCGGATGGATGACAAGCTTCTCCAAAACTACCCAGCCTGCCTTTCTCCGCTGCCAACCAGAAATGATTCAGGTGGGACCCTCACTTACATGAAGGGACCAGAGTTCAGCCAGGTCCTCATCTCAGAGTTTAGGACCCCTGCCCTGTCTTTCTTAAAGAAAAACACCAGACACCACCGTGCTGGGCATGGACCAGCCAGGCCACACAGCAGTGCCCCCTCCTCTGAGCTGGTTCCTTTTCTGAAGAGCAGTTGATCCCTGGTGTCATCGGAGCAGCTCTTATAAGAACTAAGACCCCTTGTTCCCACCCCACCCGCCCAGTCTAAGAATTCTGGGCACTTCCTGAATGGTATTGGTGTTTGAGGAAGCAAACAGATCTTTTCAGGAATTGAGGCTCGTGTCTTCCTAGAATGGCCAGAAATGAAGTGGTCACAAGTGATGTTTTTAAATTCCCAGATAGCAAACCGAATGGTGGAAGCAGGAGGAAGCAAGTGGAGGCTGGGTTGGCCTGTTGGGACCTGCAGTGCACGTGGGCTGCGGAGGATCTGGCTGTAGGCAGGAGTCGGGGAGCAATCAGCAGGCTGCCAGCTGGCGAGCTCCCGGGGGAGTAGCCAAGCAGTCGCTCCTTGCGTGTGTTTTGGAAGCAGCCTGGTGTGTGCTCGCAGAGGGTTCTCTCTCTTTCCAGGGTGTCTCCTGCACCACTTGGCATGGTTGCTAACAGGCACCAGCATCAGAACGTTTGTGAAATCTCAGAGACTTGAGTCTGAGTACTGGGCGGTTTCACTCAGATATTGTGGACTGGGGTGGGGGAGCAGGGACAGCAGGTATAGTTTGATCAAGGTGCTGCTCACAATAACACTTACTAGCCATTAAGCGGCTAACTTCCTGGATGCGGGAGCTTATACGATGTTCCAGGCATTATATTAGCTTTCTGTCCCAAACTTTGAGTATCAGAACCCCCTTTGGGGTAAAAAAAATTTGAAACCTTCACTTCCTAGTAATTTACAAGAAAATAACATCATGGCAAAATTACTGAATTCAATGATGCATTCTTTCAATTAAATTTGTCTTTTTCATCCTATCATGCATTTGAAAGGTCGTAGCACATATAGCAGGAGACGTGCTATTTGTTTGGTCTTCCTACCAAGTGCCATGCACACACACAGCCCCAACTCGCCGAAACTTCTCTATGCAGCAATTCTCAGAGTACAGAGTGGGACCTGCCTTAATCTGCGCTCATTTCCTACAGCATTTATGCAGGTATAACAGTGCTCATTTTATGCGTGGGGACGTTGACATGGAGAGATCGGTAACTTTCCTACAGTCCCCAGCTGCAGTTGCTGGCCTTTGGATCTCCTGCCATGGCTGGAATCATCATTTTTTGTGCAAAGAAGCCTTCGTGGGCTCTGTGCACGTGTCCTTCTGGTCCGTGTCCTCGTGGTGGCTTGCAGACAGCCCCCTGCTGACCACGGGCTGTAGGGCACCTTCTTGTGTATCTCAGAGACCTGGGCAGGAAACCGTAGGTGTACAAACACATGGGGCCCGGGACAGAGAAGCCTCTGCGCTGCCTATTGGATCTCCTCCTCAAGCCCCAAGCAAACCTCCTCTCCTGAAAATAATGCCTGGCTCCACTGATGAGCACGAGGACTGTCAGTGGGCGTCATGCTGTCCCGGAAGGAGAGCATGGAGGGGGGTGACTGGAATGCCCTGGTCCCCTCCTTTGCCGGCCCGCTCTCGGAGGCAGCCCCTCTCAGAGTCAGTGCGAGGGATGGAAAGGCCTGGAGGTTGGATTTCTGCCCAGAGAACAAGTGCCTGCCTGCCGAGTGACCACCTGTCAGTCCTGCCTGCAGGCTCAGAGCTATGCCTGGTGGGCCCCGGGGGGGGTGGGGCCAGGGTCGCTCTCCCTCCACACAGCGGTCACGTGGGTGTGGGCTTCTAGTGTGGCCAGCATCTGGCAGCCCGGGTGGGCTTACAGACCCACGTGGCGGGGAGAGGAGCAGAGAGGATGTCCGTCCTGGGAGGCAGCCCTGGCCACAGGCCTCCTGGGCCTTGGGTCCTGCAGCTGGCAATGGCCGTCTCTCTGGTCACAGAGCTCCCCTCCCAACTCCCAGACCTCAGCTTTTTCTATGAACCCCGAGCCTTGCTCCAGGCAGACAGCATCCACGTGGCTGACAGTCTCGGGGCCCCTACTCAGGGGGTTTTCTCAGCCGCAGCCCTAAGCCCTCATGCAGGATCCACGTTGGTGCCCCAAGGCAGGCCCAGGCAAAGAGGCACTCCCCACAGACAAGTGGCTGCTCTCACACTAAGTACGTGGCTTAAAGCCATGAAGCAGGAGTCAGGAAGAGCCAGCACACTGTCCAGACCGCGGGCCAGCGCATACAGGTGGGTACAGGAGTGCCCATATCCTCCCTGGCCTCTGCTCTTGCCTCCTTGAGGCCGAGTCCTCATGCCCTCGTTCTCGGGGACCCCTGCCCTCATGACACAGCGCCCTGAGTCACCCACGGCAACTGGAGTGCTTTTTTCCTTCTGTGTGTGTGTGCGTGCTAAGTCTCTTCAGTCATGTCTGACTCTTTGCAACCCCATGGATTATAGCCTGCCAGGTTCCTCTGTCCATGGGATTCTTCAGGCAGGAATACTGGAGTGGGTTGCTATTCCCTTCTCCAGGAGATCTTCCCGAACTAGGGATCAAACCTGCGTCTCTTATGTCTCCTGCATTTGCAGGTGGATTCTTTACCACTAGCGCCACCTCGGAAGCCTTTTTCCTTCTAATGTCTCATCATTATTTTCATTGGAAAAAATCTAGTTGTGGTAAAATACAGGTAACAAAGTGTACCATCTTAGCTACGTCTAGGCATCCAGTTCGGTGATGTCAAGGACATTCAGGTTGTTGTATGACCTTCCTCTCCATCCACCCCAGCCCCCAGTAACTTCTGTTCTGCTTTTGGTCTCCATGGATTTGTCCACTTGAGGTCCCTCTATGTGGGATCGTACAGGGTTTGTCCTCTGTGACGGGCTCATTTCACTTGGTATAATGTCCTCTAGGTTTATCCATGTAACAACCTGCATGTGTCAGAATCCCCTTCCTTTTTCAAGTCTGAATCCAATTCCTTTGCATGTCTGGACTACATTTTCTTTATTCAGCCACTGATACACAATGTTGCTTCTGCCTTTAGTTATTGTGAATTGTGCTGATGTGAACATGGGTGAACAGATTCCTCTTTGAGGCCCTGATTTCAGTTATTTAGGGTATAAGCCAGAAGTGGGGTGCCAGGTCCTAAGAGAATTCTTTTCTGAAGCAACTACATCATTTTACATTTCCACCCGCAGTGCAGTGGGGTTCCGGTTTCTCTACGTCCTCACCAAGACTCTCATCTTCCGCTGGTCTTGATAGTGCATGCTAAGTTGCTTCAGCCCTGACCTTATGGACTGTAGCCCAGCAGCCTCCTCTGTCCATGGGATTCTCCAGGCAAGAATAGTGGACTGGGTTGCCATGCCTTCCTCCAGGGGATCTTCCCCACCCAGGAATGGAACCTGGGTCTCTCATGTCTCCTGCATTGCAAGTGGGTTCTTTACTGCTGAGTCACTGGGGAAGCCGGGTCTTGATAGTAGCCATCCTAATTGGGCAAGGTGGTGCCAGCCTTTCTTTTTGACATCAAGTGTCCAAGACAGGTGGTATGGAATAAGATGTAACAGGATTTTCAAAGGGCCTTCAAATCACAGCTGAAATATTTAGGCCTGGCTCTACCATCAGCCCCCCCACGCGCGCGCTGATAACAGGCGGGCACACACGCCCCCAGGCGCCCTCGGGTACCTTGGTTAATGGCATGGTGCCCTGGGGAGGCGAACGCTGTGCGTTTGCACTGCCCTGTTGGACACCGTCTTTTCCCACCTTGTGTCTCGGCTGCAGAACCACGACCACGCCTGCGTCGCCTGCCGCATCATCCACCGCTCGGACGAGCACCGGCCGCCCCTGCTGCCCCCCAAGGCGGACCTGACGGTGGGGCTGCACGGCGAGTGGGTGAGCCAGCGCTGCGAGGTGCGGCCCGAGGTCCTCTTCCTGACGCGCCACTTCATCTTCCACGACAACAACCATAGCTGGGAGGGACATTACTACCACTACTCGGACCCCGTGTGCAAGCACCCCACCTTCACCCTCTACGCCAGGGGCCGCTACAGCCGCGGCGTGCACTCCGCCAGGGTCCTGGGCGGCACGGAGTTCGTGTTCAAAGGTAGGGCCCGCCCCGCCCTGGAGCTGATGTCATGGGGGCGGTCCGGGGGCGTGTCTGTGGAGGCGGAGCCGGGGCACAGGGCATCTTCTCTGCAAGGATGTTGGGGAGGAGACCCCAGCCTCCAGGGCATCATTCGCTGCGGCCCCTGGGCTGTGGTCAGTGGCGCCTCTGGTGGCCCAATGTTTGCCCGTCTGGCCCTGGAGAAGATGCCACAAACTTGCAGGTGGGAGGTCGGAGGCCTGCAGGCAGGTGAAGGGTGACTCCACCAGGTTGCTGTCAGCCAGGGGGTCGTGTGGGCTCTATTTCTAGGCTTTGTTTGAGCACGTGCATCTTTTTAGGCAGGTGTCCACCCTGTCATGGACAAATAAGACAGTGGTGTGACCCCTCCCATGACAGCATCCCAGGGTTCAAATCCCATCCCCCACAGCTCTTGTGTGTACACAGAATATGGCCCCTGAGAGGGGTTCGAAGTTGGTTGGGGTTTCCCTTTAATGGATTTAAGCATATTTTTCTTGCTTGCCACCTAATTAACCTTAGTTGCTCAATTCACGGGCCAGTATTAATTTGCAAGACTGCTCACTCATAGAGGTGTCTGACACCAAAACTATTTAAAAACCTCAAAACCTATTCATAAAAACAAATTCCAGTTTTTGTTGACAATGGTGTCCATCCCAATGAGCAGTGTCCCCAGAGACCACTCCCTGGGGACAGTCTGGCTTCATAGGACAGGCTGGGTCAGCTGCTGTGTGGGCTCAACATGGACAGCAGATGGTCTGGACTTCCCCTGGTGGCACCTGCAGGGTGCCTGGGGTGGCCACTGGTCATGTCCACGCGTGGCACACCACCCGAGGGTCTTTCCTGTGGGCCATGGTCTGCGGGCTGGGCTGACAGCAGGGGCCTGTGAGGCGTGGTGCCGCCAGCAGCCGCGCGTCACGGAGCTATCTTGTCTCATTGGCAGTGAACCACATGAAGGTCACCCCCATGGACGCGGCCACGGCCTCGCTCCTCAACGTCTTCAGCGGGAACGAGTGTGGGGCCGAGGGCTCCTGGCAGGTGGGCGTCCAGCAGGATGTGACCCACACCAATGGCTGCGTGGCCCTGGGCATCAGGCTGCCTCACACGGAGTACGAGATCTTCAAGATGGAGCGGGACACCCGCGGCCGCTACCTGCTGTTCAACGGCCAGAGACCCAGCGACGGCTCCAGCCCGGACCGGCCCGAGAAGAGAGCCACGTCTTACCAGATGCCCCTGGTGCAGTGTGCCTCGTCGGCGCCCAGGCCTGAGGACTTCTCCGAGGACCCCGGGGGGCATGGGCACCGCAGCTGGGCCCCCGGGAGCAGCCCAGGTCCCCTGCTGCTGGCTGGGCTCACCGGCCTCTGGACTCTGTCACCCTGGCTCGGCCTTGGCTAGAAGTGCCAAGGGTGTGATTTTTTTTTTCCATACCAGGATGCCTTACAATTTACAGACTTTATGAAAAGAAGAGACACTTCTTCCTCAGATGCACTTGAGCGGCTGAGAATGGTGCTCCTTCCCGCCTGCCACCCCCGCCCTCCAACCCGCCCAGCCTGAGTCATGAGCTGTTTGAAGATTCAGCTTTGAACTCTGTCCAGTTGGGTCCCGGGCCTGGGCGTCCTCACCATATAATTGCACTTTAAGACCGCAGAGGGTTTCAGGCAAGCGTGTTGGCAGAGGCAGCGGGGCAAGAGCTCCACCGTCTTCTTCCTTTCCATCGTGTGCTTCGGGGTGGAGCTCCGGCTTCAGCTTTTCCTGCTGCTTCTCTGCGGCTGCTTCCTGCTCCTGTGAACCTGCTTTGCTCTCTGAGTTCCCAGCCGGGGATGCTGAGCAGAGTTGGTTGGGACTGTGATCCTGACAATTTTTTTTTACATAAAGAAGAGACAGGGGAGCAGGAAAAGACATGAGTGTAAGGGAACAACTGTGCCAGCCTTTCCACAGAAAGAGGACAAAGCCACACTTTCAGATGTTGAAAAGTATCTGTAATTAAAGTTTCAGAGTCACTTAAACAATGGTCATTTTAGCTTGTTGGGAAAGGAGGTGCCGGTCTGTGCTGGTCCCTGGTTGGCTACCGGACGCTCATCACTCTTACCGCCCAGGCACAGGGTGGGGCGGTGTGGGTCAGCACCCTTCCCACTGCAGACGGACAGGAGCCACAATTCAGGGAGGATGACCCGGGTGACGTGGTGCCTGTCTGGTCTGGCCTCCTCTCTGGAGGACCCTGTCCTGGCTCACGTGGCGCCTGGAGCTTTACTCTGTCACCTCTGCCACTTTAAAGACTAAGACTCAGAGATCACATGTGGGCACCACGGCCCTGGCTGTCCAGAGGAGGCAGTGGGGGCATCCTAGCCGGGTCCCCAGAGACCATTCACCCTGCTCAGGGTTCAGGCTGGGCTGACCCGGCTCTGCCACTGCAGAGAGTCTCAGGGCACCGTCGACAGAGTCTGTGAGGGTGCACGAGTCACTGTGGCTTATTAGGAAATGTGCCCTCTGAACACCGAAGATGGTGGCCAGGAGAGACCCATGGAGGGAAGCGTGAGTCACCGAGAGAAAGCCCGGACATAACTAGACGATGGTGTGCAAACCATGATTGAGGTCCAAGAGTCCCACCTGTACTTAAGAGCTGCCTTTATGAGACGGTGTGGTGATAAGTTATAAGGGGGCATGGGGGACCACAGTGCTGTGTCTTTAGATGATATTTTACATTGCGGTTGAGGGGGGTTATTCCAGTGAAAGTACTAACTTAATGTCTGCCCAGTTTAATAAACAGAGATGTCAGAGATACTCCCACAATATACATTTTACCTGTGGATCTATTTAATTAACACTAATGCTATCTTTAAAGGATATAATAAAATTGTGTAAAAAAAAACAAACAAACATGTTCACTACAGAATACCTTTGTGATTTACTGTAAAAATGTTGGATTTATAGTCACTCATCTGGATTCAGCTGTTCACACTGTTTAAAAGAACACTCCATGTGTATACACATATACACACCCATATGCACATATACCCCAATACACAGGCTTTAATGTGTATATAGTGTGTGATATGTGTGTGTCTTAGGGACGAGATGACATTCATGTGGTCTTGTCACTTTCTGATCTACTACAAATCAAGACAGAGAATGACCAGTATAATTTATTCACAAATTATCGTCAGTTGGATTTGTGCCTGTCGCTCACTGTCTCACCCACATACTTCACGTCCTAAAACTAAGCTGCCCGGGTAGCCTACGAAGATTGTCTTATTTTAAGAGATTCTCCATCACTTTGAAGAAACACAATGGCCTATCCTTTAACAGTCATTCTGTTTCAAGAATTGGAAATTTTAACTTAAGGCCAGGGTGCCGTCTCTGAGGAAGAAATGGCTGACTCTAGAATATTCCATAAAAGCTGACAATACTCCATAATCTGCACTCAGGCGCTGGCCAGTCTGCCCTGAAGTTAGAAGCTGGTCATATTTGTAACTGAGATTGGGGCAGGCAGGGCATGAACACTGGCTGGCTCTCCTTGGTGTTGCTGGCCTTTGGGACTGGATGTCTTGTCCTGGGCAGCAGGCTGGTCACAGACAGCTCAGAGAGCTGCTTCTTGGTCAGCAACATAATTTGAGTGTCACCTGGGCTTCAGATTCTGTAAAATCCAAGTTGACCCAGGACTCAAGAAGGAACTTCTAGGGTCCCAGTGTCCCTAGCACAGAGCAGAGGGAGTTCGTTCAGACATTACAAGCGCCACCGCCTGTCCCAGAGGCCCAGCGTCCAGCACTGCCGAGATCGTCCATCCTGAGTGGTCCGTCACAGGGTTCCCATGCCAAGCTGCCCATCGGGGTGACCCCGTGCTTCCCGACACGGAGGAGCCCTGTTTGAAGGGCGGGCAGCCCAGGACCTCTCTGATATGGCCTCACACACATACACCAGATGGAAACAACCTGAGTGTAGGCCTTGTAGCTCCTGGCTGAAGGAAAATCTTTGTGACAGTAGAAGCGCGGTTCTCTAGTTCATCAACTCTTTAAACCTCCTACTGAAAACAGCGGTGATGTTCATGGCCATCCACACAAACCCTGTGATGTTCTGTTGTAAATGGTACGTCCCATCCCTGTAACGCATACTAGGTCCCTGGTATTTCTTTTGGAAAATAGAAAAACCACTCCTTAAATATATGTGGAAACCATAAAGGACCCTGAGTAGCCAAAGCTATCTTGAGAAAGAGCAAAACTAAAGGAATCACATTTCCTGATTTCAGAGTATATTGCAAAGCCACAAGTGAGTGTGGCACTGACACAAAGCCAGACACACAGAACAGAGACCAGGGATAAAGCCACACGACTGGAGTCAGCTGATCTTTGTTAATACAAGTGAGCCAGGAAGATGCAAGAAGAGTCTCTTCAACAAATGACATCGGAAAGACTGAATATTCACATACACTAGACTGAAATTGGACCCTTACACCAGAGACAAAAAGAACAAACACCAAGTCAAAATGGATTCAAGGCTTGAACATAAGGCCTAAAATGGTAAAACTCTTAAGAAGGAAATATAGGGGAAATATATCACGACATTGGCTTTGGCAGTGATTTCACGGATATAATTCCAAAAGCACAGGCAACAAAAGCAAAAATTTAAAAATGGACTACATCAAACCAAAAAGCATCTGCACAGCAAAGGAGAAAAATCAATAGAGGGAAAAAGCAACCCATTAAATGAAAGAAAATATGGCAAACTTTTTATCTGATAAGGGGTTAATCTCCAAAAGGAACTCCTACAACTCAACAGCAGCAGAAAAAAAAAGCAAGAAACTCTCTTTTTAAAAATGGTCAAATGGGGACTCCCCTGGTGGTCCAACAATTAAGACTCTGCACTTCCAATGCATGGGTGCAGGTTCAATTCCTGACTGGGGAGAAAGATCCCACATTCCTGGGGGCCAAAAAAAACACCCAAAACACAAAACAGAAGCAATATTCAATAAAGATTTTAAAAATGGTCCACATCAAAAAAAAAAAAATGGTCAAAGGATTTAAATAGACATTTCTCCAAAAAATATTCTATTTTATATTTTCTCTTCTTTGAGTAATTTTGCCATGGAAACAAGTGGATGATGTCAGAAATGGATGGCATAAACATGGAAGTGCAGCCTCCACAAAAGAGCTGGTCAAAGATGAGAAATAGCTCTGATTTCCAAACAAAATTCATTTCAGTAGCCAAGAAAACAGAGTCCCTGGTGTGATAAAGCACATTCTCTAAAGAACCCCCTTTGAGTGTGCTCCAGCACAAATGTCTGTCCGCAGTATTCACAGCAAACTAGCCAACCTCTGCATTTCCTTATTAGCTTGAAACTAAATAGCAGGAAATAGCCAGGGGCACCAATAACACTGCAGAATCTTGTGCCAACTTCCAGCTGGGTAGACGGCCCTGTGGAGCTAGTTTCTTAATACTTTGAAAAATTCCACTGAAATGAGAGATAACAAACTTGAAAGGCAAGTCCTTTGTGCATCAATAAATCAGACATCAAAGTGATGATTGGGCCAGAGATCTAAAGAAGTCGTGTGTCATTTTCAGCATAATAAAGCAGTGAATATGAATTCAGATGAGCGGCCTGGCTGGAAATAAAGCAAACCATGTGCTCTATTTCTGGAGTAGCCCTTCTCCCTGGGGGGTGATACAGATTTCGATTCCACGGTATCTTGCACACTTGTTCACTCGTCTCATCACATTTCCAGACCACAGAGAGCTGTAAGTTACCTTTTCCGTTGCAATTCACTCCAAAAGCATTGGACTATTGAAGAAAATGGTGGTGATTAAAACAACTAAAAACTCACAGGAGCTCTGTGCAAAATTTTACCACACAGGCAAACAACTATGAACAAACAAGTTTAAAAACAGTTAATTCATGCTATACACCTGAAAGTAACACAACATTGTTAATCAACTATGCTCCAGTATAAAATGAAGAAATGAAGCAGGTATTCAACCTGTTCTTGTTAGGTCCATGAGGTCCCAGCGCCCTCCTCAGGCGCACTGCATAGCCAACTGCTCCTCGCTGGGGGTCCTGCCACAGCCCCGGGGGGGCGGGGGTGCTGGCAGGACTGTGACTTACATTAGTTACTCTAAGCTTCAGACACTTACTTTGATTGTTCTTCACTTATTTTTGCATGATCAACATTAAGTAAACTGATCGTTAGACTATGCCCTGCCACCATTTAGGAATAACAGTTATGTTGCTATAAATAGAGGATTTTATACTCAAAGAAAGTTTTGAATCTGTCTCATTCCATCATATACTCAATGCAGTGACCCTCCCCTGCCCCCAGCCAGTGCGGTAACTCATGAGGACATCCGGGGTCAGCCTGAAAGTTCCCAGAGTCATTGCTGAAACTGTCAGGGCATGTCATTCCATTTCTGAACACTTATAATTCTTTAAAGATTCTTTCTAATATTGGGATGAATATTAGACCCTAGTTCCACCCATGATCTTAAGTCTCTCAGAAGGAATTACTCTTTCTCCACTTGACAGGCTTCCAAACAACTGTTTTCCCCAGTTCTCTCTCTTCTTTGGTAGAGTTTTGTTCACATTTTCCTAATATGATTTGGACCCTGTGCTGCAAATCACTGCTCCATTCTTTCTTATTTAGTTAAGTTTCAGTTTGTATAATTAATAATTCTCTAAAAAATACTGAATAAAATATCACAGATACAGATGGACCAATGAAAATAATCTTAGCACCACTACTTCCCCTAGTCTAGACCAACTCTGAAGACAGCTGAAAGTGTTAATTGCTCAGTCATGTCTGACTCTTTTGCGACCCCATGGACTGTAGCCCACCAGGCTCCTCTGTCCATGGAATTCTCCAGGCAAGAAAACTGGAGTGGGATGCCATTCCCTTCTCCAGGGGATCTTCCTGACCAGGGATTGAACTCTGGTCTCCTGCACTGCAGGCAATTCTTTACCATTTGAGCCACCAAGGAACACCAACTCTGGTGGAACCAATATTTTTTTTTTTTTTGAAGACATTCATTTTTGGCACTGAGGTCCTTAAATATTTAGAAGTTGAAACTGTCTCTTTTATGCTGCATGGTGTAGAAATGTCAGGACTCAACAAACCATTTGGAGGAGGAAGTGGCAACCCACTCTGGTACTCTTGCCTGGAACATCCCATGGACAGAGGAGCCTGGTAGGCTATAGTCCATGGGGTCGCAAAGAGTCAGACACGGCTGAGCAACTTCACTTTTGCTTTTCACTTTCATGCATTGGAGAAGGAAATGGCAACCCACTCCAGTTTTCTTGCCTGGAGAAGCCAAAGGACGGAGGAGCCTGGTGGGCTGCCGTCTGTGGGGTCACACAGAGTCAGACACGATTGAAGCGACTTAGCAGCAGCAGCAGCAGCAACAAACCATTGCTATAAGAACCTTGAAAGGAATCACAGGTTTTTTAAAAAGAAATAATTTGTGTACGTGTTGGTTGTGTATGTCTACAAGCTATTCCAATGTCTGCTTTACCCCCCCTCGCTTCTGGCATCTATGGCTGTTTTCAAATGTAATCCACAAAATAACAGATGCTGCATGAAGATACTTGTTAAAATATTTTACCATTGACAGATTCCTTGCTTATCAAAAGCTCACAGAAGATACTTAATTGCAAGGCCTGTTTGGGAATCATGGGAGTCACCACCACTGGGTTTCCTTTCCATGCGGAACCAAAAGCTTCAAGAATTTGACATCTTTCTGGGGGAAGATAAAAGAGGGAACGTCACCTTGGTCTGATAGCAAGTGATTGTACTTAGTGTAGAGGAGTGGTTATAGACTTATATTTTGCTTATCTTAGTGCTTTGTTGTTTATGCTTTTGAAAATCTGTATTCTTGGCTTTGCTCTACTGCCTTATTAGCTTAGATTTTACTGCGTTAGCTTAGTACGGTTAGATCGTCTGAGTTCTTTAACTTGCAATCAATGTTTCTTTATTTACTTATTTTTATCCCACTTCATTCCAAAAATGAGTCAAGACAGTTTACGGAAATACCTACAATTCAAGGGGACCGAATAGAATATAAAAATAGCTAAGTACATCTGGGCAAACAAAATCGAAGGCTACAAAAATAAGAACAATCCAGATGTGACCTGGTTGTTCTCAGGATGTGCTTGCAAATCTCAGCCCCCCACTAGAGGGGAGCTACAGTTAATGTCAGGCTTTCTAGAAGCCAAAGAGGTAACATGACAAAATTTCATGTGACTCAAACAAATTAATTACTCAGGAAAAAGAACAACCATTTCTGGAAGCAAAAAAGAGAGTTTCTCCTTGGGACACTTGTTCAATAAAGAAGAACCACGCATTCATCCCCCAGTTTATCTGGCACATTATTCCAACTCAGGGCTTCAGAAGCTCCATAATCTTTGCATGCTACCTGCTGAGCTGGGTGCCCTTTTGTGCACTGTTTAGAAGATACTCCAGGTCTGCCCCACATCTAGTCCCAGTGTGGAAATCTCTTAAATTTAAACCCCCCGAGTCCATCTGAAATTACCCTCACGGGCCCAGTGATCTTTAGAAAACCTCGTTTTCTTATTTGTGTGTCCCTTTGAAGTCTATGGCTTTCATGTTCGATCACTGTGTGAAACACGGGGATCACGGGGGTCTTCCTTTCCTGGGCTCTGTAGAGCACAACTGGACTTTCATCCTTCAGTTAAATCTAAGGAAGAAAAAGGAGTGAAGAAACTTCCCATAAAAGTGAGCTGTTATGTGCTAATGAAAAGCAGACTGTCTCCTGGTAACAAAAAGTCCAGTTTTGCTACACAAGGCTGCATTCCTATCAAGGACTCTTGATGATCTGTCCCCAGAGGGGACCCATAATCATTGGATCCTGTTACCAGGTGTGTCAATAAATGCCCAAGCATGCAGTCCTCTGTGCTAAGCTTATCCAAGTTCAAATCCCAGATCTTGAGAGCAAAACCATTTAGTGTGCAACCTCCATGAGAAAGGGTCCCTGTTTTTTGTTTTTGTTTTTTAATATCCAAGGATGTTCTTGCTTAAACTGTTGTGTGTGGGGGGTGGTGATCAGGGTGTCCGCACAGTCCCCGCCACAGGGGGGTCTTGGTGTGGCCAACCCCAAGGGTCTCCCCTCTCTAGTCCAGTCAGACCACATCCTTCACCCAGCTCTCTCACAAGGTGGTTGGCAGTAGAGAATCTTTTTTTCTTTTTTATCTTCAGGATGCTTCCTGCCCAGACAGTCTCCCCATTCCCGAGTCAATACATCAACCCTGGGCTTTCCTGGTGGCTCAGACGGTAAAGAATCTGCCTGCCAATGCAGGAGACCTGGGTTCGATCCCTGGGTCTGGAAGATCTCCTAGAGAAGGGAATGGCAACCCACTCCAGTATTCGTGCCTGGAGAATTCCATGGAATGTAGCCCACCAGGCTCCCCTACAGGTGGGCTACATTCCATGGGGTCGCAAAGAGTTGGACACAACTGAGAGAATAACACTGTCGCTGGGTGGTGTTTTTTTATGAAGAGTCAGCTGACTGTCAGATCAGAAACACCAAGGAGAGGATTTTTAGCTTATGTGGGCACCAGTCACTCCCCTGCACCACCCTGTCACCGATGGGCCTCCTGGCTCTGACCCGAGGACTCCCCTGTCTCCCCCACTTCTCTCTCTTTCTGAACCTCTTCCTTGTTTCCTTGCAGAGAGTTTTTTTAAGTCCTTCAATGCAAGCCAACTTCTTCTCTGGGAAATCCTTGTTCTTCCTAAGAGATGTGTGTGTGTGCACATATATGTGCTTGTGTGTGCATGTCTGTGTTTTGCATCACAAAGCTTTCTCTTTGCCTTACAAACTACTGTCCCAGCCTTTACTGGGAGGTAAAGTTCCTTCTTGGCTGGATTCCAGCTGATTTCCAGACAGGAGAAGGCAGTGGCCCCTGAATGAGTTCAAAGTGAATTTGAAGGAGTGTCTACACAGCCTTCTCATGCTCTGCTCCCACGTGAGTGGGGATGGAGGTCATCACTAGCAGCCAGCCCAGGACTGCAGGGTGGGTCTTTTTTTTCTGCAACGTTGAGAAGCAGTCGGCCCTCCCCGGAACTGGCTACAATCTGAGAGTTGACCCAAATTAGACTCTCTATTTGCAGTCATCCCCCTTTCTCCATTTCCTTCTCCCAATAAATGTGTTTCCTCACTTCATCATACTTAGAAGAGCCATTCCCTCTGTGTACACACTACTCACCCATTGTGCAAATACTGATCATTCTGAGAAGCAAACTTCACATGGAAAAACACCAAAGTTACCCAGATGCTTCTTTCCTCCTAATTATGGTATTATTATTATTATTATTCCTTCATCTTTTCTGCTAACTTTGAGGATTCAGAAGGAGCCTGCATCATCTTGAGGAAGCATCGCCTGCCGAGTGCCTGGCCACGCCCACACCTGAGCACAGGTGGAGCACACAGCACCCTGGCCATCTTGGAGGCGCCCTCACCCATCATTTATCCTGGTCCTTAGGACCTTGTCTCCCTAACACTTTCCTGAGTTGTTTGAGATTACACCCATGCCCACCCCACCTCCTGGCAGGTTCTGTCTCCCCAGTGAAAGTGAAAGTGTTAGTGGCTCGGTCGTGTCTGTGTCCCACTCTTTGCAACCCCATGGACTCCTTTGCGACCTGCCAGCTCCTCTGTCCATGGGATTCTCCAAGCAAGAATCTGGAGTGGGTAGCCATCCCATTTTCCAAGGGATCTTCCTAGCCCAGGGATCGAACCCAGGTCTCCGGCATTGCAGGCAGTTTCTTTACCGTCTGAGCCACTAGGCTCAGTAGCACTTTCCATATTTGTCATTTTTTCTAATGTTATTTAACAGCTGTCACTTCTGCTACCTAGGGAGGCCCTTGGCGGAAAGGGGTCAGGCTGACTGGCCCACACTGTCCACACCTGGATCCCCAGTATTTTGCAAACATGAGCTGGATTAGGGAGCAAACAGTGAATGTGCTGTCTGGTTCCCCCACCCACCTTAGAGCCTGGCTTGATTCAAAACTGCCCCAGATGGAATTCAAAGTTACAGAATATTACAGAATTTGAACATCGTGTAAACAGATTTCATCATGGCCTTGGCAATCGGCAGAACCCCGGCTTCAGAAAGCTGTCTTTTGTTTGAGTTCAGAATGTTTGGTTCTGTGTAAAACATCCAGACATGATTTCTAAGATGAATATTACCCTCGTTCTCAGTCTAAAGCTATTGTCAGGAGCAAAGACAGTAACTGTAAGTGCCCCTCGGCACAAGCAAATCCAGGGCTTGCCTGAGAAACAGAGAGGCGACCCCTCACCCAGGAGGCAGAAGGGGGATCTTGTCTTGGAACTATGTACAGATCATCCTAGCAACACGGTGAAGATCTGTGTCTTTTCTGGTCGGTGCCTGGACAGCAGGGCGGCCAACACTGGGCCCTGAGGGCCAAGAGCACAGACTCAGTCCCACTTGACCACAAGCCATTCCTTGGTGGGGAGGGGGTGTGGGCGGGAGAAGAGGGACAGGGCAGAAGGGGGGCTGTGCTTCCGGTGAGGGCTTCTGTCTACAACCCAAGAGTCTTGGTAAACTGAAAAAGGGAAAGCTAAAGTTGTTATCGCTTTAAAATAAATAAGATATAGAAGATTGTAAGTCAGTAAGAGGGCTGATTTGAGAGTCTATTTGGAATATCAAAGACGCAGCCTGTAGTTTCAACTACACACTGCCGGCTGGTTGATGCTTATCTAAATTATAGGTCCCGTCTTGGACTTAAGATTCAAAACCACAGAATTTCAATTCTACAGCAATAAATGCTGCAGCTTCTGAAGACAGGCTCTAGAACTGGAGCGTCAGGGCTGCTCCAAGGGGCCTCTGTGTTCAGGCGGGTCCCTGGGGGCTCTCCACACCGGCCCTCCACCCCATCTTGGGCATGAGATCATGCTGGGTTCACCAAGGGTCAGCATCGACCCCTGGAAACAGGGGAGTCAGAGTCGATCAGTGCTAATGTGAAACTCTTCCTGGAATCGTCCACAGACCCACTCAGTTCTCACCAGGGTCACAGCTGACCTGCTGGCTCTGAGCAGGGCCAGCTCATTTGTCCTTCTGTCCCCAGGACAACACCTGGTGGGTGGTAGAAAGCCCACCAAGTCCATAAGAGGCTGCTCTGGAGCATCCTTCCAGAGGTAACAAGACTGGTGGAGGAAGACCAAGGGGAGCCGGTCCAGAAGCAGGTGAACACGGAGGGTAGGGTTGGGCCTGTGGGGACACGAGGGGCAGGCTGTGGCCCCCCAGGGATTGGGGGAGCTGGAAACAGGGAGACCAGAATCGTGGAAAACAAGAAAAGGGTGCAGGTGTAGCTGGCGGGAGCTTGCTGTCTGAGTGGGGGCACACCAGCACGGGAACTGAAGCCCAGGCCCGGGTCTGCGGAGGGTCCTGGAGGCTTGGTTGGCAGTCTTTCCCCTCCACCTTTTTGCTTTTTTGCTTTTGGTTTTTCCTCCCTTTTTCCAAGCAGCTGCAAAGAACCACGGGAAAAGTGTGTCACTCAGAGTTATTTGTCCCAGTTGTGGTGACTTGAACTGCTCTGGAGACTCCAGGTCGGGATCCAGAGGCAGACTGTGAGAAGCTCAGGTCCTCAAGCAAAGACCCTCTCCTGCCCTCCAGGCCTGGCTCCTCTGTTTCCGCTGCCCCTGGGCTGAGCCATCCTTGCCTTCATCCCCTTCCTCCTCCCCACGTCCCCCCACCGCCCCATGTTCCCCTCTCTGGCTGGCACAGCATCAGCAGAGCAGACGGAGGGGGAGGGGAAGTGGGTACCCAGCCCCTGGGGTTGCTACAGTCTCCTCTGCCCACGGGCACCTGCTGGAGCCTGATAACTGCAGTGCTTATGGAGGATTTGTAGCCTTGAAGCCCTTGGCCGCCCACGAGGTTCAGCTGCGAGGGATTTCCATGTCCTCCGTGCTCTGGGCAGAGAGTCTCGGCCGATGGTTCTGAAAAGCTGTGCGTGGAAAAAGCATGGGAACGGCAGGAATGACGAAGGCTGCTATAGACAGAGCACACAGCGTGCCAGCCCCGAGTCAACAAGCTTTGGACCATCAGGTGTAAAACTGACTGTGGCTCACAGGTGGCTCTTGGTGGGCTTGTCTTCCGTGGCTCAGCAAGCGGTCCCAAAGCTCGGGGGCTGAGAACAAAAGGCTATGGATGTCTTTCTCCATGGTGTGGACTGGATCCTGGGTGGAGCAAGTGCCCCCCGCCCCAACCTGCTTCATGATGTCTGGGATCTGCCCTGCAGTGACTGCTGGCGGGCAGGAAGAGCTCCATGGGCCCCTCACCGTGAGCTCAGGCTTGGATTGCCCAGGTCTCCCAGGACCACAGGAGGCAGGAGCTGTCTTACCTGAAGGTCTGAGCCCTGGAAACGCCCCTCCTTCAAGCTCTACTGTCCACGCAGTCAGAGGACCACCTGGGGGCAGCCCAGGGACAGACCCCACCTCTCATTGGGACAAGTGTCCAAGATATGGTTGCTACTTTCAATCCACCACAGTATTATTCCCATTTTACAGAAGAGGAAACCAAGGCTCAAGAAGCCAAATGATTTCTGTCTTATAAAAAACACAGCCGAGGCCGGAAAGGATGAAGAATTCCAGGCCTGCTCTTCCCAGGATATAGCCCAGCTCCCTCATTCTGCAGACCTGATTCAAGATGAGACTTGGTGAGGGGCTGACAGCTCTCCACAGGGTTTGGAATAAAGTGGAGCAAAGCATTTTGCCACCGTCCTTTATACTGTGTATTACTCCCTGAAGAGGCCCCTTCTGTCTGGTAAACAGCTGCAGAATCTACAATTTCCATTCTGTTTGAGAGGTTGTTCAAGGTAAAAGAGGTGGAAAAAATACCGAGGAGTAAAATCACCAATTTAGATGAGCACTACCTGGCCCAGGGTAGGTTTCTATCCTCAGAGGAGAGAAATGTATTTACATTATGAGAGGAGCTGGGTCCAATGGGAACCCCGTGTTATTATTAGACTTCCTCTTGAGAAGGATTTGTAAATGAAAACGTAACTTGCTATTTTAGTATTTTGTTTTTCAGGGAAGAAAAACCCTTTGCAAAAACAAATTTAAAAGGAAAAACTTATCCATTTCGAGCACTTGTTTATTTTCTAATTTGCCAGGCTAAATCCATCTTCTTTCATCTCTGATTTTACTGGGGGCTGGGAAGGATGAGGGCTTTTCTTCCTTTTTCTGAATCTGAAAGGACTCTTCAAATTCTAGCAGGATTGAATCCTTTGGATCCACGGCCCTTCTGCTTGCCTGGCTCTCGGGCGGAGCTGCGGGCAGCAGCGCCGCTCAGTGGTCAGACGGGGAAGGGCAGGCCGGGGGGTTGGGGGGGCTGCGGGGTGGATGTGGCCAAGGCCTCTCTGTGAACAGTTTCTCGTTTTTTAGTGAGCGCCCTACCATAGTGCTGCTATTCTATCTCCTCAGCTACCGAAAATCTCGAGAAAATGGGTCTTTCAGCTGCTTTTGCAATCCCAGTGCAACTGTGGGCTTGACATTTCCACATTTGAGTCAAATCTCCTATGGTACATGTTTGAGTACTTTCTTAGCTTCTGTTAACATGTATTCATTGTTCATCACACAAGTAGCCGGAAGTTGTATTTAAGCGAGATATGTGTTTCTGAAGATTTTCAAACATAATTCAAACTTGGCTAATTCTAGGCAGATCTCAGGAAGGCGTGTGGGCTCACTGGTGCCCTGTTCCTGGAAGGGCCAGGCGGCCCCTCCCTCTCCACGGGCTGCCAGCTTCCTAGCTTTATCAGCAGCACTCCTGGGCCAGACTGACCCTGACTCAGGCCTTCACTGGGCAGGTCACCTGCCTGAGGAGGTAACCACGCCCACCTGGACATGTGCGTCCCAGGTCCCTCCTTCTGTTCCTCCCCCTTGGCCGCCCCGACCCCCACCCCCACCCCATCTAGCGTCCCCTCCACACTGGTTTATTTAGCATGTCTCTACTCCCAGATCACAGTTGCCCCCTACCCTGGGGTGGGATACAACCTGGAGCATCCACTCCACAAAGATTTGTTGAGTGAATGCCTAAAGAGCAAACAGGACAAACCCAAGTGGCATCTGCTTCTTCCCAACACCATCACGTTGAGGGCTTCTGGAGGAATTTTTCATTTGGTAGATGCATGTTATTTTTTAAAGAACACATAGAAAAAAGTGTTAATATTTTGAATTGTATTACTTCAAATTCCTTAATTGACACTTGCACAAAATATAACCACATGAATATATTCTCCTTGCAAGAGAGTTAAACTATTATAATTTAAGGCTAAAGTCCTTTTTGCAAATACACCTATGGGATGTGGTATTAGAAAGAGACTTTTCATAGGGTGGAACTAGGTCACCTCCAAGCAGTCCAACAAAATATAGAGTAGGACTCCACCAAGCCAAGTCAGTAGGTGGTTTTATCTCTTATTCAAAGGGAACAAGGGACTTCCCTGGTGGTCAGTGGTTGACTCCGAGCTTCCAATGCAGGGGGAACAGGTGCAATCTCTGATTAGGGAACTAGGATCCTGCATGCCACGCTGTGCAGCACTTTTTTCTCCGTCTTGAGTGATGCTCAAGAGGACTGTGTTGGTTCAAGCACCTGCGAAAGTGACTTATTGTTGGACATCGATACCAGATCTTCCCAGCTCTACTGCACTTGGAGCTCTTGAGCAGCACTGCATAACTTACCTACAACATAGTGACGGCATCGCTTTTATGTGGAAAGTTCAGTAAGAAAACAAAACCGAATTTGACCCTGTCATCCAAACTCATCATCTCTTTTGTTTGGGTACTTCCAGGTTGTAAAAGTACGGGCAGATGGCGCCACCTGGTGGTTTTAGGGGAAACTGCAGGACACAGAGCCCACTGGCCTCGGACTGCAGAGCCTCAGAGACAGGTGGGAGAGAGCCACTTGACAGCCCGCGTCATTCAAACCTAGTAAACTCTCAAGTCTAACTTTCAAATTACTAGTGAAATTTCAAAAAAGTTCCATATGCAGTAAAGTGCACTATGATTTTTTCTTTAAAAAATATGGAAATCTATAATCTGTCCATGCACCTAAATGGGTGCAATGTGAGTTATGATTAATACAGTACAGTTGACCCTTAAACAACATGGGATGAATTGTGTGGGTCCACTTATATGCGGGTTTCTCAGTAAATATATTGTGAAATTTTGGGGGGGGATTTTCAACAATTTGAAAAGCTCAAAGATGAACTGCATGGATTAGAAATACTGAAAAAATTAAAAGTGTATCAAGAATGTACAAGATATATGTAGACACTAGTCTCCTCATATAGATATAAGGTGATATTTAATATAAAATTAGTGATGTGTTATTTTCTTACTGCCTTATAGTTTTATTTTCAAAGAAGCACATGACTGTACAGTATGCCTATCTTGTAACTGAAGAAAAAGTCTATCAACAGGTATTATTTAAAAGTATAACAATGCTCCTAATATTGTATTATTAATATAACAATACTGTGTGCCATAAAAATTTTAAAACGATTCACTCATGAGTATGTAGGCTGGGCTACCAAGAAGCAATTGTATGGATGCTGCTGCTGCTGCTAAGTCACTTCAGTCATGTCCGACTCTGTGTGACCCCATAGACGTCAGCCCACCAGGCTCCCGTCTCTGTGATTCTCCAGGCAAGAACACTGGAATGGGTTGCCATTTCCTCTCCAATGAGTGAAAGTGAAAAGTGAAAGTGAAGTCACTTAGTCCTGTCCGACTCTTAGCGATCCCATGAACTGCAGCCTACCAGGCTCCTCCACCCACGGGATTTTGCAGGCAAGAGTACTGGAGTGGGGTGCCATTGCCTTCTCTGATGGATGATGCTAGGTCACCATAAAGCATCGGTATTTCTGTTTCTTATCAACATCAATTATTATCCTGTAACTCTTTCGACCCCATGGACTGTAGCCTGCCAGGCTCCTCTATCCATGAAATTCTCCAGGCAAGAATACTGGAGTGGGTGGCCACTCCCTTCTCCAGGGCATCTTCCCGATCCAGGGACTGAACCTGTGTCTCCTGCATTACAGGCAGATCCTTTTCCATCTGAGCCACCAGGGAAGCCCCTAAATAAATAGGAATTTCTTTTTTGCATTAGCTTTTAATCTTTGACGTCCAGTGTTAGTAATACTTATAACATCTACAGCACTTGTATCACGTGAGACAATTTTGATTTAAGTTGTTCTGGTCTATCGTTTAGTCCTTAAGTCGTGTCTGAACTCTTTTGTGACCCCATGGACCAGGCTCCTCGTCCAGTGGGATTTCCCAGCCAAGAATATTGGAGTGGGTTGCCATTTCCTCCTCCAGGGCATGTTCCTGACCCAGGGATCAGACCTGCGTCTCCTGCACTGGCAGGCGGATTCTTTACCACAAAGGCACCAGGGAAGCCCTGTTTGATGTCGGTCCTGACAGACGATTCATCTTGCAAACAGACCAGGTAAAGTTATGTCAGTGAATACAGCACAGGACTGTAAGTGTATTTTCTCTTCCTTCTGATTTTCTTAATAGTATTTTCTTTTCTCTAGCTCACTTGATTTTAAGAATCGAGTAGCACATAATACATATACAAAATATGTTAACTGTTTACGTTTCCGGTAAGGTCTCCAGTCAGCAGTGTTTATTTGCTAATTTTTATTAAACAAGAAGAGTCGGCAGGTAGGGAGGCAGGAAGATTCTGTTGGAGTTCTGAGGGGGATGGGGTGTGGACAGCCATCCAGATGAGTGGGCACGCGGTGTGACCGGGGAAATGCAGAGTCCCTCCGCAGCTCTAGAGGCCTCCTGGAGGTTTGTAAGCAGTAATTCGGTGACAGTCGTGTCAGCAGCTGCTTTGTTTTCCTCTAGCCCCTTCAACCTGCCCTGAGCCCTTCCGGAGTCGCGGGCGGGGCGGGGCTGGGGCTTCCCCAGATAAGGAGAAAGGACGTGCAGAGGACCAGGGGGTGCCGGAACCCCGGAGAAGCTAATGATGGAGCCCGGAATTTACGCTGGGTAAAGAGGGGCGCTAACAAAAGCAGCGGGACAGGAACGGGGAGTTCGGCGAAGGTGAAGAATCGTCGGAGCTGGAAGGGCAGCAAGAGGTCAAAGGCTGCCTGAACTGACCCGAGAGGCACGGTGCCTAGCGACAGTTAGTTACCAGTGACTAGCGAGTTCTGGGTGTGGCTCCGGGACCAGTGTCTAGCTGGTGAGTGGAGACGGAGAAGAAGCAAGGGCCTAGCGGGAGTCACCTGCGGACGCTGGAAACACCGCGAGTCGTAGGTCGGCAGCTGGTTTGCTAGTATTTCTGCGAAACCCTCGCCCCCGACCTCACTCGGCGCACACTGATGAGCATCGACTCGTGATTACCGGACAGTGACCCGAACGGACAGTAGGGTTCGCAGATTGATAGACGTTTGGCGCAGATATAGGACGAATGATCCAGGCTGTTCGGGTCGAAGAACGAAAGGAACGGATCACAGCGCCCACGCGCGTTCTCGGGAGAGGAGGGGCGAGGTCCACGGGCGTAGGGTCCGGCCTGTCGCACTCCCTGCCAACCTGCCGTGGTTAGAACCGCGCCGGATTCATAACAGGTGCTCAACACACGTGAGCTCAACCCCGGAAATGGATGCGCGAACCTCCGTCTCTACTCACCGCGCCTGCGCGGGAGCCACGCGTGCGACCATTCCGCGCGCTCTGCGCCTGCGCAACGTCTTCCCGCACAGCGCCTGCGAGGCTCCCGGGCCGCTTCGCCGCACTAGGTTTGAGCCCTGCAAGCCCCGGTAGCACGGCGGCGGCGCCGTCCCGGCCTCCTCCTCGGCGTTCCCACGCCCACTCGGCGGGCTCTCGACCTCCACGTCAGGGCCGCGCCGCGGAGATGGCGGCTCAGAAGATAAACGAGGGGCTGGAACATCTGGCCAAAGCAGAGAAATAGTGAGTCAGGGGCCCAGCGCGGCCTTGGGCTAGCATCGGGGTCGGCGCCTCCTAGGCCAGTCTGAGTCAGCACCGGGTGGGGGGGTGCTGGGGCGGGGGCGGAGCCGGGCGCGCGGGGTGGGACCGCCGCGCCCCGGAAGCGCTGCCCTCGGCCGCCGGAAGTGGTCGGGCCTCGGGCAGTGGGGGTGCCGCCGGGGTCAGTCTCTGCATCTTAGAGGGCGTGTTTCTGGTTCCTGGCGCGATGGGCCCAACTATGTTTTAAAATCTCTAGCTTTCCCCAAGTGTAAGCAACAAGACGACTGAATGGATGTGTCTTGTCTTTGCTGGGATTTTAAAAGTTATGCTATAGTGAACAATGGGGCTTCCGAGGTGACTTAGTGATAAAGAATCCGCCTGCCAGGGCTGGAGACGCGGTTTCGAGCCCTGGGTCAGGAAGATCCCCTGGAGAAGGGAATGGCAACCCACTCCGGTATTCTTGCCTGCAGAATGCCATCGACAGAGGAATCTGGCCGGCTACAGTCCATGGGGTCACAGAGAGTCGGACACGACTGAGTGCGCGCGCGGACACACACACACACACACGGTGGAAAATATAATGAGGGTTTCGGGGTTGGGGTGGGGATTAGAATTTTGCTTTATGACAATGCTTTCTCAGTTTTGTGGATTAGAGTAGAGAGGCTGCATTTTAACCATTTTGTTTTTCTTACCAGTAGTGCCCTTACTGAGCTTGAGAGTTGTTTACAAGTTTGAAACTTACAGCAGTATTACACAAGCGTAAACTTTAAATAAGTAATTTAATTGGCCAAATTAAAAGGAACACAAGAAACGGTGTACGTCTGCAGGTTATGGGGGCTTCCGCGTCTCTCAGTTAAGGTGCCCCCCTGATTCCTTGGCTTTCACTAACTGAATTCAGAATTTAAGATGGTGTTTGTTTAGCAATTTTTATGCTCACCTAAGTTTGGCAGTCACGGGGTTAGTTTAAGCTGTAAGTCTGAAGTTACGGAAAGCATTGCGGAAAGGACACAGAGATAGGGACTCAGGATTGATTGTCCTGTGGTCCTGGAGAACTGCTCTCGTTCCAGTCGTTCTGCTCTCTCTGGTTGCCGTTCGTGTCCACTGCAGCCTTCCTGCTGACGCCCTCTGTGGGTTTGTGTTCAGTAGTCTTTCTGGCCTCGGTCTGCAGTCTCCCTGGAGGATCTTAACCCGGTCCTGGTGTGGCCCATGTTGATGGCCCAGGTTATCTGTGCCTCTCCTGAGCTGCAGTCTCAGGAATCCACCTGCTCACTGCTGTGCCTCGTCTGTCTCAAGCTTTAGTGCACCTCAGGGCTGGTTACACCCTGGATGCTGCTGATGCTACCCTGTTTCTGGTTCAGCAGGGCCAGGAGAGGCTCAACAATTCATAAATTTCTAGTGAGTTAGCAGCGAATAGTGGCACTGCTCAGTCTGGGGACCAGGCAGTGATTACCTCCACTCTCCTTGGATGTTATGCAGACGTTTCAGAAGGGGGAGACCGTGTCTGACTGGGAGGGAAAGTGGTGAAGTGTGTAGTTATCAGGAAGTTTGGACAGAGGTAGACTATGGGGACTTTCCACTTGATGATTCCCCTCCCTCCCTTTTTACAGACCTACAAGGTCCTTACAAGCGAGGCTCTGACTTAAGAATGTGGTTGGTAACTTCTGTTAACTGTATCTTCCTTTCATTTAGCCTGAAAACTGGTTTTTTGAAATGGAAGCCGGATTATGACAGCGCCGCTTCTGAGTATGGAAAAGCAGGTATCTGTGATAGTTGCCCTGACCCCTGCAGTGTGTTATGTTCATTTTGGCATGATTCTCACTCTTAGTGCTTCCTGTAGCATCTTGGTTGTTAGAAAAAACGACCAAAGACCTCCCTAGACCCTGTGTTTTTCAGGGTGCTGTTTGCAGGTGTCTCGAGTGCTGAGTTGCAGACCTGGCTGCGTCCCTCTGCCATGAGGGCAGACGGCGGGGCAGGCGCAGCTATGGGCTTTTAGCATCATTAGTGTTTTCTTGAACTGCAGTCAGTTCATACTATGTACTTCCAGGAGTTCTGTCATACTTTTCTCCTGTTTCTGAGTAAAGACTTCCAGTTCACTTTATAAAGCGCCTAAGCCTCACTCTCAGCAGTTGTGCACAACGCATGTTAGATTCTTGTTCTTTACAGCCTTGCTCGGGGATATGCTGATAGGTTTTCATCCAGTGTTACGTTTATAGGCATATTTTAATACCTTTATCAGCATATAAGGTAAAAACAGTCTGAAATTTCCAACAGAAAGAACTTGCTACAAATTCAGCATTTTTAGATATGAAATGACAGCTTTCAGCATATCTGATGATTTTGGATATAAAGCATAATATGATTTTGAAATAGGCTGAGCACATTTTACTGTGTGGTTCTGCAGTGGTTGTGATCACATGTGTTAGCCTTGGATAGAAATCACCTAAGAAATGTGCTTTTGGTAGATTTTAGTTTTAGTATATCACCAGGAAGAAAGAAGTCAGGTAAATTGAAACTAATCAGCACAATGTAGGATATAGTTTCTAGATAATAATTATTAAAATAACAACTACAGGTTCATGTTTTACATGGGTTTTATGAACACTTTGTACAAGAATGTTTTTGTAACTGGAGAGCATGACATTTTGCAGATCTCCTCCATGAGGGAACTTTAACATGGAACATTGTTACATATGCATCTGAGACTATTTCTGCTTTCAGAAATAAGTACTTCAAGTCAGATTTTCCCGTTAAAACATTCTTTGTTTATTTTCTTTAAGGGCTTATGCAAGATACATTTCATCAGTAAAGTTTTATGACAGCAAAATGTAGAAATTCAGGGATGAAATAGTTTGTTGTTTGTTTATTTTCAGCATTTTATTAAAGATAGTTGTAAGAGTGTTTTTAGCAAGTAATGTTTTCTTAAAGAAGTATACTTTTCACTTATTTGTAAGCAACACTTCATGAGCTCTCCAAAGTCTATAAGATAGTATTTAAAGATTGTGCTAAAAAAAATTATAAAAATATTGAGTGTGCTTATTGGACTTCAGTTTCAAAAAAATTTAAATGATAGAATAAGCTTAAACTGAGTACTGTTTCTGTTGTTAACTGTGAAACTGGTGAGGAAAGGAGCTGTCTTTGTGACGACCCCTGTTGTTTGACTTGTGGCTTGGTTGATGTGATCTAAGTTCCTCAAAGTGTACAGGCTGGTCTTAGAAAGACTTAAGGAAAAAAAAAACTTTTGAAAATACTTGTAGATTATTGATAATCAAAAAAGTTATAAGAAAATGGCTTAGAAAAAAGTAGTATTTATAGTTTTATGAAGTTTCCTAAGTATTTGATTAAGTGTTAAGTTTATTTTCTAATACCTCACACATCATGCAGATTTTGGTATTGATTCATTTGAGGTTTTTTTTAAAATGATGGAAATAGAAAATCTGTTTTTATTTCTGTCTATTTCAGCTGTTGCTTTTAAGAATGCCAAACAGTTTGAGCAAGCAAAAGACGCCTGCCTGAAGGAAGCTGCGGCCCATGAGAACAACAGGGCGTATCTTTTCAACCTTTGGAAATTGTTATGAATTTGCTGCCCGTGGGGTACAGTGCTGTTAGCTTAGAAGCCTCTTAGAACAACTCTGCATGTCTGAACACTGAAGGTGATTTATGGAGACTTGATTATGATCCACACTGCTCTGCAGAGCTGCCTTTGAGAGTTTATTGTTTCTGGATTTGCTTGATGACGGTTTTACTCGGGATGAAATGAGAGAGATGGAAAGAGACAGGTCCTGAAAAGTGAACAGGTGGTGCAGGTGGTAGAAGCAGTAACCGCTGTCTAACTGTTTTAAAAGTGTAGTCTTCCTCAGGTACTTGAAATAACATTTTTAAGTAGTTGAAAACAAATTTTCCTGAGGTATTTTACAATCTTATCAACTAAAAACTGTTTCTTTTATCTCACTTGCAGTTTATGGTTATAGTAACCTTGCATTTTTACTAAAACATCAGATTAATGCATAATAGAAAATAGAAGTAGCTTAAAAATCTGTGTGGTGTTTTCTCTGTTTTTGTGAATTGTGTAGTTTTTAGTAGAGATCCATAGGCATTAAATGATTTCTTTACCTGGTTTGTAGGGTTTGCCTTTTTGAACAAATTGGGGCAGTGATTTAGTTAGCCTTGCTTTTTCAAATAATGGATCTTTAGAAACTGTTGATTTTTTTTTATTTCCCTTAATTGTAACTTTGTTACATCTATTCAGCCTTTTTCACGCTGCCAAGTAAGTAAATTTCCTCTGTGTGTCCATGTATTTGTAGATTATTATGTTCTAAGTGTTGTTGCTTTCCCTTAGGTCAGTAAATTTTTCCTAAGTTATAAGTCCAGAAATAGTGAATTCATGTGTACTCATGTAAATAAGATAGGCCTTCACATTTGTTTCAGTCTTCACCTGAACCTTAAAAATGAAGTCACTCCTCACTAAGATATTCAGTGTTTAAATCACCGTCATGTTTTTAGGACTATATTGTTTAGTAACCTATGAAAAAACAAGTGAGTTAGAAACCCTGTTTTTCCCCCTTTCTTAATATAGTTACTGGTGCCTGTTTAGAGAAGCAGAAAGTTTTCTTTTGCTTCTGTGGAGAAAAAAATACTTGTTTCAAAACTTGGATTTAGGTTTGTCAGGTAGAAAGTCATTTACCTTCTCTGAGCTTCACTTAATTTTGCATTTGCAAAGAGAAGTCTCTTTACCTTAGATGCCTGCTGTTTCCAAGGCATTGTTCCCCATGTAGATAAATGGAAGAAAAATTTCATTGTTTCATAACAAGGGCCTAAAGTCAGTATGTATTGCCTGAGCCAGTTTAAACTGATGGAGATTCTTGTGTCTGGTAGGAGGTTTCTCCTCCCATCAGGATCTCATCTGAGAACTTGTATTCTCTCTGCAGAGCATACGAGCAAGCTGGCATGATGCTGAAGGTCAGTAACGTTGGGGCACAGCTGCCCTGTAGGTAAAACGAGTTACGGTTTGTAGTCTTAAGGACGAGACCAGCAAGTGTGATATCCTCAAGGATTTGTCAGCTTAGTGAAGGATGAATGGGCAGGTTTGAAAACAAGCCATGCGAGGTCAGCATGGAGACACAGCACATCAGCCTAGAGTAGATAACACCTGTCAACTTTACACCTCGCTTTTTCATGATTTTTTCCAGTTTTTAAAAAAGGTTTGGATTGGGGATGCTAGATGTATGGCTCACGTGATGCTGAGACTCAGTTTACTAGTAAGATACGTAGAGTTACTCTGTTGACAGCACTCAGAGTAAGAGGGTTGCAAGCGCCAGTGCACACAGGGGAATGGCTGAAATGGAGGAGGCAGGCCTGGACGTGCCGGGGGTGGGGAGAAATGTAGCTGCCAGGAGGGGGTAGGTCCCCACAGCCACCACTCTGCCCCACTTGCCAGTGCTGTGTGGGGGTGTGAGCCTGCTGATGCTTTTGATATTTTAATATATGAAGCCACCAGCAGACCTTCTGTGACGTGTCTGATGACAAGATGCGGATGGTTAAAGCACAGTGTCCTTGGAAATGAGACCCAGCCCTTGGACTGCTGGTTTGCATCCTGGTTTGCACAGGCCTTATGTATAGCAGGCACTCACGAGTATTCCAGCAACTGTAGCTGCTCAGGAAACACTGAAGAGCAAGTGTCTTGGCTTCTCCTATTTGTGTAGTTTCTCTGAAACCCTGTGAAAGACTGGGCTCTGCAGGATTAATTGGTGTGTTTCCGGTTTGGCTGAAGGAAGCCTGATGGGGAGAGTGACCTTGCGAAGGCATTTCGTTTTCAGTATATATATCGTTGTGTCATGTTTTGGGTCTTTTGCCTTCTCCAGTTTCAGATTATTAATTCCGTATTTCTTAATTCATGCATTTACTGCTTTGTGCCCTATTGTTTGCCTAAAGGAGATGCAGAAACTCCCGGAGGCTGTTCAGCTGATCGAGAAGGCCAGCATGATGTACCTGGAAAACGGCACCCCGGACACGGCCGCCATGGCCCTGGAGCGGGCCGGGAAGTGAGTGTGGACAGGGGCTCCGCCTGGGAGTTTTTTTGACAAAGTCCAGTGAAAACAATTTTCTCTTTCTCATATAAGTCAGATATTCTTGTTTCATTTAGGCTGATAGAGAATGTAGATCCAGAAAAGGCTGTGCAGTTATATCAGCAGACAGCCAACGTGTTTGAAGTAAGTGAATTTGTTTTCTCTAAGTAGACTTAGAATGTTCAATTTCGTGAGAAACACAGCGGCTACTTTGAAAGCTCCCCTGTGCTCGCAGTGAGCTCTTCTTCTGTAAGCAGCGAGATGGGTTCTAGTGGCTTTGGTGTCACTGCCCCTGCTCCCCCCCACACTGTTTCTCCCCCATCCCTTCCCCCCCATCCAGTGCAGTTACTTTTTAATCAAATAATTGTTGGGGGAAGAGAAAAATTCCTGCCTTAAAGCCGCCCACACTCTCTTCTCTTGGATCCACAGAATGAAGAGCGCCTGCGGCAGGCCGTTGAACTCCTAGGAAAAGCCTCTCGGCTGCTGGTGCGCGGGCGCAGGTATGTCTCACACCGCGGTGCTCCTGTGACCTGTGACCTCCAGGCCATGTTTAGGCAAGGGCTTGTTGGTCCTTTGGGTGCAGCCTGGGCGCACCAGGCCCATAAGACAGCAGCACATTGGGTTAAACATTGAAAGATCCACTGCTGCTCTGAGTGCCGTCCCAACATGCGTTGGGCTCTTGTTGGTTAAGACCTGTCTCGGCTGCTCTAGAGACGGCTGTCTGGTCTGTTACCTGGGGTGGGGAGGTCACGATGTCTCTGGGGGCAAGTGTCTGTAATGTTCACCCAGGAATGTGGACGGGTTCCTGACAGCCGGACAGTGTCGTGACACAGGTTGTTTACCATTTTATCCTTCAGACTTAGGACCCACAGCATGAGTAACTGGATCCCAGATAACTAGGATCCTGTGGAATTTCCCTGTTTTTACTTTACTGCAGTTTAATCTTAGTAACCTATCTCCATTATTAACAAAGTTGTGCAGAGGAGAATGTGTGTGAGTGGACAAGAGAAGGTGACTGTTGAGGAGCGTGGTATCGAGAAGGATGTTTGCTCACCTCTCCCTGTCTGCCCACTCTGTGCCCGCCCCCCGCCCCTAATCACTGCCTCTTTTGGGCCCTAGGAGCTGTCAGGGCCTGACAAGGTTGGGGTGGGCGCTTGAGGAAGCGGACCCAGTGGGGGTCGTCCTTCGAGCAGCCAGTCTGCATGGCCTTCCAGGGAAGGAGAGGGCTCTGCGATGGCGGAGTCAGGCCTGGCCTCTCCAGGGCTTCTTACAGCCTCTCTCAGAGCAGTTAATTGAATCTGATGGATGCTCATTATTGGATGGTTCTTATCAGACCCGACTCCCATATGAAGTAGCCTGTCCTGAAGTCCTCTCGCTCTGTCTACTGGGGGTCTGGGAGGGCAAGTCAGATGCAGTTATCACGCCGAGTGCATGGAGCTCACGGAGGGTGTGGAGCAGTGGTTACAGCGCCCGATGCCAGCTTCATTTCCCTAGAACCTGTGACGTCAGACACGTCACGCCGTGGTCTCTGCTGTGGCGCACTTAGACCTGCCTTGTTCAGCATTTCTTGTTTTGTCTTCAGGTTTGATGAGGCAGCACTCTCTATTCAGAAAGAAAAAAACATTTATAAGGAAATTGAGAATTATCCAACTTGTTATAAGGTATGTTTTCAAAGTGCTTAGTTTTGGCTTTTCCTTGGATCATATTGGTATAACTGTGTCTGAGATCATGTTTCATGAATATTTGTTGATTTTTTAAAAATAATACCTTCTGGACCTCTGTTTTTGGCTGAAATGGAGTGATCCTACTGTTGCCTCTCTCCTGCTGTTCATAGCCAACACTGCTGGGCAGAACACAGAAGACAGTGCCCTGAGGACTCTTGAGCATTGAGTGGGTGGGAAGGCTTCTGACTTCATGTCCCCTCTGCCTCTCAACTTCAAGAGGAGCACCCCTGCCCCCATCTTCTAACCAGAGGGTCTGGGGAAGAGGCCCCCATAGAAACCCTATCTCTCCAGCCAGAGGAGCTCGGGAAAGGGGCCCAGAGAGGAGGGCTGCAGGAGGGGGCTCCCGAGTGTGTGTGCATGTGTGTTTCGGGGGGTTGCCAAGCCTGGAGCAGAGGATTTGAACTAAGACCGGAGCCACTGCCCAGGAAACAGACCGAATGTGTGGCCTGAGCCCGGGATGGTGGGTGGGTCAGTGCAGGGGCCAGGGGCCAGTGACTGGGCAGAGGGAGTTGGGAAGACATGACGGTTGTCAGAGAAGAGACCCAGGTGTTGGAGTCAGCAGATCTAGACCGTGAAGAGGCTGTGACAGCTGCTCCGTGCGACCAAGGGCAACACTGGTGGAGTTGTAGATAGAGGGACTGATTTTTTTTTTAATAGAAACTATAAATGAACTAAATGAGAGTTTTAGAGCTGAAACAGCAAGGTCTGAAACACAGTAGTGGACGGGCTTCCTCTGAAAAGGGAGAGGAGTGTCAGATGCAAACCAAGTTACATTCCAGGTATCTTGGAATAGACTTCTGCGTGAATGTAAACTTGGCCTAATCCCCTCTTGCTTTAGAAAACAATCGCCCAGGTCTTAGTGCATCTGCACAGAAACGACTATGTGGCGGCTGAGCGCTGTGTCCGCGAGAGCTACAGGTGAGGCCCGGCGGTGCGCTGCTCTGCCCAACTCTGCTGAAACGGGTGGCCCTGCCTTCAGAGACAGGGTTTTTGTTTTCCGTAAAGTTCAGGACAGGGCAAGTATATGGCAAGCCTTTCAGCTTTTGCAGCAGGGTTTTTATGAGTTGGGTTCTTTGCTATGTTTTTCTCCTGGTGCTTCTGTGGAAGTGAGTGACTTGAGTAATTTTGTGATATTTGCCATATAAGAAAAAAAGAGAAAGTCCTCAGGTGTATGTTTCAGGAAGGTCAGAATAAGGGGTTTTCTCATGGGTGATATTTAAACTAAGCAGCCTGAGGCCAGCCCCCCCCCGACACCTAGGCCCTGGTCCTCTGCTGGCCGTCCTGGGTGTGATCTGTGCTCGTGTGTGGTTAGACCTGTGGGCGGGGTGGGTGTGCGTGTCCCGGCAGCATCCCCGGCTTCAATGGCAGCGAGGACTGCGCTGCCCTGGAGCAGCTCCTGGAGGGCTACGACCAGCAAGACCAGGACCAGGTGGCCGAGGTGTGCAACTCGCCGCTGTTCAAGTACATGGACAACGATGTGAGTGCCCGCCCCGCCCCCGGCCCTGCCCTCCTGTCCCCTCCCCTGAGGCCGATGCTCAGAGAGGAGGCTCACAGGGTGCACGTTGAGCAGGTTTACTGTGATGACACCTCTCCTGCTCCGTCTGCGGGCCCCCTCCAGGTCACTGACTTTCTGTTAGGCTCATGGGGTCTCGGGGCCCCTCAGGCAGTGGCCACACTGGTCGAGCCCCTGCCCTGCGACCCAGCAGTGTTGAGTTTCGTGGTGGTGTTTCCCTCCAAGTGGTGTCCAGGTTTTCGGGGGGCAGAGACCAGGCCCTGGCGCACAGGTGAGAGCCTGTATTGAAGGTCAGGCCCGGACGTCCAGTCTGAGCTGCACTTTGTCGTTGACAGTACGCAAAGCTGGGCCTGAGCCTGGTGGTCCCAGGAGGAGGCGTCAAGAAGAAGGCAGCAGCCCCCCCGCAGGCCAAACCTGAAGGCACCACTGCCCCCGCCGCCGAGGATGAGGAGGACGAGTACGCTGGGGGGCTGTGCTAGGCTCGGCCCTGCCCGCACGACTCACACCCCCGGATTCCTCGGAGGGCGGCTGGACTCATGGGGTCCTGGCTCTGATGCTGTAAGACAAGTCCTCGTTCCTGGTTCCCGGACCACTGCCCTGCCCGCTGCCTGCAAGCATTTCCTTTCTTTCCCTGACAAGAGCTCTTCTCAGACACCAGCAGGAATTGACAGAGAAACATCCCATCACGTCATAGGTGATTTTAAAATTGGCAAATCCATTTCTCAACAGACTTGTTCTAAACAAAAGGGGTAACATGCATGGACATTCTTTTCTCTTGGGCTCGTGTCATTTATTGTTAGAGAAGTTGTTTGCATTTTATTTCATAATTGCTGCTAAAAGTGAAGTTTACTGGTTAAACAAAGTAATACTGTAAACATTTGTTTTCAAAAGGAGATTTATGCCCCGTGATAATTAGAGACATTTAAGTTATTAAACCTTCAGATGGAGTGTGGGCCAGAGGCTGTTCTGAGCCTTACAACATTGCTTCTCCCAGAATAAGACCCAGCTGGAGTGTCACGTGGACGCTGAACACTCTGACGGGGGCATGTCCCAGGGCTCTCTGCACGTCTCCAGTCCTCCCTGGATCGT
This sequence comes from Cervus elaphus, assembly GCF_910594005.1. Taxonomy (NCBI): domain Eukaryota; kingdom Metazoa; phylum Chordata; class Mammalia; order Artiodactyla; family Cervidae; genus Cervus; species Cervus elaphus. Next base: position 45,157,033 of record NC_057841.1, read on the forward strand.
GGGCATTTCCTCCTGAAGCTCAGTGACTGTGTCTTCACCCGCCAGGTTGTTGACCGACCTTAGTCCCGCAGACCTGTCCTCCCTCTGAGGACCTCGGCTCAGTGCAGAGGTGCTCTCTGTAAACCTCCCGCGTGTGGCTGAGAGAGCAGGACTGGCTGCACATGTGGGGTGCTGGTGTGTGGTTCCTTCCCGGCCTCTCCTGACGGGTTGTCTTCAAGGTGTTCTCTGCGTGAGCTCAGCCCTCTCTCCTGGTGGGAAGAAGCCCAGACGCTGCAGTGCAGCTCATGCCACCGCCTGGCCTCCTGGGCTCAGGTCTGCTGGCTTTCCGGGAACACGGAGGTGGTATCATGGGAGGTGAAGGTCACCCTGGGCTCTGGGAGGGTCCAGGGAGTGTCCTTGTGGGGCGGGTGGGTGGTAGATGAACTCTTTCTGGAAGGTCTGGGTCAGAACACTAATGAGCATCCTCCTCCGGGCCCCCCCCACCCGGCACCCAGGTGGTCTGCGGGCAGTGGCTCTTCCCAGCCCTTGTTTGGGGACACTGGTCTCTGTAGCATCGTGCTCAGTGACGCGTTAATAGTGCACACCTGTCCTTGCTGCTGTGCCCTCCACATCCAGCCACCCTCCAGGAGTCACCTTGATGTGCATTTGAGCTCGTTCACAGCCATCTCAGCAGATTCGGCCACACCTAGAAGATGCTCTCAACCGCACTGGGTAGACTGTTACCCAGTGCAGCCTTGGAAGAAAGGCTTCACTTCTACTCTTTTCTTTCATATTAATAGAACAAAAATGCGTACTGAGCCGGGGGTGTCCTGCAGGGCTTGGGGGCTTGTGGGGCTTGGGGAGTGGGCCTCCCAGTGCAGGGGGCTGGAACCCGGGCATCCCTGACTATCCCCACCCCACCCCCATGGGTTATGGCACGTGCGGGGCAGGTGGCTGTTCCCCTGACATCAGGGCTTCCTGCCTGGGGCCTGGTGAGAAGTGTCTCCTCTTGCTGTTCTCAGGCGCACTCAGGAGCAGGGAGTGGTGGTCCCAGCAGGGAAAGGGGTTCTGAGCTCATGTGGCCCCTTTCCCGGAGTGGGGTCTGTGTGCGCCTTCTCAGAGCCCAGCAGTCCCCATGCTGTCTTGTGTGAGTGAACCAGTCTGCAGAGTCTAATATATTGAACTTAACTGTACATATGCAGAGTGTGGTATTTGTGTATGAAACTGTGCTTTATTCCTGTTTTTTTCCAGCTTTGATGAATGATATTAAATGTTATGGAAATGCCGATTATTGCTTCTATGGGAAGATAATTACAAAAATAAAATCTGAAACCATGCAAGTGTGATTGTTCTTTTTATTATTATATTTTGTGCTTGACTTGTTTGCTTTTTCCAAAGATACATCCTCAGCAACTGACAGGCTCCCAGCTGTGCCAGACAGCACACTGTGCTCTTTGGGGTCCAGAGGCCCCTCTGGGGGATACTGTGAACTCGGGGAGCTTTTCAGGGTGCCCGTCACCAGTTACTGTCAGACCTTGTTCTCTGGCCTCAGAGAGGTGGGAGCCTTCAGCATACCAGGAGAGTAATTCTTTCATTAAATGAGGAGGTAAGAAAACCAAAGTGAGGAGGTTGGTATTTAATACCTGGTGTGCACCTTAGTTAACCTGTGGATTCACATAACATCACTCAGACGTTTCCTGAGTGCGGACTGTGGAAGCCCTCTATGTAATGTTGACCCTGCCCCGCTGGGCGTGGTGTCGGTGGGAGGATTTTACACCAGGACGGAAGTTGGGGTGAGAGCCTGCAGGACACCTTGGGGGCGGGGGTAGCCACAGGTGAGCGGGCAGGGCCAGGAAAGTCCAGGGAAGACGGGGAGGTGGGGCCCCTCACAGCCGAGCCTCCGAGGCCCAACACCTCTTCCAGGGCCCCATCGCACTTCCACTTCAATTACAAAACACAAAGGTGAAACTTAAAGAATTCCGGGTGACCCAGGGACATCTCTCAGAGCACGGGCACCTCTGGGCGCTGGCCCTGTGCTGACACGACTCCAGACCCCACCACGGGGCAGTGCGCACACCTGAGCTCAGGTGTGAACGGTGCCTCCTCCAGCAGCAATTCTCCCGTTTGGACGAGACCTACCCCCCACCCCACCCCCCCAACCCCCGCCCCGCCCCGCCCCCTCCACCTGGACACTCCTCCGTCCTGGGGCAGCTCCCCCGGGGCCTGGGGTCTAGTTCCGGGTTCATCACGGGGTGGGGGCCGGGGTTGATTCTTCCCCTCCGACGCCCGGGTGCCAGCCGGCCTCTCGGCTCTGGCCTGCCACTGCCGAGAAAACCGCGCTTCCCCTGCTGGTGCCGATCTAGCTTCTCACTGAGCTGGGTGGGTTGGGGGCGGGGGGTGGTCCCCCTCGGGGCGGGGGCGGACGCAGCGTAGGAGTGCAGAGAGTTAAGAGAAACCAGATTCAGTTTACTGCGGGAAGGCTGCTGCGGTGGGAGGGGCAGTAAGCCAGAGGCCATCGGCCCCCACAGCGCCCCCACCCGCCCCAGACAGTGAGCCCTGAGGGGACTCGGGGTCGGGGTCTCTGAGCCCGGGCTCTCGAATCTTCTCACACGCAAGGAAGCAGAGGTCTGGTCCTCTGTGTGTGTGTGACAGTCAGTCGTGTCCGACTCTTTGCCACCCCATGACTGTAGCCCACCAGGCTCCTCTGTCCGTGGGGATTTTTCCAGGCAAGAATACTGGAGTGGGTTGCCAGTTCCTTCTCCAGCGGATCTTCCTGACCCAGGGATCTAGCCCAGGGACCGAACCCAGGTCTCCTGCAGCTCCCGCATGGCAGGCGGGTCCTTTACCAATGAGCCACCTGGGAAGCCCCCTGGTTTTCTTAACAGTTTAATCCTTTGCTGTTCTGACTACCTGGTCTTTGTGGCAAACACGTCCCCACCCGCCGCTAGCTACATCCTGGCTCCCCCCCTCCCTCCTCGGAGCAGGCCCTCAAAGCTGCCTGAAGAGCTGCCTCTGCACTTAAGTCCTCAGACACTCGGCTCAATAAGATGTAATTCTCAGCTTTCAGGTTGTTCTTTTTTTTTTTTTCAGGGGACAACCTTTATTTGTGGGCTGTCCCCTCTCCCTTCCCTTTCTGGCATAATAACGTAGGTTCGTGAATCTGCCTGAAATACCTGGCTTCTTACGAGGACCTTTAGCATTTTTTTTGTCAGTGTCTTATGAACATTTTTTAAAATCAATCGTAGAGCTGCACAGGTCATGCAAGATTAAAAGTCTAGCAAATCATCACTTTATTTCTATGATTCCTGCACTTTTCACCTGAATTTGTGTGCGCTTCAGAATGTTTGTCTTTATCTCATTTACTATATGTCACTTATAGACCTTACGATAATGACTGATTTTCAAATATGTTCTACCCTATTCTTACTTGCACTGTAAAATGAGAATGTGAATAAGCCTTCAGAGAAGTGAAATAAAGATGCTGATTTTAATAATAATAATGTAGGTTTGTTAAGCAAGGTCTCCCCTCAAGGGCTCAGCCCAGCACCCGAGTTTCCCGACCACCAGGTGGCGCTGTGGAGAGGCTTCAGGACCGCCCCACGGGGACCAGCTGCAGGGTCACTGCTGAGAACAGACAGCAGGATGGGCGACACTTGTCTAAACAACCGATTGGACGAACACAGGAGTGCAGTCACTCACAGTGCAGTCACATTCAACCCTGTTTGTTGTGTCTGCCTGCTCTTACTCTCCCTGCCCCAAGCCACACCCGAAGCTGAGTGGTAGACAAGGACTAGCTGGGCCTCTGGGATCTCCTCTCAGCTTTGACCCGGACCACCTGCCACATCTGCGGGGCGGGGGATTGGGGAGTGTTACTGGCATTGCAGTTCAGCCAGCTGCCTGTAGGTGCTGGTAGCCCCCCAGCACTGGGATGAATAAGCAATGTCCCCACGAGAGCAGGCACCGGGTACTGCCCCTTGTCAGGAACCAAGACCGTCCCTCTGCCCCCATCCCCCAGCACCACGTGATGTCAGAGTAGCAGCAGCCCCGCCTCCAAGCCTGCGGCCCCACAGTAGCCACATGGAACTGTTAAAGTGGACACAAAAGGAAATAAAATTCATTTATTTGATCACACTGTCACATCTGAGATGCTGGGTGGCCCTGTGTGTCCCTGGCCACAGAAAGCCCCTTGGACAGTGCTGGTCTGGGTGCCTGGCGGGTGTCGGAGAGTCAGATGGGGTGGGGAAGACTCAGGCAGGAATCACACCCGGAGGATGTTTCCACACCAGTGGGCGAGGCCGAGTAGCAGTTTGGCGTGTATCAGGCAGCAGGGTCCAGGAGGTTCACGGAGAGGCTAGGCTGAGCTTTTAATTCCACAACTCAGATCCCTCACTTCCAAAAGAAAACAGTGGTGCCTCCAGGAAGCAGCAGAGGAGACGCTGGTGTCATCCAGCCAGCGGCAGGTGGGATGGGAGGCGTGACTATGTGCACTCCTGGTGTTTCCTCTGGACCCGCTCAGTGCCCGGGGCTGCCCACACATCTGCTGCCCGCTGGCCCCCAGGTGCTGGCCTGGCTACAGAGGGTGAGGGCGTTTCCACCCTGGAAGGAGCTCTGCTTCCCTCTTTGGGGAAGAGCTCTGCTTCCCTCCTTGTTTTATGGAAATTATGTAATTTTCAGTGCTAAGAAAAAGCGCAACCAGCAACACCAAAAGTACAAAGAATAAAATAATTCTCTTCAATCTCATCTTCAGAAACAAGCATTACCTCCATGACCATCACTGCAGGCTTCTGGACAAACTGGGAAAGGGACCAGCAGGTACAAATTCTCTACAGGACAGGCTCCTAGTTACTATTTGTAAATGAAAGTATGACACTTAATCTTCATGGAATTCAGTGAGAGAGAAGGAAAGCTAAAAATTTTTTTGAAATTCAGATGTGTTTATTTATAAGAGATGTATTTCTAAAAGATCTCACATTTAAAATACATTGGATTGTTTATGCTTTCACATGTAACTGTTTCAACTTTTGACATTTTCTGTCAATTCCCTGCTCTGGAATATGGGACAATTAGCACCATCTGGACCCTTTTTTCTTAATATTTTTCTGATTTCATTATTAATTTTCCATGTTTGTAACACTGACATCTTCTTCTTTAACCACAATCCCTGAGTTTTTTTTAAGTCTAAAAAATTTACTCTTAAATTTATATTTAAATGGTTCAGAACTCACCACCACTACTTTTAAACCATAATTTTCCCCTTTTTTTTAATAAAATGATTTTGACTCATCCCTTATTGACTAAATTTCTCTTTTTCCAAGAAAGGCTCATGGATTTCTTGAATTATTGCCTACATAGCAGCATCTGCTTTGTGTCTTTTTACTTTATGTACAACTTGGCTAAGGTTGACACTTCAGGGTGACCCTTCCCCTGGGAACCTAGTGGTTGGACCTGAACTTCTACTAATATGTTGAATTACCATGACTTTTTCTGATATTAAGCCCACTTGATCATGAATTTTTTTAGGGTGCTGCTGAATTGAATTTGCTAAATTGTGTTAAGGATTTCTGTGTCTGAGCTTGTGAGGGCTGTCTTTCTCTAATTTTCTTTTCTTGAATCATCTGTGATGATGTTGGAATTAGAGTAACATGGGCCTTGAATTGAGGATTCTTCTCTACTAAGAGACTTTATGTAGGGATTGGTATTTCTTTTTAAATTTTTGCCACAATTCACAAGTGAATTCATCTTGCCTGGAGTTTTCTTTCTGGGAAAGTTTTCAATTATGAATTCAATTTCCTTAATTGGCATAGAACATTTCTGGGGGGCGGGGGCCCCCCAGAAAATTTTATTTGGAATCAGTTTTTGCAATCCATATCTTAAAAGGATTTTTTCCATTTTGTGTAAGTTGTAAAATGGCCTACGTTTGTTCATAATATGTAACCTCTTTATCCTTTCAATGTCTAGAAAAGCTGGACTGATAGCCCTTTCTGTGGTTTGTTTCCTGGGTCATTCTCACCAGGAGCCCACAGAGCAGTGCCAAGCCCACGCACCTTCCCCGTGGCCCTCGTGGCCCACCCCCGCCCCAGCCTCAGTGTCTCTGCAGAGCTGACCTGAGCCTGGTGCTCACTCTGGCTGGACCCCAGTGTGGGCAGCAGCCCAGTCAGACCCCCCACATGACTGCTGTCTGCAGGGCCCCTCTGCCCCTTCTGCATGGGGGTTTTGTTTTCAGGACACTTGCTGACACCACAGGGTCTCTCCTCTTTTTTCTGGCTGTTTTTTTTTTTTATATTTTCTGATTCTTTGTTTTATTTGGGGGTTGGGGGGAGAGTTGATATGCTTTCTGGGTTTCTTGCCCCAAGGGCGATACCGGGCAGAGGCTGCTTGTCATCAGCTGCTTCAGACACAGGGGTGGTGCTGAGCAATGAACCATCTGCAAGGCTCATTAATATTTCACTGCTTTGCATCAGCCCAGTGCCCCAGCAGCATCACTTGTGACTGAGTGGAGCTCTGTGTGGCTCCCTGATGCATCCTTAGCGTTTTAGGAGGGCCTGGCCTGGCTCAGTGTATGCGCTGGCGGCCTCTGAGGCCATGCTCTGGGCAGCCCCTCCGGGGTGGGGAGGGGCAGGCACGCAGCCTGGCCAAGCCGTCAGCCAGCCAGTCAAAGGCACTGGGATCCAGAGAGTTATCCCAGAACTTTCCATGGCTCAACCCGCCTCTCTTCTCATAAAGTCTTCCTACACGGAGATGGAACAACATGATGGATGTAAGATTTTCCCTGAAAGAAGCTTGCCATGATGGAGGTGGTACCAACAATTTAAACAGATGAACACATCAAAGAAAACAGCTAGGAGATGGAAACCAGTTTTATTTGGTGTGATCTTAAGTGTCTACACTTGCTTACCTGGAGGTCTGTGTCCTGGGAAGGAGTGAGGGCCTGGGTCCTGCGGGCACTTTGGGGCAGGCCCAGCAGTGCAGGCGTCAGGTCAGTCCAGGTGTTCCGGGCTCCATCCCAAATGTGTCTGTCCCCGTGACCCACGCACCCCCTAGGCCCTCCCTTCTTTTTGCACTTGTCTGGCCTCCAGACACCATCCACCCATCGCAGAAGTTCAAGGCAACACACTCCCTCCCTTAGGGCTGCTCCTTTTGGGCTTCTCTCTAATGCAAATATAGTTTATTTTTTTTTTTACAAAATAATTTCTGGTCTAATCCAGTGGGTGTGGGGCGGCGGGGGTGTGATTTCACCTGAGATCTGAGAGCCTCCTTGGTGTTACTGAGCCCAGACTCAGGGAGGACTCACCGCCCCCTCTAGGGTAGAGCCCAGGTTTGGGGCCCCCAGCTACACCAGTCTTATTACCATTTACTCCTAAGGATGCCCAGACGTTTCCAGTGGTTAGTTACAACTTGGTTCCCAGCCTAGAGACGTCTGTATCAGCCATCAGTTTTATAAGGCTGCAAAAATTCTTCACTTTTCTCCATAAGTTTGACCTAGGTTTCCCATCAGGCATTTGACCAGCACCTGAGAAAGTCTAAGTGCTCAGGAAGGGAACCTGAGGGATGCAGACATGGACATTCCTTCTCAGAGCTTTCATCTCTCAGTTGCTTTTGACGCCTGGGGACAGGCATCCTGTGGTGGGGGTGGGTGGATGAAGTTTTGGATCCAGACAGGGTAGATGCCAGCTTGGCCAGAGGGCCAGCAGGGTTCACATTTACGGAGAGCCTTCCCCCTGGAATCAGGACCGCTCAGCTCTGCGTGCATCTCTAGAGCACCTCTCTCAACCAGGATGGGGAGGGTGTGTCCTTCAGTGTATTTATCCGACCATCTACCAAAGGGCACCTCAGCTGCTTCAGAGATTTTGGCAATTGTGAATAAAGCATCCAGATGTTGGGCCTTCACCAGGGACCAGTTCACCAGCGCCCCCAGAGCCGGGGCCAGCCTCATGGCACTCTGCCTGGTTCTCCCTCTTCACTGGCCAGGAGGGCCACTACCCAGGTCCTGGGGGACGCCTCTCTCAAAGATGTCTCCAGAGAACACATTCTAAGGGACACACGTCCATCATCCTCCGGGCAGGGCCTGGTGCTCATTTGTGGCTGAGGATGTGGCTGGTTACAGCCTGCTGACTCCTTCTTGTTGCCAGAGAAGCCAGCTGAATGGGGTGGTGACAGGCTGGGCTGGGGTCCCAGCCAGCCACCTCCTTCTCTGGGTGAGTCCCCCTCCAACACAGGCAGGACGGGGCTTTCTACATCTCTGTGTCCTCCCTCCTCCACACCCGAGGATCTTTCTTGAACAATGGGACTTGTCTTCCATCCCTGCGTCCTTGACCTCTGTGCCTGTTAGAGAGAGTCCCTCTCCCCTCCTCCCTAAGTGTGCTGTATGCTCTCTCCAGATCCCCCGCTGATGTCTTTAAAAGAAAGAATTCACAACCAGGAACGTGCAGGCAGGCTGAGGAGGTCGCTGAGTGCTTGGAATTTATTGCTATGACGACAAGCATTTACCCTAAGTGGTCCGGGAGGTTCCAGGCATTCACAGCTGAGGTGCAGGTCTGCACTGATTTTCCAGAAGACACTGGGCATCGTTTGAACTCTGATATGTTTTAAAAGCTCTGTATTCACTGTAATGGTTTCCTCCTGGGAAGGTTATTTTTTACCAGTTGTTTCTGCTTTTTTTAATCCCCTTGAGCACACACATGAGAAAACCGACAATACAGCCAACCCACCAGAAGTGGGTTCTTAGCTCTGGGCACACAGTACAGAAGAGTCGCTTCTCCTATTTCATGCAACAAGGCAGAAGGAAGAGTATTCTTAAAGTGACTTTGCAGGATGTGCTTTATTCTCAATCAGTCCCGAACCCAAACTACAGAGGGTCAATTATTTGGGACATATTCTAGTCCATTCAATGATTCTTCTCAGAAACTGTCCTTTAATATGGAATGAAAACTACATGTCAATCATCAATTTTTCATGCTACATTGTTATTTCATGAAGACGTTGTATGACCCATAATAATAATTTAAGAAAAGGCCGTTTGTTTATTTCCCCAAGCTCAATATACATATTTCTTTCATAATTATGAACTTAAAAAAACCCGTCTCAGATGTAAAAATGTGAATTGGAATATGTAAACTCGTTGAGAGACCTGAAAAACAGGGGAAAAAACGTCACATACTGGAAAAACCACTGCTGTGAGTCATGGAAATGGGAGGAAGCGTGGGGGTTGGGGGGGCAGAGGGGAGCTCAGACCTCAGTCAGCAAAGGTTACAGCGTCCAAGGACCCCACCTCCACTGGGTGGCATCTCTGTCTGTCTCCTGGGTCGGGATTTCAGGGGAGCAGGAACTCTCTGGAACCAGAAGAGCCACCAGCTGGGCCTCGGCAACACTGCATCCATGTCTTTGTTTTGCTGCTTTTTTTTTTTTTTCCTGAGAAGTCACTGGTGTTGAATGGAAAGATTTCGTATTACTCTTCAGTTAAGGTAAGGCAGTAAGTGTCACTAAGGTTATCTTTTTGCTTAGAATGAGGCTTATCCTTCCACTGGCGTCACCATGGGTCACCGGCCCCTCCTTCTTTCCCCCTAGAAGTGGATGTAGGGGTTTCAGCCCCCACTCTGCTGCATATTTGGGGTGCAGGCCCCTGGCCCCTCCCCACAGCAGCGTCCCCTTGGCAGCCGAGCACCGGGCATGGCGTTGCGATGACCGGGTATCTCCAGGAGGGCACCGTTCACCCAGGAGAAGGTCTCTCCTTCCTCCTCCTGCTGTTCTGTGTCTCTGAGGACCAGACCTGTCAACAACTCCTCCACACAGTCAATCAGGATGCGAGGCACCGTGGACGGCCACAGGCGAGCAGCCCCCGACTTCAGAGGAACGGAATTAACACAAAGGATGTTTCAACAGCGCCTTGGCTCGTAGCTCTGGGGGCAAAAGGGAGCCCAGCCCTTCTGCTCCCGTCAGCACAGAGACTGTTTCTGCCGAACTGGAAATGCTTAGCTCGCAGGACAAGATTGTGCTTTTCTTCTTTTCTTTGGAAAATCCCCACGTTAACTCGGCTCGTGGTCTGTGGCCAGGGTGTCAGTTTGTTTTCTCCCTGGTCCATTTGATCATGGTTTCTGGTGACCGGTACAGGAATATTAATTTGGCATAGAGATCCTCCTCCAGCTCCAACTCCCCCGTCTCCCGGACTAAAAAAATGTCTGTGCACAACTTCAGAATCCGATCCACGTTGGGAAGTTCTTCAAACATGATGGAGTGAGAAATCCCGCTGAAGAATTCCCGGACAAACTTCCCGATCACCAGCACCACGGAAGCATAGAGGCCCATGATACTAGGGGAAAAAAGATGAAGAAAAAGAGGTAGAAATAGTATCTAGCAGTTCAGTTCAGTTCAATTCAGTCACTCAGTTTTGTCCGACTCTTTAAATATGGTTAATAGAAACACACACACACACGAGAAAACATAATAACACTTTCCCTCAAATGCCACAGAAGATGTGATAGACTTACCAAAGCTTAAATTATTCCACTTTGGTGAAAACATTGACTTTTTTGCTAATGAAAAAGGTAATGCATGCTTTCTCTCTCTTTTCTAAAATTACACATTATAGAATTGTTGGACTTGAAAAATGAAAGTCCTTTGAAATCTCACCTTCTGGAAACAAGCAGTGTTAATAGTTTCACGTATGAACTTCTGGTGGTTTTACTGCATATGTTATATGCATAAGCTACATAGTGTGCATGAGTGCTCAGTTGTATCCAACTCGCTGAGACCCTATGGACTATAGCCCTCCAGGCTCCTCTGTCCATGGGATTCTCCAGGCAAGAATACTGGAGTGGGTTGCCATTTCCTTCTCCAGGGGATCTTCCCCACCAAGGGCTCGAACCAGTCTCTCTTGGCAAGCAGATTCTTTACCACTGAGCCAGCTGAGGAAGCTACATAATATATGTGGTAGAAATGCAATTGTATCATACACACTTTCTGTATTGAGAACTTTTCCCTGCCTTTCACAGAGATTCGTGTTTATAATAAAATTCCTAAGAGACAATGATTTTTTAAGAGGCTCTTTCTAGGAAGTGGAAAACCTTAGTGTCCTGTCAGGGGTGCCTGTTAGAGGATTGAAGCATCAGAAGGTGGAGAAGTGGTAACATCAGGCACGTCCCAAATTGATTTCTGACTGACTCTCATCTGCTAAGGTCAGAAGGCAACATCAGCAGAAAAGAGAGAACTCAATCCCAATTTCTAGATTAAACCCCAAATTGCACCGAACTGTGTGGTAGCAGGAAGGAATAGTTAAAAAGCTGGAGATACGACAAATATGGCTTCAGGTCCTGTGTTTGGTGGAAGGACTACCCAAGGCATTTTTTACTTCTCTGGGACTCTGGTTCCTCATTTTTTAAAACAAAGTTCCCTGTGACAAACCATAATGGAAAAGAATATGAAAAAGAAATACATATACCTGTACAACTAAGTCAGTTTGCTGTACAGTAGCTATTAACACAACACTGTAAATCAACTATACTTCAATAAAATTTTAAAAATATAATATGAAGAGCCAAGGATCTGTGAATTCTAATAACACAGATATAGAATCTGAGAATTCTAGGAAGATAAAAGACGTCCGTCCTCAGCTTGGTGTGGTGCAGAAGGGGCCCTGTCATGACCATCGATTGCAAAACGGCTCCTTACCCGTAGCCGGCCAGGAACCCCAGGCTGGGGGGGCTGACCTTGTCGTTGAAGACCACCAGCTCCAGGGCCTGCGCTTCCTGGTTGTAGATTCTGTTCCCAGTCAAGTTGAGAACCCACCACTCACTGTTTGAGTTAGTTGAATTGTCTCTGGACAAAATGATCGTGATGTTCATGAAATTATTTTCTGGAGAAGGAGAAACATGAAATCTGGTCAGCAGGAATGTTTAAGGATTTAATGGACACAGCAGTTCCAGGATGGCACAAGATGGTTGGTACCCATGGCGCTGGGTCCCAGGATGAGTGCACAGGGGCATTGTTGACTCTGTGAGGAAAAGGAGTGGTGGGCCTGGCGGGGGAGGGTCTCTCTTTTTCTCCAAGAGGCCAGTCCTGCTGCTACATGAGACAGCAACCACATCACAGGGAGAAGGGAACCCCATTACTGGAACATCTTTGCTGACAAGTCCCAACAACTAACTAGACATTTAAAAACCGCAATAACTGACTTGTGATGGAATTGACGGACTCCTTCCTGTTAGCCCTGTTTATTGAGCATCTTCCAGGAAGAAGGTGCTCCAGGAGGTGCTCAGGGATCACCCAGTCGCATGCAGCCTGGCCCAGTGGGAAAGGCCACCTCCACAAGTACAGTTTATGGGCATGTGGCAACCACCACAGCACCTGTACCAACAAGGTCTGTGAGCCTGGGGAGACCGCTTCTGGTCGGCTTCCCAGAGGAAGTGACCTCTGAGCTGAGTTTTGCTGGGTGAGAACTTTAATAGATGGAGCCCGACTACTGGCACTCAATCACCCTTGGGCTGAATCATGTCCATTTCCTGCCATCTTTTTATTGTTTTTATCATGGGGCCTTTGGCATTAACACTGTAGGAGGCAATTTTCTGCCAAAGATGTGTTTGCTAATAGAAGCAAGTAAATAGGTTCTGATAAATCAGTTAACCTGTCACTCAACATGGATTTCAGTCAATCAAGTTCTATATTGATGAAGAAAGGAAGATGAACATGCCCCGGGTGGGTGAGTGATCCCTTCTTGCTGGTGGACACAGCCTGGAGCCTTAGGCGTCTTGTGAACCATGTCACATGAGAAAGAAACCTGGCAAGGAGCTTGATAGAGGCTGAAAGGGCAAACTATAGACGTTGATTGAAAGAAAAGATTAAGAACCATTCTGAAGTGATTCCTTCTCATTCTTACCAGATAAGAGCTGCTTTATGGGTTTGGAGTTAGAGTCACTGGGTGCTTTCACGTAGTACGGGTAAATCCTTTCTATGGTCCTGGGAATTAAGAAGAAAAAAAAAAAGAAGTAATTAAGTTCTAGCTGTTTTGCGTGCTCAGTTGCTTCGACCCCATGGACCATAACCCACCAGACACCTCTGTCCATGGGATTTTCCAGGCAAGAATACTGGAGTGGGTTGCCATTTCCTTCTCCAGGGAATCTTCCTGACCCAGGAATCAAACCTACATCTCCTGAGTCTTCTGCATTGGCAGACAGATTCTTTACCACTGCATCACCATGGATGATGATTTTTTTTTTTTTTTGCTACTTTCAACCTCATTTCAAACAAATAATGGTGAGAGTCTTCCTATAATTATGCAATGTTCAGTCATCATAGTGTATGTGTATTTTACATAATGTAAATACACGTAGTGTCCATTAAAATCAAAAGTCTCCAAATCTGAATAAATTCACCAGGTTCTAACCAGATGTTCAGGCCACCTTTGTACCAAGCTAGTTAATGGCTTAAAAATGGCTACACAGATTTTTCCACACCTGTGACTTTTCTGAAGCAAGGGGCTATCTTTCTTGCTAAGATCCGCCCACTCTTCCAATTTTAATTTTCAGGATTTCAAAATTCCGTATAGCGGAATGGGCTGCTGCAGCTGATATGAGGATGCGGGTGTAGGGAACAGAGGACTGGAACCCGAGCCCTCAGCCCACAGTTGCTCCATCTCTCTAGGTTGCTTTCTCATCTGGGAAGCGATGGGGAGAGCCTGACGGTTCTCAGGGGCCCTTGGTGTTCAGTGTCTGACATGGGGTCCTTTCAGAATCATGTCTGAGGGTTGCATGGTGGTGGTTCTCACCCTCAGCGCTTTGACATGGGTTGGGGCAGACAAAGGGGGACAGACGGGATGGAGCTGGGCACTGGGCAGTTTAGGATCAGCAGCAGTTGTTTGCTCCTGCTGGTTCTGACATGAGACTCTAACATCACAGCTTAGGTGTTTGGAGTGCAGTGTTATGTGACAGGAGAATATATAAAGATATAACTTCTCCCCCTCAAATTTCCTTCTGCCCCCTTGCCTTCTCCTCCTCCATTAGCCAGGCATTCAGTGCCCCAGAAGCAGGGGTGATGGTAGAAAAGGGTCTCCAGAGGTCTCTCCTTGGTGATTACGCCAGGTGGGAGCAAGGTCTGTCATCTGGAGAAGAGTTCTGTCCTCCCCAGACTCGCGGCGGGGAGGGAGTGGGCAGAGAGCAGGTGGGGCTTTGATGCAGCCCGTCGGGGGTTCTCAGCACAGGCTCACTCGAGTCACCCGAGTGAGCAGGTTGAGTTTCTGGCCCACCCATGTTTGCAGAGGAGACTCTGCACCAGACACACACGCCTACTGTCACTGTGTTAACAACGATGACCAACTCACACAGGCGTCCTGGAACTTTCTGTGTCGCCGCCGGCTATCATTTTAGCAATATTCTCTCGTGTCGTGTTTTTAAGAGGGAAAGAAAGTTTATCTGTTGCTATTTCTGCTTTTGCACCCAGACTCATGTTTCTGTGAAAGAAAAAAGAAGAGGTCAAGGTCACTGGTTATTCACAAATCTACAGGTGAGATTAAAACTCCTGAAATACTCCTCTCACCAAGTTTCACTGGGTCCACAGTTGTCAACCCCCACCTCTCTGTTCACCTCAGCTGGGCATCCAGCCTCTCAGACAGCCAAGAAGGCTACAAGCACCTTCAACACAGACCACAGGTGAGGAGGAAGAGTGTGGGGACCCAAAGAGACAGGGATCTGAGCATCTAATAGGGCTCTGAGGCACTTTATATTAGCCCAGCGATGTTAGTCTCCATGAGGACTCACAGAATCCAGACTTTAAACAGAATATTCACAATGAGATGTCACCTCACATCTATCAGAATGGCCATGATGGCCATCGCTAAAGAGACAAGAGACAGCAAGTTTTGGTGAGGATGTGGGGAGAAGGGAACACTTTTGCACTGTTGGTGGGAATGGAAACTGGTGTAGCCACTGTGGGAAACAGTTTGGTGATTCCTCAAAAAACTAAAAATAGAACTACTATAGGAGCAATCCCACTTCTGGGTATTTTTCCAAAGCAAATGAAAACACTAACTTGAAAACATATCTGTACCATCATGTTCACTGCAGCATTTACAATAGTCAAAACACAGAAGCAACGCATGCGTCCAGATAAATGAATAAAGAAGATATGACACATACACATGATGGAATATTATTCAGGAATAAAAAGAATGAAATCTTACTCTTTGTGACAACATAGATGAACCTTGATGGCATTAGGCTAAGTGAAATAAGTCAGATAAAGACAAATACTGTATAATCTCATTTGTATGTGGAATCTAGAAATAAAACCACAAAACCTGAACTCATAGATACAGAGAACGAATTGGTGGTTCCCAGAGATGGTGGTGGTGGTGAATGAAATGGATTATTTCATTTCAGGAATGAAAGGAAGTTAAAGGGAATGAATTTTCAGTTATAACATAATTAAGTCCTGGTTAGGTAATAAATAACATGGTGACTATTTTTAATAAAACACCACTGCATATTTGAAAGTTGCTAAGGGTAGATCTTAAAAGTTCTCATCACAGGAGAAAATGGTTGGTAACCATGTGGTGAGTGTTCATTAGACACTGTGGTGCCCATTTTGAAAAGTACATAAATATCAAATCACCATGTTGCTCCCTTGCAACTAGAACAATGCCACATGTCCATTATCTCAATTAAAAACAGAATGTTCAATCAGAAATTGGTTTTTAATTTTGGGGGGTGGCTCTTCAAAGGAAGGGCTAAGAAGTGCATTTTTGCCAACACTGAATTCCATGTGGGGAGTTTGGGACATTTAAAAGGAGAAAATAAGATTAAAGGAGGTCTTTAAAGTCTCAGCAGCCCTCTCCAAAATCCTTCTTTACTATTTCCCTCTGAATTCAGATTCCAGAAGGCTTTCTTCTTTACCTATCATGGTTCTCTCTTAATTCCAGCCAAGAAGCTAGTATTGTGCACCCAACAAGCCTACTCCACGCCTGCCTGGAGTCCTGAGAGAAACAAAGCTCATCAGCCAAGGTGCTGGGTCAGGCCTCCAAGCAGCCCCACGGACACGTTGGGCTTTGGATGTGAGAACTTTTCCTGAGATAAGTGATGTGGTGGCCACAGGCTGGCCAGAGGCTCATGTTGTGGAGGGGGGGGGAGTGTAGGAATATCCCTGCTCTCCCCCTCTGGACCTACCCAAGGGGCTCCCCCAGCTCAGGCTTGGAGAGAAGAGCCACAGGGGCTGCCCAGCGCTCGGGGCGGCAAGGGAGACTCGGGGTTCCAGGGGCTACAGGTGCTGTGTTATGAGACCAAACCCCAAGCTCAGGGAAATCTCATGCATCAGTTTCATTTTATGAGTCATGACTCTATTTATTTTCTCTCCACCTCTCTCTTTTGCTCACAGACCTCACTGTCAGCGGCTTTAGAGCTAAAGTTAGTAGAAAAAGGAAAACTGAGACGTTCTTGCTGGGCCAATGAGTCTCAGGCAAATCACTGTTTAATGACACACAAAAACATTAGCTGTGGCATTGAATGGATGTTACCCAAGAAGTAACATGAACCCAGATCCACGTTAACCTGAGGTTTCTAACCTCCCACGCCTCCCACCCCCACCCCAAGTTCAGGTTGGGGAAAAGGGGGAAATTATGCACGGAAATCCAGTAACTACCTCTGAATACTCCATGAAAAAACAACAGAGAAGCTACTATTGGGGTCCTTGAGTTCGTGTATCATTTTCTGCTTACTGGGAGGGCTGATGGTCCATAAAGAATTTGAGTTTCCTTCCAGTTCTGCAACTGTTATGTCTTCTTTTTCATAATTTTCCAGAAATTGCATAGCACCCTGTATGCACACAAACACAGCTGCATAAATAGACCACACCCCTGAGGACATGCAAGAAGGTGACTACCCTTCCCTGTATCTGGCTTTGCAGAGGGATTTTCGTCCCAGTGGGGTGCCTGGTGTGTGCTGGCGCTAAGAGCTCCAGTCACATCACCAGACCCCAGTGGTGGTGCTGCTACTCCCATGCGCATGGGTGCTGGGCAGATTCAGTCATGCCCAACTCTGCAACCCTATGGACTGTAGCCTGCCAGCCCCCTCTGTCCATGGGTTCTCCAGGCAAGACTACTGGAGTGGGTTGCCATGCCCTCCTCCAGGGGATCTTTCTGATCCAGTGATTGAACCCATGTCTCTTACATGTCCTGCATTGTTGCGGGCGGGGGGTTCTTTACCACTAGTGCCACCTGGGAAGGCCCCCTCCCCACAAGGCCATGGAATCACTCCAATCAAACAGTACAGAAAAATCAGATGATTTAATGTCATCTTTCCCTTCCCACTAAAAAAAGAAATGTATCAACTATTGGGGAACATCCCTCTCATAAGAGAGACAAATTTAATCCGCCCTGGACATCTGGGCCCTTCCTCACAGCTGTGTATTCCTCAAGACTAGCGCTGACAGTGGGCATTACAGGCCAATCATTTTACAATGGGGAAAAGCATCTGTTTGCCTAATCACTGTACTTAAATGAAAAGTATAATTTGTAAAGCTGATTTCAACCATGTAGAGTCATGCTGTCATATTATTAAAAGCATGGAATGCAGAGAGAAGGATGACATCAGCCACAATTCCACCACCAGAACTTGATTCCCGTTCTATACAGTTAAGGATGCATGTCTTAATTTTTTAAATCAATTTTAAAATAATAGCATCCTTTTAAATCTCTTTCATTTTGAGAAATTTTCACACCATGAAATCATACTCATAATTATCATCTTATTAGAAAGGAATTTGCTTGGAAAATCTGCCATAATTGATTCGTTCAGTCCTACTTGTTGAATCCCCAAGCTGCCTAGTTCTTATGAATGTGGAGGATGTTGTCACAAGCAGGCACCTGCCTGGGGCTTCTCCCATATCCTGAATGACTTTCTTAGGATAGACTCCTGCAGGAGACCTCCCAGTCAAAGGGATCAATATCCACCACGATTTTAAAACTTTAGAGATTTTAAAAGGATCAGCACCTGTTGTGCTTAACATGAAGATTCTCTGAATTAGAATTATGTTTACTATCACTTATGTCCAATAATACAGACGCAACATCTTAGGTGATCAAAGTGGCCAGTGGCCAGGAACCTGCAGTGTAACAACTGATCATCCCTAGGAAGTCCTGCCCTCCAGCTCAGGTCGTGGCCAAGTGGTGACTAAGGTGACGACAGTCAGCTGGCCAAGGTGACCGCTGTTCACAGAGACCAACTCCATGCATCTACTTACAGTGTCCTTAGTAAAAGCTTTAGTGAATTTACTAAACATTGTCTGGTCCATAACTTTCAGCTGGCTTTGCTGGGCACTCATTGTGAAAATAGGCTGGAAAACAAAGACACATGGGACAGTTAATATTTGAAATTCCTTCTGTGCATCCTGGGTTCTGAGAACAATATTAGACCGTGTATTACCCACAGCCAGTGCAGAGCTCTCTCTTCCCTGTCTCCTGCACCTTAGCTCACATATTTGCAGAACTATCAATATTCAGACAGGAGATGGGGGTCCACCGAACCTCAGTAAGTCATCTGGGTGGTGGTCAGGGAGAGGGCCGTGCTGTGTAAGGACCCACAGTGGGGCGGGGGATTGGAGACCCGGAGTGGGGCATGGTTACCTGGTACCCGCCCAGGGTGATTGTGACTGAGACGTCCAGGGGCTGGTTGATGACCCCGGCGACAGATTTGACCAGAGACATGAAGAGCAGCGGGAACCAGACGATGCAGATGAGCAGCACGATGATCATGCCCCCCATCCCGTACTTGACCACCTTCTTCTTCTTCTGCCCCCGGGGCTGTGGGTACCTCTGCAACGGGAAGGTGGCACACTCAGGTGGTGTCCCCAGGAAGGGCAGGCACTATGACCCCAAAGTCTGCCCAGGACTGAGTCCTGAATCTGTTCAGAATGCATCCAGACCCAGCCCTGGAACAAGGGAGGCAGTGATGCTGGGCTGTGAGGAGCCTGCTCTGTGACCCCAACAGGGTCCATTAGGGTCTGAGTGGTGTTTTCCTTAAAAGGACTCTGTGGGTTTGCTGGAGGCAGACCTGTGGACCAAGGGACCAAAGCTTCTGCTGAATAAACCTCTGGTTTTAAAGGATCAGGTGGGAGAAAGACATTTTACTTTAAATTCCTGAATATTCGAAACTGTGCCTTTCAAGGGGCTCCTCCCCTCCCTTGGCGGGTGGAAAACATTTTAACTTCGTTCGTGACACATGTTGTCAGGACCACACTGTCCAAGCTGGAATCACCTCCATCTGCTGCATCAAGGGCTCCCCAGCCCGGAGCTCAGCCTGCAGGCGAGTGGGGGGCTCAGCTCCGCCATGTGTCGTGGAGACTGCTCGGGTCTACACGCCTATTCCATACTTAGATGCTGCTTCTACAGGACCTGTGTTCTTTAACGGGTGCTCTGGAGGCAGGACTACATACATATGATAAACTTTTGAAAAATTCCTTGAATAACCATGCCATTGTTCAGTCGCTAAGTCATGTCCGATTCTTTGCGACCCCCATGGACTGCAGCACATCAGGCTTCCCTGTCCTTCACCATCTCCCAGAGTTTGCCCAAGTTCATGTCCACTGAGTTGATGATGCCATCCAACCATCTCATCCTCTGCTGCCCTCTTCACTTTCTGCCTTCAGTCTTTCCCAGCATCAGGGTCTTTTCCAGTCAGTCGGCTGTTCGCATCATGGCCAAAGTATTGGAGCTTCAGCT
This sequence comes from Cervus elaphus, assembly GCF_910594005.1. Classification (NCBI taxonomy): domain Eukaryota; kingdom Metazoa; phylum Chordata; class Mammalia; order Artiodactyla; family Cervidae; genus Cervus; species Cervus elaphus. Next base: position 45,176,708 of record NC_057841.1, read on the forward strand.
TCAGCATCAGTCCTTCCAGTGAGTATTCAGGGCTGATTTCCTTTAGGATTGATGGAATCACGATTCCATCCACATCTAAACCTTAATATCCAACCTAGTAGAATAAGCAGATATTTTCACTTTAATTTCCTTTGCACAAAGAGGTTGCCTCCTCTGTCCCTCATCGAAGAGTGACTCAGGGTGAACCTGAGTCTCAGACACCTGGACCACTTTCCTCCAGCACATCTCACCCCCTCCTGCTCCCAGATGAGCCATTTTAGACTGACTGTGTGGTCTAGCACCGTGTCACCTCTTCTCACAACAACCACAAGCATCTGCCAGAAAAATCATCAGGAGGCTCTTCTCGCTATGGCAGCGGCAGGTCCAGATTCCTAACTCCAGCAGGGTAAAGTCAATGGGGCGTTCATAGGTCCTGGTGGGTTCTGCCTCATTTACTGGGCCACAAAACTTGCAGAAGGTCCTATCAATCTTATAACCGGCCTGTATCTAAAAGACACAAATACGGCTGAGGCACTGCTATTGGCTTACTTTTTCCGACTCCCGCCAACACTTGAGGATGAAGATGTGAGCATAGATGTCCTCCACACAGATCCAGCTGGACAGGCTCAGGGTCGTGTCTGTCCACACCCAGTCCATCACAGCCCTCAGCTCCGTCAGGAAAGGGACAAGGCGGAACCTGTAGAAACCAAGTCTTGTTAGAAGGATAGCTGTGGGCTGGCCCCATCACCGGACAATCTTGCAGGCTCATGGAGGTCTGGACTGTCAGCCCTGACAACTCAGAAAAATTCTCAAGGTCACTGTTACTATAAAAATTCAACATGGAGTACAACTGCTTTTCATTATCAGTGTGTTAAGGAATGGTATTTGCCTTTCCTTTTTTTCTGGCTGATGGTCTTAAAAAACCGGAATTCCTTTTATAAATACATTTGAAAGTGTCTTCAATTTCTTTCATTAAGTCTTATAGTTTTCTTTGTAAAAATCTTTAATTTCTTCGGCTAAATTTATCTTGAAGTATTTTATTATTTTTGACGCTCTTGTGAATGGGAGTGTGCTGTTTGCTCAGCTGCTCAGTCGTGTCTGACTCTTTGCGATCCTATGGACTGAAGCTCGCCAGGTTCCTCTGTCCATGGGATTCTCCAGGCACAAATACTGGAGTGGGTTGCCCTGCACTCCTCCAGGGGATCTTCCCAACCCAGGGATCGAACCCATGTCTCTTACATCTCCTACACTGCGGGGCGAGTTCTTTACCACTAGTTCCACTTGCGAAGGCTCCCCTCCCCCCATGGCCACAGAATCACTCCCATCCCTGGAGGCTCAGATGGTAAAGAATCTGCCTCCCACTGCACCTCCCCATACCCCTACTGCCCCCGGATCCCCCACACCCTGTGCATGGCCAGGATGGCACCGAGCGCCCTCACCCCTGGAACAGGAAGAGGTTGACGTAGTTGTAACTCTTGGTGAGGAAGTTGCCGAGGACCCGAGTAGGGTAGCCGCAGCGGATCTGGTAGGCGGACAGCCCAAAGTACACGCACTTGACGAAATACCACAGCTGCGCGACCAGGTTCTGGCTGAACTTCCTGGGAGAGAAAACAGAAAAGTGCAGGGTGGGATGCTCTTATGGTACAGAAGGACACCAGTTTAGGGTGAGAGAAAAGCCTAATCGACCCTCTGGCTTCTAAAGGCAGGTCCTTATCACAGACGTCTCAGCCGCATCTGGTTGGCAGGAGTCATTCCTAAGCTAATGACATCCTCCAAAGCTGGGAGGGCAGTGTGGTCACCCGAAGAATGCCTCCAGATCTCACCCAAAGACGGGCATGTCCTCACCCCCAGAACCTGGGGACATGTGACATTCCTCGGCCAAGAGGACTTGACAGACATGCTAGGGTTGGGGACCTGGAGGTCAGGAAGAAGAGTTGCTGCCCGGGGGCCCCCACGAGCAGGCCTTAGCCGGACAGCCTTGCTCGGTTGTGGGCAGGAGGAGACGCGGCAGGGAAGAGATGCAGGGTTTGGAGAAGGAGGAGGAGACCCCAGGCATCTCTGAAGCTGGAAGAGGTCAAGAGATGGATTCTCTGGGGACTCTCCAGAAAGGACCGCCGCCCCGCCCACATCGTAATTTCAGTCCAGTGAGGCCTGGGTCTGCCCCCTGGCCTGCAGAGCTGTAAGGCAATGCACTTGCATTGTGTTAAACCCTGACTTGCAGTGGTACTATTAACCCCTACCCTCTCCTTCCCTATGGGCTTATCCTTACAAAACATTTCCTTCCCCGACGGGGTGCAGGAAAATGGCCCCACAGCTCCAGTTTCCAAGGCCTCACCTCTCGGTCACGCCAGGCAGGATGAAGAACATCCAGAAGTGAATCCCAAACACCAGGATGACCTGGAAGATGACCTTTCCCAGGACGGTCTTCCTGAGGTAGAGTGCCCGATCCACCACCATGGTCCCAAACTGAATGAGCACCATCACCAGGAAGGGCCCCGGCACCTGATCCTCGGACAGCGAGGACGTGATGTCGGCCGCGGCTGAGTGTTTCTGGGGAGGAGACCGTAGGTTCAGGCCTGGACGCACCCGCAGGACAGCATCGCTCATCCCCGGGGTGCGGTGGCCTCGGTCCCCCACCTACCCCGAAGGCCCAGAAGCCGAAGACAATGATGACGAAGTCCACGGTGTCCGCCAGGAACATAAGCACATACACATCGGTGACAGCGCTGTAGTCAGGGTGGATGAGGTCGTAGAAGAACTGCCTGATGGGCACGTAGAGCTGCAGGGTCCTATGGGACAGACACCCAGTGTAGGGTGGGTGGAAATGCAGGACCTGCCAGAGACCCCATCATTCCACCCTCTGCTGCTATCCTCCACAGCTCCCCCACCCCTGCTCCAGGCTCAGGACACTCCACTGGGGGCAGAGGCCCCTGCTCTGACACAGACTCTGAGCAAGTTCATGGCTTCTCTCCTGAAGCATAACGGAGTGGTAGCCCCGGAAACGAGGGGCTGGTTTGTGCCCTGACTCAGTTACTCGCCACCTGTGAGACTTGGATCCTACTACTGAGCCCCGTGTACTTTCATCTCCTCTTCTGTAAAAGGTGTAACGAGACCCGAGGGCCTGGGCTGTGGTGAGAGTGACAGGACCTCCTGGTCCTGCTGGGCCCCGGTAGATGCCAGGAGCCCTGCTCCTCCCCTTTCTGCCCTCGTCCCTGGGGCCAGGCATCATCCTGGGCTCTGGGGCTCAGCTTCCTCCATCCCTGTGCCTCCATTCTGGCTGTCTGCCCAGCCTCTGCCCCTCCTCTTCATTGTTCACAATTCAAGACCGTGTCCAGGTGAGCACGGCCCTCGGTCTCAGAGCTCAGGCTCAGGGCCAGCCTTGAGGCACCGGCCCTGTTTTCACTCCCGTCTGCTGCCGGTCTGCCTCCCTGATACCTGGGGAGGGGGCCCTGTGACCTTGGCTGGTGACCTTGGGCTGCACGAGGGACGAACCACTTCTCAAGTGCACCTCGGCTTCCCTCTACAGGGTGAGCATATCTCTGAGAACCTTCTGATTTAACTTCACTGCCTGTCTGGTTGGACTCATTCGTGTGCCTGGAATTATACACCGTGAGCTAGTGTGTTTAGAAGTGCAATGGATATAAAAACGAATCATCCTATTGGAAAGTGATTTTTGAATGCAATATCACGGTGGGGCATTTGGTTCTGCCCAAAGCCAATGACACTTTTGATGAGACAGGTCACTTCTCAAGCATGTCACGTTTGGCTGATGCTGAGGAAGTGTTCCCAGCCCCCAGGTATCCTCACGCACTCACTCACTTCTTTATGGTAAAGGCTTTTGCTTTGATCAAGTGTTCTTGCAGCTTCTCCATGTAAAGTTCCCGTCTGCTCTTCTGCTTGATGCTCACGACGCTGCTTCCTTTCTGGCTGCTGTTCCGGGTGCTCGTGCTGCCTGGAGACAAGAAGGAACCGAGACGCGCCGTGAGCTGTGCGTCTGTTGCAGTAACTATCGTAGAAGCCCGCCACCCCCACGGCAGAGGGACAGTTGGAGGCTGGTTAGAGGGCGGGATGCACATGTGTCTGTAAGAACAGCAGCGGAGAACGTGGGATCTGCAGCCCCCACTCTGGTTCCATAGCCAAAGGCATCTGTGGGCTTTTACACTCACTGCTGGCTCCTTCCTGGGTGGCTGCGGGACCTCTGTCCCAGAAAGAATTAGACTGGGGAGCAGTTTTTCTCCTGCTCGATGGGGTCCCAGGTTTTGGTTGTGGGTTTTCTAGTCTGGGTCCAGAACCATGCCTTTTTTCAGGACCAAATTTCTCTAACTGTAAAACCAACATGAGATGGCCTGCCAGTGTTGGCCAGAAAAAAGATGAATACAGAGGGTCCGGGGAGCTTCAGACAGGAGCGCTGTCAACACAAAAGCGCAGTTACCCCAAGAGGGGCGACCGTAATGCACGCGCGTACTTTCCTGTCACTGGCTGTTTAGTAAGAAATTAGTAACTAGCCTAGGAAATAACTAGCCTAGGCTAGTTAGTAACTAGCTTAGGAAATTAGTAACTAGCCTAGGAATAAGCCAAATGGTTTGGCTTAAAGTTCCTACTGATTAAGTCTAAGTGTACTTTCAAAATAAATCATGATGTACAGCACTCTGGGCACACCTGGCAGAATCTCTGCGTATGACTGACAACTATCCTGTGTCTGACACTCACTAGGTACAAGGCAGCATGCTGGTCACTTTTCACCAACACCTGAAATCTTTGTCCTAGGTGGGGGTTGGGGAATTCAGACAGACACCCTAGACAGGGATGTGAGCACCCCAGGCCACACACACGGCTCAGCCAGGATTTGAACTTTGTCTGGTTACAAAGTACATTCATTTCACATCACAGTATCTGCTGCCTTGACAGCACCCAGCTCCCTTGCCCCTGACCCCCTGGCACCAGGGAGTAACTCTACTCAAGATTCCTTACAGCGACACCGTGCAGCAATACCTCTCTTGGACCTATTCGAGGAAAAGCTGGATCCCTGTGATGTCTGGGAGCCGCTGCTGGAGCGCTTCCTCCGGACGGCAGCCGGCTGCTCGGGGAAGGTCACGTGCACCGACTCCACAGACGCAGCCAGGTTGATGGACTTGAGCGAGTCGGAGGAGGCCCTCCTGCCGTGGCCGAGGGATAGCTCGTCGTCTGAGTCCACTTTGTCCGAGCTGCTGTCCACGATGTCGTCTTCGTCCCAGAGGCCATGACACTGAGGAGGCAGGAAAGGGACAGCTCAGCCCACTGTCCAGAGAGAGGCTGGGACTCGGCCCTGTGACATCCAGGCCACCAGTGTGTCCCTCAAGATAGGAAACCACACATCAAACAGGGCGACTGCAGCCAGCAACACTGCTGGACAGTGGAGACTGCTAGGAGAGCACAACCTAAGTGTTCCCAGTAAATGCCGACCAATAGGCAGGTAAGGAACTGGTGGATGTGTTCACTAACCAGATGGGGATCCTTTCACCATATATACGCTTATCAAATCACCACATATACACTTCTGATACCTTACAATTTCACTGGCCAATCATAGATCAACAAAGGATCCTTTAGTTAAAGCTATGGTTTTTCCAGTAGTCATGTACGGATGTAAGAAGGCTGAGTGTCAAAGAATTGATACTTTCAAACTGTGTTGCTGGAAAAGACTCTTGAGGGTTCCTTGGACAGCAAGGAGATCAAAACAGTCAATCCTAAAGGAAATCAGCTCTGAATATTCATCAGAAGGATTGATGCTGAATCTGAAACTCCAATACTTTGGTCACCTGATGGGAAGAGCCGACTCATTAGAAAAGACCCTGATGGTGGGTTATAGGCCATAGGGTTACCAAGAGTCTGACATGACTAAAGCAACTTAGCATGCACGCATGCATCCCAGAGTAGAAATAGGGGGAAATTTCCCCCGATGGATCACAAACTCCATTATTGAGTACACAGTGTTGAGAAAATGAATGAAATGAATAAAACTGTTAACAAAGGAAACAAGAGCACACAGATAGACCTCACCCGTGGCCCCCCAGCCCCTCATGATCCCAGCCCGGGTCCTTGGAAACATCCCAGAGGTGGTGGATGGGCAGTACCTTTAGGATGGAGCGGTGGAAGAAGAGTGCCAGCAGCTGGATGAGGTCATAGAGCACATAGGCGTCCTTCTTCTCCACCCCAATGATGTTGGGCGGGTGGTAAGGCTTGTCCTTGTTCAGTTCCACATTCTTATTCCAGGGGAAGAACCCAAACTGGAAGAAGTACTTGACCACAATGGCCACCTGCGCAGATGTGAGAAATTAGAATAAATGAAGCCCTTTAAGAGTAGCTCTAGATGAGGAACAGTGATACAAAAATTAAGGGAAAAAGTCTAGTTTTGGTGCTGGGAATGCACATAGCATGTGGAATAATGAATTGTCTTTCCACAGATACTGACTTCAGGACAAGCCCTGAACCACACCTCCAGGGCCTGTGACCACAGACACATCGGGGCCATGGAGGTAACTCCTGACTTGGCTCAAATTACTTCTGCTATTGTCAGGGAATGGGCTAGTTTCTGGGCTTCCCAAGTGGCACCAGTGATAAAGAACCCACTTGTCAATGCAGGAGAAATAAGAGATGTGGGTTTGATCCCTGGGTCGGGAAGGTCCCCTGGAGAAGGCATTGGCAACTCATTTCAGTATTCTTGCCCGGAGAATTCCATGGACAGAGGAGCCTAGAGGGTTACAGTCCATAATGTCGCAGAGTCAGACATGACTGAAGTGACTTAGCACGCATGCAAGGGCTAGTTTGTGCTGATTCCATTAGATACTTATACAAATATTCAGCTATTAAATGAGGTCATTAGGACAAATGTGAACAGCAGGATCTTTATTCTGCAAGTATGGCTTTAGTTTGCAATCTTTAGGAGAAAACTGCACAGATACTATAGACAATTTTCACTTTATTCTGCACTCTTTCCTCTCAGCATTTTATTGCTCACTGGAAGTTCTCCTCAAGAAGAAATAAAAGCGAATGAAACAAAACCTTGCCAGCCCAGGGTGTAAATGTGGAGATGTTTGTAGAGACTGATGCTGAAACACTCCTCCAATGTCTACATCATCAGGATTAACTGCATCCAACTGTGTTTCAAGTGCTTACTGTATTGTTTGATCCAATGTCCACTCACTGACCATGCACCGGCCCTGGCACCGTGCTTGTGTCTGCCTCATACTTACTGTCTTGCTGGTCAATATCACAGGGCAGACACCAGATCTCAAAAGCCTGCCCCACCACTCACCAGCTGGGTAAAGTGAAAGTGTTAATCGCTCAGCTCTGTCTGACTCTTTGCAACCCCATGGACTGTGGCCCCCCAGTCTCCTCTGTCCATGAGATTCTCCAGGCAAGAAAACTGGAGTGGGTAGCCATTTCCTTCTTCAGGCAATCTTCCCCAGCCAGGGATCAAACCTGGGTCTCGTGCATTGCAGGCAGATTCTTGACTGTCTGAGCCACCAGGGAAGCCCATCTTGGGCCAATTATTTAATCTCATAAAGGCTGTTCCTTATTCCTTTTTTACAGAATGATATTAGCTCCTATGTTGTGTGAGGTGTGAGATATGAAAAGGCAACTATAGTTCTCAGCACCAACAACTGCTGGTTATAATCATGTGTTGACCTAAGATGATCCCTCTAACTGACTATGTGAAGCAGGGGTCAGGCAGGTCCACTGGAGGGACGCCTACCTCTGTGTAGACAATGGCCATCATCCAGAAGCGCCTGCTGGGCCGGGGGACAGACAGCATGGCCCAGAGGAAGATGAGGATGGGCAGCACGAGGGTGATCATGGAGGCGGAGACCATGTGGTTGAGGATGATGACAAAGTAGCACACCATCTCGGAGCGGGCCACCAGCGTGTTGTACAGCGCGTAGAAGAGCAGCAGGAAGCGCGGCTGCCCCACGTAGAACTTCTCCGACTCCTCCAGCTCGTCGTCATGGAACATCCTGCCAGAATGCTGGCCTCAGTTCCTCCCGGGCACTGATTCCATGCAGCGAGACCCCGCCCACCCCTCCCTGCTGCCTGGGTCCCCAGGCATCCTGTGCTGTCAACCTCCTGTCGTGTTACAGAGAGAGGGGTGAGCATGCATGTGGTTCTAAATGTCTAGGGGGACCTTTTCCACATGGTCTCTGCACCCAGCAGCCCAGTGGACACTAAGGGTCACTCCCAGCTCCATCGCTGTGGCCACAGCTCTTACTTGTTCAGCAGCAGCTCGCTGGCTGTCAGCTCGTGGGTCAGGGGTGGCAGGATGCTGGCCTCCAGCCGGTCTGAGCGGCTGTCGTCCGGGCTGACCTCCATGTGGGTCTGGCCGGCCGAGTCGTCCCGGGAGTCAAAGGACAGGCGCTCAAAGCTGACAGCCTTGCTGTACGATGGTGGGGCCTCCACGTCGCCGTCCTCCGTCGGGTCCTGTGGGGACTCGGACTCCCGGGCCCCCTCGGGCACCTCCTCATCCTGCTCAGCCTCCACTTCCTCGATGGTCTCCGTGGTCCCCTGGCGCGAGTACAGCATCGTGCACTGCGTGGGCTCGCTGTCAGGAGACACGGAGGGTGCCACCTGGCCTCAGCAACTCCCCCAGCCTCCCGTGGCACCCACAGCCACGCACCCAGGCACGTGGGTGGGGGGATGCCTCCTCACTTCCCACGTTCCATCTGCTTTGTTCCTTCTGGATAATCATGTCTGGGTGCAGAGATGGGGGAAGGGTGCTGGGCGGCAGGTCCTGGGGTGCCAAACCCTCCTGTGTGTAGCTTTTCAGTCCCATCAATGTTCCTAGGCACGGGGCCCACTGTTTATTTCCAGTCAAAACACAGTGAGCACAGCGCACCTCCCAGAGCACAGATTGTAAAGAAAGGTGCCCAGGGAAAGGAGATGTCTCAGCTGGCTGGATCCATAGGTCTTGGCCGAGATGCACTCTACTCTCAACAGAACCCAGACCCTTAAGGGGAGGCCCGGAATGGTGGACCATTGGCAAGATAAAGCCTGCTTCGTCCTTTCTGCTGGCTCCTCCCTGCACTTCCATCCTGTGCCTTTTCTCACTGGTGCCTCTGACACCTGACTGGACGCTCACCATCATCCTTTTCCTGACTCCCCACCACCTGGCACGTGGAAGCCCCATCCACCACCCTCTGCCCCAGGGTCTCTCCTGGGGCTGCACCCACCCTCCCCTCTGACTGCCCTCCTGCTTTCTTCTCCCAATGGCTTTGCACTGCCAGCTCCTCTTCCAGCTTCATTTTCCAGGAGCCCCTCTTCCCTGGGCTTCACTCTACTTCTGTGCCCTGTCTTCCCCTTTGCATCTCTCCTCTCCTTCTTCTAACTCTCCCTGACGGGTTCGTGCAAGAAACACTGGAAACGAAAGCACAGCAGCCACAGCCGTGAGATCAAGGCCTGCCTGCTGTGCTGTGTACCTCAACACACCCGGCCCCTAAGAGAGGAGGGAAAGTCACCTGGACATGCCGAGTGTACGGGGTGTGCAGTGATCATCTGCTAGGCTCTGAGACGGTGCTGCTCCCCAGATGGCATGTGTGAGCATCTGGGGTCATATCACTGAGCTGCTCAAAGGTACAGACTGATTTCTCTTGTCATGGTCACTGGTGCACACATGTGAATGAATGAATGCATCTGGCTGAGCCCTGAGGCTAAAGAGCCAGACTTGCATGAGCTCTTGTTCCTAATCGGGGGTGTTCAGGGCCCCAGGGCTTTGGCCCTACATGTGCCTACAGCAAATTAGGCTCTCAGAATGCCAAGACAATGGCTTTTGGCTAAGACTTACCTTGATTAGACATGGCCATGAAACTGACTGGTCATCCAGTTTTCCGACCACTGGAGCCAGCCCCACAACAGGTTCTAACTTCCAGAGGGACTATAACCTATCACAGGCATGCTCTGTATGGGTTTTGATGAGGTCTGGCCCCAAAGGGATTCAGGTAAATCCTGGTACGTTCAGGAATCAGCAGATTGGAATGGCATAGCATGTGCCCACCAGAGGACATCTTAAATGGCCGTGGCATTCCCTGAAACACTGGGTGCCAGCCTCCTGCAGCTCTGAACGTGCATACGTACATAGCTGCTGGCAACAGAGACCTAACACTGCCTGACTTGACAACACTGCCCTTAGTTTCAGATTGGGTTATTTGGGTGCTTGTTTGGTGTCAGGATAAGCACAATACAGCTTGTGCTTCTGTGCTCCTATTGACTTTTCAAAGAAGAGCTTTTGGATTTTAAGTAAGTGATTTCATTTCTATGCATGATTATAGTTTTTATTGTGGGATTTAACGAGAAAGCATAAGCCCAAAGTAATCTTTCCCAAGCCAAACAAGTTAAGGTCTCCCAAAGTAATATACTCTACTGCATAATAATATTATTTTAAAAACAACAGTTGAATATATTCTAACTTTCATGTCAGTTGGGCATGTAGCATGTGGACAGATTCATTCTGTATTGACCAAACGTGACTGCATATAGGATTTGGGATTATCTCCTACTGTGTGGATCTTTGAACAAAATTATGAGAAAGTTTCCTACTCTTCCTGATCCACTTCTCCCTGTGAGGACTGCCTACTGGCACCCTCAACCAAGGAGGAAACATGCTTGCTCCTTTGGAAATAGAAAGTGTGAAATACTTACAAAATGGAAGACAATGTTTATAGTAGGATTTTTTAAGAAACTCCTAACAGACAAAAAGCAAACAGCAGTTAGTTGAATAGAACACTATCCTGGGAACGACCAGTTGTGTCCCAGGAAGGATGCTGGTTATGCTTTCATTAGTCATGCACCTTCTTAAGACAAAAGTGAACGAAAACACACAGGTCACAATAACTCCTCTGTGCAATGACACGGGAAGGGGTTGACACGGTCACGGACAAAGCATGCACGGGTGAGCACCTGGAGGCTAAGCTGGTGCTCTCGGCTGACGAGGAGGACACATCCATGCTGAGCATTTTACGGAGCCCGGGCCGAGCGCGCTCACTCGTTTTAGGCACAGTTTCTGGTCCATCTAAATCATCAAGGGTGGACTGCCTTGAGAACAGCATGGTTGCTTCCGTGTAGCAGCTAGCAGCGCAAACAGTTACAGAGACACAGTGTTAAAACAGCGCCAGAAACAGGAGTCACACATGTCAGAGACCCAGAGACCGCCATGCAGCAGACCACACGCCACTCCAGCACCACGGACAGCGGCCACCGAAGCGGGGCTCCAGGACAGAGAAGGGAAGATGAGACAGGGGAGCACTGGGCTGAGAACAGAACTGATTGATAAAGGATGAACTGTCACTCTCTGGGTGGGACAGGCAACTAGAATAATGACAAGTCCGGACCTGTCTCTCACAGAGCAAAATTCATCTTTACAATTGTACGGCTGAGGTTTTTTTTTTCAATGACAGGAAATATAGTTTATTCAGAGCCCCCCTTCCCCAATCCTGAGTTCAGTTCTTAAGCAGAAACACCTGCTCAAGTAAAATTTATATAAAAATGCCATTTGAAAAACATGGTTTCCAAAAGAAAAGAAGGAAGCTCAGGATTGACTGCAACAAACTGAATTTTCCACCCCATTTTCTGAGTGATATTCAGTTGAGCCAAACTGGATGGCTTGGAGAAGAGATGCTGGTTTGATATGCAACTGGATATAAACCAACATCGAAAAGAAAAGAAAAGAAATGGTACAAAGGCAACAACATAGGAAGTCCAGCAGTGGCAGGGCCATTTTGTCTGTTAACTGTTCATTGAGCCTAATGAGTGGTTTTTCTCTGTGATCACATGCTAGGTCTTGGCGGATGTCAGCAGGGTGAGATCCCACTGGCTGAATCCTCAATGCCTGTCACTCGACAGTCAGGGAGGAAACTGAGGCAGATTCAGGGCTGAGCTGCTACTGGGTGATCTCAGTAGCAGCCCACAGCTCAGATGGAGGCATGATGGCAGTTCACATGCGAAGTTTAACCCCAGAGAGGCACATCCCCTGAAGCTCTTGACATTGAGGCTCCCAGGGCACTGACTTCCAGCCTGAGAGTGAGTGACCCAGCTGACCCTTCATCATATGGACACTGATTTACTGGATGAACATCAGCCTCATGTGACTGCACCTGGGGACCTGCTGTGTGCCAGCCGCACAGTAGGCACCCTTAGTCAGTGACCGTGGGGCAGAAATGGAAACCATTCAAGACAATGGAGTGACCTCTGGGGTCCCCTCTAGGGGTGGGGAATTTGAGGCACTCATGGCACTGCTGAAGGGCTTTCAGGTTCTCAGAACCTTAGCAGTCCCTACCCCCGAGTGCTCTGCGGGAGAACACCCTGACTGCATGTCACAGCCACATGGCCAAGACAGGACCCAGCAATGGGAGAGGAGACAAGGTGAGCAACCTAATGGTCTCTAATAAGGATTTTAAAGAACACCCCTGACTCCTTTCGATGTCAACTCATCCTGAACAAGAAGAGGAGATTGGTGAGATGAAGTAGAAACATAGTGGACATTGACTACCTGCTGGATTTTAGATAAATCCTTCCCCACTCTTCTGGGTCTCAGTCTCATCATTTATGAGATGGGGATCTGGATCTCTGAGCTTCTGTATTGTTTCATATTTTCAGAGGTGGATCCCCCAGCCTTTGGGGAGTTTGCAGCAGAAAGAGGCCGTGCACCCTGACCTGCCCGATTTTCTGTGCAGAATCAGTGCTCTGACCACAAAGTCCTCTTTACCTTGTTAATTCTTGGGTGATTTCTGCCACCATGCAGCCTGCCCTCAGACCCCACACTACTGGGTTATTTGCAGTGGATTAACTTGTCGTCCAAGCCAGGACAGTTTTAAAACTGAGAGGGAAGAGCAGGAGCTTTACAAAAACAGGTGACAAATCTAATTGATGTCCTCAGGTCACTTGGAGCCGCCCCAGGGGCACAGAGCACACATTCCAAATAATAAACACTCTGAATGTATCTAGGAATGTTCCTTGGAATGTCACCAATGTTTCCTGAAGGAACTTCAATTTATTTTCTGGGAAGGTAGCAGATATCTGATTTCATAAAACAACCATTTTTTTACATCTGGATTTGAAGGAAATCGTGACTGTTCCAATAAGTCAAAAGGAAGATAAGCACATTAGTTAGGTTCCTACCCCAACCCCCTCTACTGTCTGCTGAAGGGAAAAGTGGGTGAGATGGGGCAGGTGGGACAACTCCTTGCAAGCTGGGTCCTTAAGGGGCTGGGCTACATAGAGCATGTGGGTCCCCATGTCCCTGTTGGGAGTGACGCTACCTGCCCCAGGGCACCTGTGTGGTGACGACAAATGTCCACACTGGGGTCCCTCCCAGAGAAGACCACTGCCTCGTCAGAAATCAGTGTGACTTCTCATGGACTCTATTGCAGACACACAAATGTTTGGAGATTTGAAAGGTTCCTAAACAAAAAAAAAGTGGAAGTTTTCCTTGGCCTTTAAGAAGAGGGCAAATATGTTCACTCAGTTACTAAGGGCATAAATGACCTATACGGTGTCTCCCTTTTCTTTACGTTACAAATAATGAGTAAAAGGACATTAAAAATAATTGTAAAGGTATTGGTTTTCTATTAATAAATTTATCGATGGATTGACCATTTAAAAATGTTGGAATATTTTGACAGTCTTTGTTAAAAGGCAACCAATGAATTTTAATATCCCCCACCTCACAGCTTTTGACTATGGGTGCAGATTTGTTAACTTGGATCAGATTTAAAGGCAGTTACTTGATTTTATTTTAGCTAGTCTTTGTTTTCTTTTTCTTCTTCTCCCTTCTAAAGTTGTGGTTTACAATATTTAGTCACTTTCTTAACTGACCATATTATCAGTTGTTACACGGCTGAAAGTTACTAATACAGGAACCATGTATGTTTATTTTATGAACAACCGATTTTCAGTTCACTTTCTAATCTTCCGTTTGAGTCACTGGGTTCAGAGTTTGGTTCTGGAGCCACTATTCTTAAGCCAGGCTCATGCATAATATTCAGGAAGCCTGGGAAACGCCTGAAGTTCTACGGGAAAAAATGTGTAATTATGTGTGATCTTTCATAAGAAGTTCATGTCCCTGTCAATTGGGGATGATAACAGTACATCTCAAGGAGTCTGTTAAGGAAGTGAGGAAACCCACACACATTGCAGCCCCGGGGAAGGGTCAGTGCAGGGGCCTGTGTGAAGCAGGGGTGTGACCACACAACTCGGAAGGTGGGGCCCACAGAACCACTTCTCAAATTTTTACGATTCCGAATCATAAAGTAAAATTTCTGAAAGAAGAAGATGGAGAGCAACAGGTGGCAAAAGACTCTAGAATAGAAGAAACTTTGTGGAACAGCATTTTAAAGGCATTGAAGATGCAGTTCTTGATACAATTACTCATTTTGTGTCAGGAGGCGCATCTGACTTTAACTCCAGCTTGGAAATCCCAGTCCTGGGCCTGGCAGTCATGTGGGTCTTTCTAATGATTTATTACTAATATCTGCTTCTCTCTGCTCGGACCAGGGGCAGCAGTGCTCTGCTAGGCCATGCCCACGGAGACAGCCCTGAGCAGCTGGGCACCCCCAAGGTTCTGATCAGCCTGCACCTCTCCCATCATCTCTCACCTCTGTCATCCCTGCGGAAAGCAGCACCACTGCGGAGCTCGGGATGTACCTGGAGATGCTGTCGTGGGAATCCAAGCTGTCCATCCTGTGGGCGCTCTGTATGCCTGCAGCAGTGCCAGCATGGTCGTCGATGGTGTCCAGTCCTGACTCCCTGGACAGGTTCATGATGTGGTTCTGGTAGTACATGTGGATGCTCTCCCGGGTTGGGACGTTGCCCTGCGGAGAGGGAGATACTGTCACAGCCCTGGGCAGACATCAGTGTTCCTCAGCGTGGACAACCCTCCGCCATCACACACACCTCCAGCAGGATGAAAAGCCAAGTTAGTCAAGCTGAGGATTGATGTCAACTCACTGAATTAATGGTGCTGGATGTTACTGGGTCATGCTGAACAGGAAACCCCTCCTAGTTTAAGGCTGAAGATGGTCAAATGTACAAACTTGCAGTTATGAAATAAATAAATCATGGGAATGCAATGGTGACTAGAGTTAATGATACTGTATTGTGTATTGAAAAGTTATTAAGAGAAAAGATCTTCAAAGTCTTCTTCACAAGAAAAAAAATTTATAACAGGTGCAGTGAGGGAGGTTAACTAGATCTACTGTGGTTATCATTTTACAATACACATAAATACTAAGTTATTATGTTGTAAGCGTGAAATGAATAAAATGGTATATGCCACCCACATCTCAAAAAATAAAATTAAAAAATTAAAAAGAAATCCTTTCTTTTTATTATGTAGATAATAATGTAGATAATTTTGTAGATAATATTGTAATAATTATGTAGATAATTTTGCCAAGTGAGAGTAACCTTTCCAGCTGTGAACTATTTTTTTTCAAATGTAATCTATAAACCATCTATGGCTATGTTTTGTCTCAGTCGCTCAGTCATGTCCAACTCTTTGCCACCCCATGGACTGTAGCCCGTCAGGCTCTTCTGTCCGTGGGATTTCCCAGGCAAGAATATTGGAGTGGGTTGCCATTCCCTTCGCCAAGGGATCTTCTGGACCCAGGGACTGAACGTGGGTCTCCTGCATTGCAGGCAGGTCCTTTACCATCTGAGCCTCCAGATGTGTATATTCCTTATTTTCCCTGTGAGAAATTTCAGGTCAAACTTCCCAGACTAAAGCACATGATCCTTTATGAGACACAACAGAGCCAGTGCAGCTGGGAACCGTGGTAATGAGAGGGGACAGAGTGAACATGCTGGCCGAGATCCCAGGACTGTGAGGGTGAGGGTGTGTGTGTGTGTGCGTGCACGCGGACTATGCATATTTTCATTCTGAGCATGGAACAGACTGAAATACACCAAAAAGCCAGAGGGGTTATGCAAAGACTGGAGAGGAAGAATTTTGTCTGAGCTTCCATGGAGGTCTGGACCCTGGCTTTCAGAACCTTTGTGACTCGGGCAGAAGTGAAGCAGGGTCACGAGCAGGGTTACCTTCTTGATCTCTCTGGTGAGCATGCAGCGCTCGATCCTCAGGACGGTGGAGATGTCGATGTGCTCCCTGGAGATGGAGTTGAGCCACGTTGTGAAACTGTCCACGGTTGCCAGAAACAGGACCCAGGTGAACTTCAAAATATTAAAGATCCTCTTGATGATGTTGTCTAGGAGGAAGAAGAGAACCTGATTTAAAGGGACATCATGCCCTCAGTCGTGGTGCTGTGTGTGAAGCAGTGGTGTTTTACCAAAGACAGCCCTGTCTGGTTTTGTCCTTGACCCCTACATGGAGAGACAGGGCCGTGGTGGGGGAGGGTGGGCACAGGCATGGAAGTGGTGGGCAGGGTTTTCCATACCTGCAGTGGCAGCTCCCAAACCAAACTCAGATAGAATTGTTAACCTTTGGTCAAAGCTTCAGTCGAAACAGGTCCATATAGAGATACCAGGTCTGATTAGAAGTACAGTCTGCACTCAAGGGTATTTGCTACTGGCCAGAAACAGTCTATATCTATCCAAGAAATTGGTTCCATTAATGCTTTTCTTATTCTGTTGGTTCTGTTGGTTCAGTAAGACTCTGATGTTTCCCACTGCAGCTGAATTGTAGTTGAACACCTTTCAAAGGTATTTTGTACAGAATTCAGTCCACACACTAAGACTCTATCCAAACCCCTGAATCATCTTTCTCATATGTATTTAATGACACCAAGCTGTGCTAACTATAAAATTTTGCCTGAGTGGTCAGTCCTTTCCAAACCATAGGAGCCCTGAGATGCCCACTGACCCTGGGCCACCTCCCTCCTCTCGGCTGTGACTGGGACCCGTGTAGGGAGCTGTATGTGACTAGCTCACCTCCAGTGCTCATCTCTACCCCCAAGTGGTTGTGTAGATTTGGGAAAGTTGGCTAGTTTTTTTCTGCCTTGGGTTTTTCTCTGTCAAGTGGGGAAGAGGGTTTTGAGGGTGTTGAACAAACTAATGTGTGTAAAGCTTATGGTGAAGTGGACGAGCTACTCGAAGCATGGGGCACTGCTACCAGGAAAAGGTTTGCAGGAATAACAGGGTGTTGCCCCACAGACAGCAAGTCGATTGTCTGGACATGGAGGCCTGCTTCAAGGACGGTGCCTCCGAGGGCTTGGAGAGCCTTTGGGAAGTCTCGTTTTGTATCAACAGATGGCATCCATGGATGTATTTTTTCCAGCATGAAAGAGCCTGAACACCTTGCCTGTGGGTAAGTGGTGCACCCAGGACTGCCAGCCCCAGGGGAGAGGAAGCCACGTGTCTGTGGGGCCAGAGAGGCATGTGGGTTCACTGTGTTCAGAGGCTTTTGTTTCTCCTCTTTTTTTTTTTTCCCTGATGGAGAAATCTTCCCCCCAGTCTCGGGTTCTGTGAAGCCCACGTGGCACTGGGCCTGGGCTGGGGCTCAGAAGATGTGAGCTCTATCCCTGACTGTGTGGAGTCCTGAGCAAATGCGCTGGGATTCAGGTTTCTTCCCTAAAAGGAGGAGTCAGCCCAAGCCCTGGAGGCTGCTCATTTCCCAGCGTACTTACCTCTCATGCATGCTCAGTCGCTTCAGTCGGGCACGACTCTGGGCAACCCTGTGGACTGTAGCCTGTAGGCTTCTCTGTCCATGGGATTTTCCAGGCAAGAATACTGGAGTGGGTTGCCATTTCCTCCTCCAGGGGATCTTCCCCACCCAGGGATCGAAACTACCTCTCACTTCACTCCTTTTCCATGCCTTCTAAATGCCAATATTTTTTTGTGCCTCCATGCTGATGGTTTCGGAGAAGGCCATGGCACCGCACTCCAGCACTCTTGCCTGGAAAATCCCATGGAGGGAGGAGCCAGGTGGGCTGCAGTCCATGGGGTCGCGAAGAGTTGGAGGCGACTGAGCGACTTCACTTTCACTTATCACTTTCACGTATTGGAGAAGGAAATGGCAATCCACTCCAGTGTTCTTGCCTGGAGAATCCCAGGGACGGGGGAGCCTGGTGGGCTGCCGTCTATGGGGTCACACAGAGTCGGACACGACTGACGTGACTTAGCAGCAGCAGCAGCAACTGATGGTTTCCCTCGGACATTTATAATTTGTTCCCAACTCCCTTTCATAGGCATTTGGGTAAAGGACTTTACACATGGACTCAAATCCGACATCTCATCCCACAATGCAAAGGTAGGTCTGATTTTCAGTCTCTTTGCAATTTCACTAGAGATGCGATTTCAAGGGATGCCGATGATTGAGTCACAGTCCAGAAACACTATTTAATTCACTGTTTCCAGGCAGCCTTCCTCACACACCATCTGGGCAGGAAACATCCTCCCACTCCAAGCCCCCACCCCTACCTCCCCTGCTGATGGGCGTCTTCACTTTGTTACCTGGTCCATCAGACTTCTTTTTGACTGGCTCATCCTCCCGGTCTTCCCACTCCACAGGACCTGCCAAGAGTGTTCAAGGAACATGAGTTACATCCTTTCAAGGTAAATTAATGCCTATGTTACACTTCTGGACTGAGAGGAATTTTATAATGAAATCTGGGAAGTTCCGCCTATTTGAAGAGCTCCGAGGGAAGAGTTGTCAGAATTCTGAGCTTTCAGATTCTCCTCACCTGACTTCGGAATGACTATCATGGAGTTGGGGATGGTAAACCAAATTGTTTGGCCAAATCTTTCCCGCTTCCTGTTGTTTAATGGCCTGTGAGTTGAGAGTGGTTTTTATATTTTCAATAGTCAAACAAAGTCTGAAGAAGAAGAATATTTTATGTATATGAAAATTACATAAAATTCAAAATTTTGGTGGAACATGGCCATGCCCACTTGGGGACGTACCATCCGAATCTGCTCCAAGAAGGCAGGTTGAGTTGCAGCAGGAATTTACAGTGCAAAGCTTATCATATTTACTATCCAGCCCTTTATAGAAAAAGTGTGCTGACTGTTGTTATATACTATGAAGTTGTAATTTTGAACACCTTGAGGATCAAAATACAGAGCCCAGAAACATACCTAAGAGTAAATGGGAGATTAACACTGTCAAAAGGAGCATTTAAATTAATAAAAAAAGAAAGATTCATTTACCAAACAAGCTTAGCATAATAGATCTCTACCTCAAAGGATAATACAAATTCAAAAGGTAAATAAGAGGAAATACAAGAAAACATATGCATAACATCTGGGGGGAAGACTTTCTTAAGCAAGATGAAAATACAGAAATTGCAAAAAGAAACCAGACCAAAAAAAAAAAGAAGAAACCAGACCTACTTGACATCAGAAAAAAATTAAACATTGCTTAGAAAACATACACCATGAACTAAAAGATAAGCACTGGGTTGGAAAAAAAGATACTTGCAACACATAAAAAAGCATAATATTCCTAACATAAATATCTCCTAGATTAATAAAGACAATCCAATAGAATATTATGAAATGTGATAAAAATGTTTAAATCTTGGATTTGAAAAGTAAAATTTATTTACTTTTATATTTACTTTTTTTTCATTTTAATATTTACCAAGAAAATATGAAATAAAAATGTTCAACCTTATTAGTTCCATTAGTCCATGGAATTCTCCAGGCAAGAATACTGGAGTGGGTTGCCATTTCCTTCTCCAGGGGATCTTCCTGTCCCAGGGATCGAACTCAAGTCTCCTGCATTGCAGGCAGATTCTTTACCATCTGAGCCATCAAGGAACACCTCCCCCACAAAACCAAGAAAATATGAAAAAAAAATACTCAACCTTATTAGTTAGGAAAATTCAAATGAAAATGAAAGTCGTTTGTCATCCTTGAGAAAGACATGATAAAAAGAGTAGTAACAGCCCATAGGACAAGGCTCCAGGGAAATAGACATTCCTATGCCTCATACAGAGGAGTTTAAATTCCTAAAACCTCTTGGGAAAATATTTATTAAAGTAAAACAATAAAAAGCACCCACTTTAACCCAGAAATTCCACTTCTGATCATCTATTTTGGGGGAAGTATGTGTTCATCCTGCTTTTGCCATGCATTTAAACACATACACACACATGACTACATATGAATTTTTGTGTGAGGAAATCCATGATAGTGTTATTTATTGTGGCAAAAATTTGGAAGCAAACCTTATATCCATTAGTGATGGAGGAGTTGGATAAATTATGCATATCCATATTACAGAATATTTTTCAGCTATTAAAAAAGGATGATATAGTTTTATAAATACTTAATTGAAGAAGTGTTCATGATATATTGCTAATGAATGTACAGGAGAATCTGTGTAGCATGGACTCATTTTTGAATCAAAGGAAACAGTACCTGCCCACAGGTATGTATACCCGAGAAAGGGGTTGAAGAGAATACAACCCCTGCAAAGATTTGGTGCTTTCGGGTAGCTTTCCAGGCTATACTGCATCTGCTTCCTTACTGCTTGACTTGCTACATCCTCAGTGTCTTAATTTTGCCTTTTTAAACCAATCAAGTAAAATAAAATGAAAGCTACAGGAGGTAGCAGGGAGCAGAATGGTCAAAAAAGAGAATGGCTTTGCAATTAGAGCTCCATTAGAAGTTATGTTTTCCTTTTCTTTTCTTGTTTGAATACATTTTTAATTTCATAAAGAATCAATATACACATTTCCTTTGTAAAGAATTAAAATATAACAAGCCTGAAGGTTTCTTTAATCCTACCCCTTACTCTCAGCCTCCCCACCTCTTCTGCCAGAAGTCACCACAGCAATTAACTGGCTAAGTTTTCTTCCCAATCTTTTCCTTGTGCATTTATACACGATTACATGCATCCATTAAAAAAGAAAAACATTGTCTGGAGGCACTTTGGTTTCCTTCATTTCGTAAGTGGTTTCATAATGTGCATGCCAGTTTGCAACAAATGCTTTTCACTTAACAGTATGTCAGGAATTGTTCTCCATATCAGTTCAAAGTAACTCATTTTGCTTTTTAAACTACTAAATAGTATGCCATAATATACTGGTCACACAATTTACTTGGTTCTTCTTTATGTGGGCATTTAGGATATTTCCAAATTTTTGTTAGTGATAATAATGTTTGATGAATATTCTTAGACACATGTGCTTGTGAACATGAAAAAAGTGAAAGTCGTTCAGTTGTGTCCAACTCTTTGTGACCCCAGGGACTGTAGCGCACCAGGGTCCACTGTCCATGGAGTTCTCTGGGCAAGAGTACTGGAGTGGGTAGCCGTTCCCTTCTCCAGGGGATCTTCCCAACCCAGGGATCGAACCCAGGTCTCCTGCATTGCAAGTGGATTCTTTACCAGCTGAGCTACCAGGGAAGCCCACATGTGCTTGTGCTTATGTGCAAATATTGGCTCATGTGAAGCCACACACCTGGAGGTGGGATGGATCTCTGGTGGGAGAGGCACACTTAAATTTTCAGATTGACATCTGCTCTCCAAAGTGGAGGCGCTGCTTTACAATACCACAGACGAGTATGCCTCCTCTAGCTCCAAACAGAGCTATGTTTACATTCTTGCCAATCCAATCGATTAAAAAAACAGAATGTCAAAATATTTAGTTTGCATTTCTCATATTGAGCTACTTAGTGAAACTGAGCTCCTTTTGGCTGCTTCTGTTTTCTGATCTTGAATTACTTTTCATACCCATTCATTCACTGGGCTGAATTTTTCTTTTGCTGACTCTCAGAAGTAATTAATATAGCCAGAACACTGATCTTTAGCCTGATATATAATGAAAACATTTTTCCTGAGCTCCCCACTTGCTTTTTAACTTCGTTTTGGTGTGTTTGTTATCATTTTCTCCCCCTTAGAAACATGTTTCTATCATATATTTTTAAATGAATTGATAGTGTTGAAAACAGCACTGGTAGGTATGTTCCAGTTTTGGTCCCTGACTGCTCTTTAAGTGTGCTTTCCCTTTTTTTTTCTTGATCAAATTTCTAAAGGTTCATCTTTCTTATTTTCCAAGAACAGCTTTTCACTTAAAGGTCAGGTCGTCTTCTATTTCTTTTCGATGACTTAATATCCACCTAAAAATGATTATTTTGCTACTACTTTCTTTGGGTTTATTTTGCTTCTATCTCTCTATCCATTTTATAAAATATACCTCAACTTAAATTCATGTTTTAATTTATTCCAAGACCTGAGAAATTAAGGGCAAGTAAAAGTCTTTGTGCTCTTTAGACATTAAAAATTTCATTCCACCCAAGCTTGTTCCCTGTCCGCTGCCTGTCAGCTGCAGCCCTCTCCATCACTCACCCTCCCCAGATTCTTTTCTTCTTCTTTTCTGTTCTTCTCTTGCAGATCTTTTTTTCTCTTTGCGCCTCTGTCGGAGTGCTGTTTTAGGGTCAGTAATCCAGGCTTGATAAACAAACTGAAGGGAGAAAGTTTCATTATTTTCTGAATTTTTAATAAATTGAATTAAAGAAAAAGGGACCAACACCAAGTTTCCTGACTTTCAGAAATATACATATTTTTTGTCTCAACATGAATTAAACCTCCCTTTCTCACATCTCGTAATATACTGAGCTGACCAGTGCTCACTGGCCATGAAATAAAATGTGAAAATAGATGTTGTAGGCATGTATTTTGTTCAGTATCAGGCAATCATGAGATCCTCTGGAACCACGAACACCTACTTCTCCCCCATCCCCCCATCCTACTACATCTCTGACACTTAGCTCCTGATTCCCTCGTGTGACACACACTAAGCATAGCTAGAAGCCTGGCTAAGTGTCATTCATTTTCTCCTGACACAAATAAAGTTTCAGTCAAGACCGAAACATCTTTTGTTCATTTACTTTGGGAAATTACTTTTGCATGTTTGTTACTCTCTCTTGTGAGTAACAACTATTACCAACAACTTGAGAAAGAGCTTTGTAGATTGATCAGTATTTGGAGAGGAAAGATAACGTGCTGTGAAGGTTAAGAGGTTATTCCAGAATGGGATGGAAGGAGAACAGGGGAGCTTTAGGTTGCCTTCTGTCATTCGTTCAAGAGCTGAAAATAGTTGCATTAATACATGACAACCAATAATCACAACAGAGCAATTTTGAATATCCCGCCCACCAACAGTGTCCCAAGTCATGCAGAAGGAACAGAAAGAAAACCCTGAAATGCAAAGTCAGCCATCCACAACCATGAAGCCGGGAAGCATGCTCAACGTGCACCCACAAACACACCTGGTCTCAGGGAAGCTGGGTTTCTATAATGAAGATAAAGGAACAGGGGCTCTTGTAAACCCCAACACTTTGATTTTATTCTATATTACTTTCAGATTTCTGAAATCCTTGAAAAACCCAGTGTAAACAAACCACTGGCATTGTAGAAGTAAAGAGGGGTTCAACTTTCCCATCCATGGAAATGTAAAGGTCGTGGGTTACTAGGTTACAGAGCATTTCCTCACAGGTAGAAATCTGAATCTTATGGGCAATTCACACACATACAAGATCTGTATTGTTTCTAAATAATAAACCCAGGAGGCAAAAAAGTTATCCTAGTTTATGCCAGAAATATATTTTGAAAAGTAAAAGTGAATTGCAATTTGAAGAAGAAGCACCAGAAAAAGGAATTTATGGTTGACGTTTATTGAGTATGTTAACTGGAGATTCTATTAAGAATATCTCTGAGGTTTAGGTCGTTGATAGGCAAACTTGCTTCAGCAAAACACTGATTCTTTAAAAGAATCTGAACTGCTAAATGAAAGAAATTGTCAGGCATAAGAAATACATACTGTGACATTTCCTTAAAATGGTGTTATTACAATATTGCTTTTGGATAATGCAAAAATGCCAAAGTGGAAAATAAGAAAGTGATTCAGGATTTCTGAGTGTACTAGGTGCACACTCTTTTGCTCTGAAGAAAAATTAAACCCCTGGGAGACGAGAGAGGGGAGGACAGAACAGGGGAGGGTTTAGGACAGTATTGAAGGTATCTTGTAGAAAGGGCTCTGGCCGCACAAATGATGCCTCATTAAAACGGTGTTCCTGGTTCTACATGTGGTCCTTCAATCATTGATCCTGCTGGTGTTTCCTCGCTGAGATGAGTGTTTGAAGAAAGGAGGGAAGGGGAGGATCTTAGGACAAGTCCTCATTTGTAGGAAAATGATTTTCATGTCCATGTTCTGAAGTACAAATATTTTATAGCTCCAGGAACACTGGACCGAGGATCAGACCAACTATTTCTGGGAAAAGTTGATGATGAAGGAGGAAGAGGAAGCATCCTGATTCTTACTGAGTTAAGACACCAAATTAAGCTTCTTTCTGAAATGTCTCAATTCTGAAGTCTCAGTGGTAACTACCACCCAGTGTCACGGGTATCTCTGGAGAACAGACACATGAAGAACTAATCTTGGGTAGAAAAACACACGAAAATGTGCGTAGATGACATCGACTTCTCCGTCTGCTGCTGCCACTAGCCTGTACCCAACTTCGTCTCAGAGTCCACCCTCACTGATTTCATCTTAAATGTTAGGGAAATGGGATTCCTTTTACTGAAAGCTTTTTACGCAAAAAGCATTTGCTTTTTGAAACAGGAGAGGACTTTGTTGAAGTGGAGACCTTTAACTGAAGTTGGTTAAGTTTTCTAAAATGTTTTTTAATCCAGTTGTGATCCAGAACCTTATGTTGTTGGTAAGAAGATATTTCTTAAACTAAGATGAGGGATAACCACATTGTAATCTTTCATATAAATTCTTAAACGTGAATGGAAAGACACATAAGGCAGTCATAAAAGGGGAAAAGAAAAGAAACCCAAGGAAGTAGCAACAGGGAATATTAAACTAGAACTCAGAATTCTGGTATTTTAAAAAGGAAGAAGCCCAGGGGTCTAGACCCTGCTACGCTAGGCAGAGAGACTTTTAGGCTTCACCTGAGAGCTTGAGAAAAATCTAGAATTTCAGGTCTCTCTGGACCTGATGAATTAAAACAACCTGCATTTAAATAAGACCCCCAAGTGAAACGTGAGAAGCAATGGTTTCCCTCGCTAGCCACATCCTTGTGGAGCATTTTACTAGTGTAAGTGTATGCTCCAATTTAAAGCAGGAGAAGCGGCTTTCTACAAAGCACAAGAGTAGTGAGTCACTATTTATGATTTCCAATAATGAAATGACCACAGCAGAGGTAGTTAGATACTTTGTGTTGTGTGTTGGGTGAATTAACAAATAACTGTAGCAGTTCATTCAGTAGTGTTTCTGATGATGTGGACCATGGAGGCTGGGTGGACCATCCACAGCAGCTTGGCCAGTGAGGAGAGACACTGAACTCGGGCAGAAGATGCCAGAAGAGTCCAATTTAGGAAGATGGAGGCTTAGCAGGTAGCCTGAAAGGAGACGGAGCAAAACGAGTCGTTTTTTCCTGTTTGTAATTTTACCAGCTTTCTGAGAAAATGGTCGTTTTGACACATCATATCTGATGCATGCAACCAGACGTGACCCTTTTAACATGAGACGTGACTTAGGCAGAACTACAAGAAGATTTGTATCTGCATTTTCTCTTTCTATTTTTTAATCAGCTCTGATGCCGATTGAAAAACAAGAATCACCATAATAAGGAATTTGGCTTCTCAGAACGATTTTTGGAAAAGTCTGCCCAATATTTTAAATTCTTCTCATTCCTTCATCGTAAGATGTATAGAACAGGGAAAACGCAGATGTGGGCAGCGGGGGTCTGCCCATCTAAAGGTCTACGGAGCGGAGGGCCACACACCACACACCAGTAAAATGTCAAATACCTTTGCAGCTCTGATTAAATACTGAAGAATAGTTTTGGGAAGTTTAATGATAGACTTTGGCAAGGCTAAAATGGCTGATGCAAACTTCCCAATAGCTCTCTACAAAGAAGGACAAAGCAAGAGTAATTAGTAGAAAAAAAAACAAAAACCGATCACTTAATATAAGACATCAGTATGAGTTTGGCTCTACAGTTATACCGACTGGGTTAAAACATGCTCATCGCTGAATGTGGAATAAAACGTGCCCTGCTTGTAGGTTAGGAATAAAGAAAATGATTTATCATTCATGTAATCTGTAAAAGTGGTGAAGACGACCCGCTCTCTCCTCTGCTGCCTGATGAGTGAGGATTAGAAGGAAACTCGAAATAAAAATAAACAAGTCATTAGTGTTGAGCAAGCCAGCTGCACACATGCACACACTGTCATCAAGAAACACAAGGGGGCAGCAATGGGGCAAGTGACAGAGCATCATTAGAGCAAAGTGTCCCCACGAACAATTTAGTTCTTCACTTTCACTAGGAAGACAGGGTGGAGGTAAGCTGCCAGCTTGGGAAGACCTGGCCAGCAAGTGGACACTGGCCTCGTGAACACATCATGAGACTGGCCGGATGTCCACCTGTGTGCCTTGTAGTCTAACAATGGGGAAAGAACAGTCCTATGTCCGCTCCCTTGTAACGAAAATCTACCGAGTTTTCATCCCGTATATAACTCTACTGACAAACCCACGTCTTTAACAAACACTGACGATACAATTGCTGGATACATGCTACTAGGCTGGTGACTCATGTCACCAAGAACGATACGGCAGGTTCTGAAAAAGAGAGGCAGTTAAGCTGAGAACATTAAAACTGGGCTGGAGGTTTTTATGATTTCAATACAGTCTAAAATCTTTAGAAGTACCAAGGGAACTGATTTTCAAAATTCGAAATGACTGTTTTCAAATCAAAGCGAGGATTTTATTTTCATGGTCAGCTATTTCACCTATGCAACTAGAAGTCCACTCAAGTGATCCAAAGCTTGAAACGAAGTACACCCAGGGCAGCTTTAATTTTGTTTAGGGCATTAGAAATTTTTTTATGCAAATGAACAGCTGGCTGGACCATTACCCTTGCAGGAATTCTGGCAGTAACAACTGCAATGCTGACAGCAAGCAGCAGGACAGGACAGTTAGAACCACGCGACTTCAGATGTGAACTAGAACCTCTGGGAGCTACCATGCATGAACACGGCAGAGGAAGTCAAGGCCTGTGGTCAAGGTCTGTCAGAAAGAAAACCTCTTCAACCAACCAAGGCTGTGATGTCCTTATCCCCATAGTTACCTGGAAAGCTGACCTCCGGGGGGGCTCTTCATCTTCCTTTTTTAATTCTTCCTCTTCCTCCTCTTCACTATCCGTTTCAAACAAATAGTAATCTCCACTCCTGACCACTAAGTAAAACAAAATATGTACTTATTTCTTGGAAGAAATATGAGGCAATTTGGGGTGTATTTATGAAATGCCCCCCAAAGACATATAAATTGTCCCGCAAAGGTATCGGTGGGGAGGAGGACACAGGAGATGAGGAGACCTCACTCTGGGCTGAGCTACATGGTCTGTGGAGCACCAGGCCTCGTCCAGGCCATGGAGGGGACCTGGCCACTGCTGGGTTCATCTGGCATTTTCTTCCTTCTTCACAGGAAATTGTACACAGATGCACCAGATCAAGCCTGCAGCAACCAGTTCTGTTACCAAGATGGCCCAGAGGACTGAAAACTATCATCATGTCACAGTTCAGCACTTTGGGACCTCAGACAAGGTCAAAGTGAAGCAGAAGCTTCAGCGTTGTCTGAATGGGTATAAATTGCTATGGCAAAGCTAATCCGGATGATTCGGAACCAGGAGTCACGTGTCACCACCTTCTGCTTCACTTTATACTGTGCAGACACAGGCTATAACACAGGCCACAAGACATTTGAAAAAGAGTTGTTTTTTTTTTTTAATCACACATTATCATGAGGAGGAAATGGGCAAATAACATAAAAAAAGAAAAGAAAAGAAAAAAAAGCACAATCACAAAAACACCACCACCACACTCTGGCTGTTTCTACTCATAGGCTAGGACAGAAGGAGCCAGGTGGACATGATCCATACGGTTTAGCACTGTTAGGCTTCTGGTCAAGAAGGAGCCCCCCAGTTGCTTACTGAAATTTGAGGAGAACTGTACTGACCACAGGACACAGAGCACAAACCGTATGGATGGTCCTTGCCTGGCATTTTCCTTGCAAAGACATATTGTGTCTTAAGCACAGAGGCAGTCTAGAGAGCTGAAATGTTCAGAGAGCTCAAGAAGTTTGAGAATGGAATCTTTATCAGTTTGATAACTATTTTATCAGAGAAAAGAGACCCAGCATGTGCATTTCTGATGCTGTAAGAACTGTACTGTCACTGCAGGAAAACATATGCGTATTTCCAAGTTATATTAGAATTTTCAAATGCTGAGGTGTCTTTTAGATGACATCATGTAATGTCTTTAGGTATCTTCTGGACTTATTCATTGTAAGGTCACAGGAAACCTTGGCTTGTTGAAAATTAGTTGCTATCACTAAACATGATAGTGAGTAATTTTGCCCATGTTTTCAGACATATCTGAAACCTTCATCCATGAAGATGCAGAATGAATGAATTGGGCCTTATATCCTTGAACAGAAGCACTGTAATTTGTTGTTTATTTTGAAGAAGGAACCAGGCCCAGAGGACTGGTCCCAGGCCTGAGGAAATAAATGCAATTCAACATAAGGTAAGAATAAGCAAGAACGAACCAAAATCACAGCATTACATTGGACCGAGATGGAGACCATGAAAGTAATGCTTCAGATAAGCTCAGAGATTTACTGGAAAGTCACACGGACTTGACGTCACGTGGTCATTTGGTAAACACCGCGATTTTCAGGACTGAACATTTTACCCTCATTATTGGCTCTAAAATCAATGACAGCTTCAACTGTATTCAATCATACCTTCGAGAACTTTTGTTCACATGGCCACTGAAGTCAGTTTTCATCACGAGCAGTCCTACATTGATTTTTATTGTTTGAAAGATGCTGCCAATTTGTATGTGACATGTGCCATTAACACATTAAAAATGGAAGAAAATGTTTTAAAAGTCTCCTATTCCTTTATAAATTGTTATTGAAATGAAACTCAGAAATAGATAATATTTCCTGAAGTTCTATCTGCTAATAATAAGTAGAAAAGCTCTTATATTTATGTTTGTGAGCTCTGATAGGGGTCCTGCCTCCAGCCTGGGTCCGTGTATGTACCACGGACACTGATGCTGACAGCTTGCTTTTAAAATCCCACCTGTAACACCAGGGACTTGGTCCTGTATTTCAGATACCTGACAAAGTGAGGCTTGTCACTGATTCTGCTGTACAGAACTGATGTGGAAACAAGTGCGTCTCACTAGCATGGAAGGTATCATTGAACAGCAATGATGCGATGGTCTGTGTGCACATAGACATGGAACTGGGAGGATGTCACCTACAGAACATGTTAAGAGTGCAGATGCTCACCAATAATGTGAACAACACAGCAACATTATTGTATCATCAATAAGTTTGTAAAGGGTATTTCAAAGACACTTCTTCTTACACTTGGCACCTCTAAGACATATTTAAAAGCCCAATGACTCAAGAGATCGGAAAATGGGCTTTCAATAAAGTGCTTCCAAATCTAAAGATAGGTTTTGGAACTCGTCATTGTCTACAAAATAAGCCACACATCAATTCCTTTCCTTTCTTCCCCAGCTTGTAAAAAGAAATATCTGATTCCAAACTATGAATGACACACACCCCGGCATCATTGCACTGGAAATTTTATAACGAGGCACAGGTAGTGTAATCCCAGCCTTCAAGAACTTGATATAATGAGGGTGAAATGAATCAGAAACTCTAAAGTCAACAACATTCAGAGGAAGTTCTTTCAAGGATAACCAACTCATCAGGTGGTGATTGAAGACCA
The DNA here is from genome assembly GCF_910594005.1 of Cervus elaphus. Lineage (NCBI taxonomy): Eukaryota > Metazoa > Chordata > Mammalia > Artiodactyla > Cervidae > Cervus > Cervus elaphus. Next base: position 45,206,426 of record NC_057841.1, read on the forward strand.
TATCCAATTCCTTCCAAAATGCAATGTTTACACGAGCAAAGGAAAGACTCATGATGACCACAGTGGGCATATACCCCCAGGTTAAAGGACAAAACATCAGTATGACACCATTTTGAAATGGATAGGTCTCTCTAAACTAGCAAAGGGCCCTTTAAAAACAGAAAGATCAGCACAGTTTACTTGTGACTTGATAGAAGTTGGCACACAATGTCCGCACAGGAGACTGTTGGCATGGCTGACACACCAGCAGACAGTGGGTCACACAGAATTCCAGCTTGAATCTTTAGAACTCTTTAGAACTCATGGATTTTTTCATACCATAATGCTACATTCAATATTTGAGATTACATTTTATTACATCCAGGTATATGGAGCAAATTTTGAATATCGCTTCCTGAAATTGGCTTGCTGATTTTAGGAAATTGTTTCTTGGGTGAAAGGCCAAAGCCAGATCTAAATGATGGTAAGAATTAGGTGAGGGAAAGGATTCTGACTGATTTCCTACTGATTCGGAACACCATCCTGTTGACATTAGGGACCTTGTGATATCCACTTGTCTGATTACATAAGCTGCAGTTATCAAGACACAATACAAGACATAAAAGTCTGAAGACATTACAAGTAATCTGCAAGATAATGAATAATTATTCAATATTCTAACAAATTCAAAGTGGGCCAGACTGAAATGGATCATCCCATTAGAATGCCATTGCCAAGAGTAAGTGCTACATCCTTCGCTAAGCGGAGCAGGCATAGCCGCTGCATTTTGCAATTACTCATTCATTTTTTTTTTTCTGTGATAGAGTGAAACACACCAACTCTGAGTGGCTATCGAGCTCTGCTTTTCCAAAACCAACATCTGACTTTGTTCTGAAGGGTCTTGTCTCAGCTCTGGTGACTCTGAGACCACCCACACACCAGGTATTGGATTTGGAGGGTAGTTTTAGAGTTTTTTTGAAACTGAGGCAGGGTGAGAAAGTATTAAAGTATCCCCATCTTTGTGCTTAATAAATTGCCAACTACCCTTACATAAAAATGGAATCAATGCTCTTGGAATGGCAGAGCAGTGCATGTGAGGGGGCGGGGCGGGGGTGGGGGCTCCTTAACATTCACACCCAGTGCTTTTCAAAGAGGGTCAGGGACATTCCAAATACAGTGGTTTTCTTTAAATTCAGAGTTCCAGGAGGAGCTGAAAAGCATTTTCAATAAGGGTTTTCAGCCAAGGAACAAACACACCTCAGCAGAGCTCTGGACCTCAGAATCCGATAACAAAGCCATCAACCCCTCTTCCCTCTCTGAGCCCATGGGTGGTGCTCAGGAATACATGAGCCACATGGTAGTCGGCTGACTGCTCTGGAAGATTCCATCTGTCAGGCTCAGAGACCCACAGAGATCACAGTGTTTCTCCCCTCTGCCCCTCCTATCAAGTCACAAGCACCAAACCATGCATGAAACACACAGGTCATGGGGACGCCTGAATTCTGGTCAAGGATATAAGGGTTAGAATCGATGAAATCGTAAGAGGATCGAGAAAAACCTACTGGAAGCATGATCAACCCAAGGCCGCCACCACTGCTTTTTTTTGCCCTTGGTTTTCTGTTTGTCTGCTTCTCCTAAAATAAAATATGTCCAAATATTAATTCTCAGGAAGTGAGAAAACAAACTTTGAAAACCACGCTTTAACAACTCAATTGGCAAAATTAAGACATATTGCAAAAGTACACCCGAGGTCAGGAAAAGAAATCCTACTGACTAAACGTTTACGTGGTTCAGCAGTCAATTCCACAAGGTAAATATTCAGTATTCTATTAGCAGAATGCCACGTCTTCACTTTCTTTTTAGTGATTGAGGGCATATAAAAAGTATAAGAAAAGGATTATCTGTCAAAAATGCATCCCACATTGAATTTTCCATAGAATTAACAAAAAGAAGCACCACCCAGATATTACAGAAAAATTTAGTGGCAAATAACTTGCTAAAATATGTACATTCCAATAACCAGAAATATCTCTTGTGATCATTTTAATGCATGGTTGGAAAAATATCAATTTACTGTTGATAAATAGATACTATGCACTGGAAGAATACCATGTATTATTTCTCCATTCCCTTCAAATAGAAAAGCATGAAAGCATCTTTAAGAACTTTTAAACTTAACTGGATATAACAAATCTATAATTAGATACAATAAATATGTATTTCATCTCAAGTTTCATTGGAACAGACCATAATTGAATATTTTAACTACTGTTATTCAGGGGCCTATGTATTTAATTTTTGTATAAAATTTATAGAAATCAAAGACAACAGTAGACTACATATCTAAATATCTTCCCTAAAGAAACAAATGAAGCCAACTCATCCTATTTTCTTCAGAGGCACATGTCTGTGAAATGGAAGCTAGTTTATATTAAAGTCATCTTGCTAAATATGGTGCTATTCATAAAGTCATGGATTTGTTAAATATGTACTTTCTGAAACAAACACATTCCACCCTCAATTGGAATATAAAACTAGAATGAATAGTAATGTTATTTCACAGCCCTACCCTATATCATGTTTTTACTCAACATCAAGGTACTGAGTGAAGAAGGAAAGATTTCAACATACTCTCGTCATCCTCTTCAGAAAGTTTTTGGAGATCTTGGCCTTCCCCCGACTCCTGGGTCAAGCTCAGCATCCTCTCCTTACCCTTTTTGTATTTCTGTTGCCTGGCCTTGATGCGGTCCATCCTGAACAACAAAATAGCAGCAGCAATGCCAAGAACACACCCACAGTTACCTACACACTTATGCACACAGCCTACACCCGGCTACCTTTACACTTTTACGCACACAGCCAAAATCGTGGGTGGAGTGGCAACAGTTGGGACTTGCGGATGGCTGCTTGTTAGCAACAAGTGTCTCCTTGTTTCTTATATTCTCCTAGGTTTTGCATTCTTCTTTAAAAAAAATATATTGCCTACCTCATATAGTTGAGAAGATCGAGTGAAAAGACGTATAAATTTAAGAACTGTTTTGTAAATAGCAAGTTGCTACTCAAACATTCTCGAGCATTCTATCAGACCCCAAGACTCTTCTGTGTGTCACATCTAATCTCTTATTGGATCTGGGAAAATGCTGTGTTGGAGCTCTTTGTCTGCTTATTCAGGAAGTCTAGTCAGAAACTTCAGTGTTGAGCTGCGTCTCCCACATATGCCCTCTTGAAAGATATCATTTTTAACTTTTTTTTAATTAAAAATTTTTTGGCCATGCTGTGCAGCATGTGGGATCTTAATTCCCAGAGCACGGATCAAAACTCTGCCCTGTCCCTGCAGTGGAAGTCTGCTGGACCACCAAGGAAGTCCTAAAACATTTCATTTCTTGGTTTCTTAAAATTCTAAATGTATGGCCCAAGTTTTAAAACTAATTTAAGTGACATTTCTGCTTTGGGCAACTTAAATAATATTTTCTTTATTTGTTTGTCTTTAGCAATGATCATTGCCTTCATTCTTTTTTTTTATTCTGACTTCTCATTTAAGGAAATGGAAAAATCCAGTGATGTAAATTATACTAAGAGGTCTCACTTATGGGAAATTAGGAACACATACTACATGTGGGTTCAAATTTGCTATTTCTCTAGAGCTGACTTAGATAGCTAGAAACAACAATAGCAGTAGCTATACCATCTTGTATTTTCATTATATATATTTTATATAACTCATATCTTTGATTATGAAAATAACCATGCCATGGGATAGTGTGATTCATACTGACAAATATTTTTTGCACAGGGAAAGAAGCTGGGAGATGAGGTCAGGATGGAATGAACTAGTCTTAGAAACTCAGGGAACTTTCCTGGTGGGCTGACAGAGTCTCTCCATTTTCCTGGAGAAAGTGGCTAGGTTTTGAATTCTATGGCCATCAGCTCTTAAACCTGGCCCCAAACATGTGAGGCACTAGTCTTCCACAAAAGTTCCACTTACTGCTAGAGATTTCACTCCAAGAAAATAATTATTTTCAGTGGGCTAATTTAAAAAAAAAAAAAAAAAAGACTTCTCAGATCTCCTGGGTGGAGTTAGTCCATTACTTGAGTTCTCCAGGATGGCGTGGTGGGACAGGAGGCCAAGAGCTGGACATGGAAATGTGGGTGTATTTTTAGTGCCACCTCTGGTTAGCTGTGGGTTTTAAGTCATCTACTACATGCGTCAGCAGCTTCTCCCCAGACTGGACCGTATTATCTCTAAAGATCCTTCTGAAGTAAGAACCCATGTTCATTCGCTTCACCCACAGACACGATGGACTTCTCTCTGAGTTCGAGTCACTGGGAACGACCCTGTCTCAGCCACTAGCTTGTTTAATATTTACCAGGATCAGGCAGAACCGAGCCCTAATCTAAAACAGAAAACTGGAATTCAGAGAGTTCAGAGACCTGCTGGGGGCTCCAGAAGAAGCATCCAAAATAGAACCTGACGCTGGTCTTGCCCATGGCAGCTCCTCCCCTTGCTCCCACTCCCCTGCATCCTCCTTTGGACAATTTCCATGTCAGTCGACACGGAGCAGACACCTGGGCATGTGTGAAGGTCACCACAAACGGCTTCCTCAGGGCTTGGGGCTCCCTGGGAGCCAGGAGCTGGTGGGACAGGATCAGGAGAACCCCAAATGAAAGGGAAGCGTCCTTACTGCCTCTTCAGCTGGTCCATGGACTTTTTCTCCTCCTCGATTCTGGCCTTCACAGCCTTCACAATGGTGGCCTGGAAAAGCTCAGCCCCTCTAAAAGAAAGCCAGAAACGGAATGAATGAGCATTTTTATCGGTATTGGCCACTTTCCCTGACAACGGTTACTAAGGGAGAGAAAACATTTGCCGGGGGAGGGACGTGCTGCTGCCCGGAGTCTCTGGGCTGGGACTGGGGGTCCCAAGTCCCATCTAGAAGCCCCATCCCCGTGGACAGACTCACACAGCCTCCAGCCTCTCTTGGGGAAAGAGGCTTCTCCAGCTACACTCTGAAAGGTAACAGGTGAGGATGTTTTTCTCTATCTTCAGGAGTTTCTCCTTAAAATGGAGGCGGCCGAGATGGGGGAAGATGCACTAGACTCTGGACCAACATGGTCTCTGCTTCTGTTCTGACTCAGGAGGCCCTAAGGAGCTCCTCCAGGACTGAGGTCTGGACAGAGGGGCTCAATGTCCAGTCTGTCTTTGAACTTTGAGAGTATCCCAGTCCTGGTAAGGTGTAACTCCCTCCAGAGTCTTCCTCTTTACTCTTCTGTTCTAGATCTTAAAGCCTTGGATCACTTTTCCTGGAAGGAATGTGTCTGAATTTCTTGGTTCTACAAGCAAGCTCAGACAGTAGGCCGGGTGCAATGTCACTTCCTGGCAGGTTTCTTAGGAGAAATCCCTGATTCCACAGCCTGACCCACCTGGATGCCAGGATCTGCGAGGCTTTTATATCCGCCACCACGTGCAGGAAATAGTAACTCATGAACACTCTTCTCTGCAGCAGCAGGAAGGCAAAGCATATGCTGTCCCAAATGATTCCCGCCTCCCCACTGGGCAGTTTACATGAGGAGTCATCATCAGCTGGGGGAGGGGAAAAGAAAAAGAAAAAAATTAAAATGAACACCCATTTTCACTGTTATTTTATAAGCTCCATGATAATATCACACAGACAAATGAGCAAACTTCCGAAGCATTGAGTCCCTGTGAGTGGATTTATCTGCAGTCAAGGGCACAAACTTCAAGTCCGGTAACAGCACCAGTTCATAAGGCTGACCACAAGTGAGCTCTGGATACTCTAGGGCTCAGGAGGAAAGGTCAGGGAGAAATTGAATCTGTATGTCCCAACACCAGAGGGAATCTCGGCACAAACAAGACGTGTTCTGGGAATGGGCCCTTCACAGGGCAGCCAGCAGAGCAGCTACAGCCTACTGGAAGAAGAGGTGCCAACAGCATGCCTGGCCCCAAATCAGAATAAGCTCTAGCACCTTCTTCATCTTCCTACCAGAAGGCAGGGCAGGGCGGGGGTGGGGATGGGGGAGCGCCAGGTTCCAGGCCCCATGGAGAACAGAGGACAGTGGTGCTGTCCAGGGTTCTGACGCAAGAGGCACAGGGTAGGTATGGGAGTCCCGTATCCAGCAGGGAGGGAGTCTAACTGCAGACACCGTTACTCCTCCCAGCTGTCCACCCGGTGGGGTTTCTCTGAGCTTCGGAGTCGGGGTCTGCAGGTAGAGCTCCTCTGCTGACCAAGATGCCCACTGAGGCAGCCACAGGTGTGCGTGGGTATCTGTGACCCTTCCCATCAGAAACACAGGAAGTTCAGGGAGTTGCTAAAGAACTGCTTGGGGAGGGGAATGGGACATTTGTCAAAGACCAAAGATTATCTTGAGGGTGGGGGTGTCCTGGCCACAGATAGCCTGGCCGCACCAGCCCACAGCTCCTTGAAGACACTGAGTTGGGCGTCCCTTCATCTGCTTCCTTCAGGGACTTTGGCCCAGGTATTTAAATTAGAACACTACCTCTGCCCTCCCTTCTCTGTGCCCCCATCCCCAAATCTGCTTTTCATACTCACGCATTTTGTAGCCCTTGACTGTACAGGCCAGGCTGAATGCCTGGATCAACCAGCAACTATTTTGAACCAATTTTTCAATATAGCCACATGCTCCTATCTGAAAAACAAATGGGAAATGAGTGTCCTGAAACTATGCACCCAGAAAACAAGGTTGATGTCTTGCAATCCCAATATGTGCAGGAATTCCCTGCGGCTCAGTGCTCTGGTGGCTCCTAATATCCAGTCCCACCCAGTAAAATGGTTGATGCTTCACTTCTGGGAGTTAAACCCAAGGAGCAAGGAGGAGAAGCCTCAGCATGGTGCTCTCTGCACTGGGAAGTGCCTCTCTTTTCAAAGAGGATACTTAGAGAGTCATAGGAACAAGCCTGACTCTGCAATAGCCAATGGGTGAGCACTAATCCAGGACTCGGATTTGGGCAGAGACGAACCTAGACAGCATATTAAAAAACAGACATTACTTTGCTGACAAAGGTCCATACAGTCAAAGCTATGGTTTTTCCAGTAGTCATGTATGGATGTGAGAGCTGGACCATAAAGAAGGCTGAGCACTGAAGTATTGATGCTTTTGAACTGTGGTGTTGGAGAAGACTCTTGAGATTCCCTTGGACAGCAAGGAGATCAAAACAGTCAATCCTAAAGGAAATCAACCCTGAATATTCATTGGAAGTACAGATGCTCCAATACTTTGGCCACCTGATATGAATAGCCGATTCATTGGAAAAGACCCTCATGCTGGGAAAGATTGAAGGCGTGAGGAGAAGGGGACAACAGAGGATGAGATGGTTTGATGGCATCACTGACTCAATGGACATGAGTTTGAGCAAGCTCTGGGAGATGGTGAAGGACAGAGAAGCCTGATGTGCTGCTGTCCATGGGGTCTCAAAGAGTTGGACACAAGTGGGCAACTAAACAGCAAAACAACAGCAAAGTGAAGACCAATTCTGAAGTCCGGGTTTACAGAATGAATGAATGAATGAGTGGATTCCACAGTTACGCACTCTTGAGGAACAGCTGTCGGGAGGGATCAGCTCCCAGGCGCTGGTCTCTGCCCATCAGACTAATTTCAGGAGAAAGAGTGACCTTTTGTCCTGACTCATCCTCTGCCTGAGAACTCTCAACACCACCCCACAGGCAAACACGCACTGCTGGAGTCCAACTGAGGAATAAAAATCACTTTTACTACCAACTAGAAACTTAACCATTCTCATGGACTGGAGAAAAAATAAATTCTTCAAATACACACTCATGGTTACATAGACTTGGCTTCCCCAGACCTCTAAACACAGCAATGCATGTGCCTTCCCCGACCCAAAGTCAAATGCTTTCCAGGAGAATTGCCTGGTGAGTTCATCTTTAAGCACTAGGAAGGGGAGAAGCAGGCAGTTGTACATCACTGTTCTTTTATTTTTATTTTAATTAATTTTTAAATTGGAGGATATTTGCTTTACAATATTGTGCTGATTTCTGCCATATATCAACACGAATCAGCCATTGGTATACGTATGTACCCTCCTTCTCGAAACTCCTTATCACCTTCCACCCCATTCCACCACTGTTCTTCTAAAACTCTGTCAGTTATAGCCATGAGGGGCAGGCCCTGGGATTGAGTTCAAATCAGAGTTAGATGTGGATTAATTCCTTCAGCTCCTGAAAGGTCACTGTTAATTTCCTGACACAATAAATAGCTTAAAAGGTATCTTTGTGGCCTAAAAGATTTCTCGTGACTCTAATCCATGGGCAGTTTATCTACCAGGGAGGGGCCACATTGTGGCCTGGAAAGCAGAAATTTAACAGAGAACCGGCCACGTTCTGTGGACAGGAGGTGTTCGCCTCAACCCTGAACTATCTTAGCTGTTTTTAAGTCAAGACCTCAGTGCTTAGAGCAGCCATGAAGTTCCCGTGTCCACCTGCACATCAGGGCACCATAAAACACCTGCACCTTTGGGGGCCTGTCCCTCCCATCTGTACCCCACTCTGTGTCCTGGAAAATCTTGCCCATTCTATCAATATTTACACTTGCATGGAGCTTTTCCAGTAAAAGAGTCAGTTTCAGCCAACATGATATAATTTGTGAAGACATCACATGACTGTTTCAACTCATAAAGGGCCATGTGCAGCCTGTCCTGGAGTGATATCCAATTGTTCCTCAGAAGGGATAGATTTTAATTGAGAAAATACATTTTAGAGTTTTTTTTCCCCCTACAAATACATATCCTTTTGTCCTTGAGAGGGTGGACGTGAGCAAAAAGGATTCTGCTTAAAACGGCAAAACAAGGAGTAATAAATGGTCATTCCAATTCTGAGTTTGCCAGGATCCTATTTGAGGCAGTTAAGAGAGCAGCATGAGGGGCTGAGGGCTTTCAGTAACCACTGAATGGGTCATTTGCTCTGAGGCTGGGACTGCAAATGTGTTACACGGCACGAGCCACTTACAGACAGTATGTTTTTCATTGTGATCACGAAGACGTTGTAAGCGATCAGCCAATCCCAGTAGCGCAGGATGCTCTTGATGGGTTTCAGCAGCAAGTCACCCCCAAAGAGCAGGAAGTAGAAGCAGGCCACCAGGTAGCCCATGCAAAAGATGCTGATACGGGTCGTCCCAGTGATGAAGATGATGGTGAGCACGAACCAGAAGAGGTAGCTGAAGATGACCACCTTGGACATGTCCAGGTACGACCTGGACAATGAAACCAAGAGACAACATAGACTGCAGCCAGACCAAGTCGGGAGGTTCTAGTCGAGGAAAGGAATGCGTTCACACATCCTCCTCCTGACTCGGCCTGGAGGCACAGGCCAGACGGGGCGCTCTGATCGCTGGCTGGTCCGTGGGCAGTCCTCACCCAGTTAGTGATGGACGGAGCGGTACTTTGTGAAAACGCCGTGTGCACTTTTATTATCATCAAACTGGGGCCAAAATTCCCACAAGCAGCAACGTTTTCTGCCTAGTACTTGAAGAGTCAGGCATGACTGAGCCACTACCGCTTTCACTTTTTTACACACCCACGTGGAGCTTGCAGGCTCTGTCAGCACTCTCTCTGCACTTCCCTGGGCCGACCCAAGGTCCCATCTGTGGGACCACTCCTCACTCTGCAGACAGGCAGATGCTTGGGCCCCCTCCTCCCCCAGTGATGGAGCTCCGGGAGCTTCCCTAGCTGGGTATCAGCTGACAGACATCGTGCCTACAAGCCATGTCCTGTCTGGATTCCTTTGCTCAGAGACTCTCGGCTTTGGAGGCTTTGCTTTGGCTGTTTCTCTTCCCAAGTTTGGGGAGATGCACAGAAGCACCAGTTGTGCATCAGATACTTGATAATTGAGCTGTTATTTTGTTGGAGCTCTTAAGTCATCTCTGATGAAATATATGCTATACTGTTTTCAGCATAGTTAGGGAATAAGTGGTCCCTAGAAGAACACTGGTGATGGACGGGGTAGTGAAGTTGGTGATGGACAGGGAAGCCTGGCGTGCTGAGGTCCACGGGGTTACAAAGAGTCAGACATGACTAAGTGACTGAACTGAACTGAGAAGAACACTGTCACAGAAGTGGACTTTTGGACTGTACTCTTCTTAAACTAAAATATTCAACACTTCTGAATAGTTCCATGATTTTTCTCTAAACTATGTTTCGCTCATCCTTGATGTCATATACACTGGAGAGTGCATAAGATGTGGGTGTTTCTCAGCATCCCACGGTCACAAAGGTAATGTCAGTGATTTGGTCCTGGTATGGGATCTGAGTGCCCACAGTCTTCCCAACGTGTGTGACTTAAAGTCGGTGGAACTAGACTGCTGGCATGTTTGAGTGTGAGTGTGTGTGTGCTCATGCACACGTGTTTGTGCATTGTATGCTTTCCATCCATTTCCCTTCCTTGCCTGCAGCTGCGAATCCCCCTGCAGGAGCCCCATCCCTCACTCCTCAGCCTGACCTGCTTTGGGTTCAGAAATCATAAAACTAAGCCTCTGGGAACAACATGGAAACACCAGCCAACATGCCCCAGGGAGGACCTCCGGGGCCCCTGGGAGCTCTTGAGGCCCTTGCTATCCTGGGGTTCAGGGGCATCTGCTCCCCAGAACTGCTCTGGGCATGTCCATGGAGGACGGAGGATAACAAGGAGGTTTGGCCTCCAGACCACCAAGCCATCTGGCCCCGGGATTCTTGGCTTCATGGTGTAATCAGTGGGCCAGCGCCCAGGAAAGGCAGGGGAGCTGGAGGCACGGGCTTGGGGGTCGCGCCTTCCCAGGGGCTGCCCGTGGGCGGCCGCGTTACCTGCAGTGGATGAAGTCGGGCACGGGGTTGTGCTGGCTGAATGAGGCTGCATCCAGGTTCATGCAGATCTCCACGTTGTCGCCTGCCACGATCCGCACGGCGGCCTTATTCTCATCCTCAAAGATCTGCCGTTGCAGCGAGGCACACAGGAGTAGCATGAAATCGTCTGGCGGAACAGAAGCATCTGTGGTCTGGCCTCGTCCTTCCAGCTACCCTGTCCAGTCTGTAGGTCTATGTCTGTGGTGGCAGCAAGCAGCAACCGCTTTCCCCAGGACCAGGCCCGCCCCCCGCAGCCTCTCTCCTAGAAGGTGGGTGCATACAGGTGTGTGGGGCTTGATAGTGGGCGTGTGTGGCAGGAGATAAAATTACTAAAATGAAAAAAGTGTTTGGAATGCTAACATGGTATTAACTCTGCAGACAAAACAGGGCCAGCAGGAGCCGCTAGTGGCTGGTGATGCTGACGCGTGGAAGCCAGGACTGTACGTGTTGGGGTGCGGTGGAGGGGCAGGAAAGCACCACCAGGGGAAAGATGAGCAGGCGGGACCCCAGTGCCCCACTTACACACAAGGAACACGGGGTTGGGTCGAACGATGAAGTCAGGGAAGTACAGCCACTTGACGATGTTGTCATTGAAGCTGGCACCCTTGAATCTCCAGGGGTAGTCTGCGGGGTGTGGAGTGGGAGGAGCTGGTCAGGGAGCCCCTCATGCAATTGAGTTCCCCGCTCCCTGCGACAGTGGGGTGGGGGACTCACCTCGGCAGGGGGCAGGGGGGATGCCGATGCAGATGAAATACTGGAAGGTGATGATGCAAGCCAGGAAGCAGCAGTACTTGGGCCAGATCTCAGCGATGGCCTTCCTCCTGCGCCGGTACAGGACAGCAATCAGCCAGCAGGCGTGAATCATGGCGTAGAAGTCCATGCGCTGGCCGATCACATTAACTGACATGAGGAAACAGGTCTGCGTGAGGATGAAAGAGGCAGAAAGTCGGCTTTACAGGGAAGGGGAGTGGCATCGGCAGGCAGCCCCTGGGGTGGTGGAGACCTGCGTTCCTGGGGCCAGACCCTGGGTGAGTTCTTCACCTGCTCTGCCTCTGCAGTGTGTTTTCATCATGAAGACAGAAGACTGACCAGGTGGCCGTCAATAGGAATCACTATTCCAAGTACTGCGGGCAGGCATGCCACATTAATCAGGTCAAAACAGTGTGCTCTGGCTGAGGTCATACATTCGGAAGGCACCCAGACATCTGTAAGACCGGGCGTCCTGAGAAGCCATGTCCATGGCTGCAGGGCAGGGGACAGTCACTGAGTCCCGGAGACTCTCCACCAGGCCAGGAACCCTGCCATGGAAGTTCCCCCCAGACCCCCGGATCCCAAGGAGACAGAAATCAGGGTGTGGAGACGTGCCACAAAGCCCTAGTGGCCACCTGGCTGAAAGCAGCTGCTGGCGTTTTCAGAAAAAAGAGAACAGGTCAGCAAGGAAACTCACCTCCAGACCAAACTTGTAGAAGAAGTAATTGATGAAATACTTGGCACAGTTAACAAGTCCATCATCCAGCTGGAGTCTTGTGATGTTGTGGAAGATGGTTTTAGACACGGGGGTTGAGAGGTTGTTCCGACCTCGGTAGTACTCCTGATGGCGGTAGATGGTGACCTCAAAGGCCAGAATGGCCAGCATCAGCAGGTTGTTCTAGAAAACAAGGAAAATACATGTGATGCCACGTGGTCATCTACAGTCTCTCTCAAAAAGCCATCTCATTTCACTGTGGGTGTCTAAAGGGACAGTGTGTGATCAGATCCCACATCCATGAAACAGTCTTGACTTTAATGCTCATTTTCCCTGTATTGTGGTAACAAGGGTGGAGTCATCTCCAGTTTGCAAATCAGGCTAATTTTCATGATAACAGGATTTAGAACCTCTAGACCAGTGACTGGCGATGGTTATGCCAGATCCAGAAAAAGTACCACCGAACCAGACAGCTGGGTCCAGTTACTTGGAAGGGTTGCCTAGCCTTCTTTGAAACTAAATGTGAGAAACCCTTATACAGTATCCTACAGGGACCCCGGGAAACAGACTGAGCTGCAAACTGGGGCTCAACTTAGCAAGTTTTGAACACAATACCTCTGAAAGCTGGTAGAGTAAAAAATATGCTAATCATACTACAAAATAATAATACAAAATAGGTAACATTTATGGGTCAGACACTATTCTAATCATCCCTTTCAAATATGAGTTGGTTTTATCCTTGTAACAGCTCTTAATGGTAGACATCATTTGTATGTTACAAACAATATCGGTCATATGAGCAAAACACCAGGAAGCTACACCAAGAGAGAGAGGAGATGCTTAGCATGCTTTCAGATTCCAGGAGTTGAGTACAAAGGTTTTAATTACATCATCAGCATAATCCATCAAAGTAAAATGCTCAAACTATCCATCATGGAAACATGTGAATAATCTGAACTATATTGCTTTCCTTATGTTTGTTACAACTATCTGCAATCAGAATTCATTTTTCAAAGACTTGCTCTTTATATGTGGCTACTTCTAAGCATAATAGATGCCACTGATTAAAATCTGTAGAATTTAGACAGCAAGCATTTCTTGTCATGCTACACTTACTTCTCAGAAATAATTACTCTATGACCATTTGGTATAATTTACTCAATATTTTTTCTTTGTGCCTACAAGACATCAATCTATGTATCCTGTTTTGAAGTTTGCTTTTTTTTTTCAACATTACAATATATTTTGGATATCTTTCAGTGTCTGATAATATTATCAATCTGCCTCAGTCTTTGAGTGGTTTCGTAACATTCCAGTGAATATATTTGTCATACTCTATTCAACGAATCTCAAATTACTTAGCTGATTTCTTTTCAGCACAATTCAATACTGATTTTAATACTCAGTCGTGTGTTTTGGAGGTGACTGCAAATCCCACATAGGAGGACGAGGCTGCTCTCCAAGGTGAGGTGAGCGGTCTCCAGGGAAAGGGCTGCAGACATGAACTTGGCAGAGGCAACGCTAAGGATGAGGAAGTCTTACCCTCAGGTAGACAAGCAGAGGAGACGACTTCCTGAGGCCCACCCATTCTGTGGGGTCGATGGGTGCACTGTAGAGCAGAGACTTGTTCAGCTGGTGCAGGGGGATGTTCGTCTGGTTTTCATTTGGCTGAAAAGAAAAGAGAAAGGAGTAAGAGGCGGCCCCGCAGTCAGGAGAGTTCAGACTAGTCTCCCTCAGTTTTGAGCCAAGGGACACGGGGATGGGGAGGGAGGACCCACTTTAGGGGGAGTCAGCATCAGGAGAGACAGGGCCAGGACACCTCCGACTCACTGAGCCGACAGGGGCCTGACGGCGAGGGCTAGGGGACATGGGTCCACCAAGGTCTGCCTCCCTTCCCTAAAGGCCAGGCAAGGAGACCCTCCGTCTCTGAGGCTCACCAATGAACAGTTCACAGAGAAGTTCTCAGGCTTGATGGTCTGCAGCTGGTACAGCATCTTACAGACAATGATCACACACGTCCAGACGGTGCAAATGCTGGAGGCCAGACGGCGGAGCTTGGCGTACGGCAGAGCAAAAGCCCAGGAAATCAGAAACACGTAGTTGAACAGAGACACCTGAAAACACAAAATTGGAAATGGGGACAAAAGTATGTCACATGGTACAACATCTAAAAACCTAGATGTTTTTAGGCAACTTGACTGATTCAGTTCCTCTGAGATGAGCAAAGGCTGGCTGAGACCCTCGTATGCACAAGAAATGGCTGTGGGTGTTAAGATATACATCTTGTACACAGAAAGGTGTGCAAGCAGGTGATGTTAAGTAACGTCGCAGCGGGAAACTACAGAGGTGAACAGGCTTTTGGGAGAACACCCATGGGGTCCTCAGCCCAACCTGGAGCTTCAGGAACCTCTCCTGGGAGAGAACACGCCTGAGCACTGCCCTCAAGCTGTGCGGAATTCAGGCATACCCACTCTGGGTGGACACGCGGCACACAGCCATGCCCGTGAGTCAGCGTCCATCTCTGCCCCACCCGCGCTCAGCGTGGGGACCTTAAGTCCGAGCGGCCTGAGGCTCCAGCTGGAGCAGATGCCTGGCTGGGTCTGGCCTGAAGACAGAACAGCGTCACTTGCCTCCTTCACAGACACCCAGATGATGTAGGAGGACACGATCTTGACGATGTGCAGCTCCAGGATCCACCATAAGAATGTCTGCAGCTGGTGGAAGCCCTCCAGGAACCGCAGGAGCAGCACCGTGAGGCGGTCGATCACCAAGTGCCACTTGTTCCTCAGATCTGCAAGGCAGGACATATGACTGTGAGCGGAGACCTGGCCTGTATTGATGGGTCCCTTGTCCCTCTGATCTGCAAGGCAGGGCATGTGCATAGCTGTGAGTGGAAGCCTGGCCTGTAAGGCTTGGTCCCACAGTTTCTAGCTCACTGCCAGGGTCAAATATATACTTGAGCATATATTGAGTATATATCTTATTATATATTTATATATTGAGTATATATTTGATTCCCTTGGAGCAAGACAGCGGTTTGTTTCCTCCACGTGTGAGCCAGCATCCGAGCGGCTCCTGGGCAGGCGGCTTACCTGACGTCTCCTCCTCCTCTTCGTCCTCCTCGTCCTCGTCCTCATCCTCGTCCTCGCTGTCCCTGCCAGGCTCACCCTTCTTGGCTTTTGCAGGGCACCCCCCCGGCGTCTCCTCCACAGGCCCAGCCAGCTGCTTGACCTCCGCCACCTCCAGGCTGGCGGTCAGCTTCATCATGGCGAGGTCCGGAAGGCTTCCCTCGGGGTGGGCCAGCCTGTCGGCAGAGAGCAGCCAAGTCAGGGAGGGAAGGGCGTCAGGAGCTGAGAGTGAGGGGCACGTGGAGGAGGATGAACAAAATGGAAGTCTCTACGTAGCCTGGCATGTGGGCTTGTTAGTGTCCAGTCACTTTTTATTTTTTAAAGCTCTTTCTAAAAAATGAACTGTAAACTCAGGTTTGGTGAGCTCTTCCAATTCAGGTTCTAGTGATGAGTCAGTCATGAAAGCTATCAACACCTAAACTTGACATTTTTTCCCACAGGAGAAAATAGTCAGAGTTTAGGATGGAGAAGCATGAAATGGCATCGTGTAGAGCAAGCATTTCATGGCTTCACGGGGGGACTTACTCATTGTGGTGGATTGGTAATTTTTTCTTGATGCTGCTCAAAGTAATGGAAATAGAAAGGAAAAAAAAAAAAGGAGATGAGAACAGAAGAGTTATAAGGAGAGTCAGAGATCACACATCATGCTACAGTCATCTACTATCGCATTCCTGTACGCCAGGTGCAGGGGCCCTAACGCCACGTGCATTCCAGGATGGCGGCCACAGCGTGCTTTGGCTGGGAGCCCTGAGCCGGGCAGCTAATCTGAGAGTGGACGGCACTGCAGTGGTGAAGGGCAGGACGCAGAGACTGCTGAGGCAAGTCAGGTCATGCTTTCTTAGAAACACAGCAAACCATCCCCTAGGAATCAAGTCATTCACAGTTTAAGGAGGGATATATACCTTTTTAAATTCTTAAATAATGTGTAATGTCAGTCAACCTTTGCATGGACCAATCTCATCCTGTAGCCATCTGAAGCATATGCAGTGGATGCAAATGCTTCTGGGGGTAAGAAGCCTACATCACACCCCACCCTGGGACACCAGGTGAACAGATCTCTTGGGAAGAGTGCAGCCGCCTGGCTGAGGGGGCTGCAGCCTTAGGGAGCTCAGCGACTCTTGGGGGTCCAGCTTAGCTCACAGCGAATAGTACTGAGTATGATCTTGTTCCTCAATTTTTAAAGAGTATATCTTTTTATTCATATTCAAATGAATGTTTGAAGGAACGTTTGTGGGCAATAAAGTAGACAATAGGAAAAGGCCTATTACAGATAATGCAGGTAGTCCTCCTCATTTGCAATAATTTATTCATTTCAGCCTGACTGTCACAAGACAGACACTTAACAATGTTATCGTATCTGTAATACTGAGTTTTATCTGTAATATTGTATCTGTAATATCTGTTATTGGCTCTGAGTCAATTTCATGTCTCTAGAATTTTACATTTTTTTTTTTTTTACAAAATGAAGAAGTTTGGCTAGATAAAAATCTAAGCTCACATGCAACTTGTTGGATTTTTATTTAAAACGCCTGTGATATTGGAGAACTGTGGTCAAGGTTCTGCATTGCTCTTGGACTTTCAGAGAGGTTCTCCCTCAAAAGCAATTCCTTTTAGCGATGTCAAGCAGGTAGATCACAGAATGTCAGAAACAAATTGCTAATTTAGTGAACAAAGAATGTTCTGAGGTCGGTGGAAGAAAGTGTGCTGACATGTACTTGCTTATTTTCTTTTTCTTTTCTTCTCTTATTGGATATATGTGTACACATAGCTGACTCACGCTGTTGCACAGCAGAAAGTAACACAATATTGTAAAACAACTATGTTTCAAAATATAAATAAATTAATTAAATCGCATGATCCAAAAAAAATTCACCTTTCAGTTTGGCTTTGATAATCCACATTATAGCCAGATTTCCACAACATTATTTTCCACTTGTATGTACTTGCTTATTTTCCTAAGCTAGATAATTCACCTGAGAAAATCTGTGTTCATAAAATGCCTCTGGATGAAAGTATTTTCAATGCACGGTTGGAGTTTCTACTTTAAAAGACACTGTATGAATCCTTTAATTGTGCTTTCGCTTTTCTCATAGCATTTTTCTGAGACAATCCAGAACAGTGTTAAAAGCATGCTCTTTGGAATCAAAAAGATTTAGATTCAGCCTAAACTAGATATCTTACTAACAAGGGGACGTGGCAAAGCTCCTTACTCTGTCTTTTATTTTTAAAAATTTTATTGAAATAGAGTTGATCTACTATGTGTTAATTATAACAATGTGATTCAGTTACACATGTACACAGGATCAGGTGTAATGGCTCTGGTTTGTGTATATGTAGGAGAACTAACCATTGCTCCTGTTAAAATATTTTAAATCATTCTGTTTACAAATTCAGTTGGAACGTCCCACAATTTTTGACACCATCAGAATTTTATCAGTCAGCCACTGTCCTTAACACAGCCCTACCTCACATCTTATAAGGTTAAGTCTAAATTGTGATTGACCCAGAAGTTGGATATAGGTATGTCCCCTCTTTCATCAGAAGTCCCATCTACAAACACATTACCCTCCTTATTAAACAGCACTGAGCATACAGAAATAAATTTGGGGAGAGAGAAAGCTTATTTACTCAATAAAAGGTTCACCCTATCATTCTAATCAAGAGAAGTCCTTTCAAAACTGGACATACTTCACGTGCAGCCTTTCAGAAGCACACACTGTGTAGAGACAGGGTTTGTTAGGTCGAGTGCTCCCCAGGGCACAGCTCTGACTTTTAAAATGTGGGCATTCAGACAAAAATGAGAGTTCACTGGAAAGAAGATTGAGCTAACAGTGGAATGCTTCAAGTTTTTAATTATTTTAGATGACTGAGTATGGGTCGTCCTGAGAACTCCTGAGTCAGTTCAGGGTTGATGGGCATACGTTTTTCCTCAAGAGGAAAGCAGGGGGCCAACTCTGTACCATCAGCATCCTTGGCACATTGGTTCTAGGACACCTATGGACACCAATACCTACAGGTGCTCAAGTCCCTTGTATAAACTGCTACAGTATTTGCTTGTAACTTACGCACATCCTCCTGTATATTTTAAATGATCTCTAGATGACTTGTAATACCTCATACTATTTGAATGCCATGGAAATAGTAACTTGAACACAGCAAATTCAAGTTTGCTTTGGGGAACTTTCTGGATTTTTTTAAAGAAATGTTTTTGGTTGAATCCACGGATGCAGAAACCATGGATATTGAGGGGTGAATGTATTCGTTGTCAGAGCCCATCAAACCACTCCTGCCTCTTGGGCGCCCCAGCCACCTCCTCTTAAAGCACATGGTCAAGACTTTATCAGAAACACAGAGGGAGAGAGAGACAGATATAGTGTGGTTCTTTTTGAGGGATAAGACTGATACGGCTGCTCAAGATTTATGCTTCAAGTCTCTAGCTTACTTCTCTAGCTGGCAGCTAAAAACTTGAGGTTGACATTTCTCTCTCAGGTTGCCCCCAAAACCAGCCCCAAAGGGAGCCCACCCGGCCTCATTCCTCTTCCACAGAGATCTCCACAGAGATGCACTAAGTTTTTACACCTCTTTCTAGACATTCTGCCTCCTCAGGTCTGCTACTTGGTTATCAGCCTCAGCATTCCTCTTAAGAGGAAAGAGAGTGGAGTAGAAAATCTACAGATCTTTCCAGGAGTTGTTTTGTTAAGTGGATTTATTGCAAAATACATGCTTCTACTACCTAAATTACTGACTTGATTACTTAAGACGTGAAGTTATGGGAGTGGATATTTTAATTCTCTCAATAAAGTAAGAAGAGCTTTGGTGAATTAGACCTGAAGACTCTTCTCTTTTGGGTACTTGAGGATAGCTCTACACATGGCAGGTGTCAGAGCTCACCCTTTGTTACCTGTGGTTATGAACATGTGCTATCTCCCCGCCTGGGTGATGTGCATCTAAGACATGCTGCCCAACTTGGCTTTTTTTTTTTTTTTTGGCGGAAGGCAAATATATTGTCATATCTGTCAAGTAAAATACCATCCTTCTATATGATGCTCTTTTAAGTAGATGTATACTTGACGAAATTGGTGTTTTAATTTTCTCTTAACCATAGATTGTTGGACCTATTATCACTTCATTCAGGCATATCCACTAGTGGTTAAGCCCCCACGGTAGGTGAGATATTGGCCCTGCAGTGGATTGTACAGGGACCCAGGGCCTGAGGGGCGGAGGTGGCGGGCAGGGGAGATAAGACAGGCAGGCAGACGGGGCTGAAGGCCAGTGTTGGGAGGCGGCAGCAAAGAGAAAGTGCTCCAGGAACTCAGAGGAAGGGCCAGTATGCTCAGCAGGGACTCGGCAGAGATGGGTGGTTTGTGGAGCAGCTGGTTCTTGAGCTGAGCTCTCGATTACGTGTTCAGGAGGGAGATGGGCTCGCAGGCAAGCCCAGGGCTAATTCTACCAAAGGGTGACCAATGCCGAGCGCCAGCTGAAGACCCTCGGCCACCTTCGAGTCCACTCAGCAGCACCATTCAGTCCAAACACCGAATGGTTGGGTTTGCAAGAGACATCCATAGCATACCTGGAGGCCATGTTCACTGTCTGATGATGTCAGTTTCATTTACAAGCTAATAAAGAGCTTAACACCCCCAGAGACCATTTTAAAAAAGGAGCCAAGAGAGAAAACATTGAAGTACCCACCTATTTATTATCAGATACACACGCCCATTGACCTTGGCATGGCTAGCAGGAAGCGCAAGGCAGCAGCGGGGAGACAGTCGGAGAGAGAAAGAGGAGAGTGTTAGCCAGAGAGAAGGAGCTGACTGTGTCCTGTAAGCTCTGCATCACCAGGTATGTCACCAACACCTTTCACGCACTGCGAAGTGTCCAGACAGCGAGGTTCGGCAGCACCGTGGAGTCAGACAGAGTCAGGTTTGAAGACACTTGACAGTGACCGCCTCTTCCTCCCTCCCTCCCCCAAAGAATCACACGTCTGGTCAGGTACCTGTAAGGTTTAAATGTCCAGAGTGCACTTATCAAATAAAATACCACGTTTAAAATGTTAATTCTTGGTCCTTCTCCAGAATTAAAAAAATAAAATCCTTTGAGTATCCGTATTCAAGAAACTGTCTTCTGAGGTTTTTATAAAGTTAAAGTTCAAAAAAGCCATTCTATTTCTGTATGTGTCATGGTACCTTCTAAAACAAATTATTGACACGTGGCAGTCACAGATATTTAATAAGGAATGGACATTCAGTATCTTACTGTTAAGTGTTTATTATATAATAATTATGTTGTAATTATGTTATAGTGTCTATTTTATCAATATAGAAGGGAGATGATATTCCTGACAATGTCTACCTAGAAATAACAATAATTTCTTATAAGATTTGTCATAAAATTTTTCACGCTAACTCTAAATTCTAGAAGGCTCAACATGATGAATTCTGCTTCAGACACAAGTGACACTTGCCTGCAGGGCAGACACAAATCACACAAACAACAGACAGAACAGGCAAAGGAGAGCTGGCTGTTCATAGAAACAACTGGACCAGAATCAATATAAGGGATAAAGTGCACTGATCATTCCCAATTTGGGATTTTTTTTTTTTTTTGGTGTAGCATCTACTAAGAGGGAAGGAACAGAGGTGAAGCATGACAGTCAATCCAATTCTGAAAAGATCTCTTTCTTCATCATTTTGACTCTAATGTAGCCACTTACTAGGGTCCTAGGGACTAAAAATCACTAGTAAAGAAAACACTGCAATGGAAAAGATTTGTGAAAAAGATGGGATATACACCCCATGCTCCAGGTAGAAATTTGGGGATTTTTACATGAAACTCCTGCATGAAATCCCTAAATACCAAACTCGGATGAGTCCTTTGAACTCCTCTTTTCACAGAACCAAAAATGAAATCCCATGACCCCAAACCATGCATACTGCTGACATTACTCATTCTTGCCTCACCCTTTATGTTCTCTTGGAAAGTAACAGTTCAGGGGGTGCTAGGGGCTGAGCCTTGGCCAGAGGAGGGCCAGCCATGGCCTCAGACTGACCAGACCACGGGGCCTCCTTCCTGTCCAGCCATGTAACGGGGCTACGGGCTGGCTGGACAGTAGGGGAAAACAGGAGGACACATCTTGATAGGAGGCTGCTATCCTTTTTCAGAACCCACATAATTAAATCACATTTACGTACTTAAGGAAACCCTGTTCAACACATTCAGTTTTCCATAATTCCACCAGTCAATCTTAAGTGAAATCAACCTTGAATATTCATTGGAAGGACTACTGAAGCTCCAAGACTTTGGCCACCTGATGTGAAGAGCTGATTCATTGGAAAAGACCCTGATGCTGGGAAAGATTGAGGGTAGGAGGAAGAGGGGGTGACAGAGGATGAGATGATTGGATGGCATTACCAACTGAATGGACATGAGTTGAGTAAACTCTGGGAGATAGTGAAGGAAGGAAGCCTGGCATGCTGCAGGCTTCCTGCACTGTGCAGGAACTGTGCCTAATTTCATGAACTGTGCCTAATGAATTACTGCTTCATCTTCTTTCCGTGGACTCACTGTTTCCTTTGAGAAGGGGCTTGGGAATTTTCACCTGTGGCGTCTGTGTCCTCTGAAGGCAGCACTTTGCTCCCTCATCTACGCAACAAGGGTTTTCCAGAAGCTGAATCACAGGCTATTATGTGAAGCAGAGAGGAAAATCTGTATCAAGGCTCATTAGACGAATGCCTGAAATGTTCCTGAGATGGAGCAGGCCTATGGATGTGTGCTGACAGGTTATGGCTCCATGCACATGGCCAGGGTGAGACAGATCCCATCAGCTACTTGGAAACACTCTGTATTAGTATTTATTGATGGAAGACAGCAACAGTGAACTGGTGGCAGAAAACATTGCCTTCGCTCTTTCCTTAAATGCTACTCTGGTTACTCACAGATGGCAGAACCTTTCAGCTGAGGTTGTTCCTTCCCGAAACAGAAGGGATAATTCTGTACTATGCTTTCATTCATAGAGACTTCCTTACTACCTGTCGGTGCAATAGAAAACTCACCCTCTGAATTTAGCCAGATTCTGTAAACATTCTAAAAACACCCCACCACCCTGGATACAAAAGACACATCGCCACCACAAAGGAACCTCAGAAGCACAGCTCCTCTGGACCAACTCACACGCCTGTCAAGATCACCCACAAAATGTCATAAATCACTACCCGTGTGCATGCTAAGTTGATCAGTCATGTCCAACTCTTTGCGACCCCGTGGATTGTAGCCCACCAGGCTCCTCTGTCCATGGGATTCTCCAGGCAAGGATACTAGAGTGGGCTTCCATTTCCCAGGGAATCTTCCTGACCCAGGGATCAAACTTGTGTCTTTTATGTCTCCTGCACTGGCAGGCAGGTTCTTTACTACGAGCACCACCTAGGAAATGTAAATCACTACCTACTATAAAGTGCCATCAAACACTCCATATTTTTTCTCATTTTTTCCCACTCAGAGGCTGACTGTCATGGCAAGTACAGGTTGATATTCTCAGTGAGAAGACGGGAGGGTCTGGCTGAGCTTGCATGGGCTCACCTATAGACAGCGCTGTCCTCCTTGCTGGGGATGGACTTCAGGTCGGTGAGCTCCAAGAATTGGTCGTGGAAGTAGTGCAGGTGCAGGATGCAGACCAGGAGGAAGGAGGTAGGGATGAAGATGCGCGTGAACAGCTCAGCCACCGTGAACTGCTTCAGGCCAAGGTCCTCCAGCCTGTGAAACAGGGCGGGTTTCCCCGGTGGTCTCTTCCACCCAAATATCCACAAGAATTTGGCTATTTCTTGGTGATTTCACACTGAACATTTTCAAGACAGAAGTCTCCATTTCCCCATATTCCTGAAGCAGACAAGCTGTTCTCGCCCCCTCCCCACCCTGGTCTTCCCTGGCACAACCGTCTACCTTGTGCCAAACGCCCAAGTCAGGACATCCCCTCCCCCAACACACTTTCCTGTCTCCACCATCCACATCCCTTCACCCTCATCTCCTGAATCTGTGCTCTAGTTTCCTCTCTAGTGCCTTCTATTCTAGGTGAGGCCGCCATCCTCAATCACAGAACACCCCCCCCAACCCCTGCTGGCCGACCATCTGGCTGTGTCTACTCTTGCCCCCACACATCACTGCTTTCTCTGCCAGTCAAGGGTGCTTTAAAGACTTGTAGACATTTCACTGAGAAGGAGACGCAAACCGTCATCACCTAGGAGCCCTGCACCTCAGGCGCCTGGCTGACCTCCACCCTCCCTGCAGGTGAGCCTTCCTGCTGTTCAGCACACTCACCAAACCCTGTCCTGCCACAGGCCCTTTGCATTTGCTGTTCTCTTTTCCTGGAATGTTCTTCCACCTCTCAGCTCCCAACTCAGTTTCTAAAGACAAGCTCCTTCTTATTCTTCAAGAGTTTAAATAACATCTCCTGGGACTTCCCTGGTGGTCCAGTGGTTAAGATTCGGCACTTTTACTGCCAAGGACATGGGAAATCTGTGCTGGTCAGGGAACCAAGATTACACATGCCAGGTGGTGCAGCCAAAAAATTAAAAATGACACCTCAGGGAAGCCTGCCTGAACCACTCCATCTCTAGCTATTGTGCCCCCACTTCAGCTTGTTTTCGTTTCCTTCACAGATGTGTCAGTTTGTAATTTATTTCACATAAAGTAGGTTTTTTGGTTTGTCTCCTGTCCTAGAATGTAAACTCCACTGGACTCAGACTCCCTCTGGCTTCCAGTTGATATTCAGGTGCACAAGAGTGTCTGGCTCAGGCAAGGTGCTCAGCTCTATGCTTCCTCCTCTGGACACTTGGCTCTATGCCCAGTCCTGGTTTGATTTCCAAAGGAATTTAGGAAGTTTAGAGGAGCTGAGTAGAAAAGGCTAGAGTCCTGTCTATTTCATGCATGAGAAAGAGCTCATCACAGCTAGTTTCCATGGCCAACCACTCCTTGAGAGTCCCTTGGACAGCAAGGGGATAAACCAGTCAATTCTAAGGGAAATGATCCCTGAATATTCATGGAAAGGACTGATGCTGAAGCTGAAGCTTCAAGTCTTTGGCCATCTGATGGGAAGCCCCAACTCACTGGAAAAGAGGCTGGGAAAGATTGAGGGCAGGTGGAGAAGGGGACAAGAAAGGATGAGATGATTGGATGGCATCACCAATTCAATGGGCATGAATTTCAGCAAACTCTGGGAGATGGTAAAGGACAGGGAAGCCTAGTGTGCTGCAATCCAGAGGGTTGCAAAGAGTCAGACACGACTGAGCAACTGAACAACAACTCCTTAGAATCCCAGCACTGGCTCCATCCAGGAGGGAGGCTGATGTTCTGTGTTACAAGACTCCGGTTAGGAAGGGAGACCACATGACTGTGAGGAGCCAGGCAGGTGAGCTTCACATGAAACACTAGAAAAAGCTATTTCACAAATAAGGGGCTCAGAATTTACTTTCCAGTCAATTCTTACTGAGTACATATTATGTGTCAAAAGCTCAGGCCTAAGTCATGAGAGCCCAAAAAAACCAAGACCAATGTGTTCTGTTCTGGAGGAACTTACAGCCAGTGATGACGTCAGGTTTTACTAAAACCTCCTTCCTGGCAAGGTGTTTGGAACAACACGCCCTCGCAACTTCACCTGGTGGGTCACTTTCCACCCTGTTGTCCAGCACAGTTACTTACTTTTCTTTTTTCAGTCCAGTCATGTTTTGCCACAAGCCTGGGAAGTTTTCAAACTGATACGTGTATATAAAGATGAGCACCAGCATTGTGTAGATAACCACTGACATCCAGAAGTACTTCAGGATCCGCCTCCACCATTCATAGTGCACCTGTGGGTCAGACGGTGAACAGCAGATGAGGAAAAGGCATGTTAGCGGAAAGCTCACAAAAATACCTGCCGCATTCAACAAGAACAGGTGATTCCATTCACACACGTCTGAAAGCAAAGTCCAGTTCATTTTTAGTTTTTGAGGCTGTGTTGCTCATAGAGTTGGGACAACGGAGATTGGAATCTGAGGGCTTCCCTTGTGGCTCAGATGGTAAAGAACCCGTCTGCCAATATGGGGGATGTGGGTTCGATCCCTGGATCAGGAAGATCCCCTGGAGAAGGAAATGGCAACCCACTCCAGTATTCTTGCCTGGAGAATCCCATGGACAGAGGAGCATGGCGGCTACAGTCATCAGGGTCACAGTCAGACACAACTGAAGCAATTTGGCATGCACGCACGTTGTGTTAGTTTCAGATATATAGCAAAGTGATTCAGCTATATGTATTATATATATTATATATATACAGATTTTTTTCTTTTATAGGTTATTACAAAATCTGGGTATAGTTCCCTATGTTATTCTGTAGGTCTTTGTTTACCTCTTTTATAGATACTAGTGTGTATATGTTAATCTCAAATCCCAATTTTATCCCTACTCCCACTTTACCTTTAGGTTAACAATAAGTCTGTTCTCTATGTCTGTAGGTCTGTTTCTGTTTTGGAAATAAGTTATTTTGTGCTGTATTTTAGATTCCACATGTAAGTGATATCCTATGGTATTTGTCTTTCTCTGTCTGATTTACTTCACTTAGTATGATAATCTCTAGGTCCATCCATGTTGCTGCAAATGGCACTATTTCATTCTTTTTATGGCTGAGTAATATTACATTGTATAAATTACCACATCTTCTTTATCCATTCATCTGTACAAGACAAGGATGCCACCCTAACCAATTTTCTGACTTTTTAAGAACATAACATTTCAAATTAGTGAACAGGTGGAAGGGGCTCACTCCTCACTTTAGGATTCCTAGCTATAGTATTTGAATCTCATCGACCCCCTTACACGATGTATTTGTGAGGTCACAGTAACTCAGAGCCTCGCCGAAGGCCGCTCAGGCATACCCCTGGACAGATGCGAGGATGGCAACCTGGCGGCCACAAGCACCCACCTGATACAGGGCCACACAGAAGAGGAAGAGCACCATGTAGATGATCTTGTACATTACAATTTTACCCTCGAAGCTGACGAAGAAGAACATTCCCCCGCAGACATAGATCCAGTACTTGATGAACAGGGCCACCACCAGGTTCCCTAGCACCTTCATCACATCCTGTTCGTCCGTTTCTTCCTCTTCCTCTTCCTCTCTCTGCTCCTGCTGCTCCTCCTTCGGCTGCTCTTCTTCCTCCTTCTCCTGAGCCTCGCTGTCCCCCTGTACATCCTGTTCATCATCTTCAAAACAGAAGACCCTGCTGTTATGAGGAGCTGGTCCCTGGACCAGAACCACACACTCTGACCCGTGTGAGGTGGATGCCACACACGTTAGGCATTACCATATGATTTAAAATAATTTTAGACAGTTCTAACAAACAAGGCAGAATTTATAGAACTAATCACAGTTCACTTTCCTAACCTTTCTGAAACATAAAAGAAACACATTTTGTAATATTTTTATACAAGCTTTTCATAACACCTATTTCACTTGCATTGTTCAATAGCTATAATTACTGTAGGATCGAGAGAAATAAACAGACACAATAACACAAACCGAACTAACTCTGACAATTTCAGATTCTGACTACAATGTGCCTCTAGCAGTATTTTACTGAATCTGGGTTATTGGTAATAATGTTAACCAGAAAGTATGATTTTATAGAATGAAAAAATTGAGTTGAAGCCAAATATAATTTAATTTAAATTAGGTTTCAGGACTAACTATAATTTAACTAAATTTAACTAAATGCATAAAAAATAGTTTTATGCATTGGAAGTAAAAGCTTATTTGGTCTTACTTTAAAATATGCTAACATATAGGACTCATCTTTATGGTCCTAAGGTGACCTACCATTTGAATAACTTACTCGAATGACCAGGAGATCCACAGAGTGAGGGGAATGCACATGGGGTGAGAGGTCAGAGTAACTGTTGATCTTAAGTGAACTGTTATTTACATAAAGTAACCGGTGAATTTAATCACTGTGTTAACAGACATCCAAACTCAAACAGTCAAGATTCAAACCTTAAAGACTTTTGTTGCTGAAAAACAACCAGTGTTTAGGTCTAAATGAGAAACTATAAGAAAAAGATGAGTTGGTTTTCTCCTCCTGACAGGGTTAATCTGAAGGTTACCAGCCCTGCCTCTGAGAACATTTACGGCTTCCTTTTCAGACAATGCTACACACCTCACTAGTGGTCTCCAAGCTGTTCTACGAGCATTAAATTCTATTGTATTTACTGGCACACCCACACAGGTAGGGAGCAAGTGACTCTCATTTGACCCATGGAGTGAGGTCTAAAACTATAGAAGTGATCATCAAAACATCATCTTCCTTTTTTTTTTACTTTGTGGTACATTCGATTTTGAAAAGGTGAGAGGGTTTGAATTTGGGAGATCTGAGTCACTCTCTTGGTACTAACACTCAAGAAGCTGTGACCTTGGAGGACCCAGGGAATGCCCTGCAGTGGGGATCACTTTTGAGTGGGTCAGAAGACCCAGGGTCTCTGCAGCTCCAGGGGACGCCCATGTGGGCAGGGACTCAGCCCTGAGACGTGGTCATCTATCTGCTCACATCCACGCCTGGCCTCCCTCTGGTCTGGGACAGAGCCTCCAGGGATGTCCTCTGGGGCCCTTCTTCCAGTCACACTGCATGCACTAATTACCTTTTACTTCACTTTCCTGACTTCCAATTTTGACCTCAGACAGAAGAGCTTCCTTTTCTTGGAGAGCTTTCTGCTCTGTGAGGTGCTGTCTCAGCAGCAGCCAGAATGTGATGGTGAACAGAATCTGGAAGGAGACAATAGGGATCAGAGCATCACGCCTCTGAAGTGTAAGCATGTTCAACCACGACTACGCTTCCCTGCCCTTCAGTGGGAGCACGCTGCATAAGCCCGTCCACTCGAGACAGTCAGGCACCCACTACATTGCACCTGAAAGTCACCAGCTTTTAAATCTCCTTCCTGAGGACGCTGGCGTGTGGTCCAGTGCCGGGGTGCCTTCATGCCTGGGACACTCCAGGAAGATGCACAGGACCACCTGTGCTGGAAACCGACGTGGGCCAGCGGTCTCCTTCCTGCCTGGGACCTCAGCACAAGTAGAAGAGGAAGATGTATTTCTCCTATGAGCCCCGTCACTTCTACAGTGTTCCTTATTTTTAAGAAATCCCCAGAAATGGGAGAATAAGAACATTTCATCCCAGCAAACAGAGTCCCTGAATCCTCCCTTTCTTTTCCGAAAGCTGACAGGGGAGTTGTTTACAGTGCTCACATGTCTATATTAACATCTTCTTGAGGGCAAGGGGGAAAAAAATAATGATTTCAAGGAGCTTTGAATACTTGGAACCTACTTTTGCACGTTCCTGCTTGGATATGACTGTTTTGATTACTGTGGTTTTGTCTGAATGCCCTGCCCTCTTTTTCCCTGCCCACTTACCTTTGAGGCGAGCTCCCCCGGCTCCTTCTTTTCTAAGAATCCTGGGACCTTTTTAATCTCAGGGAGCTCGAAGCTCCATATGTACTGCAGTATGAGCAGCAGGTTCCCATAGACGACCATGAAGGGGGAGCTGATCATGGCGTACTTCCTCCGGTTGCGGATCATCCACAGGGTGCAGGACCAGATGAGCAGCACGAAGGTCAGCCAGCTGTGGTAGGTGATGCTCCAGGCCTTCAGGGGGAAGGGCGAAAAAGCGGGGCGGTCAGTACATGGTGCAGTCCCCACCCTGCTGAGTTAGACGTGGTCTACGAGGAAAAGGTCAGTGACATTCACACTAGGGGGGAGGATCATGGTGAAACTATGGGAGAAATGTCCTAGCTGCATAGGGGAAGAAGCAGGGAGAAAGGCTGCCCTGTGAGCTGACACTGCCCTCAACCTCCTGAGGGAAGAGGGTCAAGCGAGGATAGGGATGGCTTCACTCTGTGCCCTTTGCCCTCCAGCCCAGATGTCTTCCTTTTCACTGGATTTGCTGGATGAAATGCAACCCTAAGTGCTTCCTCCATTCTTCCAAATCAGCTTGGGGTCAACTATTTTCCTGGGTGCTGGGTGAATGGGGCCAAGCTGGGCTCAGAAACAGAAGCTATGGGACCACAGGGTCAGCAGATGAGCTGGCTTCAGGGGTCCCCTTAGCCGACCCACTGGGAAGACAGATGTGATAGGAATCAGGGAATCACCAGGAGGAGATGGAGTGTCAGGTGTCTGCACCCCAGTAGTAAAGCCAGGCTAATGGAGAGCCCAGCCTCAGCTTCTGTCCTGTAGGGGGCAGGACATCCTCCAGTCACACCAACCCTAGCGGACCTAGAACACATCTCAAAGGGCAGCTTCCAGAACATTCTAGAAAGTCAGGCTCATGAATATCATTAACCTCAAGAAATCTATCCTCTCTTACCGTAATCTTCAATACCAAATTTCTGTGAAAAGGCCTCTGTGACAATCTAGAAGGGTGGGATGGGGTGGGAGGTGGGAGGAAAGCTCAAGAGGGAGGGAACATATGCACACCTGTGGCTGATTCATGTTGATGTATGGCAGAAACCAACACAATGTAGTAAAGCAATTATCCTCCAATTAAAAATACATAAACATATTTAAAAAAATATTTTCTAGTTGAGGCTGAGTTCAATCATATTCCTGACTATCAGGAATTTCAAGGGTTATTGCAAAGTCTGAAATGTTTTATGTCTGTTTTGCTTCTGGAAAGCAGATAAGTATTGAGATAAATAAGATAAATGAATGAAGTCAGCACAGAACAAATACTTCCTCTCAGCAACTTGCAAATGTGTCCTAAATCAAAGCTAGTTTTTTAAGTACAGAGTTATTTAAAATTGTTGTTTAAAACATATGGAAATTAAAAACTAGAAATTAAAACTGCTTTTATTAAAATTAAGTGAGAAACTGACAGCTATTATTAAGTCATGAATTATTTTCATGAAATAGTATTCCTTGGAAATGGTGCTATCAAAGTGTAAGTTGCTCAGTTGTGTCTGACTTTTTGTGACCCCAAGAACTGTAGCCGTCCAGGCTCCTCTGTCCACGGAATTTTCCAGGCAAGAATACTAGGGTGGGTAGCCATTCCCTTCTGCAGGGGATCTTCCCAACCTAGGGATCAAACCCGGGTCCCCTGCATTGTAGGCAGATTGTTTACCGCTGAGCCACCAGGGAAGCCTGGCGTTATCAAAGGTCGGTAATATTTAATGCTTTTATCCCAGAATGAAATTCAGATCTGACCTTGCCACTTTTGAGTGGATGACCCACGAGAGTAATCTGCACAGATATTGTAATTCCAGGAGAATTTTTTTTCCCTGTACACTATTCCTGTTTGGATGAAAAAGGGAGGAAAACAAAGTGGGAATGTTTTGTTAAACTTCTCTCATTTTTAAGGCCTCAGTCACACACGACCCTTGGTTGCTGGGGGGTAGAATCTGCTTCACGTTCCTTCTTGTGTGCAGTTCTAGGATCATCTGAAGGTATGGAATATTCACACTGTGTGTTTTTGAATAAAGACGCCTATCATCCTAACAGACCCGGCTGCTTAGGGACTGCTCTAGAAAGAAGAGATCTGCTGTGATTAAAAGTCTGCTGCCGAGGAGAGCTTCCAGGGAAGATGCTCACAACCGGAAAACTCTCCTGGGGACCCAGTGCTTGGTGCTCAGGCTGGCAAGCATTTGTTCCAGTTCAAATGGAACAGTCTCACTCAAATCCAAGATGTGACTATAACCCTCATCATCTGAGAGAAATAAAAGTGGCCTTTGTTAACTGTGAACACCTTCAAAGCCACTTAGAAAAGCTACCATGTCCTTTTAAATCTGAAAAACAGGGGACAGTCTGACTTGATAGGTTAATTTGAGAGACAGGTATTAATATTTAAAGTCAGGCTAAGTGGCATAGAGGAGGACATGGTTTTGAAATCTATAGGATAAAGATCCCATGAAAAATTAACAGAATCAGCCATTGTCTGCCAAGACATCAGGAAGATGAAGAAGTCGCGCTGGTGGGAGGAGGCGGTGGGGCTTGGAGCCAGCGGGTCTTCATCACTGTCCATCCTGCCAGCGCTAACGTTGTCCCAAGGACAGAGCAAGGTGTGGGGCGGAATCTGAGCGGAAGTCAGGACTCGGCGCATACGCACCATCATGGCGATAAGGGCGCAGATGTAGCTCTGCTTCATGATGAACTGGAACACAGACACCATGGCGTGCACTTTGACACTCCTCTTCTCCTCCCGGCTCCGCTCCGCCTCAAACTCTTCTTTCTCATCATCGTCTTCCTCCTTCTTTTCTAGAGGGACAGATTATTTCATATAACAATTTATGCACGTAGGTGAATTTCATATAAGCATCCCAAGCACAAATTTGTCCTCTCTAGTAACAGGCAGCTCTCTTTCAACCGGATTGTTGTGTGCTAAGTCATTCAGTCGTGTCTGACTCTTTGTGACCCCATGGGCTATAGCCCACCAGGTTCTTTTGTCCATGGGATTCTCTCTGCAAGAATACTGGAGTGGGGTGCCATTTCCTCCTCCAGGGGATCTTCCTGACCCTGGGATCAAACCCACATCTTTTTCATCTCCTGCACTGGCAGGCGAATTCTTTACCACTAGTGCTTCAACAGAATAAATTGAAGGAAAAGGGAGAAAGGTCTAGTCAAAGTTTTGGGCCTTTTGGTTTTCTTATTAGACGAAAAGAACTCTTCCAGAAAACATTCATACACTAACCAGCAAAACTATGGACCGTGATAGTGGAATCAAATTACAAAAGGACTAAAACACAAATATGCATGTAGGTTTAACACCGCAAACAAGATGACTTGTTTAAAATAATATTTTACCTTCTATTTTTCAAAGTTTATTCCCATTGTGCTCAGTCACTTCAGTCATGTCTGACTCTTTGCGACCCTATGGGCTACAGCCCACCAGGCTTCTCTATCCATGGAATTCTCCAGACAAGAATACTGGAGTGGGCTGCCATGCCCTTCTCCAGGGGATCTTCCCAACCTAGGGATTGAACCTGTGTCTCTTAGGTCTCCTGCACTGGCAGGCAGGTTTTTTTTTTTTTTTTTTACTATGAGTGCCACTTGGGAAGCCCTTACCTCCATTAGGTCACTTATTTTGTACCAAGGACAGGAATGCACAGAGCAGGATATAGGGGCAAAATCTAGGCAGAATCTAAGGAAATGGGCTTCATCAGACTGACTGTGGAAGGAAAAAAAAACCTCTCCTAGAGATGAAAAGGAAAGAGGACTATACCCAATGAAGGATAAACCAAAGACAAGAGATGCTGAGCTCTGCATGCCGTGGTCCCACAGGCTCCTTACCCGGGGAGGCGGCAGCGGGCTCCCAGCGATACTGCGGCGTGGAGTACAGGTCAGCCTTGGCAGGGCCGTTCTCCAGCGGGAGGCTGGGGTGGATGGTGTGGTAGTCCACGGGGTTGCCGTTCACGGTCACCAGCAGGCCCTGCCGGGGGCGTGGGGCAAAGGCAGGTGGGACAGCAGCTCTGGTTTCCCGCACGGAACCCCCTCCTCTGCTCTGCTAGGTGGGCACACTGGATGCTGCAGAGCCGAGGGGAAGCTGAGCACTGTGGGCAGTGATGCCCGCCAGCAAGACAGCCCAGCTCGCCCTCCAAACCCAGCCCCACAGTCACACAGGACGAGGCAAACCTGAGCAGGCCCACTTCTGCTGCACCCACGCCATGCGCCCTGCTCTCTGTATGAAGTGTGAAGCCTGGAAAGGCTGGAGGGCTTAGGGCCTGCTCTGGTCTCCCTCCAGCCTCAGCTCCTGGGCCTCCTCCAGCCACAGGATCTCCAGACAGACTGGGTTCTGGCCTGGAGCTACTGCCTGCCCTCTCCCTTCCCCTCATCCCAGCCCTGATCCCACCTGCCCCACATCCCACGTGGCCCTCAGGACAAGCAAAGTCTCAGGTTAGCCACAACCCTACAGTTTCTCCCTGACACTGCAGCCTGCAACTCCCGTGTTGCAGCATCTCATACACTAAATACATTCTCCTACTTTTTCCCTCCGGTTTATTTGGCTTTACAATTTTTTATTTATGCAGATGCATATAAACATAGACACGCACACATACACGTGTGTCCACAGACTTGTGAGACTTCCTATTCAAATCATAGAACAGCCATATCTGCAGAGCAAAATGCCTTTTGAGAAAAAGCCCTCCAACGTGGCTTTTTAAAAGTTTAAATATGTTTTATATGTTTATACTTGAGCTCATGTTATATGAGTCAGTGTTTTAACAGCAATAAATCAGATACAATTTCTGCAAAATAGTATTCAAAAACGTATGAAAATTTTATAGAGCATTAAACTACACTCAGAGGAGCTAATTCCATTTATGTGCCCTTTCCATCACTGACGCACGCAGAAATGAGAATTCTAGGGTATACTAACGTCGGAAGGCTTGTAGTCATCCTGAGTCATGGATAAAAGCTGCAAAAGCAATACAGGACAGCATGTTAACAAGTGAGCAGAAAGTGATGTGATGTTTACACACAGCTACAAAGTCTCAGCACACATGCACTGGCTCCTTCAGCTGGGAGCATGCAAGTGTGTTAACATTACAGTGCAAAACATAAAGGGACAGTGATGCAGCTGGAGGCTGCTGTTTATTGTAACCATTTCCAGTTTCTGATGCTGTCTTTTCATCACAATAAACAAGCAGTCACTAACCACATGACTGAAAAAGCTGATGCTGTTTTTCAAGTGTTTTATTCTCACAGAATTAGAGGCTTCGTTTTAGACTTCTAGGACCCTTTGAGATGTCTATAGGATTCTGAAAGTGTTGACTTTTCAAGAAACTGAAGTTTCATAATAAAGAAAATTTGACTTGTAGTACAGTTTAGGATTCATATTTGCATACTGTCCACAACAGAAGAATTATGACATGGCTATGACTTTCAGCTGTATTAGAGCTGGGGGGTCCAGTTTCCCCAACAACAAGCATCTGCTGAACTAGCGGTTCTTTCACTTTTTGGGTCAGAACTCGCTCACTTTCTTAAAAATCACTGAAGATCCTGAAAACTTTTACTTATGAGAGTCCTACCCATCAATATCTATTGTGCTAGAAATTTAAATTGAGGCATTAAAAATATTCACTTGTTCATTCATTAAAAACTGGCTTGTTCACATGAATAATTTTATCTAAATAGTTATCTTTAAAATAATAGTGAAAAGAATGGTGTTGTCTTATTAAAATATGCTTTTGTGTATCTTTAATGTTGGGCTCAAAAGACCACTCCATTTATTTTCCAGTAACTGTCTGCCGAAAGCTCACACCTGAAACCCCCAAACTGTCCATCAGCTGTTCTTGTACATAGACCTGTGGTACACGGATGGCAGCTGGGTCCACTCGCCAGCCAAGCACTTCTCCTTGAGGGATCAGGACTTCAGGGGGTCTTCCGCTGATGTCACTCAGAATATTAAAGAAGTGTGTGCCCCAAGGTTGAGATTTAAGAAAAGCAAAGACTATTTCTGGTTTATCAAGAATATTCTTAAGTGGAACTGACCTTTCTGTTTTGTTTTGTGTGCACACGTGGCTGCCATGGTTGGAGCTCTTGTACCATCAGAGCAAGTGTCAGCACAGCCGAAAGGCAAATCTCTTAAATGTTGTTACAAAAATTGTTTCGGGCCCGTGGATCCCAGGAAGGGTCTTGGGAATCCCCAGCCGTGGTCCACAGCCCTCACCTTGGAAACTGCCATGCTGTCTCCATGGATACCATGGCTTAATGACCTGAGCAGGACGGTCTGGCACGTGTGTGATGGGACAAAAGGGCTCCGGGACACTAGATGTCTCCGGGTACCACGGCTGCTCCTCCAGGCTGCAGCACCCTGAGAAGTTCATTCACTGTTTTCCCATCTCTCGGCCCACGACAGGCAGGTGCACAAATAGGACCAGGTGTCTTAGAAAAACTGCCACCAAGTTAATCAGAGAATCCCCTCCTTGATTCCTAATGTGACCCCACCAGAGAAGTGTGAGTATCTGTGGTCCCCACATTGCAAATGGGTCACTGTAACAAGTCAGTGGCTGGGGCGTGTTGAAAATAGTGAACAAATGGTGAAAAGCTTAAGAATCACCCAGCTGTGCTCTTGGCCCGGCACCCACACTGTGACCCTGACAGAGGGAGGGGTTCCTCTTCATATCCACACAGACAGGCCGGTGTCCCATCAGTGACTGTGTGAGCAGTCGTGGTCACCACGGTGACCGCCCCAAGATAGAATCACTCTCCACAGTGCATCCCAGCACCTAGGCTGTCACTGCCCAGGGCCAAGGGATCGCTTTGTTTTTTGTTTTGTTTTAAAGAAAAAAGTATCTTTAAAAATTAAGACCACTCTCTCTTTCTGGGATTGAGAGGCTTCGGGGGGAAGCACTGAACTGTCAAAGGTTGGGTCTGACAGAGCCTGGGGTTTCCTTTCCAAGTACTGGGCTCCCATGTCTGACCCTAACCTTCACCATCAAACAGCCCCTGCAAACTGAGCAACCTGGGTTTGCACGTGGACTCACATGGCCTCTATTCAGCAATATGATAAAAAGCAGAAAATAAATGAGAGACAACCCCTGTCCTGGCAGCTTACTTTTCTTTCGTCCGTGGGGTAGTGGGTCGCATACCACAGGCTCCGCCTCCTCTCGGCCGTGATGGGTGCTGGGCTGCAGGCCAGGGCTCTGTCCTCCTCTTTGGTTCTCTCTTCCTGCACCTGAGACACAGAATAATCCACAGGACAGCCTTGTTTCCGGAGCAGGTCCCTCAGCAGCCCGGGAGCCCAGACAGAGCTGCTTGTCTCTGCCCCCACATGCTGATCTCGTAAAGTAACGTACACCCTACACAGGCTTTCATCCCGACACTTTATAAATGGCGGAGACAGCAGACTCGCCTGTGAATTACAGGAACAGGTGCCCATGCTCCATTAGGAGCCTCCATGTATGTTCTGACCTGTAGGGGGAGGGCCGTGCAAGGTCCACAAAGGCCACAGCTGCTCGTGGAACCTGCCAGGGGACTCTCATGAAAGAGACATTCACTAAAGGCAGCACCGTCTAGAGCTTACATGCAACAGTAAGCAAAAACACAGCTACTGCCTAATACTGCCGCTCGCCTAATCGAACCTTGGCCTAAATCAGTTGCTCCAGGAGAGATGGATAGAGAGAGGAAGGATCAGTACGCACTTGGTGGTTGAGGATAGTTTCCAACAAAGATGCCCCATGAGAGGGCGCTTACACGCATTGATCTGCGGGCAGAGGGAGAGCGCTCAGTGTTGCTGCCAATTCCCGGGGCCCGGTGTCCACACAGGGCACCAGACCCCAGGGAGCCAGAGTCTTACACTCAGCTCCAGACACTTGTTCCTCTCTTTCTCAAACTTACATCATAGACTTTTACTGCAGAACTCACGTTTTTCATGACACCTACCAGGCCACCTGGAACCATGATATTAATACAACCTGGCACCTGCCCTCCATCATCACCTTGGTGAGGAAGTCCTGAGTGCCAGCCCCATTTAAAACACCGACCCCCCTGAGGGTCGACCTGGTATGAATGAGACCCTGCTCTGCACACAACCGCAGACGCTGTAGGGTAGGACCTGCTGTGGACCGTGTGTCTTGGAACATGGCCTGTCCTCCCCACTCTCTGCCTTCCCTGGTTCCTGGACATCCCAGGGCCAAGGAGGTTGAGAGTCTCCGGGGCCCGAGGGTCTGGAACAGCCTGGCAGCTCCTGCCTGAGGCACCAAGGGAAAGCCAGGGGCAAATGGGACTCTTACGAACCCCAAGGCATTAAGGTCATTTCCATCATTGCCTAAGATGTTGTTCAGAGTAGTTCTCACATTTTAACTTCTTTCGCACAGTTTTATGTGTGCCTCTACATGTACCCGTATCTGTGTGTTTGTGCAGGAAGCAAACACAGCAACACTTATAAGGGGTTTACTGGTGCCCTCATGTTCTTAGAAGAGACTCAAAGGAAAAGGTAACCAAGGTGACTGGGATTCTCTGTGAGCCTGGAATCATCCTGTCACCACTGCCGTCTTGGGGTCCGGGGAAAGTAAAACCTGAGACCCCTGCAAAAAGGATGCCTATACAGTGGGCCAGGGTGGGGGTCCCTACACAGAGGGAGGCAGGCAGACCCCTGCAAATAAGGATGCCTGTGCCATCGGTTGCTCATGTATTTGGGGGCTGCCTTTCCTCTTATAAAACGTTCAGTGCCTCCCCTCCTCTGGGCTGATGCTCTACCTGTGGCCCCAGGCTGGGGTCTGAGACGCTGGCTCGCTCTCAGTACACTGGTGGCCTGGCTGCTGACCACGTGGATGGAGCTGGAGGGGAGCAGGTGCCAGCCTGGCATCTCACCTTTGCCCCTCATCCCCCTACTCCGCTCGGCACGCAGCCGGGAGGTGATGCAGAGCATCCCTGTCTATGCAACCTGTCTCCCTCATAGCTGAGCTTCTCACAGTCATTTTGGGAGAACGAAAGGGACAGGAGTTGCTGTCACTGAAAAGGAAAAAAGAGGGACCACAAGCCATCCTCCCTGATGGTGCCCCAACGTACCACATTCTACGAATAACCCAAAAGGGAAGAGCCCAGTCCTCAGCCCTGCCCAGTGACCCTGGGGGTTACAGCACCACCGAGGGTGGGGACATCCCCATCATATCATCAGAGGTCACAGGTCTAAGATTTAGGAAACTCCAGTCGCCATGACAACAGCCTGGGTGGTCAGAGACCCTTGTATTTTCGGCAAACACGGGCTTGAATCTGATTTCTACTGTTCAGCAAGTGCGTGATTTACCTATCTACCGTTGGTCTCCTCATCTCTAAGATGGGTACAACACTTGTAAGTAAACAGCCCAAGCACCTGGCCTGGCACCTAGTGAGTGCTCAATGAAAACGAGGCTTCACTGCCCTCACTACCGGCCCTCTGAGCAGCCTGGGGGATGCTAACACAGGGAGGCTGGTCTTTGATCTGATAAGAATCTATACTTGCTTAGGGCTCTGTGTGGAAACAAAACACTCTGATAAGCACACAATAGTTATTTCAGAATATACTATAGACAGCAGTTGATAGGAACGAACCCTTTCCCCGGAGTCTCCTGCTACTTTGCAGACAAGACCATGAAAACTTCTGGTCCTTACAACGGGCTCCTGCAGCCAGATCCGGATCAGAGTGGCCAGCGTGTAGTACATCACCAGCAGGACAATGGGGTTGGCGTGGTGGTACCAGGACAGGTCGGGGTTGGCAATGATCTTCCACGTGCTGGAACAGTCCGTCTGGATGACTGATTTGATACCAAACAACCTGTTTAAAAACAAAGAGGAATATTAAAAAGATGCAACAAAGATCTGGGTCCGATCCACAGAATACAACCAGCTTGTCTGACACATTCTTGAGCTGCGCTGTGCTCAGTCGCTCAGTTGTGTCCGACTCTTTGTGACCCCATGGACTGTATAACCCACCAGGCTCCTCTGTCCATGGGATTTTTCAGGCAAGAATACTGGAGTGGGTTGCCATTCCCTTCTCCAGGGGATCGTCCCAACCCAGCAATTGAACCAAGGTCTCCAGCATTGCAAGCAGACTCTTTACTGTCTTGAGTCACCAGGGATGCCCCATATATAATATATGCATTTGTAAATCATACATATGTATGTTTGTCTATGTAAAAAATTCATGCCAACATTACCCAGATGGCCTTTCCTCTGGTTCAACAATCTAGCTAATATTAAATCTTTGCACAGTTATTAGAAATTTATGTCTTAATTGTCAATAAGTGTTTTCTTAATGTAGATTTCTACTATATAACCAGATATGATATGATTATATAATGGGAAATTGTGTAAATGTGATTCATTAAGAAGCTCATTTTATATGCATTTTTTTCTCAGAAATGACTCTACTAAGTGAATGAAACATTTACATGTCAAGTGAGTCTCCCTGGAATGGAATCTTTCAATCATTTGTAGCTTTTACATGTGAACTTCCTTTGACTTTGATGTCCCATTTTTTGCTGCTCTAAGGTTTTCCAAGACTATGAATTCTCCACTTGTAAAACCTCTCAGAGATATTGCAGTTATTATCATGAGGCCAGGGCGATATTAGTGACCATCCCCACCCCCACTCCTATCAGATTCCTGCTTCTCTTCCTCCTCCTCCTTGGCAGGGAGCACAACTGTCTCTCCACTCCCCATGGAGCACTTGCTTTGTGATTTTTCTCCCCTTCCAAAGCACTCCCAACATCTGACAGAACGTGGTGGTTATGACTTGGCTGGGTGTTTGTTTCTCCTTGCACATGTTGGCAGATTTATAAAACCTCCACCTGTTTTCAGGTTCACTCCAGATCACATCTGTTGGTCTCTGGTAATACAGAAACCCAGCCATTTGCAAGAAATATATAATACTGAAAATAACACCCCACTTTAAAACATTAAATTGTGGTAAAATACAGATAACATACTCTGGGTTGGGAAGGTCCCCTGGAGAAGGGAACAGCTACCCACTCCAGTATTCTGGCCTGGAGAATTCCATGGACTGTATAGTCCATGGGTTTGCAGAGTCAGACACGACTGAGGGACATTCTCCTTGCAATCTCCTATACAGATCTCACACATAACACAGAATCGATCATCTTACATTTTTAAGTGTACAGTACAGGGGTATTAACTGCATTCACACTGTTGTACAACAAATCTCTAAACTTGTCATCTTGCAAAACTAAAACCCTGTCCCCATTAAACACTAAAACCCCACCCCATCTTCCCCTTCAGCTCTGGGTCACCACCATCCTACCTTCTGTCTCCATCAAGATGATTATGCCATGCACCTGGCAGACTCTAAGTGGAATCACACAGTATCTGTTCTTTAGTGACTGTTTATTTCACTCGGCATAATGTTCTCAAGGTTCATTCACTGGTGTAGCAGGTGTCAGAATTTCTTTCCTTTTGAAGGCTGAATAATATACCATTGTATGGATGGATCACATTTTCTTTATCCATTTCTCCAAGGATGGAGACTTACACCTTTTGGCTATTATCAATAAAGTTGCCATGAACACAGGTGAACAAATACCTTTTTTTAAGATCCCACTTTTGATATTTTGGGCCATATACCCAGAAGTAGGATTGTTGGATCATTTGGTAGTTCTATCTTTAATTGTTTGAGGAACTACTGTACTGTTTTCCACAGTGGCTAAAATCAGTTTATGTTCCCACCAACAGTGCACAGGACTCCAATTTATGTACATCACTGTCATGTTTCAAGTTTTTTGATGGAGCCATCCTGGCTAGCGTGACCTTAGACACCATGCTTTTAATTTAGCCTTTTCTTTCAAGAGCTCAGAGATCTTTACAAACCAAGCCCCTCATACTAACACCTGGAGGCGTATTCTCCAATCAAATAAACGCCCTCACTAACCAGCTGACACAATATCTTCACAAAACTTCACTGAGAGATAGTCAAGAGGTGAATCTTATTTCAGGAGCTTTTTATTTGTAACTCTGAGTTTTTACCAAGAATCACTTTCTTTAGTCTGAAAAACACCCTTTAATATTAAAATATATATATTGTGTGTCATGAAGATCTACTGGTGCCAAACACCCTCAGTTTCATATAAGAACATCTTTATTTGACCATATTTATGTTTTTCCATATATACCTTTGGATATAAAATCACACCTTGATTATTTTTTTCCAGGAGAATGTGAAAGATGTTGTCCTCTGGCATTTAGACTGGCATAATTTCTGATGAGAAGTCTGTGATTCCCTTTCACAAAACGTACTTTCCATTGTGATGCTATTACTATTTTTCTCTATCATTGTTATTCACAATTTAATTGTACTGTGGCTTGGTGTGTCCAGCACCCTGCATTATGGGGCCAAAGGGTGGGGCAGGTGTTGGGGAGACGACCTTGCAGAACAGGGGGCCGCCAGCAGACGAGGAGAGAATCTCCTCCTCCAAAACCCCATGGTAAAGTAAAGGCCAAAAATCTAATTTTTGGCAGGTGGGAAACAGAATTAATTTTACACATGAATAAAGCAAGGACACGCTGTCAAGAAGGCAAGGCAGGTCAGATGTCCACAGAAAATGAGGTTTGAGCTTCCACCCCCCTGAAGGCATTTCCTCAAAGTTCGACAAATGTCTTTGCTGGAAGGAGACTGAATCTAGTTCTCAGTGGTCCTCCCAGCAAGATGCTCCCCTGTCCTTACAGCAGCCCATCTGGGTGAGGGCAGACCACTTTTACACACGTGTTCTTGCTGCTCTGGCTTCCAACC
The DNA here is from genome assembly GCF_910594005.1 of Cervus elaphus. Classification (NCBI taxonomy): domain Eukaryota; kingdom Metazoa; phylum Chordata; class Mammalia; order Artiodactyla; family Cervidae; genus Cervus; species Cervus elaphus. The sequence continues at coordinate 45,248,090 of NC_057841.1, forward strand.
ACCCTCCCCTCTGTATTGCATCATACGAAAAACACAGCCAGTGTTTAACGTCTTTTTTCATTAGTTTCCTACTTATGTTTTAAACACATTTCCATGCCAAACCCATAGCCATTTTTGAGAAACTGGAGTTTGACAGTTTCCACACAACATTGTTTTCTTAAGCCTGGAAAAACGCTGCATGGAGTCCCCTGGGCTCTGCATCACGCCTTTGAAGTCCTTTCTGGCACACGTGTGTCTTAACGGTCTGCCAGGTTGTTGTAACTGGGCTTAACCCTACACGCATGGAACCCTGCCTTATAATGAAAGCATTCTGTCCATGGGACGATTTTGCACAGGTAGAAGGTGTGTTGTCTTCAGAAAGGAGACAGCTGATGAACACACTGAGGCCATGTGGAAGTTCCTTGCCATTTCACCATTAAAGGCCCACTCCCCTACTTGAGATGACGCCACATCTCAAGAACATTTATATGGTATGAATGTTGTAGATTTATGGTCTATTTTCTGTGTCCAAACACATTTTCACCTCCGAGAGCAGTGTAGAAATGAGTCAGAACCAGGACTCCCAGGACCACTTGGTCATCCCATATGGCTTCTTATGACAAGGCCAAGTTCGGCCCCTAAACCATGCAGCCTTCTATGTTGGGAGCACAGGATGAGAAATATCAAATGTGGGCATTTCTATTACCCACAAACATAATTTTCCCCAAGTAGTTATAATGTAAGCATGGATTTGAATACCTCATTTTAAAGCCCTACATAGTTAATAACCAATGATGTTACAAAGGCAGAAAGAAGGAGACCCAAGCCAACTCCGCGGTTCCCCTGAAAAAATCAGGCACTATGTTGAATGTCTGAGGCCAGCCCTGCTGGGGATCTGCTATTGGCTCCATTATACATACGGATTGAGGCACAAATGAATAAAAAGGTTTGTATGTGGTAGGGTTTATGTATCCAGGTCTGCTGGCTTCAAATCACACCACTCCATTTCTCAGGTGCAGTAAGTGGTGAAATAGGAAAACCCAAAGGGTATCAGGAAACCCTCAGGAAAGGGCATTAGTCATAGGAAGATTCCACTACAGGACACATTTAGTAAATTTGTCCTTTTAAGTGCTGAGTCCTGAGTCTATTGAGTACTATAGTTATTGTCAAGGATGTACAAACAAATAAGATACTATCCCTGTCATCATAGAGAATTCATGATGGTGGGAATACTACTCAAATATGGCAGGATGATTTTAGGAAATGTGCTCTGAACTGTTCACTCATTGGAAGGTGGTTATCAAGCTTTCCTTCCATAGAACTGTGTTGCCTGGATGATGGGTGCAGAGTGATGATTTGCACCACCCCTTTCTGAGCATCAGAGCAGCAGGCATTACCTCTGAAGGGCACAGGGGCATCTCACTGACCCCATGAGAGGGATCTCACTCCCCAGTGGAGTAGTTAATTGTTGGCTCTTACATTTTAATTTATTTGAAGGGCACTAAAGAGAAACCTGCGAACTAGTGACCAAGGAGTTTCATTTAGTGTCAGAAAGGTCAGAGATATAGAAGGAAAAAGATTGGATAATCCATCTATGGAGGCATGCTCAAACAAGGGAAAGCAAGAAGTCTTCTGTAAGAAAAGTTGAAACTAAAGTTACTCTAGGAAGAAGCCAACACATCTAGAAAAGGAAACAATTGGCAGAAGTCTAGCTAAAGCCCAGATCTTCTCCCTTTAAGTCCACATAAAATGTTTCTACGTTTCCTAGGATAAGCCCTAAGTTTCTCAGGTTCACATCATAGGAAACGGCTTTCCATGAACTGTCCTTGTAATGTGATGCAACAAAAAGTATAAGCTTTTCCCATTCTTGGGAATCTTCTCTTTTAGGGAAACATGAATATATTTTAATCAACATGTATCATGGAAGTATGGTAACATTAATCAGTTTCAAACCCAGTGAATCATGGAATGGATTCTAACATCTGGGTTAGAATCTGGGTTTTTTGTTTCTTTTTCTTTTATTTTTTTTTTAATTCAGGGAAGCAGTTATCAGGAAGGTGAGTGCAATTTTCCATCAATATTAATATATAAAGTAACAATAATAAGAACTTCAGATTTATTGTCAGACACAATGCAAGTGAGAAGACAGTGAGGGAACATCTTTAAAGTAGCAAAATAAAAGCTATTACCCTAGAATTCTTTTTTTTTTGTTTTCCTAGAATTCTATACCCAGAAAAACTATCTAGCACCAGAAGGTGCACTACAAAAAATGTGAAAAATTATTTTATGCAGAAGAAAAAAACCACAGATGGAAACGTGGACATGTGGACAGAATAGGGAAAAAAGACAGTACAAATTCTCTGAATAAATTAAATAATTATTCTCTGCAATAAATTAAATAACATCATTACTGATTCTACAAATATTCAAAAGAAAATAAACTCAACATTATTAGCAACTTTATGCTCATAAATTTGACATCTTACATGCAAAGGAAAATTCCTTGAAAGACACAAATTACTAAAACTCATTCAAGAAGAAATATCCTGAGAATCTTATATTTTTAGAGAAATTGAATCTGTGCTTAAATACCTTCCCATAAAGAAAATTTCAGATTCACATAGCTTCATAAGTGAATTCTTCTTAAGGAAAAATTTAAAAATAATAATAAAAAATTTGACACCAACTCTTCTGTCATACAAATTCAATCCCAGCAGGCTATGCCACAGACATCGACAAACTGATTTAAAATTCATATGGAAACATAAAGGGCTTAGAATAGCTTAAACAACTTCAAATTAAAAGAAAAGAAAAAAGAAAGTCTGACATTGCTTAAATTCAAGACATTATCAAGCTACAAGTAATCAAGACAGCAACATAAAGATGAAGAGACAAATTGTATAGAATAGTCTATATATAAACCTAACCACATGATTTTCAACAGATGCAAAAGAAAACACAGTCATTTCAATAAATGATTCTGGACTACTTAACATTAAAGGCAAAACAAACTCTGAGAAGAAGATATAGAGGAAACGTTTGTGAATTTGGGCTTGACAAATAATTCTTAACTACCACACCAAGAGCATAATTCACAAAAGAACAACTACGAAGTATATTTCATCAAAACCAAAAACTCTGCTCTTGCAAAGACACTAGTAAAAGGATGATAATCCATAGACTGGGGAAATATTTGCAGAAACATATACCTGATAATTGATTCATGTCCTGGTTTTCTAAATAACTGTCAGAATTCAACTGTAAGAAAACAAAGTTAACATGATTTTTAAAAATGGGTAAAAGGTGAAAGATTTATACGATCTGAAAGGAGTGTGATGAAGATACAGTAGCATCGACATACAGTCCATAGCGTTGCAAAGAGTTGGACACGACTGAAGTGACTTAACATGCACGTGTGTGTAAAATAGATAGCTAGTGAAAAGTTCCTATAAAACACGAGTCCAGCCTGGCACTCTGTGATGACCTAGAGGGGTAGAATGGGGGTGGGGAAGGAGGCTCAAGAGGGAGGCGATATATGTGTAATTACGGCTGATTCTCATTGTTGCACAGCAGAAGTCAACACAACACTGTAAAGCAATTTCCCCTCATTTAAAAATAAATTTTAAAAGACAAATAAAAATGGGTAAAATATTTTAACAGACACTTCATCAGAAAGAAATATGAATGTAAAATCAGCTTATGAAAAAGATCCTCAGCCTCATTAGTCATTAGGGAAATGCATTAAATTAAAACCACAAAGAATTGCCTCTACACAACAATTAGAATGCCCAAATTTAAAAAGATTGACTTTACTAAGAGAGAATGAAAAAAGAAATGAACTCTCACACTGCAAAATGAGACCTGCCTCCTGCCCCACCCAGGATAATAATAATATTAATTATAACAACAATAATAGCAACAGTAACGTTAAAGAGTACATATCACAAGATTTCATTTATAGAAAGTCCTAGAAAATGTACTCTAGTCAAGTCAGGGAGAGCCATCAGAGTTTACCTGGGGATGGGATGAAGGAGGATGAAGACAGGAGAGAGATTACAAAGGGGATGACGGTGCTCTTGGGACAGATGGGTGTATTCATTCCCTTAATTATGGTGATGGTTTCACGGGTATGATTATGTCAAAACTGATCAAACTATAAGCTTTGAATTATGCAGTTTATTTCATATCAATTATACATCAAGAAAGCTGTTAAGAAAAACAATTATACTACTTCCACCAAAAATGAATAACTAGCAACTTTATGAAAACCACTGTTAAGTTTTCTCAGGAAGAAAAGCTTCTTTAGAGAAACTCTGAAGAGAAAAATCAAAGCCTCTCAGTTCCCATTTCCAGAGCTAACCTCTTCTGGGTCAGTTTGTTTAGAACTAAAATGAACACACTGCTATATTTAAAATGGATAACCAACAAGGACTTACTGTACAGAACATAAACTCTGCTCAATGGTATGTGGCAGTCTGGATTGGAGGGGGTTTGGGGAAGAAAGGATGCATGTATATGTATGGCGGCTTCCCTTAGCTGTTCACCTGAAACTACCACAACATTGTTAATCAACTACACTCATACAAAACAAAAAGTTTAAAGTTTGGAAAAAGAAAAAAGAAAAAAATGAAGACAACAACAGCCACAGTTACTCCATAAGTAACATTCTGAACTTCAGAAAGCCAAGCAGTTATGAGGCAATATCCTTCTGTATGTTTGTCCTCAAAATACTTTGCAAGTCAGCCAAATTGGCTTATCTACAGTCTAAAAAATTAATGAGGTGTTACTGCATTGAATTAAAGTCCAGTCCATGAATGAGAATCTTAGCTCTAATAAACAAGATGGTCACACTTTCCAACAAAACGTTTGATAGCAAAATAATTGTTATGTTCCAAAATGCCCTTTCTTAAAAGATCGCTTTAATTTTTCATCAGCTGTTATCTTAACTTGAAGGATTCGTCCATCTTCCCACCACAAGAACTTTTACCATCATTAATTTGCTATTAATTTTTAAAGTTGAAAGCACTTAAATGTACCATCCAGGCATAGTTTGTAATATGTTCATTAATACTAATCATTTGGAGCAAATGTAGAAAAAAAAATAACTGCCAACTCTGCCTAATCTCTATTCCTCTTCATATTTTGAAAGATTAAATGTAAAACGAGTCATCTTTTCACCTGGCAAGGGTCACTGGACCACACTTTATCCTTGAGAGCAGGGACAGCACTTGGGCAGAAAGGCCCTGACTTGCGGTGACCTGTGCAGGTGAGCTGCCCTGTGCAAGCTCCAGAGCTTGACTGCCCTCCAGGTCAGCAAGGAAACCAGGTCACAGGACAGGGTGGGTCCTTCCTGGACACTGGAAGAAGACCCTTCTGAGAGGCATGCTCAAGAGCAAAAGCGAGACACAGCCGGTCGAGGGTGCACTTCCAGAAGCCCAGGTGGGGAGGTTTCAGGTTCAGGTTGGACAGACGTCCCGTGCGGAGGCTCGTCTGCCTGGTCAGGGGCAGTGGCTGCTTTAAACAGGATGCCAGGTGTCACCTGGGTGGCAGGGTGACACCCCACCCAGGGACCCCCCTTTCCCAGGGGTCTTGGTTCAACACCACACCCATCGGCCCCAGGTGACCATCAGGTTGTGGCGATTCCCCGAATGGACTGGAGGGTCAAGTATTTACATTCTATTGATTTTCCATTTATCTGTGGAAAGTCAATTTGTTTCTCTTGGTTCCCAGTTTTTGCCTTTTAGATGAGCACAGAAGAAGTGGGTCTGAGATCGGTCACTTAAATCCAAAAAGAAACAAAGTTTGGTTGCTATCATGTCACCCACCACCTGGGCAAACTAAACCATCGGCTACCTGGTGGTGACACCCTTAGCAAAAAGGAGGAGTGTTAACCACAGGTTCATTTACATTCCTCAGCGTGAAAATGACCTGCTTGACATTAATTTTCCCCACACGGGACCGCTTTCTGATGAAGTTCTCACCAACCTGCCTCCATTAAGAACAATTTCGTCTTTCTGTGCTGTTTCCATTAGCGAGGCTCAGACGGCTCTGATGAGGAGGCAGCACCGTGGCTGTCCCAGGTGAGGATGCAAACGCACTAGAACAAGCCACATTAGACAATCACCTGCAAAGCCAACGGCATCAGACACAACACAAAAATGACTGCGCTGTGTCACTTTCTAGGAGCCCACTGGCTTCTCCAAACCAGAAGAAAAACACAGAAAAAAAGCATGAGGGCCATTAAGACTCCTGACACATTACTGACATTTTAATGACTAGTGTAAGAATAGGACAAATACAATAAATAATACTGTACTTTTCGTGTTTACTTTTCATTTTTCTTATTTTGTTACAGAATGGTTAAACATTGCTGAAGTTTGAGGCTTTGGCTTTTCTTTCATATACTGTTTTAACACGGGAATAAACATGTTTTTCCTTCACTAAACAAAGTGCATTTTCTTATTGTGATTTGTTGAAACAGGACATGGAAAGGCCGACATGGGACAAGTTGTTGTGTATTTATTTAATAGAGAATGCTGCCTCCACAGGGAATGGCCTGAATCTCTCCCATTCCTTCCCACAATTCTTGTTCATTCTCAAACTGCAGGATCTAAGGTGAAAAAAAAAGCAGCAAAACAACAAAATGAATTTGAGAAAAGAAGTCCAACCCCTGCAGTATAGAGAAAGTGACTGTGACTGTCGCAGAGAAAGTGCAGAGGTTGGAATGACAGCCAGTCAGAGATGATGAGACACGACTTTGAGGGCTATTCAGTCACCCCCATATGAGTGCTCACTGTGCACAAATGTTCATGACACACAGAAGAAGAAAACCTATAGGTTCCATCACTCTCAGTCATGACTACGGAAATAGTAGACGCTGACTCCCCAGCCAAGCCCTCCACCTAGCCCACGATGGAATGTTTGCTGCAATTGTCCAGATAATGTTGGTGAGAAAAAAAGGACTGCCCCCCACCACTCCCACTTTGCCCAGGGCTGTTTTTACAGGAGTTCACCTCAGAATTACTTGCAGTGTCATCTTTGCAAGGAAACAGTCAACAGTGAGTTGACACTATTAAAACTGGCTTTTTGTAAAATCACTAGCAACTAGATGTTTGTTTACAGCATTCAACACATTTCAGCTCACATTCAAGGACACCACAGAGCAAGTCAGGTCCACCTGCCTCAGTCCCGTCATCCACCCAGTGCACATCCCACACTTTCCGTGCAGAAAACCCACAGGACACAAGCTGGCTGGGACTGGTGGCTTTATCACAGAGGGGAACCCAGGTGAGGACTCTGAACCCTGACCCTTGCCTCCTGGCCTTCAAAGTGTAAGGTGTTTGCTGTCTACAGAAATTCCCGAGGAAACACAAAACCTTTGGAAAGTCCCATAGTTGGGATTAACTAAGCCAAATTTTGTTTAGTCTGCCATCTTCCTTAGGGAGACCTGCCAGAATACGTTGGAACTGGGCTCTATTCCATTAAACAAACTGTGCTGAGTGGTATGTTATCTGTCTTTTGTAAGTTATGTGGATTAGCTTTAAAGCTTTATTGTGCTGGATCAACTTCACAAGAGGGGGCACTGAATTTTTTATGGTTTATAACCATGTGAACCATATAATCCAGTGTCTTATATCCTACTCTCACTCTGCCTTAACCTTCCCAAGTGTTATTTGCACCAGTCATGTTCTACTGTTAGTGACCCTATGGACTGCAGCCCGCCAGGCTCCTCTGTCCATGGGATTCTCCAGGCAAGAATACTGGAATGGGTAGCCATTTCCTTCTCCAAGGGCTCTTCCCAACCTAGGGATTGAACCCTAGTCTCCCACATCGCAGGCAGATTCTTTACCATCTGAGCCACCACAGAAGCCCAACCTTCCCATAGGTAAGCTCATAACTATCAGAAAAGAGCCCTGAACTTTGTTTTGGAGAATTTGGACAGTTCTGCGCACAAACAGGTGGTAATCACTAACTTTTCCCCGGGCAGCCCTCCTCCCTGCCCCTTCTCTACATCCTTCCAGTCTCCCATCTGCCCCGTCCACTACGGGTCCCTACCCACCTGCTCCACAGGATTCCCTGGCTAGAACCTTTGAGGAGCTCCACCCAGTTGTGAGTGGAGTTGGAAGGAACCATATGATCTCTTGGGACTCTTGGGTTGAAAGAAGACATCACCGTAGAGAAACACAAGCCTGCAGAGGTGTGCTCCACACAGGAGCCGGATTTCAGGTCACAACACCTGCGTGAAGACCTGTGAAGTAACATGGTGTGGTCCCAGGATCAGGGAAACTTCCATGCCCTCCCGCAGAGCAGAGCACTAGTCAGCCGGGCAGAGGCTCCCACACAGCTGAGGGACCCGGGGGCTGCTTCCACTCATTATGAGTTTTTCCTAAGTTCATAAGTAACATGGATGCTCAAGAGAGCAAAACTGAAGAATCTAAATCTCCTGGGTCAGAAATCAAGGACTAACTACATTACAGCACAGCTACACAGTCAAACACAATCAAAAGCTTTGCAGTCCATGAAAAATCACACTTTAGAGGAACATTTCATGACATGAAGAGATGCAGAAGTTGCACAGAGCAAGTTTCAGAATGGCCTGTGAACCATACTGTGCAACAGTCAAGCATCATGATTCAAAGTCTGTTTGTAAAAACCACATTTATGTACAGGAAAAGCACTGGGAGAATACAGACCAAAAATGAACAGTATTTCTGGGAGTTTTCTAGGATTTTTAGGATTTCTAGGATAATTTTTTTAAGGTTTTAAAATTTTTATAATTTTTTTATAAATTTTATAATTTTTATAATTTAAAAAAAATTTTAAATTTTTATAACTTTTTAATAATTTCTAGGATTATTTTTTAAGTGTTTTTCCTGATTCTTTTTTACACTTTTCCAAACAATCACCCACAAGCATCTTAATGATAAACAAATCAATTCAATATTTCTAAAAGTATTCTAAATATATGCTAAAAATAAAGCTAACCTTCACCAGAAAGCCTATTTGAAAGCTTACAAGAAGACAAAAACGACTTGGATTATTTTGAGGAGAGCCACATCCGAAGCTAGATACATGGACTGGAGTCTCTGTGGTTATGAAATTTGTGACAAATGCCCACTTAAGATGACTTTTTCTTCCTGATTGTCTGCAGTTTGTTTTCTGCCAGCTCAGTTGGTGGATAGCAACGCGTTGAAGTTACACCTTAAGAAAAAGCTATCATTTAAAATATGTAAATTTCCAAGCTTTCAAAGGCTAAAAGGCAATGTCCTACTTTCACCAAGTTAATGGAGGAAGAAAGTACAATAAGGCAGCTACATGCAAATGTATGTGTATACATACACGTATATGTGTATATATAAATGTATATATATTGCATTGTTTAGCTCAAACTATCTATACTCTGATAAACCACCCAACTTCTAATGACTCTATAAGAGTATAGCGATGAAGCTTTTAAACTTTTTAAAGGTATTATCTTCAAAGTGTCTATAATAACTTACAACCATAATTTTAAGTTTGAGGTAATCCCAATGAAAGATAAAGATGGTAAGTTATTACACTATTAGGACTGCTATTATCCACACACTTGGTTGGCAAGTCTGGTTTACCACCTGTTGTAACTACTGAGCTAATAATGGTTTTTGCATTTTTAAGTGGTTGGGAAAAATCAAAATAGTACTTCATGAAACGTGAAAATATTTTGAAATCCGAAGTTCAGTGTCCACAAAGTTTTGCTAGAACCTAGCCAAAACCTTAAAATCTCATACAGGGCTACTTTTGCACTAAAATGGCTTCCTGGAAGAATTGTCAACAGAGACCATAGGCCTGCAAAATCTAAAATATTTACTGACTGATCCTTTACAGAAGAGGTGTTTTCAAGGTGGTTCAGAATAGTCTTTGTATTTCCTATTATCAGTCTCTAGATGGCAGAAAAGAGCCTTAAATTGGGGTGTGTGGCGCGACCACAGCCCCATAGAAGGTATACAACTTACATTTCCAATTAAATCATCCCTTAAAAGTCCAACAGTGCAAAGCTTTTTGCTCTATGTGTTCAATAAAACCAAAAATTAAACTTCTATTAGAACAGAAATATTCATTCAGTCTGGAACTAACGATCTTGCAACAGTAAAAACATTTTTCTATATGTGTTCAATAAAACAAAAATTATATGTGTAGAAGAAACTGAAAGACTCACTCAGCCTAGAACTAATGTCTGCACTGAAATTTTGTATCTATCCACTTCTGCTTAAAATAAATATTATGTAAATCCACATCATTAAAGAGACTTCTCAGTGCCCCCCAGCTTTATTGAGGTACAATTGACGTGTGAAATTGTAGTATATTTAAAGTGGACAGCATGATGATTTGACATAAGCATAGATTGTAAAATGATGTGTAGAACCTCAATCAAGTTAATAATCGCTTCACATAGCTACTCTTTTTCTTTTCTTTTTTGTGGTATGAAGGTTTAAGGTCTATTCTCAGCACATGTCAGTACAATGTTATTACAATGCATTGCTACTACTACAGTGCCCCTGTATATAGATCCTCAGAATTTACTAATCTCATACCTGAAAAATATGTACCTTTTTCCACCTCTGCCTATACTCCCCACCCTCCAGCGCTTAGCAACCACCGCTCCCCTCTCTGTTTCTAGGTTTGACTTTCTGTTTAGATTCCACATAAGGAGTGAGATCATACAGTATTCCTCTTTCTCTGACTTATTCCACTCAGCACAATGCCCTCCAGGTTCATCCAGGTTGTTGCAAATAGCAGGACGTCCTTCTTTTTCACGACCAGGTAACATTCCTTATGTGCTGTGCTTAGTCGCTCAGTCGTGTCCAACTCTTTGCAACCCCATGGACTGTAGCCCGCTAGGCTCCTCTGTCCATGTGATTTCCCAGGCAAAAATGCTGGAGTTGGTTGCCATTTCCTTCCCCAGAACATTCCTTATATATGTATACTATTCTTTCTTTTGTCATTCGTCCATCAACAAACACCTAGATGTTTCCATGTCTTGGCTCCTCTGTTTTTCATGTCCATGTATCCTAAAGAATTCACCCCATATCTTCTAAAATAATGACATTTTCCCAGATAACCACACACAACCATGTACCTAAGAACTAACAGGAAGTCTGTACTATCGGCTAATAATCAGTGAATATTGAAATTTCCCCATTTAATCTCAAAAGGATTTGTCCTTAAAGTGAGATGTGATCCAGAGTTGGGCTTCTCATCTGTCTGCAGGCTTCCTTGCTTCTCCTTTGAAGTAGAATGGTCTCTGCCCACACCCTTCACACACACTTCTTTTTCAGAATGCTGATTTTTTAAGAGACCAGGTCGTTTTCCTTACATTCTACATTCTGGATTTAATGACTGCTTCCCTGTGGAGTCAATTAAACCACATTCCTGCCCCTTATATTTCCTGGAAATTGGAGGTTAGGTCTAAAGTCTTAATTATACAGTGCCTCGTTCCCCACACTGTATCCAGCCTAGAAGTCTGAAAGGTCAAGAGACCCCACTCTGGTAAAGTTTGTTTGGATCAACTGGTCAAGGTGCTGACTACCCCAGAAGGGGCTTTTCCCTTTGCAATTAGCAAATGATCAGTGAGCTTACACTCTATTATCCTTGTAAACAATCTTCATCCCAGGAGCCTCTTTAAGTCATGGTTTCAATTTGTGAATAGATATAAGTATCTCATGAAGAATTGGTAAATGATAGTTTTCTAATTCTAGCACTCCTTTCCCTTCATTAGCTAGTGACATCCTGTCAGGAGGAGTTTTCCCTCATTAACTGAGAACAGCCTAGAATTCCTTCCAAAAAGTCAAAATAAATGCTGGGTTCTTTACCTTGAATTCTCATTTTCATATAAGACGTTGGGATAATAGTCAACTTCAACTGAAGCACATAAAATCTCTCTCTCTCTCACACACACACACCATGGACTCATGTGTTTTTACTTTTACATTTTTATGGTCACTCAGTTCTTTTTGACCCTCAATTTGTCCTCTGCCCTCAAGAGCGCCCTCCCACGGATGCTCTGATATATCCTTCTTATTCTTTGCTGTAAAACATTCTCCCTGGTCTCCTTCCTCAACTGAGACCGTGTGTCTGCTCTTTGTTGCAAACAACAGCTTCCCTCTGCTTCACCCCAGCAGCAACCCCACCTGAAGCAACACCTCTTCCCTCCAGACCGTGTAGCCACACATTCAAGGCAGAGACTGTGTCCCCATCTGCACCAAAGCCCGGCTGACCTACCAGTGGGCATCAGAAGAAACTTAGCAGATTCTCAGGGCCCGGCAGGGTCCTCCCAAGGGCTCGAGGATTATCTTACGGAATCGTCAAATGTCCAGCGATGCCTCTTACCTGGCGTAGTAGTCGTTGGGGGGAACGGCTTCCTGGAAGAACTGGAACTGGTACAGATAGAGTCCGATCAGGTGTCCTGCGGTGAAGATGGCCAGCAGGACGCAGAGACAGCTGAAGAGCAAGGGGTCGAAGGTCCGGCACCAGGACCACCAGGTGCACAGGCCCAGGAACACGAAGAAGTACACGGACGAGGTCAGAGAGGGCAGCATCATCCCTGCGGGGGCAGGGGCGGGGCACATGTGAGAACCGTGGAGAGGAGGAGACCCCGCACAGCTCAGCCGCCCTCACTGCTGGGGATGATGAGGAATTCCTCCTATGCGTGTAGTAAAATTCATCACACTCTCTTGATGAAATCAGAATTAGTGCTATTTGTATTGTGAAAAAAAGTCACGTGTAAAGTGAAATTTGTAAACATGAGGAAATATCAGATGATGAAGAAACCCTACCTGTGGCACTTGAGCCCCGACAACAAACATTCACTTCTCCAACCAGTAGAATTCAGCATGTTTACTTGCCTGTTTCCATTCTCTATTTCTCCCCCAGTTTTTCAGGAATCCTGTATGTCCATTCTAACTGTCCTCAATAAATTTTTAAAATAATGATTTACTTTTGCTTGTCTGTTGACGAGGGTTCATGATAATATTGCATTCAGTGGCAGATAAAACCTCACTAAATCTCTGTCCTGCCCGACAAAATGTGATTCGCTCTATCACTAAAAGTGGAAATGTCAAATGAAGTCATTCCTTCATAGGCATTTAAAAACTTTGCAGGGAGCATTTTGAAACAACTTCTCATTAAAGTCCTGAGTTACATTTCTTGAGAAATACTCTTCACTTTTCTATCTTTTAACTCTCCCATGGAAAAACAGTTGCTTCATCTCGTGAAACTTCACAGAAGCAGGATGGAATAAAGTTCACAGCAGCTCTGGGGCAATGGGGACGGGGCAAAGATGGAGATAAGGTTTTTATGGAGGAGCCTGCAGCCAACAGGGAGAGGAAGTGGGCGTGTGTGCTGGGAGATTACCATCTAACCGGGGAAGAAAAACACTCTATCCTGAGAAGTTAAATTAAGAGACCTAATGATTCAGTGTAAACAGACAAGCTTCCGAAAGTCCATGTGTAGCTCTGGATGGGGACAGTAAAGGGTCCCTTGTCATCACCTACAGGCTCTGAGGGAGGTGAACAGTGGTCCTGTTGGTCACATAGAAAACAATGCCACCTAACTGCTACGGGAAAAGACTGCCTTACAGAGGTTAACAAAAACCATCTAATACATTAAACCTACAACTGAATGGGAAAAGCTCTGTGTGTGTGTGTGTGTGTGTGTGTGTGTGGTTTGTACACGTGGCCAGTTTCACAAAGCTAGAGTTATGATTTTGTTGCCGCAGAGTAGAACTGTTTCCTTCTTTCATCATTCACCAGCTTGCTCCCTGTGCGCCCCAGGACTTGGAAGTTCTCACCTGATGAACCCAGTAAAATCGTCACAACAACCTTCCCCGCAGTGGTTATCATGTTGCCAATAAACTCCTTCAGCTTGGAGGCCACGGAGGCCAGCCTGCGGAAGAGTTTTAATTTCGTGCTTTCCTCCAAGTCGCCTTCAGGACCGTCTCCTTCATCTAAGTCCTCTTCATAGATCAGGGCCTCTTCGGAGTCTATTTTTTCTCCTCCAGCCTAAATAAACGAAAAACAGAAAACACTGCAGTCTCTGCCTATCCACCCAGAATATTATATGGTTTGTAATTTACTGGTAGGTCAGTGAAGTGAATTTCAGAAATGAGGAAAACATGCAGACTACCACTCAACCACGTAAGCCCCCTCAAGTCTCTGGTGGTCCCTGTGTGAAGCCCAAAGAACTCTGATCTTTATTCAAGGCATAAACAGGAAGCATCGCTAATGATAGGGTCCCCAACAGCAGGTCATCTCACCTACACGAGCTCATTTTATTTTACACATAGAAGCCAAAACTGTCTGAAACACCTATTCATAACTTAGCTTTCAGCAATCTGGGTTTGGTTCCCCAGATTTACTTAATGTGCCACTAAGGTGATGGGAAGTTTGATGAATGGGCTTAAACGGAAAGGATGGGCCAGATCAGCGCTGAGGAAATCCCTTCTCTTTCTGGAGTTTATCTTTGTTCACTATTTTAGTATTTCCTGCCCGTGGGAGGACGAGTGGTCCCGGCTACTTGGCTAAATAAACAGTCGCTTCCTATCTCATCCATTTAGAGAATTGTGCACGGGTCCAATCCCAGGCCACGTGGGACCTCAGGACCACCACTAGAGATTCAGAAGGAAACACATGCACAGCACATACACACTTACATGGATTATTTTAAACTGTGTATACCATGGGATTTTTTGTTCATTTTTAAAGAATACATAAATTTTTTTTTGGATAATTACAATCTTTCCCTGGAAGGGTTAGGATTTTTTTTTAAGGAATTATAAATATAAACCATTCCGTTAAGATAAAAGGAGCCTGTCTCAGATGCAGGACAGGCTTCATCTTGAAAAGACAGCAGCTTCTGCAGAGTCAGACAACTCTGAGGCCCAGATCACACATCGAGTTCAAGCAGTACCTGTTTGCTTCATTTTCCCATTTTAAAGTTTCTTTCTTTTAAAAAATTTTTATTGAATGAAAGAGCCTTTAAACTCTACGGTGCTTTACAGTTTCAAAGATTTCACACATATGATTTCATCTAATTCCATAAGTCTTTTTTCCCTACTCCACTACTAACTGCTAGTTTGTTCTCTACACGTGCATTCCCGCTTCTTTTTTGTTTCATTCACTAGCTTGTTGTATTTTTTATAGTTCACAGATAAGTGATATCAAACAGTACTTATCTTTCTCTGACTTATTTCACTGAGCATAATGCCCTTCAAGTTCATCCATGTTGCTGCAAATGGTATTACATCATTTTGTGGCTGCGTAATATCCCATTGTGTGTGTGTGTATACATATGCATATCACGTCTTCTTTATCCATTCTTCTGTAGATGAACGTTTAGGTTGCTTCTGTATCTTGGCTGTCGTAAACAGTGCTGCTGTGAACACTGGGGTACCTATTTCTTTTCCAATTAGGGTCTTTGTTTTTATTCAGATATATATTTATATATACATATGTATATATTTATCGATATGCTTAATTCAGAATTACATAATATTCACTGCTGGTGTCTCAGCTTCCATCTCACTGGAGGAAGATGGGCATAGGAGGCCGGTGCACAGCTCAGCAAATGCTGAGTGACCTGAGGGCTCAGACCTGCTGTTTGCCTGGGTGGGTACCAGCCACTTGGGATTTACACTGGCTGTTAATGAAGCCAAGGCTACAGGATGCACTCCGACCCCTGTGCACGCAAACACACACACACACACACACACGCACACCACACATACATACACACAACACACACACACACACGAGGATGTAATCCCAGGCTATTCAAGTCCGTATACCCAAATTGTGCACTATACTGTATTTCATCATAGCACATTTGTACTTTTTCCAGAAGGAAGAAGAATGTCTTAGGCTTGTGCATGAAGATTTTTCAATCTGCTCAGAGCCCATTATGCCTCAATGTCACTAGTAAGAGACAGAAGAGCACACACATTAGTAAGAGATACAAATAAGTCAACAACTAAATATCTCACAGAGACACTTGCTATTCCAAGAATTAAAACAGAGTGATGTGATTGAGGGAGTCAGGGTGGCTGTTTTAGATTCTGAGTTCAGGGAGAGCCTCTCTGAGGAGGTGACATTTAAGCTGAGCTCTGAATGTCACAGAGCCACCAGCCATGGGGAAATTCTAGCCAGAACCTTCCAGGCAGCAGGAAGGGCTGGCCAAGCCTCCATAGCGCGTCCCCAGACCCACTTCCTGTTCCACCTGCTCCTCCTCGTCACTATCAGCTGATGCCCCTGCATCCCACGTCATAGAGACATGGGGCTGAGCTCCAGTCAGTGCAACACCAGTAGCCCCACCTGGGATGATGGGAGAGCTACAGAGCTGGGGCACCAGGAGGAAAGCCCACCACCCCCTGCCCTGCATCACCTACAGAGGGAGTTTCGAAGCAAAACTCTTCGAGAGGTGGCTGGACTCAAAGCAGGACTTGACCGATGCTTCACTTCTCTTGAACCCAAGCTAAGAGAACTCTGATCACCAACCACTCCACCCAGTGAGGGCGACAAGGGGATCCCTTTCCTAGAGCAACTCCAGCAGCTGCAGTAGGGGAAGAGCAAGGGGGCCCTGCAGCCAGGAGGCTGTGCTAGTGGAAGAGGGGGTGGGGAGTGGAGCTGAAGAGGGTTCATGTCTTGGGCGAGCATCTCATAAGTCCAGTCAGCAGACCCCAGTTGGTAAATTTCACATGATAGGGGGAGGGAAGAAGGAGAATCAGAGGGAGCTCTTGTCTTTGTGGATAAGGTCAGGATGACCAGTCATGGAGCAAGTTGGGAAGCCAGTTCTAAGGTGGAGGTATCACGGGGGCAGCTAGTGAGGAACCTGGAGTGTAGACAGAGGTGAGAATTGGAGAGGTCTACCTGAGGCTCACTGTCAAAGTGGGATCTGATGAGGTGACCTGGACAGAACACAAGGCTGCCTACCTGTTGGAGTTGCCACACCTGGGACCAGTCTCTCTCTCCAACTTTATCCTCATCTCTTGGCCCAGAAACATCACACAGAGGGAAACATGTAGAGAACCTGGATTCCACAGGCTCTCTGCCTTGGGATGTGCTGTTCCCACACTGGGGAAGCCCCTCCCCAGCATCCAAGGCCCCGGCTCCCAGGCCAACTTTCTTTCAACTTCTCCATCTCCCAAAGCTGAGTTGCTGTGGGGACTGATCCAGGGATACTGTTGCTATGACACCCACATCACCACACACATGGGCATTTGTTGCTTAATACTCCTTGTAC
Organism: Cervus elaphus; assembly: GCF_910594005.1. Taxonomy (NCBI): domain Eukaryota; kingdom Metazoa; phylum Chordata; class Mammalia; order Artiodactyla; family Cervidae; genus Cervus; species Cervus elaphus. The sequence goes on from NC_057841.1 coordinate 45,265,340, forward strand.
AGCAGGTACATCCTAAAAATGTAGAGGCATCCTAAAAATGCCTCTAGAGGAAGAAGATTAGTCCAAAACTTTCAGTCTCTGTACTTGACCAAGGAGACAGAGAGAGGGTACACAGCTAGTGTTGCCTGGGTCACAGTCAGAACACACTCCTAACTTTCACAACAAATGACTTATTGCTCAATTACGGAATTGCTACGGATGTAGATTAAATCAGATAGAAATCGCTAGTCAAGAACCTTCTCGAGTTTAGATGAATGCACTTCCCCGACCTCTCCTGGGCGGGACAGGGACCCTGTGAATTTTATAAACAGACCAGTGTACTTGAGGTTTTTCAGCATTTTTGTACCGGAATCCCTGGGGCTTTCAGTTGAAAACACTTTCTAAACCTGCCAAACTGAGAGGGAGCCAAAAGTGAGCCCCACCATCCTGGCTGGGGCCAGAAGTGCCATTAGTCACGTCAGGCTGGTCTTCTCCCCGAAATGATCCATCTGGAGCAGCGTAATCACCAACGCCCTAGAAGCCCCTCGGCTCACTCACCAGCAAGCAGGCTGGGCTGCTGGAGCTGAAATGTGTCCCCACGTTGGAATTCAACTGGATCCTAGCCGTGGAGCTAAGAAGGAGTACATGCTAAGTCGCTTCAGTCCTGTCTGACTCTTTGCAACCCCATGGGGTGTAGCCCACCAGGCTCCTTTGTCCATGGGATTTTCCAGGCAAGAATACTGAAGTGGGTTGCCACGCTCTCCTCCAGGGGATCTTCCCGACCCAGGGATTGAACTCCCGTTTCCTACCGTCTCCTGCATTGGCAGGCAGGTTCTTAACCATTAGTACCACCTGGGAAGGGCTTCCCTGGTGGTTCATCTGGTAAAGAATCTGCCTGCAATGCAGGAGACCTGGGTTCCATCCCTGGGTCAGGAAGATCTCCTAGAGAAGGGAATGGCAACCCACTCCAGTATTCTTGCCTGGAGAAGCATGCTTAAACTTTGTCTTTCAGTTTCTTCATAAGAAGGAGTAGCTGTAAATAAAGATTTATTTTTTTAGTTCTTGAGCTATCTTAGAAACAAAAGATAAAGAAAGCCTTTATAGTTTAAAAAGCCTAATAAAATATTACATATCAGCATTGTCCAGGTTGAAGTCTATAGCTTATGTAAATAAATGTAAGTGCTTTGACTTATCTTCTTTAAAAGTCTCTGACTTCAAAATGTGCCAGAAGTACTCAGGTAGCATCTCATGTCACGTGAGGACACTCCAAGTGCTATGGAGTCAACTGGGTGTGAGGTCATGGTTCCCTGAGCCTGGACCCAAGCCTCCATGCCTCATCCCATCACGGCGTCCAGCCCTGCAGCCTCATCCCCAGCAGTCAAGCCTTAGCAGTTACTCCCACTCAGTTCTGAACCAGGAAGACACCATCAATTACTTCTAGTAGAACCCAGACGTTCATTTTTCCTTATCCCCAAGCACTAAATGAGTCTACCTGTCTTGGACTAAATCCAAGGCTCACCTGGGGCTTTTTAAGAGGCCAGATTACCAGACTCCACCTCACAGTTCCTGAATCAGGAATTCCAGGAGTGAGTCCCAGGAACTTGTCTGATTAAAGGGCTTCATGAGATGATATGGAAGCAGCCAGCTTAGAATCCATGCTTCTTGCCTGGAGAAGCATGCTTAAACTTTGTCTTTCAGTTTCTTCATAAGAAACTACTCTTCCTGATACCTGTGACCCTGGACAAACTCAACCCCCTGGAAGCCTTGTGTTTGAGTTGGATGCCAGGCAGACTCCCTTGACCGGAAAACATATTGAGGTAATTTATCTAATGGCATCTCCTTCTGATTTCAGACAAACTTTAGATGTAAGCCCAGAGCTCCTCAGATTATGGATTCCATCCTCCTCTTCCTTGTGGCTTAAACCATGCTCGAAAAGACGCTTTGATGGGAGAGCATCAGAGGTACAGATAATGAGCCAGCAGATTCAGAGGCAAAGGCAGCACTTTGCTAAAATGTTGCAAGTTATTTACTCATTGTTTATTATTGAAAGTTAACAATTTATCTTCATGGAGTGGAGTCATCTCAACAGAAGAGTCCATGGAAGGAGGAGGCAAGGGCTGTGACTCATTGCCAAAGACAAACGTCCACCATCCTCCACAGTGTCCCCATGGACGCAGTGCCTAGAGAGCTCTGGAGCCATGCTGGCAGGGGTCATGTGCGTCACATAAGCCTATCGTGACAGCATCGTGCAGACGAAGCCGAGATTTTATTCTGTTGCCAAGCTTATTTTAGGAAGATTACTTTTCCAAATATATAAGCACCGTTAAAATTGTTCCCTGCTTCATTTGGAAGAGTGAGTATAGAGATGTATGCTTTCAACCACTTCCTATAGAGAAATACAAGTTCAATAAAGGACAAGCTAAGACAGACCAAGTTAGCAGGGAGCAACCTGCTAGGCTAGCCAGGACCACAGGCCTGAGGAGCTTTAATAAAACAATCCTGGTACAACCACACATTTGCCTGCCTCCCAGAATTCTGACTGAACATATCTGGGATGCAGTCTGCGCCTGGACCTTTACAAACTCCCAGGTCAAGGTCAGTTCAAAGTGGTGAGGAAGGAAGAGCCTGAACCCACCTCCTCCCATGGACATGACAAATATGTTCACAGGAGGACATAACTACAAATATGCAGTTACACATGGGTTGATTTTCCCTGGAAAGGACCTGAGAACTAGCTGAACACCTGATCCACAGAAGAGGACAGGAAGGGCCACACCTAGGCAGGTAGGGGAGGCACGAGGTTGAACTTGCCCCGAGAGAGGTGAAATGCCCAGAGTGTGACACCTTCTGAGACTGTGTGTAAGGGACAGTCATTTGCGAATCCAAAGACATCTACTGGAGGGTGGGGGAAGGAAGACACTGCCCAGAGACTGAGGCACCATTGTGTTCCCACCCAAGTCAAGTCATTCTCCCCCTGTCTTCCCAAAGCAAGGGAACAAGTCCGGCCCCCACACCCTCTGGCTGAGCCCAGCAGGAGCATACACAGTGCATATGGGGACATACCCTGGTGGCCAGTAGGACTGGAGACCCTGAGCCCCACGGGACAGTAACAACCGGAGAGACAGCTCTTATCAGGCCACCACCGCTAGGCACCACAGGACAGCAGACAAACACAACCCCAAGCTTCCTGTGAAAAAGATCCATCTGTGGAAGCTAGAGCCTCAGGTTTCCCTCACACCTGGTGGTGAAGGAGGTGCCCCCGGGGAAGTGAGCCATGAGACATCATCCTCGAACCCCTGTGGCCTTGTTGCCACTCAGCCAGACTCCAGAAGGAGCTTGTATAACCCTCAAGAGTCCCAATTTCTGCAACTGTTGCCCAGAGGACACCTCCAAAGCCTACATCTGGAGAGCAGCAGGGATTACAATCACAGCCCCGGGACTGTATGTGTCTCCATGCTTTAGAAGCTGCTGCCATCTGAAGGCCTGGCTTCGACCTGAGTGCTGAAGGAGAATCTCTACCCCATCAAGCACTGACAGGTCCCAACATGCCCTCAACAACAGGGCTGCTTCAGGGATAAATTAGGTGTGTGGACAACTACAAAGATTTGAGAGATAGCCGAGCTAAGGTGGTGCTAGTAGTAAAAAAAAAAAAAAAAAAAAACACCCACCTGCCAATGCAGGAGACATGAAATACAGGCTCTATCCCTGGGTTAGAAAGATCTTCTGAAGAAGGAAATGGCAATTCACTCCAGTATTCTTGCCTAGAGAATCCCATGGACAGAGGAACCTGGTGGGCTACAGTCCATGGGGTCACAAAGAATCAGACACAACTGAAGTGACTAAGCACAGACAGATGTGCTAAGTAAGGGTTGAAGAAGAAGGATTATCACCTACACAAGGCCACGCCTTCAAGACTGAGAGGCAGCAGTTTTGCCTACTTCATAGAAACAGAGAGTCAGCAAAATGAGGAAATATGTTAAAAAAAAAAAAAAACAACAAGACAAAAACCTCAAAACCAAGACGAAACCTCAGAAAAAGACCTTAATAATGTGGAGATAAGTAATCTCTCTGATAAAGAATTCAAGTGAAGTGAAATTCGGTCAGTAGTGTCTGACTCTTTGCGACCCCATGGACTGTAGCCCACCAGGCTCCTCTGTCTATAGAATTCTCCAGGCCAGAATACTGGAGTGGGTAGCTATTCCCTTCTCCAGAGGATCTTCCCAACCCAGGGAAAGAACCCAGGTCTCCCGCATTGCAGGCAGATTCCTTACTGCCTGAGCCGCCAAGGAAGTCCAAAAAATTCAAAGCTATGGTCAAAAGATGCTCCCTGACCTTGGGAAAAGGATGAATACAGTGAGAACTTCAACAAAGACTTTGAATATATAAAAAAAGAACCAGTCGGTGCTGAAGAAATTAAGAAAGTAATCGTGCTTATAATTGCATCAAAAAGAATAAAATACCTAGAAATAAATTTAACCAAGGAGATTAAAGACCTAAATTCTGAAAACTATAAGACACTGATGAAAGAAAATGAAGATGACACAAATAAATGGAAAGATATACTATGCTCAAGGATTGGTAGAATTAGCATTGCTAAAATGGCCATACCACTCAAAGCAATATAGATTCAATGCAATATCAAACGGTAAAGGATCTGCCTGCAATGCAGGAAACTCAGGTTTGATCCCTGGGTTGGGAAGATCCACTGGAGAAGGGAATGACTACTCCAGTATTCTTGCCTAGTCTTGCCTGGAGAACCCCATGGATACAGGAGCCTGGAGGGTTACACTCCATGGAGTCACAGAGTCAGACATGACTGAGCAACTAAGCATATACACACACACACACACACACACACATACCAAGTAGCAATGGCATTTTTCATAGAACTAGAACAAAAAATCCTAAGAGTTTTTAGGGAACCACAAAAACCCCCAAAGAGCCAAAACAATCTCGAGGCAGAACAAAAATGAGAGGTATCATACTCTAATTTCAAACTATATTACAAACCTACAGAAATCAAAACAGAATGGTACTGGGATAAAATACATACATAGAGATCAATGGAACACAATAGAAAGCCCAGAAAAAAACCCACCTATTTATGGTCAATTGGAAGGACTGATGCTGAAGCTGAAACTCCAGTACTTTGGCCACCTCATGCGAAGAGTTGAGTCACTGGAAAAGACACTGATGCTGGGAGGGATTGGGGGCAGGAGGAGAAGGGGACGACAGAAGATGAGATGGCTGGATGGCATCACCGACTCGATGGACATGAGTTTGAGTAAACTCTGGGAGTTGGTGATGGACAGGGAGGCCTGGCGTGCTGCAATTCATGGGGTCGCAAAGAGTCGGACACAACTGAGTGACTGAACTGAACTGAACTGAACTGAATCTATGACAAAGCAGGCAAGAATGTACAATGGAGAAAAGACAGTCTCTTCAGTGCTCTTGTGAAAACTGGACAGCTACCTGCAAAAGAATGAAACTGGACCACTCTCATACCATATGCAGAAATAAATTCAAAATTAATTAAACACTCACTCCACTCTAGAACTGGCATAGTACTCTGAGCAAAGCACAGGCTCCATAAAAAGTTCTGACTGGAGGGCGAAATGAATGGATGGACAGTGGGGTGGTGGAGGGATGGGAAAGAAAAGCAGTGGATTCCAGGGCCACCACACTGCTCAACTTTTTGACATTTTAGTAACAAAGGCATGCGTTTTCTTTGCATCTTAGTTCATCACAAGTAATTATGGGTCCTGAACCTTTATGGACACTTTTAAGCAACAGGAGTGGTCTAAATGCCCTCAAAACTGTAGCTTTTTGCCATCACTCCCTGAATTCTTCATTTCTAGAGAAGGAACAGTAGTCAGAAGAGCTAAATTTAGCTGGTTCTGATCAGAGAAAATGGGCAGCTCAGGGTCAGTAATGATGTCTGTAACCGAAGACCAATAGAGAGGGATGACAGAGTCTGAGCTGGAAAACCAGGATCTAGAGGATGTTAAGCAGGTGACTCTGGACTAGATCTCAGGTGGGGACTGAGCAGATGCCTAAAGATTAATATAATTAATATATGCTATAATATATTAATTATACTATACTCTTTATTAGTCTTTAATAAAGAGATTGATTTCTTCCATTCTTTGTTTCTTGCTCTCAAAAAAATAGCAACTAGAGCTTCAAATCTGAAGCTTGACTCACAGGCCAGATAGCCACTTTCTGTGCCAAACACCACAGTAGGCTAAAGGACTTTAGGTATCACGAAGGGGTTGCAGCTTTGAGATTCAGAAAGAATGTCTAAATAACGTGAGTGAGATTTAAATGCTGCATCCCTGATTCTTAATGGATGGGCTATATCTGACACCGAAATATTCTTTACATCATTTATATTGGATTTGTTAGACTATATAGAAGAGGCCACTTGCAGCAGACTAAGTCAAGACTAAAATTCCTAATGAATCAACATTTATCATAAATTTGGTTTCATATTAAACTACTCTGTTTCAAAAAAAGCCCAAAATCTCATTAAATAGCTAGAAAGAGCTAGAAGTACACAAATATGCAGATACTATCAACTTGGTGAAATTGCTGATGTCATTAGTGTTTTATTGTACAGATAACCTTTCTGCACAATTTAACTCTCATAACACAACTCATTTTTTTTTTAAAGACTGAAGAATCTGAATCTTTCAGTCATGATTTGTCAATCTGCTTCTGAATTAAAAGGAACAAATAAACAAGACCAGAAGTATGTCAGTTGGCAAAGAATCTTTCATGGCACTTGGAGAGTTGGTTCTTGACTGAGGTTTGCTTTCTGTAAAATTCATGAACAGGACAAAGCCTCCTCCCCCACTCCACGCCCACTGGGTTTTTTTTTTTTTTTTTTTTTTTTTTGGGAGAATCCTTGGATTTGTGATGCCCTTTAAAACAGTGAACTTAAGCCTCATTATCAAGTCCATGGAGATTTGGGAAGAGTCCTGAGCATTCTCCAGGGATTACTTGCTACTCTGAAACAAAGCTGGATTTGAAAAGCAATTCTCCCAGGCACCAGAGGGTTGATTAATCTGCCATTTCTCCACTGAGACAAATGAGAGAAGCAACGCCAGCAAACACTGTCCTTTCAAAGGATCCTCAAAAACCAAGCAATCTAGAACACAATAGCCAAGATTTATGAGTCGCAGGAAGTATGCTAGGGACTTCAAAATAAAATAAATTCTCCTGCTTATTTTGGCTGTGTATTTATATTCTTTTCAGACTCTAGCCAGATGGTTCCCCAGTAAGAAAAATTTCCTCCTGGATTCATCATGGGACAGTCACTCTAGCCTGCTCCCCTCGGCCACCTGGGGCTGGAATGTACTGAGACTGTGGAAACTAATATCTAAATTAGGCTCAAACAAATTTAACCTAGAGGGAACTCAACTTTATAGTAATGATATTTAGCATTTTCAATATTAAGGGTTTTTCTGGTGAATGAGACAGTGAAGAATCTGCCTGCAGTGCAGGTGACCCGGGTTCAATATCTGGGTTGAGAAGATCCCCTGGAGGAAGGCATGGCAACCCACTCCAGTATTCCTGCCTGGAGAATTCCATGGACAGAGGAGCCTGGCAGGCTACAGTACATGGAGTTGCAAAGAGTTGGATATGACTGAGTGACTAATGCTTTCACACTTTCATTTTCAAAGCTCCCCAAAAATAATGCTTAGAGAATCTACCCCTCTTTATCATTAAATAATGTAATCAATAATATATAGGGTGCAGATATTTAAACAAATTTCAAATGGGAGAGAGGTATCACGAGCCCATCTTCGAGAACAGAGGGGAATCAGGAAGGAAACATGATTTCAGTATCAGTCAGTGACGTCGTGTCTCTTCTTTACCAGATGGGTGACCTTGACCTAACATCCCTTATCTTCTGTAGTCAGTGCAGGTTCTCCTAATTTTATGGCAAAACAGTGTTTGAACTGGAGACAGAAGTTCTTTCTGTAGGAAGCTTTGTAATTCAGTCATGGTTGTCTGTTACCAATGGCAAGGAAGGAAGTCCTTTACTGAGTGAGCTGGCCTCAAACACACCCTCCAACTTATCTTTCTCTCATTCTAAGAGGCTTTAAATTTGACATTTTTGCGATTGTTCTACTTCCTTTCAAACTGGAGAAGAGCAGAGAGAGGCAAGCGGGTGGCCCTTTATTAAGTCCTCAGGACAATCTCCACTTTGCAGAAGAAGAAAGAGGATAAACAATTTTCCCAACATCACACAGCTTCCAAGTCTGACTTCAGAGTCCACTCAGTTCACAGTAACTATCCCTTACCCTCCATCTATAATATGAGGAGAACTGAAAACAAATCTTGCCTTATAAAAAATAATAATGAAAAGTCCTAAATCTGGAGAGCTTGAGTTAATGGATTTATTTTCACTGAATCTGGAAAAAACAGGGTGATTGTTTAAGCCAGATGATTTTTCCAAACTGTAAATACTATAAAAGAAATTTCAAATGTAAAAGCAGAGGTTAAAATGTTAAATTCTGTCTTAACCAGAAGAAAAAGCACCTTCATAGTTCTATCTATTTCTAGGACATTGACAAATGTTGTACAGTTTGTGAACTTGAATGCAAGAGACAGGTAGTTATGACCTTGCTGTAATGGTTTTTTACACCATGTACCATTTTTAACATTTACCTTAAAAACAGCAGAATATGCATATGACACAGGATTATATATTTTTTACTCACAAGGATTTTAGGCAATAACATCATTTCTAGTCTGCAGAGGTTTATGGAATCATATTCACTCTTTCTTCATTGTTGTATTCTAATAAATATCAAGGGAAAATGCTGTTCATTTGTGAAGCACACACATTATTTGCCATAACTGAGAACTTTCTTTCTCTGGTGCCATCGTGGTTACCATTCTCAATATCAGTAATTTCAACTAACTTCAGTTTTATAGGTTTAATTTCTTGGCAAGGTTTTGAATGAAACATTCAGTACTTACAAGTATCTTGGGTCAAATGTCCAAATACAGTCTTTTAAGGATTTTTTTTCCCCTGTAAATTTTATCTTTCAATTACCACATCAATTACTTTTTAAGTCACTGTTACCTAGACTTATATGAGAAAGTGCAGTTATTAGAACAAACAGGTCAGGGACAGAGTGACAGCTGTCTCCCGCTTCCATTCGCCACGGAGTGAAATCTGACATGTCCCCTGATCCGGCTAAAAATTCACAAACGTTTTATTCATTCTTACACTTTTCCAAATGCATGTATTTTTTTCTCTGCAGTACTTTAAAAAATACCTCGATAGAAACATGCAGATTTAACCACCGACTCAGGATGGCAAGGTGCACAGACTGGAAGCTTCCTTCAAGGTAGAATTACTTTTTTTTTTTTTCTCTGACAACTGCCAGGTGTTTCTTCTCTAAGAGCGTTGCAGTAACTAAGTATCTAGGGTAGAGGCCGTGACACGAACTTGAAAGGTTCCCAGTGTGAGCTAAGGGCGGATGGTAATGAGACACCAGGTCAGGCCTAGGCCCTTAGGGTTAACGCGTCTCACAGGGCAGCCCTCACGTCCCGGACTTGTTTCCTCCTGGACGATTGTGGGTGAGAATACGCATGCGTGAGGACCACACGAGGTGTGCAAAGCAACCACCCAGCATAGCAGGGCATGAAGCACTGTGCACGCCTCACTGTTCACTGTCACAACCTACAAAGCCCCCGAAATCAAAGCAGGAAGAGGCCCAGACTCAGACTTACCGACTCTTCGTTCTCAAACTCCGGGTTACACTGCGCGGCCTCTTCGGCCACTGGCTTCTGAACAATGTTCCTACAGACCAGCCAGATGGTCAGGCTGGCGATGAACATGCCTACATCAGGCACAAACACTCGGATCCCATTGCCAGCGTCGGCTCCCTTTAAGCTATGGAGGGAACAAAAGGGAGGAGGAAATTCAGTTGTTTTGATGTTGCAATGGTTAAACCATCACAGAGTATGCATGAATACATCACAGAGTATGTATGTATGAATCACAGAGTATGTTCCAATCTCCTTAAGATTCAAAGAATGCTCAGTTTCTGCCTGGAAGGTATCAGAAAGCTTTTCTCTGACTCCAGTCTTTCACAATCTACTAAGACTCAGGAAGATTTCAGGGAGTTTCAGAAATAGCATGAAGAACCCGAAACCGACTCTCACTCCTAAAACGTACTGATGAACTAAACTGTTATTAAATATGCCACGTGTCCAGGACAGAGACAGGTGTTTGTAATCCAGTGGGAGCAGTGAAAGACTGGATGTACACAAGCAGCCCTGGAAGTAAATCCAAGTTTAGAGGGAAAACAGAGGAGACATTAAAGCCATCCTTGAACAGGGACCCTTCATTACTTTGAATGCTGAGTTGATTTTGTTTTCCGTCTTGTTCCAAAAAAAGGCAGGTCATTAACAGAGAGCTCAGAAGATTTGGTCCCAATGTCAGCAGGACCTGGTGGCTGTGTTTCCCTGGGACCTTCCCCTCATCCTGTGCGCCCCCCTGCCCCAAAGAGATTACACTGTTCATCTTCTTTATCGCACAGGACTCAAATCAAAGTGACCCAACGTGTATCAGAGCTAAAACTTGTTTAGGGAAAAGCAGCAGAATATATGAAGTTATGTCATGTGAAGATACATATTTTTCAAATACACTTTATGTGATGAAATATATAGTCATCTACATTGAATATATGATGTATTTGGGTAAAAACATAATCAATAGCAAGACCTCTATCACCTAGAAATAACCATGTTGACATTTTAGTGAATTAAAAAAATCACATGATATTGCTTCTATGTGGAATCTAAAAAAATGACACAAACTATTTACAAAACAGAAATAGACCCACAGACAAAGAAAACAAACTTCTGGCTACCAAAGGGGAAAGGTGAGGGGGAGGGATAAATTAGGAATTTGGGATGAACATATACACAGCACTGTATATAAAAGAGATAAACAACAAGACCTATTGTATAGCACAGGGAACTCTACTCAATAGTTTGGAAACTATAAGAAACTACTATACACGCAATCTTAGAGTTAATAAAACTAGCCTCATACTTTATTGTTTTTGAAAATAATTTGTTCATTTAATACATCACTCACATCTTCAGAACTCCCTGAAGATTTTTAAACCTTTACCACACTCACGGTCAGATAGTAGCTACTTAACTAGTCCACTACTGTTGCACCTTTAGAATACTACCATTTATTTGTTACCATAAAATGAATGTAACTCAAGTCTTCATTAACTGAAGAGTCTCCTAATCCAGGATCTTCTAGGAAAAATTCCTCAGACCAGTCTGACTGGCTTTTTACAAAAACAGTCTGGACAAGGACCTCCCCATTAGAAGCCTAGGTTTTATACACGACTCTAATCTTCTCTGAACAGAGAAACATGGAAGTGATGAGGCATCCCTTTACCTCCATAAATAAAATACATGTGGTCGTGTGAGAGATTTTAAAAAAAGGCAAATTTCTTGCATTTGGGCTAAGAGTAAGAGAAATCAAATAAGAAAACTTTATCCAAACGTATAATACTGTGAAAACTTCATCCAGACTTTACAGTTACTTATAAAATTCATAATCCAAATCCATAATGAGGAAATCTGATGACTGATTTCATCATAAGAAAACTGTAGAGGTTTTGCCTACTTTGCAAGTACACCTAACATGATCAGACAGAGCAAAGGAGGATTCATATCATCAGAATGAGAATTCGGAGATCAAGGAGACAGGCCAGGAGATGAAGGCCAGGCTGGACGGGGAGGTGTTTCCTGGGTTGGGCTGAGGTCGGGGGAGCCAGCAGTCCCTCCCGAGTGGATTTGGGGGATAAATTACTGCCGCTCTTTTGCGGAAAACGAACTGACCATGACATTTTATGAGAAGCACAAACCAAGCCGACTGGAGGGAGAGTTCTCTGAGGAACGTACCCAGAGTCCCACCCGGCGCAGTGGACCCAGGAGCCAGCTGTGCCTGCCCCCCCTGCCCCCAACCCCAACCTGCACTCTGTACATGGCTCTCAATTTGCAAACAGTGGCTTCAAGTCAACAGCCTCAGCTTTGTGCTCCTAGGTCCCCAAGGAGACACTCGATCACCCACAAACATGAAGAGAGTAAATGAACCCCAACTGCAAAGCAATTACTCCCCAGCCATGACAGAATGCGGCTCCCAGGACTGGGCTGTGGTCCAGTTCAGAGTGGAATCTGTCAGCCACGGAGGTGCCAACCTGTTACCTGCTGCTGTCGCCCGAGCTCACATAGCAGCACATTCAGAGATCTGCCAGTCCACGGGCTCCAGGAGCCTCCAGAAGACGACAGTGAGGGCCATGGACAATGACCAGGTCAGAGTCCACTTGACACCTCCCATGGGGACCACATTATCACTACAGTTTCCATCTTCGCTGTCTAGACCAGAGTCTACTGAAGCACATTCATCAGAGTGCTAGTCCTCAGAAATACTGTGAATTAAAGCAAAACATGACCAAAAAAGAAAAAAAAACTGCCTCTGGGAAAATAGTTAAACAATCACAACAGTTATTATTATAGTGAAGAACTTGAGAAGTTCTGTAGAAAAACAATAAATTGGAGTTAATGTAAAGCTCTGGGCTTCCCAGGTGGCTCAGCGGGTAAAGAACCCACTCGCAATGCAGGAGACACAGGAATCATAGGTTCGATCCCGGGGTCAGGAAGATCCCCTGGTGAAGGGTATGGCAACCCACTCCAGTATTCTTGCCTGGAAAATCCCATGGACAGAGGAGCCTGGTGGACTACAGTCCATATGGTCGCAAAAGAGTTGGACACAGCTAAAGCAACTGAGCTCGCAAGCAAATCTCTGCTTCCCAAATTTACCTAAGCACAAACCATTTCTTAAAGTTTTATCTAATATCTATTACATTCTGCCAAGCTACTGCTCATGGCACAGGTTTTAGAAAATGCTGAGCTAGAGTCTCTTCATTGGTCTAGATTTTTGATCACAATGAATGAATACTTTGGATATTGTACTTAGATGTAACTAATCCTCATATATTTGGTTTTGAATAAGCCGCTAATAACTACAGTGCCTTTCTTAGGGATTGGAACGAAAACTGACCTTTTCCAGTCCTGTGACCACTGCTGAGTTTTCCAAATTTGCTGGCATAATGAGTGCAGCACTTTCACAGCATCATCTTTCAGGATTTGAAACAGCTCAACTGGAATTCTATCACATCCACTAGCTTTGTTTGTAGTGATGCTTTCTAAGGCCCACTTGACTTCACATTCCAGGATGTCTGACTCTAGGTGAGTGGTCCCACCATCGTGATTAACTGAGTCATGAAGATCTTTTTTGTACAGTTCTTCTGTGTATTCTTGCCATCTCTTCTTAATATCTTCTGCTTCTGTTAGGTCCATACCATTTCTGTCCTTTATCGAACCCATCTTTGCCTGAAATGTTCCCTTGATATCTCTAATTTTCTTGAAGAGATCTCCAGTCTTTCCCATTCTGTTGTTTTCCTCTATTTCTTTGCATTGATCGCTGAGGAAGGCTTTCTTATCGCTCCTTGCTATTCTTTGGAACTCTGCATTCAAATGCAGAGTTTTCATTCCAATCCCTAAGAAAGGCAATCCCAAAGAATGCTCAAACTACCACACAATTGCTCTCATCTCACATGCTAGTAAAGTAATGCTCAAAATTCTCCAAGCCAGGCTTCAGCAATACGTGAACCAAGAACTTCCAGATGTTCAAGCTGGTTTTAGAAAAGGCAGAGGAACCAGAGATCAAATTGCCAATATCCGCTGGATCATCGAAAAAGCAAGAGAGTTCCAGAAAAACATCTATTTCTGCTTTATTGACTACGCCAAAGCCTTTGACTGTGTGGATCACAATAAACTGGAAAATTCTAAGAGATGGGAATACCAGACCACCTGACCTGCCTCTTGAGAAACCTGTATGCAGGTCAGAAAGCAACAGTTAGAACTGGGCATGGAACAATAAACTGGTTCCAAATAGGAAAAGGAGTACATCAAGGCTGTATATTGTCACCCTGCTTATTTAACTTATATGCAGAGTACATCATGAGAAACACTGGGCTGGAAGAAGCACAAGCTGGAATCAAGATTGCTGGGAGAAATATCAATAACCTCAGATATGCAGATGACACCACCTTTATGGCAGAGAGTGAAGAGGAACTGAAAAGCCTCTAGATGAAAGTGAAAGAGGAGAGTGAAAAAGTTGGCTTAAAGCTTAACATTCAGAAAACTAAGATCATGGCATCTGGTCCCACCACCTCATGGGAAATAGATGGGGAGACAGTGGAAACAGTGTCAGACTATTTTTTTGGGCTCCAAAATCACTGTGGATGGTGACTGCAGCCATGAAATTAAAAGACACTTACTCCTTGGAAGGAAAGTTATGACCAACCTAGATAGCATATTAAAAAGCAGAGACATTACTTTGCCAACAAAGGTTCGTCTGGTCAAGGGTATGGTTTTTTCAGTGGTCATGTATGGATGTGAGAGTTGGACTGTGAAGAAAGCTGAGCGCCAAAAAATTGATGCTTTTGAACTGTGGTGTTGGAGAAGACTCTTGAGAGTCCCTTGGACTGCAAGGAGATCCAACCAGTCCATCCTGAAGGATATCAGTCCTGGGTGATCACTGGACAGACTGATGCTGAAGCTGAAACTCTAATATTTGGCCACCTCATGCAAAGAGTGGACTCATTGGAAAAGACACTGATGCTGGGAGGGATTGGGGGCAGGAGGAGAAGGGGACGACAGAGGATGAGATGGCTGGATGGCATCACCGACTCGATGGGCATGAGTTTGAGTAAACTCCAGGAGTTGGTGATGGACAGGAAGGCCTGGCGTGCTGCGATTCATGGGGTCGCAAAGAGTCGGACACGACTGAGCGACTGAACTGAACTGAACTACAGTGCCAGGAACACCTGATTTCTTTCCCTCATCCCCTCTCCCAGATGTCCCCCCCCCCATCTCCCAAGTGTCCACCCCCTCTCCCAAGTATCCACCTGCTCTTGGGACAGACTGAAAGACTACAATAGTGCACAACAATTCACAAAGCTGCTCATTCGGTCCCAGCAGGTCCCCAAGACCATCTGCAGATACCTATCTTCCTATGAGATGTCTCTACCCAGTGTCTGACCATATCTCCACACGTCTCCCTTCACCACCTCCTCTTCTGAATGACTGTCATTTTGCCTTGGGGTGTCCCCTCTTCCAACCAGGCCGAGCTGAACTTTTAGAAACACAGTTTGGACTTGCTCACTGCACCAGCAATGGTAAAGGTCCATATTCCCAAGCTCACCTACGAGGCCTCTGTATTGCAGATGTGTGTGCCTTGTCTCTTGCTAAGACTTCCTCGGACCCCAAATTCCAGCCATGCTGGCTGCACATCTAAGGACAGGCAAGTGTTTGTCCCTCTGAGTCAGAGTACGGTCTTCTCCCTGGGACCACAAAGCCCTCCTCACACACACTTCCATGTCATCCTCATCAGTCAAGACTTACCTCCCTCATCTCCACTGCAAAGCCCACCATCTGTTTCCTTTAGACCCCTAACACTTTATGTTGCTCACTTATATCCTATATAAGTGATATCCAAGAGGACTATACATATATATATATATATATGTATATATATATACACACAATATCTGTGTGTGTGTGTGTGTGTGTGTGTGTGTACATGTGGTATAGTGTATGCTCTGAATACAGGCTGGCAGAATTAATGCTATCTCCAAATATTTACTCTTTCTTTCCTATGACAATAGTTTGTGCAAAGTCCTGCTGAAGAATTAGATCAGGTGTCTGCCACAAAGATCCCCGTAATTCAGTTCAGAGAAGATAAAGTACAAAGGGCGGGACAGTCACTAGCGTCTGTGGAGTGCCTGAGGACCGAGGTTGATGAGTAACATCTCAGTTCTTTGGATGTGAGTTAATGGTCACAATTGGAAACTATAAACCATTAAAAATATATATGCACTTTTTGCATACACCAGAGAAAACATTTCAAGAACAAGAACTATTAATTGTATCCAATGAACATGAAATGGCTTGATTTGGTCAGATTTTTTATTTATTCCAAAAATATTTATTATGCCTCTATTGAGTGCCAGGCCCTCTCCCTGAGCACTGAGTGTTGGTTATGAAAGTTTGTCTTAAACACAGAGATAAACCAGGAAGAGGTGTTGTGGCCAGGTCCTCCTTGCTGGACTCGGACTCTGGTAAAGCATCTGCACAACCAGAAGGGCTGAAGGGTTTGGAGCAAAGGACTCTCCACCATCACCATGGAACTGAGACCACAAACAAAGTCACGATCTGGTCGCAGGAAGTGGGGCTGGGAGGTGGCCTTTCCATGGTGAGGGTGAGGTGTGGTATGGACATGACAGGTCACCCTGGAAGCCACGTGGGGTTTGTGCCTGAGAGAGGTCTTGGCTGGAGGGGCAGAGCGAGAGATTTCTTCTCATGTATGTTGGCTAAAGTCCATGGAGTAAGTCAGATGGTCCAGGGACTGCACAGAGTATAAATATTTACAGGAGGCTCTATAAATGAATTGTCAGTGTTCATTTCAGAGCATTTAATAACAATTAAAATGTTTTAATAGTGTAATTAATTAATTTATTTTTGGTTGCACTGGGTCTTTGTTGCTGCATGGGTTTTGTCTAATTTCAGAGATCGGGGGCTAGGCTCTAGTTGTGGTGGCCGGGCTTCTCATTGCCGTGGCTTCTCTTATTGAAGAGCACAGGCTCTAGGGTGAGTGGGCTTCAGTAGTTTTGGCTCCCAGGCTCTAGAGCACAGGTTCAGTAGTTGTGGTGCACAGGCTTAGCTGCTTTGCAGCCTGCGGGATCTTCCCAGATCAGGGATTGAAACCATGTCTCCATTGGCAGAATTGGCAAGCGGATTCTTATCCACCGAACCACCAGGGAAGCCCAACAAATCAAATTTTATTTCAAGTAAATTCTGTGTTTGAAATCAGGCTGACCAGGTAACGCGTAGAAGCCCTGTTCTAATAAATTAAGGAGATTGATGTATGCATTTCCCCATAAAACGTTATCCTAGATCGCGTGACTTTCCGGGCTCAGCTCAGTTACATTTTCCGTATAGAAAAGCACAAGCTAAACAACTTAAAACCTCATTTCTCTTCAACAGGCAGACACTTCCTCTCCAACCTGGTTACAGTCACACGATCCTATTTGTGCAGGGTGATTATTCCTCTTGGAAGGGAGTCTAGGAAGCTGGAAACTGGGGGAAAAAAACTCCTTATCCATCAAGAGGAGAGAAAACGTAGCCATAAAACACTGTGAATCAGTAAGTCAGTGCAAATGTACATGCAACCTGGATCTACACCAATAAACATGGAAGCATCTCACAAACATAATATTGAGAGAAAAAAAAAGAAGCAGCAAGCATACTGAATATTGATCACTAATGGACTCACCCATAAAGAACTCCATGAAAGCGACAAACATGTTTCTAGACAGTCACCTGTGTTGCAGCACCTAGGTTCTTAACTTTGAAAGCTGGTTGGCAGGCACAAAAGTGTATTTTTAATATTTCATATTATTTTTAAAAATCAGAAGTGTCATACTATTCAGAATTCCTCGTATAGAACGTATCATGAAAATACAAAGTCGATTACCTGCCTGGGAAAGAAAATGACCAACTGCTGCAGTGTCAGCCATGATTATATTTGGTCAAACTCAATTACCATCCTCCCATCCAAGTCCAGGGAAGCAGTGAGGCTAGGGTGGATGTTCACGGGCAACCCACTTTGCTTTTGTAAGTCTCAGTTTATCACCAACAAAACAACTTCTCAGAGTCTTCCCAACTGTCAGGTTTCATTTTGACTCAGAAAATTCAAAATAAAGAGGCAGGGAAATTGAGAAGGGGCCAGGAAAGAGGAAGAGTGTTGGAATTCCAGGTATGGCTGAAAGAAGAAGAGTGTTGGAATTTCAGGTAGGGCTGAAAAAGCAGACTTAGAAACAAATACAAATGCTGTTACCTTCAGAAGCGGGAAAAGAACAACCCCATTCATGCCACTCTTTGGGAGCCAGTCCTTTGGTTCCCAGAGTTGGTAGGAAGGTCAAATTCAATTGAATTCCAATAAAACAATTAAAATGCAAATGAGCATTATTTAGATGAATATGAACTACTGAGATGGTTGTACCTGGTCTTCTGGTGGCCTCTGGAGCCTAGGCACTGACGCTTGGTCACCGTCCCAAAGCAGGGGAGCTGCACAGGGACAGGGCTGCCCCAGGGACCCTTCCCGAGTCTCATCGGGGCCCCACTTCAGCACCAGTGCAGACTGGTTCACCTCCTCTTTCTTCCGGGACCCCTCATTTCCCCAGCAGTGTCAACAGTTGTGCACAGTCCAGCGCCTGAAATACAACCTTTTTCTCACACTCACTCCCTCCACCAGCCCACCCCATGGTGATCCTCTGATTGGTTTGCACGGCCCGTGAACGATTGAAACACAGGAGGTGATAGAATCTAGTCTACTGTCTCTGGAGCTGGGTGATTCACTCCAGGTGACTGGAAGACACAGTCTCAGGGTTCCCTCTGCTTGACCTGAACTGCAAAGATTTTGAGTTGAACCTGCACACGCATTTCTGTGGTAAAGCAGGCCTCATGTGTCACTATGACGGCCCGCAAATGCCACGACACATAAGCGTCTGTCATCCCCGTAGGCCAGGGCACAGCGAGGCGGGCACGGACCTCCAGTCTCCCTCCTGGCTGAGCATCACCTGCAGCTCATGGCTCTCTCAGCTGCAGCCACGACTAACCAGTTTGTAATCAAATAAATGCAGCGGCACCAGCCAGCATTTTCTTTTTCACGAACGCAGCAAAGGAAGAGAGGAGTACACTGCATGCAGAAAGAGGAGCTATTGCTTTGGAAACTGGATGTATTTGCATTGTATTTGGTCGTGGCATAAAGTGCACAGGTGTAGTCACAGTGAAAAAAAAAAGCTTCAGACTCACTATCTAGCACAGCTTGGTTCCATCAAACAGCTAGGGGGCAGTTGTGCCGAAGACAGATGGAGAAAAAACAGATCCTTCCTCCAAATCTCTTGGAGCCGAGTGTCTTGCAGTGTTCATACTTTTCCAGATGTCAGGAAGGTGCCTCACCAGACGATGTAACTGTGGCAGCAGGCTCGTGGGCAGTGCCCCCTTCCCCAGCACACACACCTCGTCCCTTCATACTCAATGCAGTGCTCTCCCCCTGGCTCCCAGATCAGTTCAGGTCAGGTTTTTACCACTGAGAAATCAAGCTAAAATACCAAGTGTTCAGAGCATACTGGAGTTTGAGACTGCAGGTGAAGGTTGAAGATCCATCCTCAAGCACATCATAACAAATTAGAAACACTAACCTCTGAAACAAATCAAAATTGCTCAGGAATAAAATGTTAATCAAACAAATTTAAAAAAAACTCTGAATTTTTACCTGTCCAAAGATGCACCCTATGCTCAGTAAATCTAAGAAATGAAAATAAAAATTTCTGAAGCAAAAATTATAGTGTCCTGGCCCATACTGTGAACAGAATCGCCAAAGCATCTTTCTACATACACTTCTCTGTACAGCTAAAACGTGATTGAGTTTTCAAGGTTTGTTCAGAAAGCACTTTGAGTAATTTAGGGCTAACTAAAGAGGCTGAAGGCAGAGGACATAATCAAGGGACATATCACACAAATTTGTCCACACAAAGATCTGTAGGCAAAGGTTTAGAGCAGCTTCATTCATAATCACCAATAGCTGAAAACATGCCAAACACCTACCAGCTGCTCCCTGGATAATTTGCAGTGATCTATACAATGGAATACAATTTGCAATGGAAGTAAGGATGCTTTCAACTTCTATGGTTGAACCTAAGAAGTATTATGTTAAGTGAAAGAAGCCAGATATGAAAGGAGCAAACTATGAGTCCATTCACATGACAACCTGGAAAAGGTGAAACCAGAGAAAGAGAACTCTGATCAGTGATTGTTGGGGGCTGGGGGAGGAAAGGGATTGATGACAAAGGGGCCGAAGGAGACTTTCCAGAATGGTAAATATATTATAAATCTTGAAATGGAGGTGATGACATGGCTGCCCAGGTTGTCAAAGTCATAGAATGACACACCTAAAAAGGGGAGAATTTCCCAGGTTATAAATTACACCCCAATAAACCTGATGAGGGAGAAACTGGAGAAATGCAGAGTGAGTGGCAAGGATAACTTGTGAGGAAATCTCAAATCTGAGACAATGTAATCGATGGATAAAGAAGCTTTGGTACGTGTACAGAGTGGAATATTACTCAGGCATGAAAAGGAATGAATTTGAGTCAGTTCTAATGAGGTAGATGAACTTAGAGCCTATTATAGAGTGAAGTAAGTTAGAAACAGAAAAACAAGTATCATGTATCAGCGCATATATATGGAATCTAGAAAGATGGTACTGGTGAACCTAACTACAGGGTAGCAGTGGAGACACAGACATAGAGAACAGACGGATGGACACACTGGGGGATGGAGAAGGTGGGAAAAAATGAACAGAGTAGCGCTGAAACATATATATACTACCGTGTGTAAAACAGACAGCCAATAGGAATCTGCTGTATAGCACAGGGAGCTCGACCCAGTGCTCTGAGACACTCTGGATGGGTGGGATGGGGTGGGAGGTGGGAGGGAGGGGACATACGTCTATCGATGGCTGATTCTCGTTGATATATGGCAGAAACCATCACAATATTGTAAAGCAATTATCCTCCAATTAGAAACATATAATTTTTTTTAAAAAAAGAAATGGCAGGAAAACCTAATAAGCACTTGATACAAATGCCCTGTGTAAACCAGCTGCATCTATAAACATGTAACTGCCAAAAACATACTGAATGGCAGAGAGGGTCCCAGGACATCTCCACATCCAGGAAGGAAGGTGGTCCCCAAGGTCCCTGAATATCTCTCCTCAGTATTTCCATGGAGCTGCTCCTTGGCCACTTCTCCCAGGGGACTTCCCCACACAAACAATTTACGGCAGGGATAAAATTAACAATGCGGGTGCGGAGGAGATGGTTTCTTCTGCAAATCCCTGTGCTTGAAATTCTGGGAAATTATGTTTTAACAGTTCAAGACCTATTACAAAATCACTGATTTATGAGATTGGAGCTAGGTTATTGGGAGACTTTCTTCTAAACACAGATTCATTGTTTTTATAAATAAGCAAATAAAATAAACACTCCTAGAGTGAGCCGTGGCTACTGAGGTTTGCATGCCTGCAAATGTGAACAGTGCATGTTTCTGTCCTGTTCTCGGGAGATGGGGGAGATTAAGAGCCCCAAGGATGCTCAGGAAGTTCCTACTCACAGTCCTCGGGTCCCCTCTCAGGACCCTCCCTGTGCAAACACTGACCCCCGGGATCCACCACCACGAAGCCAGCCGCCCACACTGGGTCCCTAACACTCCGCCCCTGATGCTGATGAACACAAGGCTGTCCCTGTTGACCTTGAGTGTTGGGGAGACCACTGAGAGTGGGTCAGCAGTTCAGGATAGGGCGTGTCTTACCCATCTTTTCCACTCTCTCCATGCCCGCCCCGCCACCCAAGTCTGCATGTATAAATGCCCCTTTCCTGACTTACACGAGAAATCATCATTTTTTTTATCGTAAATTTTTATAGTTGCACTGAATGTTTCCATAAGGGCTCATGTTTAGGCTGGCATGAGGTTCTCATCCTCCCAGGGCAGCTGAACGAGCCCTTCAGGGAAGTGCCTGCTATGTGCTGGGCCCTGGAGCTTCCTCCGGCACACAGCATGTTACTGTCCCATGTGTGTGGGTTCCACAATCTGGGCCCCTCCTTACCGGCAGGAAATTGCCTGAAGGAGAGCTGAATCTGGCCCTCCTTGGGGCGCCCACCTAGTTCCTCCTCCCCTACCGGGGCCTCAGCCAGCTATTGTTTGTCCAGAGAGAATGTGTATCCAGAAACCTGGGGCTCCCCCAGCTTGTCCGGCAGAGAGCACCTGGACCTGGGGGGGCAGCCCCATCCTACTACGGAGCCCCCACGGAACCGGGCTGGGTGGTACTGTGGTCACACAATGGGCAGCCTCCGGCCTGAGTGGGACTGGGGACGTGGGGCCTGCCTCAGGCGGTCAGAGTGGGAAACAGCCCTGGGACCCCAAGGCGGGGGCAGCACTTCCTCAGACCCCGTGCCTGGCAACAGAGGGAGTTGGCTTTGTTTGGTTTTATTTTTTTCCCTAAAAGTCACTTAGGCAACTTGTGGATAAGGACACACAGCCCTCCAAGGGTGCAGGGGGCCAGTGAGGGGACAGACACTGACCACTAAGTCCCTCAGCCCAGGCACCCCACCGCCAGTGAAGAGTCAACCAGAACAGCATCTCTGCCATCTTCTTTCGAACGTTATGCTCCTCTTTCTGGAATGTGCTGGAGTCCACCACTCTCAGGGCAAAACTAGCGCTGCACTAAGATACCTGAGGACTGGGCCCCGCTGCCCCCACAGCACAGCGTACGTCCATCAACGTCCCAACGGGAGACACCAATGTGTCCACAGAAACACGTTCACTCCAGGATGGAAGCAGTGACCTGCCTGGATTCCTCAGTCACTGTATCTTGCCAGTCAGAGCAGAAAAAGGACATTTCAAACCTACCCACTTCCTGCAAGGACCGGATGAGACAGCCTTCCCTCTGTGTGGGGCAGGCGGGTCAGGACAGCCACGTGAGGGTCCCCCAGGCTGCTCCACCTGTTCTTACCTGGTGACTACGATCCCTGGGCTGCTGGCTTGCTCACTGAACAGCATTTTCACTTGCTCTCTGGATGACAGGACCCCAGGCCACTTCTCCATCCCCAGGAAGAGTAAAGTGGGCATCAACCTCAGTAGTGACCACAGGGAGGGTGTGAAAGGGGGACTTGGACATCAGAGCCCCTCAGAGGCAGGAGGGAGTCCATCGTGGGTGAGGCAGTGGGTACAGGATGGTCCGGGGAGGGTGAGATAAGGGATTAACACATCGGCCTGGGACAAGTGGGGTCCTGCCTAACCACAGTTTCCCAAGCCCCCTTGGCGCCAAGGGATGTGATCAACTGAGGTGACATGATTGCTCCTGCTGTGTGATAAGACCTTCAGAGGTCCGCAGAGCTTAGAGAAGAGGAGGCAAAGGCTTCACAAGTAGAAAGACTTAATGCAACCTGGTCCTGCATAAAGAAGTCACTTAGTCCTCTGAATCCTCATTTACATGTCACTGTGTGAATGAAACCACTAGACTCTGGAAGGTGTGCGACAGTATCACATTTGCTACCTCCAAGATTTCGTGTATGTTTAGAAGTCTGTGTGGCTGTGAGCGTGTAGAGACAGGTCGGGGAAAAAGAAGAGCCAGGAGGAACGGTTTCCACTTTGTTCATCGCGGGTGATGGGTTTCCAAGGATTCTGATGGAAAACCCACAGAGCTCCTCTGAAATCTGCCTCATACAAACTGTCTCTTCATCCAAGCAATGATGCTTGGTCACGAGCTGAGGTGTTTAACTGGCTGGGCTGCGGGAAAGACATTTCACTGCAGTTACAGCTATAAAAGAGCTAATTTCAGGACCTCGCGATGCAGAGCAAATGAGAAATCTGAACCGAGGCTTGGGAGTATCTGCTAGCACGATTCCCCAAAACATTCCATTCTACAGACTCAACATCCAGATTTTACCTCCGTATCAAACAGCGTGAACTTCCTATTATTCACGGTGCTGTCTGCACCAAGGTTTGAAAAAGCTTTCAGAGATCTATTACACAGTTCATTTGCTCATGTCATTAATGAAATATAAAACGTTCTGGCTTGGTACCTCACATTTTGTACAGAACAAGGTGCCAAGCTTACCACCTGGGAATTTGGGATTTCAGTTCATGAATGCACCATTCTCCATAGGACCTGATCTTTATCACTCATTCATTCAGAGACTGTTTATATTAAGTCCTAGGGACCTGACTTAGTGAAGTTGGAGATTACAAATCAGAAAATCTTTCCTTCCAGACATATTTTGAAGGAAAAAGGATGAAGGATTACATCTTTCTTTTTCTAGAAGAAAAATAGATCTGTTCACTAAATACTTACTAAATGATGTCATTGTGCTTGAATAAAAAAAAAGTTCCTTTCCAAGTTGGAAGTCAAAGTCTTAGGTAAAGCTCTCAACAGCCTAAGAAATGGATATCTCCTACTTTTATTATACACATACACACAATACACACACATATATACTTATGCACACACATACACACAGAAACACACACACAGACACACCAAATGTGTGCATACATTAATCATAGATTTTACTTTCCATTTCGAGAATAACCAAGGTATTTCGGCCGATCAAAGAAAACAGCAAAATTGATCAGTTGCATAAGTAAAGTCCAATGAAATGGATTATATGATATCACAGGATATAAAAGTCTCAAACATAAGACCTAACTTTTCTTTCAATTGTATGGGAGTTAGTGACATGTGTTATGGACTGAATGTTTCGTTCTCTCAAAATTCACCTACTGAAATTCTAACCCCTCAATGAGACAGTATTAAAATATGAGGGTCTTTGGGAAGTGATCAGGTCATGAGTGTGGAGACCCAGTGAATGGGATTAGTGCCCTCATAAAATGCTTGTTTATGAAACATTTATTAAATGCCTATCACTGGACAACCCTTGGGCTGGCACTAGCAGGTGTAAAATGAAAAGATGTACATCTCAGCAGCAAGGGTCTAGAATGACACACAGTAAGTCCACACAAGATCATGAACACATTTGGTGGCTTCGTGACAGGAGGTGTTGGAAGACAGAGGAGGGAGCCTGAGGGTGGTGGCTGTGGGGCTGGGGATGTTTGGGAGGAGGTGGGGTTGTTGGGTACCAGCAGCTGCCATTGTCCTGAAGGAACCACAGGCAGGAAAGGGGGAAACCAACGAAACACAGTTTACAGACATCTGCTAAGCTCCCGGACGCTGCTGCCACAGAATCAGGTCCTCACATGTCTCCCTCTAGCTGATCTTTTAGTTTGCTCATCAGGATGCATCTCATGGCAATATTACTAAAAGGGCAGGCTCACTCCCTAGGTCCCCTCCTTGCTCCCCATCATAGAATGTACAGCAGAGGACAACTTGGCTTTCTTCTTCCTGGAGAAAGCTTTGAGGTTTGGCTAACTCAGTCACTTTTTTTTTTTTTTTTAGATGTGACCACTTTGAAATACTCTGTTAGCAAACAGACTGACGGGCAAACTTCAAAGGACACAGCACTAAAATGATCAATATCTCTCACAATGGCTCTAAAGTGCCAGACAGCTTCATTTAGGATATAATTGGAATTCCCTTGAAGAGAGAGATGGTGTTAAACTTGAGAAGAAATCAAGCAAGGCCATGTTTAACAGCACTGCATGACACGGTCTTTGCAACTGTCAATGCACAATAACCCCATCTATCAATATCTATTCTGTATTTCAAGACACTTGATGCAAGGCAGAGACAATTCCTGCCCTTACATGAGAAAACATGTGACAACACGGGAAAACACAGGGTGATGTTTTAAGATAACATCTAAAACTAGGGATGTTCACCAAACTTAGACTACAGTTCAAAAATACAGCCTTTCACTCAATATATCCCTTAATAATATTTTAATGTATACATCTATTCAGAAGCATACCCATTTAGAGAGGCATTATGATAAGCAAATTTTACTCCCTGACTTTCTTCAAAATATTCATAAAATGAGAACAGCTGATAAGACTTGAGACTAAAGACAATGAACTACAGGGATAGGAAAAATAAACAACACAAAACCAAAAAAAGCTACAATTCAAGCATTCAGTGTGGCTGGATGTAGAAAGCCAGGCAGACCTCTTGAACGCAGGTCAATGTGTGTGGCTACAGCTCTCTGGGTAGCTGCTTTGTTTTCTTTAGGTTTCTCTACCTGTGAGATGGGGTCACAAAGGCTGGCCAGCAGCCAGTCCTGCCAGCTTCCTGTTTTTTTTTAAATAAAGTTTTATTGGAAGAAAGCGTGCTCATTGCCTTCTGCTACCACAGAAACTGTATGGCCTATGGAACCTGAAATGTGGCCTCTCCCTCTTTAGAAAAAGTTTGCCAATCCCTGGTCTGTGGAGCTGCTGTACAGACTGAAAATGATGTGACACAGTCCTTGGTACATGACAATCGCTGTCATTACATCATTATTCAAGTAGGCAAAAGGTTAAGGTCACGCAAACTAGAAAGAAAATGTTTCAATTGCCGAACGCTGCAGATCAATGAATCCTTAACCATTTTTGAAGAAGCTCTTGCTCTTAGACTTCTGCTCAGGAAATGGCAAAGAATCTCAGCCTGAACTCCACTGTATGGAAAAATGACTCAGGATTAATGTAGATTAGAAGGACACCAAGCTACCATTTCTCACCCATCAGGCTGGCAAAAAACCTCGAGTGTGAAAGCACGTTCTGTTGGTGAGGCTCTGGGGAAATCATTGTGAAAACTGCTGCCAAAATTTTAGGGAAACTTGGCAATGTTCATCAAAATTCCACAAAAATTTACTCTTTGATTGTACTCAGGAATCTATCCCTAGAATACCTGGCAAAAATACAGGCATGCACAGGTTGTTCATTACAAGAGCCAAAGGCTGGAAAATGCCTAAATGTCCCCCCTCAGGACTGATGGCGGATGCCAGGTTCAGAATCCTGGATGGGCTTGGTAACTCCCGCTGTGCTAGAAGGACAGAAATGAGAAAAGACCAGGCGGCCATCGACAAAGGACAAGAAGTCACCATGAAGCTGTCCCCAATGGCCAAAGAGGAGCGATTTGAGTTTATGTGAATCAGAGGGTAGACTGACAAGGTAAACAAAGCCACAAACAGACACTCCAGACAAGACAGCAGTGCTGCAAGACAGAGGAGCTGGTTTCCTCAGAAGCTAGTAACAGGAAGAGAAACCCAACGAAGGTGGGAAAGCCTCGGGGGACACAGTCTCAATACAGAGGTGGAGATGTGGCAACAGAACAGAATCGGTGGTGACAGTGGTAACTGGTCACACAGTGGTGATCATTTCACGACATATAAAAATATCAAATCAATATGTTATACAGCTAAAACTAATGTAATATTGTATGTTAATTATAACTCAGTAAAAAGTTTTTTTAATTTTTAAAGCTGAAAAAAAATTTAATAGTAAGTGTGGGCTTTAGGAGGATGCTGATTCAACCAGTGTCTGTAAGACAACACTTTTGAGATGATCAGGAAGTGTATGCACTGATTGGTATTAGATGGTGCTAAGAACTGGCTGGTACTTGTATTCAGTACCAGTGTGGCATCATGATTCTGCAAGAGAACATCCAGTTTTTCACAGACATACATTGACTTAGGTAGGGGTGATGACACAGTATCTGAGGTTCTCTTTACAATATTTCAGTCCCATCCAACCCTAAAAATGGACAAAGCAAGTATAGCAATGTCTTCCTGAAGCCAGGAGACAAATAATTGATGTTCAATTTGCTATCCTCTCTCCTTTGACAAGACTTTGGGTCTTGAAAGACTTCTGTAAGTTTACAATAAACCTTGGTTTAGGGATAGAGTGAACAAACAAGCGGGCTTCCCTGGTGGCCCAGCGGTACCCGCCTGCCATTGCAAGAGACGTGGGTTCGATCCCTGGGTCAGGAAGATCCCTGGAGAAGGGAATGGCTACCCACTCCAACATTCTTTCCTGGGAAATCCCGTGGACAGAAGGGTCTGGCAGGCTACGGTCCATGGGATCACAAAGAGTCGGACACGACTTAGAGACTAAAACAACAACAGCTTCTTTGGTTATCTTTGACATTTGTCGATACACAAAAGAAGAATCAAGAGAACAGTGCTTTGGGGAAGGTCTCACACACACAAAGCTGCATGTGATTTTCAGCCTGAAAGCTGGTCCACCAGATCTTCCCGCCCCAAACCAACATCATCCAATAACCTCAAGGGCCAAGCATGAGAACTCACTGAGAGATCGACAGTGACGGTGCTGATGGCATGGACGAGCACGCAGAGAAATAAACAGACTTGTGAGTCGATTACAAATGGTACCATCACAGTCAGCCTGGTGATGAAATATCTGTTCTTCCTCACTACTGGAGAAATAATGCATTTTAAAGTATTTTATTACTCTTTTCATATGCTCTAAGCACTCCATCAGCTTGATTGATACACATAAAGATACATTTTGAAAAATGAGTAATACTCTCCTGTTAAATGTAATGAAATCATAGCACATTGTAAGCTGTACTCTCCAAAATTCAACTCTTAACTTCATGTGGTGTTTGGAAAGCTAGAGGGCCATTGACATTCCAATCACTGGACATCATGGATTTACCTCCTCAAGGCACAGGATTTACATTTATTTTTTAAGCTAAACATTTTAGTAAGAAGCCTTTTGAATGCAAAAATGCTATTATGCTGTAAAGAATTAGTCAAAATCTACCTTTAGAGTAAAAAAAATTTAATTACTTTTCTGTCTCAATAGCTGTTCCAATGCTGCAAGTTCACTGTGAGATGTTAAATTGTCCATATGGTGTCATTAGGGCTATACTGACCCTACCTGCACATTTTCTGATGTTATCATGAGCCAGTTTTTTTTTCTTTTCAGGACATGCTGGTGCAGAAATATTTTTAGCTAAGAGTGACATGATCTCAGCCTTTCACTTGGAGCAGGTAAGATCAGATAATTTTAATAATCAGGAAGATATCAATATAAATATAAATTTCTCTGTACTAAACCTATAGAACTGAATATAACATATGACATCAGGAAGCAATAAGAGAGTCAACTCTCTTTCCTGCAATGCCCTAATTCTACAACTTATCTTTCACACTGTTTCACAGTAGAAGAAGCATTTTCACATAAATTACCCCATTTAATCATCAATTTCAATCTGTGTGCAAGCAAGGATGGTATAAATCAAAGGTTTACTTTACAAGGAAACCGAGGCTCAAAAATGACGACTTACTCAAGGGCGCGGTCACTGAAGTAGTGGTGGTGAGACCACCAATGGATAATCAGTGAACTGCTGGAATAAAACGGGTCATGAGTAACCGAGCCCAGCTCACCTTTCGAAGCCGATCTGTCGGAAAGTCTTCTCCCAGGTTGAGCCTGCAATGGGGAGGAAGGGACATAATCAATGCACATCGAAGACTCAGTTCTGCCCAGATTTACACAGCCTGATAGAGATTTGCTTGTACTCATACATGTAAGTGGGGTGACTGTCTTCCCTCTCAGAGACCAGTCTGGGTGAGCACCCCCTGCCATGGACAACACCCACCCCTTCCACTGCTGACATGGCTGCCCATTATTCAACCTCTCCAAGTCTACATGTGTCTTGAGCAGAAAAATGAGTAATACTCTCTTGTTAAAAATAATGAAATAGTAGCACATTATAAGCTGTACTTTCCAAAATTCAACTTTTAACTTCATGTGGCATTTGGAAAGCTGGAGGACGCTCTGATGTTCCAATTCACTGGACATCATGACTTTACCTCCTCAACATTGAAGGACAGGATTTATGTTTATTTTTAAAGCTAAACATTTTAATCAGAAGTCTCCTGAATGCAAAAGTGCTGTTTCCAATGACATGATCTGAAGGGTATCCAAGTCCCCAAAAGAAAAGGTTGGTATAAACATGATTTTCTGTTATTTTTCCATGTTTTTCCTTACACTATATGCGTGACTATTTTCTGAGTACTTTATATAAGGAAAAATGCTCATTTTAATCAAAGACCATGTTAATAAGAAGTCTGCATTTATAAGAGTTCAGGGTTCTGCTAAAGAAAATCAACCCTGAATATTCTTTGGAAGGACTAATGCTGAAGCTCCAATACTTTGGCCACCTGATGCAAGGAGCCAACTCACTGGAAAAGATCCTGATGCTGGGAAAGATTAAGGGCAGGAGAAGAAGGGGACGACAGAGGATGAGATGGTTGGATGGCATCACTGACTCAACAGACATGAGTTGAGCAAACTCTGGGAGGTGGTGAAGGACAGGGAAGCCTGGTGTGCTGCAATCCATGGGGTCACAAAGAATCAGATACAAAGGAGCAGCTGAAGAACAACAAGGGTTCTGCTCAGCCACACTTTCACATCTTCCCAATGCATTGTCAGGGGTAACAATAACTTGACTTCAGTAACTGTTCCAGTTATCACCTCTGCTCACCCCCCAGACCTAAATCCATGAGCTGTGTCATGTACTAGTTGCTTTAATAATCACAGAAGATAATCACTACCTTTCCATACAATTTGGTCCTGCAAATAGGAAGTGGTATGTTCAGCACTGGGTCTCCAGAGACAGCTAAGAAGTTACGCTGCTTCTTTTCCTCAAGTCAAAATAAATAAGGAGGGCATCTAGGTTTCCTTCTAGAGAACTCTGCCCCCAGCACTGTATTCTCAGGTGGCCACTCAGTGCCTCCCGGGCATTAGACAGGATGGTTTCCAAGCTAGTCTAAGCGGGCATGAATGTGGGGTCTCACTAAGGGACCTGAGTTCATACTGCTTCGTTATGATGGAGCATTTTCAATAACTGCTATAAATGCTGCAAGGCTCAATTTGGTATCTGAACTGTACACACCTGCATCCACACACAATTTAAAGCAGATTCAGATTTATCTCCTCAGATGAAGTTACTCTTGCCCAATTCAATTCCAACAGGCTTTGCTGAGTAGGAGGAAAGCCATGGAATTTTCGTTAAGCAGTCCAGGAATT
The DNA here is from genome assembly GCF_910594005.1 of Cervus elaphus. Lineage (NCBI taxonomy): Eukaryota > Metazoa > Chordata > Mammalia > Artiodactyla > Cervidae > Cervus > Cervus elaphus. Next base: position 45,296,045 of record NC_057841.1, read on the forward strand.
TCTCATGGCCCCTGGCCTGGGGGAGTGGGCCCCATAAGAATGTCATGTGTCCTGTGAGTCACATGCTAGACAGTGGAGATTCCCCAGCTCAGGAATTCTTGGACAACGGTTATCCTGCCCTTGAGATGCTAGCCATTAAGATGCTGGTCAAAAATTATAACCTGAATCAGAAACCATGCTGAATTCCAGGGCAGCTGGCAACAGCCTGGCCGAGACTCAGGTGGGAGAGATGAAGAACCTTGTACCGAGTGAGAAGCAGACAGTCTGCGCTGGATCCAGTGGAGAGGGTCTCGGTGGGAGCTGGGGTGGGGAGGCATTGCAATGCTATTCTCCTTGACTTCCCTTGCTTTCATTGAGAAACAAGCCACCTTTTAAATTTTTCCACATTTCCATTTTCTCCCCCTAGATATTCTCAGTGCATTCCTATATTGATTTTTTAAAAATAAACTCAATTTATTATCAAAGTAAAATAAAAATAAGTGACTTTGCTCTATTGTACTATCAGGCTTTTAAAACATGGAAATTTAAGTAAGAAATCAGTTTCATATTTCTGAGAAAAATAAACTTATTCAAAAAGGGTAGCATAAGGTAAAAGTTTCGGGGGCAAGACTTCTAGTGCTCCTTAAAATAAACATTAACCCACTCAACCAAGCACAGTGGAGATGGGGGAACACACTTTTCTTCATCACTAGAAGTCAACTTAATTAGTAATTTAAGCATCCTACATACCATAGATGCTCATCACTGTCTGCTGGTGATCCCCTACTAAGCACCTTAATATGTTAGGTATGGGACTGAATATATGAAAATATGGTTTCTTCCCTCAAATACCACATACTCCAGAGGTTTGGGCTTTTGTGTCTTTTGTGAGCACTTAGTCACGAGGGAACGAGAAACACACAATAAATGGAACAGACGTGTCCAGATCCTTTGGCACCAAGCATATTTTTGACAGCCCATTATTCAGTTGCTGGGGAATTCTTTTAAAGCCATTCCCCATGTTTTACATGGTAAAGTAATATTATTCTCCTATGCCAGAAAAGTCCAACACGGAGAGAAAAGTAGGGAAAACAAAGTCGCTGGCAGACTGCCTTGATTCAACACTTTTAAAAATGAGATTTATAATATGGAGCAGTCTAGAACACGTTACCATCTTCAGGTGAAAGCAAAGGACAGCAAAAACAACAGGAAAGGAAAATACAGCAGAGATATGGATACAGTTCACAAGAGGGGTGTTCTGATCCAATTTTAGATGAAGTAGTTAGAAATAATGCATTGTAGTTCTTCACTTGTAAAAACTGGTTACCAAAGGGGAAAGGTGAGGGGGGAGGGATAAATTAGCAGTTTGGGATGAACATATACACACTACTGTATATAGAATAGATAACCAACAAGGACCTGTTATATAGCACAGGGAACTCTGCTCAATATTCTGTAATAACCTGTAAGAGAAAAGAATCTGAAAGAGCATCTGTATGTATACCTATAACTGAATCACTTTCCTGTGTACTTGACACTAACACAACATTGTAAATCAACTCTAACTCAATTTTTAAAAACCCAACAGGTTACACTCACACCCCATTAGGTGCCGACTTCATACATATTAGTTCATTTAATCCATGAGGTCAGTACTACTATTAATTCCCTGCTTTCAGGTGATAAGCTGAGGGGGGCAGACCCCAGATCCAGCACTGTATTTAACTTCCTCCCTCACTGCTCTATCCTGCATGGGGTCCTGTCCTCGTCTCTCCGTCCTTCTTCCTTTTCCTCTTCTTTTTGTCCTTCCTATCATTTGTCTCTTGCCACAATCTGGCTATACTATGAGATTCCAAATGTTTTATTTTTAGCTCCATAAAGTTTTGTGTGTCTGGTTATTAACTTGAGAAGCATGAAGTGTCTACAGCAGGGGTTCTGCAGCATCCAGCCCTCCTCCATCAGCGGGACTAGTGAGCTACTCCTGCGGGGATTTTGTTAGACACGCAGCACGTCCCGCAGGAGCTCAGTCCACACAAAAACATTGAGACTCGTACCCCAGACACGTGAAGTAGAGCTGCTTGTTCTTTATTTTGTCTGATTTTTCTGCAGCAGTGGTTTAAAACCGAAGGACTTTGCCTGCTACTTGAAACCAGACAGCTGAGTTCTCCCAGCCATGCCTCTGGTTTGTATTTTTTTTTTAAACAAATTACCCTGGGGTCTTTACAACACTAGAGGGTTTTCCGCATGTCCCATCCAGTTTGTCATTGCATTTTTTCATAAACGTTATTCAAAACTGTAAAAATTTCTAGCTTTATGTTGTAGGTTAGTTACTCACTTTGTTTCCTCACTGATTACTTTTATCAATCATTTAAAATCAACTTCTCGCTCAACTTCTAATACAAAAAATGTAACGTGGTTTTTCCTATAAGTTTCAAAATGCAATTAGAAAACTGGTGGTCAAACAAGGCACAGATTTTCTCCTAATTGAATAGTCCTACACCAAGTATGTCCCAGACGTTAACAGCCGCTTGAACTTGGACCTGCAACTCTGCTTTTTTCAAAATAATTAGCAGAAAAGGACTAATAATTCATGGAAGTGGTAGATTTTTTGCCAGCATATTCCTATAAAAATGGAAGCATTTTCATATATCATAAGAACTGCCAGACAGCTGAACATGGGACCTGGCACAGAAATTGGTGACAAAACACTCAAATACCAGGAAATTATATCACTTGTGAGTTTTCTTCATTGACATTATTTTTAACTCTTTAAAGGAAAAGTTTTTCCTATCCAATCAAAGAGTCAAGATTCTACTACACATTGAACGCTGGACAGGATGTGAAATTCTAAGAGGAAAATAGAATCTTCTCAGTTGCTTAGGAATGACATTTTACTCTGCAAGTGTGAAGAGGTTCTTGTGTTGAATTGTGCCTGAGCTCCATCAAACCACGGAAATGGATGCTCTGATAGGTGGTGTATACACACGCAACTCACTTTTCCCAGACAAGGAGCAACTTCAGCTTTTTGGGTGAAATGAAGAGGTCTGCAAAATTTTCTGAGTCCTAATTCCAGAAGATATTTATCATTAGGGGATTAAAAGTAACTGTAAAAGATAAGGATAAGGAAAAATTTCTTTACCACTCCTTAATTAACACTTTTTTAAAAATATTAAATGACCTATACAGGTATAGTTTTTAAAGCATCATTTTTTCCTCTACCTAATACTCTTGTTTTTTAATGTACATTACCTCCTGCTCTGACCTTTAGTATCTATATGACACTGCTTTAGTCACATAATAATAATGTAACTCTTTCCATGTCAATAAATATGGGCCCATGATCAATTTAAAGTACATAGTGTTACATAATTTAATAAACTGTAAATTCCTTATCAATTTCTGGTGCTGTATGAATTATACCTACATTTTTGCTATTACATATAACAATGTTTTAAACACCTCTTACATATATCTTTGAACATTTATTCAGTTATTTAAGATAAATTTCTCAAAGTAGACCTATTGCACTGTGATGTGTCATATGTAAAGTTTTGGTTAATGCTATAAAAATTTTTACCCTCAAATTTTATTCAAATATATATACTTGACTGAATTGTTTTATGGATCTTTTTATCTCTTATAAGACATTTGCTTTGAATTTATATTTTCAGAAATAAGAATGAATTAAACAAACATTCTTAGGTTTGTACACAATGTTAGTATTTTCTTTTGTGAACTTTCTTTTGCTGAATTCACTGTGCAGCCTCAGGGATGGGGTCTCAGGCCTGCACAGTCCAGGGTCACACGCAGGGGAGGTTGCATGCTTCCAGGTGTCTCATCTGGGCAACCCCATCCAGCCTCACTTCCGCTTCCCAGTATTGTTATCTGATCCACCCTTTAACACTCTCAGAAGTCAGCATCTTCTTTTCTTTTCTGCTTTTGGGCTTCCCAGATGGCGCTAGTGGTCAAGAACTCACCTGCCAATGCAGTAGACAGAGACGCAAGATAGATCCCTGGGTGGGGAAGATACCCTGGAGAAGGAAATGGTAACCCATTCCAGTATTCTTGCCTGGAGAATCCCACAGACAGAGGAGCCTGGCGAGCTACGGTCCATAGGGTTGCACAGAGTTGGACACGACTGAAACCATTTAGCCATGCATGTACTTCTTTAGACAGACTCTTTTGAAGTGCAAGCTCCTGGCTCCCAGAGACATCCATGGAGAGCCCTGTTCTCCACCCAGAACCCTAAGTTTGTTCAGATGAGGAGACTCATGCGGAGTTTCCAGGCCTCAGATGGGTTGAGGGTATGGGGGGTGGGGGAGTCCTCTCTCTCCCCGCAGGCTCACAGAGAGGCTGATGTAACAGTCCTGGGATAGCCAAGCATCTTCTCCAGAATCATGCTTCTTACTGATAAATATTGCTGACATTACAGGCACATATAAGAATGTCTGACTAATCTCCTGGCACAGAGCACAATCCCTGAGCTTGAAATGTGAAGCAGCTGAAAAGCCATCAGTCAGCTTTTAAAGATGCAGCAAGTACCCGCCTTTTAAAAAGTTTCTCCATACTGTACTTTCAAACACGCAGTGTCTGGTGGCACCTGATGCGAAGGCTGAAGCATTCTTGGACTCACAACAGAAGCCCCCTCTCTGTGCTCTTCCAGGAATCCAGATGCACACTGTTCATGGCAGACAGAAACTTGTCTGGGCGCTGATAACTCTAGCAGGCGGGCTCCTTCACTTTATTGTGTCCTCTCTGCTTTTGGTCAAAGTGAGACATAAAAACTGCATTTCTAGGGGGGTAAAACATTTATGATGAGGGCGGGCAACCCAAAGAACTCAAGACATGGGTAACGTATATAGTCTGGGGGATTCAGACCTTCAGGAGCCCCTCCTTGATTACCATGCCCTCTCCTCCTGCAGAGGGAGGGTCCTTGGAAGTGACTTCCCAGGGGAGGAGGTGGGGCCCCAGGCAGATGGCTAGGAAAGGAGACAGGATACCCCCCGCCACCCGCCCAGGCCTTGGGCTTTGAAACAAACACCAGTGTTTCCTTCGACAGACAGGCAGAGGAGGGTTTGGACGGGAAATGGAAAGTCTACGAAGCAGAGGAGGGTGATGAGCTCTGCTTGGGGGTGCAGGCTGACAAAGAGAAGTCCTGAGCGTGGCCACAGACTGCTCGAGAGGGGAAGGGAAGCAGGCGATGGGCTGCTGGCAGGGCACGTGCACTGTGCCTGTCTTGAGGTCTCAGGGATGAGGTACACGCACCCACCGGGTCCCTGAGTCCCCAGTCCTCTGCCTCACATGTGATCCTCACTCCCCTTCACAGGAGGAGCCAGAGTTTTAGATTTTCAATCCCGTCTCCTTACAACACTATAAATAAACAATGAAAGAGCTTCCCTGGTGGCTCAGACAGTAAAGAATCTGCCTGAAATGCAGGAGACCCGGGTTTGATCCCTGGGTCAGGAAGCTTCCCCTGGAGAAGGAAATGGCAACCCACTCCAATATTCTTGCCTGGAGAATCCCATGGACAGAGGAGCCTAGCGGCTACAGTCCATGGGGTCATAAAGAGTCAGACACGACTGAGCAACTAACACTTCCACTTCACTTTCAAACAATGAAAAGGAGGTGTTGTGAATGAAAAAAATGTGATGAACACGGAGCAGGTGGTTCAGCCAGCACAACCCCCGATCTGAACTCGGTTACATCCTGGTCCACGGAGCTGGCTTGACAAGAGCCGAGAGATCCTGGTGATTCTTAGCAACCTGAAGAGATCTGGGGCCACAGTCCTAGGAGCTATCTCACTTCACAGGCCAGAACATCGCTTCCCGGTTGTGGCTCAAAGTGCAGAAAGATTTGGAAAGAGCTGTGAAACCTTTGAGGGCTTCCCAGGTGGTGCTAGCTGTAAAGAATCAATGCAGGAGACGTAAGAGACATGGGTTCGATCCCTGGGTTGGGAAGATCCCCTGGAGAAGGGCATGGCAACCTACAGTATTCTTGCCTGGAGAATCCCACGGACAGAGAAGCCTGGTGGGCTACAGTCCATGGGGTCGCAAAGAGTCGGACATGACTGAGCAACTTAGGAAGCACATGAAACATTTGGGCATGTCTGGCCCCTTCCTATTGGTGAGAAACTTACAGCACTTCACCTTCATCCCTGCTTAATGATTTAATTCGGATGCATTAACAGAGAGAGGGGAAAAAAAGAATCCTGGATTGTCTTTGTGCTGGCTCAAGATTTATAGAACTTTGCGGAGGCTTTGGCTGACTGCAGCCTCCCAGCTGCTGCTGAAAAGGTCTTTGTGTAAACACCCTCGGCAGTAACCACAGCTGCAGCGTGCGCAGAGCCGCAGAAAAAGTCCCTGTTTATGTGACGAGCTGGAGCGTCTTGCCTGAGCGCCCTGCTGAGATGCAGGCTCCATAGAAGAAACCAGGGCACGGAGATGCTCCTAAGTGATGCTGATGCCCTGGTCTGTGTGATGGGGGCCTGTCATTATCCTGTGTTTACTGAAGTGAGTCCAGAGTGGTGCAGAATCACCCCAGGGGCAAAGGCATCCTGGATGGTCTTGACAGGATTCCTACACCTTTTCCTGGACCTTCAAGGAAGGCTAGAGAGTCTGAACAAAAGAGAAACAGCTCTTCCTGACTGCTCGCTGTGAACCATAATTTTGCATTTCCAAAGTTTCACATTTGGGAGCCATTTCACATGAGGCACAAACAGGAAACCGGGCTCACACACTCGCATCTCACCTTTGAGGGTGTGGGAAGAAGAGGGTCCAAGGTGGGTTGGGAGAGCGAAGGGCTCTCACCCCGCTCTTGGCGCCATTTGCAACCAGCCCTCAGAGGAGAGGCTGCTGTTCCCGCCCACAGATTATTTTATTTTATTGAAGTATATTTGATTTACAATATCGTGTTAGCTTCAGGTGTAGAGCAGAGTGACTCAGTAATACATATATACATATTCTTTTTCAGATTCTTTTCCCCCATGTTGTTGCTGTTATTCAGTCGCTAAGTTGTGTCCATGTCCGACTCTTTGCAAACCCGTGGACTGCAGCACACCAGGCTTCTCTGTCCTCCACTGTCTCTGGAAGTCTGCTCAAATTCATGTCCATCGAGTCAGTGATGCTATCTAAACATCTCATCCTCTGTTGCCCCCTTCTCCTTTTGCCTTCAATCTTTCCCAGCATCAGGGTCTTTTCCAGTGAGTCGGCTCTTCACGTCAGGTGGCCAAAGTTGCTTCAGCTTCAGCAACAGTCCTTCCAATGCATATTCAGAGTTGATTTCCTTTAGGATTGACTGCTTTGATCTCCTTGCAGTCCATGTGGCTACCCCTTTGCAAACCCTACGAGATCTCCTTAAACAAAGAACTAGCAAGATGACGGACATGTTTATACCTTTTAATATTTACAACTAAAAATGTCTTCCAAAATCCCATTAATTTACAACTTGAAACTTATGAAACTGATATAGTTGACTGCTTTTGCTTATAAAAGCCATTTCATAGGATGCTTCCCTAGTGACTCAGATGGTGAAGAATCTGCCGGCAATGCAGGAGACCCGAGTTTGATCCATGGGTCAGGAAGATCCCCTGGAGAAAGGCATGGCTACTCATTCCACTATTTTTGCCCAGAGAATCCCTTGGACAGAAGAGCCTGGTGGGCTACAGTCCATGGGGTCGCAAAGAGTCAGACAGGACTGAGGACTAAGCACATAGGACTCAACATACCTGAAGCACATTTTTTAAAGAATCTTAATAACTCACTTCATTACTTTACTGAGCATGTGGAAAGTGTGGACGGAGCAGCTACTGCAGCTGAGTACATTTCAGGCCCTGAGTAAAAACCTGGGAGAAAAGCGTCCATGGTCTGTACCTGCCTGCAGTGCATAGTCTAGGGCCGAAGAGAAGCAACAAGAACAGCAATGTGATTAAAAATTACGGCAAAGTTTTAAGAAGTAAAAGAAAGGAGAAGAATGCTTCCAACTAAGAAGTGGGGGGTGGGGGTGGTCACCTGGAGTCACAGTCGACTGTCCACGCAAAGCTCTCAGCCCACGTTAACCTGGGAGCAGATGCCATGTCCCAGGACTCACAACTTTCCTAACACTTTGGAGGACAGAGTTGGTAGTATGTCCTAATGGGAAGTGATTCACTTAACACAGCATCTTAGAAACCCCCTCTTCCTCACATTAGCCCAGGCTCAGGTCCTTGGAGAGGCCCCAGTCACTCGCCGAGCAGGAGAAGCAGGGTTCTGTGCTGTGACTCAGTGCTGGGGGCTGGCGCTGGCCCTTCAGCAGCTTCCGGGAGGAGGGAAAAATGATGCTCGCTCTCCTGCAGAGGAAGGCCTCACCTCACTTTCTGTTCGAGCAGTTTTAGGATCAGGCTTCCGCAATTGCAATGTCTCGATTCTTTTTTTTTGTTTTTTTAAGAAAGTCATGCAAACTTTACAGCTCATAAACCTTCATTGGATTTATAAAGGTGGAGCTGGCTTTGGAATGTCTCCTGGAGCTTGTTCTCATGAAACTGCTTTTTAACACACTCTTCAAAAACAAAAGAAAAGATCCTAGAAGAGAGGTTCAGAAGCGTCCAGACTGAAACGTGCCCTCAGTGCAGTGCGGCTGTTGTCAGAATCCTGGCCTTCCTTGTCTCCTCCTTTCTGCTGATGTGAGGGTTGGCTAACTTTCCTGGCCAGGGGGACGTTCAAGGTCTGGCATCAAAACTGTAACAGTTTTGCCAAGACTAAAATACCTGGGGCTAGAACTTCAGCCCCTGAATGTAGGAAGGAAGCTGTCCGATGTCATCACTTCAGGCCAGCGGTCAGCAACTTGACCCACAGAACATACCTGTGCTGGAGATAAGAGAAGCCACACACTACAGCCGGATTCCACCAGGCTCTGCTCGAAGGGTTGTGTACACACAAGTCAACAGAGTTCCCGTCCATGGGGAATCTGCCCCAGCAGCCCGCTGCCCAGCAAGGCCTCCTCTCGAGCGTTGCACCCTACCCCAGCCCTGCCTCGTAAACCTCCCCCTCCCCGACCCCGAGGCTGCCTTCTCCTCCACATCCTGGAGACCTGGACTGCTTTTAAGCTTGTTTAAAGATCCATTTTAGCCTACTCAGCTTTCTTTACAATGAGAACTCCTAAAGCAGACTATCCAGCTTACTGTCAGCAAGAGAAGTGGATGTTTAGTTTATGAAAAGCAAACTAGTTGCTAGAAAATGACACATAACAACCAGGAGATGGCATGGAATTAAACACATCTCCTCGAAGTAGCTGAGTGGAGCCACCTATGCCAGGGTCTCCCAGGTGGGTAAACAGAGGGACGCCCCAACGTGTGGAGTACCTGAGGGGTCTCGGGGTTCTTCGCTAACACACACAAGAAGGCATAATGGACTCTTCTTTGGTTTTGAGTTTGGCTTCTGGACGGAGGCATTCTGGCCTTTCAGAAGTGCGCTCCCCCACCAGCTGTGCAATGACAGCACCTTCCTGTTCTGAGCCTGTGAGCTTTCTGTCAGGAGAAAGGGGCCAGAGCCACCCCACGACCAGGCTGGGAGGGGACAGGTGACCGGGAATTCTGGCAGATTTTGGCTAAAGTGTTTAGTTGCTCAGTCATGTCTGACTCTTTGCAACCTCACGGACTATAGCCCGCCAGGCTCCTCTGCCCATGGGATTCTCCAGGCAAGAATACTGGAGTGGGTTGTCATTTCCTTCTCCAGGGGCTCTTCCCAATCCAGGAATCAAACCCGCACCTCCTGCATTGCAGGCAGATTCTTTACCATCTGAGCCACCAACTTAGCCATCTGAAAAATAGCACTTAAAGACCTCATTTTATATTTTTATATTCATTTCATATTCAATTCCACTTTATAATTGACCAAGCAGTGAAGCAGCGCATCACCAGAGTGACAGAAAGAGCAAACCTGGGGTCGGAAGACTCATAAGACTATGAACTTGTGAACTTGACCCTTGGCCTCAGCTTTCTCATCTGTGAAATGGCTTTAATAATACCTGCCTCATGTGGTTCTTAGCATTAAATTGAAATAATACTGGGAAGCATGCTTTGCAAAGAGCCCAGTACTACAAAAAGCTAACATATTAGGCATCTAATAGATATTAATAGCAGTGAGGTCTGACCACAGGCAAACACCCATTTTAAGCTCTGACTTATGCCAAAAATCCATCGCCAGACGGAGGAAGGAAAGGCCCATAAATCAAACAGTCCCCTTAAGAAGCATCCCTAGGAAGTCAGCAAAGACTTGAACATTTTTAGCTTCCAGTTAAATGAGCACTGAACAACTCCAGGAAAGTGCTAGAAATCAATTATTTAGACTTCACATGTCATGAATAAAATACATTGTTCTAATAGACAATAATGAACTTATTGAAAGATTCCTCTTAACCAGAAAAGAGGATACTTAGTGCATTTTAAAAATGAATTAATAAGTGAATTCATTTTATACATTAAGGTGACTTTCTAGAAGGAAATTTCTATCAAAAGAGACAGCTAGGTAATGGTTATTCGCATTTCAAAAGTAGGTTTACATTATTTTAAAAAACTTTTTAAATTGAAGTATAGTTAACTTCCAATGTTGTGTAAGTTTCAAGTGTACACCAAAGTTACACACACATACGTGTATATTCTTTTTCAGATTCTTTTCCATCATATGTTATCACAAGATGTTGAGTAGAGTTCCCTGTGCTATACAGTAGGTCCTTGTTTAGCTATTTTATGTACAGTAGTCTCTATATGTTAATCCCAACCTTCTAATTTATCCCCCACCCCTCTTCCCCCTGGTAACCATAAATTTGTTATCTGTGTCTATGAGCCTATTTTTATTTCATAAATAAGTTCATTTTATCATTTTTTTTAGATTGCACATACAAGTGATATCATATATTTGTCTTTGTCAACGTAGTTTCAAGAGAAGACTCTGTAAAAAGTGAGAGATTTAGCAAATATTATAGGCTGCAGCAAAACTTTAATTCCCATGGATGCCTGTTCATTATGCCCTTAGAAGAGCTGAGACTGACACTGACAACCCAAGAAGAACATACATCACACACCACAAAAGCGACAGCTGTATAACAGGAAGGGTGACCTTTAGGCAGGACTGTTTCGGATGCTAAGGGTGCTTCTGCACAGGCCTGGGAGAGGTGTGCATGTCAGCTGACTCCCAGCTGGACCCCAGGCCACAGTTGTCCACTTCAGAGACACATCCTCCAGGGGTTGTTGGCCAGCTTCTGCAACAGGGAGCACCCCCGGAGGGGGCTACAGTGCAAACCTATTAACCACCATACTGAACATAGATGACCTCAAGATTGCGAGGGGTACACTTAACACCTTTGAGATGCAGGCAGTGTTTTAGCCGTACTGCTAATCTCTGCACTTTTGACATAATTCCAACATATAATAAAAATTAAAATATACATAGAAGTGTTTACAGAATCTCTACAGTATTAAGAATCACTGTAATAATGGTCATGCATACACAAATGAGCTACTCTGATATTCTGACTGATAACTCTTCATTTATCACAGAGATGAGTTACTATTAATTTTGTTAAATTATAACACAGAGAGATGCATTCTCAAGAAAACCTGTGATGCATGTTTTTTGATTAATGCAATCTTTGAATACCAGCAAATGTCAGATAATCCCAGTAAAAGCTGATCTGGTCCTCCAATTGTGGTATTGATGATGTTTTATATCTATTTTTTTATTTTAATTGTAAGCTAATTACTTTATAATATTGTGGTGGTTTTTGCCATACATTCACATGAATCAGCCACGGGTGTACATGTGTTCCCCATCCTGAACCCCTCTCTCATCTCCCTCCCCATCCCATCCCTCAGGGTCATCCCAGTGCACCAGCCCTGAGCACCCTGTCTAATGCATGGTATTGATGATGCTTTAAGATTGAAACATTTTTTTGTCTTCTTGATTGGAATGGGTTCCGAGAGTGTGTTCATTGGAGAGGGTGAGAAATGGTAAGAGTTAGTGTGGTACAGACCAGAAATACTCCAGGTGGAGTGCAGACTGTGTCTCTCCCAAAGAGGGAAATAACCCGAATCAGCTATAAGAGACGGGTCAATTCTTTATCCAAACTCTCACGTCATTTCCCAGTAATAATTCACAAGATGTGATCCTCTCTGACAACTTTCACTTATGGAGAATCTGACTCTATATCTTCTTTTATAACGTGTATGTGTGTGTACAAGCATGTGTTCACATGTGTGTTACAGAACTACAAAGCATGCAAATACACAAAGTGGTGTGACTTGTGTAGATACATGCAGATGTTTAGCTCCCTCGGTGATGGGACCTGAGGGTGTTACAGCCTGTTTGTAAAAACCAGCTTCTTAGAATCATATTGATTATATTCCAGCACCTATACCTGCTCCAGAAAATAGACTATCTCCATCTCAACACAAGGCCAAGCATCCTTTAAGGAAGCTTGAAGGCTGAGTAACGGAACTCTGAGTGTTAACCCAGAGATCATCATTTATTGGTTGACAGAAATGGTAGTTAGATCTATTTTGAGATAAAATTTCCCAGGAAGCAGCAAGCTAAGTTTTAATTCCCACCCCACCCCACACTGGCTAATGACTGAGAAATAAGAAACTTTTTTTCTCATTTCCTCCCACTCTGTAGCCGCCTGAATCAATACTAATGCAGGATATAGGTGAGAGTCCATGTAGCTTTGCCCTTCACATCAGCAAACCTCCAGGAACAAGAAAAACCAAGAAAATGCCATCAATACCAACATGAATATGCTGGAAATCATGTTTAAAAAGAGAGGCTGGACAAGAACTTTCTGGAGCTAGAGGTGTCCATCCTCTAGCACTCTCCCGAGAGGTCAGCCGAGAATTCTCCAGAACCTCATTCCCACCCCTCTGTCCACTATTGCAGGGCAGGACGGCTCCAGGAGGACAGGGAGCCATCCAGCCGGGGGCCCAGCAGGGACCTGCCCTCCGCCTTCCTGCTCCACCCAAAGAGGAGGTCTCAGAACAGGGCTGAGCGTGCTCGCGACATCAGCCAGAGCGGCAGAAAAACTGCCAACTCCGAACCACTAACAGGGCCAACTTGTGCAACACAGCAGGCGAGAAGGTGTTTTTCTTCCCAGGACTCAAACAGAACATCATCACAGACCTCAGAACAGGGTGGAAACCACACAGGTGGGAAAACCACTTGCCAACCCAACACTGTTATGTCTTCCAACTATTTTTTTCAACTAAGGAGCAGGTCATGTGAGTTACTGGAAATGCGTCTTTACCTATGACCGGTACCCTGATAACACCCTCATCTGTGTTGCCAAGAGAATGTCCTTCCTGAATTATAGATCCATTTACACAATAACCTACCCGACATTTCCCCTTACAGCTACACAGATGCATGGATCTGGATTTCAAACACCAAACTGACACCCACCCTCCCTCCCTCCCCAAGTCAAATCTGACCTTCCTCATGTGGTCCTTATACTGGCGAAATAGTACCTCTACCCACCCAGTCAGTCTCTTTCTCCTTCCACCACACTGAAGTAGACAGCATTGTCTTTCTCGAAGCATCTCTTCTAAAATTCCTCAGCAGACTCCTTAGTTCTTAGTCTCCTTAGTTCTTGTCACTGGCCCTTCCTCTTCCATCGCCTCACCTGCCATCACTCACATACACACACCCACACAAAGGTGTGCACTGTGGCCAGGATGATCTTTCTAAAGCATCACTCAGGAACCTCCCTGGAGGTCCAGTGGTTAAGATGTCGCCTTCCAATGGAGGGGGTGTGAGTTCAATCCCTGGTTGAGGAGCTAAGATCCCACATGCCTGATGGCCAAAACACTAAACAATATTGCAAAAACAGAAACAATATTGCAACAAATTCAATAAAGACTTTAAAAATAGTCCACATCAAAAAAAGTCTTTAAAGCATCATTCATTCCTATTTCTGCCATTAAAAAAAAAAAAAAAACAACCCTCAGAGGCTCCTACTTCTGCTAAGTTCAGAACTCGTCTAAGTGATATCCAAGACCTAACAATGCCTGGGTCACTCTCCATGCCCGGCAGCTGTTGGGGTTCCTCAGGCCTTTGGGGGATGACTTTATTCATCAGACACATGTTACTGCAGGAATGTGTTTGTGTGCCTACCCCTCACCTTAGAGGAGGAGCTCCCCAGAGCAGGGTGTGCTACAGCAGTCTTATCTGTGGTTCCCTGGGGCTGACAAATGCCCAGAACACAGAAGCCCCGTATGATCAACCAAGACTTGTTGAATAAATTTCTGAAACATCAATAAGCTTGGAAGCGCTTTCGAAACCATCCTCTCTGATCTGGTCTTCACAACAGCAACTGAGATAAGAAATCACGACCTTTAGGATCTGCAGTGGGACCAGAGTTTACTACTCTGATGCCACCACTCTTCACAGAAACCCCGAAGCAAATAACAAGGGGAAACTCCGATTTGTTCCCATGATGGTCAGTGACTTTTAAAAAACATTCTTCGCTAGTGTTGTTCAGTCGCTAAGTCATGTCCGACTCTTTTGTGACCCCACAGGCTGTAGCCTGCCAGGCTCCTCTGTCTATGGGATTTCCCAGGCAAGAATACTGGAGTGAGTTGCCATTTCCTCCTCCAGAAAAAAAAAAAAAAATCTTATTAAGGTATAACTTAAAACTCATTCATTTTTTGTATAATTCTTCAAGTTCTGACAAATGCATTCAGTCCTGTAACTACCACATCTGTCAAGATACAGAGTAGCTCTGTCAGCCCCAAAGTCTCCCAGCCACTGGTGACTGCCAATCTATTTTCTTGGAGTTTGACCTTTTCTAGAACATCATTCATGTCACCATACAGGCTGGAGAATCTAAGACTGGCTTCTGTCACTCAGCTTCTTTCACTGGAGAATCAGTTGTGTGTGGGCCAGCATTGTGTACTTTTCACTGCTGATTAATACTCCATCCAGGATCTGCAGTTTGTTGATCCATTTATCAGCTGAAAGACATCTGGGTTTTTCCGAAACTTGGGGCAATTACAAAACAAGGTACTGAGAACATTTGCTTAGAGATTTTTGTGTGAATATACATTTTCATTCCACGTCAGTAAATTTCCAAAAGTAGGAGTTCTGGGTTGAACAAGTTGTATGTGGCTGACCATCAGATATACCAGCAACTGGTTTTCAAAGTGGCTGCATGACTCTGCATTCCTAGCAGCAATACGTTTGAATTCCAGGGGCTCTGCATCTTCACCAGAAGTTGGGGTCCTTCCTTCCTTCTGTTCTCCCATACTAACAGATATGGAGCAGTAACTTCATGTTTTCAATGTTCATTTTCCTAGTAACTAATGATGTTAAGTGATTTTCATGCATTTATTTGTCATCTGAGTATCTTCTTTGGTGCAGTGCCTGCTCAAAATTTCTGCCCATCTTTAAAGTTGAGATGTATGTTTTCTTGGTATTGAGTTTTGAGAGTTCTTCATATATTCTGGATGGAAGTCCTTTACCATATATGTGATTTGCAAATGTTTCAATTTGTGGCTTCACTTTTTAACATCTTATTGGATTTTGAGAAGTTCTTAATTTTGATATAAGTTCAGTTTATCCATTTTTTCCCCTTTTGAATCATTCTTTTGGTGTCATATTTAAGAAATCATTTCTTTTGTCCAACCCAAGGCCTCAAAGATCCTACTTTTTGAAAAGAGTTTTATGGTTTTACATTTTAACTTCAATGATCCACTTTGAGTTAATTTTTATATAGGGTACAAGGTAAAGATTAAAGCCCTTACTCTTCATATGAATTTTAAAGTGGAATGGATTTAAATATGGGTTTAAATATGGAACCCACATTTTTTCCAGTAACAATTGTGTTTTATCCACAAAACTGGTTTTGCATCTCTGCTGAAAATTGACCATGTATGTGCAGATCTATTTCTGTACCCTCTTGCTCTCTCACTAATGTGTACGTCTGTCTTCTCACCAGCAGCAAAGCGGCTTGATTACAGTGGTTTACAGTATTCTGAGCACCTCCTATTCATCTGTTGATGAGACCAGGATCCCTTGCCTCGAGAGAATGAGATGGTTGAATGCACAACACACAACACTAAGGAGATTGGACTGGCAAAGTTTCTCGGTCACAAACACTCCTGACCCTGGGAAGGAGGATGCTGCGTGCTCTGAGGGGCCACAGGGGTCGTGGAGTGAGCAGGGCTGTGGGACACATGCTCAGTAACATTAGGAAGGTAGGGCACCCCCTGCTTATCACAGGAAGATGTGATAGACTGGTTGGAGTAATTCTTCAGTCTACAATGTTTCAGCTCATGAACAACTATCCAGAGTGTGTGTGCAGGAAGCAAAGGACTCCTGAAGCAGAGGCGCTGAGCAGGGGGAGGCGGCGGCTGCGTTTCTCCACGTGTCCACTTTGCTTCTCCGTGGCCTCCCTGCCTGAAACATCACCCTGCTGACCTTGATATTCCATTTCTACTTTCCTGGGTTAATTTTCTTCAGAGCATTATTACAGCTGGAATATTATAAAGCTTACTTATTTTATACATCTCCCACATTACAGAATACGAGCTCTGTAAGGGTTACGATTTCAGTTGTTTTTTTTTTAAGCTGCTGCAGCCCCAGCAGCTGGAACAGTGCTTAGGACACACAGACAACTGATGACTGTTTGTTGGATGGATGGGTGGACTTGAGCTGTGCTTTTAAGACTCTTGACATCCTTGGAGGTGGGGAGGGGCTACTCCTCTCTCAGTTGATTGAAATAAAGTGTCCATAACGATTTCATGGAATTCATGTATGAGGTCTTGCGTGACTTGGTGCCTGCGCTAAGTTTTCAATGGAGAAGTCTTATCATGATCCAGTTCTATGATTCCAGACCAATCCCAACATCTTCACAATAGTAGTTTTACTCTACTAGAAACAAAAAGCCTACTTTTCCCAGAAGCACATTCAGGGACTTCAGGCAGCCTATAATTTAAACTAAGTTTTAAGCAACATTGTAAATCAACTATACTTCAATAAGAAAAAATTCTAACAAATGAATAAGCACTACAGCCATAAAAATGTAGACATATTCTAGGAAATAAATGTGGTCACTCTGACTTTAAAATATAAATAAAAATACCAACTCTATGAGGATTGTATATTATCAAGTATAAAGTTTACTGGTATAGTTACTAAAACATCATAAATTTTAAAATTACATCATTAAGGAGACTGTTTACTGCTTTGACTCAAAGCCAAGAATAAATAATATTTCCAAGAGTAAAATAAACGCCAGTTACTGTTGACAAGAATGTCTATCTATAATTGAAGCACAGAAGGAAAGCATTGAATATATTTTGTTGACCAAAAAAAGATACATTGATTATTCACCCTTAAAGGTGAAATGCCTGTTACTGCATTTCACTAGACTATTGATTCAAAATTTAAAGTATAAACTAGTGGCTTGGCTGTTTTAAATGCAACATGTGTTTTGGTTTGTTTTGCTTTCAAAGTCTTCATGGTGAGATGGCGTGCTCACCTGCATCCAAGTCGATGGAAAGGGTAAATGATCTTATAGAGATGTTGTCAGAGACTTCACAGCCTGTCTGGATTCTAAGCTTTCAATTATCTGAAGGCCAGCTCTTAAATAATAACTTACATTTTGGATGACTTAATTGTTTGGAAAGAGGGAAGTGTCATATGCCCAAGTTCATTACCAACATGTTGGAAGATCACATGGAGATAATCCAGGGAAGGTATGGCTAAGGTGCCATGTATGTGACACATCCACCCAGATCTAAAGAATGAAGTCTTCAAATTGATTCTGAAAACTCCCTCACTTTGTCAACTTCTCATTAACACCTGTGCTTAGCAATTCTCTCCCCCATTCCCCATGAGATGTCCAACCAGCTCATCTGGATGGACAAAAAAAAAAAAAACAGTCTAACTTTATGACTGATTTTGCTTAATTAGGTTTTTAGGGATCAAGAGTGTGTCTGTTTTTGTTTCTTTTCATCGTGAAAATTAAGGTGGTTTTTGGAGAAGACTCTAGAGTCTGAAAAACCAAAATACAAGTAGAAAATGTACGTTTTGGAGGACTTCAAAATGCAGATGCTAAACTGCCTGAACTGCCACATATTGACATGTTCAACCACCTTCATTTCAGAGTAAGACATAAACTAAGTGTATATCTCAATACCAAGCCACAAATTGATAAATAACTTCTGCTAAAGGAAGTTAAAATACCATACATTTTGGAAGCCAGATCACACTTAATTTATAGGTGTTTTTATCCATCCTTCTTCCACGAATTGTGACAATGTCAAGAAGGACTGCCATCTATTTTGAGGAAACTGAAGATAAATGCAGAAAAAACTTGAATGTCTTCCTTATTGTTCTCTAGTATAATCAGATAATGAGGAAAACCACCTTTAACATTTTCTGGATGTTATGCACCAAGGCAAGACCTTGCATTAAATTTGATATGTATTCGTTGAAATTCTTCAATAGATTCTCAGCAGAGACACAGAAATGTGTATTTTACTTCATAGAGTCAAAATTACTGTCTTAAGGGCTATTAGGAATCTCGTAGTAAACGGATTCTTTCCAGGGACTTGTTGTTGTTGTTGTTGAGTCACTAAATCGTGTCTGACTCTTTGTGACCCCATGGACTGCAGCACGCCAGGCTTCCCCATCCTTCACTATCTCCCAGGGCTTGCTCAAATTCCTGTGTGTTGAGTCAGGGATGCCATCCATCTATCTCATCCTCTGCCACTCCCTTCTCCTTTTTAAAACTTGATAGGAGGAATGTTCTTGAGTATGTGTGTATCCCCAGAGCCAATTCTAATCTTCAGAGTTCATGAGATGATAGAGGTGGATGCATTTCATGACAGAAGGGCACTTTCATGGTTGTCACGAGAAATAGCTACATCTTCGGGTATCTACTTCCACATCACTTCCTCCAGGAAGTCTCCCATCCCAGGCCAGACTAGGTACCTATTAAGTATATTTCCACTGATCTTTCTACATCCTCAATATCAGCGCTATATCCGACTCTGCTGGTGGTGGTCATTCATCTGTCGGCCCCCACCTCACACCAGTGGACTATAAGGTCTGTGAAGGCAGGACTGTGATGTCCATAGGCTACCATGAATGTACATAGTAGGCATTTAATAAAAACTTACCACATAAATTAATATATGACAAGACTGTGGGATTATAAATTACGTGAATTATTTAAGATTAATTTTCTTTGCAGTTGTTGTAGAGGCTACTTTATGGAGAAACATTTTCAAAGTTAACAATGCAAGATATCATTGTTACAATTTAAATATGACATTCATTTGGATTTCTCAATTAAGAAAATAAATACAGCTCGGACAGTAAAGAATCCACTTGCCAATGCAGGAGATGCAGGTTTGATCCCTGGGTTGGGAAGATAAACTGGAAAAGGAAATAGCAACCCACTTCATTATTCTTGCCTAGAAAATCCCATGGACAGAGGAGCCTGGAGGGCTACACAGTCCATGGGGTCAAAAAGAATCGGACATGACTTAGAAACTAAACAACAGCAATAATATTTTTTGAGGAGTAAATAAAAATAAACATGAGATTGCAATGAAAATATCCTCCAAATTCTGCAAAACTAAAAAGAAGGAAATATGTGCACTCACTTCTGATCATGGTGGTTTACATGTCATAATTCCTTTAATTTGATTATCACCCATTGGTGAGTGGGGAAGAGGAAGAAACTACCACATAAGAACCCTGGCAAACCAGCTGTCCACCCATCTTCCCCTGCACTGCTTCTTAAAATGTTTTTGGGGTCTTTGAGAATGATCACCCATTTAAAAATTAGAGATGATAAACTAAATAACAATGCAAGATAATGAAAGAAAAGCATTTGAAACCATAATTATCAACATGTAATATTTAAAACATCCATCTACAATAAAAGTAACATTTTATAGTAATATCAGCTCTAATACTGTGGCCACCTGATGTGACGAGCCAACTCATTGGAAAAGACCCTGATGCTGGGAAAGATTGAGGGCAGGAGGAGAAGGGGGCAACAGAGGATGAGGTGGCTGGAAGGCATCACTGACTCAATGGACATGAGTTTGAGCAAACTCTGGGAGATAGCGAAGGGAAGCCTGGCATGCTTCAGTCCATGGAGTCACAAAGAATTGGACATAACTAAGGGACTGAATGACAACAAACAATAATAGTAATATCTCTAGTATTTTATTCACTATATACTCATATCCTACAATAGGGATCTTAGGAAATGTTTAAATGTCTCTAAACATTAACATAAGAGATAAATTGAACTAGCAACTTCTTTGCCAGTCTTCTATGTCCCTCAAATATATTTTCAATACATGAAATCAAGAGGAATTTTCTGAATCCAAAATTCTGTTTATAGGAAAAATGTTTTTTTATTTATGAGTCCACATGCCTAGGTCCTACAATACACACCTGTTCAATGAGTCTAAAGAATAACTAAACTGTCTTACAATTACTACTTCCTAGAATGTCATGACTGTTCTTGGCCCAGCTATACTCGATGCCCTTGAACTACCCTTCCATCACACCAGGCGTTTGGAAACACACAGCTACAGCTTTATGTTGCCCATCTATAATTTTGAGGTTGAGTTTACTCCCATACCACACAGACTAGCCTTAGAGCTTTTATGGTAAATAATTTACACTAGAAATGCTGCATCATGAAATTGAGGGTAGGGAAATTATTACTTAAGCAAACACAATCGATCCCAAGTCATCTTGAATTTCCCGGATCTTGCAGCCAGCTCGAAGGGTGTGGGTGGGAGCAGAGGGGCCTGAGGAGACTGGCCGGGGCATCATTCACTGCGGACCTCTCTCCCCACCCACCCAGGTATCCATCAGGCCTACCCACCCACCTATCCCACCTCCTCTCCCCTCCTCGCTACTTCTAAGGCCAGCTCTGTCTTCCATGTTTATACTCCCAATGTCCCCAAATCCAAGTGGAAACCTGAGTTTCCTTTTGCACCAGGTGACTTTATTTGATGGATCATTTTTAGAAAGAAATAAAAGCCTTCAAGTGGACATGTCTTTCTCCTACTTCCTCATGAACTGAAAAGAAGGGAGATGGTAAGCACTACAGAGTAAGATGTACAGTGTGCATCTGGGGCAGGGAGTCGAGTTGGGCAAGGACAGGATGTCCCCGCCCTGGAGCTGCACTCACAGGCCCAGAAGATGAGAACCCACCCATGCAAAAGTGGTCCCCAAACAACAAAGTCGTCCGATTTTATCTCTGTCACCTTTCTGCCAAGCTTCACCCACAGGACTGTGTATAATTTATATACAATTTGGTTCTGGGTTATTTCTGCCCCTCTAATAATGACAGCAACTTTAACAATAGCAGTAATAATAGTTGATAGTCCCAGACCACTTGCTATGGGGCAGGCGCTGTACTCAAGTGCACGGCCCGTGTTTGTGAACCTCACGGCCACCCAGTGAGATGGTGACCACATCACCTTCATTTTACAGTCCAGGAAACTCAGGCACAAAGACGAACAACTTTCCCACAGTCCCCCGAGGTCCTAAGTTCACACATATAGTAGATAGTATAAAAATTCTCATGAAAAATGTTTCTCCTGTAAAATGAGATACTGTCCTGGAAGAAATGCTGATAAATGACAAAAGCAGACAGTGCTCAACAGCCATCACTGCAAGTGAACCAGGACACCAAGCAGCCCTGGCCTGCAAGACTTTCACCCTGAGGGCGTCTCTTCCCCACAGCATTACCCACCCCTATTCACCCCCCGGCCTGGGTCTAGCTCTGGCCAGTAAAAACTAATTGTGTCCATCATTCTAGGAGCATGGACTCATCTGTAGCAGGTCATCAGAGTTCTCTTTCAGCATGCTGTCCACCAAGGTCTACCGATCATAGGTCAGGTCCAGACTGAGGGGCTTTTGCCTCGCTGATGCACATCAGACTCCTCTCAGTGGTCACATTCGTCCATGTGCAGTGAGCTGAAAAGCAATCTGCCTCCATTATTGGGGGCTGCGGGAAATACCACTTAAGGCTAATTTCTCTTATAATATATGCGAGCGGAAGGTGTGCATACAATCCAGAAGCTTTTAAACTACTTCCCTTAAGAGAAAATCAGAGAGTGGTCCTCACCACGGCACAGAGGGCCAGGAGAAAGCTGACAACCTGGTCCAGGTTTTTGCTTTCATTGTTGTATCTTGGGGCAGATCCTGCTTTCAGGAGCTGGCAGAGGAGAGGAGCATGACAGCGCCAAGAGGAAGCTGATGCTGCCAGATGCCGCCCTCCAGAGCCCCCCGGTCAGGACTCACAAGGATGCAGGCAGCATAAAGGGGCCAGAAAACGGCTCTCAGAGCAAGGGAGGCCAGTGTCCTCTTGAGTATTTTGTCTCTCGTTTCATAAGCATCAGCTCTTGCTTCCACAGTACCATGTCCAGTGAAGACATAAAGAGGAAGATAAAGAAATGGACTAAATTTTAGGAGGATGGACCCGCCAGGTGACTCAGTAAACCTCAGGCCCTGTCTCTGACCAGCAAGACTTAGGATGCACCAAGTGGGGATGGAGGTTCCACAGACAAGTCAGTGTGGGTTCCAGGAAACAGGGCACCCAGGGGATGCTACTCACTCACTCCATGCTCATCCCATGTCAGTCAGGATGGGATGCCCACTTCCCAGACCCACGACTGGCCCTGAGTGTTTCCATCATCTGCTGAGGTTTCAGATGCTGGGTCACAGTATTGGGACCCTCGTGCTTTGAGGATTGAAGGGCAGTAGGAGAAAGTACCTCTGAGGCCTAGAATGACCTCTTGGTCAGTGGCTTCCAAGCTCTTAGGATGAGGAAAGTTGGAACCCTAGGTGCCCCTCCCTCCACAGAAGAAGAAAGCAGCTGATTTGAGGGGACTGACCCTCAGGGTAAAACAGATTTAACAATGAGCCCAGCAACTGAAAGAAGCAAAAAAAATATGCAATTCATTACGAGGACAAATCTCCAAAGAAGAGAAAATCATGGACTGAACACCAGAAGCTCTTACTTAAACCCTTTGAAATTGCACTAATCCAGAGTCTTAGGAAGTACAATGGGCTTCCCTGGTGGCTCAGATGGTAAAGAATCCGCCTGCCAGTGTGGGAGAGCCGGGTTCAATCCCTGGGTTGGCAAGATCCCCTGGAGAAGGGAATGGCCGCCAACTCCAGTATTCTTGCCTGGAGAATCCCATAGATACAGGAGCCTGGCGGACTACATTCCATGGGGTTGCAAAGAGTCGGACATGACTGAGTGACCAAGCTTGCACACATGCAGAAAGTACAGTGGAGAAAATAATCCCAAACTGGTTATAAACAAGGGGGTTCCACAACAAGGAGCAGAGAGATCAGAAAAGATCCTGGCTCGCATGGCAGTGGCTCCGGCCACTCTCTCACCCTCTCAGCTGGGCTCTCCATCTCCATCCTCAAAGCCACCTTCCGCCCCATCTCCACCCCTCCTCACCCCACCTCAGCTGCAGGTCCAGACTGGGCGCTACAAGTTCCCAGAGAAGAGAGATCACGGGTGGCCCTGCTCTGCAGAGGCGAGACTTGGCCATCAGACTGGCCTCTGTGCAGGAACAAGCTGGGTCCCCATCTCCAGATGGATCCAGCCCGGAAGAGGGCGGCCACTCACCTGCTGAGGCCCAGCCTGCATGGTCAGGTCGGCTCTAAATTGAATGGGACTGTGTGCATGGAGTGCCCTGTGCAAAGGATACCACAGCCCATTTGTAACAAGGAGAAAGGAGGCGTTAATAGAAGAGGGATATAATGACATGACGGGCTCTATTCAGAGTAGCCGTCATCACCGCAAAGCTTCCCTTCACAGTCCGGAAGCAAACGTTTCTTTCAATCAACAGCCTGCTTCAGCACAGCCCTTGTATCATCCAGATGGGACCTGCATCTCCCCCCCAACCCCTGCTTCCCAACCCCCGCAGGTCCATCACCGAGGCAGACAGACTGCTTCTACAGGCTCTGGCAGGACATGACTGAAACAGTCCAGTTTTGATGGAATGAAAATATTTTAGTAAGCTGCACAACACGTGTCTGAGGAGAATTTACAGAGGTGCCGCTCGCCGCCCCCCCCCCAAAGATTTCCTCACTTACCTGGAAGTGAAGGGGGAGGGGCGGGGCAGCAGGTCCCCCTTCTGCACAATGGCATCTTTAACAAACCCGCCAGCCGCCAAGCACTAACTGGGCTGGTCTGAAACAAACTTTACTGCTGCCAGTGGCTGTTCACAGGGCTCTTGGGGGAGAGAACTTCCAATGGCTGGATATTTATAAAGGCTACCGTTGTCACCAGACTCACGGCTCAGATTCCTGAGGGATCCTGGGAGCTTTTGCCATAACGAGGTTGAGGGCATGCGAGTGTTAGACAGGGAGAGGAGTTGTTAGAACACCAAATTAAACACGTATAAATGAGCACTCAGTGGTTTGTAGTCTGAAGACCACTTGAGTGAGATGGGGAACCCGGACATGTCTGGGTTCCTTCATTTTAATTTGACAAACTCTGGCACACAGAGGATGCATTCAGACGGCACAGGCACTCTCTGCCTTTTCATTTGAAGTTTTGCTACTTTACATCTACGGATGCCAAAAGAAGGCGGAACGTCAAATGTGGGATATCAAAACAGCGGAGTTTGTGTTTACAGCTCGGATGGTGTAATCGAAACTGCAAATGCTAGAGAAACAATAACACGAATAAGGTGAAGTCAGCCCCAAATGAAAAGTCAGTGTTTCCATTACCACGGGGACAGGGTTTTTCAAGAGTTTATATAACTTGATCATTAAAAAATGCTCCAGGCTGAAAACCTGGTCTGTGTCAACCTTGGACTAAACTAGTTTGCAAAGCTCTGAAGTTTGTTTGCTCTCCTCTTTTATCCCTTTTCAAGAATGTATGATTTTTAAACACTGCACATGAAGCTGAACAAAAAAACTCTGTAGACCTGGTGCACCAATATAATTCTATTATATTGACATGGGTGGAAGAGAATAGAGCTTTTATATGAGACGTCAAAAAGGAAAGAAGGACAGTATGATAGATTTGGACATGTTCAAGACACATCTCTGTGAAGAGTAACAGCAGAAGGCACTGCGCATGAATAGAATGATCCCTAGGAATATACTGTGTCTGGAAGCCCACATATTCAGCTGTGAGGTTAGGAAAGGCAGGTCTGACTCTCCAAGACTATGCTGCAGGGAATGGCCAGTAAGAGATACGTCAAGAGGCCAGATCTGACTGGTCTCTACTTTCACCACTGAGCAAGGCAGCCCAGGACACCAACATAGGTTCCATCCAAAGGGTCTAAGTAATGTGGACTCTGGCCTGGGAAGAAGGGGAAAACACAAGTACAAGCTGCTATGTGTGCACATGTGAGGTGTGTGTGATATGTGGTGTGCGTGTGGTATATGTGTGGTGTGTGTGTGTGATGTGTGTGTGATCTATGTGTGTGGTGTGTGTGCTTTGTGTGTGGCATGTATATGTGTGTGATGTGTGTGACATGTGTGTGTGGTATGCATGTGAGATGTGTGATGTGTATGTGTGTGTGGTGCGTGTGCGTTTGTGTGGTATGTGTGTAGGGTGTGTAATATGTGTGTGATCTATGTGTATGTTGTATGTGTGTGATGTGTGTGTGCACGATGTGTGCTATGTGTGTGATCTGTGTATGTGTGGGGTATGTGTGTGATGTCCGATCTCTATGTGTGTGATCTGTGTGTGTGTGTGTGTGTGTGTGTGAGATGTATGACGTGTATGTGTGTGCTTTAAGTCTGTATGTCTTTCTGTCTCTATACCTTATAGGAGAGGCTCCTCCACATACAGTAAATTCATTTGTAAATGTGAAAAATGGAATACAGTCTTAGCATTTCACATTTCATTTTTGTTTTGACCTTTGTAGAACTGTTGCAAATACTATTTTGAATAAAAATAGAAAGACCTAGACTTTGGACCAGAGAAAATTATGTGTTCACATCCTAATCTAGATACCCTCAGCACAGTTCTGTCTACAACATCACTCAGCACCAAACAGTATTTGCAGACACAGGCAAGCTATATATTTGTAAACTCAAGTTTGAAAAATCTGATCAGTTGTAATATATCTTGTAACTAAATACTTTCAGTGGTAAAGATAACTTATTATTTATGAATCCTTTTTTAAAACAAAGAGATATTTTATTTTCCACATTGCCATGGTATGAGTTATTACTCAAGAGAAAGAAAATAAAATGTTGATGTCAAAACATTATATATACAGAATATATAACATTATATAATTGGATTATGGAATCTCATCTGGATGCAATAAATCAAATAATTTTTCCATGTTCTTCCTCTCACACCTACCTTTTTTGCTTCAAATTCAGCTTTTATTGTGGGGAAGGTAGCAAGCTGTTCAGAAAATACTTACGGTTAAAAAATCCCTCCTTCTGGCTCTGGGAATGCCTGCTTAAGACCTACCCAAAGGATTTTTGATTCAGGAACAGTAAAAAATATCACTGCTAACATTTCTACTAAGTTCAAAAAGACCTGAATCTGGCCAAGTGTAATAAATGCTTCCTATCGTATTAATAATACAACTAAAGTACCATTATTTAAACATTGTATTTTATCAAGTTTTTAATAATGATGTGACTTTCATCAGACATTAAAACCACATTGTAACAATGAAATATTATTCAGCCACGAAAAGGAACGAAGTCCTAACATAGGCTACAACATAGATGAACCTTGAAAACATTACGTTGAGTAAAAGAAGTCAGACACAGACATCATGTAATTCTGTTTGGATGAAATGCCCGGAGCAGGTAAATCTACTAGAGTCAGAAGGTAAATCAGTGGTTGCCTAGGAATGCATGGAGAGATAAAGAAGGATGTATAGTGTTCATGGGTGCAGGGTTTCTTCTTGGGGTGATGAGAGGTTTCTGGAATTAGTAGTAATGGGTGCACAACCTAAAAACCACTTAGTTGCATTCCTTAAATGGGTGAATTTTACAGTATATGAGTGCTAAGTCTTTTTTAAAACATATCTTAATTCATAGATCTTAAACAAAGGATCACTTTGATAGGCGTTACTATCCAAGGACCTGGACGCTTAATAAAATGGCCAAAATGAACACTAACTTAGCTCTGTGAAGTTTAGCTCTCTGAAAGTTATGCAGTGAGAGATAATGAATAATCTATAACTCTGGATTTTACTAAAGAATCTCTCACTACATTTATGCTAATATTCTTTGATCCATGAATAATTTTAATCTCTTTTTATTTTACTGGGAAGGGTGCGTTTACTTCATTTGTGCTTGCACTTAGGAAAGATCAGGAAATTTCAAACCCACAAACGAGTTCCTCAGTGAAAAACTGACAACTTAAAACTATTAATTTAGTCTTTTCCAAATATCTCAGGGTTTCTTCAGGTTTAACTTAAAACATATGGATTGTATTCCATCTTTTTAAATCCTTTTTTTTTCCAAATGACAAACACATCCTACAAAAACAGGAGTAGAACTTATCTGATAGTAGATTAATTTTAGAAAAATGATCCAACCTAGATAAAGCATATAAGTGTTGACTTTTTCAGATCAAAACCTTAAAATATAACATGTGTAAGATATATCATTTCATTATGAATAGCAAAAAGTAATCCCAGTTTGAAAAAGAAACCGTCATTCACTTTTTCCCCATAAAGATGAGCGAAATCTTACATTATGCTTTAGAAGTGGATTGAGGTCACTGTTGTATAATGTTATTTAACTTTTATACTCTTATTTATCCTGGTACATACTGTGCCTGTCTCATCTCACTAGCTGTAATGAAAGGTCTAGGGTCTATATGTAAATCTCAATTTTTTTTTTAGACTATACCCAGCCATAGTGTGTTACATACAGATTGAAGTCTAGTAGCTAATATGTGTTGAAGATGCATTAATTAAGTTATTCACATTACCCCACTGTCAAGGCACATGAATTTCTTTGTACATATTTATAATGCATGAGGTTCACAAATGGCCAAAAACTGCCACAGTTGTTTTTTTTTTTTTTTATGTAATCGTTGCCTAGATTTCTATGAGTGTCACAACACATAGCGTTGTTAGGCACGTTCACAGCATGATAAAAAGGCCCCATCATACTCACAGTTGTAACCAGGTGCGATGCGGTGCTGTGCCTCCAGACTCGCCAACGTGATGTGGAAAATGATGTGCAGCAGCAGGAAGGAGAGACTGGTGAAGCACAGAGACTTTAACAACCGTCCCGTGTGTCCTGGGGAGGAGAGCACGGAGACGTGAGTAAGGCTGCGACGACCACACTCATTCTGACCTTCCCACAAGTTCACACAGAAGATGTGTCTACATAATCTGTTCCATGGGCTTCCCTGGTGGCTCAGACGGTAAAGACTCCGCCTGAAATGTGGAGACCTGGGTTTGATCCCTAGGTTGGGAAGATCCCCTGGAGAAGGGCATGGCAACCCACTCCAGTGTTCTTGCCTGGAGAATCCCCATGGACAGAGGAGCCTGGCGGGCTGCAGGCCATGGGGTAGCAGAGTCAGACACGACTCAGTGATTAAGCACAGCACAGCAATCTTCTATAGAATGACTCAAAAGTACATGAGATGTAATAGTGACTCTCTTAATTATTAGTTTAAAGCTAAAAGCAACTTATTATCTTTATAAAATTATATGATTAACACTGATTAAAAATGTGTTTATCACAGGATGCTTGCTTGCATGTTTGCGTGCCCAGCCGTGTCTGACTCTTTGAGACCCTGTGGACTGAAACCTGCTAGGCTTCTCTGTCCGTGGGATTATCCTGGCACGAATACTGAAGTGGGTTGCCGTTTTCTACTCCAGGGGATCTTCCTGACCCAGGGATTTGAACCTCATCTCCTGTAGCTCTGGCATTGGCAAGGGGATTCTTTATCACTGCACCCCTGGGAGGCCGTTATCATAGGATATGTTACTACAAAATGGAAACACTAAAAATCCTCTGGTACAAAAAGCTTTATAAGGGAGTTCTGCCAACTTTGAAGGAACAGATAATCCCTATCTTATAAAAGTAGTTCCAGAGAGTAGAAAAAGAAGGAAAGTTGCCTAAAACATTTTACAATTTAGAGTAAGTTTATTTTCAAAATTAAATAAGGCTAGAAAAGTGAAGGAAATTATAAGGCCATTTTACTTATGAATATAGACACAAATTATTTGAAAACAGTATTTGCTCACCAGCTGAAATAGCAAAGTAAAATACAACACTAAGTGAACTGTCAGGCAAAGACAAATATCATATGACATCACTTATATGTGGAACCTAAAATTTTAAAAATGATACAAATGAACTTATTTACAAAACAGAAACAGGCTCACAGATTTAAAGAATGAATTTATGGTTACTAGGGAGAAGCAGGGTGGTGGGCAAGATAGTTAGGAGTTTGGGATCAACATGTACAGAGATAAACAAGAAGGACCCATTGTAAAAAAAATTTTTTAAAGGTAAAGTTCAAGTCAAATATATAGACAGTAAAAAGGAACCTGAAATTAAAAAAATACAATACCTCAAAAGAAGCTTTGTTGCAGAAAAACAAATGTGGCTTAATAGTAACAAAATCTGTGATGTTAAGTCATACACTGGTAGGCTGATTTGATGATTTTATTAATGGATACATAGGAGAATTTCATTAAGTTCAAAATCTGTTTCTGACAATATAATACTCTGAAGACTGGGAATAGGAGGAAATGGCCTTAAGATAATAAAGAATTTATACCATAACTAAAGCAAATATCTTGTTTCTGGTGGAATTGTGGACATAGTTGTATTAATATCAGAGAATCACCAAGGACACCTGAAACCCTCATCACTTATATCACTAGGTATACTGGCCAGTGTTGTAAGATAAGAAAAACAAAGAAGAGTTGTAATAACTAGAATTATTTGCCAGTAATGGGATCAAATGGAATCATTTGCAGATGACCTTATTATCAATATAGGATGTCAAACTTAATCCACAGACCAATTATTAGAAAAAATACACAAAAATGATTCAGATGCAACATCATCTTGCAAAAGTAAGTATAGCTCCTCTGTGTTGGCAATAATCAAATAGAAAGCAAGATACAGCATAAATTAGCAAACAAAACTATATTGTAATGGCTTTGTCAAGGTGTCAGTATAATCTAACACTGATCAAATGTCGCTGTGAGTTTACAGATACTGCTAAAGTCTGTAATGAACTGACTTTAACATGCTTTTCATTGATCTGGGCGGGTCCATTCAATCAGTTGTAAGTCCTGAAAAGAACAGATAATTGGCCTTAAAGTTGAAGCTTAAAGGTCTAAACTGTTATAAATATAACTAAAATGCTTCATTTTGTCTCATTTTTTATTTTCAAGTCTAGTTAAGGGTCTGTCAATTCTGCTGAACTTTTCAAAGAACCAACTTTTGGTTTTGCAGATTCTCCAGTCTCTGTTCCATTTAGCTCTGCTCTCATCTTTACTTCTTCCTTCCTGTTGCTGGTTTGAGGTTTAATTTGCCCTTCTCCTTTCCACTCCTTAAGGTGTAAATCTAGGTTATTGATTTAAGATCATTCTTTTTTTTAAATACGGTTGTTTACAGCTATAAATTCCCCTGTGAACACTGCTTTTGTGTATCCAGTAAGTTTTAGCATGTTATGTTTTGTTTCCATATATATGTATGGATTACTCTCTTCATACCATTTAAAATTTATTTATTTATTTATTTAAGGCTGTGTTGAGTCTTCATTGCTTTGTGTTGGCTTACTCTAGTTGCGGTGAGTGGGGGACTACTCTTCACAGTGCGAGGGCTTCTCATTCTGGTGGCTTCTCTTGTGGCAGAGCACAGGTGTGGTTTTCAATACATGGGCTTGGTAGTTGCGGCCCACAGGCTCTAGAGCTCAAGCTCAGTAGCTGTGGTGCATGGGCTTAGTTGTCCTATGGTATACGGAATCTTCCCTGACCAGGGATCAAACCTGTCCTCTTCATTGGCAGACAGAGTCTTAACCACTGCACCACTGTAGAAATCCTTTAAATAATCTTAAAATTCCCTTGTAGTTATCTCTTGGACTTGCTGGTGTTTAAGAATGTATTGTTTAATTTCCATAGACCTGTGAATTTTCCAATTTTCCATCTGCTATTAATTTCTTAGTTTCATTCTATTGTACTTTGAGAAGATACTTTATATGCTTTCAATCTTTTTAAATTTCGTGAGAATTTTTTCATGATCTAACATATGGTCCACCCTGGAGCATATTTCATATAATCTTGAGAATAATGTGTATCCTCCTAGTGTTGAGTGGAAGGTTTCATATTTATCTATTAGGCCTAGTTGGTTTATAGTATTGTTCAAGTCTTCTTTTTCTTTGTCATTCTTCTATTTAGGTGTTCTCTCCAGTATTGAAAGTGGGCTATTGAAATAGCCAGTTATTACTGTATGATTATCTATTTCTCCCTTTAAGTCTGCCAATTTTTTTGATGCATATATTTTGGGGCTCTGCTGTTTGTTGAGTAAACGTTTATAATTGTTACATCTTCTTTTTTTTTTTTTTTTTTAAATCACTTTTTTTTAATGTCAGTTTCCAAAAATACTGTTCATCTCTATTTTCACTACTTTTTTTTTTTTTTTAGACAGTTTTAAGACACAAACACAATAAAACAAAGAAATCAGACCTTGTATGGAGTACATATTTGCTAACATTATCATTTTAATAATTATTCTTTGTGTGTAGAGTAATTTATGAAATGTTGTTGTTTAGTCACTTGGTTGTTTCTGACTCTTTGTGACCCCATGGACTGTAGCCTGCCAGGCTCCTCTGTCCATGGGATTTCCCAGGCAAGAACACTGGAGTGGGTTGCCATTTCCTTCTCCTTATAATTGTTACATCTTCTTGAATTGAACTTTTATCAATATACAATGTCCTTTTGTAATGATTTTTGACTCAATGTATATTTTGTCTAATATTAATGTAGCCACCTCAGTACTTTTTCAATTATTATTTGTACAGGACATTTATCCTTTCACTTTCAACCAACTCTTCTTTGAATTTTAAATGAATCTCCTGCAGACAGTACATAATTGGGTTATATTTGATTATGCATTCTGCTACCTTTACCTTTCATTGCAGAGTTTAATCCAATTATATTAAAATACTTACTGATAAGGATACATTTCTGTTATTTTGCTATGCTTTTCTGTATGTCATAGCTTTTTGTTACTCATTTCCTCTATTACTTCTTCCTTTTTTACTTTTGAAGGATGTTTGCCTATATAAGATTGTCTTTTAAAACATAGAAAACTTAATCAATTGGTTAATTGATTTTTACATCACATATATTCTTTTTGAGGTTCTTTTACATTGTAAGTTACTACAAGATATTGAATACAATTCCCTATGCTATAGAGTAGGACTTTGTTGTATCTATCTTGCTCCAACCCTATAACTTCTTCCAAACTAACAATAAGACTAAATTAATTAACTGGAGTATAAGACCATCAAATATATACTCTTTCAAAATGCTTTTTTTCCCTCCTGATTCTGCCCCAAAGACTCCTGGTTTCAAACTGGCTCCTGCCCTGAAGATATGGAGTCTCCCCGACCCCATTCCATCTCTCTGACCGGGGAACTGGGGAAAGGGGTCTCAAGAGCTGAAGACTAAATGGGGATCCTCTAATTCTGTTATAAACTAGTCCAAGTCCTGGTCTTACCCCCAAGCTACACATGTGTGCAACAGACCCAAAGGAGCTTTGAGAACTGAACTACAATATAAAGAACCACATGGGTCCCAGACTGACCCCTGAGGGGTGTGTGTGCAGGGCAGACCCAAATGGAAAAGCAAAGTTTTGAGAACTAACTGACATTGGAACCACCAGTCACAAAAAGTGAGACAAAGCTTGTGAGCTGAAACCAACCAGACTGACTGCCTGCTGGAAGCAGAGAAACAAAGGGGAAAAAAAAAACAAGTTTCTCCAGAGGATTTAAGATGACCCAATGATTCATAACATAATATTCAAAGTGACCAGGATATAAACCCATATTACTTGGCATAGAAAACATCAGGAAAATCTGACCAAGTCCCAGGAGAAAAGACAATAAAGTCAACCTTGAAATTATCCAGATGTTTAAATTATTAGAAAATGATTTTAAAACGTCCATTACAACCACACTCCACGAGCTCAAGGTAAACAACCTTGAAATGAATGGAAAGATGGACGTCGTCCATAGAGAAACAGAAAAAAAGAGAAATTTAGAATTGAAAAAAATATAGTATCTGAAATTTAAAAGTCACTTGATGGGCTCAATAGTAGAGATGATAAAGAAATAAGCCAGTAACTTGAAGAGATTAATAGAAATTATCCACTGTGAGTATCAGAGATTAAAACATTGGGAAAAAATTCATAGGTTCTCAGGCCTCAGATTGAAGGATTAAAGGTCCATGTTTGAGTCATTTCTGTCATTAGGTTTACTGAAGGGGAGGAAAGAGAGACTAGTGCAGAAAAAAGATTGGATGATAATCAAAAGTTCCCCAAATTTTTTGAAGACATAATCTACACATTCAACAAGCTCAGCCAATCCTAAAAAGGAAGAACTTCAAAAAACCATGCCAGACTCAGAATAACCAACCTGCTGGAAGCCCAAGGAAAAGAAGAACTCTGAAAGCAGAGAGAAGAAAATGTCACACTACACACAGGGGGACAGCAGTCTGAGTGACTGCGTGCTTTTCATCACAGATGATGGAGACCAGGATAGCTGGAATGACACCTTTAAAGTTATGAAAGAAAAGAATTACGAACCCAGAATTCTATACCCTGTGAAAACATCCTTCAGGAATGACGGTAAATGAAAACATTTTCAGATGAAGGAAAACTGAGAGTATTTGTCACCTGGAGGTCTGCTCTAAAAGAAGCACGAATGTAATTTCTTCAGGCTGAAGGGCAATGAAAGGGAAATGTGGAACTCCAGTCATGAGTAAGAGCAACAGGAAAGAGTAAAAAGATATTTGTTCTCTTACACACACACACACACACACACACACATACACACATTCACATACACACACTCCAATTACAGCCATGCTCCAATTAACTCACGGTATTTCTAGAAATGATCTGTTTTCCTGGTTTTCGAAGTATTTTGTGTGCACAGGAATAATTGAGGGTGTTATGTTGCCCATGTGTTTTGAGTAGTCACTCTTATTTATACGAGAAATATGAATTATCCAAAGCTATGTCACCTAATAAATAATCATTCATAATGAGAATCATAAGAAAATGGGGCATATAATAAATAAAAAATATATATATAATAACTTCAGGATGATTTCTCAAAGTAACTCAGCAGATTCACAAAATAGGCAATTCATGGCCAGAATGACACGGCATCAACCTGCATAATTATACACTGTTTTCTCTGGTTATTAAGCAGAAGAAATTCAACATTAATGGAAGGAATAAATAACAAGGAGGAAAAAGTAGAGTTTTTCCAGTCAACTTTAACTTGGGTTTCATTGATTGATTTTATTTATTTTTAATATATTTCCTCAAATAGAGCCTTAAAAAAGACAAGAGTTACTCCATAGATTCCATCCAGGAACTGGGATTTAAACATAAATCTAACTCCTCATTTATTACACTCTTGAAAGAATTCAGAGGTTATTGCTATAGTCACCACTTCTGATCTATGGTTTCAAGTGATGTTTAAGGTGACTTTTAATATGAAAGATCTATGATTCCCATGGTGGTAAGCTAATCTGGAAATTTTCTTATTAAGAAGCAATGCATATCCCCCTATTTGAGCAATTCTTCCAGAAGAGCTCTGAGCCTTGTGCAATCTTCTTTGTGGTAAGAATGAAAAAGCAAAAAAATTCACTGATCTGGTTTTATGGATAGTGGTTTAGTCACTAAGTTGTGTCTGACTCTTGTGACCCCATGGACTGTAGTTCGCCAGGCTCCTCTGTCCATAGGATTTTCCAGGCAAGAATACTGGAGTGGGTTGCCATTTCCTTCTCCAGGGGATCGTCCCAACCCAGGAGTTGAACCCAGGTCTCCTGCACTACAGGCAGATTCTTTACCAACTGAGCTGCCAGTGAAGCCCCAAAGTTAATGAATTAAATGCAAACTCTGTATAAATACAGAGTTTGAAGACTTTTTTTTAAAAAAGTACTTTTTAAAGTCTCCTTTAGCCTTCCCCAAGATACTTTTATTATCTGACTACAATTTATTTAGAAAGACGTAGTAGAAGCACCATGTGGCCTATATACATGGCATTTAGAAAAAAATACTTGGAAAGCAAGTATTTCTATTGAATGAATCGCTCATAATTTTAGGCTCCAGACAAAACAAGTGAAAAGCAAGTTGATACATAAAACTTTTTTCTTTTTCTCTTCGAAATGAGATTGAATATAAATACCTATTAGATGGGCTTCCCGGTGGCTCAGTGGTAAAAGAATCTGCCTGCAATGCAGAAGCCACAGAAGATGTGGGTTCAATCCCTGGATCAGGAAGATCCCCTGGAGGGGGATCTCCAACATTCTTTCCTGGAGAATCCCGTGGACAGAGGAGCCTGGTGGGCTATGGTCCATAGGGTCACAAAGAGTCAGACACAACTGAATTGACTTAGCATGCGTTAGCTGGAAAGAGCATGCTGCGACTTCAAAACAAACTGGACGGTCAGGCTTCAAGGCTAAGTAGAAGAAGGTGCTAACACTCACCATCTGACTTACAAGAAGTTCTGCACCATTTCGTTGGCAGAAAACTAATACGAATGGAGAGAAGAAATACACATTGACCACATATGCTGTTTGAAATCTCAGTGAGGCCATCATTCTAGCACTGCTCAGAACCCTCTTCTGCTAAAAAGAATGAGTCAGAGAGGCTTTCTGGGAACACTGCAGAAGCGATGGAAGAATAAACGACGAGCTTATTCGCCCAGAATTCTTCCCGCCCGAACCAGAAGCTTCCACGGCATGTCTCCAAGTGGGACTTGGAATTCCCCTGTGCCCCGCCCCTTAATCCTCCCTTGCAAAAGCTCAGTTCTCTATTTCCAATTTTGTTGTTGGCATATTATTGAAGCCAAAACAATATTTTCCCTTCTCCCTTCCCATCTGGATCTACCATTTATTAC
Source organism: Cervus elaphus (assembly GCF_910594005.1). Lineage (NCBI taxonomy): Eukaryota > Metazoa > Chordata > Mammalia > Artiodactyla > Cervidae > Cervus > Cervus elaphus. Next base: position 45,332,150 of record NC_057841.1, read on the forward strand.
TCTGGCTTTATGTACTATTACTTAATAAGTTTTAAAGTGTTGTAATCTCTTCTAAAAGTTTCTCCACACCAAAGCTGATATGATCAGAGAGAAAACAGTGCTCGGGGTATGCAGGATTCGGGGGAGGTGGCTGAGGGGCCAGGGAAGGGGATGTGAAGCCTCCAGTATCATGTGTCTACTTCTCCCGTGCTTCCAGACTTACTGCTTGTGGCCAGGTCTCATTGCTTCTACATCTTTCCTTACCACCTTGATCACAAGGACCTCCCTCTGACCCCTAAATTGCATAGTGTCTGTATCTAACACTTGGTATTTTATAATGTGAGTTGCTGTCCTGGGCTAGTTACCAGGAGACAGCCTCTGAGTTGGGGCTGCTGTGCAGACAGTTACTGGGAGAAGAGCTCTAGGCAAGGACACGACAGGGGAGCGAGGGGCTGGCCTGGAAAGCAGCTCCAGGGGGCCCTCAGCTGGTCCTTGAGAAGCCTGGTATGGGAATGGCCCTTCGCAGATATCTAGGACTGAGGCAACAGGGCTAAGTGTTTGCACCTCACCCACTCCATCGCTGACCAGAAATTTGATGTGGGCTGTCCCTAAAGATGAGTGCTACCTGCAGCTTCCTACAGGTGAAGACAGTTCCTAGGGAGGAACCAGCTGCAGGCCTACAGTCAGGAGTATCCACGGGGGACTGGTGCCACGATCACAGCATGCTGGGCCACTGGGCCTTCTGACTCTAGACACTGATTGGCCTCAGGCAGACCATAAGCATCCTAGAAGCAGGGACTTTTTCCAGCACAGGAAAAGCTTCACAGGAACCTCACAGCTAAATATCTATGAGGCAAGAAGCAAGTGGGACAGCATGAGGTTGTGGGGGTCTTCCAATTCCAGAAAATTCCAAGAGCCGGGGACTTCCAGGTGACAGAGTAGTTCATGGTAAGAACTACTTTCTTGGCTCTAAACATGTAGAGATGGTAGGTAAAATGTGAAGAGGGTCACCAGAAACACATAACCAGTCAGTCACACAAGATAAATATTTCTAAGGTTAGAAATGGAACAGAAATGAAAAGCTGTGTGCAGGCATCCTTGAGGCAGACACTGGAGACCAAGGTGGGCTTCCTGGGGAGCATTTCATTACATGCTCAGTGTCAGCAAGGAGGCCACTGTAGGAATCACTGATTAAAACAAGGGTTTGGGTTACAGCTCCCCAGTTTTCAAAATGATGCTGGAAAAGCTTCTACGATTTATAAGGAGCTTAGGGAGGGGAGAGATTGTAGGTATGACTAGTGAGAAAGCCCAAATACCCAGCATCATCCAAAGACACATCTTAACTCTCCATCCCCATGGGTCCAGGTGGGAAAAACACAAATGAGTCAGAAGGACAGATGAGCACAGAGGTGTGGAGGAAGGGCTTGAAGAAGAGCAGAGAGAGACAGAAGGAATGAGACAAAGAAGAAGAACTTCTCTTTCAATACGAGGAAACAAAACATGATTCAAAAGCATATGAAGAGGGACTTCCCCTGATGGTCCAGTGATTAAGACTCTGCACTTCCAATGCAGGGGAGGCAGATTCAATCCCTGGTCAGGGAACTAAGGTCCTACATGCCTCTCAGCATGGCCAAAAGATTAAAAATTTTTAAAAAACACATGAAGAAACATAAAGCCAGAAAAGATAACTGGAACATGGATTCACCAAAGCAAATATTAAAAATTGTGAAACACGCTGAGAATGACTTTAAGTTGTTTTGAAACTTCAAAAAATAAATTAATTAAATCTTGAAGTGTGAACAAGAAATTATTTTTTACAAACAGAAATGAAGATGACACTGAAAAAAGCAACTATATGTCTTAGAAATTTACAACATAGTCATATAATTAGTGAATTACATTAATAGATACACTAAGCTGTATGTATTGCTTTGTTGGATACCAAGGCAAAGATAAATTTAGTGAAGTGGATGGAAGTACAGAGTTCACCCAGAACTCAACACAGAGTAACAAGGAAGAAATTAAACAGTAGCTGGGAGACACAGAGGGTAGGCTGAGAGAATTCTACTTATGTGTGGTTAGGAATTCCAGAAGAGCAGCATAAACAGAAAAAGAAATATTTTGATGAATTGTATTCTGTTCATTTATTTGTTAATTTATTCATAAACAAACAACTGTTTGATGACTCCTATGTGAGAGTCACCTTGCTGAGACTTCAGCCTTCTAGCATAGAACAAGAATACAGTGCTCTCTTGAGATCAGACATGCAACCAAAGAGCAGAGGAAATGCTAGGTACACCATAAAGATGGTAAAAATTGGACAGAAATTGGAAATAACAGCTTTGTTTAGTTGGAAACAATATATGTAAAAACATACTGGGACATGAAAATAGGTTGGAGGAGCCAAAGATTTCAACTGAATTAAAAATTCTATCAATAAATCCTCCAGCTCCAAGGACCAGACAGTAAAGATCTTAAATGAGGACACAGTTCTGCTCTTGCCGTGCAAAAGCACACAGACAATATGTGAACAAATCAATAAAGGCCATGAGCCAATAAAATCTTATTTGTGGGCACTGAATCTTGAAGTCAGGTTAACATGAAAATGTCATGATTTATCTTGATTTTTTTCAAGCAGATCATCTTAAAAACTGATAGGTAGAGGTAGATTGGGCCTCCCTGATAGCTCAGTTGGAAAAGAATCTGCCTGCAATGCCGGAGACCCAGATTCAACTCCTGGGTCGGGAAGATCCGCTGGAGAAGGGACAGGCTACCCACTCCAGTATTCTGGCCTGGAGAATTCCATGGACTGGATAGTCCATGGAGTCGCAAAGAGTCAGACACAACTGAGCGACTTTCACACAGAGGTAGATTTGGCCCCGGGGCTGTCGTTTGTGTACTCCAGCCCCACAGAAGCTGAAGGAAAACGATCGCAAGTTAGAAAAGCAAGAGACTGAATTCTGATACTCGAGAAATTGCCTGGCAGGCATCCCCCTGGTTCCATAATGTCTGAGGGTCAGTCCCATTCACAGGGAACAAACAAAGCAGGTGTTGATTCAGCCTGACCAGGTCGTAAACACTGGCGCCCACCATTGGCCTTCACATGGCCGCCTTCCCCAGAGAGGACCCACCACACACTTTCACTTTCTCTAATTTCACCATTTCCAAGAAGAAATCGGGCCAACATTCAGAACTCCAGTTGTAAATATACACTGGATTCTTAATGTCATGAGGTAGTTGTCTTGTTGCGATGTTCTATGAGAGGGGGGAAAAAAGAAAGCTATTCAGGTAGAAATGTATTAAAACACACAGGACGTTGTATAAGCACGCTGAAAATTTCCTGCTAAAGTCTGAAAGGCTGAACTATGGAAAAGAGGCCAAATTGAATAACTCAAATTCAAGCACCCAAAGAAAAAGGCTTTCCTAGCACATTCTCACGGCCCTGCGTGGGCGGGTTTGGCGGACAGCAGGCCAATACAAACATCCAACGTGGAGATGAAGAATTCTCTTCATGGAATCAATCAATTAACCAGCCCCACTCAGAGAGAGGAAGGCGTTTCCAAGGGCATGAACTCTGAGGCCTCTCGTTGAGTGGCCAATGCCTTTGCATGAAGTCAAGGGCAGGCTTCAGCCAACAGATTCAAAGGCAGGGGTCAGGAAGCTGCCCTGCCCTCTGCAGAGCTCCCCACTCTCCTCTGCCATGAGCCTTGTCCTTCCTGCCTGGAGGCCATGAGCCTCATCCTTTCTCCTGGAGGCAGGACAGCCCTCAGAGGCTGAATAAGGCTGGGGGCACCAGGAACATGTATGATATTTACTCATGCTGGGAAAACTTTTCATGTAAAAGTGAAACTTCTGAGCTAGGGCTTTGGGCCAATTTGGTAAACTACCTATAGGACTAAGAGAAGAGGGTTACTACTATTTTTTGCTGCTTTTACTTTTTTTTTTTTTTAATCATGTTACAACTTCTGCCTCTTGGAACCTAAGGGTCCAAGGCTTTTGGATAGTCTCTGTGTTTCTCTACCCAGGCCTGAGAAGGTGAGGTAGAGCATGGGTCATCCACTGTCACATCATCTATCTGCACAGATGCTCTGCCCAGGCCTGGAGCTCCGGGTCTCCATGTGGCACATGGGGAGGGGCTGTCAGTGGTTAGTCCCTGGGGTGCCAGCAATCGGGGACCGACCTTACTGCTCACTGCTTCCCTGTAGGTGGAAACCCTGCCAAGTCCAGAGGAAAACATGCAGAAAGAGGGAGTAATTTAGATATCTACCAGATGTGGCTCCTGACTGGAGACCCTAGCCCTCATCACCCTTGGTTCTGGGGTGTCACATGTTTGTCAGACTATTCAGTGCCCCAACTTCAATCCTCAGGGACTGCACTGCCACCCAGGTGTAGCAGAGGGCAGCCATTTGGGAATAAAAGCCTCAGTCATTTTTAAGATGATTCAAAATATAAGAAGTGTGGTTGGTTGTCCACACGTTTACTTTCAACCAAGCAGCAGCCTTGGGGAGTTGGGTCAGAGAGGATATGGAAGGAAAAAAATATAAAATAAATAATACACACCAAAAATCTGCTCTGCAAAACAAGCTGTCAAAATCCAGAGGGAGCACTTTTTAAAAGCAATTTTGAGGTTTATGGATCGCATTTCTGAGAACTTCAGTTGTCTTAGTTTATCATTCAGGGGAGGAAAGCCCCTTCAACACGTTGCTCCCCAAATTCTCACCACCTTCCAGCAAGGAGGTTTTGTCAGATGATAGCCCTTTGCAACACATCACCCTAAGGGACAGATTTTGACAACCTACATTGACCAGAGGCCTCCAGAAGGCAGGAGTGAAGTGTCACAGCCTTGGAACACTCCTGAATGTCAGCACAGTGCTCGGCACATCCCATCCAATGTCACCAGAAGGACGTGACAAGACATGAAAACTGTGGGAGAGGAGCTGCTCCCAGAGCAATGACCAGAAGACCTTGTAGGGGTCGCTGAATCACTAGGCCCGTTTGTGGAATTCTGCACCAAGGGACCTGCAAATGGGAACGAGTGAGGAAATCACCAGGTGATGGAGTCCATTCCCCTGGAGGCCAGCTGATCTCAGGGAGCATTCTTTTGGTTGTTAGCCTCCTGGGTCTCCTGCACCAAGCTCTCCCACAATTGCTCACTCTTCCAGCCGTTAGCTCCCTGCATGGAGCCCTCCTGCAGTACCTCATTCTTCAAGCTGTTAACTTCCTGCACGGAGCCCTCCCACAGTCCCTCTAGGAAAACAATGAAACAAGGCCTACCTTCTACCCCATGGGACTCTGCCCTGTCCTTCCCTTTTACCTCTCTTTCCAGGAAGCCCAGTTTGGTTCCACACTGATTGAGCATCAGCCATGAACAGTCACTGCCTCCAGCTTCACACTGATGGAGAGTCAGAGCCTCGGTCTGGAGTGTCTCCACACTCCAGGGAGTGGTCCAGGTGCAGACTAATGACCATCCACGTGCCTCATCGAGCTGTGTTCACATCTGCCCTTGGCGGGCGTAAGATGTCCAGCTTTGCTGGCTGGGAGTCTTCCTGTCCTGCTGGCCCAGCAGGAGAGACAGTTTGTATTGTTACCCTCTTGTTCCCTTGGGGAACACAAACAGGTGACCACGACTAACTGCCTCATGACCTGGTGTATTTATCTCCCCAGCCCCGCGCTTCCCTCTCTGGCTGCAGGGCTGCAGGGCAGCCATCAACCAGCCCTGCTTCTCTTTGTTCTCTGCACTCTTGAGTCCTGGGCAGTGAGTCATCCACACAGGGGGCTCCAGGGAGAGGCACAGACTGTCCTCAACTTCTCTCCCCAGAAAGAGCCCAGCACACTTTGGAAAACCAACCTTTTTGTTAATTTTTCATCCAATGACTCCCATGGTATTTTTTCACCTACCTAGGAAACTGGCAAGAAGTCAATGCAATTTCTGTCTGTAGATGGTACAGGCCTGTCTGTTCCTTTGGCTCAGGCCTGAGATGTGATGTTTAGACCTTCATTGGTTATATAAGCTGTAGTAGACACAGTCATCTCAGGGACTCCTTGTCACAGGACCCTGCTGTGTGCATTGCTTGCAATCACCTTTATTTCTACTATCACCTGATTCTCTCTCACACAAACACAAGCACACAAGTGCAAGGATCCTGTTTGCCCTGCTTGTGATCACTGTACTCCTGATGCATAAAGAGTGCTTAGCAGGCAGTTAGCACACAACAAGTATTGGCTGAATGACTGAACAGATGAAGGAATGTCACAGGTGAACTGAAGAAGTCATATGTTAATTTACAGTGGTTGACATAGGGTGAAGGACTTGAGGGGAGCAGAACATTAGTGCATGACAGTGAAGTGTCTCTGCAGAATTCAACTCCTTGAGCTCAAAAATTTACCTAGTGTTAGCCTACTGGCCTGCATCCACACCCCAACATCTACCATGAAATAGAGCAGCCAAATTCACAATCCTCCTTCCCATCACCTTCAAGTTCATTCATCTTTTCCTTCTTTCCTTCCTCCTTAACTTCCTTTCTCTCTATTTCACACACACACACACACACACACAGATCTCAAGATGTATCCCTTCCAGTTTCATAGATTACTTTTCTGTTGAGCACATCTTCTTAGTATGAAGACCCTCCCCCAATGGTTTAGAAAGTGATTTTAAAGTATCTTTCTTTTTTATTACATTACCCATTTTTTTTATTTTAACCAGAACTTATATCATTTAGAAGATAAAATATGTGCAGAGATTTTTAAAATGTCCTCAGAAATGAAATGACAAATTGAATCTCCAGCCTTAGTTCTAATAGACTCATTTATTAAGGAAAATCAACACATCTAGCTTCCATAGGTTACACTTTTTTTGCGTTAAAGCTTTAAGTTACTTGTCTAGGCTGCATACAGTGAGATCAATAGATGCTAAGAGTAAAGTACAATGAGTTTTGGTAAATGTTTGCATTGGTGAAACCACCACAAGAAGACCCAGAATGTCCTTCATGTCCTTTGCAGCCAGTTCTCACCTTTACAGAAATCTAAGAATCTCAAAGGACCCCAAGGGCAACAAAACAAAGAAAAATCACCCTAGGATACATCACAGCAAGACTACTGAAAGTCTAAGAAAAGTGAAAAAGCTTAAAAGAGCTGGAAATAAATAACACATTATTTAAAAGTGGATAATGACAAGATATATGACTGACATCATCCAAAAACTGTGGAAGCCAGAAGTTGGAATGACATATTCATGGTGCTGAAACAGAAAAGTTCTTCAATCAAAAATTCTATACCCAATGAAGCTGTCCTTCAAAAATGAAGGCAAGCATAAAAGCCATTTTAAGACAAAAACTGAGAGGATTTGCAACCAACAGATTTTCTGTGTAAGGAATGCAAAAAGAAGTTCTTCAGGGAAGGAAAATCACACAACAGGCAACTCAGATCTACAGGATCCCAAATGTGCAGAAATAGCAAATACGGGCGTGAATATAACCTCCCCCACCCCACCCCCCAGCAGAGTTCCACAGCCCCTGACTGCCTTCAGAGGCACAGCTTCCTCCTCACCTGGCAGATATGGGGTGTATTTGACAAGTGGCCAATACCTGCATATAGAGAGGAACATGTAAACCCAGGTCTCCTGTTACCCACAGCTTTCCCAGCCACCATTGAGTAGGCATCACACTCTCTGAATCTAGAAATGTTCCCTTCAGAAAAGGACTCCTTTCTTCAGATCAGCTACAAAATTACCAAACTCGCTTTGCCTTCTGAGGCTGCAATGTGTTCCAGCCACAGGGATGACCTGTGCTGGTCATTGAGATGCTGTCCCCACACTGAGACAGGCAGCACAGTAGGACACCAGCATCTATCCAACCAAGAGATGTCACAGCAATTGTCAAACACAGGCCTGGGACTTCCCTGGTGGCCCAGTGGTTAAGACCCCAAGCCTCCATTGCAGGGGCACAGGTTCAGTTCCTGGTCAGGGAACTAAGATCCCACATGCCTCAAAGTATGGCCAAAAAGTAATAAAAAGAAAACAAACACAGGCCTGCCTCTTCAGGAGGTCATTCCACCAGTGACTACTTAATTCTTGTGATGGCCCCCCTTCCTGGCTGCCTGCATGTTTCATGTCTAATGATGACCACCCCAGTCCTGGAACTGCCTGCCCATGCACATCTGTCTTTGCATACCCCCATCTCTCTCTGGTCCACTGGCTTTTGACCTTTGGTAACTGAAACCTCTGGACCATTAGCTAGCTCTGACTTTTGAGTTTCCATGTTGCTTTTGTGGTTCAGAGCTCCATCATTCACATAGCCCTTAATCATTCACGAGATGGCTGCACAGTTTATGCCAGAAATATATTGGTTGCCATGGTGACAAAGGTAAACAACACAAGGTCCCTGCACTGGAAGCTTTCCTGTTTCCCAAGGGGTGAGGGGACAGATGATTGATTTACATATCAGAAAGGGTGACAAGGTATTCTAGAGGCTTAAGGCTCAAACAAATGTGCAGCTTTTCACCGGTAATTAAAGATTATCAGATAAACCAGAGAAAGACAGATACTATATAGTATCACTTATATGTGGGATCTAAAAAAAATACAACAAACTAGTGAATATGACAAAAAATGAAGCAGACTCATGGATACAGAGAACAAACTAGTGGTTACCACAGGGGAGAAGGAGGGGTAAAATAGGGATCAGGGGGAATGAAGTTATTATGTGATTAAATGAAACTGTTATCAGACACAAGTCCATGTGCCCAACACACAGTGAGGCCAAACCAAAACGCTGAAGTCTGGAGCAGAGAAAGGTGTATTGCAGGGCTCTGCAAGGAGGCATAAATGCATGTTAATTCTATTCATTTTGCAGTGTATTTATATTTATATACATTTAAATATCTCCTTTCCATTGCTACTAAATTCCTTATTGCTGCATATATTTGGATAATGTTTATTTTAAATATGCTAGTAATTGTGCTTTAATGCTCATATATTAGAATTAGGATTCTACTTTAAGCAGAACTGAACACTTTGCAATGGGCATTCCTATTTCTTTTCTATCATTTATTTTCTGCTGTTCAGATGCTATAACTGCATAAGAAAGGGGATCCCACCCCAAGGCCTTTGAGGGAGCAGCCCCTCCCCAAACCGCAGTTAGGTGCTCTTTGACTTGTATCCCCAAGAAAAATTAAATCCACAATCCTTGATAAATCTATGTTCACAAAAAAATACATAAACATGAATATAACTGAAATAGGTTCACTACCAATGGTTTCATTATTCTTGTTCTTTTGCAAAAGGGAAAAAAGAAGTTCCAGGAGAGACATTAGAGGGCTTCTCTCCATTCTTGAAGGTAAAATATTTTCAAGGGTGTATAAATCTGAATAATTGTTCCTTAGAATGTCAGAACATTCTTTCAGCATCTTCTTCAAATTCCTTAAGGGCTTCATGATGACATCTAAGTATCAGCTCAAAATGTCCACCCACAGTGTCTACTGATCAGGTTTTCTCAGGTACAACAGGTTCATGAACAAGTGTCCAAGGGTCATCCACTTCCTCAGCACAGAGCTCAGTCCTGGTAGGTCCCATCTCTCATCTCCAGACATTGTGAAAAGTCTATTACACATCTCTAGAGTCTAACGACTTTCAATCTAGCTTGATTTCTATTTAATAATTGAACAGATAGGAATACTCGTGTGGGCAGTTTAAATATAAATTTCTGATTTTCATGAGACAGCCCAGGATGATAGTCCAGGTGGTGTTTTAGGTTGATGTTTTTATATTCTTCATTATATGACACTATGGACAGAGAAGCCTGGCAGGCTACAGTCTATGGGGTTGCAAAGAGTAGGGCACAACAGAGTGACTAACACACTCACACGTATGCACATGAAAACATCTTTAAACCAGAAAATAGACAGCCATCCTTTCCTACTTGTTAGTTTATAAATATAATATTTGTCTTTCCCTTACATTGGTTATCAACACATTCTTTTAAAACATTAGGTTATTCACATATTCTAAAATTTTCTGACTAAATCTTCTATTTGTTCGTTATCCATTTGAAAAGTGATTTGACATAATAATGGCCCCCAAAGATGTCCACACTCTATAATCTCTATCTAATCCCCAGAAGCTAAGAACATATTTCCTCATATGGCCAGGCCTCATGCTGGGCAAAATGTCCTCACTTTCCTGCCTGAGACACACATGTGGGCAAGAAATGCTGATTCCCGATTGTCACTGAGATGTGATGGTTTGTTATGCAGCAAAAGCTGCCTGATACACTTTCCATCTCAGCATCTTGTTGACTTTCTCCACAGCACTCATCACAATCTGTAATGGAATCACTTCCTGTTTACTACAATCACTGGAGAGAGAATCCATGAAGGCAATAGGTATCTCAATGCGCCTGATGCGAGCCCGAGAAGTGCTGAAGCCACCAATGCAGGAACTCACGTGAGGCCAAGTTTATCTATTCTACATCTGACCCAATATTGCACTCTCTCTTTAAAAAAATGCTTCTCTATGAAACTAGTTAGAAGCTTCAGTTTCCCAGTTTTCAAAGTTTGGGATTTGGGAACTGATTTAAAACCAAACAAAAACAGAAAACAATTCTTCCCTTGGCAAGAAAAGAGAACACAGGAAGAGGCCACTTGCTAAAAGATTAGATGTGACTTTTAGTTATATTCTGTGTAATCCCATAGAATTTGTCATCCTTGACCCTTCTCTGCCTGATGGGTCCCATCAGTGTCTCAGCATCACTGACAGACACTAAGGCTCCAGGGAATCTGATGATTCAAATGTCTGTCCCCTGAGGTTTCCTCCAGGAACATTCCTGCTCGGCTGAAACTGAGCTGGCACTGGGAGTACAATAATGTCCCATCATTCGTTCAAGTCAAAATGCAAAATTAGGTATTTTTGATTCACACATTTGCAGACTTGCTTTCTTCCTGTCTGTGCCCGGCCCTAATGAATTGCTGGAGTTTTCTAGAACAATAAAGTCTCACAGCTCTTAGAGTTGTGGACAAGATCATGGCAGACATACAGTGTCTGAACTGCTCAATAACTGCAGAGTGGTGTTTTGAAAACATTAAAATCACAGGTCTCTAGCTGTCTACTGACCACAAAACAAAAGTTAGCAAAAGAGACAGACAAAATGACAATTGATGTTTCACTAAGTGAGCCCTTTCTTTCTAGACAATTAACTGGTTTCACTAATCGAATCCTTTCTTGAAGCCCAAGTGCTTGCAGGCAATGTTAAGAACACTTGGAATTCATCATTCAGAAGCAAGTTCTATCCTACAACTGGGTTCTTCCATCTTACACTTTGGGTTAATTCTTGTTATCTTTAAAACTGAAAAACAAGCAAACAAACCCAAACAAACCTAACCCAAAAGAAAATCAAAGAAGTCAAGCAGGTAAACAAGTAAGAAAGCAGATGGTATTATAAGCTGTTTCATCACCGGAAGTGGACTTACTTGCTTAGCCGAGATACTCTGACAGCAATTTTGCCTCCAGGTGGATGTGCAACACACCCACTGCAAACACAGATTCTATCTTCCTGGAAGTAGGTCTAAGAGGGGTTTCTCGGGGTGGGGGGCCACTGCACACCAGCGCCAGGTTTTCAGCTCCTTTATACAAGGGTGGTGAGAACTCAGGATCTCTCTGACCAAAGTCCCCATCAGCACAATGGAGATGACAACCAACTATCCGTGTCGTTTTCAGCTGCAATTAAAATACATAACACTCTGGAAGGAGTGTTATTTAAGTAGTAAGCTATCTATTAAATATGTACTTTTTTTGTTATTTTTGACCCTCACAAATCTTACAGGAGATAAATAAGGCAGGATCAGCATTTGTTGTTTCAGAGGAAATATTTAGGGTCTGAGTGGACTGGCCAGGGATGCAGACAGACCACGCTGGGCCTTGCAGGCTGCCCCCTACCCCGTCTGGAACATACTTCCTCTAATTTCCTAGAGGCTCAAATGCCAATTTCTGTTTCTCCAACACCCTCTCCCAAGCCCTGCCACTATATTATATATTATGTATTATCTGTTGATGTATCCGTCTCCCCCACTAACCCATAAGAGGCTTGGAACACAGACTACACATTCAGCTCTGGACTGTCAGCTCCCAGACAGGATAGGGGGAGAAGCATCAATTAAATGAGTGTGGAGTTGAACCAGCCTCGAGAAAGAGAAACAGGAAAGACCTCTGCCCTGGAAAGAATTGTCAGAAGTGCCTCTGGCAGCCCTCAAGCTGATGGGAGCCCTTTCCAAGTTCTGTCCAGGATTTATAGTTACCAGACTTGACTCTGCCCGAGAGTGCTCCAAGGCTATTCAGTGACATACGACCAACATGCAGGAAAGACTGCAGCACCATCCACTGCCAGGCTGTGTGCAGAGCAGCAGAAGCCCCGCCTCACACTGATAATGGAGACAGACTCCAAATAACTAAAGCCGGTGCAGAATTCTCGGGGTCCAGGGGATCTGAACAGACCCGGGAGTGTGGGTGAGACTTGGAGAGATGAAGGGAACGGCATTTGGGAGGAGGGAACAGAAGGAGCAGCCGTGCCCTTGAGCTCTGGGCTCCCATTCTAGTGTGAGAGGGAACCCACCAGCCATGCAGACCCTGGGGGCCGCCAGGCAGTCATGGTCCTGCTGGGAGCTCCAGTAACAAGGTTCAAGAGGTTAAAAAAAAAAAAAAAGGAATCAAATTGACAGAGAGAAGAAATTTTTGCTGTTGTTCAGTTGCTCAGTCGTGTCCAACTCTTTGTGACCCCACAGACTCTACCACGCCAGGCCTCCCAGAGTTTGCTCAAATTCATGTCCACTGAGTCAGTGATGCCATCCAAGCATCTCATGTCGCCCCCTTCTCCTCCTACCCCCAATCTCTCCCAGCATCAAGGCTTTTTCAGTCCTTCAGTGAATATTCAGTCCTTACAGTGAATATTCAGAGTTGATTTCCTTTAGGATTGACTGGTTTGATCTCCTTGCTGTTCAAGGGACTCTCAAGAGTCTTCTCCGGCACCATAATTCGAAAGCATAAATTTAATTTTCAAGACAATACAGGCTTTGCATGAGAACTACACCTAAAAGTCATCTGCAATCACCAGCAAGTTCATATTTATTTGTATGGTTTTCTTCAGAAAGCAGTGTTGGTATCTTTAAAAAAAAAAACTGGAGCGAATTTAATTTATACATCTGCCTTAGGTAATTGGTTGATGGATGAATGGGAGTTCAGGGGGGTTTCAGTTCCATGTGGGGTATCCTTTCACAATTATGCTGTACAAATAAATGTAAAAATCATTAACATGAACTGAAAATGGCCATTCAGCATAACTCCAAGATGGACAGTGGCCTTGATGTGTCATTTAGAGCTTCGGTTCAATACTGAAATTTCAGTTTATAACTTGGTAAGTGGTTTTTCCATTTGAGAGGGGTAATTTTTTTTTCTTTTTAACCCCAGAATAGACTTTAAATAATTGTTAAGAAGACAGTTTCACTAGTGAGGTCTCTTTTCTTATGTGTATGAGAAGGACAGCACAGAACCTCACAGAACCTCTGGTCTCCTCTGGGTCCTCGGCGAGGAGCAGGCAGGGCTGGTGCTGCCACTTACAAATCCTTGGGGAGCTCTCACCCAGGGCTGCACGCACTCTAAAAATTATTCCATAAAGATGAGCATCGAGAAAATGGTATTTCAGTAAATAATCACATTTTTGTTAACTTGGGTTTAGTTCTGGTCACTGCAAAATGCATCGCTACTTAGCAGGATTTGAGGACCCATCTCAAACAGAACTGGGCAACAAAACCTTGCTTTTGTAATTTTTTTTAACTGTCCCGTCAGGATCTTGAGTAAGCTCGTTTTTTGTCCCCTCCCCAAATTAATTTCATATATCATGATTTTTAAAGATATATTCCATTCTTAATTCTTAGCAGAAATAAATGTCAAATACTGCTAAAGATTTTTTAATTGTCCTGAAATTTCTTAAAACATAACTGAATTTTATGACTCTGGGACACAGCAACTACTCAGAACCAAGGCCAGTTGTGTTGCTGGGGCAGGTTCTGGGGGCAATCAGGTGAGTCAGGTGTAACCAGCTTGTCACTGTATCATAATGTCATGGTCTTGGAGGAGGAGCAGGGAGCTGGGACATTGGGGTAGTAGGGCACCGGGGCGAGCGAGTAGGTGGCAAGCTCCGGGTGGTGGCTATTTATTAGCCTATCAGGTGTGTTTTCATGCAATCTGTAGTCCAATAGGCTGCACAGGTGCATTCCAGCTGAACATTAGCCCGACTCATTATCCTTACATCACATCTCCCAGATGCAAAGACAACACTGTCTTTCACACACACACACACACACACACACACACAGATCTTTACAGTTAGCTCTAATAATGATACAATAATAATCACAAGAACTTACACTTTTGGGAATCTGTCTTGTTCCAGGCATACCTGACATTAATTATCTGATTTTAATCTGAACAACAAACCAATGAAGTGAAAAACTTCATGAATGGTGGAAATGTAAACCCAAATGAACATAGCAGCTGAGTGCCTTCTGTCCCATTGTGGATCTTCAGGTCTCCAGGACAGTCTAAAGGACAGAGGACTACATTTGAAACAAATGAAGCTCAGGGATCTCTTAATGAGGCCACAGGGATTTCTGCAAAGGAATAAATGCCACTTACACCGCTCAGGCTGTTCATTTCCATGTCTGCAGACAGAGGTAATAGCATCCGCCCATTATATCCTTTATCCCACCTGGGAATAGGACGTGCTGAGCATCAGCCCCAGCTGCCCTGGTGCAGGGAACTATTCTCAGACTGGCCCAGAACAAGTGTATAGACTTTGGCCACTGGCTGGTCTAAGAACATCAGGGCCAAACACACTGATGCTGCTGGGAGGATGTTGAGATACAAAGATGGGTGTGTGTCCTTGAAAAGGATAGTACGCTTGAAGCCAGAAGGCAAGTGTCTTTCAATTTTAAAACAGTAATGCACATAAGCAGAAGTATATATGTACACACATAAGTGTACATGCCTGAGACCTTGAGTTGTCTACAGAAAGGCTACTCTTGCAGACCACCCACCCTAGATGCTCTGAAGTCAGACATTCAAGAACCCTTTAGAGCCTGGCCATTAAGTCACTCCCACAGAGCCCACAGAAGTCTGAGCAGGACCATCCTGGTGACTCAGAGGAGAGAGAAGTCCAGCCATTCTCAGCCAGGACAGCACTCGACTCTCTGTTCCCCGCAGGGCAAGTATGTGGGGATGAGGCACAAGTGACCAGCGCACCTGCCATCCTTCCACTTGGTCAAACAGCTGACAGTCTCTGCCCACCCGCTCTGAGCCCAGCTCCCAGTCGCTCTTGGCAGCTCCCAGCCGGCACTGATCCTACCTGCATCGTACAGACAAGAAAACCAAGGTGCAGAGGTACTGAGTGACCACCACACTCTAAGCTGGTCAGCAGTGGATGTAGATCTGATTTCAAGTTCATGCACTTCCCAAGTCTGGACATTCAGCCACCGTGAGTTTAGATTTTGGGGCTGACTCTGACAGGTGAGGGGTCCTGGCTAGTGGGGGATCCCCTCCCTTCCAACAACTGAACACAGATGTGACTTGGGGTCTGTGCACAGGTCTCACCTGTCACCACGCGTATCCAGTGTGATGAGCATCAGAGTCAGCATCACGTTGACTTGCATGTGTGCTCAGTCACTTCAGTCATGTCCGACTCTTTGCAACACCATGAACTGTAGCCCAGCAGGCTCCTCTGTCCATGGAACTCTCCAGACAAGAACACTGGAGTGGGTTGCCATGCCCTCCTCCAGGGGATCTTCCCGACCCAGGGATCGAACCCATGTCTCCTGCATCTTCTGCATTGCAGGTGGATTCTTTACTGCTGAGCCACCAGGGAAACCTGGTCAGGAAGTAGAAAGAACACCAAAGACTTCCAGTATGAACAGGATGTCATTTTTGTCCCTGAAGAAGGTCCACATAGGCTTTAAAGGTGAGAGAATGATGAGGGATCAGTGTCTCCAAAACTCAGTTCCTGTGAGATACGGGTGCAACACACACCTGTAAATAAGAGAACTAACAAGGCATGCACCAATGCCCTGACCTAAAAGCCCATGGGGTTTTCCTAGGAGCAGCAGTAACATCTGTGCTCCAGACATCTGTCAGAGGCAGAAACTCAACAGCTGCCCTCCAACCCCTGCGTGTGAGTGAGAAGTCCACGTCTGCAGCTCAGCCTCGGAGCACAGGCGGGGCTCCAGCAAGGCTAGGCGCTGTCAGGAAGGCTCAGAAACAGCCCCTGATGCAGACAATCAGGGCCACCTGGAGGTCCAGGCTCAGGTGTCACACTGAGCACCTCGGCCTGAAGCAAACGCATCCCTTTGTTGCCCTGCAGAGCCTGGGTTTTCACCCGGTGGATGGGATAAGCGAGGAAATAGCTGCGGTTCTTTCATTTGCCGAAGCAACTGGTAGTGCGGGGCTCGCAGCCTCTCTCAGCGTCCTCTTCCTGAGGCTGAGTAAGTGGAACCGACTCCAAGCTGCAGCAGTAAGACTCACTCTGCTTCTGAAAAGCCTACTGGTTTTTATCTCATGGGCTCCGAATTCTTCATGTGACGACTTCCCTCTTGGACTTGGCTGCTTCAGTGCTTGGACTTTCCTGTGACTCCACCCCTGCTAAATTCCGCAGGACCTTGGGAATTCATTTTATCCCAGGTGTATTTTTTTTCCTATGCTCTGTATCATGCTATATGTTATTAGGTGGATAGATAGACAGTAAGCTATTATAAAACTCCTGATAACCTTGAAGGCATTGGTTTCACTAGTGTAACCAGTATCGTTCTATTAAGTCTGCTCTATGGAATAAGTTGGGAGAAAGTAACAATAAAATTAATTTCCAAAATATAAAAACAGCTCATACAGCTCAGTATTAAAAAAAACTATCAAAATATGGGCAGATGAACTAAACAGACATTTCTCCAAAGAAGACATGCAAAAAAAAAAAAAAAAAAAGACAAGCAGACAATAGGCACATGAAAAATGCTCGATGTTGCTAATTATTAGAGAAATGCAAATCAAAATTACAATGAGGTATCACCTCCCTCCCACCAGAATGGCCATCATCAAAAAGTCTGCAAATAATAAATGCTGGAGAGAACGTGGAGAGAAAGGAACTCTCCTACACTGTTGGTGGGAATGTAAATTGGTGCAACAACTATGGAGAACAGTATATAAGTTCCTCAAAAACTCAAAATACAGCTATCATATGATCCAACAACCCCACTCCTGGGCATGCGTCTGGAAAAGATGAAAACTAAAATTCAAAAAGATACATGCACAATATTCAAAAAATTACATTAGCCAAGATAGACAAACAATCTAAATGTCTATGGTCAGATGAATGGATAAAGAAGATATGATACATATACACAATGGAATATTATCCAGGCATTTAAAAAAAATGAAATAATGCCAGTTGCAGCAACATGGATGGACCTGGAGGTTATCATACTAAATGAAGTAAGTCAGAAAGAAAGAGACAAACATCATATGATATCACCTCTATGTGGAATCTAAAAAAATGATACAAATGAACTTTTTTATAAAACAAACTCACAGACACAGAAAACAAACTAATGGTTACCAAGGGGGAAAGAGAAGAGGGAATAAATCCGGAACTTGGGGTTAATAGATACACACTCCTATATATAAAATAGATAAACAAGAACCTACTGTACAGCACAGGGAACTATATTCAATATCCTGTAATAATCTATAATGAAAAAGGATCTGAATATGTAATATCATACATATCTATCATGATCGGTGGTGGGAGTGGTTTTAATCACTCAATCATGTCCGACTCTTTGCAACCCCAGGGACTGTAGCCCAGCAGGTTCCTCTGTCCATGGAATTTTCTAGGCAAGAATACTGGAGTGTCTTGCCATTCCCTTCTCCAGGGAATCTTCCCAGCCCAGGTCTCCCACATTGCAGGCAGATTCTTTACTGTTTGAGCCACCAGTAAAGCCCATACATATATAAACCTTCCTGTACACCTAAAATACTGTAAATCAACTAAACTTCAGTTTGCAAAATACATAAATAAATAAAACTGGGTGAGAAGTAAAAATACGACAGACAGCATCACACTTGGTTTTCATCAGCTCAAATACGGTAAGAGGTCCTTGGCATCTTAGCTTCTGTATAACTTTTTTCTTCTCCAGATTTACTATAAAGCAGCATAGCCATAAAAACCATACCACCTATTCACATAGAATTCATCATGTTATATTTGGATAATGTAAAATACTAGCAAGAGAAGAACCACAAACCTTCAAACCGCTGAGCTGGCAGTATTATGTCTAAGGTGTATTTTCTTTCCCTGATTTTTAACTTATTTAATGACAGGAAATTAAAAGGTAAGTATGCCCCTGGCAAGTGTAAGCCAGGGCCCTGATTTCAGACTCTCCCTTCCAAAAGTTTAGGCCCAATCCCATTTCGCCTTTTCCTCCACCATTTTCCAAACTCATGAGCTCTGGGATGCAGTTCTCTGAATGAAAACCTCCTGCATGAGGACTGGACTGAACCTATGGGGGAGGGGGCATCACACTGTGGTTACCTAGCAACACGGTAGTTAAGGAAGAACCCAGAATCAGAATCCAAAACATGGGTGCCTCTGTTGGCTCTGCCACTTCTTATTGGTGGTGCTTTAGATGAATTGTGCAGCTTCAATTTCTTCATTTATAAAATGCAATAGAAAAGAATGAAAATGAGCTCCATGTAACCCTTAGGTACAGTTGAGACAGACAAATTAGATCACACATGATGCTTTTAGAAATTATAGACTTCAAAAACGTATGGCTACCAAAAGGGAAAGGTGGGGGGGATACATTGGGAGACTGGGGTTAACAAATGCAAGCTACTATATATAAAATAGATAATGAACAAGGACCTCCTGTTTAGCACAGGGAACTCTGCTCAATAGTCTGTAATAACCTATACAGGGAACAGAATCTGACAAAAGAATGGACAAGTGTATATGTATAACTGAATCAATCTGCTCTACACCTGAAACTAACACTGACACTGTAAATCAACTATGCTCCAATATAAAATAAAAAGTAAATTAAAAAAGAAATTATAAAGGGCAATGATTAATTTTTCAATTTTTTTTCCATTTCTTGAAGATAATAGAGAAGACAGTAAGGATCATGACCAACACCACTGCAGACTTGACCAGAAGTGGATATATAAGTGAGTTCTTACACAAAATACCAGACCCAGGGGGGCACTGCCTATAGCACAACTGATTCATAAAATTAGCCCTCTCAAGACTCACACTGTCTACAGGATTTCACAGTGAAGATGAAAAGAATGGGGGAGGGAAGTTAAGAAAAGAAAGAAAGGAAGTGGGAAGGAAATACCCTTGGACACTTAGAGTCATAAAGCACCCGGCATGGTCTGCACACAGGCACAGGGGCCGGGCTGCTGGGCACGGATTAGGTGGCGGGAACACACGCTCTGCAGAATGTAACAGCCGGGCGCTGACTGGACTTCTTCCCACAAGTGAAACTTTCTATAGGCAGAAGGGGAAAAAAGCAGTGCCAAGTTCCAGGATAGGGTAGAGACATCATTTTAACAGACTTCTTGAAAACCCAGGCTGCTTTGGGGAAGTTACTGTGATGCCCCGCCATCTGGCTTTATGTTACTTCACTCCTTACAAACATTCAGGCGAATGTTCTGAGTTCTCCTAACTCATTCTGTCCTTTCTTCTCCTCTACTGGGCATAAATAACCCCCTTCGGTCGTTGGATCTATTGAAAATGCACGCTGACACACTCCCACACATGCACACACACACACACACACACACACTTTCAGGATCAAAACTTAGCAAAAACCAGCTAAAGTACTTGATATGTTAAGATCCCACAAGGATATCTCTTCCTGATGCTTTATTACAAACAGGAAGTACAATTGCATTAACCCCCCAACCCCCGCCCCAAGATGCACAGACTCGGACCCTTTAACAGAGAGCCTCACAAATCCAACAGCCTCAGATAAACTGCCGCCTGGAGAGTCACATGTTCACCCCACCCAGATGGCGTGGCCTTGCTTGCACATTTCAGAAGACATCGCAAAAACACACAGAGTTGTTGGCCAAACACTGTCTGAAAAACAGACTACAAATCAATGACACCCAAGTAAAATCAGAGCTTTCAGGAACTGCCCTCCCATCCTCTTTAGTTACAGAATATATAATATACATTTATATATCATTTATATCATGGTGGCTCAGACAGTAAGGAATCTGCCTACAATGCAGGATACCTGGGTTCAATCACTGGATCAGGGAGATCCCCTGGAAAAGGGAATGGCTACCCACTCCAGTATTCTTGCCTGTAGAATTCCATGGACAGAGGAGCCTGGCGGGCTACAGTCCATGGGGTTGCAAAGAGTAGGACACTACTGAGCGACTAACAACTCAAACTTTAGCTACTTGTGCTGTTATTCATCATATTCATCATATTATTGACATATCTCACACTTATCCATTGACTCTTAATTTCCAAGTATAATCTCAGGGTTAGATGGGAAACTCCTTGAATTTAGAGACTTTGACTTATTTACATTTCTTTGTATCCTGAGTCCTAACTTAGAAAATCTCCAGTGAAGACTTCAGAGATGATGGGTATCCTAAGAATACAGTGAGCAGGTAACCATCATCACCACTATTGAAGAGATAACTGTGTCTCGTGTCTATGGTGTCATTAAGTTAGTTACCTCCCTGGAAGTTTTGCTGCCGTTCCTGAGTGACAGCTTGAGAGGACTTGACTGGAACATTGAGATGCTCAGGACTGCATTGTTCATATAGAAAATGCATCGTCTACTGTTACCTATGTGCTTATATAGATTACTTCCTAACTTTATACTTGGGATAGGGTACTTCCCTTTCTGAAATGTTTTCTCCTACCCTCGGAGCTCTACTCCCAAATGAACCTCATTGTGGAAGTGAAAAGTGTGTTTTGGTTTCATCATTAAGCTCTTGCACTTAGGGCTACTTTCCTTTCTAGGATGTTTGATTGGATTCCATCAGTTTCCTTTCCCCAAAATGCTTGTTTTTCATAACTTAAATTCAAACAGCACTCACAATAAATAGTTACTTAAAATTATTTTCTTAATAGGAAAAATGGTATCAATGAGGCCAAGTAAGTGGGGTTAGTGGGAACTGCCTAAAAGGCCCTGAAATGCCTTAGCTGTAGCTCTTTTGGACAAAGCGGCTCCCTCTGGTGGAAACAGAATCTTCTCTGGATGGACTGGATCACATCACACAGCCCAGAACCTGGGGTGTCTTCTGAAGACATGGGAACGGGGGAGGAGGAGTCTGCTGTTGGTATTTGGATGGTCCATGGCAGGTGGGAAAACTGAATCACTGAATGGTTTATCTTCAGTTAAATTACTCTAATCACTGCCCCCAATCCTCTGGGGTGACTGGCCAGGGGGAACCTGAATGGTGAGGTACAGGCACATATGGGCACTTGGAGATCAGATACAACTCACATGCTCCCCAAATTCAATCCCGAGGCTCCAAGATGGAAGAGAAAGAACAAGATGACCAAGCGCAGGAGCTGAGAGGCCCACACAGATTAGAAGGGGGTGACTGGGCCTCATGGCCCGCGACCCATGGAGGAACAGATGCGATTTCAGAGCGGACAGCACACAGAACTCCTCCTGAGATCCAGACACTCACTCTAATTGTTGCTAAAGGTCAGTGGATTTTTAAACTAAATAGTTGGAACTGGAGGAAATCTGATGTTCGTCATTGTTTATTTTACCACATTATTTGCCCGCATCTGTGGGTTTTTTGTGTTTAGACTAAATTTGTTCATTTTCCTGCTCCGTGAATTGTATGGATCTTCTTAATGTGAGAATCAGTACATATTACTGAATTGCTTGAATACCACTTAAAAATATATAACTGTTCTAAAATCTAGAGAACTGAGTAAAACAGCCTCTGAGGAACTCATCTACTTGTTATACCTTCATGTAATTCTTGACACAGTAACATCTCCACACTCAACATCTATATTGACACTTTGTGCAAAACTCAGCCGCATCAAAAATTATAACTTGCCTGTAGCACAGGGACCTCTACCCAGTGCTCTGAGGTCCCCGAAATGGGAAGGAAATCCAAAAGAGAGGGGCTGTATGCATACATACAGCTGATTCACTGCTGTACAATAGAAAATAACACAACACTGTAAAGCAACTGTACTCCAAAAAAAAATTTAATTTTTAAAAAGTTATAACCTGAAACTGAGCAGAGTGTCTCCTCCTCATTCCAACCAGGTCCCACTGTCCTGGTAGTGGGGCCATATTCTGAGCTCCTGGCAGATGGTGACTGTTCACACATCTATGTTCTCTCCAGGAGAGACTCGGTCCTTAAGGAGGAAGGCATTGCTGGGCATCCTGTAACCATCGCCCCCAAGAGTCTTAATGTGTGTGCATTCAGGTCAACCCTGAGTCCCACATTCCAGCGCAAAACATAGACATTTAAGTCTCATCAGGGCTTCCCAAATGGCACTAGTGGTAAAGAATCCGCTTGCCAGTGGAGGAGATGCAAGAGACACGGGTTCAATCCCTGGGTTGAAAGATCTCCTGGAGTAGGAAATGGCAACACATTCCAGTATTTTTGCCTGGGAAATCCTGTGGACAGAGGAGACTGGTGGGCTGCAGTCTATAGGGTCGCAAAGAGTTGTACATGACTGTGTGACTGAGCATGCACACACACACACACACCTCTTGTTGCTTGTGGCAGTGACCCTCAGTGACGACGCCCTGAACACTGAGTGGATAATACTGACCACAGGTCCTTGGGGAAACACAGTAGGATCCTGGAAGCCTCTGGTTACAACATTTTCACCAACTGATCAATATATAACCTGTTTAGAGACACTTTATTCAATACCTATTGCAGATTTATCAACATTGAACTCACAGCCAACAGCGCTGTAATTCATGATTGAATGTAGTCTCTCTGATAAATGTATTTTCCTCACAAGGCATATCCCAGCCTCCTTTTTGTTTCATTTTAAAAAATTGAATTCACATATGTATCAATATAAATACTGATATATATTATATTATTTTCAGATTATTTCCTATTATAGGTTATCACAAGATATTAAATAGATTTCCCTGTGCTATACAGTAGGTCTTTGTTGTTTATCTGTTTTATATATAGCAATTTTTATCTACTAATCCCAAACTCCTAATTCATCCCTCCCTGATCCTCTTTCCCTGTGGTAACCATAGTTTTTTGTCCATGTCTGTGAGTCTTTTTTTGTTTTATAAATAAGTTCATCTGTATCATTTCTTTCAATTCTACACATAAGTGATATCATATGATATTTATCTTTGTCTGACTACTTCACTTAGTATGGTAATCTCTAGGTCCAACCATGTTGCTGAAAATGGCATTATTTCATTCTTTTTTATGGCTGAGTAATATTACCCTATGTATACATACCACATCTTCTTTATCTATTCATCTGTCAATGGACATTATGGTTGCTTCCATGTCCTGGCTACTGTAAACAGTGCTGCTATGAACATTGGGGTGCATGTATCTTTCCGAATTAGAGTTTTCTCCAAATATATGTCCAGGAGTGGGATTGCATAATCACATGTCCAATCTTCCTGAGCTCAGGAAGTGCAGTGCACTTGAGGACATTTTAAGCAGCAATATCACCAACACAAAGAACAAAAATGTGGTACGTGTGCCACTAACTAGTGTCCAGTTCACAGTCTGAGCTGAATCCAAAAGGAGACCTGGTCTTGACCTTCCTCAGCCGCACATGCACGGCTGGTAACTCCAATTTCCTGCCACTCCTCAAGGGTGCACCAATGACCATGAAAGCGCTGTGAGTGTCACTTGGGGGTCACAAATGAATTTTAGCAGGTAGATGAATTAACAAACACAGAACCTGCCAATGATAAGGATCAACCTATTCTAAAAAATTAAACATCCTTTTGTATTACCAACTGGAGAGTAAATTTCTGGATTTTGGAGCTATGTTTACTTTTGTTCTCTGTGGTATTGCCAGTTCTCAACATGTTATTTATAAAGAGTAAATGCCTCATCAATATTTGTCAGATGACTGAATGCATGAAGGAAGGAATGAATCGACACTTCATCTGGCCCCCCACTCAGCGTAGGCCTATCTTCCTGCAACAGGTGGTCCCCAGAATTAATATAGGGGACTTGTTAATTCAGACTCTTGTCAGAGCATTACATACAGAGTCCAAACAACAGCAAAATTCTGGACCACAAATATATTTAATTCCCCAGGTAACTACCCCCCACCCACCTCCTTCAATGCAGTAAGCCAGTGTCTCATTTCCAAACAAAAATCCAAGCCCAGGCCCACGTCCAGAAGCCTGGCCTCTGGCTCCCTTTGGCTTGTGCACAGGCCCACGAGAGGCTTTTGTAAACGCCCTGGCTGCTGAATATTTGATGAGCAGCATCTGGCTGAATGACAGAGAAGTCCCTGCCACCTACAGACAGACGCAGCCCACCAGCCCCCATCACATTGTCAGCTCCTCTGATGGACAAGTGTTTGCTTCACTCTCACCTTCATGAATAAGCAGCCAGCCCAGCCGGCATGCACGATCACACCTTTCCAATAAGCTGGCCGTTGAATGAGCCTGGTGGCAAAGAGATGATTAATCCTCACCTATTGCACAGTCTGCAAGCAAGTAATTGAGAAACAGAGGAAAAGCAGAGCGGTACGGCATCTGGGACCGGAAGACCTGGTCCCGCAGCTATGGTGCCCATCGCTCTGCTGTCCAGACCCGGCCTGGCCATTAGCCCTTCCTCCACTTGCCTCTGTGTCTCCACTGAGATGAAGCGGTGATGGATCTCTGCGGCCTCGGGGTGGCCGGGTCTCTCTGGGGAGATGAAGCAGGAACTTACAGGCTAATCACTGTCAGGTGGTCACTCAGGGCTCATCTCAAGGATGCTGGGGGGTCAGGAAGGGAGTTGATGGGATTGTGTTGAGTAAACAAATGGAACTCATCTTCAGGAGCCCGTGTGTTGCTGTAAAACATGCCTTTTCTGTGCTCTCTCCTTTTCCCTGCAGGACCACTGCTGCCGCCTTCCCCATGGGATCCCTTCCCCCGGAAGCACACAATCCTGTACTGGAGTATTTTTTTTCTTGGTCAGCAAAACAGGGGTCAGAATTCAGGCTTCACACACTCTCTTGGCCAGGACCCTGTGTCAGAGGCTCTTAGATGACCCGCCTTTAGTGACCCTCTCTTAGATATCTATACACAACATAATCTATAGAATGAGATAAAGAAATGTGAATGGCCTTTTAGTCAACACATGATAAATGAATAACTTTTAAGCATTCAGAAAAAAATATCCTTGGGATCCTCTTCTCTGCTGAATGCTGAGAAATATCCTAAATGGTGTTTGCAGTACAATAACCATCCACTTACATTGTCACAAGGCAGCTGGATTATATACAAAAATCTCTCCACTTATTTTCACTCTGTATTAATTTTATAATAAAACCAGTAGAATGTGGGAAATGCCTAGGTTGGTAACTGAATTATTTATTTTAGAAGCTTTCACTTATTGGATCAATTTTTTTTTAATGTTCATTTCAGGAATTATTCATGAACCTGTGTGTTTCTCAGCTTCCTTTTCTGTAAAACATAAATACTATGGATTCCTACTTCATGGGGTGTTGGGAGGACTCAATGAGGTGTAGAAAGCTTGGGGGAGCCGCTTTGGCAGACACAAGCCCTGCATGTGTTACCTAGTGGTTCTTCCAATTAGCAATTAGCACTGCTTGAAACTTAAATGTAAGTCTTCATCTGAAAGGGTTCTTTTGTATGAATCTATGCAAACATACGTGGGTCTGTTTAAGAGAAATAGTTATAAGCAAAGCAAAGCCTAGACTCTAACAAGTCAATCCATCAAAAATTAGTCTCGTCCAGACTGTGAAGTAAATCAGCTTCAAAACTGAAGCAAATGGACTCCAGATACACAGAGAAGCAAATCAAATCAGCTGAACCCTTTCGAAGAGAAGATACATTTTTCAAGTAAAAGGGATGACCTCCTCCTCTGAGCTCTTTAACCATTTATTCAGCACAAGCACGGGACACAGTATCCATGAACTTAACTCCACAGCAGATGACTTGGTGTTCTGTCCAGGGCCAGCACGTGGACTCAACATGGGGGGAAACCAGGACCCTGGGAACTGAAGGAGGCTGCTGCCCAGGATCACGTTGTTCATGCACACCCCGTGCTATTTCTTAGTGTCCAAATGCCCGGGACAGCGCTGGTACCGGGCACCAGTGTGTGCCCATCAGGTGAATAAACAAAAGAAGAGTCATTTCCAGGTTGACTCAAACTGACATCCAATTCAGGCCCCTCACCCACCCCCGACCTTGTCATGATGAACAGCACCTAAATCACAGGTGAGGTCACACTGCAGATTTGGTTGATCACAGCCAAACAAAGTGCCAAGTTCAGGACTTCTGAGAACATCTCCTGACTCATATAATAATATGACCCCATGTTTCCTGAGATGAGAATTATATGTGTGCCTGAAAGTTCGGGTCACTGAATGCTCTTTGCCAAATTCAAAATAGCCACCCCCCAAAAAAGAACAGATAAAATAACCTAAAAGTCTTACCATTAATTTATTCAAAATTTTGGTAGCATTCTGTTTGGTTGAGCTGATATTGATAATAAAGCACTTACCCCCAAATAATTTGCTCAATTAAATATTTCCTTGCCTTTTGCTTTCTGATGACATAATAAACCACAGTAATAATAAGCTTAATGGTATAAAGAGTAACAGTGTTTTTAACAAAAACCAGATGCCAGCAGTTTAAAATATCTGCTACTATTTCCTCTCTGACGTCTAAACACAGCTTTACAAGTTACAGACCACTCTGCCTCTTCACATCAGCAAATGCAGCATCATTTTTCTTTTCTCAGGAGCCTTCAGTGACTCTGGTAAAGTGTTTCCTGGGTCAGAACATGAGGGTGAGGCCTTCTGGTGATTACTTCACAACACACACACACACACACACACACACACACACACACACACACACACACTATCCTATGATGATTACAATTTCCTCTTAAACTAGGACCCTGTTCAGAGCTGAAGAGAATAAAATATTTTTCCCTATTATTTTCGAAAAACTCTGTCAACAGTTTACAAAATGAACCTGACCTGCTAAATTGCTCGACTTTGTCCTCAAAGCACAATGAAGCCTCTCTTTGACCACCCTCCTTCTAAAGCTATCCTCCTCCCAAATGTTGAAAGAGATCCAAATTACGAGAAAAAGACCTTTTTAATGACTTTTGAGTCATTGTAAACATAAGCCAACACAGCAGGGAAATTGCTACCTTGCTCAAAAAAAGAAAAGTTATGTAGGAAAAAAAAATTTAGAAACCCACCCCTTTAACAAAAGGACAAAATCTCCACAAAAACTACATGTTGAAAAATATCTGGAGGGCACATCCTGCAAGTTTGGTCCTTTTGGTTTCCTTTGGCAACCTGACTGCCTCAGCCAGGTCGGGACCCTCATATGAGCTTTACCTGCTTCAGAAGGACCTGGCTTCCGGGACTGAACAGGGAGACCTAGGAAGACCCACCCAGGTACCCAAAGCCCTTCCCTCCCCTCCACCCCCAGGGCTCTGTTCCCACCTATGAGTCATTCAGTCTCAGAGAAGGCTTCTGGTGTCTGAGGGTCCCAGAACCAAACAACAGCTTTGCAGTTAGAAATAATTACCCACCACAGACAACCCTTGTCTCTGGTCCTTCATGTGTTTGTGTGTGCATGTGTATGTGTGCACGTGTGTGTGTGCACATGTGTGTGTGTGTGTGTGAGAGAGAGACACAACATGTCACCTGTGAACTGATTAGATGCTGATGCTTCTAAGATATGTTCACTGCAGGTCAATGACTAGTATTGCCCAAAAAGCATTGTAGTCTTGACATTTGGAGAACTCCTTCTCAAACAGCCCCCAATAAGTAAATGATTTTCCCCACCGAAAAAACAAAAAGAAAAGAATGGAGAAGACCTTCTTACCCTCCCCAGCCTGCAGGAGGGCAGGAGAACTAAGACAAGATGCTGGCAGGACTGAGCAAGGAGACAGAAGCGATTTACAGCAAAGGCCACATCCCACACCAGATTGTGGCTCTCACCCCAGACCCTGGACACTTGACTGATAAAGTAAGAGCTGTCCTTGCATGCAAGGATGTAAATAAAACTCTCTGTTGAAACCAACCGAAAAAGACTCGGAACTCTGAACATCTACAGAACCAAAATCTAAGAAAGTATAATCAGGTGTGTGGAACCAGACGGTGAGACCCAGCCTTATGGCGGAAGCGCTCCCTGATCGGTGGAGACTGGTAAGGTAGGATGGGAACTAGTCAGGAATCTAGACTGTCCTAAAAGTGACTGAGTCTCACCAATCTCCGTGGCAGGAAGAGAGTGCAATCACACCAGCCCTTCACCATGCAGGTTCCTAGCTGGTTAAGTGGATTTATAAGCCAGTGGGTTTTTTCATTCCAGAGAGAAGGGGGGTTCCTGCCATTTCAATCAATCATTTTCCACCCTCTATTTAAATGAGGTCATGTGTAGGGAGCACTCACCACAGCTCCTGACACACAGGAAACTGACCTGCTCTTAGCACCCTCAGTCCCCAGGCCTCTGAAGACACACCACCTGACTCTCTGGTCTGGGCCAGGTAGGCGTCACCTGATGGCTGTGGTCAAGACTTCAGGTAGATCGAGCTAATCAGTACCTCCTTCAGGATGTTGCCTTCTGGTTCCCCCATCTCACTCTGCCCAACATCTTAGTCTCATACATCCACGCATCCACACGAACCCATCACAAAAAGATGTTCCATTTTTTGTCACTCGGTTGTATCATCCAATAAATCGTAAACCTCCTCAATGATCATGAGGCATGACCTTCAGGCACTGTTTTACACTCAATACTCTGGGTTTTGTCTGTTTTCTTTTCTAAAATTGATATAACTAATTCATCACCAGTTTTTTCCCCATCAAAGTTGACTCAAAATACTATCACATCAGACCCACCTTAAAAGGACAGTGAGTTGCCACCATGGAGCCTGCATGCATGTGTGCTAAGTCACTTCAGTCGTGTCCAACTCCGTGTCCCTATGGGCTGTAGCCCTCCAGGCTCCTCAGTCTGTGGGATTTCCCAGGCAAGAATACTGGAGTGGGTTGCCGTGCTCTCCTCCAGGGGAGCTTCCCAACCCAGGGATTGAACCCATGTCTCCTGCATTGGCAGGCAGATTCTTCACTACTGAGCCACCTTGTAAGTTACTTAAGGCAAAGTCCAAAGGAGACCGCAGAGGATTAATCTGAGATTGGTTTAAAGAAATGATAGCATCACTGGAACAAGTCCATGGCTTCCAAAGACAACTTCTTTGACAGAGCTACCCTTCAATGAAACACACAAGAGCCAGTGTGCTTGGGAGACCACGACAGTGAAGAACCATGTTTTCTTCTCATTTTTGCTCTCTGCAAACCCAAACACAGTGTTTGGTGAAGGGCAGTCTTTCAATTAACATTTGTTGAAAGAAATAAACAGTCACACTCAATAAGATGTATTTTCTATATAATATCCACGTGTCATCAATCTGCACTGAAGCAAATTAAAATATCTCCTCTCAACAAACCTGTATCATCTCTCCAGATCCTTGTGCCCAGGGCCTGGTAATCTATCAGCCAACAAATATTTATTCAGTGATTAGGCTTCCCTCTGTGCTTGCAATACTGAGAACAGAGTTCTGTCCTGGGCACGGGTCAGACAACACAGGGGTTAAGAGCATGACCACCTACACAGTACCTGTATGTCCTGGGCTTGTTAACAAGAAAGCCTGGATATCACACAATTCTTAGCTGATATTTAAAGAGCACTAGGAAATATCTTGAGGTTAGGACTAGCTATGAGAATGAGATTTCTAAATCCAGCTCACTCTGATATTCAAAGTAATAACATTATCCTTCAAAATAACAGTCATGTTATCATCAGTCAGTGTGTGCTGAGTATACACAGTACACGGACTTTTACATCTCATACATTTTACCACTTATGTTCATCCAAACAAAATACCAACTGTTCCACCACAATGGGGATATGCATTATGCATAGGCATAAGGAACTTAATACATACACGTCTAGTTAGAGAATTTAATATCTCATCAACTTGGAATATTTGGGCCACCTGAAGTTAACTACATATTAGCTCCTATTTAATGGAGTGAAGTCTCAATTTAAATGCAAAGCCCACTGCTAAGTAAACAGCAAGCGGACAGCAAACTGGCCTTCCTTCAGTATCTTAGGCTACAATAAAATCCCTAACATTGTAAGGAAAGCATACATCATTCTGATTTCTTCAATTATTCATAATCCCCTGATCCCCAGTAAATCTAACGTAGCATACATCCCAAGACCTATTACCCCACCCCCAAGCTTCTGTCTCCAGAGGAGAGACAGGTGTGAGTGATCAACTGTCCTGCGACGTTTGTTCTCGTGGAGGCCGAGGGGAGCAGAGGACAAGGGCTGGGTTCCTAGATGCCAAGAACTCTAGACTATGAAAACAAATGCACTCATTCATTCATTCTGTAAATATTGATGGATGGACAGCTAGACACCAGGCGCTGTCCCCGGTCCTGGAAACACAGTCACGAACAAAAGAGCAAAACTCTTGCCATCTTCAAGGTGGTGCATAAGGAGGGACTCCATAAATAACTGCACTAAAGTGGGCTCTGGCTCAGCCTCTGGGGAGACCTGAGTGGATGGGGGACAAAGAGAATGTCTGAGGAGCTGACAAAGTTGGGAGGATGGAGATTCCCAGCCCAAGGAGAGGGGCTTCGCTGAGACCACCCTGAGCCTGAACTATACTGACATCTGACTCCTGCTGAGAAATCCAAGGAGAAAGAAGGGAGAAGCAATTTGCACACTGACTTACTAAGAGTTCCCATCCTCTGAACCCTGACTGTGTGTTGTATGTGGGGGGGCGGTGTGCATGTGTGCATGTGGGGGTGTGTGCATGTGCGTGCAATTGTGTATGTGTGTGTGCATGCACACATGTGTGTAGACATGTGTATATGTGTGCATGTGTGTGCATGCACGTGTGTGTGCCTCTGTGCTGCAGAGGCCCTGAATGGCAGGCAAAGCAGATGCCCATGACACTGGACCTTCCTACCCATTTGTGAGAAACGTGTGTGAACAGTAACTTGAAAGGCCGAATGTGTGTGACCCCGAGACTTCTGCAAAGACACACGGTATCACCCCTCCAGGTCCACCAGGTCCACCACCATCTGTGTGGTTGCCACACAGGCATCTTCCTGGACCATGTGACTTGAACCCTGGGCCTCAGCCCTGCTAGAAACGCCTGGGCTGGGTGCCTCCAATCACAGAAGTAGAACCGCCATACTGTGAGTCCTGTGAGTTCATAAAGACCACGTGGGGCCTCCCTCCCTCCAGTCCCTGTGCGATTCCAGACACAGCAAATAGGTAAACTTGTGAATCTCGGCCATGTCCCTTGGTGTTGAAAGACAGGAAGACGGGAGGACAAGACACACAACCCCAAGCCCTGCCCCCGGGTACCAGCTGGAAAGATGCCTGAGGGCTCCCTCTGAGCTGCTGGTCCCTCGGCCCCAGCTGGGTGGGGTGTGTGTGGGAGGAGGCAGACACCTGTGTACACAATGCTGTCTGTGTTCTGACCTGCGACACTCCAGGGATTCAGACATTTCTTCCCACACATAGAAAACCGCTCTGCGTGTCTGATCTCATCCTTCACCTCTATGTTCCTGACCGAGTCATCCCTTCTGTGCATGGGCAGAGATGATGGGCCACGTTACACATGCCCACCCCCACAGAGACCTAGGCCCTGGGCAGAGCAGGGCTGGGTCACTTGGGAAGAAGCAAAGCGAGGCGTCATGACTGAGTGTGACAAGGAAACCCCGTGACCTGGTTCCAGATAAAACAAGGGGACACCCTGACAGAAAAGCAACAGATCATTTAATTGAGGACAAACAGGTACTCATTTCTAAAGCACTTAATTCTAAAGGTGAAACCTTCTTTCTTTAATACATGAGCTCCCAGCCACGAGGTAGGAGTTGCCTGTGTGTTACCACCTTGGTTCCGAGGCCAGAAGCTACGCTATCTAAATGTCTTTGTTTATGTTGGACTCTAGGAAGGAGGCTGGGGTGGGAGGGGTCTTGTAAACAACATATTTTTGGTCCGATAAGGATTTGTATAGACTCACATTTCTCTAGCCCTTCTTCACTGTGTGTATTAAGATTTAAGTGAATTAGAAGAGCTATTGTTTAGATTCTTCCTAAGGCAGGAAAACCAACAGTGCATCTGCAGTCCTAACCATCAGGATGAACAATCAATTTAACAGTCGGGGGAGAACAGGAAAGACAGAGTCATGATTTACTACTCTGTTTACACCAGGACTTTACTGCTTTTCCTGAGAAGTCAGCACTGTGAGCGGGCACCATGGAGCCACGGCCATTCCCATGTCAAGCCTGACTTCCTGTCCTTTGCTATAAACACAGGGCCATCATTCTCACCTAAGATGTGGGGCACAGTCCTGATTTCTTATAATGGCATCATTTAAAAAAAACAATTAATTCGATTAACTCAGTGAAGTTTAATTTGTCTCTTTGTGGAAGAACTTCAAATCAGACCAGCTTCCTCATCAGAGCCTCAGGAAACAGTCACTATTTCTCTCTACGCCTTCAGGTTCCTGGAGAGCATCAGGGAAGGAGCTATGGGTTTGCAATCACACGCTTGAAAAACTAGCACTAGAATCTGTGTCTTTCTGTACCTGACTGGAGCACGCGTGACAGATCCCAGCTATGAAGCAGCCACGACCACCAGCTTCCTCCCCAGGCCTCCTGCTCCTGTCCTAGCTGCACTTCCCACCGCCTACTCCCAGCACAGAGAACCTATAGATCTGCTTCATTTTCATGACCACAAGTTGAGTTCCAGAACCTTCCAGACCCTCTGCAAACCTACAAATGCAGGCCTGCCATAGAACATGTGTGGGAAAAATAACTGCGAGTGACAGAAACGCATCACCACCAAGTGCCCCAGCTCCCCACTGGACCGTCATCTCTCCCTTCCGGTAACAACACCCCGGGGACCCCCAGATGCACCCCACCCTGGAGCAGAGAGCCAGGGGCTCTTACCTTGCATGGTGGCTTTAGTCGGTTCCGAGAACAGGGGGATGAGCAGGAGGTAGATGAGGTAGACGAAGGAGAGCCCGTTGTACCGAAAGGCGCAGGCTGCGGGGAGAGAAGAGGGCGTTAGTGATGGTGATGGTGGCCTCGGGCATTGCAGCGTCTGGCGGCCACACGACCCCAGCGAATCTTCCATTAGGAAGAAAACACAGCCGCATCCATCCGTGCCCATCATCACACAGGAGTGTGGTGAGAATCGGGGAATGACAGTGCTCCCATCACCCAGCCAGGAGGCAGCACCAGCACCCCTGTGATAGGCACGAAACCTGTCATGGATGAAGAGCACTGCAGAGACGCAGGGCAACGGGCTGTGAGCATGTGAGGTGTTCAGGGGAGGCTGTGGGTAGAAGGAGAGGTGAGAATGAAGGGAAAAACCAGAGAAGAAAGTCTTTGTCAAATGCTCTGCGGCCGGGCTCGACCCCAGTTATCTCAGGAACCCTGTCTGACAAGGACAGGTCCCCAGGCTCAGGGACCCACTCACTCGCTGGTCCATTGAACAGATTCACAGGATGGAGAAGTATGGGGATGAACATTTGTCAGAGAGAATGTGGAGCTGACATCACTAGTCCCTGACCACGTCGGTAAGAAGACATTTCAGGCAGATTACTCTGGAGACACGTGCCCAGGACACACGAGTTCACGTCAGTGTCAGCTCACACCAGCGTTGCCCCGCGTCAAGCCTTATCTGTGCATTACCTCTCTCTCTCACCACCCTCCTTGCACAGATCCTGTTTTTATTCTCTCTACACAGGACAATGTAGCAGGAGTAGGAAGCACAGCCAGGCTGAGGTTGGAGCCTGTGAACTCGTCCCGCTTCTGTGTCTCCATCAGGAAGTCTGGCAGCCTCCACTCTGCATCCTCACCTGTCTGACTCATCCCCAGGAAACCATCAGGGGCTCAGGGGGCCAGAACCTTCCTCCCACAGGATGCTTGTCACTGTTTTGGTTTTATATAACCTTGTTCTGTAAGGTATCAAATCGTTCACACTGGAAATATGTACACTGAGGACATTCCCAAACACTAACTCTGAAGAGGGAGAAATGAGCCCACTTCTGGGTTCTCAGGGCAGAGCCTTTAGTTCCCATTATTTATCACAAAGTCCCAAACACTGAAGGAGAGGCAAGGATGACCCAAGGAGGGTAGTCAGTTCAATCTCTCAGTCGTGTCCAACTCTTTGAGACCCTATGGACTGCAGCACAACAGGCTTCCCTGTCCATCACCAACTCCCAGAGTTTGATCAAACTCATGTCCATGGAGTCAGTGATGCCATCCAACCATCTTATCCTCTGTTGTCCCCTTCTCCTCCTGCCTTCCATCTTTCCCAGCATCAGGGTCTTTTCTAGCGAGTCAGTTCGTCACATCAGGCAGCCAAAGTACTGTAGCTTCAGCATCAGTCCTTCCAATGAATATTCAGGACTGATTTCCTTTAGGATTGACTGGTTTGACCTCCTTGCAGTCCAAGGGACTCTCAAGAGTCTTCTCTAACACCACAATTCAAAAGCATCAATTCTTTGATGCTTAGCTTTCTTTATGGTCCAACTCTCACATCCATACATATGTGACCCCCTGCTCCCATGAGTGGGCTGGACCTGGGGCTCCGAGTGACCAGAGACAGTGAAAGTACCAGGATCCCTCTTGGGGGCTTCTATCCTGGGTACCCCTGGCCCCTGAAGGGAGCCAGCCACTGGGTTGCAAGTTGTCCCAAGGAGAGGCTCCAAAGGAAGGAGCCGAGGTCTCCAGCCAGCAGCCAGCCTGCACCAGAAAAGGAGGAGATGGGTGAGCCTAGAAGAGGGCCTCACAGGCTGCACCCTGACTGACCTTGACTGCCCTGACCAACTTTGACTGCAGCCCATGAGAGCCTAAGCCAGAGGCGCCTGCTGAACCTTCCTGGATTCCCCACTCCCAGAAACTCTGCAGCAGGGTTTGTTGCTTTAAGCTGCTAAATGTTTAGGTAATTTGTATGCAGCAACAGATGACTAATACCCAAACTCTCATTAAAAAAAAAAAATCAAGCCACTTCTAAAACTCCTTCGTTTATTTTTGTCTGAAATTATCCAGTCTGATTGATGACAGTGGCCTAATTGCTGAATTTTCTGCTTTATTTTATGTGTGAAGTTGCCACCCAGGAGTCACCTGAGCTTACGGGCAAAACATGCCTTTGAGCTTGTCAGCAAGGCACAGTCAAGCTAGAAAAGCCTCAGAAGGTAAACAGCAATGCTCTCTTACCCAGTGTGATGTCATGGTCCACGACCTGGAATCACGGAGCACACCCCCTGCCTCTGTAGAAAGCTATCAGATGCCCATACCCACACCTCTCAGGGGCCACGCAGGCACCTGGAACCCTGTCCTCTGCCTCGGGGATTTACTGTGGACACCACAACTTTTTACAACACAGATTAAGTTGTTCTAGGGGAAAAAAAGTCTTCACTCTAGCTAAGAATGCACTCTTTCCCACTATTTCTACCTGGTTTCAACTACCCAAAATTATATGTGAAGTTCCCTCAAAGAATGACAACAGGAATTTTCCCCAAAAAAGACCTTCCCAAGCTTAGAGGGATCACAATTAGAAACTGCACAATAACAAGTTTCAAGTAAAGAGCATTATCAACATTAGTACAATCATTTGAACTACAGACAACTGGACTGGTCTCATTAACAAATTTCATTTTCTAAAGGTGAAAACAGATAGACAGTTCAGGAAAAACTCTCTAAGTAGGAGAAAACATAGATGTGACTTAGACAACTTAATCAGTATAGAAAGGGAGAAAATCTCTTGCAAATGTGAAATTTTTAAGATGGCCACATAACTTATAAATATTTGTGTTGCAATGCACGTGTACTAGTTTACAATGTATTATATGATCACAAAGAGATTTATGCACACTCTAACTTCCACAATAATTGAAGGTAATAACAGACTATGTTACTAAAAATAAGTGCCCTCAGAGCTGAATTTTTAGCAAAAATGTGTCCTCTCTTCCTCCACACCCTTCAGCAAGGCCAAAGAGGCCCCCACCATGAATCACCTACAAGATGACTGAGCTTAAATGTTTAGAACCTCCATCTCAACTAAGTACGTTCTAAAAACTCCTTAATGGCCTTAAAATGCTTTGTTTATTTTAAGTTGCCAGACCAGTAGATACACATTATTCAGAATAAGCAATTTCACTACCAAGAGACAAAACAGTGCTGTCAGGTCAGTGATTCTAGAACTTCTTTTTGTGTTTGTACTTTCAATAATTTCCCTTCTGCCCTCTGAAGCCATCGATGGCTTTTAAAAGGATGTCTTCTCAAAACCATGGTGATTTTATAGAAAACAGTAAAGACAAGAGAAACAGCTGCAAAGTATTTACAATGCAGCAGAAAAAAAGCCCAACAATTGCAGATTTTTCCTAAGGAAGCAAAACCATCAAAGAAATGGGAGACAGGAAAGACTGCCAAGTCACCTTATTCATTGTCTGTGTAAAATTCTTTCCCCCAGGACATACTCCTGTGTTTTACATCTGGTGAAACTTATAAATGTCATGTGGTGATGCTTTAGGGCAGCTGACAGGCAGGACAAGATCACTCTCTTCCCTCTTCCTGTATCTCCGACCTCCACATCCAGCAGAGATCTGGTTCCAAGTGCTTCCTTCAGAAAGTTGCAGAAATGAGTTCTTCTAGAAGGAGGACACCAGGAGTCCCTTTCACTACAGTTCAGAAGGCGGACATCTGACCACACACTCTTCCCACGCAGCGCCTGCCCTGGGCTCCCCACACCGCCACCACCGAGTTCACACGTGCCAGACACAAAGGGGAACAGAGTATTCGTCAAATAAGAAAACACACGTACAGGCAGTCACTATATTTTAACACTACTTTTTTATCCAGAGATGCATGAAAGCTGACTTTGTTCTCACAAGTCTGTCAGTCAACACTGAATCCATCAGTCATGTTTCAGATACTGTAAGAAACAGAAATTCCTCATCACATAAAAGAAATGGTAATTATGTGGTGAAGGTGCTATCTAACCTGTAGAAGTAATCATTTTGCAATATGTAAAAGTATCAGATCAATACGTAAACTGACACAATGTTATATGTCAATTGTATCTCAATGAAGCTGGGGAAAAGTTAAATACTGGATATTAATTTCATTATAGAAGTTGGTTAGAAGAATGTAATTTTAGGGTAAAGCTTCAAGGAAAACAGGACTATTACAGAGAATAAAACCAAACTGTATTAGCAGAAAATCATAAACACTACTCTGTTTACTAAAAATTTTAAGGGATCTAAGGAAAACTAAGGTGAAAGCATCTTATTTGTAAAGGATAAAAGCTTTTGAACTGAGTTTTCTACTTTTTTCCCATACAGCCTGGAAAACAATCTGTAAAATATGAATTGAACCAGATGGCCATGAAAATCTTAGTGTGATTTTTTTTTTTTTAGCCAAATGAGTTTAAATTTTTGTTTCCTTTTTTATTTTAAACCCGTAGGATCCCTTTTCTATTTTAATTAATTTAATATATACCTGATTGAATATTACTAACAGTATTAAATTTTAACTGAGTTCTCTAAGCTTAACCCTGGTTGTACAGTTAGTTTGCAGAAAACAAATTTTAAAATAAGAATACACAGTGCTAATTTTTTCTTCCTTTAATAATATCATTTCATATACTAGTTACCAGTTTACAAGTTTACCCATAGAAAGCCGCTGCATTTAAAATGTGAATCCTTTGCTCAAGCTTGACCAGGCAACTTGATCCTGAGAGTAACAGTATGGATGGTCTCACGTGACTGCAATGAGTAAAGCTTTTATACCAAAATATAATTCCTTAAGCTTTCTGAACACTCAGAAATAGATCTGTTTCATTGAGTCTGAAGAGTCCTGCAATTAAATCCACAGTTCCTACAATTCCTCAAAATAGAACCTGCTCTCTTACTATTGTGATGAATAAGAAATTAGGCTGGGTAAGTAAGTGCAGAGAAAAGGTGCAGCATTGAAACTGTTTCTTTGCTCACCCGACATAATCTCTTGACGAGGAGAGTTAGTGTTGTAGATGGGGACATCCAGAGTCACTGAGGTCTCTGTCTTGGTATTTACTGATTTCTTTAGAAATCACTTATCATCCTTCACATGACATTCATTCTCATGTGAGGAAGGTACCCTTTACCTAAGTCAGCTCACTTTTAGGTAATGCAACAATTTATAACTAGACCACTATACCTCTCTACTAGTCTATTACTAGCAGAAAGCAGATTTATCTTTTAGTTTTTTAAAATATTAATTACGATTAAGCCTTAGACTATAAAGATTGTATCTATTTAATCTATAAAGATTAAATCTATTCATCTTTAAGAATTTAAAGCTTATTTTCCTCAGAAAACTTTTTAAAGAGAGCTGATAATCAGTCATGTTTAATTTTATACTAACTTTTAAATTCCAGTTTTTAATTCTTAATTAATTTCATTAATTCTCATTTTTAATTAACACTACTTTTCTGTAATTTTCCCAAAAGGTAACTTATCTTCCTAACTTATACAAATTCTACTAGACTACCAGTTCACAGTAGTTGGATTTTTACATCACTGGTCCTTTGAAAAACCTAAGAGAGGTGCTTAGAACCCTAATAATATGGCACTGTTTCTTTCTGGATTTCTAGTTACTTCGATTTTTAATACTAAGTCTGATTCACAACTTTATCATCTATAAGATCAAGCAAGATTTCAAATCTGGAAAGCTAACCCTCTGTTAATCAGTACGTCTAAACTATTAGGATGAACCATTGAACTTGATGGCTTCATATACCAAAAGTAGTCAACTATGAGGAAGTTCATGCCATTCAACCTGAAATAAATCAGGATTGGCTTACTGGACTCCATTATAAGTGGAGACCAAGTGGCATCTTCATTTTAGAAATAAGAGAAATCAGCTGGAATTCCATTCTCTCCCCCAGTGTTCAAAGGCCTCCCACATGCTAGTCCCTGAGTGACCTGAGACAGCTATAGAGGAGACATGAGGGCTGGAGAATATATTTGTATGTATGTGTGTGTGTATAGGCTTCATGTAGGCAGCACCACTTTTAATAACAGGATTAATGTACTGCCTGCCACATTTTCCTTCTTTCAAGAACTCAGTAAAATGAGATTTTTTTTTTTTGCAAGCTTTCACTGTAGGCTTCAGAATATTCTATATTATTTTTGGCAGCATCCTCCCCAGACTGCTGTGTGCATTAGCATGAAAAAAAATCGGTTCAGCTGCTGACATGAAGTCCTATTTCTTCCACCCTCAGCACATGATGCTGCCCAACTTGGTCTCTCCTTTAACAACTAATATGGCTGAAAAATGATTAAAAAGCACTGTTTTTATGTTGATAAATTTACTTTGACATTCTGCCTGCTTCTTCCTGGGAACACCCTCTTCCCTGACATATATGGAGCCATCGTTATTGCCTTCAAATATTTCTGGTGCCGGAGAAGTAGACACACCTTTTATGGCATGAATTCAGCCCTTGACTATGTCTGAGCTTTATGCTTCTGATACCACAGTAATGAGGAACAGCCACTGACCACAGTGTGAAACGCTTACTCCTAAGAACAATGTCCAACACAGTGAGGAACCGGACTCACGCCTCAATATCAGCTTCTCCACCAGATCTCCTGCTTAGGTCTAACTCGGACTCAGAGCCTTTGATTTGCACTCAGTCCTTTTCTCATCACTCCAAATGCCAGTCTTACTCAAAGTCTGCATAACTGAGGATGGGGTGAGCACCACACACTCCTGGCAGTGGACAAACCACAGGACACTCAGGTCATACCCCCAGCCTCATCCCATCCCCAGCTGCCTCTGCCTTCTGCTCTCTCTGTTGTGCATGCATGATAAGTCCCTTCAGTCATGTCCGACTCTTTGGACCCCATGGACTGTAGCCAGCCAGGTTCCTCTGTCCATGGGATTTCCCAGACAAGAACACTGGAGAGGGTTACCATTTCCTCCTCCACGGGACCTTACTGACCCAGGGATCAAACCCACATCTCCTGCATCACAGGCAATCTTTACCTACTGAGCCTCCTGGGAAGCCCCTGCTTTCTCTTACTACCATTCTTTTCAGTACCCACCATATCCTCTTGCCTCATAAAATTAAGGGAGTTTAGGATCACTAGTGAAAAAAAAAAAAAAAAAGATCACTGGTGAGATGTTCTATTGGGGAAATTGATCATTCCAGGAACATGTTTAAGTTTATGATACAAGCTTTAATCAGCTCATGACCCTGACATGAGAGAGTGTTTGATTTTTGGTCACTAAATGAACAAGTTTTGGATCTCCTAAATTTCCAAGTGTAGATGACCTTTCCTGACCCATGGCTATGCCCTGGATTTACTAGATGACCCATAATTGTCAGAACTTTCCCCAAAGTCCTCAGAGTGAGACTATTTGGGCATCCCAGTCTAACTCCACAAAGCAGGTGTGAGTCCTGAGCCCACTGAGGCTCAGCTGGATGCTTCCTATCAGGATTCTGTCCAGGCTGAGTTACCTCCACAAATGTCATCACTAGGTCACTGGGGCCATTTCCGCAGGGACGGGCAGTTGCAAAACCTTCCACCCTTGGCCTGTGCCCAGGAACAGCTCACACAATGCATGTCCTTAGACACGTCCCCTTCTACCCACCCGCACCCCCATTAGCCATTCCCCAAAGGCACACGACCAGGCCCTCGGCCATGTCGGAACACAGACTACCTCTTGTTCGCTTCTCTATTTCCAGTTTCTATTCCCATTTCTAAACATAGTAAGCAGTCAGTAAATATTTACCGAAAGAGTAAATAGATCCCTGCCTCTTTCTTTGCAAACCTGTAATGCCCTCTGCACAACTGTGGGTCCCAAATTCCGAAGCATACTTCAAACTCGCCCAAACGTCTGTCTCCTCCCAGATAATGCCCCTGTCACCTAATAAATAGTAATCTACTCTGAATAAAAAAGCACACCTTTCTAGCAGTAAGGAAACAATCCAGTAAGACTGCCACACTGGGAACTCTGCACCACAAAGAATGGTTGTTGCTCATAGGAGTTCACACTAAAAGATGTGCACAAAATGATGGGTCAAAACCTGGCTTAGACAACTGTGTACAACATGACAGGCCTATGAGGTTGACACTAATATTTTTAAGGTCCCCCATTTTCAAGAAACTAAGGTGCACAAAGGATATGCAGCTTGCCCAAGGTCAAGGTGAACTGGGATTCAATCCAAGTCAGGCTCCACTCCTCAGCCCTCTATACACACAGAACACATCTGGAAGAATTAGCCTCTGGGAGGAAGGGTTGAAGGAGGGAGAATAGTCACCTTTTAAATAATAACAATTTTTCTCTTAACAGGTATTTGTACACTTTGCATTTTAACATCAAACTGCATGCATGCTAAGTCACTTCAGTTGTGTCCAACTCTTTGTGACCCCATGAACCATAGCTGCCAGGCTCCTCTATCCATGGGATTCTCCAGGCAAGAACACTGGAATGTGTTGCCATGCCCTCCTGAAGTGGATCTTCCCAACCCAGGGATTAAATCTGGGTATCTTACGTCTCCTGCATTGGCAGGCAGGTTCTTTAACTA
Organism: Cervus elaphus; assembly: GCF_910594005.1. Taxonomy (NCBI): domain Eukaryota; kingdom Metazoa; phylum Chordata; class Mammalia; order Artiodactyla; family Cervidae; genus Cervus; species Cervus elaphus. The sequence continues at coordinate 45,374,030 of NC_057841.1, forward strand.
AATCTAAGGAAATATAATTGCTTGCGTTTCGGAATACCCATCACATTTATGACCTGGCTCCATGTGACCTTGAAGTATTTCACCCTGTAAACTCATCACCCTTTTGAATGGTCTGTAAGCCCCTTAAAAGCAGGGCTGTGTGTCAGCTGTGATTTTGGGAGCCCAGCAGAGTACCTCTCACATGACAATCATGTGACAATGGTGCAGAATGAATGAAGGAATGAAAAGATGGACTTCTCTTACCCTTGGAGACAGAGATATCTAAGAAAAGCTGTCGTGTCTGACCAGTGGTATAAATGTTCAGTGGCTTTTACCAAACAGATGATTCTGCAATGCTCAGTCTGGCTCACATAATGACATGGCTACAAAGAAGAATATTCAAAAGGGATGAGACAAAGATATCTGTTGGAAAAACAATATCTGGGTAATAATTTCCACCTAGGCATCCAGGAAGAGGCAAGAAACAAGAGAGCTTCTTGAATTGTGAACCTTTTCTGTCATGATGAAGTTACACTCTAGGGAGCTTCTCTTGGAAGAAAAAGGTATATGAAGTTCAAGTCCAATTCTTAGCCATTTCCTTCTTACGGATGGATTCAATGCAAATTCTACATCACCACAAGAAGTTCTATAAGGCTTTGGTCGGCTTTGGGGGGTGGAAAGACATTTATTAACCATACATACCACATAAAGAAAGTGGGGAATTGTGCTTTCAGTGTCCATCTTTAAACACTGACTCTCACAACCTGACTCCTACTTGGTGTCAACTAAGAGGAAGTCAAAATGTGAACCCGAATAGAGCTGCACTGGACAAATCCACCAACATCTAAGCCTCAACTTCCTGTCTCGTGGCTTCCTTGGTGGCTCAGTGGTAAAGAATCCGCCTGCCAATGCAGGAGATGCAGGTTTGATCCCTAGGTCAGGAAGATCCCCTGGAGGAGGAAATGGCAACCCACTTTAGTATTCTTGCCTGAAGAATTCCAAGGACAGAGGAGCCTGGCAGGCTACAATCCATGAGGTCACAAGAAGTCGGATACAACTGAGCAACAACTTCCTGTCCCAGAGAAGGAAATATGCCAGGAATAATCTTGTAATGCTACTAGAGGCCAGTTGAATCAGCAGTACTTAAATCATAGGTAGGATGAGTTGAAAGGACTTCGCAGACCTCCTAAGCTGTCCAGGGGCCACTTCTCTTCTGGACACGACTCCTAGGTGGGTTTAGCACTAACTAGGCATGATCTAGGGGCAAAATTCAACTTCCACTTGGGGTTGGAGACAAATAGCTGGGAGCAAAAGGCTTCCAGCTGACGTCTTTAAATCGAATTCACCCTCAGGACCTCCAGGATTTTCTTCCATTTCTTCTTTAGTTAAAAATGGAGATTGCGCTCAGTCATGTCCAACTCTCTGCAACCCCATGGACTGTAGGCCACCAGGCTCCTCTGTCCATGGGATTTCCCAGCAAGAATAATGGAGTGGGTTGCCATTCCCTACTCCAGAGGATCTTCCCGATCCAAAGATAAAACTTGCATCTCCTGCATTGGCAGGCAGATTCTTTACCTCTAGTTCCACCTGGGAAGCCCCCAAATGGGGAGGAACCTCTCAAAATCAAACGTCAACTATCTGGCATAAATCACACCATGGCCTACAACCGAATAACAGCCACCTCCCTCATCAGAAAGGATTAAAGTTTCACGTGAACACGCAACCAGGAGCCAAAAGAAGGGGGATGAAGACCACTGGTGGTGATCACCTTCTATAGAAAAGGGTACCATGTGGAAGTGATTCTGCATTTCTAAGCTGACCCACCCTCCCTTGGCACAAATGAATCCTAAAGAGCAAATAACTCCTTCCCCCACCCTGCCTGCAGATAGAGAACTAATGTTTGTTGTTGTATTTTTTCAGCTTCAGCTGGAACCTGTTAATTTTTGAAACAGACTGCCCAGAAATACAACCTGGAAAGGAAAGCAATCTTCTTCTTCTAACTCTTTTTCTTTCGAAACACATCTTGGGGCCCCCCAAAACTCATCTTCTAGAAGCATCCTCCAGAGAGCAATAATTGGGCCATTTCATAGGAAAAAGCACTATTTGGCTCCAGCAAATAACATCAAACACACAAGCCAGGATGAGGAATATAAGATGCACAGTGGATTGAACCAATCTGTAGCTCGCTGGGAACCAGAGGTGTCAGTGTCTGTCACAGAGTCATCTTAACAGTCGTCACTGCCTCTGTTCCCTAGACTCCACGGAGGCTCCAGGTGAGCCCAGGACCCACTCCTCCTGCCAGACCACACCATTCACAGCCTGAGGGGCCAGCCCACAACGTGTTTTAATAAAAAAAAAACTTTTTAAAGCAGACTTGAATTGGAATGCTTACTGGCACACAAAAATCTTGCTTTGGGGAGGAAAGAAGGAACGAAGGAAGGAAGAGGGGTGGGGAGGAGGGAAGGTGGACCTCCCACAGTGAAAACCCTGGTGGTGAGGGGGGTGATCTGAAACCTGTGAGCCACTTAGGACGGAGACTATAAACCATCCCCCTGCATCTCCAGTACCCAGGACAATGTCCTGACACATCAAGAGATGGATAAACACTTGTTCACTGAACTGCATTGATGTGACATACAATAAATAATATTTATTATGATATACACAGGTTCCTGAAAATTGATATGTCAAAAAGGAGAAATGTTAAAATTATTACCATAAAAATTGATGTGAAGATGACTTTTAAAAACATCATCCTGCTTCTTCTAGCAATAAGAAAATTCAGTGTAGAAGTCTTAATAACAGGTTAGTGAGACTGATAAGTGGAAAAAAGAAATAGGAGGACAAGGAAGTTATTATAAATAATCGAACAACAAGAACCAATTTGCAAATTTGCCAGTAACTACTCTGAAGGAAGTAACTGATATGAAAACACTATTAAGTGGTGAGAATGGAGTCTGTTCCTCTAACCAAACTGTGTTGCAATTTTTAAAATGAGGCAAATAAATAATTCAAAGTCTTTTTAATGGGAAAAGGTAAAAGAGCTGAAATGTCATATTTAAGAGAAATAGGATTTTAATTCAAAACTACATGCCAGTCCCCAAAGTATTTATATGGAATAGTATAAGTCTTGTATGTTCTGGATAGAAATGAGTGGCCAGTCCTGCTGTGGCTTGTCGGGAACTTGCCCATGTCCTGCTCAGGGTCACCATCAGCCCTGATCGCTGTCAGAGCCCAGGTGACTGCAACTCCTGGACAATCTGCTTGCTTGACAGTGTCCTCTCCTAAGCAATACACTTGGTCTTTGTTCCTTTGATTCTAAACATACTTTTCTGACTCTAGACAATGGAGGTGTTTCTTTTCTCTGCAGTTTAATAAGAACACGGAGCTAGTGCTGGAGGAGTCTATAATCTCAACAGGCAGGGAGAAGAGGCCAGGTGGACACCCTGGTGCCTCCTGCAATGGGCGAGGCTGGTCCCTGCTCTGGGCCTCTCTGCATCCCCTAATCACTCCACGCTTCCTCCCTTCCCCCAAAGCCCTTCATCAAGAGCACCTAACCCCCCACAGCAGGCCTTCAGCTCCTGTCCATCCCCCTCGGGTGTTCATTTTCCTCCAGTGCTGGACACAGATGTGGCAATAAGAGGGTTCTGAGGGCCATGAGGACCATATACCCTGCTGCTCCTGCCCTTCCACCGGCCACCTCTGCCCACACTCAGAGTCCAGGTGCAACCACCTCCCAGCAGACCCTCCCATGCTGCTTCTTTCCCTGTTCTCTCACCATCTCTGTACCAAAACCCATGGTGTCCTGCATTTCTGTCTTGACTGGCTTAAGTGCCATCCTCAGCAAGCCATCTCCTAAGCATCTGAGGCTGACCGGGGTTACCTCCTAGGCTGTGCTCCCAGGGAGCCTGTGCAGACCTCTGCATGTACCCACTATGTCTGGACTGTTTGGTCACAGGTCACCCTCCCCCAAACAACATTTTAGGTTCCCAGAGGCATCAGCTCCATCCTAGGTCTTCCTGTATCTTCAGGAGCCCAACAGAGAAGGTCCTGAGATGAACACACAAGACCAGAATTCCCAGTGAGTCTGAATGAGGTGGAACTCCCATTCTGATGCATCTCTGACAGCGGCCTGACCAAGACAACCTAAATGGAATGAAGTGTGTCAACATGTCCTTACATGAGAAATCCAGAGAATTCTCCATGGCTGTCTACACTAATCAGCATGCCCTCATCTCTATGGGGCAGAAACAAAGAATGTTCACAGAGAGCCCTTAGATGTCTACTTTCCTAGTTCTTTGAGTCCAAGTATAATCCATTTAGCAATCATCTTCCTCATCACAGGTGCCATCTCTCAGCCACCAATGAAGGCTTTGTCAACCAAGGTCCCAACAGAACACAGGAGGCACAGTCAAATTGGGTGATGAAGGACTATATCCAGGGTTACAGTCTGGGTTCAAAAAAGGTACAAAGGACAGCAGAGCAGCAGGGGGCGATCAACAGAGGAGAGAAACCTGCACCCAACTTCTGTCCCACCCCACATTCCCCATCTCTTGCCAGCACCTCTCCATGGCCACCCAACCCAGGAGAACAAGGGCAGAAAAGCACCCTAATGCAGTCCATGCAGACCAGTGAGGGCAGAGCGAAGGGTGGCCCATGGGAGCGAGCCAGGTAACTGCACCAGCAACACTGAGTTTTCTTTAGTTATCACAGACACTACTCCCCTGATGTTCTGTGTATGTCAATTCTAGCAATTGGCAGTTTGCTCATGTTCATGACGTGCCCATGTGTGTGTACCCGGGTTAGTATCCTGACAACTGGCCACATGTCACAACCTCCTGGACCTCTGAATCCAAGCCCCAGCACCCCAACAACTGTGGCTTTTCAAAGTTGGTAACCATCCATGTAAAAGTCTCAGAGCTTAATTCATTTGAACTCTTCTTTCTTTTTTTTTGGCTTGTGCTGGGTCTTTGTTGCTACACTTGGGCTTTCTCTAGTTGTGGTAAATAAGAGCTACTTTCTAGTTGCAGTGCACAGGCTTCTCATTGCAGTGGCTTCTCTTGTTGGGGAGCACAGGCTCTAGAGTGTGAGGGTTTCAGTTGTTGAGGCTTGCAGGCTCCAGAGCACAGGTTCAATAGTTGTGTGGCATGGGCTTAGTTGCTCTGTGGCATGTGGGATCTTCCCAGACCAGGCATCAAACTGGTTACCCTTGCAATACAGACTGGATTCTTAACCACGGGAACACTAGGGAAGCCCTGAACTCATCTTGACAATAGAATTCTTGACAGAGTGACTGAGGACCTCCCTAGTGAGACTTAAAATCTGTCTTTGGGTTGAACTCACCCAAGAGAACACAGGTGTGATGGAGCATCTCCAACAGAAGAGATGTAACTCAGTTAGAGAAATTATTCTCTCATTGACAGATGAGATTCCCAAGCCTGGTGGCTGGTGAATGTGCACACAATCACCAATGGCCTCTGTGACCTTCTCAAATGCCTTCCCATCCCAGGACTTGGAAAATAATGAGAAAAGGATGTACAGTAATCTGATAACCTGAATTCCTGAAATTAGTTTTAAAAGACAAGGATTTCAGGTTGAATGATGGGGGTGGGTAAAGGGACATCTCTTCATCCTGGGAATAATGACCACCGTCCGGCATTTTGGAATAGCAGCTATGCGTGGGATGCCAGCCAGTCCCTTGTATGTCCATCCCAGGGCTTTCCAGCTGGCTTGTCATGCTGATGGCAAAGCAGGTGGACAGGTGGAGGATCCATCCATCTCCTCAAACAGTCCATCTGATCATGAAGGTTTCAACAAGGAGAAGGGCCTCTTTTTTGTCCACAGAGGTGAGGAGGAGGTGAGCAGTGTTTTGAAAGCAAACCCCCCTGAGTTCCGTCTCCTGTGCCAGCCCTCCAGGGCCACCACAGCTAAGACTCTGATGAAAGCTCAGAGCATCACAAGTCTTACCTAGAAAGCCTATTGATCTCCTGAGCCTTGATCTCAGAGGGATCATACAATTGTGACAGAAGATGTCAGACACTTCCCTTTTCCATCACAGTGAAGAGGACAGCACACAAGTTTAATCGGAAATTCCGAAATGGAGCTCGAGGTATCAACCAGCTAGGCAGAGCCCTTCTGACGGGAGGAGGCAGAGCAGGAAGGTGGCCCTGATGTCCAGACCCTGCTGATCTGTGCCCCAGCTCAGCTCAGTAGCCAGGACTCATCCTCCTATTGATTCCCCATTTCGGAGCCTCTGCCTCAGGGCCCTTTTCCTGGAACAGACAGTAGCAGTCCCCTTTGACCTCTGATAAGCTGGCTGCCAAGTCAAGCCTACAGATTAAATGGCCAAGAGACAAAGGAGAGGGAGGGAGAAACACAAACGGCCCCTTAAAATCAAAATGAAAATTAAGTCTTTATATTTGGTTTTAAGCTTAAAAAAAATGGAAGTGAGTGTGAGGCCCCCTCCACACAGGACGAACCAATCCCAAATGGTCTAAGGGCTTCACAGTGTCCACTAACTGTACTGGCGAAACGCTGTGGAAACCTATTCTAGACCTGAAGGGGCGGGGTGGTTGGGGAGAGGGCAAGGGCAAGGGAAGTCAATTACTTCCGGGCAAACTGCCCAATAAGCTTCAAGTATAAATACAAGCAAAAATAGATGCAGAAGCATTTTATCTTTCCAATCAGACTTTCCCAACCACACGTCCTGCTTTCTCTGAGAGGCTGCACGAGGCACAGTCGTCTTTCAAACAGGCCCACATGTTTGCAGAGGAAGGTCCATTTGTTAAGAAAGCCACAAAAAATGGTACAGATGAACCTATTCACAAAGCAAAGATGGAGACACAGATGTAGAAAACAAACCTATGGGCATCAAGGGAAAGAGGGGGTGAGATGGATTGGGAACTTGGGATTGACAGATATACACTATTGATGGTGGTTTAGTCAGTGAGTCCTGTCTGACTCTTGCGACCCCATGGACTGTAGTCCAGCAGGCTTCTCTGTCCGTGGGATTTCCCAGGCAAGAATACTGGAGTGGGCTGCCATTTCCTTCTCCAATACACTATTGATACTATGTATAAAATAGGTAATTGGTGAGAACCGGCTGTACAGCTCAGCGAACTCAACTCAGTGCTCTGCGGTGACCTGAATGGCAAGGAAATTCAAAAAAGAGGGGATATGTCCATACATATATAACTGATTCAGTTTGCTGTACAGCAAAACTAACACAACATTGTAAAGCCAATCTACTCCACCAGTAAAAATTAACTTATAATAAAGAAAGCCACAAGCATACAGCTTCAGAGATCCCTGTGTTAGTAAACATGAAATGTTACCCCTCTAGAATCTGTTTAAAATTAAACAAGAAACATCCCCTAATAAATGTGTAGGTGCAGTGGAGACAAATTACTAGAATGGTGGCCTTTGAGCCCTGACATTAATAGGGAGTGTTATATTGAAAATATATTTATTCCAAGGCAAGATGATCTAACAACTCAACTGAAGAGAGTTTTTCTGGCTATGTGGTCCCACCGACAGCATAGAGAGGAGATGGGTGCCTATTTCAGGGCAATAGGGAGGTTAACTGAGACAGGAGCATGCCCAGAAGGGGCTGGCCCATCGCGAGCATGACAAAAGGGTCTGCTCTTGTTCATAAAGCAGTTGTTGGAAATCTCCTGGCAGCTGCAGCTCAAGAGCACAAAGTTCCCTGGTCAGAGTCATTCCTCAGACTCGCAGAGGCCCTCCTTCTGCTGTAAAAGCCCCTGAAGGAGGCCTGTCTCGTCACAGTGCAGGGAGGACGAGATCAGCAGGTTTGCGTGCACTTGAGTGAAACGCAGCCTGCTGTCCAACACAGGACTCTCTGGAGTGGGCAGCATATGTGCTCCTAAACACGGGGTCAGTTTCACTCAGACCCACAGCTGAAAGTCAGCTTTCAGAAGGAGGTTACAGGAAGAGATTGAAGATGGAGAGTCACAGAGACATTAAAAACACATCGTCTCAAGTACTGTAGCAACAAAAGCAGAGAATTGGAAATAACAGTAAGAAATAGTTTAAAATGTGCTTTTAAAGTCCATATTATGGAATACTGTTCATCCACTTGAAGTCATGCTGATGACAAATTTTTAGCAAGAGACTGTTAAATAATTATAGCAAATTACAAACCACGTCTAAGCATCTGCTTTGATTTTATGAGATGTCACATGAAGTGATAAGAGCTAGGGTAAGGAAACATAAAGATAGTAGAAATAGTCATCGCTCAGGAATGCAATTACAATTGATTTGTATTCTGTATTTACAGATTTCAGTCTCTTTTTATATTTTCTGGAATGGACACAGGTTATTTTTGTAGCCAGGAAAAGAAGTTATTAAAGTTGTTTTTAATTCTCACGAAAAAAACCAAGACATATTTCTTTCCATAACCAAGAATCAACTTCACTGGACAGGGTAATCTGGATTCAACTCTGAATCTTGAATAAATATGAACAAAAAGGGTTTTGTAAAACCAGGAAACAGAGTCACAGATCAGTTCAGTCGGGGCCCATCAGTAATGGAGCCAGTGTCATTAGGGTCAGAATTAAGAAAATGACAGGGCTTGGGGCCCCCCCTCCACCTGCCATTCCCAGCCTTGGACCCACACACTCATCCTCCGTGCAAGGAGCAGGTCTCACATTTCCTCTTGCCTTTCACTGTCAAAACCTGTTCTCAGAAAAATTGATTTCATACGTGTCCACGATGTTATTTAAAACCCCAGCATTCTCACAGACTCTAAGATCTGACAAGCCCTAGAGCCTTCAACACTGACTGTATTTGGGGTCAGGGCCACTTGGTGTCCAGATTTTCAAATCAGAGATGATTTCTGGAAACATTCTAACTTCAGCAGCTTTGCTTCCCCTTGATACATGGGGGAAAAGTAGCCTGGAGTAAACTCTCTTTTTCCCTGGTCTAGAAGGTGACTTGCCAGCTCCGGAAATCTGAGTAAAATGAATGGAGAGGCAGGGACCATCTGGGGCAATGGCCTAACACCCACCAGGTTGGTTCCCAGTCAACAGGCTTTGTGACCGACAGCTGATAGAAGAAGAAGATCCTAAAACAGGTGTAAAAATCACTTCACCTTCATGGACTACAATTTAAGGAGCAAACAATAACTGATCATGGTTTAATTATTTTTTAAATCTTTTTAAGACTTCATTTAAGCTCATCAAGATGACAGTAGGCTAGTTCTAATGTTATCAGATGACAGTCAAATCTGGGGCACCAGATAGCGTGTAGTGTGTTAGTCACTCAGTCATGTCCAACTCTTTGCAACCCCATGGACTGTAGCCCACCAGGCTCCTCTGTCCATGGAATTCTCCAGGCAAGAATACTGGAGTGGGTTGCCATTACCTTCTCCGGGGGATCTTCCCAGGGATCCCACCCAGGGGTCGAACCTGGGGCTCCCACATTGCAGGCAGATTCCTTACTGTCTGAGCCACCAGGGGAGCCCAGGGCACCAGATGTGAGTGCTCAGTCGTGTCTAACTCTTTGCAACCCCGTGGACTATACAGTCCATGGAATTCTCCAGGCCAGAATACCGGAGTGGGTAGCTATTCCCTTCTCCAGGGGATTTTTCCCAACCCAGGGATCAAACCAGGGTATCCTTCACTGCAGGTGGATTCTTTACCAACTGAGCTATCAGGGAAGCCGGGTATCAGGGCACCAGATATTCTTGCACAAAATTCTCCCTTTTCAAATGCTGGGCAGATGCCCCCAAGATGACTTCCTCTTTCATATCAAATCTCTTCCCTCCACATCTTGAACTACCTTAAACGAAACTTTAAAAGGTTTACATCTTCAGCACTATAGTGGGCTAAATAAAACGCTTCTCTGACTGTAAGTATCCTGAAGGTAAATAATACATCTTTTTTTGTTCAAACCCATACACTTAGTCCCTGGCACAGAACCTAGTGCACCACAAATACTCAATAAATGAGTGTCAAGTGACAGAATGTTGCATGTACAGCAGTTTAAGTCTAGTGAATTCTGTGATTCCAAATTGATGACTTTCCACTATTTTCCAGTGGCATCAGTGAGTAAGGGGCGCCCCTGGTGGCTCAGATGGTAAAGAATCTGCCTGCAATGAGGGAGACGTGCGTTTGATCCCTGGGTCGGGAAGATCCCCTGGAGAAGGAAAAGGCAAACTACTCCAGTATTCTTGCCTGGGAAATCCCATGGATAGAGGAGCCTGGTGGGCTACAGTCCATGGGGTCACAAAATCGGACACGACTGAGTGATTTTCACTCACTCAGTGAGCAAAGCAACTTCCATCTCTTAAAGACCTAGTGGCAAAATGCAAGAGCCTCATACTGCGGCAGGAGCCAGGGGGTGACAGCATCATCCCAGTAGCTCTCCAAAATCAGGTGACTTCCGCAGGTGACGTCCCAGAAGCCCTGCCCATCACCATCTGAAAACAGATGCCACCACCCACCACCCACGGGCACCCCAATGTTCCTGCCGAACTCTGGTGGTATTTTTGCTTCTCCTAATAAAATGAAGACATCCCTTCTCAATTTTTCAGTACAAACTTTAGACAGGAAAGAGAAACAGGAGATAGATGAAGACTGATCTTTCTCTATAAATTATAGAATATCTGTAAATACTGCCTGGAATCATTGTCCAGTTCTCATAAATGCATCTCCCCTTTGTAAACATTCGTCTGCAAATTTAGAAGCACTTAATAAAACGTCACATGAAGCACCACAGGGCTGGCTTGACAGGGAGCCACCTCAGAAGCCGAGTCAGCTCTTCCCAGGAACCTGAGACTCACCCACCAGACAGGGATCCGAGGCCCATCACGTTCAGGGGTGGAGACCAGGATTCTGTGGTCCTCACCCACCACTCTTGCTCAGCCCTCCATGGAGAAGACTTCCAGTTCATGCTGGGGGCATGCTCGTCCCCTCTGACGGAGCACCTCTCTGCGGTCCCGCTGAAATGACTGCACAGCAGAGACTTGCGGAGGAAGAGCCACAGTCCGCTTCCACGTGTGGCTCACAGTGAAAGGATGAACCTACTGAGCCCCAGCAGTCTAGACACTGGCCTCCTTCCCTTTCTCCTGGGGCCCAGTGAGAAAGAAGTAATATTCCCCTTCCTTGCCAAATGGGAGATCCAAGCTACTTACAGAGAGAATGCCCTGGCTCTGTGCTCTGGAATCACTGGTGTTTGAACTACGTGGTTTTCATTTTAAAAGTGAGGAAATTGATACCCAGTGGGGCCAAGACACTTGCCCCAGATCAGAGCTAAATGAGAAACTAGAACCCAGGTCAGATCCACTCGGCCCCTCCTGACTATCCCACACCCCAGCTCCCCCTGCCATTTCTAAAATTAACTCAATATGTGGTCAAATATATTTCTGAACAATATGGAAAACATAAAAAACTCATAAAATGCTGGTGAAAATTATTTCATTCATACCAAGTGAGAATCAAATGGCAGTGGGAAAGAAATGGGCATATCCTGCCGTGTGGTTAGTAAAAGCTAATAACCTTGACGTGAACCCCTGCTCACAGGATTCCTGGATCCCAAGTTAGGACGTCAACCAGTTTGGAAGATTTGGTCCAAACAGCCCTGAAATCCCCTTGCTGCAGATCAGAGGCGAGATAGGATGAACTGGCCTCCTTTTCCTGCACTGACTTCCCTACGACTTCCAAAAATAATACTCTGGCCCAGCTGTTCAGTAAGGCCCTCAGTTTATTTGTAGTGAGTTGGAATAGGAGACCATAAATTAAACTCAGATGCCGTGAGGGAGAAAGGTCAATCCTTCCAAACCCAACACTGAAAAGCCTTTCTTGTTTTCGAGTGGAATGAAAGAACATCGGGCAATGAAGCTTTGACCCGACGCTCCCCCAAGTCTGAAGATGAAGAGCCAGAAGAATGGACTTGTCCTAAGCCAGCAAGCCAGCTCAGCCCCTTGTTTTAATCCCCAGGTGCCTGAAGACATACAGAAATTTAAACAAGGGCAAAGCACAGACGTCTTCTGGCCTGGGAATATTCGTCTACCAGGAAAGAAGATTCCCGAACATCTAATAACACAATCATCTTTCTGAATGGTAAACAGAGGTGGTCACCCTGTAAGAACAGACTTAACATATTTACATGAAAATGAATGACTGTGTAGTTGCCAGAGTTACTATGACACTCCCTGCATTCAACAATCTTACACATACATCTGGTTATCTTGCTAGTAATTCTGCAGGTCATCTTTTTGGAAGATAAAGTGGGCACACCTTGAATTTCAACAGTTAACACCGTGTGTGTGCTGCATGCTGAGTCCCTTCAGTCGCCTCCCACCCTTTACAACGCTATGGGCTGTGGCCAGCCAGGCTCCTGTGCCCATGCGATTGCCCAAGCAAGAATACTGGAGTGGGTTGCCATACCTCCCCCAGGGGATCTTCCCGACCCAAGGGTCGAACCCAGGTCTCCTGCATTGCAGGCATATTTTTTACTGTTTGAGCCACCAGGGCAACCCAGTTAATACCATACTTTCCTCAAGAAAAAAAAAAGGAAAGCCCATGCTCCGTCTAGGAGTTCCTTGTTAAATGCACCCTCAACACTTCCAAATCAGTCTGTTGTCTTCGCCATTTATGTTTCAACAGGCGAGGTGTGGGGTCTTCTTATCATTTTAATTACATTATTATCATGGATGGGTTTGACTTTATTTTGTATGACTTACTGGTAACTTGCACTGCTTTTTTGTAAGTTATTGATAAATATTTTCCATTTTTCTTGGAGGCTCTCTCTCTTTTATTGCAGCCAAATTATCACATCCTCTAACAAACCATGGAGAGCGAAACTTTGTTCATTATATACATTACAAATGTTTTCTCCCCAGAGATATTTGGCCTTTATATAGCTTTATGAAGTTTTTCATCATAAAAAATCCTTTAATTATTATTTTATATTAAGAAAATCAAGAATATTTTTAAGTGGATCAATACAAAGCTTTTAATTGTTGTTATTCAGTCACTAAGTCGTGCCAACTCTTTGAGACCCCATGGACTACAGCATGCCAGGCTCCTTGTCCTCCACTATGTCCCACAGTTTGCTCAAGCTCATATCCATTGAGTCAGTGATGCCATCCAACCATCTCATCCTCTGTCGCCCCCTTCTCCTCCTTCCCTCAATCTTTCCCAGCATCAGAGTCTTTTCCAATGAGTCAGCTCTTCACATCAGGTGGCCAAAGCATTGGAGCTTCAATTTTAGCATCAGTCCTTCCAATGAATATTCATGGCTGATTTCCTTTAGGATTGACTGGTTTGATCTCCTTGCTCTCCAAAGGATGCGTAGGAGTCTTCTTCTAGACATAGATAACATGGGAAATTGAAGCCCCAGTACCTGGACCATTTTTCCTCACTGATCTGAACAGGAAATTGCATCTTGCTCAGCAGAGAAGATTAAAGGTTTGGACTTGGAGGACAGTTTCCATAATTATTCAAAAAGAATGAGGTTTTTAATTGAATACACCCAATGCCCTAAGTCCACAATCATTTGATTGTTTTGTTGAAAAGAAAAGCCTAAGTAAACCAAAAATGCATGCTGGATTTGTGGCTTGGAGTCACAGAACTGCTCTGAATTCAATCACTCTGTCACAGAAAATGCTGGGTCCCCCATGCTCTCAACTTTCCTTCTGAGAGAGGAGGTTCTCAGGATCTGACCTGGAGGAGCCCCAGGAAGAAACTTCTAGAATACGGGCAGACAAGCTCATTGGTGAGTATAAGCTGCCAAAATCACAGGAAACAGACTTCAGGATACCTGGCATGCATCATACAAGTTCTTTCAGCTTTTCAAAGCACTGGATAAGTATACATGAAGCTCAGTAACTAATCTATTGCCATGGATCTGAGACCCTAACCCCCAGCTTCACTTCCCACCTCTTCCTGAACCCCTTCCATACACCAGACTCCCCTAGGAAGAGGGAACTTTGGGTCATCCAAGATAACATTTCATCTCGGAAGAACTTTAAACAGTAAAGTTTCTCCTTCTACTGAACCAAAATTCTTTGGCCCTCTTCCAACCACCTGCTCCTAACTCTTTCTCACGTTCATGCCTCCAAAGGCAACATCCGTGGTATCTTGGTTATGGAGCCTTCAGAAGTCTGGAGACAATGCTCACTGTCTTCTCCATGGCAAGCTCTCTCTCCTTCCCCAGACGGCTCCAGACCTGCCAAGCCCCCAGAGATAGTCCTTTCATGGGAACCACAAGTCTGAAGTCTATTAGCACAGAAATGCCACTTGCCAGCATTTGGAAGAACAGCTTGACTAAGAATGACACCATACAGTAGACAGTGGGATCAGGAAACAGAAAAAGACATGAGATTCAGACCCCAGGGCTTGCCATGATTGAGGAAGTGCCAATAAATCACCCACTTTCTTTAATTAAGATTTTGTTTCGTTCCAGAACTTGCAACCAAAAAATAAAGGTCTGAGCCAACACACTGCAAATCGAAACAGACTCACACCCCCTGTTGGAAAGTCAGTGTCTGGGGAGAAGGAAGCCGGAGATCAGAGTTCCGCCTCGAGCCAGTGGACCAGACAGACACCAAGCTCTTCAAACTGATAAGACAATGCCCCATTTGTAAAATGCTTCCAGGGACAGATAACAAAGCTCGACTCAGCAGTTCATTCCAACTCTTAGCAACTTCATGGTCACACGCTCCCACACTTCAGCCACCACTTGGCAAATCTCTCCAGCCCAGTTTATCTCAGTCTCCTCAGCTTCTGAGAAGCCGAGAAAGCCCTAGGGTTGAGGTTTGAACAAAATGGACATGACTGTCCACACGGGGCTCAGGTCTCCCCCGCAGGATCCCACAGAACTCAGAAGGCAGCCTACCCAAGCTGGGGGATGGTTCACTGAAGGCCGGTACTTCCTGAGGTTTGACTGTAAAGCTCCCTGACTGCATAAAAACCATCTTATAAGATATGAGCAAACTTATGTTGGACAACAAGGAGCAACGCATTTAGACTGATCCTCCCTCCAGCCAAGACGTAGGGCCTAATGGACCACACGTGGTCCCACACCACAGACCCATGGGGCCCTTCTCCAAAGCAGCAAGAGCCCGGGTTATGTGAAAAGTTCAGGCCTCATTTTTCAGCACAAGGATGAAAAGTCAGCCACGAATACACTTCTAAAATGCCTTTTGATCATCCTGCCTACGCATCTCTGAAAAATGCTGCTTTAGGCCAAAACTCACATGGCACTGTGTTTACCCACAGGCCACCCCCTGACTACTCAGGCTCCCCAGCTCTCCCACTGCAGCCAGCACACAGACAGGGGACCAGAGAGGACAGTGGACAGGCAGGGCTCAGACATCCTGAAGCCTGGGTCCTCCCCAGCATAGCCTGTGGGTCCTCTGTTCCTCTGAGTCTCCCTGGGGTTTGCACAGAGCCGTTCTGATCATCAGGTTCAGACCTGGACATCAAGGCCATGCTGTGTTTATTCATTTTGGCTCCTGACCCAGTGCCCGGCAGAACACAGGCACCAAAAGTTGCTGATGGAGCTAACTCACAGCATCCTGGAAACACGCTTTGGCTGGCACTGAACTTCACCTGAGCCTGTGCTTCCGGACCACAGCCCTCATGAGGGAAGGTCCCCACCCCCCAGAGAGCACTGAGCCCTGCTCACCCTCTGGATTCAGGGTGTCAGAAACAGATCCAGGTCGCACATGCAGTCAAAATTTCATCCTTTCACAATACATATGGTATACCTATCATGGTAGAATATCTGTATACAGGAAACCTCCCTGTATTTGCTTCATTTGAGCTATTCAATCTAAACCAGTCCACAGGTGTGCAATGAAAAATTTAAATGCTTAGTTATTTTTCCCAACAATGAATAAAATAACCTCTGGTGGTAGGATGTCTGCTATTAACGTCTTTGCTCACTTCCTGGAAAGGTGGTTTAATACCCAACTGCTACTGCGCCAGGGTTGAAAGTCACGTTTAAACACATGTACAAATAGATGTCAAAAGTAATGTTATTAAAATAACAATATCATCAAAATAAAAGAAAGAAGGAAAGAAAGCAAGTCTCCCCATTTCACCTTCCAGAAAAAGCTCAGTTCACAAAAGCCTCCTCCCGCTGTCACCCAATGAGATTCAGGGTGCCCCTTGTTTACCTTGCACAAGCATGCTCCACCTTCCCATTCTCTGTGTGAAGGTGAACTGATTGTCCCCAGTGACCAATCGAGACGAAATACCTGCTGACATGACTTAACCAAACTGTAGTCAGACACTGCCTCCCGTGGGGCCCAGGATCTGACACTGGGAGTGGGACAGTCCTCCCTAAGAAGCTCCAGAGAGCAGACCGCTCTCGGGAAAAACTGCTGGACTGTCCCATTAAGCCCTGCACCCTCTTTACCGTTTACTCCTCCCCCCACCCCATGAAAATGAAGCTCTTTCTTCCCAACCGCTGAGATGCTGGCAGGTCTTACAGCCAGAGCGTCTACTCTTCTCCCATGGTCCTTGGGATAAAGTCTCTCCTTGCTGAAATCCAAACTGGGTTTTGTATTTCACTAAGGAACTGTGGTGTTGGAGAAGACTCTTGAGAGTCCCTTGGACTGCAAGGAGATCCAACCAGTCCATCCTAAAGGAGATCAGTCCTGGGTGTTCATCGGAAGGACTGATGTTAAAGCTGAAACTCCAATACTTTGGCCACCTCACGCGAAGAGTTGACTCATTGGAAAAGACCCTGATTTGGGGAGGGATTGGGAGCAGGAGAGAAGGGAACGACAGAAGATGAGATGGCTGGATAGAATCACCAACTCGATGGACATGAGTTTGGGTAAACTCCGGGAGTTGGTGATGGACAGGGAGACCTGGTGTGCTGCGATTCATGGGGTTGCAAAGAGTTGGACACAACTGAGCGACTGAACTGAACTGAACTGAAGGAAACTACTCAAATATTAGCCAACAGGTTAGCTCCTTAGGCATAGTCTGTGGTGGGGCAGGTCCCCCCCACCACCCACTCCCTCCTGAGGCCCAAGGTGGAGAGAACCCAGGAGGTGTCTGGGTGCTGTCCTGCCATCCTTGCTGTTCCCGACTGCTAGCCCCTCGGACAGAATTTCTCAGCCTCATCCTCTTTCAGTATGTATCACACCACTCCCGGGGCTCTTGTGAAGTATTCGTGTGGTTCAACAACTCCAGCAAAGCCAAGTCCTTGACAATCTTGTGCAGGTACCGTGGAGTTGGCTACATTCACATCAGAGATGTGCTGAGTAACCAGACACCATCCAGGTTGATAAGCTTCTTCCAAAATCGTGGAAGCAGTTATCGCACATGTGTGGTTGCATCACAACTTTAAAATACCACCTGAAGATGTTTGGGTTGAAGGAGATTCTATCACTAACATGATGCTCCCCACACACACAAAGTCTAAACCCCTCCACCTGCACTCGAGGTCCCCAAACCTCCTCTCAATCTACTTTCCAAGTTCACATGCAACCCTAGTTGTGTTACTACAGGTCCCTTTGCAGTTACCCAGAGTCATGTGCCAAGGATCTTCCTAAAGCTACCAGAGAACACGCAATCTTATGAGAGATCACTTAAGCCACAGACACTCAAGTTCAAGGCCAGAAGCCCTTCTGAGAAACACAGAAACACGGCTCAGCATCTCTCATAGTGCCACCTGTTCCTAAGTGACCTCCCCTCTCTGTGCAGCTCATAGCCAGAGATCCTCAAAGAGGGGACAGCTTCAGGTCAGGCTGTCCCCAGCCCATCCCTTCAGGAGCATCTCCCCAGCCCCTGCTCTGCTCTGCGCACCTCTGTCTCATTCTGTTGCCAGCCTGTGGACCACTCAGGACTGAATCATGATTTCGGTCCTCAGGGACAAGGAATTGGTTTCATTCAGAAGGAACAGGCAGAAAACAAACCCCAGAGGGTCTTTTCCAAGAAGTAACCACGGAGTCAATTCCAGGATGAAGGTCCCTGGGCCTGCCTTCCTTTTCACCCTGAACCCTGTCCAGATGCCAAGGGAAGCAAGGTTCCATCTATGATTCCTCCAGCCCCAGGGCTCCTCCCTTGACCTTCTGGTACAGAGCTCCCCAGCTTACCCGATCTTGTCTTTTTATTGTTTAGATTCGCCTTGCCTTCCTCCCAAAAGGATGCAAAGGAGCCTCTATAAGTACATTTGCAACATTAGAAACAACAAAGGCTAGAAATCAAAAAGAAGATGCTGCAAGGTCCAATGTACATAAAGCATTATGCAAAGGGGAGACTGTTGAGAAAACAAAAAACACATAAAGACAGAAATATGTTGTGCTGCTGAAGCCATCTGGAATTGGAAAAACATGCTATAGCAACACTCTGGAAAGAAAAAGACATTTTAGTAAATCTGCAGTTACCCACCCACACAATATGAAATGCTATCAAGTTATGACTTCATGTGTTGAATGAAGGCTCAGTTTTTGATTAAAGCATTTAATTAGTCCTCACAAATTCCAAGAGAAAAAAATGAAATGACTAAATGGCCTATTGATATTGAAAAAACTAAGTTAAATTGGGAGTAAAATGACTTAATTCTAAAACTCACTATTAAAATGAATTTTCATGGAAGAACTGGAAATATTTAACACATGGTTAAAATGTATTTCAGAAAACTTAATCCTTCTAAATACATGGCACAAAATATATCAGAACATTGTTTCAAATTAACTAAGACGAGTTTTATTTGAATTCTGGTAAGTGACAGACAACTCAAACCTTTTGCTTATAAAACTGGGAAAATAAACTGAACCTCTTGCATCATGGCAACCCCAGCTCTTCAGATTCTCCTCCACCAAGTTGAAAGCCAAGTCATATTTTAGACCTAAAAACACTCTGCCCAATGAAAAGACATTTTTATGCTGAACTTTTATAGCTGGAGAGGGTAAGTCTATCTAAATTTATGTGGTCTCAGGAGATATATTTTCTCAACAATTTTATAAAGAGTTGATTAAATGAGCTCCCTTGGGTGAAATATGCATAATTTATCTAGAAAACCAACAGACAGTCATTCTAACAATTAATATGTTATTTTCCAGTTCCTTAAAACAGACCTAATGATGTGTCAATGTAGACCCAGCAACAGCAACATCATACTCTTCAGAGCCAGAGGTTGCTCATGGGGGAACAGGAAAACGTGGGAAATCTCGCTAAACTCTGCTGTAGATCTAGAACTGCTCTAAGGAAGAAAGTCTACAGAACTGAAAAATAAACATAATAAGCTAAGAAAGTACCCTATAAAAATACAGCCACTGTCTGTTATCATTGCCATTCTCCAACATTTATTATAACAGATTTTAAAAGAATTATGAAAGTAAAAAATGACTAATGTCCAGAGTATAATGATGCCTTCAATATCAGGCCATGTCCTGTTTGGTGGTATGTGATTCTAGAATCTTCTAGGAGTGTGAGGGCTACCATGAGGGCCAAGTTCCTCTGAGCCCCAGAGACACTGGAGGAAGCTGTATAGAAAAACTTCCAGAAAGTGGCTTCCAGAAGGTGTGAAAACACACTTCCATAACACTTGGTTGATTTGTTCCTTGGGTGTGAATGGATAAAACTTGCAGACTTCTTTTCCAACTCCGTGGTACTGAGTCAGAAATTATTTTCTGTGTGGAAACAGAACACAATACCTAAAGTGGAAGGAAATCTGGTCAAATCATAAGGAGATCTTCAGATGGGAAAACCTTCAGAATTCAAGAGGAGACAGATGCTGATCAGCTAAGGGGACCTAAAGGCTCAGCTTGGTTGAAGTTAGATGAGTCATGATCGTATTGAGTACTTAGGGAAAAAGCTGGCATTACCATGTAAGGGACCATAAAACATTCCTTCAGCCTACAGGGCTCACAGCATGATCTGTAAGGGCAACACACAGGATTTGTCTGACTGGTCGGTGAGCACACATTTGAGTCCTTGAGAATCCTCCAACAATACAAGTTTTGTTTACAATGCTTTCCCAACATTTCACTCATCACCTACATCGCTAGGTCCTAAAATTGTTTCCAAAGTCTAAGAATCAAGTCTTTCTAGTTGAGACAGAACATTAGCCTTTGAATATTTATTGGTCTATGGGATCCAAACGTGGCATCTACTTGAAAGATCCAACTAATGTTTCAAAAAGGTTGGGTGGGAAGAGTTTGTGGGATCAATGGGCTTCTTCTTCAGGTGTCGATCTTTACAAGGAAGAGCATCACCAGGTCCAAGGGGGACGTGAAGTCAGTGCCTCTGCTTCCAAGAGGCTGAATTCCACCAGGCGAGCCATGCTCAACCCCATACTCCACCGCCAAGGGATACAGAGCCTGCATTCAAAGGCCTTCAGAGAGCAGCTTCTCAGCTTCGCCTCCTTTGACTCAGAGCACTAAGCCTTCTTTTTATTTCCTAGCTGCATGGCTGAAAGTTTACATTGTCAGCATACATGTAGCAATTTTTATATTTCCTTCAATCCCCACAAACTTCTTGACACATTTCACCCAGCTGACGTTTCCTTTTACCTCTGTAAGCCTGTCCTCTGCTCATTCTACTTGTGTGAATTATTTCTCTGGGCAGTGTGATCACTGCAAATGGGCACACTTGAGGCAAAGCTTACCCACGTCATCCAGCCACAGGTGACCCCACACGCTCTGGTCCCCAGAGCACAATCTTAACTACTCTCAACCACCCTCTAGGTGTTCTGGGGGCAGGCACTGTCCAAGGCTTGTCCTCTTCCACACCTGTTCCCTTTTCATTTCACTGCACAGTGGAGGTGCCTGGAGTGAGAACCCCAAGATGTGGTAGCATTATTTATTTCCAACTGGCCTCAGATGGGAACAAACTCTTCCAAACAGCATTAGAACATCAGAAAAAATAGTAAGACTCGATCAATTGCACCCAACCTTTGGAACTTGTTCAAAGGCCAAACAATGGTGGAAAGTTTCATAAAAGAAATAATGTAAAAAGAAAAAAAATACCATCAAAAAGCGGAATGAGAGGCATGAAAGATGCCTTACATTCCCTTATTTTACTGTAAGATTGTTTCTTAAGGATGAATCACTGATACAACTTCAGATTGCATACACTGTTTCATGTGAGTCTTTAACATAAAGAATGAGTCAAATGAAAACAATCACCTGTCAGATAGGGTTAGTTACATGGAGGAGAGACCTAAGCACCCAAATCTACGGGAAGAATCTGCAGTTCAAGTAAACATTTTAGATATCATTGCAGGCAGAGTGGGACCCAGCACAAGAGACACAAATGCTAATCTACAGGAGGATTTTTTAATTCTTCACCTTGACAACAAACAACACAAATAAATCTATCCTTGGGGAAGCTGGCATCATGTCACATAGTTATATAACTCCTGTTCTCCCTGAGAACCTCCAAAGGAAGTGAGGGAGAAGCCTGAACAGTCTGATTTATAACAAAACTAAAAAAGATGAAAAGAATAGTTCTTTGGGTTGGTGGGGGAGCAATAGAGCAAATACTAGCATCTGGTTACAAACAAAACCAAGTTACTATGGCTCACAACTGACAAACCCCTCTTCAAAAGTAATTCAGCAATGGAAAGCAAATAGAATAAAATGTGTATATTCTTTGATCAGCTTCTAAAAGTCTATCTAAAAAAGTATTATGTGGCAGCCTGGATGGGAGGGGAATCTTAGGGAAAATGGATACATGCATATGTATGGCTGAGTCCCTTTGCCATTCACCTGAGACCATCACAACACTGTTAATCAGCTATACCCCAATACAAAATTTAAAAGTTTTAAAAAAGAAAATCAACCTATTATGGCTTAATTTAAAAATTTTCAACTGATAACTGTCTTTGCCTACTTATGTTTTAAAGAACTATGTTTGCAACTTTCTCTGCTAAAAACTAATTTGGCCTCTGTGGGTTATATTAACAATGAAATATGAAGGTAGCAGAGGCACAGAATGAGCAGAGGACAAGAATGTGGTTCTCAACATCAGTGCAGCATTTCAACCCAAGTATCACTGGACCCAGCTCTCCATCACAGACACACTGAGGCTGCCATCCGTCCTGCCAGCTCCAGATCACTACGGGGAGTAAATGGAGCAGGTAACTGTATTAAAACAGCTTTCCTTTTCTTAGCTTAAAAGATATGAAACTATTCATCTCTGAGTTTCTAACAGCAAATAAACAACTGTATGAATGTGAAAGCAATGAAAAATCAACCATGACCTGAAATTACTAACAAGTAGATACTTCATAAAGTCATAGTGATTTTGGTAATCAAAATGTAAGTTTGTAGGCCAGGTTTGATCCATCTTCTTATTTGGAATTGCTGTTAGATGACTCTTGAGAGTGCCTTGGACTGAAAGAAGATCAAATCAGTCAATTCTAAAGAAAACCAACCCTGAATATTTATTGGAAGGACTGATGTTGAAGCTGAAGCTCCAATAACTTGGTCACTTGATTTGAAGAGCTGACTCACTGGAAAAGACCCTGATGCTGGGAAAGATGGAAGGCAAAAGGAGAAGGGGGTGGCAGAGGATGAGATGGTTAGATAGTATCACTGACTCAATGGGCAGGAGTGTGAGCAAACTGCAGCGTTAGTGAAGGATGAGAGAGCCTGGCATGCTGCAGTCCACAGAAGCGCAAATAACTAAGTGACTGAACAACAACAATTCTGATGTGTTGACTAAAAGGTGCGGTTTTCTAGTCATCCTTTCTCATATTGAAGGAAAGTGTGTGTGGAAATATTACTGGAGAATCAGGAGAATATTCCTTAGTCTGGAGCACCTCGTTTCTAGAGAGTGTAATTGAGGAAGAGTGTTTCCATGACTTGGCAAAGGCCCACAGCTCAATAGGAACAGGATGGAGACTTGGCCTTTAGACCTTCAGACCAGGGCACTTCCCAAAACACGTGCTGTGCAGACCCCCAAGCAAGGCGGTGTGCTCCCACGGAGAAACTGGAGCAGCACCTGCCTACAGGCGGGCACTATCCTGGGGCAGCAGGAGGAGACAGGACTTGGGTTAGCTCGGATCTCAAACTTGTTCGCAGGGCACTCTGCTTCCAACTTCTCGGCTTGCTAAGGTCCTCCATCCTTCCTCCTCTCCTGCACCTGTGGCCAAAACTGCTGACTTAGGGGATTCAACCACAACGGAAAACAGATCAATTTGTGTGGTTCCAGGAGAGCTAAAAACATCTTAAAAAATAATATGCACTTCAAGGATGATGCTCCGGGCAAGCTCTACCATCTCAAGTGGGTTTTTCTTTCTCTATTCACTGCAAAGCAAGTAAAAGGTATTAATTGTCCTACGGAGGAAATTCACATTTAGGCAAATTGCAGAGCATTCACATCAGACCATCATGAATTTTACATTCAAAGATGTAAAAACCCAGAGCTGTAAAATGCTAGACTAAACTTTTTTTTTTTTCAGAATTCTGAGATATTCAAGGGAAAAAATTTAGCCCACGAATTCGTTCGTCAATCAATCAGCAATATTTCTTCCGTGTTCACTGTGGGTCACAGCCCTGGCTTGGCAGCTGAAGGGCAATGTTGGGACACATCTTTGCAGTTTAAAAACCTACAAATACCTATTTACTATCTACTGTGTGTTAGACAGTAGGTTTAGTGCTGGGCGTGGCATGAAGGATCACACAGGGTACCAGAACTTGCAGACACTTGGAAGGGAAGAGAGAGATCATGTAACTCAGTACCATCTGTGATTATATGAAGCCAAGTGGCAGGGGAACACAGAGAGATGGCTCAGCCTGCCTAGGAAGAAGGACTAAAGGTGAGCAGATGTCCCCTGTTTTCAAGGCAAAAATAAACAATGGCCCAGAGGCCCCCCCGCCTATCCAACTTGAGGGGCACCCAGACATTCTTTCAATCAGGCCTTCTTCTGTAGCTTCCTTGGAAGTTGATTGCAATTGCAATTTAAGGAGCAGGTCCTCAGACTCCCCTCAGACAATAATAATGCCTAAATTCTGAGCCTACACCTGACAAGGAGATCCATGTTTTATTAGGTATTTACCACAGACTAGGCACTGCACCAAGAGCTTCACAAATACTGTCAGCAATGCTCTGAGCAATGCTCTGAGCTAGCTAGTTTTCCCCACACCCCCAGAGAGATCATGCTCTATGACTAACAACTTGGTTTACAAGGGAAATCACTGAAGAACAGAGAGGTTAAGCATTTTGATCAATGTCACACAGCTAGTATGACAGGCCAAGATCGGTATCTAAAACATTCAGACTTTAGAACCTGGGCATTTCCCCTTAGACATCAGAAACCACACACTACAAATAAGAGAAGGAGGAAGAGAAAGAATTTCTGTGTTCTTTCCTGTGTAAGGAGCTAGCCCTGAGAAGATGTGTGTCTTTTGATACTAGAGCTCTTCTTGGTGAACCCCCAAATGCCCAGGGGCATTCTCATCCCCTAAAAATAGCTATGACATCTCACCCTGCATCCATACCCCACATTGTCTCATTCACCCGAGATGCCCACCCTGCCCTAGCTGGGTGACAGGAGGGTAACAAGCTGATTGAACAAATCACGTAAACACAAGGATGAGAAACTGTTGTCTTATTTTTCCACAAATATCTACACTTTAAATGAAGAAATTTTGGCTCACACAAATGTAGCATGAAGTGAGCAGAAGCACAGGGGCCTCCTCCTTGAAGTGGGCACCTCTCTGCAGGGAGCAACTCCCTGAGTTTTCCTGGTGTCCAAAATTCAGAATCACCACTCAGAGGCTCCACGACCAGTAGCTGGGCCAGAGCCAGCTCTGTGTTTCCCCCTAGTTTTCCCCACACCCCCAGACCCTTCCACACAGGTTCCTCAAGCTCCTGTCTGTATAAACTGGGGAACTCGGGCGACCCCTTTGGAGGTTAGAGAGCCTCCTCTGGGTCACAGTCTGCCCCTCACATGTGGGAGCCGCTGGAACTCCAGCCTAGAAGCCGAGGGCGGAGTTCCGCGTAGACAGATCCGCAGTCTGCAGGCACCTAAGCCACCCTCCCCACAGGAGGCAGAGACTGACATCTGGACACGTATCCCCCATCTCTTCTTCTCACCCCTGTGGCAGAAGCACCTTCCCTGATTCTCAGCTGAGCTCAGACCAGTCCAAACGAAGATTCACTCCCCAGGCTCCCGAGCAGTCAGAGGTGAATGATGTTATCAAGGTCAGGCTACTGAGATGTGAACAGCAGTAAGTCACGTGACCTCCAGGCTGTATCCTGGGAGGGTGGGGAAGGGGTCCCTCCTGTGCGTCCTCCTTCCGTCCTCCAGCTGGACGTGGATGTGCGATCAGTAACTTGAACCCTGGGAATGGATGCAACTCCTGCAGGAGAACAGAGCGCTGACCGCTGCCCTGGACCATCTCTGGGAGCACAGACAGCTTGCGCACTGCATCCCGACAGTCGTATGCAGGGAAGAACGCTCATTCATCTCAGCCTCAATACCCTGCTAACCTACATTGACAAGGGTACGTGTCTTTGCTTAGAATGGGCTGAAAGGGCCATCTGTCACCTAAAGAAAGCATCTCCTGGCTTCAAGCCAGGTCTGTGCACCTGCTGGGCCAAGGCCACTCCTGGTGGAGGGGGTGGGCGTGGCCATAGGGCCTTGGGTGACTTGCTGCGCTGAGGTTGGGCTGTGATGGACAGGAGGAAAGCTCAAGGTCTCTGGACCACAGAGTAGATTGGGGAAAGGGGTGGAAGGCTTCCAACAGTGGAAGGCACGTGGCTTAGCACACCGGAAGGATGGACAGAGCCCAAGAGGCCAAGACAGAGACTTGAGGCTCCCTGGTACTGCAGGACACACAGGGTGTGAACACAGGCGATGCTTCTGGCAGCTAGGGTGAAAGGGCAAAGACAAACATAGATGGAGATCTGTGGACCTGATGTGTGATCTGGACAGCACTTCAGTTTTGGGCAGTGGTACCCAGTGTCTCATCAGAAATGCACAGGGTCAGCAGTGGAGGAAAGCTTGTGCTGAGCACAGGGGAGGTGTCTGCAGGGCAAGGATGGGAGGCCTGGCAATGATGGAATCAAGTCTAAGGGTAGGGAAGGGGCAGTTCAAAGGGGGAGAATCCTCTGAGTTTGGTCACAGAGTGAATAACTCCC
Organism: Cervus elaphus; assembly: GCF_910594005.1. Taxonomy (NCBI): domain Eukaryota; kingdom Metazoa; phylum Chordata; class Mammalia; order Artiodactyla; family Cervidae; genus Cervus; species Cervus elaphus. The sequence goes on from NC_057841.1 coordinate 45,400,084, forward strand.
TATGAGAGAGGTGGAGGCTCAGCAAAACCTCCATCACCATCCCCAGCCCCCCATGACTGGTGAAATCACCACAGGAAACCAGGACTAACTACATGGATACACAGGTTTGTTCTTTTTAATGAAAAGTGTGGAAAACTTGAAACTCATATAGAAAAAAGTTGAATATCCTGTCATCCTGTTGCGCTGTATATAGTCTCTCAGTCATGTTCAACTCTTTGTGACCCCATGGACTGTAACCCACCAGGCTCCTCTGTCCATGGAATTCTCCAGGCAAGAATACTGGAGTGGGTTGTCATGCCCTCCTCCAGGGGATCTTCCCAATCCAAGGATCAAACCCAGGTCTCCCGCATTACAAGTGGATTTTTTTACCATCTGAGCCACCAGGAAAGCCCAAGAATACTGGAGTGGGTAGCCTATCCTTTCTCCAGGGGATCTTCACAACCCAGGAATTGAACCAAGGTCTCTTTTACTGCAGGCAGATTCTTTGCCAGCTGAGCTTGCAAAGGGAAGCCCCATAATATTATAGTTTAATGCAAAAGTATGACCACCAGCAAAGCCGAAAAGAAGAATCCACAATAGCTTATGAATCAGGAACTAGCACCATCCCACACAATGAAAGGAGGCAGATAAAAATCTGTATATTCTGCAGGAGCCTGGAAAAACATTTTAAAATTGCTAGTATACTTAGTTGCTTTAATCAACCAATAAATAGGAAAATGCAAATTTATATGTTATCATTCCTAAATTCCCATTAGATAATTATTGGACAGTTCAAAAATTATGAAATTGCTAAAACTGTATGTCTGATGTGCTCTTTACACAGACATTTAGCATGTGGTCTTCTCATTTTCTTGATCTTGCCGTGTCTGAGTGGGTCTAAAAGGCCATGTGAGGGGCTGGTGAAAATGACAAGCTTCCTCTAGGTTTATCTCTTACAGCCAAATATTTTTTAAGTGTTTGCCAATTCAACCTTGTGTCTAGCCTCCATTCAATCAGATATTTGCTTTATTTTGTTGACCTGATTCCTCATCCTCAAAACAACTGTTTAAATCTGCAAATCTTACAAAAGTTAGTTTTACATTCTATACATCATATCATCATATGTTTCTTCAATCAAGCACTCATTAAATATCTGGCTACACTTACACTATTCTAAGTTCTCCTGGACACTTAACGGAAAAGTTATAATGTGATATACATGCTGTTACTATGCAACTTCATAAACAACTAACTTGTAGTAGCATGGGATCTAAAAGGGAAAAGGCCATGTAAACACAAATAAAGGGAAAAAATAAGATCACATTAAAGGCTATGAAGATGGTGGTATAGCATCAGGAAGACAAAAGTAAACTGTCGGTACAGTTCTAGGGAGAATCTATTATTTAATCAGAATGTGATGCAGATATACAGACTTCTAAACAAACCTGCAGAAAAGTCCTGATTATTAGAAATCCTCCTGCCACACACAAACCAACTTTCATTGGAATAATCTGGCTTTAGATTTCAGTACCAAACTGTTTTCATACAAATCCTATTTACACAGCCCAGGCTCCTATGACTCATGTCGCCACCTGTTAGTCTGTTAACTTCTGCCTGGATCTCCCTCACGCCTTCCTGCCACTCTCCTCGCAAAGGCAGCCAGGATCCCTCCCTCTAGGAGCACCTGCAGTGTGTTAGGTGTTACCCAAGATGTGCAGGGCACACTCTCTCACAACTAACCAAGGAAGGAAGTATTAATATGGCCAATGTGCAGAAAGAAGACAAAAACAAACAGGCCGAACCAGCTCTGTGATCAGAGGCGAGATCTGAATGGAGGTCTCTAAAACTGTGGAGTCACCAAACCCTCTTCCCCAAAGTTATCTCTGATGATGAGCAAGGCGCACATGGCCTGTAGAGGGACAGACCAGTGACAATCTGTGGGGTGGACACATGGCTCCAGCTTTCACTGCCCGGCTAACAAAAGCCTCTTGCCTGCCTATGTTTATGAAATATTTTATTTTAGGTTTAAGCTATACATTCCTGATCCTTTTCACTGGCACTCTTGTCCTTGCTGAAAGTAATAAATAGTATCTACCTATTTAAGCTTCAGAAGGTGTGATAGAAAAAGAAAGCAATTTCAAACTGCCAAATCTCCCTTCGTCAGCTGAGACCTCCTCCTCCATCTAAGAGCTACAGCAGAGGCAAGGGGGAGACCTTGCTCAGGCCTCACTGATAATTCTTGGAGTATGTGTAAATGTGGCTGCAAAATGACACATGCTGCAGGGGAAATATATTACGCAATAGAGAGGAAATTACATTCAGATACGGCCACATGCATGCATATTCCAAAAGTGGCTCCATGGTTTTGCTCACTTTAAGCCAACTATCTCTAAAGGGAATTTTGGAGATTCTCGCTAGATTTGTGAGATTATCCAAGTAGGACTTGCCTGCAGAGTGCTAACTGGTCGGTTGATTCTTTTCGTAACTAACAGTCTCCCATGTGGCTCTGGTCACTTCATTTAGGGGCATCATAAGTTCATGGTGCCCTGTGGCTCTGCCCCTCCTGGGCCAATCTGTTCTATCCAAGCCAGGCTCCCCTCTCCCCCAAAAATAACATTAAGTCAGCTCTTCCAGGAAAGACATGAGGAGACTCCAGGCAACAGCAGGCAAGACGGAACGATTGGTCAGCAGCATGCCAACCAGCTCCCAGTCCTGGAATGGACTCAACCATAGACTTCGAGTTGAGTGAGATGGTGGAGTCAGGCTAAAAGATAACAAACATAAAAACATTTCTAAAGTGCTCAACGGTGACCAGATATTATTATAATTATTAAAGACTGCATAATATCATGGAAGGGTTTATCTAGGTTCTCCTTCATGTATAGTTTGAGGAAAAATAATCAGGGTGGCTACTCAAGCAGTCACAGACAGTTTTAGAGATCTTCAAAACGTTCATTTACTATTGATGTAGGAAAACCTGTCACTGGATGTCTACTTTGGATGCTAAACAACATATTACATCATACTGTATTATATTACATTATGCTACGTTATGGTTTTGTTCTGCTTTAAACACTCAAGAGCCACCTAACGCCGGCTTGAAAGAGGACTGACTGATTTCACTTATTGTTTCTCTGCAAATTTATTTTACAGGAAAAGAAAGAACTCTCAAAACATCAGATTAAGCACAATGGTAGTTAATGTTTAGCATCCATCCTTGGGGGAAGAGAGGTGGACATCCATCTGCAGAAACATTTCAACATGGATGGTGGAGGGGTGGATAAAAGACAAAGGCCTGAGCTTCTGCAAAGGCTTGGCTTTAAAGACTGCCTCTGCCAGTTACAAAAATAGACGACTAAAACGTAAAAATCGATTCTAATGGCAAGCGGATCACTGCACTCTCCATGTCCAGGATATTAGGGAAATCTGAATATTTGATTTAGTAGCACCCTGGGAGCCGGGGAGCCTGAAAACCCTCCAATAACCTTGAAAACACCCACTTCCTGTAGTAGAGAATTGAATGCGTATATCAGGCAACACCCACTTAGCAGCCTCGCGTCCTGCAGTTAAAGGACAAAGACTAGAAGGCGCGCACCAGCCGTCGGAAGTGGGTTGTCTTTCCTCACCAAGCGGTGAGGGGTCAGCGGCGGGAGTCAGTGCTCTGGTCCTCCCAGGAGCTGTGCTCTCATCCAGGCGGTCGGGCGGCTTGGGGGATGGGGCGGAGGTCTGAGGTCCGAGGTCCCAGTTCTTCCCCTTTCTCCCCGGGGGAAGGGGAGCAACAAGAGATAACCTAAGGCCCCACCCAGCGCAAGCAGCCCGCCCCCACACACAGTCACATTCGCACGCCCCAGGTGCGCAGCCACACACACACACACACACACACACACACACACACACACACACACACACACACACACACACACACACACACACACACACACACACACACACACACACACACACACACACACACACACACACACACACACCCCGGAAGGCGGAGGGAATCCTGAGAATTGCGCTGGAAAGGGAAGGCGGCGAGGCTGGAGCCAGGATGCTGGACTGCGGGCGGCCCGGGCGTCCTCGGCTCCGGGACTCCGCTCTCCCGCCGGGAAGGTCGGGGACCCGCGGGGCGCACGTGCGAGTCTCCGCCCCTATCGAGCCTGGCTGTGCCCCTGTGCGCCCCCGGCGGTGACCGCATCGCGGGGCTGAGGGGCCCTGGGAGGAGACTAGGGGAGGGACGAAGCGGCCCTGAACGATGACGGGATCCCACCCGCACGACCGTTGTCCCCGCTCCTCCAGGCGCCCCGGGGAGCCTGTGGCTCGAGCCTTGAGCCTCGGGCTCCAAAGCTGGAAAGTGCGCGGTGCCCGGCCCTCAGGGCGCAAAAGCTATAACCGTCCTGCAGAAGGGTTTTGCTGTGTAGACCCCCAAGATGAGGTGGAATAACGCGACCCCACCCCAGAGGCCGCGGACTTCCAGAGGAAGCCGGCGGGCTCTGCAGCTGCCAAGTTCAGCGCGAGGTCGCCGGCCATCAGCGAGTAATCACTGCTGTCCTGTCGCTCTGCTAGGTGTGCATCGGAGGTAACCACCGGCAGTCCCCAGGAGCTACCACCCCTCCAAGCCTGGGGGGGGGGCGGAGGGGGACAGGGAGGTGGGGCCGGAGGGACGGCGCAGGCTGCGGCAGAGCCACTCCCCACCTCACTGACTACCACGAATCGGCCCCACACTGAAAGCCCCCGCTAAAGCCGGGCGCGGTGTCAGGCCCTGCAGAGACACGCGGTCCCTGGACAGGATGCGACCTGCGAAGCAGCCGCACAGTGTCCCTGATCAATTTCTCAAAGGCTCTATTCTTCCCAAATTCAAGCAAACTGGCAGGGACAGACGCCCACAGGAGCTTCGTGGGAGCCGCGCTCCTCGCCGGCAGAGCGATGCTCAAGGACAAATATGCCCGCAGAAGGGTCCTGCCGGGAAACTCGAGTGGCAAAGAGGCCGCGGCCGCCTCCGCGCTGGCCCCTCCTCCTGCCTAGGGACCAGGCCTCTCGCCTCTCTGGGAGCCTTCTCGGTTTTCCGCGCAGGTTTCTTGTGTGTTAATACTCGGCCACATAATCCCCCCAGGAGCTGGGGTCAGCCCTCAGGAAACCCTCCCAAGCCCTCTTCCGATTACGTCCCCACTTAACACAGGTGTGACCCTGATCCTCAACCTCTGGCAAAATGGACAAAGGTGGCTTTTTCCGCATGGGTCTGGCTCTCCTTGCAAACGCAATTGCTACTTGCTAAGACGTGTCCTCTTTTCTAGCTCCAGTGGGAACAGGTGAGGGTTAGGCGCCCACAGTCACCTCAGCGGGGTTCAGTGTGGCACCTCTACTAGAGGAGAAACTGGGCCCCTCTCACTCCAAGCCCGCGCCCCGCGGGTGTCTTTAGACCTGAAGGCGGGTGGCTTTTCACGCCCTACCGGCCACATAAAAACAGTGAGATCCTTGCCTGGGAATCCGAGAGGCTCCTTCTGGCCTCGCTTAAACCTCGGAGTCCCAGCGCAGCTACAGATCCGTCTGGACCGCGCAGGAGCGGAGCTGGGCCTCCGTGTCCGCAGCCTCGTAGGGGCTTTTGAGTGAGTAAAGCCAGCAACTTCAGGGCACCACTTGCCTGCGCGACCCGAGTCCGTCCCTTCTTCCTCCCAGGGGCTGGGACACGGGACGGGGCGGAGGTGGCCTAGAAACCCTCTGGATGCATCGAGTGTCCTGCGTCCAGGGACAGGGTGAGGGTGCTCTTGTTCAAATCTGGGAAGGGGTCTACAACTACCTTCCAGGCGGATTCGCATCCATTGTGCACGAGTCAGCACTCCACAAAAATTTCCGTGTGTAGTAAACTCAGCTCCGTCTCCAGCACTGGCCGAGCCGGCTGCCCGGACTGTGCAGGGGGACGGTTAAGACCCTGATCATGCAGACCCCGTTCGTGCGCCCCAGAGCGAGAATTCAAAGTGCCGGGCTTCGGCACCCAGACCGCGGAGCTGACACCCCGAACCGGGTCTCGGGCACTCGAGCTGGTGATCTGGCTTTGCTCTGAAGCCCGCCCCCTTCCCAGAAGCCCCCTCCCTTCCCCTGGACCCTCGGAGAGCGGGAAACACTCACCTACTGCCAGGCAAATGGGGAGCAGCAGCCTGAAGACGAGCCCGCACACCACTTCCGAGGCCATCGCGTCGGTCCCGCGAGTCCGAGCAGAGGGTCTCTAGCACTGGGGTGCCAAGCCCATGCCCGCCTAGGGCCTCCTGCGGCCAGCGGCTCGCAGCCGCCCGGGCATCGCCTCGACTAGAGCCGCGGCGCCGTGCGCCCCGAGGGCGCGCTCTCCGCTTTCCTGGCCGCGCCTCTCAGATCTCCCGGCCGCCGCTCACCAGGCCCTACGAAGCCCCCTCGTCGGGCGCCCGACCTCTCACGGCCAGCCCATTCAGTGTGGACTCCCCGAAGGTGCCGGAGGTTTCTGCAGCGGGTGCCGGAGGCCGGAGCTGGGGACCTGGCACTTCGAGAGGGTCCCGCGAGGCGGTGCGGCGAGAAAAGGGGAGAGGAGGGCGTGCTGTCCTTTCGGCAGCTCCCGGGATGTCGCTCGCTGGCAGCGGGGAGCCTTCTCCGTGGAGTCTTCTCAGAATAGAGGTGACGGCGCTGCCCTCGTTCGACCTGAGCTCCCGGAGCGGCCCTGGCCCCGAGCAGCCCCGCGGTGGCTCCCTCAGCGGTCTTCGGTTCAGCCTCTGCGCCCCCGGGCTTCGGGCCGGAGACAGCGGGGCGCGGGCGACCGGACTCGCGTAACCATTCCCGACTGCTCGGGGCTCCCTGACCGGTCGGCAGAGGGGCGCGCGAGGGGGCAGCCTCCACTCGCTCCTCCTCGGCCTCGACTTAAAGGAATAAAATGAAAAACGAACGCCGCCCGGCGGCCAGCGCGCCCCCGCCCCGCGCGGTGCAGCCTCGCCCTGTCGGCGCAGCCCCGGCTCCGGGCGGGCGCGCACTTCTCCACCTTCAATGAAACTTTCGAAGCCGCGCTCGCGGACGGGCGTGCGCGCTGGCCAATGGGAGGCGACTCGGGGCGGTGCGGGGTCCCGCCCCTGGACGGCTGGAGGCGGGCGCGAGGCCCGAGTGCGGGGACCCAGCGCAGGCAACCCCCCGCCTGCGAGTGATGGGCTTGGCCCGCTCGCTCCTGGACCCTCAGGGCCGCTGGGTCCAGTCCTTTTGCAGACTGAAGGGACCATCCGGTCTCCAGGGCGCGGCCCTGAGCTCACCCCTCGCCCGGGGAGTCCTTTAAGGCTCCACGAATCGTGCACAGGCGACAGGAGAGCAGAAGTTGGCGCGACTGTCACTGTGCTAGGTCCACACGTGCCCACTTGCACGCACTGAGAGGAAGAAAAGCGGCATTCGTCCAGACCAGTATCCCTGCGCATTCTGAACGGAGCGAGAAGTTTCAGCTTTGACGGGGCCCTGGGAAATCCTGGGTCCTTCCAAATTCATTGGGTCATTGGGAAATCTGCGAGTGAACATAGGGATCAGATGCGTGCCCACTTAGTAGATTTTGGAGACGTCTTGTTTTCGCCTCGGGTTTGTTTGTTGCTTGTCGTGGCCCCTGGGAAGAGAGTATACTGTTTCTCTTCTCTACTCATAACCCGTTTTCTCTTTCTCTAGGTAAGATCTAGAGATACCTGGTTCTAGCTGGGAGATGCTCTTTTCTCAATTATCCAGCAGTTTTGTCACTGAGGGGACCCTGGAGACCTGAAACAGGTGATCTGACCTGTAGGGAGGACCCTTCAAAACTGGCATTTCCATCAGGAGGGCAGAGAGGCAAGAATTTGACTTCCACCAGCCTTCTGGGCTTAAACTGGTGTTTGATGATGGAGAAGTCTGCTGATGGAAATTTACACAAACCTTAGTTCTCTGTGATAACCAACAAGGTCTCCCTTTAGAGATAAAATAAGCTTGCATTTTGAGCCCAGATTTCTTCACAAATTCCCTGAGAAAGACAAATACACTGTGAACCAACACCTTTTTATGAAGCCGTGATGCAGTCAGATCTTGCAAAGACACACCAAAACTTAGACCATCCTTGTGTTCTGGAGCCCTCAAGAAGTTTCACCACCAGAACTCCAAATGTCAGCGTGCACTGCGCTAGGGCTAGAGAAGACAACAGGAACTTAAATTATCAGCAAATCATTGTCCTCTCCCAGGAATTGTGTTTTATAGAAGCCTGGTGACAATCTGCACCTATTTTCCAAGTCTAGCACTGTGATGCTCATAGGTGGTGTCCTCTGGTTCTCCCTCTGTCGATCTCGCTGATACATCTTGTTTTGGGAACCTAATTAGGAGGTCACAAAGCCCTCCTGAATTTTATGTACCACTGTGTCACCACATGAATCCTCAGTTTACTCTGAATATTTCGTCATGTTCTTGGTAGGTTTCCAACACTGTCTTTTTCTTGTTGTTGTTCAGTCACTAAGTCATGTCCAACTCTTTGTGACCCCATGGACTGCAGCACACCATGCTTCCCTGTCCTTAGTTGTCTCCCAGATAACTCAAACTCATGTCCATTGAGTTGATGATGCCATCCAACCATCTGTCGCCCCCTTCTCCTCCTGCCCTCAATCTTTCCCAGTATCAGTGTCTTGGAGCTTCAGCAACAACAGTCCTTCCAGTGAATATTCAGGGTTGATTTCCTTTAGAACTGACTGATCTGATCTCCTCACAGTCCAAGGGACTCTCAAGAATCTTCTCCAATTCAAAGAATCAATATTGTCAAAATGGCTATTCTACCTAAAGCAATCTATAGATTCAATGCAATCCCTATCAAGTTACCAACGGTATTTTTCACAGAACTAGGCCAAAGAATTTCACAATTTGTATGGAAATACAAAAAACCTCGAATAGCCAAAGTAATCTTGAGAAAGAAGAATGGAACTGGAGGAATCAACCTGCCTGACTTCAGACTCTACTACAAAGCCACAGTCATCAAGACAGTATGGTACTGGCACAAAGACAGAAATATAGATCAATGGAACAGAATAGAAAGCCCAGAGATAAATCCACGGACCTATGGACACCTTATCTTTGACAAAGGAGGCAAGGATATACAATGGAAAAAAGACAACCTCTTTAACAAGTGGTGCTGGGATAACTGGTCAACCACTCGTAAAAGAATGAAACTAGAGCACTTTCTAACACCATACACAAAAATAAACTCAAAATGGATTAAAGATCTAAATGTAAGACCAAAAACTATAAAACTCCTAGAGGTGAACATAGGCAAAACACTCTCCGACATAAATCACAGCAAGATCCTCTATGACCCACCTCCCAGAATATTGGAAATAAAAGCAAAACTAAACAAATGGGACCTAATGAAACTTAAAAGCTTTTGCACTACAAAGGAAACTATAAGCAAGGTGAAAAGACAGCCCTCAGATTGGGAGAAAATAATAGCAAATGAAGAAACAGACAAAGGATTAATCTCAAAAATATACAAGCAACTCCTGCAGCTCAATTCCAGAAAAATAAATGACCCAATCAAAAAATGGGCCAAAGAACTAAACAGACATTTCTCCAAAGAAGACATACAGATGGCTAACAAACACATGAAAAGATGCTCAACATCACTCATTATCAGAGAAATGCAAATCAAAACCACAATGAGGTACCATTACTCGCCAGTCAGGATGGCTGCTCTCCAAAAGTCTACAAGCAATAAATGCTGGAGAGGCTGTGGAGAAAAGGGAACCCTCTTACACTGTTGGTGGGAATGCAAACTAGTACAGCCGCTATGGAGAACAGTGTGGAGATTTCTTAAAAAACTGGAAATAGAACTGCCATATGACCCAGCAATCCCACTTCTGGGCATACACACTGAGGAAACCAGATCTGAAAGAGACACGTGCACCCCAATGTTCATCGCAGCACTGTTTATAATAGCCAGGACATGGAAGCAACCTAGATGCCCATCAGCAGATGAATGGATAAGGAAGCTGTGGTACATATACACTATGGAATATTACTCAGCCGTTAAAAAGAATTCATTTGAATCAGTCCTAATGAGATGGATGAAACTGGAGCCCCTTATACAGAGTGAAGTAAGCCAGAAAGATAAAGACCATTACAGCATACTAACACATATATATGGAATTTAGAAAGATGGTAACGATAACCCTATATGCAAAACAGAAAAAGAGACACAGAAATACAGAACAGACTTTTGAACTCTGTGGGAAAAGGTGAGGGTGGGATGTTGCGAAAGAACAGCATGTATACTATCTATGGTGAAACAGATCACCAGCCCAGGTGGGATGCATGAGACAAGTGCTCGGGCCTGGTGCACTGGGAAGACCCAGAGGAATTGGGTGGAGAGGGAGGTGGGAGGGGGGATCGGGAAGGGGAATACGTGTAAATCTATGGCTGATTCATATCAATGTATGACAAAAATAAATAAATAAATAAATAAATAAAAATTAAAAAAAAAAAAAAGAATCTTCTCCAATTCAAAAGCATCAATTCTTCAGCGCTCAGCCTTCTTAATGGTCCAACTCTCACATCCATACATGACTACTGGAAAACCATGGCTTTGACTGTGGCCTGTCCGATAGACAGGACCTAGACCTGTCCAGATGTCCTCCGAATCACTATCTCAGATACCTGGCTAGGAGAGGCACAATCTTCCCTAATCCACCTCCTGCTTGTCCTGCCCCGCTGTGTACCAAGTTGACCATTTGGTCTTTGGAGACTTTAAGACCTGGATCCCACTTCTTTGTCCACCCACACATACAGTCAAGGAGTTTTAGTTGTCTGCATTTTACTAGAAGGTGTGCTCTCCCTGGCTGCATGCTACAGGCACCTGGGATCTCTCCAGTAAACCAAAACCCTTGGTTTTGACTCTGACTTGTTCTCTGCCCCCACACCTGTGTGCTTGGGAAAGCCAGGAGGTGGTGCTCAGGTGCGCAGTCGGAGAAGAGAACCACTCTCCTCATTCACATGTCATAACTCCGGAAATAGACCATGGTTTTCAAAACTTGCCTCTCCCAAGCAATGCCACATTTCTGGAGCTGTGTTTTCATACTGTGGTGACACAGGCCTGCATGGCAGTAGTCAGAGGTGTTGTCTTTACAAGGGCTGTTTTACCCTAAAATTTCCCCAGTGTGAGGAGCAGTAGCTAATATCTAGACTGGCTGATTTTTAAGGATTTTCTGGCCCATAAGACATGGCTCCCCTTGGTCAGGAGCCCTGTTTGGCCAGCCACTTTCATCCTCCATCTGAGTATGATCTTGCCTGAAACCTGGCACAAGGTAGAAAATGCTTTAAGAAGAAAATCAACTCCATTGGATACTCATAAACACATTGTTTTGATATCTGATGAGCACCTAAAGGATATGACCCCAACTTTTGCCCACTTGATGATTCAGGCACTGGTCACTCCAGGCATCTCTGCATCCACATGGGTGGGTCATTACTGACACTTTAATGCCTTGGATTCCTCTTCCATACATTAAGGAAAGCAGTACACACTAGCTCATATGAAGCATTACGTAGATGGAGAGAACACTCAGAGATGCCTGGAGCACAGTTATCGTCCGATGAACAGTAGCAGCTAATATTAGCATTAATGCTATTGCCATTGCTATTATTGAGAAACAAGAACTATTCCTGCATTTCTGAGGCTGTTATGCTAAAACACCATAACCTGCTCTGATACTCAGAAAGATGTCCTGGCCTCAATAACATGTTAAAAACTGCCCCCCGCCATCCACTGAGAGACATTCTCCTGAGTGTTTGAGATTTAGCCACAGAGAATATGGCGCTGTGGCTTCTGTGGGTTTTGTCTCACCTGTGGGTTTCGTCTCACCTGTTTAGGCTTCGTCTTTCTGAACTTGGTCTGATGCCCCCCAGTTGACAAAATCACTCAGAAACACCATCCTTGTCCCAAAGGCTAATTTTCTCTACTGTGCTCAAAATCAAACACGGAGTTAATAACCTTTTTCAGTCTCAAATGGTAACTTTACCAGTGTTTCCCAGAGGAGTATAAAAGTTGTCAACTTGGCATTTTCTTCTCCCAGTAAAATCTGCCAAGATCCATAGGCGCCATTGAGCCTGCAGAGAAAGTGGTGCCTCCAGCCAACTTAAGGCCCTCTTCTCCCATCAGTAATGTGTGTTCTGTCGACATATGTACTCACTTCATATTTTCAGAGATTCGCGTTTCTGTGTTTTCATTTGTAAGTCACAGTATTCATCTAAAAGTGATTTTAGTTAGAAGCCACGTGGTTTTTGGCTCTTAAACTTGAAAAACTTGGAAGCAGAATGAAAGCCTGTCTTCTCTTTGCTAATATATTCTGTGGTTACATTTTTTAAGCTGTCAGTTTGATGTTTACAGCAGAAGTATTTTTAAGGTCTCCAAATTCCAAAAACCCAGACACCTTCTAATAATTTGTGGGAGGCATCATTGTGCTATGCTTCTTCTAAAAAGGTCTCCCCCAGGTGGTCTCCCCCACAGTCATCTACAGCAAAAATGAACCAAATCCCTATGTGTATCCCTGTTTCACCATCTGCGGCATCTGGCCCTTACCTGCCATCTTTCTGCGGGATGTACAGAAGTTTACACCTTGGCCCAAAGTGCAATATTTGAGTTGTCATGTGGATTCAGAATCCGAAGCCAACTGCTGGTTTTGTGTCTGATGATCAAGAACTTTGAAAACTCAGCCAACTGACGTGTCCATGCCTTAGTTTTTCAATCAGATTTTAGGCTTTCAGGGCATGGGTGGAATTCCACCTATAAAGCAAGCTATGAAGCAGGCTATACAGCAAAAATATTGTCTCCAAATTGTGTTCTGGTTACTTGTGTCCATTACACACACACACACACACACAAATATCTATTACAGGGTAAGAAAGATCTCATATGAAAACACAGGAGCATGTACAATTCTATTTATTTTTGCAGGACTGACACATAAAGGAAGCAACTATGAATCTGTGGGGAGAGTGCTCTGTGGAGGCTGGTGACTCACCTTGGGCACTGGTGCCCAGATGGCTGACACTAAAACATGGGAACTACCATGTATTATTCACAGTCAACACCAGGTTTCTGAGCAGATTTTTATCTCGGGATTGTTTAGCTGCTTTCTGTGTCATTTCTCCTGAAGCCTTTAAAGAGGCTGAGGGCTTCATTTCATCCAGAAAAACTAAATTAAACTCTGGGAAGAGTCTAAAGGGAATTTGCGGAGCAATTTAGCAGTAAAACGTAGTCACTCAAAGCAAGTTACTAAACAAAAAATTTGCAAGTTTTTTTCTTTACTTGGATCCACTGAAACAGGAAAAGTTTCCTCGTCTGTATTCTATAGGCATTTATTAGTTAATAAATGCACATTTCAAAGTGACTTGGATTCCGGTTGCATTTCCTGGAACTCCATCAGGATTTCTTAAATGGTCTTTGAAATGTGAATATTCTTGGTGAGTCAAAGTGATTTTCACTCTTGGCTCTTAAGATCTTTGGGATGTGTGTTTGTGTGGGGTGTGTACACGTTTGGGGAAGGGCCAGTTTTAGTTACTAACGTTAGCCTACATTAGCTTGCAACTGGGACTGTCTCAGGCCCTTCAGTGACTAAGTCAGCAAGTTCGGAGCTTCCTTCACTTATTCTCCTGCAGCGCCACCTTTTGGCTAAAAGTATAATGAAAACATACAAGTACCTAAAGCAAGCAATTAGGCACAACCAACAACCCTCTCTTGCAGCCAACAACAGGCTGATGGGCTCAAACACACAGAGGCACCTTCATACAGAGACCACCCGGTAAAGACAGACATGAATCAATCACTGTAGATAGTTAAGGAAACCAGGCCCGAGCGCAGAGGACTGAGTGGAAGAATCAGGTACCACAGGAGAGTGTGGTGGTGAACCTCGTTTGTTCTCAGGGAGTTCAGGACAGATTTCTCCAGAAGGTGGTGCTTGCTGCACTTTGAAGGATGGCTGTGGATTCTGCAGAGTATAAGCTCCGTGAAGGCAAGAACTCTCTTCTGTTCATTGCTTCATGGCTGGAATCTGAGACAGGAGGTGGCCCAGAGCAGACCCTGAGTAAATGCTTGTTAAATGAGTGAAGGACTTATCTAGGCAGGTAGAGAAGGAGCAGCAACCCAGGCAGGAAGAGCGGCCAGCGTCCTAGAGGCAGAGGGAGGACCACGTGGTCGATGACAGCAGGTCACAGTCTCCACTTTCCGCCAAACGGGGGACGCCTGCAGCTCAACCAGATCATGCAGCTTTCAAGCCACATCCTCTGTCTTCTCTTTAATTCAGTTGTAACAGTCATGTTGTTGTTGCCATTCACTCACTCAGTTATGTCCAACTCTTTGCGACCCCTGTCCCTCACTGTCTCCTGGAGTTTGCTCAAACCCATGTCCATCGAGTCGGTGATGCCGTCCAACCATCTCCTCCTCTGTTGCCCTCTTCTCCTCCTGCTCTCAATCTTTCCCAGCATCAGGGTCTTTTCCAATGAGTCGGCTCTTCACATGAGCACCTGCTAAGCACATGTGGAGCAATAGACACACCCAGGCATATTGTAGGCATGTTACAGGCACACTCAGGCATGTTAAAGGCATGTTACAGACACACTCAGGCATGTTACAGGCATGTCACAGGGGTGAGAACCACAGCCACCGAAACCTGGGATTCGTGGGTCGACCAACGTCCACCCTCTGTGACCTGTTGCTCGCGGCAGCCCCGAGACCCAGGCTGAGGTCAGTGTGGGAGGGCACTCAGGTAAGACCTAATCACTGACCACTTCTGGGAGGTCCCAGCCCCTGGGGCATTGCAGCTCAGGCAACCTCTTGACCTTTCTAGGTTTCCCCATGATGGGGCGTGTGTGTGTTTAATCAACTTTCCTTTACTTCCTTCTACAGAAAGAGCATATTCATGTGTTCTCTGGGCTGTGGACGCTGCAGCCCCTGAAAGGCTGATCTTCGGTCCAGAACTTACCCGTGTTTTCCACGACTTTTCAGCAGATGGACGCATTGGCGGTTGTGAGCCCACAAGCAGAACAGACGTCATTGGCTCTGAAAAGCCCAGACACGTTTCTCGATCGATCAACACGAACGTCTCTCCAGCTTGTCCGAGGATGTGATAAACATCATGGGTTTTGCCAAGATTCTTTTAGGTCCTTCAAACAAGTGCTTTGCTTGTTTGTTTGGGGATGTGAGAAAATGGTCCCTCTTACAAAAATAAATAAAAAACACTAGGCTCCTTCCCCCACTCTGAAGAGATTCGCTTCTGGGTCAGAATCCCCTGGTAGAGAGGGGGATTCTGAACTCCCCTGCCCGCAGCTACCTCAACGTTCAACTTTCCTTCCCTTCCTAACAGGGTAGGAAATGCCTCTTTAGATGTTCTGTTTAAAAAAAAAACTGAGAAAAGTGGACATCTTAAAAGCGAAACACGACTTTTCCGGTAAGCGGCCTGAGCTGACCCTTAAAAATGGTGCGCTATTCACTCGACCCAGAAAACTCCACAAAATCATGCAAATCAAGAGGTTCAAATCTTCGTGTTCACTTTAAGAACACTCGTGAGACTGCCCAGGCCATAAAGGGTATGCATATCCGAAAAGCCACCAAGTATCTGAAGGATGTCACTTTAAAGAAGCAATGTGTGCCATTCCGTCGTTACAATGGTGGAGTTGGTAGGTGTGCACAGGCCAAACAGTGGGGCTGGACACAGGGTCGGTGGCCCAAAAAGAGTGCTGAATTTTTACTACACATGCTCAAAAATGCAGAGAGTAATGCTGAACTTAAGGGCTTAGATGTAGATTCTCTGGTCATTGAGCACATCCAAGTGAACAAAGCCCCCAAGATGAGGCGCAGGACTTACAGAGCTCACGGTCGGATCAACCCCTACATGAGCTCTCCCTGCCACATGGAGATGATCCTTACTGAAAAAGAACAGATTGTTCCTAAACCAGAAGAGGAGGTTGCACAGAAGAAAAAGATATCCCAGAAGAAACTGAAGAAACAAAAACTTATGGCCCGGGAATAAATGCCGCAGAAAATAAATGCAAATAAAAGTAAAAAAAAAAAAAAGCGAAACACGCTACAAAATTCAAAAGGAAGAAACCAGGAATGGTACAGGACGTGTTGGAATTCTTGGAACCGAGTTAGATGTCAGCTGACCCAACACCGAGGACGATACCTGGACACACAGCTGAGGGGAGGGCATCACATCAAGTGCAGGGCCCTCTAGGGGTGGCGGAGAGCTGTGCGTGGTCAGGTGGGTCCCCCACAGAGCCCCCCAGGAGGGAGTGGTGTACCTTCCCCGCAACCCCATCCAGCCCCTCCTCACCAACTGTGTGTCCAGGTGTCATCTTTAGGATTGGGTCAACCTACATTTAACTCAGTTCCAAAAATCCCAACCACTCATATGATGGAAGCCTGGGAAGAAGACAAGGGCAAAGGGGCTGCAAGAAGAAACCTGCGGCCAAGGGGGGAGTAGAATACCCTCAATTCCGTGTGTTCATGCACAGTTGGACGACGTGCAGGTGAAGAGGTTGTGACTGTCTCCCTTTCCTTTGACTCCAAATTGGGCTTTTCACCCCACTTCCCGGCTCATGTGGCACCTTGGCTGGGCAGGTGGACCTCTCCAGGTGTCATGGCAAGCGTGGAGCAGAGTCAGGATCCATCTTCACCAAGATGGTGGCACTTGTGCCCTTGTGGGCAAGCACAGCGTGCAGGCCTGGGCTCGCCCCCTGGGCCCCGGACACGCAGCCCTGCATGGTCTGCTCATCGTGGACCCGCCCATCAGTGCTGGGATGCAGGGTTTCGACCATCCTGGAGAATCCTAGGGAAGGAGCAGCCCACATTTTGCAGTGATGTCTCTCTGCCCCCGGCCTGAGCTCAGGTAGGCACACCTGCCAGAGTTGGCACTGCCGCCTGGCTGCCTGCCCTCCCTTCTCCTCCAGAGTCTCCTCCTTTCTTCCTTCCTGTGGGAGCAGGGGGTTGATTCCAGGAGGCCCTCTCAGCCTCCACAGTAGAAAAACAAGATGTGTGTTGGGGGCGTGGAGGGGATTTGAAGTTAAACAGACCTACCTTCAAACCCCAGCTTGTGCACTTCCAAGCTGCCAAACATGGCAGTTGCTTAAAATGGTGTGTTTTTGTTTCTGAAACAAACAAAACAAAAAAATAATGAAGGTGAAGTGTGGCCAGTGGGGACGCTCAGTTCACCACCTGTGTGGAAAGCAAGGATTCGGCCACTCGGGTAAATGGCCCCTGGAAAGAACCAGGGTCCAGCCTCTTTCCCAGAAATGGTGCAGAGTGGGGAGGCATCACCCAGACCTCAGGCTACAAGGATGATACCTGGCACCCTCAGTTCCTTTCCATTAAAAGCTCAGGGTGCTTCTGAGACGTTATCTCATGAGTTTGCAATTCATTCCTGGGAGTTAGGTAGGAAGGGAGCCAGACAAGTTTCTAACCCTCAACTTTACTCAGAGCCGAAGATTGAAATGCCCTATCTGCCAGTAGATGCACCTTCTGGGCACAGAAACACTGCTACTCAGATCACACACAGGGAAAGTCAATGTGCTGATGAAGGTAACACACATCTTCCATAAGGTACGTGTTGTAACAAAAGTCTTCCTCCTTGACTGATGGATGATGGCAGTGTCTAGAGGGTTTTGCTCCCAGAAGCACAGTGGGAGATTCATGCCCACCCAGGTACTGAGTTGTTGCAGATGTGAGCTTCCTGCCTGGGCACCAGGCTGTGATGGAGCACGATTGCCTTTTGAGAGCTCACTGTACAGTGAACCCCAAAGTGACAGAGCCAGAAATCTGCAGTCCCCTCAAATACACAAGATAAGCTGCAGTCAACATGACCCCACTGACCTGACTGAAGATACTAACACATCTAAACAACGTGCCAGCTAAACAGAAAAGATACATATGGAGGGCGAGGAGCAGCTCATCCCCATGACCAGATAAACTCTGTGCCATGAAACAGGAGGGGCGCTCAATACCATCAGTAGCTGGTCCCATTAGCAAGGCAGTTCCTAGAGGGAATGTCTCCCTGGATGGTAGCTTTTGGCACAAGGATGCAGAGGTAAACATGAAATCCCCAGGCTCACAGAGTCTGGGAAATGCCCGTCGGGCCTGGGTGAGTCTGGGCAGAGAGCAGAGCCTGTGGGGAAGAAGACGGCCCCACGGAGCAGAGCCTGGAGGTGGGGGCGGGGGAGGTTCTGCTACAAGAGCTTGGCCAAGGGGGGCCCTCGGGAGAAGAGGGGAAAGGAGCAGCTGGGCACGGGGAAGATGTGAGGAAGGCTGGGGGCTCATACAGCCCGGCTTGCACCTTGAATTTGGCATCAACCATTCAGATGAGGAAGAACACTGTGGACCGGCAAGAAAAGACTAAGGGTGAGTTCTAGGCTGATTTGAAGACTCTCACACATATTGTTAAGTGAAAAAACAAAGGGCAGAATGTACCTATAGAATGACCTGTTCTGTGTACAGAAGTGGGCCAAGTAATAGCTGAGTCATATTTACAATAAAATAACCCAAATGATTCACAAGTACAAATAGAGGGTGCCTCTGAGTGTATAGAGGTGGGGAGGGAGGTGGGAAGAACTGGATTGGAATTCTCAATATACCAGTTTTATGTTGTTTGGATTCTTGAATCACATAAACATATCGCATAAATAAATTCTGCTAAACAAAAACCATTAAACGTATTTTAAAATTGTATATAAGATCATCTTTTAGTAAATTCTAAAACACTGTAGTTCGGTTTAACAATGGATAAGAGCATACACTGTTAAGTAAAAAACACAAGGCATAGAACAGTTAATTTAGTGTCCAGTCTTTTGTGACAGGAAGGAGAGGAAGTGTGTGTGTTTGCTTATTTATGTTAAAAAAAAAAAATACAAGATGGATCATCAGAAACTGAGAGCTTATATGGGAGCAAGACTTCTTTGAGTGTAAATTTTAATATAATTTTGATATGTAAATGGAACATATGAGTATTTTCTATATTCCAAAAAGAAAATTTTACATATCTCTTTTCAGTAGTAAATAATTCTAGAACAATAGAAAAAACAGAAAAAAACAATAATTCTAGAACAATAGGAAAAAAAATAGAAAACAGTGGTTTTCATCAAAAAGAAAACGCTCAATAATGCTTTGTTGATTTCAGACTATTCCCTTCTAATGTTGTTGAGTGCAGGTGACAAACTGCTCACAGGATTAGATTTTGAAACAAGTAAAGCAAAGTTAGTCACTCAGTCGTGTCCAACTCTTTGTGACCCCATGGACTGTAGCCCATAAGGCTCCTCTGTCTATGGAATTCTCCAGGCAAGAATACTGGAGTGGGTTGCCATTTCCTTCTCCAGGGGATCTTCCCAAGTTTGAGACAACTATGTTGCAAGAAGTTTTAGCCCTTAAAGGGCTGTGAAAGCAAAATGTCTTTTAATTTTAAATAAAACAGTCTGTGCCTTTTCATATATGCATATTTTTTAAGTGACTCTAAAATTTAGGACTTTTCATGTCTCATAACTAAAGGAAAGCTTGTTCTGACTTTCAAAACTATAAAAAGTTGAAAAGATTAAGATTATCTTAAGGGGTTGATGAAGTTTGTGAGAACTATGCAGCAATTTTGTGACAGAGCAGCCTGGAAGGCACCTAGGGTTTGGGTTAATTACAGAGCTATGGTATTTCACATCATATTTGCACAGTTTTGTAATTGTCTTGTGCTCTTCTGCAGCCAAGAAGAAAAGTAGAAAACCAGTTTCCATCTCACTTTTTCCCAAAGAAAAGAGAAACACCACTACAACAGTGAGACCACTATATTAAATTCACGTGAATTTGTAAATTCAGCGGATAAAGGTACTCTTCTGAGCTTCGATGCTCCCTGGCCACAAAATGTTCACCTAATTCTCCATCCCACTTTTTCTTTTCCTACCCCTGTTCTCCCTCTCTCTTCCTCCCTCATCCCAGTTCACAGCTCTCACTATCAAAGTTCAAATTCAATGTCTCTGGAGCATCTTCAAAAATGGGAACCGGGGGAACAAAAGTGGCTGAGGCTGTGCCATGAGAAAAGATGACAGAGGGAAAGATTTCTGGGGGAATCAAAGACAGACAGTGCTACAGAGACACAGGAGTCAGTAAGCACAAGTTCGCTGGCCAGCGCATTACCGGTCACGTGGACCACTTGCAGTTTGCACGTAAGAGGGCAGCCCTGTGCTGCCTGCTCTCATCTCTCCTTCTGTGCTTCCACCCTCTGTCCCTCCCTCCTCTGTGACCCCACTGCCACTCTCAGTTCAAGCTGCAGCCACATGTGCTGCATGATATAGCATCGATACTGGAATCTCAGCCCATCCCTTCTCTGGCTCCTTTCACCCCCGAAGGTCCGAGTACATCATTCAGAAGGGGTACGAGTGACCCCAGCCTAAGGAAGAGAGGCGGGAAGAAACCTTTGAAACTGCAGCGCCTAGAGAACGTCCTTTGGGTTCTCTATATGCGTGGCTACACTCAATCCACTCAAGATACAGTCACCAACCTCTAACGCACTGACCCTATCTTCAACTGATGTTTTATAAGAAAACCCAGGCTTCAGTTGATGGATTAGGATTAACGTGATCTGCAAAGTAAAGAAAACCACACAGTCACCCCTGGTCCTGTTCTTGTGTTTAAGTCCCACAGTGACTCTCCACACTGCCCTCCAGGCCTGCGAGCCCCAAGGAAGAGAGGCAGGCTCCCAACAGCCCCGAGCCCCACTGCATTGGGCAGCCAACATCTTTAAGTTCAGCGCCTGGAACACAGATGGTCTTCATAAAATCTTACACCTGTAATAGTAGCTTGTGATGTGTGACCCAGGCCCCAGGCACGTCCTGGAATGTGCACCCTCTCCAGGAGAGTGGATACTCAGTGTCTCTTGGAAGGTTCGTGTTTCACAGGCTGTGCCGCTTGGCACATCCCGGGATGTTCTGGGGGAGTCCACCGCCTCCTCCCTCCACGGGCCTCTCAGGATCGCCAGCTGAAGAGATTCCCTGTGACTCAGACAGTCCTCCATCCCACACCTCCTGCAAAAACCATTAGGACTCAGCGCGAGGCTGAATAAAACTCCAGAGGATTGTCAGGTGATGACGCCTTTTTCCCTGATCGTCAGTCCTGGAATAACCTTGTCATTGTCCAGGTCAGGCAGTTCCCCCTGGAAGCGCCAAACAGGAGTTCCAGCCTGAAAAACAAAAACACTGGGCTGCCCCCGAGAAGGAACCCAAAAGGCCCGCCCCAAGGGAGTGAGGCCACAAAGCCTCCGACTGCCTGCCCCTGCGTCCTGTCCTCCTTCAGTCAGATACTTGGGTAACATTTGGCGTGTTCAGAGATGCTCCCTGAGCACCTACTGTGTCTTGGGCAGCCTCCTCCCCTCTATCCCCACCCGGCAGGTAATCTCACCTGCCCCCAACTCCATGAGATGCCCTGTGTACCTTCTCATACACCTGTACCTGCCCCGCCCCACACTCAGCCCTAAACTCCTTCAAGGGGGCAGACTGTCTCATGTGATGCAGGTAGTAGGTCCTCAGCCTGCAGTGGACACTCAGGGAAGAGCTACTGAGCAAAGGTCCACTGGACGGGGGCTCGTCAGCTCTCTGCTGGAAAAGAAGGTCAGAACAGTCTCCTTTGAACTCTTCCTCTGAATCAGCCATGTGTTCAGAAATGCTTCTAGAAGATGACTTCTTCTAGTCCCAGCAACAGCTCTGCAGGACAGGAGCCACCATCCCTGGGTCGCAAACAAGATTGCCTAGGGGAGCAGGGCAGGTAACTGGGATGAAAATCCATCCCTGGTGGCAGAGACACCCCAAGGCTCCCCAAAGGGAAATAAGGGTGACTCACAGCCAGGGTGACCCCTCACTCTGACCCCTGCAAGACTGTAGTGGACTCAGGGCTGATGGGACATGAGGGAGAGGGTGACGGGTGTCCGGGCTGGGTAGTGAGGGGCTGAGGGAGATGAGGGTGGGCATCTGGTGTCAGCACATCTTCAGGAAGATGCAGAGGGGGCTGGAGGACAAGGCCAGTCCTGCGGTGGATGCCAGCCGCCCTGGGAATGCCCTTTGAGGGAAAGGAGCCCACGGGCTCATGGACAGACAGGCTCACCCAGCTGCGGGTCAGGAGGATGATCCCAGCAGCAGTGGGCTTGGTCCTGGAGATAGAATGTGGACCAGATTTAGTGAAAACTGGCAAAAAGATGGATGATTGGGGGCTGATGGGCAGAGAGGGAGAGGGCTGGGTGCAGAGGTAGAGAGGCCCTTGGCAAAGGACTAGATGAGCTTGACGAGTCAATAAAGCAACATGGTCAGTACTGCTTTAGAAGAATGAGCTTGTGTGTGCTTACCAGGCAACCTTCTCTTTAAGGTTATGGGTCAGAAGGCAGGCCGGGCGATGTCACAGGTCCCTCAGCTCACGGCTGCAGGACCCCTGGTGAAACCCCAGCCACTGAGCTTCCTGCTCCCCAACCCCAATTGCCTGTCCCTTGTCAGGCTTCCCTCTAGCTGAATTAACCTCGAGAAGCCGTCGGAAGACACGGGAAGAGGCATGGTGCCAGGTTCAGTGAGGACCATGGTCCCTGTCACTGATGGCAAGGCTGTGGCTAAACATGTATTGGTGATGGAGTCTTAAATTTAGGGAGTTTGATAGAATAAGTGCTCATCTGGAGTTTGAGGAGACGCAGTTGGGCTCAAGTGGCTCTCAGCATAGGAAAGAACACAAACCCGGGTCAAGGAGCCTTTTCTGTGTGTCCAGAAGCCGGAGGCCTTCCAGAAACGAGCTGCTGCCCCCGCAGGTGGCTGCTCAGGTCAGCGAGCGGCAGGTAATACCGGCTCCAAGCATAGGAAGCCGGGTGATTTGCAAAGCACCACTCAGAGCTCCTGTCCAGGATGGAGGTCAGCAGGGGCACCTGCAGTGGGGTACCAGCTGAGGCCAGAGCTGGGGTTTTGCAGTCAGGCCAGCTGCTGTGGGGTGGGACTGTCTCCAGCACCGGCTGCCTGCTGGGTGTGGGCACGCGGCCACTCCAACCTAGGCTGCCGGGTAGACAGATCCTGCAGAGTGAGCTTGGAACTCAAGGATGCTGGTGGTGCTGATGGAGGAGGGGTGATGTCCAGACAACGATCTGTGGGGCTCCCCGCATGACAGAACCTGACAGACACAGGGAGGGCTTCGCAGATTTAATAAAAAAAAAAAAGGCATTCTCTTTTTGTGGTAATTGGGCAATCTGAATTTTTTTGTTGTTGTTTGAAACCTCACTTCTCTCTTTCTAGGGAATTCTTAAAAGAAGAGAAAGGCTGTGTTACCTGTGGAATAAAATCTTCCTGTCACAACACCTGTAGTTTAAGAACAAATGGGAAAGAGAGAGAGACTGTAGAAGCCACCAGGACATGAGTTGGCCCAGGCTTTGTGAACAAGAAACCCACAGCTAAATACAAGAAGGAATTTCTGGCCCAGCCCCATGAAACATGCAACAAAACCCAATGCTTAAATTCAGGCTGCTGACTCAACAGGGTGCAAAATTGAGTGGGCGCCATGACTGATGGTCCTGTCAAGCTCTCGGCGGTTTTGGGGTTTGTTTGGGGCATAGCACCTCAGAGCCCATAAGTCACTGCTACCAAAGGCTGCGGGTGTGGGGAGGGGCCTAAGACCCCCTCCAAGCACACAGACCTTCTTTGTTGAGCCCAGCAGATTTCACGGCAGCAGGCTCTCAAGCTCTCATTCCTCTCTGATTTTACTTTAAATTTGACTCAGAAAAGAAAGAAATCAAACATTTTGCAGATCATTTTAGGCTCACTTTTCATCCAGACTTTGTTATTAAAAAAACAAATTCATTTTCAAGGAACACAGTCAGTCAGTTCAGTCACTCAGTCATGTCCCACTCTTTGCGACCTCTTGAACTGCAGCACTCCAGGCTTCCCTGTCCACCACCAACTCCCAGAGCTTGCTCAAACTCATGTTCATGTTGATAATGCCATCCAACCAGCTCATCCTCTGTTGCCCCCTTCTCCTCTTGCCTTCAGTCTTCCCCAGCATCATGGTCTTTTCCAATGAGTCAGTTCTTCACATCAAGTAGCCAAAGTATTGGAGCTTCAACTTCAGCATCAGTCCTTCCAATGAATATTCAGGACTGATTTCCTTTAGAATTGACTGGTTTGATCTCCTTGCAGTCCAAGGGACTCTCAAGAGTCTTCTCCAACACCACAGTTCAAAAGCATCAATTCTGTGGCACACAGGTTTCTTCAGAGTCCAACTCTCACATCCTTACATAACTATTGGATAAACCATAGCTTTGACTAGGTGGACCTTTGTTGCCAAAGTAATGTCTCTGATTTTTAATATGCTACCTAGGTTGTTCATAGCTTTTCCTCCAAGGAGCAAGCATCTTTTCATTTCATGGCTGCAGTCACCATCTGCAGTGATTTTGGAGCCCGAGAAAATAAAGTCTCTCATTGTTTCCACTGTTTTCCCATCTATTTGCCATGAAGTGATGGGACCAGATGCCATGATCTTAGTTTTCTGAATGTTGAGTTTTAAGCCACCTTTTTACTCTCCTCTTTCAATTTCATCAAGAGGCTCTTTAGTTCCTCTTCGTTTTCTGCCATTAGTGTGGTGTCATCTACATATCTGAGGTTATTGATGTTTCTCCTGGCAATCTTGATTCCAGCCTTTGCTTCATCCAGCCCAGGGTTTCAAGTGATGTGCTCTGCATATAAGTTAAATAAGCAGGATGACAATATACAGCCTTGTCTTACTCCTTTCCCAATTTGGAGCCAGTCCGTTGTTCCATGTCTGGTTCTAACTGTTGCTTCTTGACCTGATACAGGTTTCTCAGGAGGCCGGTAAGGTGGTTTGGTACTCTCATCTCTTGAAGAATTTTCCACAGTTTGTTGTAATCCACACAAAGGCTTTAGCATAGTCAACGAAGCAGATGTTTTTCTGGAATTCTCTTGCCTTTTCTATGCTCCAACAGATGTTGGCAAATTGATCTCCGATTCATCTACCTTTTCTAAATCCCAGCTTTAACATCCAGAAGTTCTCAGTTCACGTAGTGTTGAAGCCTAGCTTGGAGAATTTTGAGCATCACATCAAGGAACACAATTTTCGCCCATTACATTGAAGATTCCTGTATCAAACACAGGAATAATTTAATAAGATATTGCCACATTTACAAGCTTTTATAATATATCCTTTGCTTTAAAGAGACATAGGGTGACAAAGATCTTTCATGATTCTGAAAGTGCTATCACAACAATACATCTATCCATTCGACTAATAGACCAGTTCTATCAGTAATAACGTTCTTCCAGAGAATAATCTACATCAAACATCTAAGAGAAGAATACAAATTAGCAAAATGACATGTATTCCAAAAGTTTAATTATATTTTAGTTATTTGTGCTTAAAATCCAGAATAGGAAGAGGTGGGTTAAAGTACATCAATAAATAAGCCAAATCATTCATGATACTTTAATCCATTACTGTACAACTAAATTAGAGCACTCAAAAGTCTAACCACCATTTAAAACAGTATTTCTAGAACAACTAGCTTTAGGTTCCAATTCAGGCTATTAGGAGAAATGCTGATCCCACATGTTCTCAGCCCCTCACAAGAGAGCTGGAGTGTGGCATCTGAGGGGCACCGAGCTCCCTCCAGGGTGACTCCCACCCTGGGGGACGGGGTGAGGATTCATTGCTGAGACCCAAGCTCCAGGGTTGGGGGAGATCCTGGGAAGATGAGGCAGGTCATTGCTGAGACATGGGCTGGGGGGCGGTGAGGGGATTGTCCTGGGAAGAAAGCATGGTCTTCTGCAGGAACCTGAGAAATATTTAGTTGAAAGATTGATTCACAATGAGAACTGAATGTGCTCTCCTGTCATGCACAAAATCATAGATTGTTTATCGCTGTTCATCACATGCCTTCTCTCCCACTAGGCTGCCAGCTCCAGGATGTCAGGGTCCCTGCTCGCCTCACTCTGCAGGGCATAAGCTTGCTCACAGGGAGAGTGGAGTCTGGTAATTTGGAACGATATTAGATACATGTGCCATAAGTACTTACATTTCTAAGATCTGTGAGTCTTAGAATTTTGAAAAGGATGAATAAAATGAGACTGTGTAAGAGGGATAAGAAAATATATTAATAAACTCCAACTCAAAAAGATACATACATCCCAATAGCAGCACTATTCACAATAGCCAAGACAAGGAAGCCACGTAAGGGTCCATCAATATACATCAAAGGATAAAGAAGACGTCGTATATATATGTATATACACAATGGAATATCACTCAGCCACAAAAGAAAGAAATAATGCCATTTGCTGAAACATGGATGGACCTGGGGACTGTCATACTAAGGGAAGTAAATCAGACAAAGGCAAATATCATATAATATCACTTGTATGTGAAATGTGTAAAAAAAAAAAAATATATATATATATATATATATATATATACACACACACACACACAAATGAACATATCTACAAAACAGAAGCAGATTCACAGACATGGAAAACAAATTTATGGTTACCAAAGGGGAAGTGGGGAGGAGGGGGACAAATTATAAGTTTGGGATAAACAGATACAGAACACTATATATGAAATAGATAAACAACAAGGTCCTACTATACAGCACAGGGCACTATATTCAATACCCTGTGATAAACCATAATGTGAAAGAATATGAAAAACACACACATATGTATATATTTTTATAACTGAATACTTTACTACACACCTGAAACTAACACTGTAAATCAACTATACTTCAGTAAAAAAGACAAGCTATTAAAACAACGAAATTACTTCTCCTTGTGCATTGTAGAAATCATTGAACATTAAAGCTTAAAGGGATTCTACAGATTATCTGCTCTAGCCTCGTCATATTCATTTTCCTTTGAATCGAGACACTAATGTGAGCAGCAAACTCGTCCTCACATCAGTTACCCTTACAGAACTTCAAACTCCTAAGGAAGCACCATGAAATTCTGGAGAGCAAGGATGTTTGAAAATTTGTGATGCAAAAGCACAGTATGCCTTTTTAGGGTCAGATCGTGTAAAATGGCAATTGAACTAGGCTTATGGAAACACTGTGGACTAGTCTTCTGATCTTCTACTCAAATGTTTAATTTAGCTTCATTTGGTTAATTTTAGCTGAAATTTTGCTAGTATAAAAAGGCCATCTTCAAAAGATATAAAATAATGAACTTCGATAGAGAAAATCCCACAGTTTTCAAATAGATCTCTGATGGCCCAGAGTGAACCAATGAGACGTAAAGAAAATAATGAAGTCAAAAGCATAAAATCAGTATTTGTTTTTCTTAACATAATCCATGGTTAAGAGGAAATACTGATTCAGAATATAATTTGAATAATGCTTAATAATCAGTTGAGTGTGCAAAGGTTTACATGTTGCCAAAGAGGCTAAAATAAAAAGAGAAAATTTAAAACTAATATACTGAAGGATTCACTTTGGCTTTTCAAATGAAAAACTTCTACTTACTGTGGAAATTATGACTTTATTCAGAATGACAGATTTAAGGTTAAATGTTTATTGGCTTCCTATGCAAAGAATTAAAGTACAATTGGTCTTTTACTAACTTAATTATTACAATTATAAATTAATAGAGTCCGTCTTCCCCCAAGTCTCTCTCCAGTGTTTAGATTCTGACTCTCGGCATTTGGAAAGTCATTCATTTCCATCACTCGGTTAAAAGGCTTATGGAGCTCAGAGAAGCTGGGTCATCACTCCGGAATTCAAAGCAAAGTTAACCACAAAATGCAAACTTGCTTTTAAGTACACAGGGCCGTTTAGAGAGGTTACTGTCATACTTACTGCAAATTGAATCACACAGAAGTCAATATGTAAAGACATATTGCCTTTGTTCTATAAGGATGTTTCCTCAGCCGTGCCAACTTTTTACACAGATCTCTGCACAGTCAGCAAATCAACAAGGAATTGATATCTACAAAGCCTTTAATTCACTTTTGAGGTTAAGGTTGAAGGAAATTATAACCATAATATGACAGCCTAAATGTGCAGTAATCTAAGAAAATCTTGTTTATTTAGCAGAAAGAATAGCGAGGGGTGTATTACAAGAAATCCTATAGGTAGCTGCCTTTTGGTTTTTACTTGTTTTCTTTTCTAATAAAAACAATCTTATTTATACAGTGTTGTGGAAAACATTATTATTTAGTCATTCTCTAAGCCAGAAAAGCTTGTGTTAATAGATGGTATTAATGTAATCACGTAATTAGCTTTATATTGAGGGATTTACAGGAAATACTGAGTTAAATAATGTAAGACTTGAGAGGTTTATCAAGGAAGAAAAATTTAAAATGTAAAAATGAGCAGTTTTTGTTTTTAATTTTTAAAATTATGAAAGTATGATAACACATTTACAAGAGACTTGGAAAATACAGAACAAAGTTACATATAGTTCCACTTTAAGTAAAGAAAGAAAGTGAAGTCGTTCAGTCATGTCTGACTTTGTAACCCCATGGACGGTAGCCTACCAGGCTCCTCTGCCCATGGGATTTTCCAGGCAAGAGTACGGGAGTGGGTTGCCATTTCCTTCTCCAGGGGATCTTCCCAACCCAGGGATCAAACCTAGGTGTCCTGCATTGTGGGCATATGCTTTACCATCTGAGCCACCACAGAAGCCCACTGAAGCCCACTGTATAGTTCCACTATATGTTACAATTTTTTTGTAAGTAGATAAATTAAGATTTTTAGTTAGAATTTCAATATCAAACTCTGAAAAATCAATAGACTGTATAGACAGGAAAGTGGAAGGATATATAGTAGACCTGAAAAGCACTATCAACCAATTCAACATAATTAAAATTTATTTTTCACACAATAGCAGGAAAAAAGTTCTATTCATGTTCCCAAAGACTATAAACCAGGTGCCACTAGGACATATCCAGGAACATAAAACAAGGTGTAAAAAAGTCATGGTCTAATGGTATTGAAATCATATGCAGTCTGTTCTCTTATCACTGTGGGATTATTTTAGAAACCAATATCAAAAGATAAAATGACCACGTTTAAGTAGATCACATTGTTCTTCCTCCTACTCACCTTCTTTTCATGTTTATCCATCACTCTTGGACACACCTAACATGGTCACTGTTTGCCTTTGGAGGGAACCTGCTAGGCTCCAGCTAAACTATGCCTCAGCCACTGCTGGTCTTTTAGCTGAAAAAAAGCTTGAACGTGAGGAGAGGCCTGGGCCTTGGAGCATGTGCACATGATGGCATCTTCTAAGATGGTTTTCTTTCTCAAATTACCCATAAGGATATAGCCCAGTGCAGGGACAAGTGAACCAGAGGACCAGAGCTGGACTCGCTGAGTTTTCAAATCCCTCAAGGATTGCTCTGTCAGAAGTCCAAGCTGGTGAGCTGCATTTTCTGTTCTCTATCAGGTCCTGGTTTTACTTGGAACCTTGACTTTACGTCCATCCATGTGCAGGGGACTCAGGTACCTGTGGGCTATAGTTGTTCGTCATTGTTCAAAGTCAGTAGTGTTATGTCCGTAAAGGAAATCTTTGGTTTGAAAATAATATTGTGCATAGTTGAAAAATCATCTGATTTAGAGTCAGAACTCTTGGCCCCGAGGGTCTGGTTCCTAGGCAGAACAATGGTCCCCAGAGACATCCATGTCCTGATCCCCAGAGCCTGGGAGTATGTTTGGCTACGAGGAGAAAGGGAAGGAGAATTTGCCATCAACTGATTTTAAGGTAGGCAACTGATTCTGGATGATTTCGGTGGGTTCAATGTAATCACAGTGTCCTTACAAACAGGAAAGAAGCCGACGAAGAGAGTCAGAGGAGAGATGTGATGATGGGACAGGTAAGGGAAATGCTGAACTGTTCACCTGGACACTGGGGGAGTGACCACCTACTCCAGATGCAGGCACCCCTAGGGCTGGAGCATCAGGGAAACGGTCCTCCCCAGAGCCGCCAGAAGGGACAGGCCTGCCCACACCTTGCCCTCAGCCCAGGGAGGCCTGTGCTGGACCCTGAACAACAGGACTGTGAAATAACACATTCTTGTTGTCTTAGGCCTCTAAGCTTGTGGTAACTTGTTAAAACAGGAATTAAAAACTAGTTAGAAGGGAATTCGCTGGCAGTCCAGTGGTTTAGGACTCTGCACTTTTCACTGCTGAGGGCACAGTTTCAATCCCTGGCTCAGGAACTAAGATCCCACCTGCTCTGTGGCATGATAAAAAAAATTTTTAATGTAAAAATCTTAAAAAAAAAAGAAGCTAGTAGAAGCAGTGAGGCATGAGTCACAAAATCTCTTCGAGATCTTCTATGTGTCAAATAAAGAGGTTACATTAGGGCCTTTAAGGCTCTGAAAGCAGGAAACATCCTGAACTATTCAGCCCTTTGAGTCGGCAGGTCCAAGGGTGTTCCAGAAGGGCCACGTGAGCTGCTCCACAGAAGGCAAGGGAGTAGGTGGGGCTTCGAATACTCTGAAGAGAATGGCTAGTGACTGCATCATGGGTCCAGCGAAATGCTCATGCTGTGCACCTTTACTGCGCTTACCAAGCACCAGGCCCTGGGCAGCGTCTTCCCATATATTTCCCAACAACCTGGTGAAAGAAAGAAAGTGAAGTCATTCAGTCACATCCAACTCTTTGCGACCCTATGGACTATAGCCCACCAGGCTCCTCAGTCCAGGGGGATTCTCCAGGAAAGTATACTAGAGTGGGTTGCCATTTCCTTCTCCAGGGGATCTTCCTGACCCAGGGATCGAACCTGGGTCCCCCACATTGCAGGCAGACTCTTTACCCTCTGAGGCACCAGGGGAGCCCCACAAGCTGGTAAGTTTGGTATAAAAACGATGCCCGCTTTACCTGCATGAAAACTGATTCTCACCCTCATTGATAGTCTTTGGTCCCAGGCCACACACCTGCCAGGTGGCTGAGGTGTGACTTGAACACCCACACCTGCATGTGGGGCCCTCCATGGTTCTGCTTGGCCAATGGCTGTTACATTCACCAAATATATCGCTTATTGAGCCCCCACTATGTGGCTGGCGCTATTGCAGGTAACAAGGTTATAGCAACAACCAAAAAAAGATAAAGCCAAGCTCTCAACAACCTTACAATCAGCAGCAGCAATTCACATACTCAACAAATACTCATCAAGCTCTCGTGATATGCCAGGCATCATGAAGAGGAGCTTATTGAATTCTGGAGCCTATGAAAGCTAGTGCCACATCACCAACACAGACCAGGATGCATCTTCAACTCAGCTCATCCAAAAGCATTGTCTGATTCATGGAGTCCTGTCCACAAGGACTGAATTGTTCACCACAGGCAGGAGCTCTGTTCTCACTAAACAAAGAATGGGAAATCGAACAATTGCTCAATTCCATCACAGCCTTTAAGTCTTTTCTAGCTACTCAGAAATGAAAAGGAGAATAGTGTCAGAAAGAAAGAGATTTTATGTATATTAGGTACATTGAGTTTACTTCATTTTAATGTTCAAGTTATAATAGAGATTCTACTGTTAGAATATTTTTAGTTTCTTACTGGAAAGGACATCATTTAGTAGAAGAAAAGCTATATATCTCATATCAAACGTTAGAAGGGCAGAATTCACTAACTTTGCCCTTATGCAGATTTAAGAGTGATGACAGAGAATTTGGGCTTCTCAAGTTCCTGCCTTTCATCATCATTTGCTCATTAGAAAAGCCTTTAAGCTAACAATGTCACAATACGGTAATATTTATCTATGCCATCTTTTATTCCAAAAATAATTTGTGTCTGAGAAATGTCATAACTTTAAAGATTTAGTAAGTAAACCCACTAAAGGCATAATTTCAGCAGGTTATCTGAAAAGGCTTACTCTTTTTTTCCTAAAGCGTCACAAATCTTCACAAGAGATTATCTTTGAAGAATGTCTTTAAAATTTTTTCTCCTCATTCTAAACAGCCATGAATCACATCAGAACACCACAATGAAACTTTGTTTTCACTAGACTTTAAGCTTTTTTTAAAGCCTATTTTGATAAGCTAGTCTTAGAAGAGGGAGGTTGACTCTGGCAAAAGGAACAGCACATTCCTACTCAATAAATTACTAAAAATCAAGTGGGCACATATATTGAAAGCTAGGAATGAGGAACTATCACAGCTCTGATTCTTTTCCCCCCAAATGATGATACCCTATATCAAGTTCAGTAGAGAATATAAGCTTAAAAATTTTAAATAAGAAAAAATATCTTGGTTATACATGGTTTTTTTTCCCTACCAGCGAATTTTAAGTTTCCCTCAAAAATGAATACTTGAAATTATTCTCTGAGGTTATACCTCATATTTTCAGCGACGTGAACTCTCTCCTTAGGCAACAGAGTTGTTATTGTGGTTCAGTAGCTCAGCGACTCTTTGCAATCCCATGGACTACAGCATACCAGGCTTCCCTGTCCTTCACCATCTCCCAGAGTTTGCTCAAACTCATTCCCATTGAGTCAGTGATGCCATCCAACCATCTCATCCTCTGTCATCCCCTTCTTCCCCTGCCTTCAATCTTTCCCAACATCAGGGTCTTTTCCAATGAGTCAGCTCTTCGAATCAGGTGGTCAAAGTATTGGAGGTTTAGCTTCAACATCTGTCCTTGCAATGAATATTCAGGGTATTATCTTTCAAAGGGATTATTCCTCCTATGAAAAGAAAAAAAGACTTTTTGGTGGTTACTTCTCTCCTTTGGAAGTTAACCTACAAAGTAGGTTTTACATATAAATGCACGCTACACACACACCACACCCCACCCCCACACACACACATATGCATGTGGGCACACACACACAGGCTACCTCACAATTGCTCCACATAGCCCAAAAGTCAAGCAAGAGGGAAAAAATAGCAGCTGACTTCGGATTTGCTTTTGGAAGTAAGTGCCATGTGTTACAAAGACCCAAACTGCCAACAAAATTAAGAAAATAAAGGGATTAACTTTGGTTGAGGGTGCACATTGCAAATTGTCTCCAGGTTGCTGGGTGGTGGGGGCTGAGGTGTTCCAGGCAGCTAAGACCTCAGTTCAGGAGGACTGCAAGGCTCGAGAGGAGACCCCAGGGAGGGGCCACTCCCTTACCATAGAAAATATAGGCCCTACTTAAAATCCTAAGATATTATATCTAGAAAAAATGATCAGATTTGTTTCTCATGCAGCATTCACTACCAAGATGTTTGGTTTGAAACGATAATTACAGAGGGAAACATTGCTTACCTCATCTTCTTTAGGAAGAAAGAATATCACATTATAAGATAAAGAAAAGAAAGACATTTTTAGTGTTGGGACTCTGAAGTTCAACTGTAGTAACTCTAGAAGAAGGGAAGGATTAAAAAAAATAGAAGCTTTGTCAGCAGTAACAAACTCTGCACAGGACGGAAGGAAAAGCAGGCGTTCTCCACTGTTTAATGAAGATTTCTTAGCAACTGCAGCCATCTCAAGCCTTGGCAGTACCTGGCTCATCTGAAATGTTTGTCTATAAATTTTTGTAGACTGCTGACCTAAGTGTTATTAAAAGTTCCTGTACCCATTAGGTCCGGAAAGCCAAAGAGAAGGTAAATTTTATTGCTAGTTGAATTTTAAGGTCGGTATGATTGATCTGAAGTCCCCACATCTAATGTGTACATGGTAAACAACTCTACATAGAGATTACTTTTAAATATATATCTGTAATTAATGTGTAAGTGTATTGAAGACTTTGGGTGGGTAAAAAGATGTTTGGATTTTTAAAACATCATTTTGCCAAAATCTTTCTAGTCCCAATTTAGTTTAGTAACAACCCCCTGGACCTGAACACTTCTAATGGGGATTGTATTATGAGTAAGTATCCTTGAAGGAAGAATAAAAACCCTTGTCGTGGGAAGAGTCCATCATGCCATGGTTAGCCCTCTGCATCCTCAGGTTCAAGGAACAGGGGATGGGAAACTCTACAAGATTCACAGTTGATTGAATCCACGAAGGAGGAACCCGAGACTACAAAGGGACCCGAGCATCCGTGAAGTCTGGTATCTGCAGGGGATCCTGGAATTGACCCCTACAGGTATGGAGGGATGACTGCATTTAATTTAAAAAGTCACCACAATTGCCATTTGTAGGAACTTGCTGTATGTGGAGTTCAAGAGGCATCTACACTGGCAGATCCCCTCACTGCCCTTGCTCTTTGGGGGACGAAAGGCAAAAGGAAGAACACACTCCCGCTTAATAAAGCACCAAAAATCTAGGGGGCACAGTTAATGAGAGCCAGGGATGAGGGAATATCACAGGCATGACTCCTTTTCCCCTAAATAGTGAGGTCCAAACCATCCCAGGACCTAGTCTGGGGTACCTGAGAGGTAAAGGAAAACCCAGAAATCTACACAATGTGGTTCAATACTTCTGCCTGTTTTTAGTATCAAAGTAATGCTGACCTCATAGAAGGAGTTGGCAAAAATCCCCTAACTTTCAATTTTTTGGAAGAATTATTTGTTATTGTTATTATTTATTTCTTTAATAGGAAATAAATAGCAGAACTTGCTATGCATTCACTTGCTTAGCAGAATTTGCCAGTAAAGACATCTGGGCCTAGAGTTTCCTTGTCAGCTGCATGAGTAAATCTAGCGGAATTCAGTTTCTCATTTTTTTCTGGATCA
Source organism: Cervus elaphus (assembly GCF_910594005.1). NCBI lineage: Eukaryota > Metazoa > Chordata > Mammalia > Artiodactyla > Cervidae > Cervus > Cervus elaphus. The sequence goes on from NC_057841.1 coordinate 45,434,717, forward strand.
AGTTTTGTCAGTTTGTCTCTTCCAAGGAATTGACTTTTTCATCCACATTATTGTTTATCATAAAGCTGTTCATAAGTTTCCCTTATTATTCTTTCATTATTGTGATGTCACCTGTCTCATTTGTGATATTTGTCGTATGTGCATGCACTTTTTTCCTTATCAGTCTGAATAGGTGATTGTCAGTTTCATTTTCATTAAATTCAAAAGACTTTCTGTTCCTTCCCCCGTCCCGCTTCCCCCACACACACAACCCCTTTCTTTCCGTGGACTATTCGGTATGCCACTTAGTTTCCAAATATTTGGGGATTTTCCTGATGTTTTTCTGCTATTGACCTTTAAATTATTTTCATGTGGGAAAAGGACATACTTTGTATGACTTGGATCCTTTGCGGGGATTTGTTTCATGGCCCAGAATACGGTCAGTCTTGGTCCATGTCCATGTGGAGCCCTGCACACTCTGCCCGATGCCTGGTGAGTTATGAGGTGTCCTCGCTGGCCGCTGGGAGCAGGAAGCGTCCCCACCTGCCTGCAGCTCCAGCTTCATTTCCTCTTTTCCTCTCGGGTGGGTCTTCCCCCGGCGCCTGGTATTTTCCTTACTTCACTCAGTGACTCACAGTCAGATGAAGACTCAGGGCAGAGATCTCCGTGGCTTAGGCTCAGGGATCCCTCTCTCTGCAGTCCGACTGCTCAGCCCTCCCCAGATTCACAGTCTCCATTCTTCTCCAGGCAAGGCTCCCCCTCTCCCTGGTCCCCCCATCTAAGGCAGCCTCCTCAGTGACAGAGTGGGTGGGTTCTCATATCTGCTTCCACAGTCAAAGTGCTGTGACCTGCCGTTTAGGAGAAAAAACACCCAGCCTCATAGAGATGCACGATGGATGTGGAAAACACAAGATTATTTTAGAGTTTTTCCCATATTATTATAGGTAGTTTTCATGGACAGTACACCCAAATCTGACAAATGGTTATTTCTTATAGAATAATTGCAGCAAAGAATCAGTAATCATATTGATGAAAAGAAACCCATCTACACTGTTGGTGGGAATGTGAATTGGAGCAGCCACTGTGGAGAACAGTATGGGCAGAAAACTAAAAATAGAATTACTATATGATCCAGCAATCCCACTCCTGGGCATATATCTGGAGCAAACTTTAATTCAAAAAGATACATGCACCCCAGTGTTCCTAGCAGCACTGTTTTCGATAGCCAGGACATGGGAACACCCATGTCCATTGACAGAGGAATGGGTAAAGAAGATGTGGTATATGTACACAATGGAATATTACTCGGGCATAAAAAAGAATAAAATAATGACATTTGCAGCAGCATAGATGGACCTAGAGGTTATCATACTAAAGTGAAGTAAGTCAGACAGAGAAGGACAAATATCATATGATATCACTTAAATGTAGAATCTAAAAAAATGATACAAATGAACTTATTTACAAAATGAAAATAGCCTCACAGACATAGAAAACAAATAATATGGTTACCAAAGAAGAAAGTTAGGGAAGGGATAAATTGGGAGTTTAGAATTAACAGATACACACTAATACATATAAAGTAGGTAACCAACATGATCCTACTGTATAACACAAGGTACTGGACTCAATATCTTATAATAATCTATAAGGGAAACAAATCTGAAAAGAATACATTATATAATATATATTATATATATTAAACATATATAATTGAATCACTGCTATATACCTGACACTAACACAACATTGTGAATCAACTATACTTAAATTTAAAAAAAGCATTGTGTTTCAGTTGGAATGGATCATTTTCTATATAAGATTTTGTTACATCATGCATTCATCAGCTGGCTGATTCACAGAGTTATGCTGACTTTATAAATGTTGATACATTTCATTACACAATATAAAAAATTGACAATTGTTATTTTCATTGCAAATCTCACCTTTCTTTAAAATTGCCAAGTGTTCAGGTTCACAAGGCCATGGAATGGACAGAGAAGCCTGGCAGGCTACTGTCCACGGGGTCAAAAAGATTCAGACACAACTGAGCGTGTGCGCGTGCATGCACCCACACATACACACACACACACGTAAGCTAGTTCCAAGTTTCAAGATTTCTGTTTTTTAACTTGAAACTTTGAGGTTTATCATTGGCAACAAATACTGCCGGTTGCTTTATTTAAGATAAGAAGTTTAATTCTTTTGAGGACATTTTTGGCCAAAACCCAGGTCTGGGAAACTGAGGTTTGTCAGGAATGTCAGAAACAGTCACATTGATTGCATTCGAAAGAATTGAGTGAGAGCCTTGTGCAGGGCTCCCATGCTTCCCATTCAAGCAGACTGAACTCCCCACCTCTCCACTCGAGGTATCCAAAAGGTGTGCTCAGGGACACAATGTCACAGAGTTAGTAATGTGTGCCGTTTCACCCACAACGCTCTCAGGTGGGACATTCCTTTTCACCGTGAGCCTGTGGCCATGATGAGCACAGGAGTGACTTCTGGTTTTGCCATGACTCCTGCCCAGCAGTTAACATTTCTTCTCTTCTTTTAAACACCAAAGTCAACATAGCTAAAAAGGGCAAATAGCATTTTAGTTTTATTAAGATAATAGTTTTGCCCTCACGAATTTTTTGAAAACTTCAAAGAAACTTTAAGAGTCCACCCTTGGAAATCCAACTCTGAGAGTCTCTGGTTTAGGGAACTTGCTTAGGGTCACATTCTGTGCCAGTTCATGGAATAGGTTTCCTGGGTGGAGCTGACCCCCAGCACTTTCCCTGACTTCACCTGAGACATCTCCTCAATCTTGTGTCTGCTGTTGGGAAGAGTTACGAATGGGCTGAAGTGAAGGAGATAAATTCGATGTTTCGCTGCATCCAAGCCTTACCTCGAACACCTTTTTCTTGTTAGCTTGATGTCATCCTGCCTTCCTCTAGGTCAGAGTTACAAAAGCTAAAAGCATTGCAGTTCTCTGAGTTACAGTCTTGGTACCAAAAGCCAGCTAAGCTATCTCAGGCTGAGTTTTCTTTCTTTTCATCCCGAGGCAACAGAAACCAAAAAAAAAAGGGGGGGAAGGGGTCTAAACAAAAGACATCCAGACCAGGAGGCTTGATGCTGCTGCTGAATTTTAATGTTCAGACATATCATCTTGCCAGAAGTTTCACTTCCAGCCGCTGACAACAGACAGCCCTCGAGCTCTTTTGTATTATGTCACTCATCATCTGGTTGGGATGAAATAAAGGGATAGCTTTTCAGGAGGAAAGTATGCATTTATTTTGAAATTATTCTGTTATACCAATTGAATCACAAGTTCAATTAAGAAAATATGCATGTGTGCTCAGTTGTGTCTGACTCTGTTCTACCCCATGGTCTGTAGCCCACCAGGCTCCTTTGTCCATGGGATTTCCCAGGCAAGAATACTGGAACAGGTTGCCATTGCCTTCTCCAGGGGATCTTCCCAACCCAGGGATCATACCTGCATCTCCTGTATTGGCAGGTGGATTCTTTACCACTGAGCCACCAGGGAAGCCCATCATTTGCTTAAACTTATGTAATAGACCTGCCTATAGAAGTGAAAATAAAATTTACTGCTGGAGAAGAGACCTGAATGTGTCCAAATAAAGTTTTTCCAGCTGATTGAAAACAAATGTTTTTCTATTTCTGGTAAGAATTCAGATTTAAAAGTCTCATATTCAGCTTCATTAGTGGCTCACACTCATGCCCCTGTTACTATGGTAACTGAGATCCGAGGTCTCATGGGATCAGTGTCACCTCTTTCTTCCCAGGTGGTTCTGGCTCTTGGAGTCAGTTCTGCTCCAATCCCATTCCTGAAGTCGGTTCAGACAAGCCCAGCCGCCTGTATTCCACAGCTAATAAATCCAGCAGACTTCATGGAAATACCATCTACAAAGCGTCTCATCTCTAAAGCTGGGCCGCACATAGTATTTTTGGATTTGCAATTAATTATCTCCAGCCACTGGAGAGCAAAGAACACTCCAACCTAAAGCATCAAATGAACGTCCTCCATGCCCTGGGGTCGCAGAGTTCACTGAGCTCGTGTGACCTTGAATTGCACAGAATCCCTTAGCGACATGAAAGGACATTCCATCCAGCACCACTAGCTTCACACGAAAATGAGTCCCAGAGGCTGTGAGTTCTGAGCCTAGGGTCACACTCCTGACTAGCTCTTGGTCCAGGATTTGCTCTCAGGTTTTGTACTGTATGTTTTATATGGTATGTTTTTCTTAAATGTTGTTCCCCTTTTTAAATGAGGAATCCTAGAAGTCACAAACTACCTCAGGTGTACACAGCATGTGTGTGTGTGTGTGTGTGTGTGTGTGCGCGCAGGTGAGGGAAGACAGGAAGTGTAAAGAAGCAGCATGTAAATTAGGGAAAACCCTCAAGTGCACCAGTTCCATCAACCCTGTCTTATCAGTTGTGGAATACAGAGCTGATGCCAGGCTGCTGGGCCAGAGACGGTGTCACCAAGGGAAAATGTGGGCCTGTGATTGTGCTCAGGGTGAGAGGTCGTGAGTGATGGTTTCTGTTCGTCTCCGTGTGGATGCTCGAGATCCTGATGAGAGGCTGTATCTCAGCCCCTGAAAGGGGTTTGGGGGATGAAGTCTGGTGTTCCCTTGTACCTTACGATTGTGGACAGGATATTCAATATTCATTCTTGACTCTACTAACTAAAAGTTGGGCAGCATTTCAATACTCTCCTCATGCAATTCTGCAGCCAACGCTCAGTGATCTAGGGGCTGTGCTTATGGATTTCACTCTCCTCCTCTCTTATCCTCCCATCCAAACCCCCTCACCTCTGCCTTCATCAAAGGCACTGATGATGTCTTCTCCAGAAGAGGCTGGCTGGGAGTGAGAGGAAGAGGCAAAACTCAAAGGTTACTTTGTCTTCTTGTTCTTACATTTTTTTAAGGTTTTTAAAAAATATTATTTATTTTTAATTGTACAATAAATGCTTTACAATGTTGTGTTGCTTTCTGCCATACAACAATGAGAATCAGCCAGAGGTATACATATGTCCCTTCCCTCTAAAAGTGAATTTTTAATTTCATGTAATTAAAAATTCATGTAATTTCATGTAATTAAGTAATTTCATGAATTTTCGTGTCATCCTTGCCCAGGGGTCACGCTAATTTTCCCTGTATCATTCCAGTTTTAGTATAAGTGCTGTCGAAGTGAGCTTTACTTTGTCTTCTTATCCCTGTGAGCTGAGAACAGAGGGACCATGAGCCCTAGGTTACCAAAATACACACGGTGACCATGAGGCTCCCATCCAGACCTGCCATTGAGGGGGTGGCTCTTGGAAGAACCCACTCCCCACCCTCTGCTCTTGTTGCTGGTGGAGGTCACTGTGAGCCCCCACGAATGACCTGGATGTCACACAAATGCATACACGCACATGTGCACACACACTCTTCACACTACTGACTGGGGTCACACACGTGCTGACATGGCTGTGTTTCCAAGCCTCTTCGACCTTTGCTCCCTCCTCAGCAGCCCCTGCCGACTTGTCATCCTTCAGAGTTCACGTCAGAGGCCTCCTCGTCCGTTCAGCCTTCTCTGCTGCCTCCAAGGCTGGATTGGGCATCTCTCCTAAGCACACCCAGACTCCTGCCGTGAGAGGGTCTACACGCACCCAGTTGGCTGTACTGGAATCGGATGTTCCTGGGTCTTCACTACGTTGTCTTTACCTCAAGAGTCAGCACGTGAGTTGTTGTTTTTGTCGTTGTTCAGTCACTAAGTCGTGTCCGACTCTGCGACCCCATGGACTGCAGCATGCCAGACTTCCCTGTTCTTCACCATCTCCTGGAGTTTGCCCAAGTTTATGTCCATTGAATCAGTGATCCTATCCAACCATCTCACTTTAAGTTGGTGTCCCGTAACTTAAATAATGATTGAACAGTGAGTGTGTGAACAGGTTTTGCACAAATACAACCCCTCAGAGGAAGGCCTTCTGTATATCTGGGGTTCAGTTCAGTTCAGTCGCTCAGTCGTGTCCGACTTTTTGCGACCCCATGAACCACAGCACACCAGGCCTCCTTGTCCATCACCAACTCCTGGAGTTTACCCAAACTCATGTCAATTGAGTCGATGATGCCATCCAACTCTCATCCTCTGTCGTCCCCTTCTCCTCCTGCCATCAACCTTTCCCAACATCGGGGTCTTTTCAAATGAGTCAGCTCTTCTCATCAGATGGCCAAAGTATTGGAGTTTCAGCTTCAACATCAGTCCTTCCAATGAACACCCAGGACTGCTCTCCTTTAGGATGGACTGGTTGGATCTCCTTGCAGTCCAAGGGACTCTCAAGAGTCTTCTCCAACACCACAATTCAAAAGCATCAATTCTTCCATGCTCAGCTTTCTTTATAGTCCTACGCTCACATCCATACATGTGGGCTACCTGTAATGGGAAGCTCCCAGAAGGGATTCTCTGAATGGGTCTGTCCAACATCCTGGGCAAACAGCGAGCTTCAGTGAACTTAGCACCTCCACACCCATCACCACCTGGATCCCTGCACACGCACTTCCTGGGCAACTGGTTTTCAGCCAAGCCTCTGCTTTAGGCCACACACGCACATACCACACAACAACTGTTGCTATGAAGTATGGACAGACAGATGGACCTAAATAACAGACGAACTGGCTTTCCTCTGTTTACGCTTTTTGGGAGCCACTACTTTTGAGTTCAGATCTGTGGTGCTCTGTCTTTTTTTACACTGTTGACACTTCTTCATTCTCACATCTCTTACTCTGCTTCCTTGCCAAGAATTTACTGTTTGTTTGGGGCTTTCTCATTGGAGGCCTTCACTGAGAGTTTTAAAATCCTCCTTTCTTGGAAAATGTGCTCATTTTGCAAATTCCTACTTATCAGGTCCAAGAAACTCTGAAGCCAAGAATCATACAGTCTCAGCATTTCTGGGCTCTTTTTTGTGAAGCTATCAGAGCATTCTCCTCCCTTGTATATTTAACTCTGTTCCCCTCAACCTTCTGCAGGGGAGTTCCTCCCCTGGCAATTTCAAATTAGGGTTTTTTCCCTTCATGTAACAAGATTAGGAATACTCTGTTCTTTTCTCTGTGATCTGTTAGTACAAGTGGCAGTCTGAGCAGAAACAGTACAAACTGCAACAGCCTCAGCCCAGGGCATTGGCTCCTCCACCTTCCCGCCGGAGTGCCCACCCACCCCTGGTCACCAAGGACTTCCTGGGTCTAAAATTGGCTTCACGGGACTTCCCCAGTGGTCCAGTGGTAGGACTTCACCGTCCAGTGCAGGGGGGTGTGGGTTTGATCCCTGTTGGAGAGCTATATCCCACATGCCTCGAGGGTCAAAAAACCAAAACATAAAAAAACAGAAGCCATATTGCAGTAAATTCAAAAAAAGATTTAAAAAAAAATTGTCTATATTAAAAAAAATCTTTAAAAAATAAATAAAATTTATTTCAAGATCACATTCTTTTCTTTGCTGAAGGATACACAGCAGCTGGGACTCTGGTTTTTCAACAACACAAACTCACCTCAAACTTTACAAAGCAAAGCAGCAAACTTCCAGGGACAAACCTGGAGCCTCAGAGACTAGATCAGAGCTAAGCCTCAGGCTCGGGGCGACGAGACCAGCCAATGCCATGTCCTCGCTCCTCTCCCTTCTCCCTATGCCCTGGTGCATCCAGGCCTTTCCTTCTCCATGTGGGCCCCTCTGCTGCTCAGTCGGCCTGGCCACCACCTGTCCCATCCCTTCGTATCATGGGATGAGGGCACCCAGAAGAGACTGAGGCTCTAGATTTCTCCTTCCAAAATTCCTGAAAGAGACATTTGTGTTAACCTGAATTGACCTCATTCCCAGGGCTAGATAAACACACAAGCCGGCTTGCAGGTGGCGTTACCTGATCGATGCAGTAGTTTCCACAACAGTCATGCGAACATGGGTTGTAGGCAGCAACTTTAAGGGAGGGATTCCCGGGCAAACATTCTTGCTGGTCTCCATTACAGCTGCTGTTGATGAATCCTGGACAAAATAGTCTACCTCTGTGTCTCCACTATAGGTTATACTGTCAGTGGTGTTTTCTCTTCCTTCCTAGGCCTAGCTTATACCAACCCTTTTTTCCCTAACACACACACACACACACACACACACGATGGACAGAGTCTATTTCCAAATGCAGGCTCAAAAGCTGGTCTCAGGAAATCACTGCCTGAACCATGAGAGAATGAGTCAGTGTTATCAAGTGAAACTGTTTTTTTCTTAAACATCTAAGCAAAGGAAGTTCATTGGGAAATGCTAGCCCTTGACCTCTAACCAGTTAAATATTTTGTCTAAAACTTCATTAAATTCTTATCTTACCCAATAAGCTGACTTCATGATTTCTCTTGTAAAATATGCCTAACAGCCAATAGAGATAACAGTGTTTGTGATTTCTGGGACAGCTGCTTGTTCTTGCTCATATTTCTCCGTTTCCAGAACCACTTCTAGCCAGTCCTCCTTGGGCATAGTTAACCCATCACAGTCAGAGGAAGTGGGCAGCATTTTGTCACCAGGGCAGAACCAGGGCTGAGAAACGCCTTATGTTAAGAGTAGGCTTAGACCATGTCTCTCAACTCCTCCGTCTCCCACCATGAATTTCTAAATGACATGGATGGATTCTGATTCTGTACAAGAGAGACATTTCAAGAATGAAAGTAATCAGTGGCATCCTTGAAATCAAAGAAAGGAAACAAGGAGTGTTCACTAAACAAATGATTTTTAGCTTTTCCTTCACTTCAAAACTTCACGCTCCTCATCCTGGACAATTGAAACCTCACTCCAAGTGATGAAACTATAGCCAACCAGGACCCTACGGGGCCTTCCCAGGACAGACTGCCACTCCATGCCCTTGCCTATCTCTGGTCTATAGAGAAATGTTAGCCTCCTAGGCCTCCCTTGAGATCCAGAGCATAAATTTAATCAGAGAAGTGAGAAAATGCAGAAAGAAGGGGAAAGAGTCAAGCAAGAAAAAATAATACTAGTTTATCCATTAAACAAAGTCCAGGACCTTCACTTCCTCTTCAGTGTGTGCATTCTCAGTCACTCAGTCGGGTCTGACTCTTTGCGACCCCATGGACTGAACCCCGCCAGGCTTCTCTGTCCATGGGATTTCCCAGGCATTAATACTGGAGTGGAGTGCTGTTCTGTACTCCAGGGGGGCTTCCCAACCCAGGGATAGAACCCACGTCTGTTGCATCTCCTGCGTTGGCCAGCAACTTCTTTACTACTAGCACCACCTGGGAAGCCCTTCCTCCTCAAGGGCTGTAGATAATATTCTGAGCCATGTCCTTTGACTGTTATTTCCACAAGATGTCTCTTTAGAGGCAGTGCCATGAGTTCTAAGATGAAGCAAACTGATCACAAATTACAGTCAGGATGAAGGGGTGTGGGAGGGGCCTCACTGGCCAAGAGCCACCCTTTCATTCTGCAGGGGTCATTGGCCAGTGACCAGGGCCAGCCTGAGTCCATCAACCTCTCCTATAAATACCTGCCATCCAGATGGTAAGGATGTTTGTCAGGAAGCGGGTGTGTGCATCAGTGTGAGAGCTAGAGGCACTTCTGGGGAGTGAGAGGAAAAAGTGGTTGACGACATACCTGTGGGTTCCGATGCAGAGATTATGAAGGAACTTTTATTTCTTACAGTCAGTAGGACACATCTCCCATGAATCATAGCTTTTTTCATCCTAATCCTTTTACTACACTATAAAAAGACCTTTGGAAATATTGCTTTTCAATAAATTGCAGTTTTTTCCTAAGCCTTAGTTACATTATTAAAAGAACTTTGGCCATAGGGAGATTTAAGGCTTTGGAAATTGGTAAGGGCTTTCTTAAAACCTGTGCGTGGCTTGCCAACAACCACCTGTCACAGTGACTCACTCCAGTGCCATGGGCGTGGTCAGCACACAGGAGGGACAGCTCTCAGGGCAGGTGTGAACCAGGGCTTCTCTCCTGCAGAACCGACCGTATGATGATCCTCGGGCATCAGTTTCTGGGCAGAGCGCCAGGGAGCGTAAAGGTGAAGACTAGACAGTGTGTCTCAGCCTCCGCCCCTCCCCATCAGTGCCCCGGCCCCTGCCCAGATGCTACCTGCCCCTATTCCCCTGGTCACCTCATGCACCCCCCCTGCCCTGCGGAGGCCTTTCCTGCCTGGACCACAATAGAACCTTCCTGCTCCAGTTACCCTGAATCTGTCTCCCTCCCCCTGGGCAGAGATGCTCTGTCTCTGGGTATCTAGAGCATGTCCATCTAGCTTCCATCCTTGGGAGACCTGATCAGAGGCCTGGGAGACACCAGGGCTTGAGGGCGAGCTGGCAACCACCGGTGGTGCAGTCCCTCCCACACCAGCACCAAGACCAGCCCAGCCTCCTGCCCCCTCAAGGCCCTGAATCCCAACTCACACACCTGCCTGAAGCCAACCTGGTCAGGCCTCACCCTGCCCTCCTTTAAAAAGTTTTTCTTTCATACTGGAGTAGAGGTGATTAATTACGTGTGTTAGTTTTGGGTATACAGCAAAATGATTCAGTTATACACATACATATGTCCATTCTTTTTCAGTCTTTCCCCACGTAAGTTACTACAGAATGTTGACTAGAGTTCCGTGTGCTATAACAGCAGGTCCTTCTTGGTTATCTATTTTATACATAGCAGCGTGTCTATGTGTTAATTCCAAACTTCCAATCTATCCCTCCCTCTCCCCAACCCTTTCCCCCTGATAACCATAACTTTGTTCTCTCTGTGTGTCTGTTTCCCTTTTGTGAATAAGTTCACGTGTATCGTTTCTTTTAGACTCTGCATATAAGTGTTACTGTATCATATTTGTCTCTCCTCCTGCCCTCTCTCCTCCCCCACCTCATATCTGCTCACACTGACATGCTATTTCCAGCCCCCAGGATTCCTAAACCAATACACAAATACATATGCGTCCAAGTTGCCCTTCCCCTAACACTCTCAGAAGTGAAATAAAAGTAAGTCTAGTTCTCTGCCATGGTGGAAAGTGCTAGACACTTGCGATGCCACAGAATTCAGAGAGACAAATGAACCTGTCCTGACATGATACCCGAGAGTATCTGGGAACTGAGGTCTGGCAGCAAAGGAGGAACCACCCGGCCTCTCCCCGCAACCAGAGGGGTGCCTGATCCTACAGAGAAGAGAGAAAGCCAGAAACAGCAGCACAGAAAACCCAAGACAGCTCATCTCCCTGCCAGAGTCCCTGCCTGGTGCCCACGAGGAGGCCCCATCTAATGAGAAGGTTCCACGGTGATACCCTCAGTGGAGACCCGTCAAAAGGCCAGTTCCCCCTGCCTCCTCCCCAGGCTGCTTCTGGTTACAGTGTCCCCTGCAGAGCACCTCCCCCAAGGCCTAACTGCCACCTCTCCAGACTCTGCTCGACTCCTCTCCACATTCCTTTTAATATTTCATGGCTCTCTTGAAAGAGGGAGGAGCAGCGTCTGTCTGTGCATGCTCCTTTTAATCGATTTGTTTTGGCAATTACAATTTTTTTTTTTACTCCAGAGGATGGTAAGGAGACTGCTACTTCCTGGAAAGGGAGTGTTTTGGAAGAGGGTGAAATGCCACTCGGCGCCACTTGTGGGGTCTCCCTGGAGACGCCCCTGCATCTCTGGAAAGCCAGGGTCCTTCCAGCCAAGGAGCTGATGGCTAAGACCTTGTCTGAGATGAGCGGAGGAATTGTTGGGCTCATTCAGTAGTGGCTGAAGAGGAAGTTAGACAAGGGAGTATCGGGCCACAGGCTTCCTTCTAGAGAAGGTGCAGAGAAAGACCTGTTTCCGTGAATGTGGACTGTGGCTTCCCTCAGTCCCACAGAATACACGCTGAGCTGTGGACTTCAGCCCCGTCTGCCAACAGCCAGGGAGCTGTTCATCACAGCACATCTGATGTTTTCTTCAAGTTTTCACTCCCCCATGTGGGAACGACTGTTGCAAGTAACACTGATTAAGGCTTCCCTGGTGGCTCAGTGGTAAAGAATCTGCCTACAAATCCAGGAGACTCAAGTTCGATCCCTGAGTCAGGAAGATCCCTCAGAGAAGGGAATGGCAACCCACTCTAGTATTCTTGACTGGAGAATTCCATGGACAAAGGAAACTGATGGGCTACAGTCCATGGGGTCTCAAAAGAGTCAGACACAACTTAGCAACTACAATAGCAACAACAATATTGATTAATTTTACATTGTTATACTCCAGAAACTTCATAAATTCAACATGGAAATAATATCCAAAATAGAATTGGATATTCAAATATCTAAAAGTTGACTAAAAAAATATCAGGTAGAATTATGCTAAATTAAACTTGCAAGCATTTCATCTTTCCCTTCTTCCCTCCTTCCTTCCGAAGGTGACATGATACAACCTGGGTTTTCACATGGTCACTATTGCTGCTCTGAGGTCAAACCACAGAGACTGTTCCCATCACACTTGTAACCACTGTCAACTTTTAAATGTTCAATGCATAACCTGTGTCAAAGCACACAGTGGTGGCTCTGGACAGTATCTGAAATTATATAACATAGAGTCACCCTGAAGGAACTGGTGCATAAAACAAAACTATGACTTTTCTGTAAAAACAAAACAGCCCCCATCCCAGCTTTTTTCCAAAGCATAGCAGAGATTTGATTAACCTGCGGAACGTGGAGTGCTGATTAATTGAATTTTCTGATGAACTGATGGGTTAATCTGATGGAAAAACAGAGGAAAATGAAAACCATCCATGTTCCTGTCTTATTAAGAAAGTGTATAATATGCAATGCAGATCACTTTGATGATAGTTATCTTCTTCCTGCTTCAAGTTATTGTCAGAAATACCTGCAGGGACAGACAGATGGTGCACGGGCTGGGCTGATGGACAGATAGGCCTGGGGGCCACAAGGGAAATTCAGGGGAGGAAGGACCTGGGGGACATGAGGGGAGGGCAGGGACCCTGGACAGTTCTTCTGCAGAATCAGCTCCTTCAGCTGAGTTAGATAGTGAGATTCTGAGCCACCTGGAAATGAGAGGAGATGCTCTCAGATAGAAGTCTCCAGAGTCCACATCCTCAGCCAGGATTAGGGAGTAGGGGTCTGGCATCATGGGATGGGGGGTGAAAGGAGTGGGGGCTGGCGGGGATGGGGAGGCAGAGGGACCCTTGCTATCTTCCTCTCACAGCGACTCACTCATCCACCGGTACATCTCACCGTGGTCGACTCGCACCCTGTATCTGCAAGACTGTCCCTCATAAGATAAACTTGTTCTCAAGGAAAGATCTAGACCACTGGCCCAATCACCCCCAAACACAGGGTGATCTTTCCCAGAGCTCCCGTTCTGTTACTAATTTAACTCTCATCAGACACTGACATCTGACACTGAAAGTATGTGAATGCTTGATTTTTCTCCCGAGTGACCGGGTTCTTCTTGCTCCCTGCCGACCCCCAGCAGGAAGGCAGTGGAGCCCTGGGATTCAGAACCTGGAATCACACTCCCAGGCTCTGAGCAGCTGAGCCGGCACCAAGCAGCAGGTCAGCCCCCTTGACCCTGGGACACAGTGGGTGTGATGACAGGTCACGAGGCTTGCACGGCTGCTCAGATGGAAGTGACAGAAAGTATCCTGGTGACAAGCTATAGCTGCATTTACTCTTGGTTCCCTAGTAAGCAGGTTCCTCTAGCCATCAGTCTAAGAGATCTGGGCCGTGGAGTTGGGTGGATTGGAACCAACACAGGCCTGGATGTAAGGAAAAACATTAAATGCACTATTCGTGGAGCATGCCTTTCAGCCCCCTGCTGGTCCACCCTGATGTCCGGGCCAGGCAGGGGGACAGGGTGACCTATGGGCTTCTGCTCCCCAATAACCCCAGGAGGCCTGACCAGAACATTGAGACTCAAATACATGCTCAAAATTATCTTTCCTAATTTTTCCTACTTTGTGGAATTTTCAGCTAGAAATCAAGGAAGGGGGACCCTTTGGAGATGCTGTGTCAATGGATTCCGTGTCTGACCCACAGAAGAAGCCACTCACAGTCCACGCCACTGTCCAGGGGGACTTGGCTGCTCCATCGGCACCTTCATTTCTCCTCCTAAACTTTCCTTGCTTGACTTCTCAGCTGTGTAAACCAACGATAGTTTTAGGGCCGAACGGGAAGGAGGCAATGTTGATGCTGAGAGTAGACGGGTTTGATGACCAGGGCGGCGGGTGTAGCAGGTGGAGGTCATGTTATCCTGCCTTTCTGACTACACAGAGAGGCGTTGGAGTTTAACAGATCACCCAGATTCTAAAACCAAACTCAGGGCATTAGCTGTTAGCGACCTTGTTTGCTACCTCTGTTCTCCAGGTAGAGCGTAAGCAAAATACAGAAGGATTTTCAGTTTTCATTCCCTGTGTATGCACAGCCCTGGAAACCGAACTTCAACCCAGAGCTACAGTGAACATTAGTGGTGCGGGGGCCTCACGTGGCAGAAAAGTCATCCTATTTACATCTCATAAAAGCAGATTAATCCACTTGCTGGGTGTCTACACAGTAAATAGCAGTACACGTTTTCACCAATTTTCCACCATTAAAACACCAAGCGAATAATCTTCTGATTGTATTGCTCTTCATCCTTGGGAACTATGGCTTACACCCACTGAATTTTCAGGAAATTGAAAGAGTGAAAAGTTGGCCATTTGTCTAAAATGAGAGTGTGTTTAAAAAAAGAGAGAGAGGGAGAGAAGAAAAGGCTCCCCAGAGACTATTTTAATGCTGTTGAGCATTTAGTAAGAAAACATTCCAAAATAACCAACATCTGTGGAACTGTGGAGCCTACAAATCTGTCACTTAATTTCAAAGGAGAAACTGGCTGAATCCAGGAGACGACACAGCGCAGCGCCCAGCCGCGCCTTCCTGGTCAATGTCGGCGTTAAAAATGCAGACACATCATTGTGAATCGCTTCTGCTGGCAGCGCGTTCACTGCAGAGGGTTTGCTCTTAACTGCTTTTCTACTGCCAGCTGGGCGAGATGGCTGAGTTTTCCCTGGTGTGTCCATGATGAAACTGGAGGCCCTGCCTGCAAGGGTTCCAACCAGCTAAGATCATGTTTGGGGAGAAGCCAAGTGCAGACGCAGCATTCTGCCTCCAAGGTCACTAAAGCGCAGGAAGTTCAGAGAGACGTTCCAGGGAAGGACAGAGTCTCAGGGTCGTCAAAGGATGCCCAGGTCGGGCGGTTCAGGTCCCACGAGTGTGGGAAGGCTCCAGAGGCCAGGAAGGCCAGTGGGTCCAGGGAGGAGGCTCCAGGCTCGACTCTCCTGCGCTGCTGGCCTCCACGTTCTTTCTTTTGGGAGGCTCTCAGTGAAGATGTGCTAATTTGGTTTTGTCTTCTGACAATATTCCATATCTTTCTTCCAGAAATCCTCATTAAAATAAAATAGCACTCCAACTTTTCCAAAACTTTTTCCACATTTTTGTCTCACTCTCATAACAACATAGAAATAAATGCAGGGGGCTTATCTCCTCCAAGAGGCTCCCCACCAGGCACCTGCAGAACAGAATAGAGTGATTTAATACCCCAACCTTGGCCTCAGGACTACACAAGGGGACGCCAGGCCACGGGCACCATCCCCGTCACTCTGCTCACACTGCTCAGATGGGAGTACAAGTCTGCAGGACTCCAAATTCAGGTTTGAAAACAGAAAGAAACTTGTAAAGCAAAACAGAGTAGACGCAAGCCTAGAGACAGTGGCAAAAAATCTCAAACACAGACTCTAAAGCCCTCCACCAAAAGCAAACTTAAAAACTGAGTTATCAGTGGTGAAGAGGCATCTTCCCATGTAGAGAAGTGGTGCCCAGGATGGATGCTGGGAGCAGAGATATTCCACTGGCACTGCTCTGGGAACAGCTCACGTCGCTGGTGTCTCGGCGAAGGGTTGGCACATTTTTTCCTGTAAAAATGAGTATTCTGGGGCTCTCTGGCTCTCACAGTGGCGTCTGCCCCACTCCAATCGCAGCGAGGGGGCAGCCATGGGAAACACGTAGACAAAGGAGCCTGACTGCGGAGCGTCGTGTTTCTCCTCAAGATGAGGCAGACGCCAGATGCAGTGTGTGCCTCATGAAACCCCTTATTCATGCCTTTCATCCTTCAATCAGTGACACTGCCAAGAACAGCTTGAATTGAATTTTGGAGGATCATCGTTCAGCTTCATAAGGCCAGCACATTGGGTGAAATCTTTATTGGAAGACCAAAAACATTTGTGATTTTTAATTTTTTTTTATTTTTTTTTTATTTTTTAAAAAGATAATATTGAACGATTATCATTTATTAGCATATTCATATGCTGCTGCTGCTAAGTTGCTTCAGTCGTGTCCAACTCTGTGCGACCCCATAGACAGCAGCCCACCAGACTCCCCCGTCCCTGGGATTCTCCAGGCAAGAATACTGAGGTGGGTTGCCATTTCCTGCTCCGATGCATGAAAGTGAAAAGTGAAAGTGAAGTCTCTCAGTTGTGTCCGACTCGTAGCGACCCCATGGACTGCTGACCAGACCACCAGACCAGGCTCCTCCGTCCATGGGATTTTCCAGGCAAGAGTACTGGAGTGGGGTGCCATTGCCTTCTCCACATTTGTGATTTTTTAAAATCTTCCACTGAAATCTAACCTTTGTCAGAGAACTCTCTACAAAAGTTGTTTTCACCATGAAGGAGCTGCCATCCTGGTTGACTAGGATCAAAGATTTGAATTTACAAGTACCTCTGACTTCAACAGTATGTGAACCATGAACTTCCAGATGTTCAAGCTGTATTTAGAAAAGGCAGAGGAACCAGAGATCAAATTGCCAACATCCGTTGGATAATTTAAAAAGCAAGAGAGTTCCAGAAAGACATCTACTTCTGCTTTATTGACTATGCCAAAGCCTTTGACTGTGTGGATCACAACATACTGTGGAAAATTCTTCAAGAGATGGGAATATCAGACCACCTGACCGGCCTCCTGAGAAATGTGTATACAGGTCAAGAAGCAACAGTTAGAACTGGACATGGAACAACAGATTGGTTCCAAATTGGGAAAGGAGTACATCAAGGCTGTATATTGTCACCCTGCTTATTTAACTTATATGCAGAGTACATCATGAGAAATGCTGGATTGGATGAAGCACAAGCTGAAATCAAGATTGCTGGGAGAAATATCAATAATCTCAGATCTGCAGATGACACCACCCTTATGGCAGAAAGTGAAGAAGAACTAAAGAGCCTCTTGATGAAAGTGAAAGAGGAAAGTGAAAAAGTTGGCTTAAAACTCAACATTCAGAAAACTAAGATCATGGCATCTGCTCCCATCACTTCATGGCAAATACATGGGAAAACAATGGAAACAGTGAGAGACTTTATTTTCTAGGGCTCCAAAATCACTGCAGATGGTGATTGCCACCATGAAATTAAAAGATACTTGCTCCTTGGAGGAAAAGCTATGACCAACCTAGACAGCATATTAAAAAGCAGAGACACTACTTTACCCACAAAGATCCATATAGTTAAAACTATGGTTTTCCAGTAGTCATGTTTGGATGTGAGAGCTGGACCATAAAGAAAGCTGAGCACCAAAGAATTGATGCTTTGAACTGTGGTGCTGGAGAAGACTCTTGAGAGTCCCTTGGACTACAAGGAGATCCAACTAGTCCATCCTAAAGGTAATCAGTCCTGAATATTCATTGGAAGGGCTGATGCTGAAGCTGAAACTCCAATACCTTGGCCACCTGATGCAAAGAATAGACTCATTGGAAAAGACCCTGATGCTGAGAAAGATTGAAGGCTGGAGGAGAAGGGGACAACAGAAGATGAAATGGTTGGATGGCATCACCAACTTGATGGACATGAGTTTGAGTAAGCTCTGGGAGTTGGTGGTGGAAAGGGAAGCCTGGCATGCTGCAGTCCATGGGGTCACAGGTTTGGACACGTCTGAGTGAGTGAACTGAACTGTACCTCTGACTTCAGGCAATCTCCTAGAGCTGTAATTTCTACATCTAACTGCTGGTTTTAGAACAAGAAACCAAGTTACCTCATGGGTTGATTTCCAAAATATATATAAATGATTTTCCTAGGGTATTATAAAGGCCTGAGTTTGTTTACCAAGAACTCCTAGGTGAGTGCAACCTTTTCTTATCATTAAGAAGGAACTGAAGAGCCCTAGTGAACCAGACTTGGGGCTTCTAGTGGTTTGGTTTTTATCTTGTAATTTTGTTTTTTTTTCTTCAATGGCTAAGCCGTGTTTCAAATGATTGCAGTTGATGCATTTCTATGTTATTTAAATCTTAGATTGAGAACAATTTAAACATTTCTTGCTTAAAAAAATGAATACAAAATCAAGAACAATCTTGAAAATAAGAATATGTATTTTAAATAGTTACCTTAATGTTGATGCATTCAGTTAAACAGTTATTCTTAAAAGCTCACATACACAAAACAAAAAATTGCAAAGTATAAAATTAAGTTCTCTAAGTTCTCTGCATTTTACAGATTACCTGGAGTGTTGATTCCCATTGCCTGTTTCCATGAAAAATAAATTTATCAAGAAAAACACAAACCTGCCTTCACTACTTTAATCCATATTTGAGAAGCTCCTATTCACTTCACTTTCACTTTTATGAATCTACTTGAATTGACTTCTGGTTAGTACCAAATGTTGCTGTGGAATGTTTCCCAAGGAAGTTTTTTTTTTTTTTTTTTTTAGGTGAGACAGTCGATATTAAATACTATAATATCACTAACTCAGGCAATTTTTCCCCAACAAGTAACAGGATCAATTTAAAATATCCTGAATAATGACTTCGGTCTTTACTTAAACCTTTCAAAAACAGAAAGAAATGTATTTATAAGAATATGTCAGTTTTAACAAGATGTATGGCATACCTCCTAATTTGATCTTTCTTAGAGATCAAACTAGAGAATTTTTCAGGATTTAAAACTTGGGAACAGGCTTTCAGAAGTTTCAGTTGTTAAATAATTTGAAGAGAATCCTAAACTGTGCCTAACCCACCTCTGGAACCTAACTGAAGCCCTTGTGTCTAGATGCCTTGGGGGCAGCACCGCATGACCTGGGAACCAGTGGAATTACTTGTTTGTTAGTTGATTCCTTCCTGTTTGAACTTCTTTGCTTTCAGGGATATTTTTCTTTGGATGATGGTAGCAGAACAAAATGATATGCATGACAAAGGGTTTTAACACATAACGATCCCCACCAACAGGGCCACTGGGGTGGGGGAGAGTGGACAGAGGTTCCCTGGACCCACACACTGCCTTCTCAGCGTGGTTCTGCAGCCCCTTCCACTCAGTAGGGTTCACCATCAAACAGAGAAGGCTGAAAAGAGCTATCAACTGTCTCCTGCTGCTGGAAGTTGTAGGTTAAGAAATGAAGCTCCTGGGAACCAAATCAGGAAAAGCGTGGCATCATCAGGCAGCACTCCTAAACCACATGCTCCACCTTTAAGACTTTGTACAGAATGTGTCCACTACCACGTCCCTGTGAGACACGTCCTCTCAGTCACCAAGTCATTTTCTAGTAAACTCTCAAGTGAAACTTGGTCTCCACCTTTTCATCCACTGAGAGCCTTGACGTCTAAAGGAAGCATCATTTTGCAAGTCAGGGGTCAAAGGCACGGTGTGAAAAGGGCTGAGGCCAAGGGTCAAACCTCATTAGCACAACCTTGCTGCCTTAGAGCTAGATGTCTCTAAGCTCTAGAGACATCTTTAGGCAAGTCCCCTGGGGACTGAGTTGTCTGCAAGAAGGGCCACTTCCTATAGTCTCTATGAGAAATCTCAGTTGTGGAAGTTACTAAAGACCTGTGTATTAATTGTCCACCCGATATTTTATAGCCAAACAGACAACACAGCACAACAAGCTCATGCAAGATTTCAGCCTTTTTAGAGCAGAGAGGCCGGCACCTTCCACACCCACTACCCAGTACCGACCTGTCTACACGGACTGTCTCCACAGCAAGAGGTCATCAGGAAGTGTCCCTGGGCCCGGATGGAGGTAAGAGAAAGCCCTGGTCATGAGAAGAGGAAAATATATTAATAATTCTGAGTGAGTTTTAATGTTTTGGATTTTAGGATGCAGGCATGTACAATATTTCTTGAACACACCTGTTGTCTCCTTGGCCGAGTGACTTTTCTCCTCCCAGAAGAAGGGTAAGAGGGGTCCGGGGGGAGTGAACCATTAAGCCAGAAATGGTTCATCTAGTTCCTTGAAAATAAAAAACAAGCTATGTCCTCAAGGGGCACTGTCAAAGGAACTAAATATTTTGCAAAGATGGTCCTTTTTTTTTTTTTTTAACTCTAGCCCTTATTTTATTTTCTTTAAAGAAGCAAACATGAACCATATAATCACAGCATACAGAAGTAGATGACGATGACCCCTACGAGGGAAAACGTAGGCACTGGTGTGTGTTTATGGGGGCATCTGAACCAATGTAGGAGCCCCAGGAAAGCTTCCGGCAGGAACGGCCCCAAGCTGAGACCAGAAGGTGGTATTAATACATGGTGGGGGGCGGGGGGGAAGATTGGCAGAGGCTCAGAGCAAACTGAGGATGGCAAGTTGAGACCCCGGTGGGAAGAGGAGGAGGAGAGGGGCCATGACAGGGAGGGTCACCCGTGGGACAAGGCCTTGGGAAGCAGTGCTGGATGGGGTCAGACCAGCATGAACTTACTCTTGGAGATTTAGGAGCCAGCTCTCCTAAGGTACTCATGTACCTGGGGGCACAAAATAGAGTGCTTGAGGGGAGGTGCCCGAACCTCAGCTGACATCCCCCCACTGTGAGCTCCACCTGAAAATAGGAAAGGCTCGGCTCTCTTCCCACGGAACAAGGACAGACACACATCCCCTCCACCCCCCGAGTGTGCGTCAGGCACTGTCACACAGCGCAGAGGTACAGGCATGTCGGTTTAGCTTCCCGTGATGCATCGGTGGCCGCGTGTCCCCACAACTTACCAATCGTATCATCTAGATTTAACTGATAAACCACAGACTGAAGACGACTGTCAGGATACAAGCTCAAGAAAAATGAGGGACTCATACTCCTAACAGGAGCCACATGTGCAGGTAAGAATAGTCATCATTTCGTTTTTATGTGGACCTTTACAAATTTCATTTAAAATGTACAGGACCTGGACAACAGAATGCTCTCAGGCTTACAAGGAAGTACATCTATTCACAGAGTGTTTTAAAACATTTTGTCAATAGTGAAGTTTCATTAAAAATGCCTGTGGACATTGATGTAGATGACCAATCCATACCTGGGAGCAGGCAGCCCACCTGGCCTCAAAGACCGGCTCTCCCGCCCTCCACACCAGGAGCTCTGGCATACATAGGTGACAAGTGTGACCACAACAGTCACTGTGGGACAAGGAAACCAAACAATGCCTGGGGTAAATCACAACGTGCCTGTCTGGAGGAATCCCCCTGCTGCCCGGCTCTTCCCACACAGGCACGACAGCAGCAGGACACCCTCCACATCCTTGGCCGTGGTCAGCCACCTTCCACCCTGAGGCAGGCCTGCTGCTCAGCTTCGCTGGATGATCACCAAGCTCCACGATGTCTCTGTGATGCCTGCTCCTTGATTTGGCTCCCGGAGCTCTGCAGTCTGAAGTCTTACCTTGTTCTGGATGGAAACCATGTTGATCACAATTGTTGCTTCTATTCTACACC
The DNA here is from genome assembly GCF_910594005.1 of Cervus elaphus. Classification (NCBI taxonomy): domain Eukaryota; kingdom Metazoa; phylum Chordata; class Mammalia; order Artiodactyla; family Cervidae; genus Cervus; species Cervus elaphus. The sequence goes on from NC_057841.1 coordinate 45,456,384, forward strand.
CTGAATTCACTGGCCTCCATCCAAACCAAACCTCGGCCCCAGTTTCCTCAATATTTGGCCCATGTTTAAAGCCTCCCAGCCAGCCTGGCTTGGCTCTCAAGTCTCTTTACCCACATGGTACACAGCTCTGCTTTTAAAACCAGCAAGCCCGCCATTGACCACTTAAGAATCCAATAGCCTTGCCCAATTCTGTTGTATTTTCAGTACTGTTTGTTTAAAAGAAGAAAAAAGATTGTTTTGTGACTCAAATCACCTAAGCTTACTAGAACCTGAATGATCTGGGCAATCTTTTTCAAGGCTGCAACAGCTAGTCATTGTAGGTTGAGATGTGTATTCTGACACATGGAGAATATTAACAGAAATCTTCCCACCAAGTTTCTTTTAGAGCTTAATGCTGCAATTTGCTAAAGTTCTCCCTCACTTTCTGTAGAAAAGGTCATGGTCCCTTTTTAAATGAAAATACTCTAATGCTTTCCACATATTGCTTTTGTAAGAAAAAAATGCATGCATTTATTTCAAAAAAAAAAAAAAAAAGGAGGAACAGTGTTTGAATGTGGCAGGGCGTCATGTAGTTTGAATCCCGACATCACAGAGTTAACGTCACCTGTGAAAAATGTTGATTCTGTGAACATGTTTGCACTGTACGTGTGGGAGGAACACACCATGTGTCTTACACCCTATGAATGTGACACCGGAAGTACACATGAAAGCTGGCATCTCTCTTCCACGGGCGTCCCCAGACTTGACTTCCTCTCCAGATGCAGGGCAAGTATGCCTAAATCCACGTGTTGATTCTCCATCAGCCCTGAGCACACCCTCCCTCAGATACACAAGAGGGAAAGGCTGCAGTTGTTTTCCTTTCCTAACAGTTATCACAGCACCAGGGAGATGTAAGCAGGAGATGCTGGCGGTCCGAGCTCTGGCCAGAGTCAGATCAGGGACAGGAAAGGTGTGGGGTGTGGTGGGGATGGGGGGAGCTCTTGTACATGTGCAGGGGCTGAGGCAGGGCTCTGCCAGCCGCTGGGTTCAGCCTGCAGTTTAGAGGTGAGGGGCCGAGATAAACAGTGAAAAACAGCGAGGTGTTGTTTTAGGGATGGAGGCTGCCAGGCCACCTGGCCAGAGAAGTGACGTCTTGAACCACAAGCAAGAAAAACAGAAAAGGAAGAGGCTGGGCACGTCCACGTGTGCTACAACTACAGGCAAACACCACTTTAAACAGAGACTTGGGAACAGGGGTGGGAGCAGCGCCTGCCTTAGCCTCCGAGGTGGTCCATCTGCACAAACCCAGCCTCACTGCCCATTGCTCAGCCCCGGCTCACCTCGTGATGCAAGGCATGACTAGACCTCAGCCCGTTCTCCTGGGTGAAGTTCCCGGGGTGCCGTTCTAAAGCAAGGCCTTTGTGGGTTTTGAAGCCAAGTTTCATGTTCATAAATCAGGTAGCAAGTCAAAAGGCTGATTTCTAAATTCCCTGAGGGATCCCTGAAGGAGTTCACCCCCTGGAAGGTGAACTGGAACATGTCCTGGTTAATTCACAGGTTCATCTCACTAACTCCATTTATTTATTTAACAAGTGCAGTTCATGAATCTAAGGTACCATGGATCCCCATGTGCACCCTTATTTCACAATCCTCTAAGGAAAATACTAGGTTATACTGTCAACAACAGTGAAAGGCATCAGTGGAAAAATGCACGCTGATTTACTTTTTTCTTTTTTTTTAATTTTATTGAAATATAGTTGATTTACAGTGTTGTGTTACTTTCAGATGTACATCAAAGTGATTCAATTATTTATATAATTGAAAAAAATTTCAATCAATAAAAAGAAAAACATAAATCAGTGTGCATTTTTCAGTTTGTTTTCCTTTCCTGATGTTTATCACAGCACCGAAGAGACGGCTTTTTTAAAATCCTCTTCCATTCTAGGTTATTACAAAATACTAAGTAAAGTTCCTCATGCAATACAGCAGGTCCTTGTTGGTTATCTACCGTGTATATAACAATGTGGACAAACTTGTGTCGGGTGATATATTAACCCAGGGTGTTTGCAAAAGTCTCTTTAAAAGAAAGGCTGTTTACAAATTGAGTTGCTAGATGTTCCCTCTTAGCCATATTCTCAATTCACACCTCACAGGTGCGTGGAGGCACCAGGTCTTCTGAACTGTGAAGACATGTGACAAGGATGTGGATAACAGACCAGAACATGGAAATGAGGACTGTCCCGAACATTCGAGCTGCCCGACCCCAGACGCCAGCTTTCAATTGTTGAGTACAGTCCCCTAATCTGAATCTCTAAAAAACACTTTAAATATTGTTTTCAACTTTGCCTTTCTTTCCAGGATGTGGTGACACTAGTGAAATACGTGTTTCCTTTTTTTTACTTAAGGAGACTGAGTTTTCTCTATTAAAATGTAGTCACAAGACCACCACACCACCCCCCACCCCACACTCTCACATACACTACCACTCTCTCTGGTTAGTGGGCTGAAAGGTCGGGGCCGAGGTGGAGGGGTCAGGACAGGGTCTGGCAGGGGTCAGCATGCATGACTCCACACATAAGAGTGAGATAAATTTTTCCATTTAATCATCAGAAATAACATTTCATGAGTTACTATGCCTCAGAGTACAAATACGCTGACTTGAGTGTATCCTACTTTATACCTGAATGGTAATTTTTATTTTTTATACCTCCCTTTACAAAATTAAAGAAAAGGGAATGTAGGCAGCTTGCATAAATGCATATCCATTTTAACAAAATTTAAAATTAAAGTGATGAGAAAAGCAATAAAGTAATGATAGCAAGGAAGCAGCAATAAAGATAAAACCCAACTCATGGTATGAGGTCTTTTATTTATAATTTATGACTAGTCTAGTTTTTTTAAAGGCTTTGAGCATTTTGGCCACTGATTAAAAGAAGAAAATAATAGTTAGACGACTTGAAATGCCTGAAAGAAAACACTCACCCACGGTCAAGGGTTAATTAGAACAGCCCCTTGTACACGTGGCAGACACAGAAAGCCTGTCATGTGGCACATGCAAGCGTGCTAAGTCGCTTCAGTTGTGTCCAACTCTTTTCGACCCCATGGACTGTAGCTTGCCAGGCTCCTCTGTCCATGGGATTTCCCAGGCAAGAGTACTGGAACAGGTTGCCATTCCCTTCTCCAGGGCATCTTCTTGACCCAGAAATAGAACCCATGTCTCTTGCATTAGCAGGTGGATTATTTACCACTGAGCCGCCTGGGAAGATCAGGACACTGGAGGGTCACCTTTAAAAGTTTTCGGTCATCATCCACATTCTCAAGGCAGTTATGGCAATTAGATAAAATGGCAATTTTATCCCAATAGAATTATATGTGGATGCCTGACAGCACCAGAATGATGGGCATGTCTCCCCCTTTGAGGGGAGTGAAGTCCACAGCCCTTAATGGGGGCCCTGGCACCTGAGAGCAAGTCCAAAAAAGCTAACCCACAGCTGCCCTTCTGACAAGCCCCAGAAACCCATTTCTTTAGAGGTGACATAAACAACCAGGAATCTTTAAAATCAAGAACAAACACCCACCTTGTAATTGAAAGAAAATCAATAAAGCTGTCATAGAGTAGTTGACACTGAGCAGTAAACCTGCCTGATGCTCTCACCAAGATAGAACAGTTAAAAAGTGTGTTTCCAGGGAACTCAGGGAGTTGAACTCAAGAGCAATAAAATGCTGGCAGAAGTCTAACCAAAACGCTGTCTAACGTAATTGATATAATTGGGTAATATTGTCAACTGACCCTTAAAACCTAATTAATGACATAGAAACACTTTTTAATCTTCATCTGAAAGAATGCCTTTGCTGTTGTCCTCTGTGAATAAGAAAGTCACTCAAAAGAGAGGCCTTTCCTAAGTGAGCTAAAAAACATGGAAACCTTAAGGAAGGTAAGATTTGACCATGTTACAATTTAAAGTTCTTCGTATGGGCTTCCCTGATGACTAGGTGGTAAAGAATCTGTCCGTATTGCAGGAGACGTGGAGATGGGAGTTTGATCCCTGGGTAAGGAAGATCCCCTGGAGGAGAAAGTGGCCACCTCACTCCAATAATTTTGCCCAGAAAATCATTTCAAAAATTAAAAGACAAATGAAATAGTGGGAACTTAACATTTTTAAAAGGTTAATCTTAATTTAAAGTTTACAAAAATAAATTTTAAAAGGCAAACATATAAAAATGAACAAAGGCCAAAAACATATAATTTTTGTTATATCACATGGACACCAATCCCCTCCATTTATCTGCATTTTCCACCCTCTTCTTGCTCCCATGGAAACTTACTTCCCCCTGTTCTTCTTCTCTTCCTCTTCACTCTTCAAAACCTACTTTGGGAAAGGAGCTGATAAGCTGAGCATAACGATGCATGGATGAAAGGCTCAGGTGTGTACTCAACAGGGGACAAGGGTCCTTGTGATAAAAGACCACCTCCCCACCTGCGGCATCCACAACTTTATAGAGAAGAAAGAGGACTTAATTTTTAGGAAGAGCAAGCTTCCCTGGAGACCCTCTATCCACCTGGTGACCAGTTGCTCTGTCTACATCTAAGACAGATGCTCTTTCTGAGTGTCATTAACAACCATAGATCTCTTTTCTGAAGATAAGTCCAGGAACTGGCTATGTCTTCGTCCTTCCCCAACATCTGAGCATTGGCTCGGTCTGAAAGGAATCTGTGCCCTATGGCTCCAACACCAAAATGTCTAAAAGCAAATCTATCAGCCCCTGGAAATAAACACACATATACAGACCTAAAAATTGTAGAACCAAAACAAACTAAAATATTTTTCCTTGGTAGCACCCACTGTGCTGATCAAATCTCATCTAAAGTATTTTATCCAGAACCCCAGGCACGGAGACAGAATTTAAACATGATTATGATCCAGAATCAAAGAGTAAACCCAAGGCTGTGTCTTTGGCAGAAGGGGGGCCTGGGGACAGGATGTGGCTGCAGGAACATTTCCCCTTCAAGCCACTGGCTTCATGAAGCCTTTGGGAAGAAAAGTCTAAGAGGTCATTTTCATCATAGGGTCTACATGAAAGAATTTTTAACTTAATAGCCACCAAAGGTACTAAAACTATAGGAGGCTTTGATTTGCTAGTTGATATGAGAGTGATGGGCTATCCAAGTGGAGCTGATGGTAAGGGATTCACCTGCCATTTCAGGAGACATGGGTTCGATCCCTGGGTCAGGAAGATCCCCTGGAGAAGGGAATGGCTACCCACTTTGGTATTCTTGCCTGGAGACTCTCATGGACAGAGGAGCCTGGCGGGCTACAGTCCATGGGGTTGCAGAATTGAACACGACTGAGCACACAGCACACACATATGAGTTTGGTAAGTTCAGGCTCATAGATAATCCACCATCTAGGAAAGTCAGCTAATGCTCTAATGCCTGACACCACTGCATTGCTGGGTTATGACTCTTTGTTATTACCAAAGAAATAATAATTTTAAAAAAGATATTAGTCCTTAAGCGTTCTTTTACTAAGTTTTAGGACAGTAAATAAAGAGCATTATAGAACGAAAATTCCCATAAGGAATAAATACTTCGGCTTACAGCTACAGGATCTGTGTAACTTCCTAAACTCTAAATATGAGAAGCTTGAAAGGGAGCAGGCCAGGCAACAGCATCGACAGAGGAAAAGAAAAATCCTGTGTTGAACATCTTCACTTCCAGCTATCATTTCTTCTTGTGGTTCTTCAGTCACTCAGTCATGTCCAACTCTTTGTGACCCCAAGGAACTGCAGCACACCAGGCTTCCCTGTCCTTCACCGTCTCCCAAAGTTTGCTCAAACTCATGTCCATTGAGTCAGTGATGCCATCCAACCATCTCATCCTCTGTTGTCCCCTACTCCTCCCGCCTTCAATTTTTCCCAGTCTTTTCTAATGAGTCAGTTCTTCTCATCAGGTGGCCAAAATATTGAAGCTTCAGCTTCAACATCAGTCCTTCTAATGGATATTCAGGACTGATTTCCTTTAGGATTGACTGATTTGATCTCCTTGCTGTCTAAAGGACTCTCAAGAGTCTTCTCATGCATCACAGTTCAAAAGCATCATTTCTTCGGCACTCAGCCTTCTTTATGGTCCAACTTTCACATCCATACATGACTACTGGAAAGACCATAGCTTTGACTAGATGGACCTTTGCCAGCAAAGTGATATCTCTGCTTTTTAATAAACTGTCTAGGTTTGTCATGGCTTTTCTTCCAAGGAGGAAGCATCCAGAAAACTCAAAAAGAGAGATCAAGCACACAGGGTGTCACACAGATTTATACTGCTGCAGAAATTTGGTCGAGAGACATAAATGTAGGAGTGTAGCCTTTTATTTAGAGGCACTTTGATAATGATCGGCTTTTCAGCATTCTTCTGCAATGGGCACACATACCTAGGCCAGCACCGTCCACAGAACCGGCCTCAGTGATGGGATTGTCCACATCAGTGTTTCCCCTTGTGTCTCCAGGACCTGCATGCAGCCATCAGAGCAGTGGGAGTGTGACCCAGGCAAATGAGGTGCTGAATCCTTATATTGCTTCGTTTTATTCACTTAAATTTAAACAGTCACCTGTGGCCGTTTCTTGCACAGTGGCAGAATGGATGCATCTGGGACTTTACCCTACACACACGTGGGCATTAGACACTCTACTTTACACATAGGAGCACACACATCCAGACACTCCAATGAGACAGAAAATGGGTCTGACTACTGATACCCATAGACACCACTCCCCCTGAAGTTATAGTCACTCAACAACTAACTACTGAACCCCGACTACACGCCCAGCACCGGGATGGACTAGATGAACACAGGCCCTGACCCTGAGGTTGCGCTCACCTGACACCTGAGCAGGTGCTTATCTGGGAGTAGATGTGACAGAGCATAGGTTACAGTTCCACCCAATGTGGCTAGGGCTCTGGTGGGAGGACAGAGGCTGTGGAAGTGGGGCAAGAGGCCCCACCTCAACCAGGGAGAGCCGGAATCTTTGGATGTGATGCAGGGTGACCACACGCTGGCTGCCAGGATGGTCCTGGGTGATACCTGCTATCAGAACACAGTTAACACCCTGAGCATTTCCACTCATAGTCTGTACAGTACATTTTGGACTGTAAATTACATGGTCAGCCCAGAGAGGCCAAAGGGATGTCTTTCTTCCCCTAAAAATGAGAAAGCTTCCTTAGGACCTCGAGAAGCTCTTACACTTCCTTACATTATGAGCAACTGCTCATGCAGCTTTGGGGATGTAAGAAGTCATAACCACGCAGGCAACTATAAAATAATCTACACAGTGCCCCTGTGGGCACATCACGTCACTTCCACACCTACATGGAGCATCACTGCCTTTTAAAGGTGAGTGTTGGGGGCAGAGAGGTGAAGCACTTGCTCAGATTCAGCCAGGTGGTACCTGGCCCAGAGGGACCCTGCCCTAGTATCTCATGATGCCTCTCACGTCAGCCCCTAGAGTCTGCCTCTTTGTCAGACGTTCACCTGCCTGTTGTCACCATAAATCTTGTGACGGAAGAGGGTCACACTTTCTTAAACTTCTTTGAGAAAACAGCTAAGATGAAAGCATAACCCTATGTCTCTTATTTTTTAAGTCTCTGGCAAAGGGGAGAATAAAGGCCTCTTATTCAGTCCAGCATCTTTTTTTTTCAGTTGTTTAAGGAGGATGATTTAAGGACTGTTCGGTTTTGTCTGCTGTAGTCATGAGCGGAGAGGGAAGAAGATTTCAACAACTACTTGAAACGGCGGCAAACTTCCTCCTGTGTGCAGCTCCGGGCCAGTCCCGAGGAGCTGGTCTGCTAGTCTCTCCAAGCAGGAGGTCATTGGAGCCACGGCGGCCGCCAGGGTCCACTTAAAACTATGCGGCCTCAGAGCCCTCGAATGGCTCCGGTTTTCCTGTTCTTTCCCAGCGGAGAAATCCTGGAGGGAGGGGGAAATATCATACTTTCAAGATGAGTCTTTCAAACCCTTTGCCCTGAAAGCCGCAGATGCAGGCACATAATTTTTACAAATATTTGGCCCCATGTTGCCACTCTGTCAAATAGCAGACAGTACCAATATTTTATATCGATTCTATTATTTTTTCCAGGGGAGTGTATCACAGTCAGCCAGGTACACATTCCTAATGGCATAAATTAATCTTGTCGACTATGATATTAAGTTCTGAAGAACTGCTGACTGTTCTTCGGAAAGCCAGGAATGTTTCTCAGAGGAAGGTTTCTAAACTCAAGCCAGACTTTTCACGGTTCAAATGTCAGGCAGTTATAGTCAAGGGGCAAGAATCAAACAGCCAGGGATGCCTCCAGGCTGCCCAATAGCATTTGTAACTTTGACACAACTGGGGAGACAGGGGGCCCTTGGCGAGGGAGGCGAGAGGTCTGTGAGCTCCAAAACCCTAACTTCTGCTTTGTCAGTTTCAAAGTGATCAGCTGGCTTGCCCAAGAATTGCAGTTTCTCTCAGAACCACAAGGATTTCAAAGATCCTGTTGATTCGGTGAGTCAGGGCAAAGTGAAGCCCTGCAGCCTTGCTAAAGATGAAGCAGGACTTTGTGGAAGACATGTGATCGGGGAGGGCAGAGAATGAAGTCCACGTCTAACACTAGAAGTAGAACCATGGATGGCGGTGGGAGGGCCCGAGAGAGCCGAGCCTCCAATGCTTGTAAAGGTCCTTTTCACTCCCCCAGAGGGACTCTAGCGCTCCCTCCTCATGGGGCTGTGGACAGAGGAAGGTGGTCAGCTATGACCAGGTGCTCTGTCCGGTGCATTTAGTCCAATTCCTCCTTCACCTGCCTATCACCTGTCGGAGTGGAGACGTTATTCTTCCATGCACAGTGAGACCAACGTCTGAATTTAAAATGTTTCGTGCATTTCTGATTCAGCTACTGCAGTTCATGAAGCTGGAGCCCTGGGGGGTGTAAATGGCCTGTGACGGTGACAAAATGACAAAGAGCAAAAGAAAGATCTACTCTCAGCCAAACGAGGAGGGGTCTGAGCAGCGGAGGATGCTTTGCAGGTTGGACCTAAATTTAACACACTTCAACTTGATAGGTTTTTCAACATACTGCCTTGAATGGGTCCAGCCGTTTACCAGCAAGGTTAGAAAAATAGGAATTTGAGGAAATGGACAACATTTGTCAAGATGGATTATCAGCCAGGGCCAGGCCTTCAGTAGCAATCAAAGCACAGATGTAGAGTCAGTTTCTCTGAGCAGAGCTGGTCAGGCATGGTCCAGTCATGGCCCAAGGTCGATCCTCTGCCGACTCTACTTACTGCTGGGCTATTGCTGTTGGAAGGGAGCCTCCAGAGCTGTTAAAAGATGAAGGTTTTCCTAGTGCTGGGGAGGGAGACAGCAGTGAGAAGAGAAACCGGAATGTGACGGGGCCCAGTGGTGGTACAGGATGAAGCCCTCATCTCCTGAAGCTGAAAGACAGTCAGAGGGGAGCAACAAGGCCAAGATTTCGTTGTAAGAACAGCAGAGCTGGGACTTCCCTGGCAGTTCAGTGGATAAGACTTCACCTGCCAATGCAGAAGGTGTGGGTTCGATCCCTGGTCAGGGAGTTTAGATTCCACATGCCTTGTTGCCAAAAAAAAAAAACAACAACAAAAATCAAAAAAAACAAAAAACCAAAGCATAAAAAAGAAGCAATGTTGTAACATGCAATAAAGCCTTTAAAAGTGAGAACTTTCTTTAAAAGTAGAAAACAGTGTTATGTTTTCTATCTAATCTGCCTCCCTCCCTAAAATAACAAACATAATACATTTTGTAAGAAATTATAACAGATTAGCATGCATGCATGCTAAATTGCTTCAGTCCTGTCCAACTCTTTGTGATCCCATGGACTGTAGCCTGTCAGGCTCCTCTATCCAAGGGATTCTCCAGGCAAGAACACTGGAGTGTGTTGCTACGCCCTCCTCCAGGGTATATTCCCGACCCAGGGATCGAACTCACGTCTCCTGAGGCCCCTCCATGGCAAGTGGATTTTTTACCGCTGAACCACCGGGGAAGCCCACAGAAGGTCAGAACAAATAACAAATGCCTTTGGTATTGCGCCCTTTAGAAGTCAGAGAATAAAATTTATGGAAAAGAGTTTTGGAGTACTCTGAAGCAAAATTCCACAAAATAATAGTAGAAAATTGTTTCTTCCTTTTAAAATATGATCCTAAGTTGCTGAAGGTACATTCTTTATCTCAAAGCCATAAACAACCTCTTGGTCCTTTCAGAACCAGAAGCCAGTATACAGAAGCAAATCGCTAGCAATTAATGTACATATACAAATTTAAAGCTCTTTGAAATATTTCAAGCTGTGAAAATATTGATAATGAACAGCATTGAATCAAGCCTTAGCCTGCCTGAGATTGGTTCTAATGTCAAAAATGTTTCAATCTCTTTGAAATAGAAGAGCTTTATAGAGGAAACCAAAAAAATATATACTTATTAATTTGTTGTTTAGTCATATCCAACTCTTGCCCAACACTAATTTTATTCAATCAAAGTGGCATATGTAAATATAGTATTTGGCTAAAAATTAAATTTTCCTTATAGTCTGTCTTGAAATTTGGGGAAGGTGAGGACTAAAAAGTCTTCTCCTAACTGCCAGATAAAACTGAAGCAACTTAATCCTTGTCCCTGACAAATTTAATCTATTTGAAAAATAATTGTAGTTCTAAGAAACTTTGTCCTCTATTTTTGACAGACTATCCATTTTACCATCTCAGTAAAATCCTTTCTAAAGAGCCACTCCAGGTGCGTGTGTGAGGTCTCTAAACAACACCAAGAAAAATTAATTAACTGCATACATTTTTATGTGTAAATATTAAAAATATTTCAAGTAGGGAAATTCTGAGTACTCTGAAATTAAAACAATCCTCTTGGCCGTGATTAACTTAGGATATTTTTTGTTCTTATCGATTTTTTTTAATGTTAACAGAGAGCTGAGAAAACTTGAAAATGCCTTTATTTAGCTGGAGAAGACTCTTGAGAGTCCCTTGGACAGCAAGGAGATCAAACCAGTCAATCCTAAAGGAAATCAATCCTAGATATTCATTGGAAGGACTGGTGCTGAAGCTGAAGCTCCAATACTTTCGCTACCTGATGCCATTTCATTGGAAAAGAGCCTGATGCTGGGAAAGATTGAGGTTAAGAGAAGAAGGGGATGGCAGAGGATGAGATGGTTGGATGGCATCACTAATTCAATTGACATGAGTTTGAGCAAAGTCCAGGAGATAGTGGAGGACAGGGAACCCTGGCATACTGCAGTCCCTGGGGTCACAAAGGGTCGGACACTACTTAACGACTGAACAGCAACAACATGATATAAAACAGTCCCAGCTGAAATTCTAGGTTAAAGAAAATATATACTGCCTGAGATGAAAAATACACAGAATGAGATAAACAGTAGATTAGACACCATGGAAGAAAAGACTTAGAAATAAAAACTACCCAAAACGATGAAACTGTGTAGCTGTGAACTGTGGACCAACATCAGGCATTCTAATACATGTGTAATTCCAGCCCCTGTAGAAGACAGCACAGAAAGAAATATTTGAAAAAATAAGGTCTCAAAATTTTCCTAATTTCATGAAAACTGTAAACCCACAGATCCTAAACCTCAATGAAACTCCACAAAAGGAATGTGGTGAAAATCAGACCAACACATCTGATAATCAAAGGGCCGGCAACCCAGTAATTTTATAGAAAAAAAAAAACTTCTTCAGGTTTTTAAAAATTAAATTTCTGTTACAACCATGCTGCATTGGCACTAACATCTTTACCTACAGACCTTAGAGATTTTGTATATGTGAAATCAGTTCAGTCGCTCAGTCATGTCTGAATCTTTGTAAACCCAAGGACTGCAGCAGGCCAGGCTTCCCTGTCCATCAGCTACTCCCGGAGATTACTCAAACTCATGCCCATTGAGTTGGTGATGCCATCCAACCATCTCCCCCTCTGTTGTCCCCTTCTCCTCCCACCTTCAATCTTCCCCAACATCAAGGTCTTTTCAAATGAGTCAACTCTTTGCATCAGGTGGTCAAAGTATTGGAGTTTCAGCTTCAGCATCAGACCTTCCAATGAATATTCAGGACTGATTTCCTTTAGGATGGACTGGTTGGATCTCCTTGCTGTCCAAGAGATACTCAAGAGTCTTCCCCAACACCATAGTTCAAAAGCATCAATTCTTCAGTGCTCAGCTTTCTTTATGGTCCGACTCTCATATCCATACATGACTACTGGATAAACCATAGCTTTGACTAGACCAGCCTTTGTTGGCAAAGTAATGTCTCTGCTTTTTTAATATGTTGTCTAGGCTGGTCATAGCTTTTCTTCTGTGTAGCAAGTATCTTTTAATTTCATGACTGCAGTAATCATCTGCAGTGATTTTAGAGTCCAAGGAAGTAAAGTCTGTCACTGTTTCCATTGTTTCCCCATCTATTCGCCATGAAATGATGGGACCAGATGCCATGATCTTAGTTTTTTGAATACTGAGCTTTAAGCCAGCTTTTTCACTCTCCTCTTTCACTCTTATCAAGAGGCTCTTTAGTTCCTCTTAGCTTTCTGCGATAAGGGTATTGTCATCTGCATATCTGAGGTTATTGGTATTTCTCCCTGCAATCTTGATTCCAGCTTATGCTTCATCCAGCCCAGCATTTCACATGTACCCTGCATATAAGTTAAGCAGGGTAACAATATACAGCCTTGACATTCATCTGTTAATATCCTTTTATATAAAAAGTAATAATTTATAGATTTGGGAGTGGGAGAGGCTGAAAAAGAAATATGAACTAGATTATCATCAATTTACCATCAAGCTATTAATTTGGGCCATTTTTATGAAAGTAACTATTATGGAAATCCTGTAACTTCAAAACCCTCTCTTACTGAAGGGTTCAGAGCCTTGGCGCCAGGCCTACACAAGTCTGCATCTGAATCTACCACTGTTTTGCTGGTGGTTTTTTGTGGGTTTGGATTTGGGTTTTGCTCATGGTTTGTTGACTTTAAAGAAAAAAGAAAAAAAAAACCAGAGGAGCAATGTGGATGTTTATTTTACACAAATAAAATCAGAAAGAAAAATTGAGAGTGACTGGTGAATTTAGAGGAAAAAAAAAATCCAAGGGATAAAGAGACAGGAATTTACAAGGGAATGTTGCAAAGTGAGGTCCACCCAGATACTAGCGGATGGTTTTGGATGATACCAGTTTACTCATAAATCTGCATGACTATTTCTGACCTTGTGTGGTTAAATAGGAAAAGGGACAGAATGCACTAATATGAAATGCATAATTCAATGCATCCTGTATGGCAAGTCCTTTTTATATATTATCATGTGAAATCCTTATTTACAAACATGTCATGGATGAGTTAATGAGTTATTAGTTAACCATCTTGTTGTTACAGAATAAAGACTGAGGTTTTCAGAAGTAACCATATAGACCAAGATGTAAGCCACTCAGTGTAGGAAATAACATCAAATACAAGACACAAAGTGAGGACAATCTTCCCAGTGGAGCCTGGCTCACCTCCATCCCTCAGGATGCATCCCTGAAGGTCATGAGCCTTTGGAGAGTCTCCCTGATAAGCATATATTGTTGGCTCCTCCCCATCACCCTCCGGAATTTTTTTCAGAATTCTCCATGATTTGAAATTATTTCTGTATATGTTCACTAGCTTATTGTCTAAATTAAGCCTGCTGAGGAAAGAGCGCTTTCTTCATCAGGCGCCACTGTGTGTGGGTACTGCTCCTGCAACACGACAGCAGCAGCAATACTGCAACACCAGACTGCTCAGAAGGACTGCGGTGCTTACACAGTCTAGAAAAAACATGAAAGATGGAGCATGAAGTGGAGTAGGTCCATTTTTGTCAGTTTGATGAAAACAGTGATAAAATAAGTCATGATACATTCACTGTGATAAGAAGAGCAAGCTGTTGTAAATTTAAAACAATTTCAGTTACCAGTCAAGCCTGCGCTTTAGCAGGTTTTCCATTAGAAACAGACCATTTCAGTAGAAATCGCCCCTTGCATTACAAGTAGCCGTTTTCTGAACTTGTCCATGAAACAGAAACAGACTCAGATACAGAGAACAGACTTGAGATTGACAATTGGGATGGGGCGAATAGGGGTGATGAATTGGGAGTTTGGGATTAGCAGATGCTAACTAGTATACATAGGATGGGTAAAAAACAAGGACCTACAACACAGCACAGAGGACTATATTCAACATCCTGTGATAAACTGTAATGAAGAAGAATATGAAAAAGAATATGTATGTATAACTGAGTCACTTTGTTGTATAGCAGAAATTATGAAACATTGTATATCAACTAAAGGACTTCCTTGGTGGCTCAGTGGAAAAAGAATCTGCCTGCTAAGGCAGGAGACATGGGTTAGATCCCTGGGTCGGGAAGATCCTCTGGAGAAGGAAATGGCAACCCACTCCAGTATTCTTGCCTGGGAAATCCCATGGACAGAGTAGCCTGGCAGGCTACAGTCCATGGGGTCACAAAAGAGTCGGACATGACTTAGCAGCTAGACAACAACAAAAAACCATCAATCATACTTGAATTTTTTTATAAAGAAGAAGCCATTTACAATACATGAAACTGTTTCTCATCCAAGGAAACCTTATTGGCTAAGCAGTGCTGCATAAGAGATGTAACTAAATAAACCTCCGCTTCATGTTTTCTAAGAAGTCTGCAGTGTTTTGAAAGTAATTAAAATTCTTGTGGCTTTTGGATATTTGATATCATCACGCCAGCACTCTCACCCTTATTTGCCTAATTCTCCCATTCGATCATCATTCTGGTCGCCAACTGCCTCACTGTTTCATTTGATGAAGTGCAGAGCTCTGTGAGTATTTAACATAAAACATATGGAATGCACATGCCCAGAGCAATTAAATCAATGGGAAATTCAGAATGCACTCCACTCCCTACACCTCAGAGCTCCAAAAATGTAAATTTGTCACACCCATCTAAGACAAGGAGTGCTTGGAGTGGGACTTTTTTTAGAAAAACAATCACAGAAGGGTTCCTTTAAAGTAACAGAGTTGTGCAAAGAAAATGAACAACAGTGTAAATAGCTTTTTCCTGTCTAAAGCTCAATAAATTAGGAGTATTAACTCTAGTTTTCCAAAAAAGATGGAATCTGCTCAATAAATTCCTTCTGCAATTCCAAAAGCCATTCCTGCCTCTGTACTTTAACTGATAGCTTCTTAACCCAAAATAATTTTTTCCCTGAACATCTAACTTACTTACTTCAGATAACATGGAACAGTGAAGAAAATACTGTGATTTTTTTTTTTAATCACCCACACCTGGTTTGGAATCTTTGCTCTCTTGCAAACTTAGGGTAAGTTTCACTTTATAGGCTTTTTAATGAGATTAAAGCAAATGAAAGACCTCCCGGGAATGTGGGATCTTTTCAAGACCCAGGATGGCCATTTATTATACTCTGGGTTACTCTGTTAACATTCTACAGGTCTATTCCCATCCCACCTGGAATCTCAGCTCAAGCCATCTGAGACGTTCCCTTCCCTGGTCATCTGCCACATCCATCCTTAAACGGAACACCTAGGGAAGGAGTGTCTCCTTGTCCCCTCCCCCCCCCAAACCAAGTTAACTGCTCCAGCAAAGAAGCTGAGCATCCTCACTACCTGCCTTTCCCAGTCCTGGACCAACATCCTAGACCCATGATCTGGAGGGAGGTGGGGATGCGGGGCATGGTGGCAGCCTCTTGGCTAAGATGCCAGACTCTCATGGTTCTTATCAAGGTTCAGTTGTTCTTCTTGAATAAAGGTTCTCAATTTTTGTATGGCTTTGGTCATTTTCTAGAGTCCTGCAATGCTTCTCCATTTTATCATTGTTTTTGTGGGAAAAAGTCTGCCCTGTTCTTCACAACAATACCCTGGAGGTTCACTGTACACTTTTGTAGCTTTCAGCCCCTGAGATTTGGGAATTTGCTACTCAACCCTCTCTCTTCTCCTCCCTCCCTTCCTCTCATTCAAGTAAGTCACAAATATTGGAAACATTCAAAGCTTAATTCCCATTTCTAGTTTCACCAACAAGAGCTTGGAGTTTGTCACCCCATTTCGCCCCAACAGAAAAAAAGATGAACACACTTAAAATCAACGAATCTCGGTAGATGCATCATAATAGTGAGGTCAAAGGGCAAACCCCCACCAACATCTGGAGAGACAAACAAACACAAAAAAAAAAAAAAAAAAACCCACAGCCAAGGTCCAATTACTTAAAGCAGAAGATTCTGAACCAATAGGTGGCACAGAACAATGATGACTTTGTAGTCTTTGCACCACAGGCTTTAATAAAAGCCAGAGTCACAGCATCTTCCTAGTAAACCATTCATCTTCTCTATATACAATTAACCTCATTAACCCTGATCAATTTTTGCCTTAAATTAATTTCTCTTTATATGTTGTTATTTCCAGGATCAAGCGGAGTGACCTAAGAAGATGGTACTGCTAGCAGATGAGTCATGATCCAATTTATTTTCCTCTCGTGGACGGCCCTGTGAAAATAGCTATCAGCCTCCTGGGTGAGGAAGGAATTCTGTGGGATGAGAAATGAAGGGTCACTCCTCTGAGGACTTGATGTGGTTCCCGGCCCGCGTCTGGTTGGTGCGCTCTGCTCTCGGTCAGTCTCTGGGGTGTGGCTCGGCGTGCGCAGCCTCCGTGAAGTGACCTTGGAGGCAGCGGGTGGTTCGCGGTCCCTGATGCCTTCCCTTCTCTCCTTCTCACCTGTGTTACCTTCAGACTCTGGAGACTTTTGTGCACGACGAGTTCCCAACATCATCTGTCCCTGGAGGTGGCCTTAAACCTTGTCCTGCTCCCCTGCTGTGGCTTTGGGAGGGCAAGCTGCTCCTCTGATGGTACTTCTATTTTTAAGGCAGACAGAGTTCGCCGAGATCCGCCGCCACAGGGCTCCCACGAGACTTGGAAAGCCCTGATGTTTGTATCTATTTGAGTGGAATTAGAATGAAAATATAATTGGATGGTGAGCAAAATAGGCCTTGATCATGGGGTTGATGGGAATGAGTAAAAGCTGCTATGAGATCCTATTATAACCACATCTTGGTTCTCACTCTCAAAGGATAGACCAAGAGGCTGAGTGCGGGTTTCCCAGGTGGCCCTGGTGGTAAAGAACCTGCCTGTCAATGCAGGAGATGCAAGAGACGTGGGTTAGATCCCGGGGTCGGGAATATCCGCTGGAGAAGGGAATGGCAACCCACTCCAGTATTCTTGCCTGGAGAATCCCATGGACAGAGGAGCCTGGCGGGCTACAGACCATGGGGTCACAAAGAGTCGGATATGACTGAGCAACTTAGCACGCAGGAGGCTGCGCCAAGGCCAGCAGTGCCCCCTCCTATTTGTGAGGCACCGTGGTCTACTTTACTTGTCAGATAATACAGTGGAATGTGGTTATGGCACTTGCCTTCCCATTTTTCCTTTAGTTTCATAATTTTTAGATTTTGTTTCATTTTTTTCAAGATGTCTAGGTACATCCTTCGCCTATTCTAATTGTTTTTTAGAAACCCTCTTCATCTTTTTATTAGTATTTACATGTGAATCTTATGTTAATACATAC